>NC_045623.1:26738291-27988291 GCF_009829155.1 Mustela erminea
TAGCCAGATACCTGATCAGGTTTTAGCTAACCCTAGAATGGGAAGAAAAATAATTTCAAAGTTTGTGTTTGCAGCAGAATAGAGGGCGCAGTGGAGGGGATAAGAGAGCTAGAGAAATCAGTGACCTCACTAAGATAAAGGTGGAAGGTGTAGAGATCAACAGAGCAGGGACATATTTTTGAGAAATATAGAAATATTTAGAATGTAGATCTGATGAGACTTTGGTTTAGCTTCAGTAAATCATAACTCTGACTTAATCTGTGCTACTCTATTTAAAACCTTTTAAAGTATCCTTACCCTTTTTGAATAAATTATAGCTTATTTGTGTGCCCAACTTGAAAGTAAATTCCATGAGAGTAGGAAGATTGCTATTTTGCCCTTGTTTGTTTCTTAGGCTCATCATAGTATTAGCGTATAATAGTGCTCAATAATTATTTGTTGAATTCTTGATAAAGATAAAGATAAGGAGAATCACTAAGGGCAAGTCAAATGTTTTTATTTTGAATATTTGGATATACATTAATATATATAGAGAAAAGAGGATTAAAGAAGAGTATCTTGGTTTTCAGATGAATTTGGGATGGCTATGGCAAACTCATGTGTAAATTTGCGATAAGCAGAGGAAAAATATAATTCTATAACTCAAGAAAAATACTGGTGGTTGATGTGCACATTTGGGACTTGTTAAGTATTTTGATTCTTGTAGCCATAGGAAAGGATATGATTTCCAAGAATAGGACATCAAATCAGACAGGAGGAGAGTCTAACCAGATGCCTTAGAAATTATTGGGCTTAGGAAAATGTGTGTCACAAAGAAACATATTTTGAGATTTAAAAATTATAAATAACTTTCTCCAGCAGAGTAAGTTGGAACTGTAAAATGGTGTGCCTAAGAAAAAAAGGGTGGGCGTCATTTCTGGCCAGTCTTCTGTGGCTCCTGGAGATATCTAGAGCAGTGCTGCACAGTAGAACTTTCTGTGAACTGGAGTAGAACGGTCTTTAGTAGAAATGTTCTATGTCTGTGTTTTTTTTTTAGCATGATTGCCCCTGGCCACCCATGGCTCCTAGGCACCTGAATTATGGCTATTGTCACTAAAGAACTGCATATTTAATTTTATTTCACTTTTATTGATCTTAATGTAAATAGTTGTATGCAGTTAGAGGCTGTGGTTTGGACAGCACCCTGCAGGGATATGTTTGAGTTGCTAACCTGATGTTCGTCCATCTCTTACTAGTGGGATTCTCATCAGTGGAGTGAGTGGCTAGGGTAAGGCCAAAACCATGTTCACACACATCACACATATACATCACACACTGGCTTTCTCAAAAAATGAAGGGTACAGGATAGATTCATTACATGGTAATGGTTGTAAAACTAAAATTAACAACAATGACTTGATATGGAGGAGGTAAGTGACTATTATTCTTTAAGAGTATTAACAACAAGAACACTCTAGAAATTAATAAAATAATTTAGTAATGTGGTCAGATTTAAGATAAAGTTGGAAATTTATGAGGTTTTCTATGTATTACCCATAACCAGTTAGTAGTTGCCATGCATGATCCTGTGATTTTATTATATTTATAAGGTACCCTGAATCATTCAGGACATGCTGAATCACTGAATAGGTGGTATAAGAGGTGGTTGTTTTGTTATTTGGAAGAAAGAAATCATTGTACATGTTCACCTCACAGGTGCTAAAGGATGTTTCATGTATATTAAAGAGCTAAATAAAATAAATGAAACAGCCAAAGTCTACTAGACATGGAAGAGACTTTTCTTTTTTCTTTTTTTGAGGTTTGGATGGGGAAAGAGATGATAAGCCAAGAAGTAGTTGAAGAAATCACTAAGCTTTGCCTGCATTAAAAAAGCTTCTGTATGTAGAAAGAAATCATGAAATTAAAAGACAACATCAGTGTAGTATATTGCTGTGTGTTTAAAAGATTCAGAAAGATTAGGAGCTCAGTGGATAATTGGCAAAGTATGATTAAGAAATCTTTGAAAATATTCAACTGTAACAGCCAACAAAATATAAGTTATGTAAAAAATGTACTAATTTCTTGATTACTGACATTACTGCAGTTCAGGGGGGAGATTTTTGAGTCCTAGCACTGGAATAGCAAGACAGCCATTTCTCATTCTCAGAGCTCAAGAAGAGTAGAAATGATTGCTGCATTTAAGGAAAGGATTGCGCCAATAAGTACGAAAGCCTTAAAACAAACATACCCTTTCCACATTAATTTAACTTCCTGAAATAGATTATACAGAAGGCTTAGAAATTATGGACAATCTGAATCTGTTTCTCAAATTATTAGACCATAACAGCAAACAAATTGAACAGAACCTAGTAATATACTATTAAGGAGACAAGGAGATGAGTATTATATATGTAATACATATGACATATTTTTATACACATGCATATGATTTTATATTTACATATAGATTTTTAAAGTTAAATATATTTATAATATAGATTTAACATGTTTTATATTTAACATGTTAATATATTTATAAAATATATATTTAACATATGTTATATACACACAGTGGTAAATTGTGGCATATTTAATTCTATCTATTAAAATGATCTTTACCACAGTGTTTTTAGTAACACAGGAATCCTCATGTTAAAATGTTCACTGAAAAATGCCAGGAAACAAAATTGCATGTAGAACATTATCTCCACTGAATATAAAGAATGCAGAGGAAGAAGATGAGATTAAAATGTAGTAAAATAGCTATTATATTTAGGTGATGGGCGAACAGATACTTTTTTCAGGCTTATAATTTTCTGTTCTAAATTTTCTATAATGGAAGCATATTATTGAATGATTTGAAACATAATGAAGTAAGATATGAAGAAATGGAAAGAATAAAATATGAATACTAGGATAAGTGGTAAAAATCAGATTTTAGACTCCAACTGTGATTTTAGGTAAATTAATCATTTTTAGTCTTACTTTTTTATAAAATAGGATTAAAAACTTAATAGGATTGATATGAAAAACAACAATAATGTAGGAGAGGATGCTTTGTAATTTATGAAACATTAATAAAATGAAGGTATAAAGTATTATCTTTGTATACATTATTTGCATTTAATGGTGTTATACTGATTATTTCTAAGAATTTACATATGTCATACATAATGGAATTGCCTGGAAAACTTCAGTGTAGCCTTAGAATGTAGAATACCAGAGGGAATATTTCTTGTCTAACTTATGCAGAGTTTACTATAGTTCCATAGCTGTGTAGAAATATTGTACAGGATTTCTAAAAATGATGACATAAGAAAAAACATTTTAAAGACAGGAAAAATGTTTTTTCTTATGTCATCTCTGGGTTAAATCTCTGTCTTTTGTATGATACTAGGGCATTTAGAGGTAAAATTCACTTCTTTTCATCATATTTTTTTCCTTATTGCTGCCAGTTCAACCTTCTTATCATGCCAAAGTGATTTGATTTCTATATTATCATATTTTGCCCCTTTCTTAGACCCTGTAATAAATTCTAAACATCGAGGGTGAAACGTGGAATCTTTTTAACGTTGTGTCTCTCTGTCCCCCTTCCAGTTTCAGAGGCAATAGTGGGACATGTTTAGTACATATGTGAAATTGGAAGGTAATTCAGTTGAAGAACTTGAGAAGAGGGAGTGTCAAATTCTGAAAAAGGAATGGTACATATAGTTCATTAAGAAGAAAAAGTAAAAATATGGTATAAAGTTTTTAGATAAAGACTTAATACATAAAAATAGAGATTGGTCGGATTTATGGTTACACCTCTATGGCAAGAATATAAATTACATTTTTGGAATATGAGCATTGCTAGTAAGGGGTCAGTATTTTAATTGCAGAGCCAAACCTATTCAGTGACACCATTTATATTTAGATTTTTATTATTAGAGATGAACTTCCAGGACATATATGAAATTTATTCTTCCTTTTTGCTTGGCTTCGTCACGTGTTAGGAATTCTGTCACTAGATGGTGATGTTGAGTTGCACAGTTTATGTTTCTGGCTTTTTTTCTGGTGTGTGTAATAGTAATTGTAGGTGGGCCATAAACACAGCCGTTTATACAGAGTTAAACAAAGTGTAACTATATAAGCTTGGAAAATAGTTTTAAGAGATACAACCACATTCTAAATATTATTTAAGTCAAAAGGTTAACATTGCTTTAATGTGCTTGTTTCTTTACTTCAGACTCATTAGACTTTGGGAGGTGGGAGACACACAAATACCAATCTAAACTTTTCATTAAAGACTCAGGTCTTAAGGAGAGATCCAGTGACATTTAAAAAGAAGTATTTTCCAGTTTTTCTCTTCTATACGTGTTAGTCTAAAAGGTACATCTTTAATTTCACTTCTCTGTTAATAGCCAGTGGTAATGGGACTGTTTACCAACTGAACTAAGGGTTGTATTACTCCTGGTACCTAGCTGCCTATTGTTACATTAATGTTTTAGTTATATTAAGATTGCATCCCTTACTAAACATAATGGTTAAACTACACTGATACTCTTTAAGTAGTACCTCTATATGAACTGTGTAAAAACTGTTTCTATGAGTAGTTTTGTCTATCTGAGTAAGATTTGAAGATAAGAATATTAACATTATCCTACTTAATCTTATTTTTATAGATAAATTTGTATGTATGCCTATATTATATATGTGTAAATGGGTATGTTTGTATATGTAAATGTGTACTTTCTATCTCTCTGTTTAAATCTTCCCTTCCCAGTAAAGGAAATCTTGCAGTATTTTGAATTTGGAGATTCCTGTGCTTTTTAGACATATCTCTAAAGGGGGTTCAATGAAATTCTTTTATGACAGTAAAGAAGGAAAAGGGGAGGAGAAGACAACCTAAATATTTATGAATAGTGAGTTGGATAATTTTAAAAATGAATGTAGGGCATGAAAAAATTTGAAATGTCATTGAAGTAAAATATAAGGTGAGAAAGTATTAACAAAATACTTATAGCAACATCATCAGGTTTTTAAGTAGTATGGACAATAAATACAATTTTTTCAAAATTCTGGATGCATTATATAATGTTATCAATGATTATAGATGACAACATCTGATACATATTTTTGGCTTTCAAAGTTTTTAAAAATAAACATTATAATCACAAATACCATGTATATTTGCATATTTGTGTTTGTTTTTTAACTATATGAAAAGTTTGACCTGTGAGATTAGATTCAGAAGCAATGTTTAGTTTTCTGTTTCAATCAGATTTCTTGATCCTTCATAATTACATTTCTCCAAGTCCTATTTCACTAACGGGTTCAGCAAGTATCTCTCTTGAAGGTAACCCTCCTCAACCAGGTCAGCAAATTATAAGAATATCTTCTTGTTCTTCTATGCAGAGGAGACTATCTTGTCTTTATCATTTCTTACACAAAGAGGCACATATTCCACCATGCCCAAAGTAAGTTCCTACATTTGGTCATCTAACATATGCAAGTGGGAACCAAGCTGTGAATATCTTAAGATTTCGTGAAATCTAAACACAAAAGTATGCTATCACTTTTTCTAGATAATGATGATATGACTACTCTAATAAATATAGTACTGGAATACAGCTTAGAAAATGTTGGTTAGGCATTAGGGAAATGATTAATTACTTAAAAAAAATGAAATTAATTGAATTTGGTTATATATTCTGTGTAACTAAGTTTATGCGATTTGTGTAATATGAGTATATGTATATATATACATAGACACATTTGACACACAAATACATATGGGTACAAACAAACATACATTTGGTATCATCTATTTATAGCATAAATTATGAATGTTCCTTTCACTCACTTCAGAGGCGAATGAAAGTAAGATTTGTCATTTAATTTTTGATGGAACAAAGATATTTTAATTTTTTCACTATTCATGGGAAATAGGAGAAAAGTCCTGTATTAATTCTCAGTCATGTTTATTAGTAAAATTAAATATATGCTTAGCATTAATACCTCTGAATTATTTATGGATTTGGTGGTGATTGATATATATGAATTTGGAACTATGTTGATTTACAAATCTTTTTCTCTACTTTGAATTTTAATTAGAACTTGAATTTGAGAAATATTGATAATATACCTATCAATGATAATTTTTTTTAAACAATAGCACAAATGAAATCAGGCATACGTTAATTTAATTATATGCTTATAAAATGCATTATCATGTTTATTAATCTAAATATTCATTCACTCATTTAACTTGGTACCTGCTATGTATTAGACACCATTAAAAAGGAGTATTTATAGAAGAAAATCAAATTAAAATGATAACTACCATTTTATGACAACTCAGTAGGTTTAAATGATAGACCAGAAAAGAAAATATAAGTCATTGGTAAATTGGATGTTTATCTTTAAAACAACAAATTAGCAGCAGTATACATAAATAGAATTTAGCCATGCTAACAAGAAAATTTCATTTTCGCCTTAGTAGCTTAAGATTGTGTATTAAAGACTAGAAAGGAAGGGATACAGCTTTTGTTTTGCTACCAAAGAAAAGTGCAGAGCTAAGTCTTACTCTAGAATGCTTATCATTTTAGATACAGACTTTGAATGAGCAGCTAATAGCTAAAATTATTTAGGAGATAAAAATTGGTACTGTGAGGATTAGCTTTAATTTTAAGTATCCATAATTGAAGTGCCACATTATGATTTTAATGTTATGATAATCTTGTTAACAAGCTGTTGTGTATATACTATCATATTTTAATGTAGTTGCAAAGCTTAAGTAAACCATAAAGTAAATTGCTTTTTGAATCAGGCTTTTACAAGTGGAAAATTAGTGGTTTACATGTTTTGAATACATATTTTGTAATTATGCTTGGCATTTTCCACAACTTAAGAAGAATAATAGAATAGGTTTATAGATAATACATTATTGTTCATAACACATTGGCATATTTTGTTATTGCCCATTCTAATTAGCTTGGGTTTATTCCACATGTACTATAAAATAATAACTGATTCTGTTTCTTTTTCTGTATAGTCTTCTCTTCTGGAAGGTAGACATTGTAGTTTAGTTATGCTATTTCACATTTCTCATATTTTAGCACATTGCTTTTAACAGAAAATTAATACCTTTTCTTGTCTTGTATCTGTGTAGGTTATTATGATATACACTGAATCACATCAATTGGGGGTGTTTGTGTTTATTTGTCTTTGGGGAAGGAAAAATGTGTCCAGTGCTAATAATTGGTGAAGATAGATAGTAAGTTAAATACATTTTTTTCTGAATTTCTTGCTTCAGTTGACAAATACAAAGCATGGCAATTTGGTAGTCTAAAACAGAAATAAACAAACTTCTGGGATGCCTGGGTGGCTAAGCCTGACTCTTGGTTTCAGTTTACATCATGATCTCAGGGACCTGGGACGGAGCCCCCCAAGGCAGGCTCTGTGCTCAGCGGGGAGTCTACTTGAGAATTCTCTCTCTCTCTTTCTCTGCCCCTACCCCCTGCTCTTCCTTTCCTTCTCTCAAATAAACAAAATATTTTTTTTAGAAGGAAGAAACAGACTTCTATATAAAAGTCCATGTAGTAAATTCTTCCCTCTTTCTGGTTCATACAGTCTCTGTTGTAGTTATTCAGCTATGCTGATGTAGTGCAAAACCAGCCACATAGATAATATGTGAACTAATATTCACTGCATTGGTGCAGTACATTGGTGCATTGCTGGTTGCATTGGTACGGCTGTGTTCTAATAAAATGTTACAGAAACAGGCAGCCAGGTGGATTTATCCCGTGGGTCATCACTTATTGACCTCGGGTTAAGAGCAGATTTAACATAAATCAATTAAAATAAATATCAGGGGTGCCAGGGTGGCTCAGTCAGTTAAGTGTCTTTGGCTTGGTTCATGATCTTGGGGTCTTGGGATGGAGCCCTGCCCACCAGGGAGTCTGCTTCTCCTCTCTCTGTTCATGCTCTCTCTCTGTGTCTCTCTCAAATAAATAAATAAAATCTTAATAAAATAAATTTAAAAAAATAATTTGGTAAATATATTATGAATCTCTGATTTTCTCTGATAGATTAATACTGAGAAATAGTACAAAGCTCTTCCAATTTTATTAACAAAGATGACTACAGAACATTAATGAGTGTCATTATTTCCCAATTTCTGAGTCATTCCTTGAAATTGAGTAAGTTGCTCTTCCTAGATTACTCATTCAAGTATATAAGCATAATTCACAGATAAATCACCCATTGCCATTGTAAAATCACCAATACACAACCAATATGAGGTCTTAGTATCAATGCCACTGAATCAATTAGCATTAATTTGTTATGTTTATGGTTTAGAGTTAAAATGTGGACTAACCACTGAAGAACTGTCTACATTATGAAAGAGTATAATGTTACTCTTCAATTTGGCCCTAATTTGCCACAGTGTGGTACCTATAAAAATACAACATTGTGATATCTTAGTTTGTTAATCATTCATAAATATGTGGAGAATCAAGGCTGTCTACTAAATTTACATATATAATATCTTATATTTATTGGCAATATTGTGATGTGTTCCATAAGTCATTATTTTAACTCCTTTATAATGTTTTATACCCATGGAACTAGATAAGGAACTGCCTTCATTTCAAAAATTTAACCAATCTATATTTAATAAATCTGTAAATTATAAATAGTGATTTTTTTTCTAGTCCACAAAGAATTTTTTTTGTATTAAATGAGATGTCATATGGGATACTCTGAGCTCTTTTAAAAAAGTGCTCTTGAGGGGTGCCTGGGTGGCTCAGTGGTTAAAGCTTCTGCCTTCAGCTCAGGTCATGATCCCTAGGGTCCTAGGATCGAGCCTCGCATCGGGCTCTCTGCTCAGCAGGGAGCCTGCCTCCTCCTCTCTCTCTCTCTCTGCCTGCCTCTCTGCCTACTTGTGATCTGTCTGTCAAATAAATAAAAATCTTTAAAAAAAAACTAAATAAAAAGTGCTCTTGATGTTTAAATTTCAGTCATCTTAATGTTTTCCAAAGAGCATCCGAAGAAAATTAATTTAATTTAGTACATTTTCTAACTTTTAGCCCTATAGTTCTCTCCCACTAACTTACAGCTCTATAGTTCTCTCCCATTTTAAGGGCCATTATTTTAGATTGCAAATAGAAGAAATAATAGCCATTTTATTTTGAAATCTTCCATAATATCAGCTTTCATCAGGTTTTAGTACAAATAGGTGTTTGTCACTGAACTACAGAAGTAATATTTTTAATGGATATCATTGGTGTTTACAGACCAATTATCTTGCCAGGATCTTCCTCTATCTTTCAGGAGACTTTAGAAAAACTTTTTTCATTTTTATTTTTATTATTTTTTTAAGATGGGAAAGAAAAATGATTTACAATAAGGTTAAATTACTTACTGGTGTTATATTTGTCATTGTCATATTTCCCCCCCATATTTCATTTTTCCTTCATCCTCTTAGAAGTTATTTATAATTTCATATTCTGTGAGAGAATATTGCTTGAGACATTTCTCACCCAGGGGTAAGAATTGTGTTGAAATTTAAACAGTTTGGATGAAAAAGCTGTTTTGGAGTTCAGATTTTTTCTTTTTAAAAGACCAAAACAAGTATAAGATTTTCTTTCAATGAAAAGAAAAGACTTTCTGGTTTTAACACATAATTACAATTAAATGACTAAATATGAATAAAATATATTAACAATTCACTTTTTCTTTTTCAGTTTTTATTTAAATTCCAGTTACTTAAGTACAGTGTAGTATTAATTGCAGGTGTAGAATTTAGTGATTCATCACTTATGTAAAATATCCAGTGCTCTTCATAAGTGTGCCTCTTAATACCCATCATCAATTTATCCTATCGACAACCCAACCATCCTCCAACAATCCTCAGTTTATTCTTTATAGTTGAGTTTGTTTTATGGTTTGTCACGTGGCTTGAAAAAAGGAGACAAACCACAAATAGTTTAAAAAGCATTAGATGCCAGTTTGAACCAGCCAATACCATTAATTAAAATCTGAGAAGCAGGGGCGCCTGGGTGGCTCGATGGGTTGAGCCGCTGCCTTCAGTTCGGGTCATGATCTCAGGGTCCTGGGATCAAGTCCTGCATCGGGCTCTCTGCTCAGCAGGGAGCCTGCTTCCCTCTCTCTCTCTCTGCCTGCCTCTCCGTCTACTTATGATTTCTCTCTGTCAAATAAATAAATAAAATCTTAAAAAAAAATCTAAGAATCATTCTTTGAGTTGGATCATTCCATCAAAATGAAGATCTAGGGGTGCCTGGGTGGCTCAGTGGGTTAAGCCGCTGCCTTCGGCTCAGGTCATGATCTCAGGGTCCTCGGATTGAGTCCCGCATCGGGCTCTCTGCTCAGCAGGGAGCCTGCTTCCTCCGTTCTCTCTCTGCCTGCCTCTGCCTACTGTGATCTCTCTATGTCAAATAAATAAATAAAATCTTTAAAAAAAAATGAAGATCTACTATTACTTGGTGTTAGTAGAAGTCTTATACTGCAATTCATATTTATTCAAGATTATTCTACTCATCTGAAATCTTAGAGAATTGATGTTCTTTCAGTTCTTCTACCAAATATCTGCATGGTTTTAAGGGCCATAACAAATATATTCATCACATGATTTTTCTATAGATGAGACAGTTATTTCAGAAAGATATCTATATCAATTCTAATAAACGCTATTTGTAACCTATAACTATAAGCAAACTAGGATCTTTCTAGATATATTTAAATTATTAAATACCTCTTATTATTTATTATAATTTATATTATTTTATCATTTTGTCTGATTATATATAACCACAAATGCAGTTTAAATGTGATGATACATGGAACCTTGAATGCACACTGGAATCATCTTGGGGAAGAAGGGACTTTTTAAAGTATGTATAAGTAGGTATGGTAATATACCTTAAGAAAGCAGTATAACTTAAGTATTTATACCATCCCCAGTACCTAAGCCAAACTCCTAATTAAGTGAAATTGTGTGTGTGTGTGTGTGTGTGTGTGTGTGTGTAGGGGGCTTAGAGCTAGTATTTTTAAAGCATCCCAGGTAATTTCAGAATGCAGCCAAGTTTGAGGACTACGCTTCCGTTTGGTCTCCATTAAGGCTGTTCTGCTCCCAGCAGTAAGAAACATCTTGTGTATTTATCAGATCATGTTTCTTCTTCATTCAGAACCCCTCAGTGACTTCCTATCTCACTTGGAGTAAGAGGAAAAATTCCAACAACACCCTATGTAATCTGGATCTTCTCCGTCTCCTTGACCTTATATTTTAAGACTCAATGTCTCACTTACTTACATTTAGCCACAGTAGCCTAAATACTTAGAAATTAAACAATACATTTCAAAACAACCATGAAACAGAGAAGAAACCACAGGGATATTAAAAATATATATATTTGGAGCTGAGTAATAGTGAAAATAATAAATCAAAATTTTACAGATGCAATTACAACATAATTTAGAGGAAAGTTTACAGTCACTTTTGACAGTAGTTTTACAGCTGATTGTAAGACTAACTGTCCTTACCATTTTTACTGTAATTAAAATTATGGATCTATAAATCATTATTTTAAATAATAAAAAGATTTAAAAACCCAAATATAAAAAAATGTTTTACCTAATAGGATAAGGAGTAAGATGAGACAGTACACTGTTAACATTCCATTTTAATATCTTGTTAGAATCCTAGCTAATGCAATAAGATAATGAAAGGAAATAAAAGGTTTACTAGTTGGGAAGGGAGAAATAGAACTATATTTGTTTACAGATGACATGATTGTTTATTTAGAAAATCTGAAAAAATGATGAAAAAAAAACCCATTGGAATTCACAAGGAATTATATCAAGGTTGTAAGAGAAAAAGTTAATATACAAAAGTCAGTTTTTCTAATATCAGTAATGAATAGTTGGACTTTGAAAGAAAAAAAATAGCATTTACTTTAGCAACCAACAAAATAAAATATGTAGACATAAGTCTAGCAAAATATGTACAAGGTCCATAGGAAGAAAACCATGAAACTCTAATGAATGAAGTAGGAAGGAAGAAGGAAGGGAAGGAGGGTGGAGGGAATGCAGGAAGGTAGATAGATAGATAGGTATCCCATGTTCCTAGATAGGAAGACTCTGTTGTTCAGATGTCAGTTCCTTCCAACTGTGTCTTCATATTCAACATAATCTGAATCAAAATCCCAGCAAGAGGGGCACCTGGGTGGCTCAGTCAGTTAAGCATCTGCCTTCAGCTCAGGTCATGATCCCAGGGTCCTGGAATCTGGCCCCCAATGGGATCCCTGCTTGGCAGGCAGCTTACTTCTCCCTCTCCCTCTGCCTGCCATTCCACCTGCTTGTGCTGTCTCTCTCTCTCTTTCTCTTTCTGTTAAATCAATAAATGAAATCTTGAAAAAAATAAAAAATTTAAAAATCCTAACAAGATATTTTTGGTTATGCGCAAACTGATTCTACAGTTAATGTGGACAGGTAACAAGACTCAGAATAGGCAGTACCATATTGAAGGAGAAGTATAAAATCAGAGGACTGGCACTACTCTACTTTAAGACATTCTATAAAGCTACAATAATCAAGATGGTATATTGGCTAAAGAATAGACAACTCAATGGAACAGAACAGATTTTTCACATATAGACCCATGCAAATGTAGTCAACTGATCTTTGATACAGGAGCAAAGACAATACAACAGAGAGGGGATAATCTTTCTGGAAATAGGGCTAGAAAAATGATACATGCAAAAAAAAATCTAAATAGACCTTATACCTTGCACAAAATTAACTCAAAATGGATCATAGACTTAAATGTAAATTGAAAAACTAGAAAATTCCCAGAAGACAATATAAGAGAAAACCTGCATGATCTTGAGTTAGCAGTGCCTTTTAGATACAATAGCAAAGCATGGTTCATGAAAGAAAGATTGATAATCTGCACCTTATTAAAATAAAAAAAAAAAAACTAACGCTTTCTGAAAGACACTGTCAATAGAATGAGAAGACAAGCCACATATTAGGAAAAGAAGAATTTTCAAAAAGATATATTGATAAAGGACAGTTACTCAAAATATACACTGAACTATTAAAATTTGATGATAAGAAAACAACCTGATTGAAAAATGAGCAAAAGATCTGAATATACAACTTAAAGATCATAAGAAAACAACCTGATTGAAAAATGGGCAAAAGATCTGAATATACAATTTAAAGATACACTGTGTATCTTTAAGAAGATACACAGATGGAAAATAAGCATGTGCAAAGATGATCAATATCATACATAACTTGGGAGTGTCAAATTAATACAGTGAGGTACCATTATACCTGTTAGAATTCATGGGTTTCAGAAAGTGAAAACACTTTGTCAGCAAATGCTGACAAAGAGGTGGAATAGAAGGATCTCTCATTCTCTGCTGATGAGACTGCAAAATAGTACAGCCACTTGGGAGGTAGTCTGACAGTTTTATAGGAAACTAAACATAGTTTTACTATATGATCCAGCAATTGCACTAAATATCTTCCCAAATGAATTGAAACTTCCTCATGAAGACCTGTGCATGGATATTTATTGTAACTTTATTCATAATTGCAAAAGTTGGAAGGAACCGAGTTCTTCTTCAGTGGCTGGATGGACAAATAAACTGTGGTACATACAGACAATGGCATCTTGTTCAGCACTAAAGAGAAGTGAGTTATTACACCATGCAAAAACCGAGGTAACTTAAATGTGCATCATTAAATGAAAGAAGCCCATCTTAAGGCTATAAACTATATGATTCTAATTACGTGACATTCTTGAAAAGGCAAAACTATTGAGACAGAAGATCAGGAGTTGTCAAGAGTTTGGGAAGAGGGGTGAATTTTTGGAGCACAGGGGATTTTAAGGCAGAGAAACTGTTCTGTATGATACTATAGTGGTAGATACATGTCTTTATATATTTGTCAGAATTCACAATATTTTTATTGTAAACTTATGTAAACTGTGGACTTTGGTTGGTAAAATGTGTTAAACTTTTAAAGGCTGACTTTTATCCAGCATATAGTTTATTTTTGGTGAATGTTTCATTCAGACTTGGTAGGAATATTTATTCTACAGTTGTTGGATGTAGTGTCCTATAAATATCAATGAAAGGTTGTTGATAATGTTATTTAGATCTTTAATATCTGTGCTGATTTTTGTTTACTTTAGTATTTATTTTTTCAGAGAGGAGGTTATTAAAGCCTTCAACAATGATTTGAGATTTGTCCATTTTCTCCTTTCGGTTCTAACATGTCTCATTTCATTCTCCTCTACCCCTCCCCTGCCCCTCTTCTGTCTGCTTTTAGAATCATTCAGTCCCCCTCTTTAAGCTTCCTGTGTATGTCCAGTATGGAAACAGACGTGTGTATGTCTTCTTAAGTTTCCAATTATAATACCTCTTTCTTCATCCCAATAATCACTAAAAGTTCTGCTGATTTCTCCTCAGCTCATTTTGAGAATGTTCTCCCCTCTCCGAAACTTTAGTTTGTGTAGTTTTCTTTGCTTTCTCAGCTCTCCCATGTCTCTAAAAACACGATGTTTGTGGTTTGTCTAGCTTTTCCTGGTTTTTGGCAATGGGAGCATTGATTGGCATTCTGTGACCTACTACATGCTGCCTAGAAGTTGACATTTCTGTTTGTCTTCCTTAACACATTGTTTTGGTGATGAGTTATGTCCTGAGTAAATATAAGCAATTACATGTCATTATAATTTTAAGGAAAAACAGATCTCTTATTTATTTATTTATTTATTTATTTATTTATTTATTTATGTTCATTTCAAGCAGAATATTTAATCCACTGTCCCCCTCCCCGCCATCCTTTTTTCTAAAATACAGGCACATAGGAAGTTTTCATCCCTGGTCCTCTTCTCACAGCTTCCATGCCTTTAATGATATAATCTACTTCTTTTGCCTTTATCCACAGTCTGTATATTAAGGTCTCTAAATCTGTATCACCTGCCACATTATTCTGTTGAACCCCAGGGCCATGGTTCTAAGGCTTATTTGATCTTTTGAATGTTCATGAAGAACCTCAAACTCAACTGCTCAAAACCAAAATTTGTTTGCTTTACTTTTCAACTGGCTCCTACCGTCCCAGGGTTCTAATTTTGCCTCTGTTACTAGGACTGTCTGTAATTTTTAGTAATCTCCTTAACCTGTATGAATGCTGGTTTTCAAAACACTTTTCAATTTATATTTCATTTAAATGAATCAAAATAGAGCAAGGTTATTGCTTATTTTAAGACATTTTATTAAGGGTCTTATTAGTATTTACCTTTTTTTTCAAAACAAAAATATTATATGTTCAGGTTACAACCTCACATGCAAGTGAAGTAATTCATAGTTTGAAAAGAATTTATTGGTCAAGTTAAACAAGGAATGTTTAAGGATAACTTGGTCCTGTCAACTCAATTCAATGCTCAGAAGTATAGGTTTAAAAATCCTAAGAGACAAAGCTAAATTAGTTTCAATGGAGTCTTTTATATGACCCTTTAAGCACTTACTTTTCCTGAAGTATCTGTTTTTACAACTGAAATATGCAACCTGTTGTCTTCTAATTTCTTTAATTCCGTCTCCTTTTCTCAGGAGAGAGTTCTGTATCATTAAGTATGCTATACCTGGGTGAACCCAATCAAATGACTTAGACTTCAGTGTAGAAAAATAAATATCAGTGAGATTCTGTAGGGATAGATAATGTCAAAGATACATTTAGGAGGTGTCTAATTAAAGTTTTATGAAATAAATGCATTGATTTATTTTCCCTAATGAATTTGTATAGCATGTTAAAACCTCACAAATAGTTTCAGGGCAGAGTTTTAGGACATGATACAATAGGATATAATTTGCAAAATTATGTTTAATTTCTTTCCATTTTTTGTTATCATAATATTCACAATGGTGTGATTCCTAAAGAAATCATATGTGTTTCTATGTGAAATAAAATCTTTTGGTATCTTTACAAGCTGATCCTCAGTTAATCCTGATAATACTTAAGGAATAGGTGTTATTTATATGAAACTCCAAATTGGATATTATATCCCATTATATATACTCCCCCCTCAAAGATGTCTGCATTAAATGAGAATTAATATGAAAAATGACATTTAATATTAACAAATTTTTTTTCTAAGTAAGATGTGATAAGACTTTTTATTGCCACTAGAAATTTTATTGCTACTTAGCACAATTGTTCATAAAGCTACCCCAGCTTAAAAAACATTTGAATGAATTTTATTACTTCAGTGACAAAATAACTTCATTAAAGGTTATTTTCACTTTAAAGATGGTCTTAACATGTGGCATCCAGGGGGAAATGAGGTGGAGTTTTCAAGTATTTTCTAAAGATTACTTCTAATTTTTCAATGAAGATATTAACACCTTCATAAAAGTGTTTTTTAAAATCTTGACAAGATTAACCATGGAATACATGATAATATATAAGCAGTGTTAAATATAACTCTAAACGACAGTCTCCACATATAAATTTCAAAGCTACTTTGTATAGAAGACTATATTTTTAGGATATGCTCTATTTAATAATCAAAAGGTAAAAAACAACAACTTGGTAATCTTTAAATAGTAAGATATATGCTGCTATCATTTAAAAAAATTCAAAGAAGGAACAGTTTTGTTTTGTTTTTCTAGAATGCTTTCCATCTCTCTGTTTTTGGGTAGTTTTATTTATAGATATTTATATATAAATATGTGTGCCCATATTTTCATTGTCAAAAATATATATTCAATCATGTTATTAGGAGCAGTTGCCCTCATTATAAGTAATTATAAAACACCTATAAAAGATTAATGTCTTTTAAGGGTTTTTTGGTCATACTATTTTTAGCCTGAATATAAAATGATAATTCAGAAATTCTTATGTTGTCTATAAAGGAAGAACATGAAAGAAGATTATTATAGTAACTCAGTGATATAAAGAAGAGTATTTCTTGTAGGGTAGTCCAATTACAAAATAGTAAAACAGGAACAAAACACAATAAACTATATTTTCTATTTGTTTCAGTAAGTTTAGCACAGCAGGAACTGTGGCATTCCTCCTGGCTGGTGTGTCAAATCTGCTGTTTGAAATGTAACTGCAAATGGGAATTATTTTAAAGACATCATATATAAACTAATAACCTTAGCCATATAAATGAGATAATTATATAGCATTTAATATATGTAATTGCTTTTATTAAAATAATTTCATACCTTTGGTTTGAGAAAATAATGTGTTTATTTGAAACGATTAATAAACTTGTATGTTGAAGATATGTAAGAACAAAACTTTGAATCATTTAAATGCTGCTTTTGCCCATATCAGTTTTTCTTTTTCTTTTCTTTTCTTTCTTTTTTTTTTTTTTTTTGCATATGTCTATTTACTTGATTGTCTTCTTGAGCCAGTTCAGTTCAGTTTGAGGAAAAAATGCTACTGGTGGTATAAATTAAACAACAAAAATGAGTATGCCAAAAATTGATATATGATCCAGTAGAATTTTTGAAAAGTAGCCTGAAATCATTTTAGAGTCAGACTTGGGACTATAGCATAAGAGGAAAAACATGTCCACTATATAGGTTTGTAGAAATTTAAAACATACATATTTTTAATGCTAAGAGGTCTAGTTTTCAGAAATGCCAGCCAAGGCAAGAAGGATAAGTAGGAGAGCTGAGACAAGTGCAGAAGAGAATAAAATTCCAGAAGTCAGGGTATCAGAAAGTGTTGAAACCCTGAATATATATACCTGAAACAATATACCTGGTATTTTTTTTTAAAGATTTATTTATTTATTTGACAGACAGAGATCACAAGTAGGCAGAGAGGCAGACAGAGAGAGAGGAGGAAGCAGGCTCCCTGCTGAGCAGAGAGCCCGATGTGGGGCTCGATCTCAGGACCCTGGGATCATGATCTGAGCTGAAAGCAGAGGCTTTAACCCACTGAGCACCCAGGCGCCCCTACCTGGTATTTTTGATACCAGAAATTTCCGAGGGAACGTATGTGGGACGTCCAAAGGACAAATGTACTTCGAGTAGTAGAAATTGCTTCTCACTCAGTGGTGCCTTGTCTTTATTTATTTATTTATTTATTTATTATTTTTTTTTCTACAAGCTCGGGGTTCTTACTGCAGCAGTAATAGCCCTCTGCCTGTGTGAGAACATACTTGACGGTTCCTGATAGCATGGCACAGTGTACAGTCTGTAAATGGGGAGGCTAAAATGGTTTAGACAGAAACTTTTAGTCTTGCCCTCTGACATCTTGGTGGTTTTTATTCAGGCAGAAGAAGGATTTGTCTTAATTAAGGCTTATACTCATATGTTCATAATTAAATAGTTTTAAAAGCCTGAAAGAACTCACTAAGAGCCAACTGACAGAATTGTGCTGTATCCAACTACAAATTTATGTGGAACATGTTTCACTGCCAAGCTTTTGGAATGTGTAGTCTGAACAGTGTGACTCTATGCCTTTACCTCCCAGTCATACCTCAGCCCACCACAATCTGGCTTCTTTGCATCTCTTTTTCTATTAGGCATAGTGCCCTTCACAAAGTAAAAGCTCAGTTGACTTACTGATGTATTTTGATATGATTTATTTTGTTATCTATCATTTATATCCTGCTTCTAAAAGAAATTAAAAGGGGATCTGCTTGTGTGAAGGTAAGATACTACTAGTCAAATAATAAAATAAATCGTATTTATCACTTATTGCAAAGTAAACAATTAAGAAAAGGAGTAGGAAAATATAAAAAAACCTGGTAGGCAGTGGATAGTTATTGTACATGACTGAAAATTCAATAAGAGAGACTGGAGGCAAACCATAAGAAAAGTTTCACAGAACATAAGAAAAAAAGAAATAAAAGAGACAAAGTGTCCTTTGCATTTGCTGTTCCCTTTGCCTGTATATATTGACATGACTAACTTTGTCTCAGTCTTCATTGCTTGCAAACGTTACCTTCCTAGAAGAAGGTCTTCCTTGGCTACTATCTAAAAGTAATCCAACTTATATCATCATCATTTCTTGTCCATCTTTCCTATTTTTTTCCCTGAGAACTCATAACTAATTTACTATATATGTTTCTTGTTTGTAATCCTTAATGTATCTTTCTCAGTAGAATGAAGCTCCGTGAGGGCAGAAGGTTGTGTGTGTTTGTTCACTCTGTATCTCAAGCATGGAGAACTGCTCCTGGAACATGGCAAGTGCTTAGTAAGCATTTGTTGAATGAGTGGGTGAATGGATGAATAGATTTAATAATTATATTTGACACACAGCCCAAAGAAAAGGACAGAGATGGGCTGTGGTGTGGGAATCTGAGAATGCTGGACAAATTAGATAGGTCTGGAGATGTAGTTAAAGGCATGGAACTAAATGTGAAATGAAACAAAGAAAAGAGCAGAGTAGAATCTTAAAGAACTCCAATATTTAACAATAGTTTATGGTGCCTGGGTGGCTCAGTTGGTTAAGCGTCTGCCTTCAGCTGAAGTCATGATCCCAGAGTCTTGAGATGGAGCCCACATCATGCAAGGGGCTCCCTGCTCAGCAGGAAGCCTGCTTCTTATCTTTCTCTGCATGCTGCTCCCCCTGCTTGTGTGCTGTCTTCTCTCTGTCAAATAAGTAAAATATTAAGAAACAAAACCCAAAAAACCAAGAACAAGGAAAGAAACCAAAACCAGTCATTTAGGAAAAGAATGGGAAAACTCTGGAGAATGGCCAAAAAGGCAACAAGAAAATGGATTTTTTTTTAAATTCAAGTATAATAACATACAGAGTTACAGTAGTTTTAGGTACACATTATAATATAATAATTGAACAATTCTATACATTTCTCAGTGCTCATCACCATAACAGTACTCTTAATCCCCTTTATCTATTTCATCCATCCCTTTTATCTGCCATTCTATTTAAAAATAGAATTTTTTAAGGTGAAAGAATTTTTTTAAAAGATTTTATTTATTTATTTGACAGAGATCACAAGTAGGCAGAGAGGCAGGCCGGGGTTGGCGGGGGCGGGGGGGTGGGGGAAGCAGGCTTTCCCTGAGCAGAGAGCCCGATGTGGGGTTTGATCCCAGGACCCTGGGATCATTACCCAAGCCAAAGGCAGAGGCTTTAACCCATTGAGCAACCCAGGCACCCTGAAAGTGAAAGAATTTTTTCAGATGCGGAGTAGCTGACTTTATTGAATGCTTCAGAAGGATCAGGTAAGAGGAGATCTGAATAAATATTCTCTAGAATAAATGGCATGGACATAATTAGTGACATAAGCCATATCCATGGGAAAACAGGATCTGAAACTCGATTGGAATAGATGATGCATTGTATGAATAAATTAATGGACAGGAAGGAAATGGGGACAGTCAGTACAGACAACAAACTTCTTTTGACTTTCTGGCTATGCATAGGAGGAAGGAGATGTATGATTTGGGGAGCCATGTTACCGGATTGGAGTGACCAGAAATAATTAGATGCTAATAAGGTAAGTTCTAGGAAGTAAAAGAAAAGGTAAAAATTGAAAGCATGTGACTTTAGAGAAGGTAGAAGGTAGATTCCAGCTCCATCTGTGGGGATTCCACTTTGACAGGAAGAGGACTAGAAACACCATTTTGTTACGAGGCAGGAGAAAAGACAGTGTCCCATCTTTAGAAACAGATTTAGAGAAGTGGTAGCAGCACTGTTAGGGAACACCACCTAAAGGCTTTTATTTTGTCATAAAAATAGAAAGGAAGGCAGACTGCCGAAGATGAAGGAATGGAATAGGAATGGCTTGGAAATCAGAAGGAAAGATGAAAGTTTTAAATAGTTGCTCTGAAGAATGGAATAGTGGGAGATTGACTAAAGAAATGTGTTTCCTTGATAGGGAGTCATGAGAGCTCAGTTAATCAGTGACCCTGGCTATATCATGATGCTATTTTTCTTGTATGTATGTATAGCTTTCTTTGTGAACATGGGTGTTGTCATCTAGAATATGAATTTTCTAAAAAAGGCAGGATGGAAAAGCTAAGTAACAAGGGGTTTCACATTTTTACAAAAAGATATTTGAAATGATTAGAAATAGAGCTTAAGTCAAGTAAAAATTGGGACAAACTAAATGGATAAAGAAAAATTGGAAGAGTCAATAATAATAATAGTAACAATCATCATCATCATCATTATTATTAATTACTTACCATGCCAAAAACTCATCTAAATACTGAACATTTGTTTATGCATTTAATTCTTATGACAATCCTGTGATGTAGGTATTATTATTACTTAAATGTAAGATGTTATTATTTATTTATTTATTTATTTATTTATTTTATTTTATTTGACAGAGATAGAGAGATCACAAGTAGGCAGAGAGGCAGGCAGAGAGAGAGGGGGAAGCAGGCTATCTGCTGAGCAGAGAGCCCAATGCGGGACTCGATCCCAGAATCCTGGGATCATGACCTTGGCCGAGGCAGAGGCTTAACCCACTGAGCCACCCAGGCACCCCTTAAGATGTTAATCTTACATTAATTTTGCAGTTAAGAGAACCGTACCTAAGATTATACAGGTAATAAATAACAGATCAGCACTTTGAACTATTAGATAGTATAAGTTCTGATGTCTTCAATTTAACCACTTTGGAACACAGAATATAGCAGAAGTCTTAAAGAGCATGAAGACTAGTACTAATCGGGAAATTGCATGAGCAAAGTGGGAGGCTAAGAGATCCACATTGGAAGCATGGGATGTTTGAGTTAGTAAATTTAAAAGGAATACCCTTTAGACTGACAACAACGTTCTAGTCTTAGCATGTGAACTTGTATTTTTTTTTTCTTGCTCTCCTCCAATAGAATGATTCCACCCTGCAGGTATAAATTATTTTATTCACACTTACTGAATATTATATTTCTTATGTATCATTTTTGAAACATAGGAGTTTTGATAAGTCACTGGGACCCTAGTGATTTGTTATAGATTTTTAAGAAACTGGATTAAAGTATACTCAGTGCAAACTCCATGGGAGAGCATCCTGAGGTAACAATCTGAAGAAATGGGTCAGACTGGGATAAAGACCAAAATCATAGAGTAGCAACACATGTTTATTTCACGTTCTGTTGGATCACATAGTTTGTGTTTCACCTTTGTATTTCAGATAACTAGCATGGACTTTCAGAAGGTGATTTTTTTTTTTCTTTGTTTAGGATGAGATCTTATTCATGCACTTAGAAATTTGTCTCTGGAAATTACTGTCATATAATCAGTAACTTCCTTGAAAATTTGCTGAGTGATTACACAGATCAGGGCCATGTTATATTGCAAGGCAAGGTAATCAGTAGAGTTTCCTAAGAAGTACTCAAGTTCGGGGCACCTGGCTGGCTCAATGGGTTAAGCATCTGCCTTTGGCTCAGGGCATGATCCCAGGGTTCTGGGATGGAGCCCTGCACCAGGTTCCCTACTCACTGGGGAGCCTGCTTCTCTCCTACCCCTCCTCCCTGCTCCTTCTCTCTATCTCAAATAAATAAATAAAAATTTTTTTAAAAAGTATTCAAGTTATTCAGACACACAAACTTCATGTTATTCTTTGTGATGAAATGTGACTAATCATTGTATAAATCCTCTGTGTTTCCATGTTGCTTTCCATGGGTGAAGGGAAGGTACCAGTGTGGTAACGTACATGGAGTTCCTGGCCTATCTTGACAGGGGAACAAGCTTGGCATGTTTGAGGACTCTGAAAAAGGAAATGTGAATGTAGCTTCATGGAGAAAGATGAATTCTGAGGCAAGATAGGGTCTGTTGGCTATGGAAAGGAGTATGGAGTATGAATTTCATTTTAACAGCAATAAGAAGCAAGTAGAAACTTACAATCTCTATCCTTTTTTTATAGATAGAAAATTATGATTCAAAAATTTTCATGTTTTATAGATGGGAGCTCTCTTAAATGACAAAGCTGAAATACACTTTTCTCTGACAGTTAAGTATTTTCTTAAAAAATATTTCCTCTAGTTCCTGGTATATAGTAAACAACTTAGCAAAGGTTTTTGAATATGTATGAGCTACATTAAATGACAGATAAAAAATTTAATCACTGAAAATATATCTCATAAGCACCTTGAAACTGTTTATTTAATAAATAGTAACATAAATGTTTATTGTGATCTCTTTTTTCAATACTATGCAAATACTTTGCATGGATTATCTTGTTTCTTTTTAACAACAATCCCATGAGGTAGGTACTATTATTATTTTTTTATTATGTTAGTCACCATACAGTACTTCATTAGTTTTTGACGTATTATTATTATACCCATTTTATGTATCAAGAAACTGAAATACAAATGGGCTAAGAAACTTGTCTGTGGTCATATACCAAGTAAGTTATAAATTCATAATAGCAGAAATATTTATGCATTTTATTGTCACAGAGAATTCTGTTAAATCAGGATTTATTGGCCTAGTTTGTAGTTTAGTAGTTAAAGTAAAATAAAATAATATCTTGTAATTCACATTTTCAGTGATCTTTTCCAAGAAAATTGCAGAGAGAATATCCAGAAATCTAAATTAAGAAAATAATCCTGGAGAAGTAGATGACAGAGCAGAGGACTCTAAATATAAAGTTAGAACTATGTCCTTATTGGGAATATGCTCAAATAAGAATTTTGAAAATACTTTTTCTGTTATTCATCAACTATTTAAAGCCTACTATGTGCCAGGTTCTTGGAGGATAAGAAGGTTTGGTGGATAAGAGCTAACTAAGATCATAGCTACCTGGCTGTGATTTAACTCTTCTTCTAAACTTGTCAGAACCTAATAATCCCCAAGGTTAGTTGTTTTAGTTGACAGGAATCTATGATATGACAAATAAAACAGCTTCTAGGGATGCTTGGGTAGCTCACTTAGTTAAGCAGCTATCTTTGGCTCAGGTCATGATCCCAGATTCCTGGAATCAAGTCCCAGGTTGGGCTCCTTGGTCACTGGGTAGCCTGCTTCTCTCTCTGCCTGCAGCTTTCCTAACTTGTGCTTGCTCTCTCTGTAACAAATAAATAAAATCTTTAAAAAAACCAAAACCTTCTAGTAACTATTAACCTTGCATTACATGTGTAAGGGAAATAATACTCATCAAAAGCTTATCATAAATCTTAAGAGGCAGTCATTACTCTAGGTATGGTTTGATCATTTCAAAAGCAAAAATATTTGTAAAAAGACACTGAATTCTGAAGAGTTCATGTCTGAATTTTCTGTCTGAAAAATGACAAAATAGTGTCAGTATTATGATGCTTGGTTTAGCATAGACACATAAATATTAGCTAATTAAGCAGTATGTCCAGCCAATTCATTATCATCCTGGAATGATGTGCAGCCTGGCTAGTATCATGAAAGAAGAGGTGAGGAGAAGCTCACCTCTACCTCTAGGCTGTTTAACCAGAGAAAGCCTGGGATACATGGCTTCTTAAATGCACTCTTATATTTCAGGATTTCTTATGATGTCATATAATTATGCTCTTCCATCTTAGTGTATGCTCTCTTGAATATTTCATGTTTAAAAAGAAAAAAGTAGAAACCTAAGTTATTATCCTTTTGGCCAAATGTTCAACTTTTCTTTCTGTGACTTTGAAGGTAGTAGACTGCAGATATAACAGATTTTCCCTCTCAAATGAATTTCCTTAAACAAAGTTGTTTTTAAAATATACCTGGCATCTTTGTTTATAGCTGAAGTTTGCCTGTCAACTACATGCATGGTTTTCATTGAAGCGTGTATGTGTATGTGTGTGTGTGACTTCTAATGGCATAGTAATAATTTCAGGCGAAGGAAAAAAGAGAGCGGAAGAAATATATTACATTTTTGTACTTTCTCCTTGAATTTTTCTTTAAATATAGGAAGGCCCTATTGCTAAATATAAGCTGGTAATTTGGTCATTATTTGCTATTCATTTGAACTACTACCGTCAACAGATAATGGACAGTGAACAGAAAGAACTCTTTCGGTAAGCCATGTAGTTTTTCCAAGGGTGATTGCTATGCTATGTGTATTTAGATGGAAGCTTTTCCCTGTATAATCAGCTTGCTGCTGCCCATTTTACTGCCAAACATTCCTTCTCTGTGATAGCATAATACTGTTACCAAGGGAACAGCTTATGGCCGACACTTACAGTAGTGCCACAAATTAATTTCACAGTTATCAGGATATAGGGCGATAACACTAACGTGGGCTACTGTGAAATTACCATTGTTCCCATGGAGTTACAGTGTAATTATTACTTTCATAGTAACTAAGCAAATAATTCATATTACTACTGTTGGATGTTTGTTTTCTCTTCTGTTTCTCTGTCTCACCCTTTGTCTTGTCCTTTTCCTTCCAGTGTTGCCCTCTTTTGTTGATTCAGAATCTCTCTGACACCTTTTTCACAAGTTATGATATAGAGTAATATTTTATATTGGCATTAAGAAAGGATTTCAGTGGCCTGGGGTGAGGACTTACCATTTATGTAAGTCGTGTTCATAATTAGGATGTTTACTTACATTAAAAATATATAAAGACTAAAATATAGATTTTCCTGGTATTTTGAAAGGATATATTCAATTTGTAATGAGTGTGGAATGAGAAATTAGAATCTTATTTTCATAGAGAATTAGACCAATGTGTTGAATAGATGGATCCATTTAATGTGATTGAAAGCACTGAAGAAAAACGAATGTTGTCTGACTTCCTTAATTAGCTATGTGATTTGACATAAGCCAGAAACTTCCTTAAGCCTCAATACTTCCATCTATAAAATGGGGTTGATAATATCTACCTAACAGAATTGATAAAAAGAGATATGGGTGAGAGTAAATTTTAATCCATACAGTACAATAAAATTTTAAGATGTTACCATCATTGCCATATCTTTAATGGGAGCATCTGTTGATGAAATACTGTTCTTGTTAGGAGAAGTTTCTAGGGAGACTTTGAAATAAGAATAATAACACTGGGAAGGATCAGTTTTCATTATGTTTTATTAGAATAAGATGTGCTATTTCATTATGTCTAAAGTAAAAGAAAATGAGACATATAATCATTACATGTAACAATTTTTAATAATTCTTCAGAACTTTTATACCATATTGAGCATCATGTATGTGTTAAATAAAAGTTAAGCATTGAAACATAAAATAATGACAAAGAAGTGTGTATAATATGCTTATTATTAAAATAACAATGATGAGTGTATATGAAATTATAATTGTTTATTGTGTCAAAAGTGAAGTCACTGTGATAAAGATAGAAATAGAGAAATGAAAGTCAAATTTATGTAGGAAAATCTCTTCTGATTGTTTGCTGTAATTTACAAAATGGCCTTCATTTTTTATTCTACTTAATTCCCTTTTAAATCTATTTTATATATTATATTAATAGGATACACATACAACTTGGAATTAACATTTTTCATTAAATGTTTCATAGTTGGTTATATATTTATTATTCCAACACTGTAAATTACATACTTCTAGCATTTTGAAAATTGATGCATGATAGAATAAAATAATTTGATGAAATTTGTTGTAGGTAGATCCATTTTTTGAATGAATGAATGAATAATGATGAGTAAGTAGTAAGCTGCCTCTAGATGCTTAATACCTTTTTAGAAAAGATAGAAAATTACAAATACAAAATTTTTTCTCCCCTATATTTTTCCGGTAACCATTTTGAAGTTACCCAACACTGATAACTTACATAAAGAAGTTGAGTTTAACTAAGCTTTCTGCTTATCTCATTAATCATTATTTTATACTGTTTTAATGACACTTATGGATAGAGTGACATTATGGATGCCTGGTTTTATTATTGGTAAAATGGAGATGCTGCTAACGCACTCTGAGAACTAGGTTAGGAAATGCTATATATGTAAAGTATTTGGCACAATGGAGGTGCAATGCAGTCTATGAAGTTCAGGAGCTGTATTTTTCTCTTTTTTCTCTCCAGAAGATAGATAGTCATAGGACTAAATTGGTGTCAGGGAAGTACCTATGATTAAGGTCTTCTTACAGTACAGTTCTACTGGCTGTCTATTGGGCATACAATAAACAGTTGTTAATTGAAGTATCTTCACTTTATTCTGCATTATGACTCTGCATAAGAGAGGTTATGGGGGACACCTGGGTGGCTCAGTCAGTTGAGTGTCTGCCTTTGGCTCGGATCATGATACCAGGGTCCTGGAATGGAGCCCTGCATCAGCTTCTGTTCAGCAGGGAGCCTGCTTCTCCCTCTGCCAATTTTCCCTCTGCCTGCTGCACCCCCTGCTTATGCACTCGTGCACTTTCTCTCTCTCTCTCTGATAAATAAATAAATAAATAAATAAATAAAATCTTTAAAAAAAAAAGAGGTTATGAACACTGTGCTTTCTCAAATAACAGAATTGAGAAGGTTCTTTTTTTTTTAATCTTTTCCCATTATTGACTTCCCTGTATTCCTATTTCCTTGTCTTTCCTCACAATTTAACAAAGAAGAACTAAGAAAATATTGGTGTAGCTAAGTGTTCAAGTGCACAAATTTCAGCAATCAGAATAGCTTTAGACAAGTCTATAAAAATACTATTTTCTTCTTGTCCACAAATGTGGTATACGATTGAGATGAATTAGCTTAGTCTATTCACTATCATTTAAACATTCTTTTTTCTCAAAAGAAAGGGGATTTTAAAGTAGCAAAAAGAACTCTACCTGGAGCCAAATGACTCATGTACAGACCATGATGTAGGTACTAGACTTAAGCATGGTTTTTCCGTAAGGTTTCTGCATTATCGCAAATGCAAATTTCTCACTACTTCAAAAATGTTTAACACAGCTATCCTATAAATACACGCTAGACCATAAACCTTGTTACAGTATTGCTAAAGCTAAAGTAGTGAAAGCAGATTATTATGGTTTCCAAGTTAAGTAGAGGTTTCAGTGGCTTTAGTTTTATAAAAAATGTTTTCCCTCCTGAATCATAAAGTGAATCTAGCAGTTCTTAACTGGGGGAGTGGGTGTTATTATTCCTCAGGGGACATGTGGGAAGTGTGAGGAAGCGTTTTTTGTTGTCACAATAATGGGTTTGTGCTTTGACATTTAATAGGAGGGGATCAGAGATATCAGATATCCCACAAAAAGGAAGAGCTGTTCCTTATAAAATGTGAATGTTGCCTCTTGGGAAACTGTGGGTATAACTGATCTATTGTATTGAATATTTATATTATATATTAAACTTTTATTTAGACATACTGTGGATGAACCAACTGCCTATTTCCTGACAGAATGTATAAAAGCTAATAAGCTAAAATATATTTATAAAATACATTACAATAATTTAATAGGTAAAAAGCTATTTTTTGATAGCAGCTTTTATGAAAATAAAGATGTGATAATTTTGTAGATGGCATTAAATTTATCTGTTGATTTTCTTTTTCTAATTGAATATTTTGAACTCAATAGACTGTCCTCTGTAGTAATTCTGCTTTTTCCAATTTAAGTGACCTTACATGAGCCTAGTCTTTTGAAGAATTCTAAAGAAGAGTAAAGAGACGATGTAAAGATACTAATAAGTAGTATCAAAATGATAGGAGAACACAGAAAATAATCACACTGTTTTTCATTTTTCCAACATATGTTATCCACGTTTTACAGAAAAATAGAATGCATCCAGGCAATTTCTCTGAAACAAGTGTCAAAAAAGTAAGAGAGCCATATAAATCACATTGTTGCAGAATATTCTATGCCCTCCATGGAAGCATTGTATTTTTTGTTGTTGTTGTTGTTGTTTGAAATGCATAGATTCTGTGGAAAATCCATTCTCTTCAGGGTACCCTGATGCAGAATCCCTCTGGGCATTGTACCATCCCTTCCAATATGTTTAAGAAAGAGCTTTTAGAGACAAAAATGTTAGTATCATTGCTTTCCTTCTTATTCAAGAAGGGTGACCCTCCTCTAAGCAGCAACTTTCCTGTGTAAGAAGTATAATTGTGAAGTTGGCTGAGTCTAGGAGAAGTGTCTATTTTGAGCTTCAATCAACTTTGAGACAGATTTATCACTTTTTCCATCATCAGAAAAAGTCACTGTTAGAAATATTAGTTAGCAGTACAGAAATTACTGAAGGTTTCCTGAGAGAGGTGGATGAAAGATTTACAGCATAGGTGCCAACTTCCTGTTAATGTAAATCCTGAGTAGCCTTGTCCCTTCTCTGAAACTGCCCCCTTCTCCCACACACACCCTCATGTGTTGCCAATGTGGTTCTTTTCTGATCTTTGCCTGATTCTCTCTCTTGTAATCTGGAAGGCCTTCCTCCTTTATTTTTTGAAACCATCCCTCTCTGTGTCTATGAGAGATTTAAAGAGGTATATACATTAATAATTTTATGTTGAAGCTTTCTTCCTTATAACTAGCTGAGATCAGCTGTACTCAAGAGACTGAGCCTGTTGGTTTGGGAAAAGGAGTTGAGTGATTCGGGGACATGGAGTCCTTTGGGATGTATCTGAGAAGACATATTTGTGTTATTCCTCATTTTGTTATTCAAATATTGCTTTTCTGGGGAATTGAGAAAATTGTGAAGTAGCACAAGGAACTCAGGCCAGCATGAGATCCCATGGGCTGAGAAAGAAGTGTGGGAGGTGAGAGAAAAGCGGAGAAAAAGAAATGGGACTATTTAAAATTTTGCTTAACATCTATAATTAAAAAAATATGATTTATTTTTCTGGGAAGAAAAGCCTAAAATTCATATTCATAAACTATTTTCCCAGAAACTAAACTACTAGAATTTACCGTGTACATTTGTATATTTTAGTGACTAATTGTAAGCATGCGAATAATAACTTATCATTAAGTTTTACAAAAGAAAGAAATACTGTTCAATGACTGATGCCCCCAGTATAGTCAGAAGCCATATTGTTAAACTATATCTCAGGTAAAGCAGTTCTGAGGGAGGTTCAGCTTATATTGCTCAGTTACACTGGTTTCTGAATTGTAACATGCAGATAGTATATTAAAATTTAATACTAAAAAAGAGCAGATTAATTGTAATATTTCAAGTTGGGGCTTTTATATGAACCTTTGCACATTCTGGATCACTATGAATTTATTACTGAATGAGAGTACCTATGTGTACCACCAGTGCAGGCCATCTCTTGTAATAATTATGGTGAGTCATACTCAGCCGCAGGATTTTATGTTCAGCTTGAGAATGGAGCTTATGTTTTTGCTTTTGCACTCTGCTTCAGTCCTAGATGAGAATTCAAGGAAGTTGGTGTTGGCTTTTTGTCCTTCATTAGCTGATTATTCTTGGAAAAATCAGGTGGCATTCTGTATGCCTATGTGCTTCATGATCCCTTTTTTTCTTTTTAACAGTTATCCAGTGCTGCATTAAAAATAATAATAATAATAAATAACCACTCTAAAACTTAGCAGTCTAAAACATCAGTTTACTGTTTTTTGTGTTTAATCTGACTGGACTCTGTGGATCGTTCTTCTGCTGGTAATGCTTGGGCTCACTCATGTGGTGGCAGTCATGTTGGAGCTCAGCTAGTGTTAGAGTGACCAACATGATCTTACTCGTATGGCTGGCAGTTGCTGCTAGCTATTGGCTGAGGTGCCTTTGTTGTCCTCCGAAACACCTCTCATCTTCTGGTAGGCTACACTAGTATCTCATAGTTTAACACTTGGATTCTGAAAGAGCAGAAGTGAGAGCCATTAGGCCTTTTAACGCCTGGGCTCAGTATCACTTCTGCCACCATTTTGTTTCTTAGCAGAAGTCACACAAGTAGTCCGTATTAAGTGGAAGCAGATTCCATCTCTTAGTAGGAAAAGCGGCATGCACACGTGGAGATGAGAGGAATTGTTGATACCCCCTGAATAAAACTTATCACGTATCACCAAGATAGTGATTGTTACATTGTATTGCAATTATTATTTCAACCTAGTAATTGTGTGTTTCCTGCCTACAGTGTAATTTTCCTAGAGGAAGATTTATTATTTGTCTCTTAGGTGTGTCCACAGTTGACCAGTAGTGGTCAGTGGCAGAGCGGATTCTGTGCAGACACTGTTGATAATGGTAATATCAGTATTAATATATATGCATTTACAGTTTAACACTTGCATATAAATCTCTCTTTTTAAAACGATTTTATTTATTTCAGAGGGAGAGAGAGAGAGCATGATCAGGGGTAGAGTGGGGCAGAGAGAGTGGGAGAAGCAGGCTTCCTGCTGAGCAGGAAATCCAAGGAGAGTTTTAGTCCTAGGACCCTGTATCATAACTTGGGCTGAAGACAGATGCTTAACCAACTAAGCCACCCAGAGACCCCAACATATAAATATTGTTTATTTTCAGAAAAGAACATTTTTGAGAATTATTAACTATATTTTACTATAGCTTTACTTAACAGAATCCAGTTCAGATTTTCTTCTAAACTTAGCTTTTTTTTTTTTTTTTAAATGGAAGGCATTGTAAAAATTTCAGAAGGATCATTATTTTGGATTTTGTATCTTAGACTTGTACTCTTTGCCAAGAGTTGTTCTTTAAAGTGTTTGCTAGTTCTCTGCCTAAGGGTAAGTTGAATATTGTAAATAGAGTTGTTTCTTCTTCTTCATGTATTACAGACTAGCAGGGGAACCTTGCCATGGGATACTGCCAACTATTCTAAATGAAGACTCGAAATGCAGGTTGACAATTTAAGTTAGCAGTTATGGTATAGCATCTTGAAACTTCTTTCTTCTTAAATATTGTCATTATGATCTATTTCACTATTTAGGATAAAAGCCTAACTTTAATTTACTTTAGATAAAGGTACAGTTATGACTTATTAAGTTATGCTTTCAAATATTTTCACTGCCCATATGAAGTATCCCACTGGGAGGTCTGTGAAATGAGAGGACAGGCTTGATTTTCTTCCTGAATTTAGGTATTATTTGTGTGCATACATAACGTGAAATTTTTTGGTAGTCTTTTCTGTAATTGAACCCAATGTTCAATTTTCTCATTACTATTGTATGGAGAATAGAAGGCAGCATGAATATTTTAAGGACTGTTCTTGGTTCACAGTCACCTGTGTATTTTTTCCCCCAAAGCCAGGGAAATAAAGCATAAAATATGAAGCTGTGATTAAGTAGTCTCGAAGTTAGGACCTTCTGTGCAAAAAGAGAACAATTTATACAATTTACACACATAACAAGCAGTTAGGGTAGCATTAGCTTTTATTTCCACCTCAGTTCTTGCAGGTATATGCTATATTTTAGCAAAATTTACCTACGCAAGTTTTTGCTATTTTTAAAGCAAGCAAAATAAGTGATAACTGCTTGTTGCCAAGATAGTGTAAATTAACTCATTGTCCTCAGGATTTGTAAATTAATAGCAGCCCTCCGAAATCACACTCTTCAGCCTAAAAAGAGTGCTACTCTTTAGGTGTAAACTTCAGGTGTCTATTCTAAGTTTCATTCAGAGAAGAGCTAATAAAATGACTAATGCTAACATCTTCTCAGGTAGGGCCCTGATCCTATGTGAGCATATTTCTAGGATGAGGAGGATGAATATTTAATGGATGTTCCCTTGGTATAAAATAAGATAATCTCTGACAGATGGTGGTTTTAAATGAGCGCACTACAATAATTCAGAGTGGACTGGGCACTTTTATCTTTATGCCTTATAAAAAAAAATCATTTACAAGGGTGATGTCTTTTGTGTAGAAATTAATGCTAATTATAATTCATAAATGTACACATTTTCATATATCACCCTTTGTTTTTCACCTGCATGTTAAAAGAAGTCATGTATTTCTTTAGAAATATCACTGAATGTTTTTTAAGTACCAACCACCATGTTTCATAAGATTAGTAAAGTAATAGTTACTAATTAGCATGTTTTAAAAAGAAAAGGGAATGCTTTTTTTAAATGATTGTCTTTGTTCTTTTTAGAGTAAAAAAAAAGTAAATGCCATTTTCTGTGATTGTCTTAAATTGAGCATTTTGGAAGAAATCCTGAGGTTTTTGTTTTGTTTTGTTTTGTTTTAAATTTGGTTGAGGCATATTGTTGACCTAAGATTTAAAGGCCAAATTGGGCTCACATTAGTAAGGCAGCAGTGACCTATAAAGAAAGGTTATCTTTCTCTTTCAATTAGCATAAAGACCTATTAATAAACACAGAGATATCTGATGTGCTTGCAGGTTATTGCATATTTAGGTTCTCTTCATGTTTAGAGAATTGCTATAAAAGCATATGGCATGAAAGCTGTTGATAGATGGGTGCCATTGCCTGAATGAAAGCTATGAATCACAAATGTGTAAAATACTTTTCTTCCATTTGTAAAATACTATTCTAAATATGTATTCAAATTCAGTAATATGCATCGCATAAAACAATGGCCCACATTACTTCATGCCGTACTAGTACTAGTGGAGGAAATGTGTGTTCTATCTGGTATGTAGTCAAAAAGAAAAATTTTGACCTTTCTCAAATTCAGTAAAATCCTTTTAAAATATGCTAAATGTTATCAAAACGACCAATGAAATATGTATATATTCAGTAAATTAAATGGTTAATGGACTTCATTGTGTTTGAAGCTTGCTGGAAAGGCAAGTACATTTTTTTTCCTTCTTTCTACAAATTAAAGTCTGAATTAGATATAGTCTCATTTAATGAAAATCTCATTCTCATTAAACAATGAAAATTTAACAAATACATTTATATTTACTAAAATCAGAACACCATGAAATTATAATATATCTTTTACAAATAGCTTCTTGCCTTTCTTACTTTTAAGCATGGTTGTACAATAGTTCCTGACATAAAAGTTACCAAGACAAGGATTATTTTCCCAGTTTCTATTTGTTATTAAAATTCCTTTGAGCACATGTGTTGTTGTTTTGTTTTTTGTTTTTTATGTATTGGCTGCCTTTGTTTGTGTGTGTTTAACACTACAAAAAATGGGGACATTAAGAAGTTGAGAAAACCATGAATATCTCATAAAACTGCCACTGTGGATAGCGTATGTCAGTCTAGTCAGGTGGCAGTATGAATCCCTCATTTTTTTTTTCAGAGAAATAGTTAGAAAGGACATTCTAAAAGGTAAGCAGAGGGAGGAGCAGTATTTGAATGTAGACCATCTATCTATGAGAGAGAGCACTTCACTATTGCCCTTATCAGTAATAGGAAATATAATGTGCTTTGTTCTTCCTTAGCAAGTGAATAGCCCTATTGTATTACGTGAGAACCACCCAAAATACATTTTGTACTCCATTTCTTTCTTTTTTATTTTTCTACTCCCTTTCTTGAGGACAGCGGTTTAACCTTGCAAAATTGTCTATATTTACATTTTGTTAATAAAATACTTGGAGACAAGTATATGCTTTTGTTCTGTATGTCCTTCTCCTGTAAAGGCCTACTTCATATATGCTCTGGATCTCTTTGCCAGGAAATCTTTATTACTGAGTAGATATCTTTCAACATTTGGCATTAAAAGCTGAAAAATTGGTTTTATTTACATTGTAAGATTAATTAAAAAAAAAAGAAAAATGTAACTTATACCTAAGGAAAAACTACTGCTTGGAGAAGTAATGATCACTGGGAATTGAGATGTCTGTAGTTTTGCTTTTATTTATTATCCCTCTCATATTAAACATTTTAAATCTCTTGAGAATAGAAATTCAAATGAGATCAAGTATTGCATATCAGATTGGTTATACCATAATGTGACTCTTGTCTCTTGCGTATTCTTTTTACTATTACTAACAATAACAAAAATGTAAAAGGCTAATAATGTCATTGTTGTATCATTTCTGCTGCTTAAGCCACAATATGTGTATTGTTTACTCTGAACTTGCTTCTCTTGAGATACCATCTGTTGCCATGGGAAACATAATTTTATTAGAAGTATGAGGGATTGTGTGGTGAAGCTGATGCTTCGTATTTCTATAATACAGGGTCAGGCTTGGGATTTAGGATACAAGTGCTGATCTTGAGAGCTTTCCACTGTGTAAGTTGTCGTTTGAATCTGTTCTTTTCTCTTTCCCCAGCTTTGTGACTCCCAATAAATGATGTCTTCTTATTCTTGCCCTAAAGTAAAATAATGTAGATTCTTCCCTCATTTATAAAGATCATTTCTAGAATAACAGCCCCTTCCTCTCACTCCCAACCCAATAAAGAAGGAACATCTGATTTTCAATGGTCTGAGTCAGTTTGTATGAAAATGTTATTTTTAAATAGGATGATCGAAACATATCCATACAAAATTGGGCCATGGAGTTCCTTATATTGTAGAAGAGGCTAGTCATTTATAGTTATGACTATCCAAAAATTATTTCATCAAAATTAATATTTTGTATTATATTTTATGTTCAAAAGCCTTGATTCTGTAAGAACTAAGAAGGGAACATTTGAGAGATGGATAACACAAGAACTGTAAAAATTAGCATTTTGTGCTTCTTCTCTAACCTAACCCTCCCCCACATTCTTAGAGTTCTCCAGTGCCTGCCACATTGTTGCACATTTCTCTAGGATTGTGCCTTCATTATGTTGTCTCACATTTTATACTTTTAAGTTATAAAGAACCATAGCAACACCCTGATGGTACTGCCAGTTCAGGAAATATTTTCTCATCCTTGATTCATACGGATAAATGCAGAAAAGGAGTTTTGAGCGTTTGTTGTTTTACAAATGTAGCAAAGAAAAAATAGTTTACTCTTTATAAATGACTGAAGGCCGTTAATTTTGTTAATGACTGATTGGATGTATGTACAGTAGTAACTATGATTCTGTGACCTATTTTTTTCTTTTTCTTTTTTTTAAGATTTTATTCATTTGACACACAGAGAGAGATCAGAAGTAGGCAAAGAGGCAGGCAGAGAGGGGGAAGCGGGCTCCCCGCTGAGCAGAGAGCCCAATATGGGGCTCCATCCTAGGACCCCAAGATCATGACCCAAGCTTAAGGCAGAGGCCCCACCCACTGAGCCAGCCAGGCATCCCCTGTGACCTATTTCTGAGTGGTCCCTTTTCCCCTACTGGTCTTGCCTTTGCAGAATTTCCACTTTCTGTGCTTTTGTTGGCAGTTCAAAATGTAAATCAGAATTGAATAAAATTAGAGTACAGCTTAGTAGGGTGGAAAGAAAAGTAGTGTCTCTGGCAATATTCTCAGCAAATGGGTAGTTCCCAATGCAGGTATTCCACCTATAGATAATCAAAAGACCTCTGTGTGGTAGGCTTCCATTCTCCAGGAATGAGGAGACTGCTAGAGATGAGGACCTTCCATTGGGCAAGTGCCAAAGAAAGGTACAGTGGTCATTGTTACTGTATTTTTTTAGAAGGTTTTAGTTTTTTTTAAGATTTTATTTATTTACTTGAGAGAGAGAGAGAATGAGAGAGAGAGCATGAGAAGGGGGAGGGTCAGAGGGAGAAGCAGACTCCCCGCTGAGCAGGGGGCCTGATGTGGGATTCGATCCAGGAACTCCAGGATCATGACCTGAGCCAAAAGCAGTTGCTTAACCAGCTGAGCCACCCAGGCGCCCCAATTGTATTGTCAACCACAACAACCATCTGGTGCCACAGAAGGAAATGGGATGGTGGTCAAGCCACCAGTTAAAAAGCGGAGATTACAGAAGTAGCAGAGTTGCAAGTTTATCTCCCACAGTGAATTACGTAACTCGTAGTTACCAGGTAGTATGAACAGTGAGTGCCTTCTACATGAACCTTCTTTATCTGCAGTGGTACATGTGTTAGTGTGAGAGGATTAGGAAGAGAGAAAACAGAAAGTAGTGGCTGAGTCTCCAACCTCGACAACTTGAATTCAACCTTTCTGTCCTTTCATGATTCCCTTACACCACATACAAAAGACCATCTTTCAGTATTTAACTTTTCTGCCTAAAAGCTTTATTAGGGAATAAGAGACTAAGGTGACATCGGTTAGACCAAAACATGAATTAGTCCTCTCACTCTCCATATGATCTTAGGCAGCTCGCTCAACCTTTATGAGGCTCAGTTATCTGTAGTGTGGGTATAGAAGATACCTATTTTTCGTGGATATTGAATTAAAATAATGTTATACAATTATAAGCATTTGAAAACTAGACAATATTATTGATAAAATATTTAGCATTTATTAACCACAATTGATGTGTTATTATGGTATAAAAATGAGGTTGACTTGTTAAAATAATTTATATAACTCTTAGGCTTTCTTTAGAAGGAAACAGTTTTGCCATTATGAACCTATTAGTGGTCTATACCAGAGTTGTGGTAACAATGTTACAGATGCTCACAGGAACTCCCTGATCTCTACCACACCATCATACTCTAAGGAGACTATTTATGACATGGTTCAGGTTCTTGATATAAATCATTCTCTTTCAGAATTCATAGGGTATTTTTCCTGCCCTGCTTTAAACAAGATTCCAGCTATAAAATAAATACTTAATGATGTTGAAAGGATGGCTCCATATAAATAAAAATGCATGGTATATATTGTGAGTACTCAACAAATGTTTTTATATAGGTACACAAAAATGGATGAACAAATTAACAGTTCCCAGTGGCACCTCAGAAATAGTAAAGCTTGAACTCTGAATATAAAATAATTATATATGTCCAGTTTTCTGAAGAGCCCTTTGTGGTTTCAAAATTGTAAGTACTATTTGGTACCAAAAATATAAAACAAAATCACTAGCTTCTGATCCTTGTGTATATTCACATTTAAAAATTATGGTGAATTCATATAATGGATAGAAATAGAAGTCTATAATAGAAGTTAACGGTAGATGTTTAGCCATACCAGCACAGCCAGGACTGTTATATCATAAATGATACAGCTTGTGTCCTGGTTTTCTGTGGCTGTGTACTCCAGGCAGGGTGCAGTTAACTGTTGTGAGAGATGCTGTAGTCATAGTCATTTTGGACATTATTAAGCTTCTAAAATGATTCCTTTTGTTTCTTCACTCTGATATTATGTTAAAAATGTAATCATATACCCATTGTCTTTACCTTTGTTGTATCCTCTTAAAGATGTGTTATTGTCTTTACCTGAAATAGCATCAAGCATCTTTAGTTTTCTTAAAATGCCAGTGAAATTATTCTGAAAATTGAGCATCCAAGTACTTAAAGCTGAACATAACAGAGATCTATGCAATACGATTTATAGTAATTCTTCATTTGCAATTTGACAAGTTGCATGTTTCCATCTGGCTTCTTTTCAGTTAAGAGAAGGGACAGAATGGGATTTTGTGGAGTACTACTTGCTTGGTAGAACTTAGAATATACCTCCTTCTGAGTTGACAGCTGTTGCAGTATGTTCAAGAAGTATCCATGATTTCTTCCCTGTGGCGTTACCAGGTGCTGCAGTGCCTAGAGGAGTTAAACGTGGCACTAACTTTTACAGATGTCTTCATTGTCATCCACATGTAAGAACTCTATTGATTAAAACTTTGGGCAAACAGCAAATCAGTAATTAAACTAAACAACATGTTATTGTGCATGGATTCCTTTTTTATTTTTATTTGTTTATAAAGTTTGAACAAAAATGGAAGACTTTAGTGAATTGCCAACTTTTTTTTAAAACTACAGTGCCAAAATGTTTATGTTCTATGTTTATTTTAGTTCCTTAGTTTCTAATTTTCATGATTTAACTTCAACTGAGCATTTCATTGAAATATTTCTGTTAATAATTCTCTTTTGTTCAAAAAGAGCATGAGGGTGATTATAAAAGTACAGCACAATAAGTTAATACTGATTTTCTTTGCTTCTAAGACATCTCTGATTTAAAAGCTGCTTTTTCAGGAGAACGCTACTGCACTAAATGTAATTATAAAATAGAACTTGATTTCAGAAGTTTTATTGAAATATAACTAGCATATATATGTGAAATAATAAGTATGAGATATCTCTAATCATTATCTCTAATCATTAGACTAATTATGCAAGGAAGGTATCTTCAGCCTGAATTTGTAAATGGTTAATCTGCAATTAGGGCTCTACAGCTAGTTAAAGTTAGAGCTGGGTTTGGTTGCTGAGCTTCTAAAATCCATGATTTCTACAATACCAAGTATATACATAAATATGAAAGTAAATGGTACTATCAGGTCAAAGTGGAAATAATGCAGAAAAATAAGATGTAGCCAAGAGTGATAGCGGAATACAAAATACATACAATAACTTCCTATATACTTGATAGATATGAACTATAAATTCCTCTATAAGTACCTTAACAGCTAATACAAAAAGGGAAACAGAACCTATGACAAGCATGAATCACTGAATCTATCGAGCAAAATAAACCAGCTACTGGGTAAAAATTTCATGTTTTCTGGTACAATAAAAATTTCTACTGTGGACACTCAGAAAGAGGGTTCTATATAAATACGTACTTTATTTTGTAGTACTAGTAAGTAGTAATATTTTTAAGTGGCATTTAATTGAGTTTATTGTGAATTGTGAATAATGAATCTATTCAGGTATACAATCTTTTCTTTAATGTCTCTTTTCCCTATACTTTCTTGCATTCTGAACCATTGCATTTTTTATATCTTTTGAGTATATGTATGCATTATTATAGATCCAATAAGGGGCAGATACTTTTGATACAATCTCTAGAACTATAACTGGAAAATAGATTCAAAATTTTCGTTTTATAGACAGCATATTATCAGTTGTATCCCGGCCTCTTGGGTTTTAAAAATGCTTATATCATGTCATAGAAATCATTGTGTTATTCAAAAATCTAAAAAAAATATTCTCTTAAATGAATTACATTTCTTTCAGACTGCTTTCAGTAGAGCAAATAGTTTTGTTTATTTATTTTTAAGTCAGATAATTTCTGTACTTCATGTCATATTCCTGGTGGGAGTTTATTTTTAAAACATGTTTTTCTGAACATTAAGATATAAAAAGAATTGTCATAAGGTGGCAGTATGTTTCAATGATAACCATCAGTATAGAAAGAATGCTTGTTACACCAAGTAGCTCCTTAGCCAATGTTGAGCTGTACATAAAAATTCACTGTACCTAAGTGTGTGTGGTTTTTTCTTTCTTTCTTTTTTTTTTTTTGAGGAAAATTGAGCAGCTATTTCTTAGAAAATATATGGAAAATTATCAAAGATATTGCTCTTGAATTTTACAATTACTAACTCCAAAGATTGTTAGGGAATAGATTTAGTAATTATTCAGTGCTATATAAAGGGCAACTTCTCCTTCATTGCATTTATGCCAATACACCGTTGCACAGCAGTGAAAATGAATGCTTTCTGCTGTAATCATTGACATGTTTTAGTGAGAAGTGATAACTAAGTTAACATGTTTTTAAAAATATAAATTTTAGGGTATAGTCATTTTGTATGTTAAGTATAATTATAATTTTCATTTCAGTGATGTTGAATACAGGATTTTTAGGACATGGTTTAATAAATGGCATTTGTCTGTAGAGAAGTGATAGAAAGAATTTAAGCTTTTTAATGAATTGGACTAAGTTTAATTTCCTGCCTTCCCACTCATTAGCTTTGAGACATTGAGCCTGTTACTTTGCCTCTGAGATTTTTCTTCTTATTAGTAATTTGGAGATAGTAATAATGCTTCCCAAATAATGCCACTGAAAATTTAAATTAGATGATGTTGTTGATGGGCTTACTTACTAAACTTTGGGATATCTTGTTAATTACTGTTAGAACCACTGAAACTAATCCTATTTATTTCTAAATATTTTCTGATGTGACCTTATTTTGTGATAAGAATTTGAGGTTTGTCACATTTATTTGTCACATTATTATGATATGGTACATAATTACTACTTAACCATGCAGCCAAGCTAGAACAATAGAAACACAAAAACAAGTCTCTCTGATCAGCAATTAGATATCAGTGCTTAAGCATTTGTCACTCCCTACCATTGTTATGAGCATGAGGGAGGTTACTAGGACATACAAGACATGATCTCTGTCCTTAAATACCATCCCATTTGGCAAGTAAAATAAAACTAGAAAAGAAGGGCGCCTGGGTGGCTCAGTGGGTTAAGCCGCTGCCTTCGGCTCAGGTCATGATCTCAGGGTCCTGGGATCGAGTCCCGCATCGGGCTCTCTGCTCGGCAGGGAGCCTGCTTCCCTCTCTCTCTCTCTGCCTGCCTCTCCATCTGCTTGTGATTTCTCTCTGTCAAATAAATAAATAAAATCTTTAAAAAAAAAAAAAAAACTAGAAAAGAAATTGGAAGACCTGTGTTTTAGCCTCAGCTCTGCCATTAACTAGCTTTGCAGTCTTGAATAAGTCTCTACAGTTCTGTTTTCTTACTGGTAAATTGAACTTGATAATCTGTAAGGTCCCTTCTGGCACTTCTATCCTGAGAACATTTCATACTATGAATTTGCAAATAATTAGGCAATAAATTGCATGCTAGTGAGTGAACATGTAGTAGATGTTCAAAGAGAGGACAGATTAGTATGGGCTTGGTTATTTGGAATATCTTTGGCACTGTTTTCAAAGAACATACTTAGAGTTGCTCGTAAGCAAAAGGAAAGACATTTTCATGACCAAATCAGTTTTTCTATCTCATAAGTAAAAAGCATAAAAATTAGATTAAAAAAGCCTTGTATATTTTATTTTTAAAATATGATTAATGTTTTAAATAATCTGAGTAAATGAATCATTTTTGGATATTCATGACCAGCTGTTAGGTGGCAAATAATGAGTATCAGGAAAGAAAGATATACAAATAAGTAATTATTAATTGTAGTTATTAGTGACTTAATCATGGTAAATAATATCCTTTACATGGCATTTTAGATAATTTTCTTAAAAGTATATAATATCTGTCAAAAAGCTTGAATATTGCCTTATTTAAAATTCATACATGCAGGTTTTTCTAGCCTTTGTGTATTCTTAAGGAGGTACACCAAAAATGTCATATCTTCCAAAAACAGTGACTACTAAGTCTGATGGAGGATCTAGTAGTCTTGAAGAAATATGTACTAAATGTACATCAAAAGGAATTCTCCTAAGAAAACTTTCATCAGGTTTTTTCTTTTTGCTGTGCCTCGCATTTATATCATAAAGACTTCCCGGGACTGAGGGAAGAAATTACTTTGCTGCTCATACGCATTTGTTGTTAACCTCACACCTGTATTAAGGAGTATCAGTTCTTTTGTACCTTTCTATAACCACATGAAACACAATCCACTGTTGTTCCTATCCCTACCATTCCTCCTTCCTCTTTCTACATACAGGCAAGTCTTGAAAGTCCTTGAGAAATCAGACTGGAAATCTGGGAAAATTAATCAAATCTTAGGACCTTCCTTTGAAAGGTAGACCCAAGGTAAACTTTTGGTCATGTGAAGCAGATGAACCCTGGTAGCAGTGCTTGTAACAGTTACGCATTATCTTCTGATATCCTGGAACATAATTAAAAAAAAAAATCTTTATAATAAGTACATAGACATGCACTTACCTTAGCAGAAGTTTGGGACCTCAACACAGTCAGGAAGGCATGACTTCTTTGGAGGGGAAAAACGGCAAAATACAGGTTGAAGTAAGGCAAGGGAAAGAGGTAAGACAGAATTGCTAAGAATCTAAACACAAATAAACCCAACTTTGAAGGCAATAATAGGTAAAATTAGGGCTAAAGAAAATAAGTGATAAGAAGAAGAAATCTGATCAGCTTTTAACACTGCAGATGAAAATGATAAAGTGTAAAATAGTGTGAGATAAAATCAATATTAAGAACAAAATGATGACCCATTATATGTTTTCAGAGATTTATTCAGAAAATATTTATATTCTGTCTCTACTAGTTTTAATTCACTTCTCTAGGGACACAGCAATGAACAAAGCAAAAACTGTACCTGCTTTCAGAGAGCTGACAGCCTATGGATGGAGGTTATAAAGATGGGAACATAGGGATATAGAATATGTAATAGGATGGTAACCTCTTTGAGTAAAAACAAAGAATTAAGGGAGTAGAGAGTAGGGAAACAGATTTGCCCCCAAAAGAAAACAAAATAAGTGGACTGAAACAATAATGAAAGACATAATAGAACAATATTTTCTTTACTTAAATATGTAGCTTGAAACAAATTCTTTTTCTGTTTTACTATTGTTAAATTATTGTGTTACAATAATTAAGAAAATTTCTGCCAATATCCAGGCTAAAGAAATAAACTGATTTTAAATCAGTTAGCTTCATACATCTTTTCAGTTCCATATGTCAGAGGACAATGGAGAAATTCTATATGTGGAATTTTAAAGGAAAGATGTATTGTGATTTAGTAGTTTTATATACAACCAAGATGTTTATGTATGGGGAAGATAGAAAGATTTTCATGGACACTTAAGTGTTCAGAAAACATACCATTTGTCTAATCTATTAGGAAAAAAATTGGGAAATATTTTTCAATGGAATGAAAAAAATTGAGATATCAAGAGTGATATTTAAAATATCCTTTGTATGAAACAATGTAAAAGACATATACCCTTTTTTTTCAAATATTCTTTAAAGAATAGACTATAATGTAAGCATGTCAGTATAATGATGATAATCTACATATAAAACCCCAGACTATAGCAATGAAGAATGAATAATTATGGAGTAGAGAAATGAAGGTAAGTAAATACGTACTAAATTTCTTGCATCAAAGTTAAATACTCTAACTGACCATGAGAAAAATTTGTTGATTCATGCTTACCAAGAAAACAACTAAAAAATTAAAAGCAGAATATGTGCCCTGTAAAACACTGTGGAGACAAAAAAAAATTAAAGAAACATGTTATATACCAATGAATATTGCAGTGATATTTATAATGAGAAAGCTATTAGAATTGGAATGGTATCTTGATAGAAATCCAATAGTAGGGGGCAGTATGATAGAAGTAGGCAAGTCAGTAAAAATTAGTTATCAAAAATTTTTTTTCAATGATCATTCCATCTAGGAGCTGATTTTTTGAAAAGACAAGTCAATTATTTACCTAGAGCAAACCAAATGGATAAATGGATAAAACTAAATGATATAAAATATAAATTCAGAATAGTAAGAGTAAGGATATTATGGAATGTATCCATAGATTCAGAAAAATTATTATAACTTTATAGAACTCTAGTCTCCTATATTTTGAAATCTGAGTATTTTAGGAAAATATAAACAAATTAGAAAATGTGCATGAATTATATCAAGTCAGTGAATTAGAGTGTGGAGAGTTAGGAAGGGGAAAAAAAGATACAAAAATTAAAAAAAAAAGGGGGGGCAAATGAAAAGAAAATTGCCTATAGGGGTTCCTGGGTGGCTCAGTCATTAAGCTCCTGCCTCGGGCACAGATCATGATCCTGGGATCCTGGAATCAAGCCCCAGTGTCAGGCTCCCTGCTAGGCAGGAAGCCTGCTTCTTCTTCTCCCACTCCTCCTGCTTGTGTTCTCTCTAGCCCTGTGTCTCATTCTGTCAAAGACAGAAATAAAATCTTTTAAAAAATACATAAATAAATAATAAAAAATAAAATTGCCTATAAAAACCGTATTACTTTTAGGACAAAAACACTAAGGTTTAAAGTTTCAAGTCCTCTATGTTATTTATTTATTTGTTAATATGTATTATGAAAATAAGTTCAAAAGAAATTATATATTCATAATTATAATCTGCTTAATTAATTTAGTTCAATTAATAATAATATAATTATCATACTATACTAATACATAATAGCTGTAATTATAATTATATATTCATCATTAAGATCTGAATTCCAGTTTAGATTCTACCACTTGCTGGCTCAGTTGCCCCATGTGTTAAATGAGTTAATAATTGTATCAGGCTCCCAGGCTAGGTGTAGGAACACAAAAGTTGCTGTATTAAAGAACCTAGCAGGGTGTTTGGCCTGTGGTAAAAACTCAAATATATGTTCTACAAGGATTGTTTGAGGTAGAATAAAACCTTTTATTTTATTGCTTTGGAAATTAAAAGTTAATAAAAATACTTATTTAAACTTTTTGGCTCTTGGGGCACCTGGGTGGCTCAGATGATTAAGCACTGTCTTCAGCTCAGGTCATGATCCCAGGGTCCTGGGATCGAGTTCCGCATTGGGCTCCCTGTTCAGCTGGGAGCCTTCTGCTCCCTCTGCCTCTTCCTCTCTCTCCCTGTCTCTAATGAATTAAAAAAAAAAAAAGAAAGTCTTTAAATTTCTTAGCTGGTTAATTAGGTTACTGTTTTGTTTGTTTGTTTGTTTGTTTGTTTGTTTCAAAGAGGGCAGGGAGGGGCAGAGGAAAAGAGGGAGAGAGAATCTTAAGCAGGCTTAGTGCCCAGCTTGAAACCTGGTTAATTAGGTTACTGTTTTGTTTGTTTGTTTGTTTGTTTGTTTGTTTCAAAGAGGGCAGGGAGGGGCAGAGGAAGAGAGGGAGAGAAAATCTTAAGCAGGCTTAGTGCCCAGCTTGAAACCTGACACGGGCCTCCATCTCACCCAAGATCGTGACCTGAGCCAAAATCAAGAGTTGAATGCTTAACTGACCGAGGCACCCAGGCACCCCTAGATTATTGATTTTCTGTACTCTTAGGAGAAGTAAGTTTATTCTCTAAGTGAGTCTCCTTCCCACGTCCTGAAAAATCATCCTTACAGAGCTCCCCTATTCAGAGAGCTTCCATGCTCTTCAGAAAACCTGTCTTCTCATCCTTTCTTATACCTGTAGTAGAATAAACACTTCTATTTTGAGTTTACTTATTTCACCCTGCATTTATAGTTTTAGCAGCCCCCTGCCCCCAGGATCTTTGTCCTCATACAGATGCTTTTTTTTTTTTTTTTTTTAATTCTTATCATCAGTTCCCCTTTCTCCACTGCTTGCCAGTTTTCCTCCATCCAAAATTGTGTTATATACTTAAGGGAAATGCTTTAGCTTGACATTGCTGTCCTCCCTAGTTACTGTCTGATCTTTCTTTCACAAGGCAGACTCTTTTGAACAAATCTGCATGTGGAAACGCTGTATCTAATTCTTTATCAAATACTTCTTAACTTTTTGGTTTTATGCAGACAAGAGGTAGAATGCTGTTGTTATTAACTGTGAGCAAGCTGTATAATTAATTTATCTTCTATTAAGAGGCAGGAGGTACAATTTCTGGTTTGTGTAAGGTCAGATGTGGATTCATCTTGTCCATTGCTGTAACCCCAGGACTTTATACAGCATCTGAGAAGGTTGTGTAGACATGTCACTTTGTTGTATTTATTGCATATAGAGGGCTCTTGAGAAAGTCTTCTCTTTTCCCCCCATTTTTTTATATCCACTGATGAGAATTAGAAAGTGTGACAGTGAGTGGTGTATAGAGAGGTGAAACAATTTGGAAGAACGTCATTGGGTAGAAAGACTAGAGAGCATTAGTTAATAAGTATTTATTATTTATTTTTTTGCAAAGTAGTATGAAGAATCCAAAAGGAATATATAAAAACTATTTACCTTTTACTTATTTTTATATTTGACTTTGTAAGCTTTTTTCTTTTTTTTTTTTAAAGATTTTATTTATTTATTTGACAGAGAGAGATCACAAGCAGGCAGAGAGACTGGCAGAGAGAGAGGAGGAAGCAGGCTCCCTGCTGAGCAGAGAGCCCAATGCAGGACTCAGTCCCAGGACTCTGAGATCATGACCTGAGCCGAAGGTAGCGGCTTAACCCACTGAGCCACCCAGGCGCCCCAGCTTTTTTCTTATTAATAAATAGAAATAAATTGAGGATAAGAAAGGATTATGTGGCAGTTAATACTGCATAATATTGGAAAGCATTTTGTGAGATAAAATGAAAGTATACTGCTTAAAATGGTGAGACTATGTCATCAAGCACATAAGCTATCATTTTCCTTCTCTTATTTAATACACATGAGCATTATTGGTATTTAGAAAATATTAGAGGTAATGTACTGCTTATTTATAGTTTTGGGAAGGGAAATTGGAGGCATTGTTAATCTCCAAATGTAGTACCTATAACTAGTTTTAATGGAGACTAACACCATTTATCTGTTTTTGTCAGATATAAGGAAATATGATGTCACATAAAATATTTCTTTTCAAAACTATACTATAATTTGGGCCTCTGTCAGAAAGCTCTCAGACAAATATAATGTTTGTCTTAGTTACTCAAAACAGTATTTTCTTATATAAGGTGTTAGCACTACAGTTACCTTCAAATTCCGGTCAGTGTCTTTTTGTTGACATGTACAATATTAATTATGCAAATGCATATAATTTTATATTCCAACATGGAAAATGTTCATACTTATAGAAAAAAATACATGCAAAAGTTTTATTTTTTTAAGACTGGGTTTTGTTACTGAATTATTTTACTAATTTACTTGTTTATATAACTCGAATCATAACATTTTATCTTTTCCTAATAGCTAAAGTCAATATACATACTCATATATTATAGTCCTATAAAACAAATGTGTTTTTTCAGTAACTAATAGACTTTTATTAATCAACTGTTGGGAATGTAGAGTCATACTGATAATAATGTTCATGTAAAAATAACTAGGGCGTATGATCTCTGAACTCGGGCAGCTTGCTGTTTAGTTATAGAAGTACAGCATGATGTGTTCATGAGCAGTGACCCTCTGCATGTGCATTTCCTCCTGCCAAAATACTCTGCCCCGCGTTGGTGGTATAGTGGTGAGCATAGCTGCCTTCCAAAATGCTCTGCCCCCACCAGATCTTCTGGTGCCTGGCTTTTTAATATCATTCAGGCTTCGTTCAAATGTTGAACTCCTGAGGGAAGTCCCAGTTATGTAATCTAAATGATACCTGCTCCTATTAATCAATCCCTGTTTTTTGTTTGTTTATTTTAAAGCAGTTATCAGAAGCTAAAATCATAGTGATCATTAACTTGTTTACTGATATATTATGTCCTTCCCAGCCTCTACTTCCACCCCAAATGGAAGCTCCAAAGTTCTTCCTAATGTTTCCTATTTTCTGTTTTATTTCCCTAGACACTGTGGAGAAAAATCAGGCTTGCACTGTCCCATTTGGAATATGCAGTTAATATGTTGCAGAAATTTGAGAATACATGTATTTATATTTTTATGGTTAAGAAACATTTCTGAACTATGTGCACATTTGACTCTCAAAATACTTTGAGAGCTAATTTTGAGATCTTATCCCACACTTTGAAAAATGCTTTTAAAAAACATTTAAAAAAACAATTTTTTCTAATCTAAAAAAATGGAATGATTTAGCATTCATAATTGTCCCATAATTGTTTAAAACTAACACATCAATACTTAATGACAAATGTTTTACATATGGTATGTTGAGTGTTCTTTTATAACTCAGATATATTATGGAGATTATTCAATGCATGAAGAATGTTCAGAAAGTTGAGTTTTTTTAAGGTAAAGAAACCTATTACAACTTAGTTGAAAATTGCCATTCCATTGCTTTAGAAAAATGTGTATAATTTTATGGAGCTCTTGTATTCTTTGAACATGAAAATTGTTATATCAGAGAAAACTTCATTCCTTCCAAAAAAAATTTTCTGTTCCTGCAGAATTGTACTAGTAAATGGAAATCATGGCAAGACCAGTAATTTCTAGATCATTTGTAAGAATCTGGGACATTCTTTCAATAGAGAGATGAACAGCTATAGAAAGCCCTCTCTAAGGTATACCTTAGTAAATTTTTTTTTGTAATTTCATATGAAAACTGAATAGAGTTTTCATTTTTAAAAAAGTATTGCTTTCTATTTTTTATTTGGAAGGATTCTGTGATATGTTAGGGTTAATATTATAAGTATAATTTTATTTCGCATCTCTTTTATTGCTATAATATGACAAATATTGATTGTATCTTAAAGTTACATTCACAGAATTTATTTGGCTATATTTGAATGAGCTCTCATTTAACCTTCTCTTAAGTGGTAGACTGATAGGGAGTTTTCTCATGAGGAAAGATACATTTTTTTTAAAAGTATTTTTATTTTATTTTATTTTTATTTTTAAAAAGAATTATTTATTTATTTGAGAGAGATAGCAAGCACAGGGGTGTGGGCAGAGAGAGAAAATCCCAAGCAGATACTGTGCTGAGTGAGGAGCCTGACACAGGGCCAGCTTTCAGGACCCTGAGATCACAACCTGAGCTGAAATCAAGAGTAGGACACCTACCCAATTACGTCATCCAGGCATCCCAAAAAGATGCATTTTAAAATAAATATTTGTGATATTGATGGTCCTGTATGCATAAAAAGTGGTTTTACTTACAGCAAAAAATATTGGGCATTATTCCTCTTGTAGTAGGAGTTTAGCTTATAATTGAATTATTCCAATTTTTATATTACAATAACTGCTCAACTATCTGAACTACAAAGAAAGTGACTATGTTTAAGGTCACTAAGGTCACTTAAGGTCACTAAGTTTTTAATGTGAAAGGATACTTGAAATTTTTATATTATCATCACAGATCTTAATGTCTTTTATTTATTTTATTTTTTATTTTTTTTAAAGATTTTATTTATTTATTTGACAAAGAGAGATTACAAGTAGGCAGAGAGGCAGGCAGAGAGAGAGAGGAGGTAGCAGGCTCCCCGCTGAGCAGAGCCCGATGTGGGGCTCGATCCCAGGACCCTGAGATCATGACCTGAGCCGAAGGCAGTGGCTTAAACCACTGAGCCACCCAGGCGCCCTAGATCTTAATGTCTTTTAAAACGCGAATAAAAAGGATGAATGAATTTCTTTTACTGTCAGTCTCTATTTGTGTGAAATTCTTGCCTATAGAAAGATGTTTGGCAATGCTTACACAAAAAGAACATTTAGAATCAGTTAACATTGAGATAAATGCTGATAAGAGCACATTCAAGACAAAAGTACATGTTTTCTGATTCCCAGGCTCATAGCTTCATTATAGTAATTTTTTATTATTATTATGTTGAATACACATGTACGTATATAGCAAATTTTAGAAAACCATAGATTATATGTCTCCTTGCATTAAAAATCTAGATTTTTTTTTTTGAACACGAAAGGCTGTTTGCTCAAGAAGTTCCATTGTTAGAGATTATGTACATATTTGAGAGAGTACTTTTCACATTCCCGAAATTTACAAGGAACTGATCACTCGTTCTCTGGGTTGTCTCCTTTTTGAATCAAGCCATTATGAACTTATTAATGGAACATTTAAGTAAAAATCAGAGAGTTTTCTGTTGTAAATAGTGGGTTTTCTCTTAACTTTATCAAATCTCATCCTCTCCTTGGTGCATTGGCAGGAAAAGCAAAGACCCAATGAGAAAGAATCTAAAATGATTATCTGGTTCTGGTCCTACTTAAAGAGAAGACTATTGATATTAATTCTAGAATTGTTGAAGATTTGGTTGTCATTTAGTTTGCCATTGACATTTGTAGAGATTTGTTGTATCAGTTAGCTATTACTGCATGAAAAGCCAGTGGTTAAACACTGGTTAAAACAATAACATATATTATTTTTCATGAACATGCCTACGCATCCTCTTAGGGCTAAGTTGTGCAGTCAAGATGATCTTGACTAAACTCTTTTTACATGCTTAAGGTTGGCTGCCTTAAGGGTGGCCTGGGACTTTTACCACTGGCTCTCCTCCCTGTGGTTACTCTTATACTAGCTCCATTGGGCTAGTTAGGAGTTGTTCAGATAGGAGTGGCAGGTTTCTAAGAGAGGGAGCATAATTATGCATGCAAGGTCTCTTGAGGCCTAGGTTCACAACTGGCACATCTTTTGCCACATTCTCTTGGCCACATCAGTTCACAACATCAACTTAAAAGAATAGGGAAATAGACTCTACTGTTTTTTTTTCCTTAATTTTAAAATTAAATTAAATTTTTTAATTAGAGGATTTCAAAGTCACATTGTAAAAGGTGTAGACACAGGGAGGGATAAAGATGGGCCCATTTTTGTCACCAGTCTATTAGAGCTCACTTATGGCCTCAGTAACATATATCTCTCAAAAGCAAAATTATGGTAACTCCTATCCCAGTGCTGCCAGAGGTTTCATCACATGCTAGCATTAGGTTCATTCCAGGATTTCAGAAACGAATAAAATTCTTATGTGACTCCTCAGATGAAGCTCCAAAAGGTGGAAAATGAGAGGCTCCAAGCAGTCACTGGTTTATAGTAATTCTAAAATTATGCTGGAAAAGTATTACCAAGTCCATCAATTCCAAAAATAAGGAATGTTCTTTGATTAGCTTTTGGTTCTTCTCCCTGGAGTAACTTTCTAATCCATTGCTTCCCATGGCCCCCTCTGGTTTCTGTGATGCCTTTCCTAGTCAGTTGCTCTTCTTGACTACTTCTGAAGAAATGGTCCATTACGGCATATATGTAGTTTTCTTAAACTTATTCCTGCCCATAAAAAGTCATTCTGCCCACAGAATGTTTTTCAATCTGAACAGTTTAAGCCACTTTTATTATAAGTTGGTGGCTTTTACCTATGTAACTTACTATAAAATGTTGTGGGCTTTCTCTGTCTGGTTATAGTCTAATCTGCTGTGAAAGCTAAATCACAATCGTTTTTGAGAAATGCTTCTCTTTCTGCACTTAACTTGTTGCTGTTTTGTATTTGACATCCTTGAGACCACACCTTAAAGATTTCCAGATCTTCCCATCCTTCTTTTTTCTGCTCCCACTGGACACCACTTCATTCTTTTAGAACTCTTAGCAAAGGGTCTTACAACTGCAGCCTTGATCTGAGTCCCTGGACATCATTTTGCTTTGAAAGTCTTTCGCCAGCCGGGCAAACTAGTGACAAGAAACAATTTTATTTTCCAATTTTACCAATTTTATTTTCCTTGCCTTCTCTATTTACCCTCTAAACTTGCCAAATAGATAATGCTTTTCTTGACTCTTTATCAACATACCTGATCATATGCAGTAAAATCAACTGACATTCTGAATATATCACCCCAAAAATCATCTTACCAAAGTCCATAGATTCATTAGGTTTATCATTTTGTTTTAAATTTACCATAAGAAACAGTTTTACATTTGCTGCTATATAACACAGGTCACCATTTTTTCCAGGACTAACTACTAATGATTTTTCCATAGTAATCCCATGACTTTTCCCAGACTTTACTAATAATTTACTTGCTATTTTTCTAGCTTTTGCACCAATTACCAACTTCTGCCCAACACCTTATTATAGAGCCAGTGACACATAATTTTAGATATTTGTTATGATAGCACTATATTTCTAGGTACAGTTTTTCTATCAAATAGCTGCCATCACATACCAAATCCCTTTTAGCTCATTGGTTTAGAATAATATATTGATTAATCACATCCATTTTTCTCACCAGGTGTCAGTACCTCCCTAAGAATAAGGTTGACCATGCCACAGCCCACCTGAGAGGTGTGAGCTGTTGAGTAGAGATAGAATTTGGAATTTTTCAGGTAAATACATGATATTGACTGCTAGAGCTGTTTTTCCTCCACAGTTGGTTGTGTGCCCTCTAAGCTTGCACCTTGCATCACTTAGATATTCTGCCTTAGTGTAATGGGCCATGATTATAGTGGCCTAATGGCCTATCTGTAGCCAAAGCCCATAGAAATGTATTAAGCACAAATTTCTGAAAACACTTTGCTGACATATGTTAAATACTCAAGCAGTGAAATATAAAGTGAAAAAGCATTTTCTTCTTGCAAACTCTATAAAGATCACCCATACCAAGTTTAATGACAGATACAGTACTTGAAACCAAAAGCAGAGAATCTCATCAGAGTGATAATTAAGTATTAGAGAACGTTTAAATTTGTGAATGGTAGGAAACAAAGCATTTAAACTGTTAAACTTTAGAAAAGATGATTCTTTTTTTTTTTTAAAGATTTATTTATTTTAGAGAGAGAGCGAGAGCATGTGTGCGTGCAGGGGTGGGGAGGAACAGAGGGAGTAAGAGAGTTCCAAGCAGACTCCCCACTGAGCAGGGAGCCTGACACAGGCTCCACCTCATGACCTGGAGATAATGACCTGAGCTGAAGTCAGAAGTCTGATGTTTAATTGAATGAGCCACTCAGGTGCCCCAAGGATGATTCTTTTTAATGTTTCTGGACAGGGGAATATCATTATAAAATGAATATGTAAGGAAGACTGGCTTTGTTGGTAAGCTAAGCTGAAGAAGCAGACACAAATGTGTTACACACAAATTAGTCAAAGTATGTGTAAGCATAACATCTCATTGATTTTTCATTCATTCATCCATCCAATCATTCATTCGTTCAACCAGCATTTGTTGAGTGTGTAAACTGTTGGGCCCTGTACAAAGAATGTGACTATAATGAATTAGAATTTATATTGCTTTCAAAAATTTTTCAGTCTGTAAGAATCGAGGACACTGAATAATAAACTTATAAAATAAATCTTACACATAAAAGATAAGATATTCATAAGTCAAAATAAAATAAGTAGTTATTCTTACGAAAAATAGTCTCTCTCTTTTCTTTTTCTCTTTCTTCCTTTTTTCCTTTCTCTCTCTCTCTCTCTCTCTATTCCTCTATTTGAGAATTGTTAACAAACAATGTTATATCAGTTTCAGGCATACAACTTAGTGATTTAAAAGTTTAAAATATTGTTCCATGTTCACCACAAGTGTAACTACCATCTGTCCCTTTACATCACTGTTATAGTATCGTTGACTGTATTCCTTATGCTTTGCTTTTTATTCCCATGGGTTGCTCATTCCATGACTAGAGACTTGTATCTCCCCTGCCCTTCACCCATTTTGCCCACACCCCACTTCTCTCCCCTTTGGTAACCATCAGTTTGTTCTCCATATGTGTAATTCTGGTTCTGCTTTTTATTTGTTTATTCATTTTTTAACATTCCACTTAAGAGTTAAAATCCTATGATATTTGTCTGTCTTTGTCTTATTTCACTTGGCATAATATCGTCTGGGTCCACCCATGTTGTCTCAAATGGCATGAGCTTATCCTTTTTTATGGCTGCATGATATTCGTGTGTGTATGTGTATGTGTGCACTTCATTTTTAAAATCCATTTGTCTATTAATAGGTTGCCTCCCTATCTTGGTTATTATAAATAATGCTACAATAAACATAGGGGAGCATATATATGTATCTTTTCAAGTTAGTATTTTTGTTTTCCCTGGGTGTATACCCAGTAGTGGACTTATTGGATCATGTGGTATTTGTATTTTCTTAGGAGTGGGGAGGCAAGAAGGGGCAGAAGGAGGGAGAGAAAGAGAGAGAGAGAGAGAGATTGAGATTGATTGAGAATGCAGGACTTGATCTCACAACCCTAAGATCATGACCTGAGCTGAAATCAAGAATCAGACCCTTTACCGGGTCTGAGCCACCGACAGAGCTACCAAGCATCCCATGGATCAAAATGGTAATTCTATTTTTGTTTAGAGAAAACTCCATCCTGTTTTCCATGGTGACTGTACCAATTTACATTCCCAACCAACCAAATTTACATTACAACCACAAAAAGTTTCCTTTTTCTCTGCATTCTTACCAGCACTTTTATTTCTTGTCTTTTTTATTTTAGCCATTTTAAATGGCATGAAGTGATATTTCATTGTGATTTTGATTTTTATTTCCCTAATGGTGAGGGATGTTGAGCAGCTTGTCATGTGCCTGTGGGCTATCTGTATTTCTTCTTTGCAAAAATATCTGTTCTTGTTCTCTGCTCAAGATTTAATTGGGTTTTGGGGGCTCTTTGTTGTTGAGTTGTATTAAGTACTTTATATATTTTGGATATTAACTCCTTACCAGGTATATCGTTTGCAAATATCTTCTCCCACTTAGTAGGTTGCCTTTCTGGTTTGTTGATGGGTTTTTTGTTGTTGTTTTTTAGTTTTTTTTGTTTGTTTTGTTTTGTTTTCTATGCAAAAGCTTTTTTATTTTGATGTAGTCCCAAGATTTTGTTTTTACTTTTGTTTCCTTTGCTTTTGAAGTCCCATCTAGAAAAATGTTACTATGGCTAGTTTCATAGCACTTTCAGATGCTATGACTAGTTTCAGAGTACTGCCTGTGCTCTCTTCTAGTATTTTTATGGTTTCAGGTCTCACATTTAGGTCTTTAATCCATTTTGAGTTTATTTTCACTTTGGTATAAGAAAGTGGTCCAGTTTCCTTCCTTTGCATGTAGCTGTCCAGTTTTCCCAGACTCATTTATTGAAAAGACTGTCTTTTTCCCATTATATATTCTCACCTACTTTTTCATAGATTAATTGACCATATAAACATGAGGGGTTTTGTTTTTTGTTTTTGTTTGCTTGTTTGTTTGTTTTCTGGACTATTTGTTCTCTTCCATTGATCTATTTGTCTGTTTTTGTGCCACCTAATTACTATAGCTTTGTAGTATATCTTGAAATCGAGAATTGTGATACCTCCTGCTTTTTTTTTTTTTTTTTTTCTTTCTAAGACTGTCTTGGCTGTTGGAAATCTTTTTCTTGTTCCATACAAATTTTAGGATTATTTGTTATAGTTTTGTGAAAAATTCTATTGGTAAATGGGTAAGGTTTGCATTGACTTTGTAGATCGCTTTGGGTAGTATGGTCATTTTAACAATATTAATTCTTCTAACCCATTATCATGGAATAGCTTTCCACTTGTTTGTGTTGTTTTCAGGTGGTTTTATCAGTGTTTTATAGTTTTCAGGCAGAAATCTTTCACCCTCTAGATTGAATTTATTCCTAGGTTTTTTATCCTTTTTCGTGCACTTGTAAATGGGATTGTTTTCTTAATTTCTCTTTCTGCTACTTCATCATTAGTGTATGGAAAAACTACTGGTTTCTGTGTATTAATTTTGTATCCTGCAACTTCACTGAATTAATTTAATACTTCTAGCAGGGTTTTATTTTGTTTTGTTTGTTGTTGTTTGATTTTTGGTAGACTCTTTAGGATTTTCCATGTACAATGTCATGTTGTCTGCAAATAGTGACCAATTATCTTCTTATTTTCCAATATGGATTCTTCTTATTTCTTTTTTTGTATGGTTGTTATGGCTAGGATTTCCAGTCTTATGCTGAATAAAAGTGGTGAGAGTGGACATCGCTGTCTTGTTCCTAATCCTAACAGAAAAGCTCTGTTTTTCATCAAGTATAATATTAGCTCTGGGTTTTTCATATATGACTCTTATTATGTGAGGTATATCCTTCCAAACCCAGTTTGTTGAGAGTTTTTATCATGAAAAAACATAGAATTTTGTCAGATGCTTTTTCTGCATCTGTTGAGATAATCATAGAATTTTTATCCTCCATTTTTATCATGTTGATTTGCAAATATTAAACCAAACTTGCATCCCTGGAATAAACCCTACTTGATCCAGGTGAATGTTCCTTGTACTGCATTGTTAAATGTGGTTTGCTAATATTTGTTGAGGATTTTTGCCTTTATGTTCATAGGGATGTGGCCTGTAGTTCTCTTTTTTGGGGTGTCTTTGTCTTGTTTTGGTATCAGAGTAATGCTGGCCTAGTAAATGTTTTTGGAATCGTTCCTCCCTCTTCTAGTCTTTGCAGTAGTATGAGGAGAATAGGCATTAACTCTTCTCTAAAACTTTGTAGAATTCACCTGTAAGTCCATCTGGTCCTACATTTTTATTTTTAGGTTGGTTTTTTTTTTTTTTTTTTGATTCAATTTTGTTACTCATAGTCAGTCTGTTCCGATTTTCTATTTCTTCCTGATTCAGTTTTAGAAGATTGCTGTTCTAGAAATGTATCCATTTCTTTAGGTTGTCCAATTTGTTGTCATATACTTTTAATAGTATTCTCTTATAATCCTTTATATTTCTGTGGTATCAGTTGTTACTTCTCTTTTGTTTCTGATTTTATTTATTTTATTCATTAAAAAGATTTTCTTGATTACTCTGGCTAAGAGTTTATCAATTTTATTTATCTTTTCAAAATAATCAGTTCTTGGATTCATGTCATGCTAGAATCTTGTACATTTAAGTGTTAGATATATCTTTGTAAGTTTTTTTTCCTTTCTCTAGTCTCTAATTTTGTCATTATTTTCTTTTCTTTATTTCTGTACCCTTCTTTCTTGATTCACTGTTACTTTTTATTTTCTTATTCCCCCCTTTTTTTCTTACTCTATTCTTTTTTCCTTTTTTTTCTTCTGTTTTATGACCTCTTCTTTTCAGTTTCCCATTCTTCTTCCTCTCCCCCTTTCTCATGCTTTCTATCTAACCTGAAAAGGTTGTCAGCAGTGTTGTCCTTTTATTTTTTAACATAATGATTATATCTTATTTTATGTTCATTTTAAATTGATGAAATATGTAATAGATACTCATACAAACAATTATGAACTGACTAGAAAAATGTCAAATCCTTGAAGATGTTTTTGCACATGATAAATGCATGCTAATTAGACTGGTATTAATCTTTACTCTTAGAGAAAATAAGATTCATAATAGATATTTGGATAAATATTGAGGACCTTAACATCCTATTTGGATTTGAAAGTTCTCATTCCAAGTTCCTTGAGATAAATCAAAGTAGCCAAATTAATAAATCATAATAACTTAAAATATGCATTACCTTTTATGTGATGTATTCTGCTCCTATGCAAAAACCTTTTAGTTAAAAGCAAGATTATTCAAGTCAGTTCAACAAATTTGAACTCCTACTATGCATGAGAAACTATGTTAGGGAAAGGAATATGTTATTGGATATGATAGATCCTTTTTCTTCCCTTTTTTGATTGAGTTCAGAGTAGGATAGGTCTAAGGAACGTAGTAAGTAATACTGGTGGAAGAGGTATATTGGATATATTTTTGCCAGAAAGAAGAAAGCTAGAGGGAATGATAGAACAACAAAAGAGGAAGAGAAGTATACAGATAATTTTGAGAGTCCATATTGTGCAGTGTGAAGAAGAAATAGTTGCATTTAGGGGCAGTGTGTGGAAGATAAATTAGACTGTAGCTACACTAATTTTTTTACCTAGCATTTATTAAGGTTTTGCTGTTAATTGGGTACTGTGCTAGATATACATTTATACAGAGAAGAGGAAAAACAGGCACTGCTCTGAAAGTATTTTACAAACTAGTCAAGGAGATAGTTGTGCAAATAAATTAATTTAACCAAATATAGAAACAGACAAAGGTAAGACACAATGAAAGAATTGAATTTTCTTTTTTAGGAAAGTTAGAGAATGAATTTTTTGCTGAGTGTTGTTAATGGGGATAAGGAAATAACATTTATCGAGCACTTACTGTATTACAAGACACTCTGCTAGACTGTGGATATCTAATGTCCTTGGTTCTTATATAATTCTGTGCAGTAGGGGTTTTTCATTCTACTTATACAGGTTAAGAAAATGAGGCTCATAGTAGTTGTCACTTGTTACATAATCAATAGGAAAGACAGGATTTGAACCCAGATCCATTTGACTTTAAGGTAGTGTTGTTGTTATCATATTTCAAAAGTCTGTGCTTGATTTGACAGTTACTGAAAAAGAGTATGACGGACATGCTTAAAACAGTGGGGGATGGGGTGCCTGGCTGGCTCAGTGGGTTAAAGCTTCTGCCTTCAGTTCAGGTCATGATCCCAGGGTCCTGGGATTGAGTCCCGCATTGGGTTCTCTGATCAGCGGGGAGCCTGCTTCTCCCTTCCTCTCTCTCTGCCTGCCTCTCTGCCTACTTGTGATCTCTGTTTGTCAAATAAATAATAAAATCTTAAAAAAAAAAAAAAGCAAATGGGGGACATCCACTCATTTCAAAAAGGGGTAATACCCTGGGCAGTAAATAATAACAAGGCTCGGGGTGGAGTCAAGATGGCGGAAAAGTAACAGGCTGAGACTACTTCAGCTAGCCGGAGATCAGCTAGATAGCTTATCTAAAGATTGCAAACACCTGAAAATCCACCGGCAGATCGAAGAGAAGAAGAACAGCAATTCTGGAAACAGAAAAACAAACACTCTCTGAAAGGTAGGACAGGTGGAAAAGTGAATCCAAAGCGACGGGAAGATAGACTCCGCGGGGAGGGGCCGGCTCCCGGCAAGCGGCGGAGCAACGGCGCACAAAATCGGGACTTTTAAAAGTCTGTTCCGCTGAGGGACATCGCTCCAGAAGCTAAACTGGGGCGAAGCCCACACGGGGTCAGCGTGGCCTCAGGTCCCGCAGGGTCACAGAAGGATCGGGGGTGTCTGAGTGTCGCAGACCTTGCGGGTATTGGAACGGGAAAGCCGGCTACAGAGACAGAGCCGACAGTAAGCTCACAGCTCAGTGTTACCTTGAACCGGTCGCAGGCTCGTTGAGCTCGGAGCGCGGCCGGAGGTCAGGCAGACGGGAGTAACTGGGCGCTGTTCTCTGAGGGCACACTGAGGACTGGGGCCCTGGACTCTCGGCTCCTTCGGGCTGGAGACCAGGAGGCCGCCATTTGTATTCCCGTCCTCCGGAACTCTACGGAAAGCGCTCAGGGAACAAAAGCTCCTGAAAGCAAACCCGAGCGGATTACTCACCCCGGCCCCTGTTAAGGGCGGTGCAATTCCGCCTGGGGCAAAGACACTTGAGAATCACTACAACAGGCCCCTCCCCCAGAAGATCAACAAGAAATCCAGCCGAGACCAAGTTCACCTACCAAGGAGTGTGGTTTCAATACCAAGGAGAGCAGCAGAATTCCAGAGGAGGAGAAAGCAAAGCACGGAACTCATGGCTTTTTCCCTGTGATTTTTTTTAGTCTTGCAGTTAATTTGATTTTTTTCTTTTTCATTTTTTGTTTTTTTTTTCCTCGCCTTCTGGTAAATTTTTTTTTAACTTTTACCTTTTTCTTTTTTAACATTTTTTAACTAGTTTATCCAATATATATATATTTTCTTTTTTATATTTTTTTATTTGTTTTCTTTTTTTAAATTCTTTTCTTTTCTTTTTTTTTTCTTCTTTCTTTTTTCTTTTTTTTTTCTTTCTTCTTTTTGAACCACTTTTTATCCCCTTTCTACCTCCTCACGATTTGGGATCTCTCCTAATTTGGTTAAAGCATATTTTCCTGGGGTTGTTGCCACCCTTTTAGTATTTTACTTGCTCCTTCATATACTCTTATCTGGACAAAATGACAAGACGGAAAAATTCAACACACGAAAAAGAACAAGAGGCAATACCGAAGGCTAGGGACCTAATCAATACAGACATTGGTAATATGTCAGATCTAGAGTTCAGAATGACAATTCTCAAGGTTCTAGCCGGGCTCGAAAAAGGCATGGAATATATTAGAGAAACCCTCTCGAGAGATATAAAAGCCCTTTCTGGAGAAATAAAAGAACTAAAATCTAACCAAGTTGAAATCAAAAAAGCTATTAATGAGGTGCAATCAAAAATGGAGGCTCTCACTGCTAGGATAAATGAGGCAGAAGAAAGAATTAGTGATATAGAAGACCAAATGACAGAGAATAAAGAAGCTGAGCAAAAGAGGGACAAACAGCTACTGGACCACGAGGGGAGAATTCGAGAGATAAGTGACACCATAAGACGAAACAACATTAGAATAATTGGGATTCCAGAAGAAGAAGAAAGAGAGAGGGGAGCAGAAGGTATACTGGAGAGAATTATTGGGGAGAATTTCCCCAATATGGCAAAGGGAACGAGCATCAAAATTCAGGAGGTTCAGAGAACGCCCCTCAAAATCAATAGGAATAGGCCCACACCCCGTCACCTAATAGTAAAACTTACAAGTCTCAGTGACAAAGAGAAAATCCTGAAAGCAGCCCGGGAAAAGAAGTCTGTAACATACAATGGTAAAAATATTAGATTGGCAGCTGACTTATCCACAGAGACGATGGCAGGCCAGAAAGAGCTGGCATGATATTTTCAGAGCACTAAACGAGAAAAACATGCAGCCAAGAATACTATATCCAGCTAGGCTATCATTGAAAATAGAAGGAGAGATTAAAAGCTTCCAGGACAAACAAAAACTGAAAGAATTTGCAAATACCAAACCAGCTCTAGAGGAAATATTGAAAGGGGTCCTCTAAGCAAAGAGAGAGCCTACAAGTGGTAGATCAGAAAGGAACAGAGACCATATACAGTAACAGTCAACTTACAGGCAATACAATGGCACTAAATTCATATCTCTCAATAGTTACCCTGAATGTTAATGGGCTAAATGCCCCTGTCAAAAGACACAGGGTATCAGAATGGATCAAAAAACAAAACCCATCTATATGTTGCCTCCAAGAAACTCATTTTAAGCCCGAAGACACCTCCAGATTTAAAGTGAGGGGGTGGAAAAGAATTTACCATGCTAATGGACATCAGAAGAAAGCAGGAGTGGCAATCCTTATATCAGATCAATTAGATTTTAAGCCAAAGACTATAATAAGAGATGAGGAAGGACACTATATCATACTCAAAGGGTCTGTCCAAAAAGAAGATTTAACAATTTTAAATATCTATGCCCCCAACGTGGGAGCAGCCAACTATATAAACCAATTAATAACAAAATCAAAGAAACACATAAACAATAATACAATAATAGTAGGGGACTTTAACACTCCCCTCACTGAAATGGACAGATCATCCAAGCAAAAGATCAGCAAGGAAATAAAGGCCTTAAACGACACACTGGACCAGATGGACATCACAGATATATTCAGAATATTTCATCCCAAAGCAACAGAATACACATTCTTCTCTAGTGCACATGGAACATTCTCCAGAATAGATCACATCCTCGGTCCTAAATCAGGACTCAACCGGTATCAAAAGATTGGGATCATTCCCTGCATATTTTCAGACCACAATGCTCTAAAGCTAGAACTCAACCACAAAAGGAAGTTTGGAAAGAACCCAAATACATGGAGACTAAACAGCATCCTTCTAAAGAATGAATGGGTCAACCGGGAAATTAAAGAAGAATTGAAAAAAATCATGGAAACAAATGATAATGAAAATACAACGGTTCAAAATCTGTGGGACACAACAAAGGCAGTCCTGAGAGGAAAATATATAGCGGTACAAGCCTTTCTCAAGAAACAAGAAAGGTCTCAGGTACACAACCTAACCCTACACCTAAAGGAGCTGGAGAAAGAACAAGAAAGAAACCCTAAGCCCAGCAGGAGAAGAGAAATCATAAAGATCAGAGCAGAAATCAATGAAATAGAAACCAAAAAAAACAATAGAACAAATCAACGAAACTAGGAGCTGGTTCTTTGAAAGAATTAATAAAATTGATAAACCCCTGGCCCGACTTATCAAAAAGAAAAGAGAAAGGACCCAAATAAATAAAATCATGAATGAAAGAGGAGAGATCACAACTAACACCAAAGAAATACAAACTATTATAAGAACATACTATGAGCAACTCTATGCCAATAAATTTGACAATCTGGAAGAAATGGATGCATTCCTAGAAACATATAAACTACCACAACTGAACCAGGAAGAAATAGAAAGCCTGAACAGACCCATAACCAGTAAGGAGATTGAAACAGTCATTAAAAATCTCCAAACAAACAAAAGCCCAGGGCCAGACGGCTTCCCAGGGGAATTCTACCAAACATTTAAAGAAGAACTAATTCCTATTCTCCTGAAACTGTTCCAAAAAGTAGAAATGGAAGGAAAACTTCCAAACTCATTTTATGAGGCCAGCATCACCTTGATCCTAAAACCAGACAAGGATCCCACCAAAAAAGAGAGCTATAGACCGATATCCTTGATGAACACAGATGCGAAAATACTCAACAAAATACTAGCCAATAGGATTCAACAGTACATTAAAAAGATTATTCACCACGACCAAGTGGGATTTATTCCAGGGCTGCAAGGTTGGTTCAACATCCGCAAATCAGTCAATGTGATACAACACATGAATAAAAGAAAGAACAAGAACCATATGATACTCTCAATAGATGCTGAAAAAGCATTTGACAAAGTACAGCATCCCTTCCTGATCAAAACTCTTCAAAGTGTAGGGATAGAGGGCACATACCTCAATATCATCAAAGCCATCTGTGAAAAACCCACCGCAAATATCATTCTCAATGGAGAAAAACTGAAAGCTTTTCCGCTAAGGTCAGGAACACGGCAGGGATGTCCATTATCACCACTGCTATTCAACATAGTACTAGAGGTCCTAGCCTCAGCAATCAGACAACAAAAGGAAATTAAAGGCATCCAAATCGGCAAAGAAGAAGTCAAATTATCACTCTTCGCAGATGATATGATACTATATGTGGAAAACCCAAAAGACTCCACTCCAAAACTGCTAGAACTTATACAGGAATTCAGTAAAGTGTCAGGATATAAAATCAATGCACAGAAATCAGTTGCATTTCTCTACACCAACAGCAAGACAGAAGAAAGAGAAATTAAGGAGTCAATCCCATTTACAATTGCACCCAAAACCATAAGATACCTAGGAATAAACCTAACCAAAGAGACACAGAATCTATACTCAGAAAACTATAAAGTACTCATGAAAGAAATTGAGGAAGACACAAAGAAATGGAAAAATGTTCCATGCTCCTGGATTGGAAGAATAAATATTGTGAAAATGTCTATGCTACCTAAAGCAATCTACACATTTAATGCAATTCCTATCAAAGTACCATCCATCTTTTTCAAAGAAATGGAACAAATAATGCTAAAATTTATATGGAACCAGAAAAGACCTCGAATAGCCAAAGGGATATTGAAAAAGAAAGCCAACATTGGTGGCATCACAATTCCGGACTTCAAGCTCTATTACAAAGCTGTCGTCATCAAGACAGCATGGTACTGGCACAAAAACAGACACATAGATCAATGGAACAGAATAGAGAGCCCAGAAATAGACCCTCAACTCTATGGTCAACTAATCTTCGACAAAGCAGGAAAGAATGTCCAATGGCAAAAAGACAGCCTCTTCAATAAATGGTGCTGGGAAAATTGGACAGCCACATGCAGAAAAATGAAATTGGACCATTTCCTTACACCACACACAAAAATAGACTCAAAATGGATGAAGGACCTCAAGGTGCGAAAGAAATCCATCAAAATCCTTGAGGAGAACACAGGCAGCAACCTCTTCGACCTCAGCCGCAGCAACATCTTCCTAGGAACAACGCCAAAGGCAAGGGAAGCAAGGGCAAAAATGAACTATTGGGATTTCATCAAGATCAAAAGCCTTTGCACAGCAAAGGAAACAGTTAACAAAATCAAAAGACAACTGACAGAATGGGAGAAGATATTTGCAAACGACACATCAGATAAAGGACTAGTGTCCAGAATCTATAAAGAACTTAGCAAACTCAACACCCAAAGAACAAATAATCCAATCAAGAAATGGGCAGAGGACATGAACAGACATTTCTGCAAAGAAGACATCCAGATGGCCAACAGACACATGAAAAAGTGCTCCATATCACTCGGCATCAGGGAAATACAAATCAAAACCACAATGAGATATCACCTCACACCAGTCAGAATGGCTAAAATCAACAAGTCAGGAAATGACAGATGCTGGCGAGGATGTGGAGAAAGGGGAACCCTCCTACACTGTTGGTGGGAATGCAAGCTGGTGCAGCCACTCTGGAAAACAGCATGGAGGTTCCTCAAAATGTTGAAAATAGAACTGCCCTATGACTCAGCAATTGCACTATTGGGCATTTACCCTAAAGATACAAACGTAGTGATCCAAAGGGGCACATGCACCCGAATGTTTATAGCAGCAATGTCCACAATAGCCAAACTATGGAAAGAACCTAGATGTCCATCAACAGATGAATGGATCAAGAAGATGTGGTATATATACACAATGGAATACTATGCAGTCATCAAAAGAAATGAAATCTTGCCATTTGCAACAACATGGATGGAACTAGAGCGTATCATGCTTAATGAAATAAGTCAAGCAGAGAAAGACAACTATCATATGATCTCCCTGATACGAGGATGTGTTGATGCAACATGGGGGCTTAAGTGGGTAGGAGAAGAATAAATGAAACAAGATGGGATTGGGAGGGAGACAAACCATAAGTGACTCTTAATCTCACAAAACAAACTGAGGGTTGCTGGGGGGAGGGGTTTGGGAGAAGGGGGTGGGATTATGGACATTGGGGAGGGTATGTCCTTTGGTGAGTGCTGTGAAGTGTGTAAACCTGGTGATTCACAGACCTATACCCCTGGGGATAAAAATATATGTTTATAAAAAATTAAAAATTAAAAAAAAATAATAACAAGGCTCTGTGTTAGGTAGATTGGAAGGAAAGAATGTAGATAGGAATAAATATAGATAAAGAATCTGAGGCTAAGGAGGAATGACAGAGAAAACTAAAGTTTTTTGGTTTCTTTTTTCCCTATAATATTTTAAAATATGGAAACTAACTTAGTGAAGTCAGAGAATAGCTGGGGGAAAATGGGTTTCTCCATTCTTTCTGTTACCTATTTGTTCATTACCTCGTCATCCTTTGGCAGGAATGTGACAGTAGCCTGTTGTCATTCTATGTATTGCCACTAGCATTGAGTGTCTGAGGACACTGAAGAGTATACCTTTTTATGACTCCCTGAATAGTAACCTTTTGATGACTTCCCATTATCCATTATACAATGGTGTGTAAACTCCCTCATCCCAGAATATAAATGTTAATCTCTGCCACTTTGTGCTATATTTTGTATGAATTCCCAGTGCCATATTATAATTCACTAAATTTCTCTCTGAGTATGTCCTGTCTAGAATGTATGCTATGATATTTTCTTTTTTAGTGACAAAATTTTCTACTTCCCAAATTTCTATTTGGTTCTTTTATTATCCTATCATTTTTCTTTCATTTTGCTTATTTTTGATACATACATATTTGGTTTGTTTTTAAAGGACAGTAGCCACTCCTTTATTTTATTTTATTATGAGGGTTATAAACATAGTAACTTTAAGGATATTTTCAGATTATTATTTTCACTTTGTAATGTCTTGATCTAGAATCATGTCTTATATTAGTAGCTCTGGGTGTAATCCTCTGTAATATTGTGTTGATGTATCTGTGGAAACCACTGGAGGTATGGCTTGACCCATGTCTGAGATTCAAGTCTGTGTTGTCTCCCTCCTGTCTCTCAGTAGCATAGAGCTTTATGTAAGTCTTTATGTAAGTTAGCACATCAGTGTTGTCCTAGCCCCTTACATGTGCAAAGGTAGAACCATTCATCCAACCCATGATTTTAAGCAGAGAGTCTTATTCCAATCTTCTGCTTCAGGTTGGGCACTTTTGGTCTCAATTATACCAAAATAGTCAGTTGTAGGCTGTGTATGCTTACTTCAGAATCTGGAGGCCATCAGGCCTGTTGCTTCAGTTCTGCTTGCTATTGTGTCTTCATTTCTTTTCTGGTCTATTGAGGTATTTTGTGTGTGTGTGTGTGTGCGTGTGTGTGTGTGTGTGTCTGTATGTTTTGAAATTAAGATAATTTCAAATAAAAATTTTACAATTTTATCCAAAATTCTTGGAGGACTACTAAAGTTTAGTTTTAATTCTGATTAGAATTCTGTGCCTCATCCCTTGTTCCCCATCTATTCTCTGTCAGGTACCTATTATCCTAATTCTTCTGATGACGTGAGATATTCGTCGAATACATCTGAGTACATCATGTACTTTTATCCCATGCCTTTCTCATTCTGCTTCTTCCACCTGAATACACCTTTTATTCTGTTCTGTCAAAGTCATTATTTTTTAAGACCCAAATCAGAAGGCACTTTTCATGAGACACTTACTTCCCTTGATTCTTCTCCCTATGAGGTTGTCATTCCATCTTTTTTGCCGATGAAGCATTTTTTGTGTTCTATAATTAATAGAAGGTATCATATCATATACACCCATGGTTGAGTGTTTAAATACCTGGTACCCAACATTATGCTTATTGTATGAAGTTATAGGTCACATTCTCTTGTATTCATCGTGAAACCTTGGTGTTTAATATGGTGTTTGTCACATAACAGGTATATAGAAAATGCCTGATAAATAAATACATACTTACCACTAAATCAAATGGGTTAGTCATCTCTTTTCTTAATGTCATCTCAGTTAAGGATTGTGAGCTTAATACCCCCCCATATATACACACACACAGATATATAGCTATATATATATATAGCAGAAGGTGGCAAGACAATATACAATTTGTGTATCTTACAAATATTCATCTAAAACAACATCTTTATAAGTATGTAGTCCTTTCTACATAATAATAAATAAAAATATAGTTCATTACCTGTCTTTTAGTATACCAATGTTAGTTTGGATAAATGCAAGTTTCCACTGTTATATGATTTGAAGGCTAGAGGGAAGGAAAATTCCAGACAGTTATGAGGTTAAGAAGAAGCCATATGGATAAATTTGTTAGATTAAGAGCAAATAGACATAACATTAGAAGGCATTGAAGAGGTCATTGAAGATTCAAAATCTGAACTATAGCAATTTTCAAAAGCATAGACTAGAAACAAGGAGAGCCAGGACAGCATGAATAAGAAAACCTGACCTAATGAGTAGTCAGCATATACCCTAGAGTTTTAGGGCCTTAGGAAATGTTAGTGAAATATTTCTGAATACCAGTCCAGCAAAGGTTTACGTCTTTGGGATTTAGTAATGCTGGGTTATGGGTAGGACAGTAAATAAGCATAACATAAACCAAAAGTCTTAGCTCCAGAGAGACGTACTATAGATAAGGTGTTGGGGGTACGTATGAACGCTATCAGACGGAATGTACAGGTGAATAAATAAGTGCATTCTGAATAGCTGATTGTGTTTCAGCACTTCCTGTATGTCTCATGATTCTAAAATAAGTATTATCTCATTCCCCAGCCGGAGAAAGTGAGACATAGAAAGATTAGATGGCTTCTTTCAATCCCTACAACCTCCTAGTGGCGATGACAAGATATAAACCCGTGTTTTCTGACTCCACCCAGTGTTCTTTTGATTATTTTGCAGTACACTTTCTAGAAAGGAGCTTGATGTTTCCTTTGCTGGATGGTAAAATGGCATGATGTAGATAGAAATAAATGGAAATTTCTTACTGTAGTGTAGGTACAGGAGGTCAGTTCCTAACATTTAAAAATGGAGTTAAATGCTTTCTTAAGAACTTTAATCCAAAATTAAGTCAGACTGCCAAGAAATACAGAGTAGAGAAATTGGAACATTCTATATCCTCATCATTTAATGTAGCTGAACATTTTGGACCTGAACACAGTTGCCAAATATTTTACAATTTTTATTGCTGTGGGTGGATTTTTTTCAAGTTCTTTGTTTCTTTTTAAAATAAAAATATCCAGGGCACCTGGGTGGCTCAGTTGTTAAACATCTGCCTTCGGCTCAGATCATGATCCCAAGGTCCTGGGATCAAGCCCCACATCGGGCTCTCCGCTCAGCAGGAAGTCTGCTTCTCCCTCTCCCACCCCCCTGCTTGTGTTCCCTCTCTTACTGTCTCTCTCTCTGTGTCAAATAAATAAAATCTTTAAAAATAAACAAGTAAATAAATAAAATAAAATAAAAATATCCATACTGCTAATGAAATTTTAAGAGAGGTCTCACTCTAAGGCTCAAACTATGTTCTATTTATTGAAAGTTTTTCTCATTCAAAGAAAATACTCAGAGTTTAAAGTTTTGGCGATTCTTAATATTGACTTTCCCTGAAACTGAAAACTGAACGTGGTTCTTACTGTTTTTTTATAAGGTTTTTATTCTCATAATCTCGTAACATTTCAGAAACATGTGAAGAAGACATCAGACCATGTATTTTTTGTGTTAGAAGGCACTATAAAAACTACCAAACAATAAGAAAAGTGAGGCCTAGGGGCGCCTGGGTGGCTCAGTGGGTTGAGCCTCTGCCTTTGGCTCAGGTCATGGTCTCGGAGTCCTGGGATCGAGCCCCGCATCGGGCTCTCTGCTCAGTGGGGAGCCTGCTTCCTCCTCTCTCTCTGCCTGCTTGTGATCTCACTCTGTCAAATAAATAAAATATTTTGGGGAAAAAAAAAAAAAAGAAAAGTGAGGCCTAATCAGGTTAATGATTTGTTCAAGGTTGTATAATTTGTCAATAACAGAGTAGGAGCCAGAAAGCACTCTTTTCTCAGTGCTTTTAAGTGTAGAGGATTGGTTATGTATTAGATTCTTGAATGTATCTTTATTTTTACTTTATTTTTAGGTATTTTTGTCACATGACTGAATCTCTTGTGTGATGGGAGATGTCTTTAAATGAGATAATCAGGGCAGGTGTTCTCTTGTACTTGGGCAGTGTGTATTATGGGACTTTAGTAGTGCAGACCAAAAAAAAAAAAAAAAAAAAGTTTAAGACCAAGCTTCTTCTTTGGATATTCATTTGGTAAGGCTGTGTGGAAGACAATCATTTTTTCTTCCTAAAGAGATTATACAATTCATATTCCTTTGGAATCCACAGTGAAACTTTGTAAACATTATAAATACTTCCTTTGGAAGCAGATGTATGTAAGATGCATGTTTTTCAAGTTAGCTGATCATAAATACTTTATATACTGTATTTAGTGCTGAATTATAGCTCTCTAAATTACTTTTAAAAAGGGGAAAGTCTTAACAAGGCAAAAATATTTCTGTTTGTAGTAAAGGGAAGCAAATTACCTTGTAAAGATTTTAATTTTCCCAAGATAGGAATAATACAATGCTCAAAATTCAAGCTAGTGCGTAGTCCTCCTCTAATTATTATTATTACTCATTTACTTATTCAACTGGCATTTGCTGAGCACCTGATCTAGCTAGCTGCTGGAAGTACCAGGACTAAATCAGCAGTATCCCTGCCCTTGTCAACCACCCTCCCCATTACTCTCCTGCTCCAGGCACCAGGACCTTCCTTCAAAGCCTCCAACCTGCTGAGCCTCCTGCCATGTCATGGCATTGGCACATCTGTTTCCTCTGCCTCCTCCTTTCTCTTCTCACTCTAGGTGATTCCTACTCATCCTTGAGATGGCGGGAAGAATTTCCCAGATCCCCTGATCCCATTGCTCTGTACTCTCATAATTCATCTTTGTTTGCAGTAAAATGTTTGTCAGTTTGTTCAACCCTAAGCCTACTGAGGAAGTATCTGTGGTCTGTTTTACTAGCCATTATTTTCTCTTGGCCTTGCACCTAACAGGCACTCAATGGATATTTGTTGAATGAATGAATGTCCTCGTGAGACACATCAGCTCTTTGTGGATACAGTTTATTTAAAAAATAATTATAGTAAAATGTGAAAAATGTGGGGATATGAAGAAGTAAATTAAGAATCTTTAAGAAGTGAGAGGAGGTAATTGGAAAACTTCTCAAGAGGAAATGATACCTGTGTTAGAGCCTGAAGGATAGCCAGGAATTTGTTAGATAGGAAGTATGAGTGAAGGGTTATGCATTTTGTATTGAAGGAGAAGCAAGAGCAAAGGCAGGAAAACGGGAAGAATATAACATGTTTAACTGAAAATACTGCTTATGTATTAGTATTACCAAAATCAATACTGTCCTGTCGTCTTATATATAGAACTTTAACAACACCTCTTCAATAAAAAAGGATTTATGTACCCACTATACTGGGAGAACAGATTAATATCTTCCTAGCTTGCAAAGCAATTTCCTCTCAGTGGGATTGTTCTGAAAAGTTCACCTTAAAAAAATATCAAGAAGGGAACAGGTGGGACAATTCACAGCTTGAATGAAAATGTGGTACATAAAGAAAAATTTATTCTCCAAAATTATTTTTTTAAACAAGTTTCTTTTCTTTCTCCTTTTGTATACTTAAAGTTGAAAACTTAAGTGTGTCTTATGAAATGCATTCATGTACTGGAAGAATATTCATTTTAGATGTGGAAAATAAAGGAGGCAAAAAATTAAACCTCTGTCAGAGACCTTCCCTTGACAAAGGGAGGTTCATTTGCCTCCTTGCTGCTCTCATCACCCTGGGTTCTAATACCTCTTTTCATTGTTGACATGTAAGTTTGCCTACACTAACTACCCAAATGTGAAATTCGTTACTGAAACAGTCTCATTAAAACTATTAATACTAACTAAAGAAGGCATCACTTGGAGAAATGAGGTAACAATTGCAAAGTTACTGCTAAATGTAACTCATCATGCTAGTGATGTATCCATGGAGATCACTTTATGCTTGGCTTTATGGTGTGACTGCTCACTTCATTATGGATGCAGTAGCACTTATATCTTACATATTTTATTCCTCATGTCCTCTCCTGGTTACACTTTTTTTTCCCTCCAAATGATACCACTTCACTTCCATATTCTACAAGGTCTCTTGAATTGGCTTGGAAGATATTTTTCAGAATGTTTTTTATGTTTTTCATTTATTGAGAAGCTACTATGAGCATGCATCATTGGTATTCTTCATAATTATCTCAGTAATTATTATTTTATAATTTCACCATAAAACTGTCCTTCCCAGTAACTACTGAAAAACAGTGCTCATTTATTCCATTGTATTCTCCATTGTTCTTAGATAATAATACATACAATTTACAGTGATTTACATTATTGAGCATTTACTATATGGCAGGCGCTAAGTGTTTTATGTTAATTTATTTAACATTCCTTATAATGGTATGGTGTCCAGCCTGTAATTAGCAACTTATGGGAGGACTGGGGACACAAAGAATTTAATTAACTTTCCTAAAATAACAAAGCTAATAAATGATAGAGCTGCCTTTAATTCCAGAAGCCATCACACTACATTATCTCTTACAGTATTATTTTGTGATAGGTACCTAGTGGAAGGTGTATGAGTGAAAGAAAAGAGATCAGTTAAAGAAGAGATGATCTGGGGCGCCTGGGTGGCTCAGTGGGTTAAAGCCTCTGCCTTCGGCTCAGGTCATGATCCCAGGTCCTGGGATCAAGCCCCACATTGGGCTCTCTGCTCAGCCGGAGGTCTGCTTCCTCCTCTCTCTCTGCCTGCCTCTCTGCCTATTTGTGATCTCTGTCTGTCAAATAAACAAATAAAATCTTTAAAAAAAAAAAAAAAAAGAAGAGATGATCTGTTTGTGGTCAAGGCAAATCTAGTAACTGGGCAGAGGGTCTCTGCCACTTTCAGTAGATAGTAATAGATACTTCCAGTTTCTCACGTATCTTCCTCAAACCCCGTATTACTGGGCCTTTCCTTAAGAGACACATATACACACCAGCACACAGACACACACACAGCCTGAAGAAACAAATCCATTTATTATGTTTTTATATTATATTGGCGTTGAAGATAGAGAATGAACAGATGGTGCCTCTGAACTTAGGGCAAGTATGAACATCTCTTAATCTCTCCATTACCCCACCTTCACATCACAAGAATCTATGTTCATGTGTCTGACTTATTCACTGTGAGACTCTCCAAGGCACAACCCATATCTTCCTCATTTTGGTATCTATACCATCGAGTGAAATACCCAGCAAATAACAAGTGCTCTGTAGGTATTTGTTGAGTGAGGAAGGAGGAAAGGGAGGAAAGAACAACAACAACAAAAAAAGAATAAAATTCCACAGACCATGAACACGTTTAAATTCTACCTTCACTGAAATTCTTCATTGAGCTTTCCTAAATTTAATGGTATATGTAACAAAATACCATGACAACATTGTCAGTGTTATAATGAGAAGCACAGTCAATGGAATTTTCCCATTTTTATAGAAATATATATTATTTGCCCCTAGCTTTTCTATTTTCCTGTTTTTACACTTTAAATCATGTTAAGCTGTAGGCAGCTAATTTTGATGACTATGTTCAAGATATTATTTCTGAACATTGTGTCTTTTGGCCTTTAGGCTAAGTTTTTTTAGACTAAATTTTATAAAAATATTCTGATAATTATCAGGCCATTGTCACATTAGTTCATTTCCCATGCCATTCCATTGCCTGAAACTTTGGTCCACCTTAAGATATGAATTAAATTGAGAAGATTAAACATTTATATCCTTATCTGTTTTTCTCCCATATTCATTAACTTCCTGAAATTTCTGCATACTCTTCATGTGCAATGGTCAGCATTGCATCTTGGGCATAAACTCCTAAGGTCTGAAATAATGTTTAAATCACTTTATACAGAGCCTAGTAAGAAGTAACAGTGGTCTGCAAAACAGCTTTACTTTTTGCCACAATATATAATGATCCAAGTGTTATAGAGTGACATAATTATTTTGGGCTTGGTCATGATTGTGGATGTCAAATATGTTTTTATATGTCAAATATGTTTTTATTTTATGTATTATTTTATGTATTATGTATGTGTGATATTTCTCCAGAATGTTTCTAATTGCTTTTATTTTGTCTTTCTGGTATTTCTATTAGAAGTTTCTGGTGTTTCTATTAGAAACACTGATTTCTTGATAGGTGATTTACCTATAAGAAATTGCTTTGTAAAGAGTAACATGATCATGGGTCCCCTGGGTGGCTCAATGGGTTAAGCCTCTTCAGCTCAGTTCATGATCTCAGGGTCCTGGGATCAAGCCCCACATCAGGCTCTCTGCTCAGCAGGGAGCCTGCTTCCCCCTCTCTCTCTCTGCCTGCCTCTCTGCCTACTTGTGATCTCTCTCTCTCTCTGTCAAATATATAAATAAAATCTTTAAAAAAAAGAAAAGAAAGAAAGAAAAACATGATCAGAGCGCCTGGGTGGCTCAGTCGTTAGGTGTCTCCCTTTGGCTCAGGTCATGAACCTGGGGTCCTGGGATGGACCCCTGCATCAGGCTCCTTGCTCAGCGGAAAGGCTGCATCTCCCTCTCCCACTCCTCCTGCTTGTGTTCCTGTTCTCACTATTCTTCTCTGTCAAATTAATAAATAAAATCTTAAAAAAAAAAGAATAACATGATCTGCAAGTATTATTGCTAGACACTTTGTAAAGTAAATGAGGAATTTTGTTAGATTGTGTTTTAAGGCAGCTGTTTATGGATTAAATTGCATAATAATGACTATAACATGCATGGCTTTTATCAGAAACTCTTTACATAGGAAACTCTTTCTCAGGTTCTCTGGGGCTACTCACTATCATTATGAGAACTACTGCAGAAATGAAATGATGATACCCATAGGCTGGGCTTTGGGGAAAGTCAGACCTGTGTAAGAGTCCTGACTCTGGATTTCACAAACTGGGAGGCAAGCCCTGACCATTATCATACACTATTAAGATTTTAGAATGAAGTAGAAGAGAAAACTGGCAATCACCCTTAGAAGATTTTTTTTAACTTCTTAATGATCACCAGGATTACAAAAAATAGGAAAAGAAGATTTCAAACCTGAAACAGAGAAGGAAATTTTGTGCCTTAGTATTTTTATCTTTAAAATGAGAATAACAACAGTACCTACTCCATGGGGTTTTTAGAAAGATATAGTGATTTAATATTTATATCTACCTTATTGAGTGATTATGGAGATGAAATGAGTTAATTTTAAAAAATGTATAAAATAGAGCTAGCATATAGTTACTCTTACATAAGTATTTACTCAATAAATTAAACCCAATACATTTTTTCACTAAAGGTGTATATTATTTACATAAGTTTGAAGAACAGTTATTTAAAAATGTATTTTTTCTAAACATTAACGACAGTAACTGGAGTATTACCAAAATTTTGGCTGTCTTTTTCATCCAATTTCAAATTAATCTGTTTCCAAGCAAACCAACAGCAAAGAACAAGGAACCTAACCATTTTCTCACTGGAAGAGGAAATCTAAGAGACACCAGGAAAGTGAATCAGCATTGCATTTCAATGTGATAATTGTTTTGATAAAGGAACCCACAGGTTGTTCTGGGAGATCAGAATGGCAAGAACCAGGGAGCTCCATGAGAGACACCTGAACTGAATTCTGAAGTAAGCTTAAAGTGTAGTTTTTGAGGCAGGGAAAGAACATACTAGAATGCATAGAGGTTGAAAAATGACTCATGTGCTCATAGAACAACAGAGTTCTAGAGTGGGGCAAATGTTGCAGCTGAAACAGTAGGAATAAAGCAGGCAGGTGCCAGTGCTTACAGATCATTTTGTGAGAAACTTTCCCTTCAGGCAGGAAGATGTCATGATCTTTAAACAAAACAAAACAAAACAAAAACCTTGTGGAAAATGCATTTTTCTTTTACTTAGGGTAATCAGCATAGATTTTGATTAGGAATGAATATGTACATTTAATTTAAATGTGTGCAGGGGTGTGTTTACTTTTCACTTTTTGAAAAGGGGAAGTGGCATCTTTTTTATGGAGGAAAACATTTAGATAAATTTGTGTTGGATCCACACATGAAACTGAATAGTTCCAACAGGAAGAAAATCCAGATCTGGCTGTTGCTTTCCAAATCTGTTCTTCCAGCACCTGAAATATTAGTCACTGTTGTACTGCTAAAGAAGAAAAAAGAAGTCTAGACAAATCTCTTTTGCATGAAGTAAGTCCAGTATACTTTTAAGTCACCATCTTCCAGAAAGCTTCAGTAAACCCTTCCCTTCACCAGCACAAACTTAGAATGTAGTGGCTTTTTAATAAGTAACTTAGAGTTGAATTATTCCTACTATGCTCTGATATCTAGCTAGCTAAGATTTGGATAAATTTGTTTCTAAATTCTATCATTAGTGAATGATATAGTATAATTTTAAGGCCAAATATTTTCTTCCACGGTTGTTTTAATGACATAATGGATCCCTTCAGCTCTGTGCTGTCCCTCACCCATTATTTATTTGACAAAACTTGACCCTTTGTTCTTTTCACTTTTCTGAACCACCAGGTACTCAGAAGTGTATCCGATTGTTAAAACTCTTATTAAAACTTTTACCTGGTACCCCAACCTCCCACCCCCCCGTCCCTTCAAGGGCACGGATTGCATGGAGCACGGGGTGTGGTGCAAAAATAATGAATACTGTTATGCTGGAAATAAAAAATAAATAAATAAATAAAATGAAATAAAACAAAACAAAACAAAAAAAAAACTTTTACCTGGATCTTTTTCATAAGACTTACGGAGTTTTCAGGGACAGGAAAGAGAATATGGGAACATCATGGGTTTGTTTTTGCCTGATTTGATTCAAATGACCAAAGTAAAAAAAAAATTAAAATTACACAGGATATTGTAATTTTAGTTGTCAGTCAACATCAAAGTATGTTAATTTTTCTATTACATGTTATCCTTGCCCATTGCAAAAAAAAAAAATTAATGCAGTATAACATTGTATAAAGTTAAATCTATCTCAGATATTAGCCCACTATGCTTAAGTAGGTTTACATATTTACACAGATATTTTTTCATAATCAACATATCACATAAATCTAGAAATCATATAATAAATAGCCTATTTTATGCATTGATGAAACCATTGGACTTTGTTTCTCTTTTATATCTTTATTAGAATTCAGACAGAATTGTGTCAGTATTGTTATTATTGTTATATTATTCTGAAATTGCCTTCAAATAAGGCGTAAAATATATGGTATTTTCCCTTTTGGAATTTACTGAAAGGTTTACTTTTAGAGCATCTATGACTAATATATATTACCTTTTTGGTTATGTTTGTATAGGGGCTTCACTGATCTTCATTTAAACATACAAGAAGTGTTTTAAAATTTGAGAAGGTAATTTGCACAGCATCTGGATATGTTATAAAGAATAATGTCTTTTTTCTAAGAAGCCTTAGAAGATCCTCAATATAAATGAAAGAGTTCATGACACTAGTGGGGAAATGGTCCAGGTGAAATAAGATTATTGAGTAGCAGGAAAGCTATAATAAAAACTGTCAGTACTGTCACCCAGTTCCCTTTAAGGTCTGTAAAGGATCAAGGGTATATTGAGAATCATCTAACAGTTGTTTGGAATGGGAGGGGAACCACAGTTGTGGTGAGCAACAATATGCTGCTTTTAAAAAAATACCTACAGCTTGTTGTAGTTAAATTAAAAATGGTATGTTGGACTATAAAATGTGTTGGGAGACTTGGGTTTTTGAAAATGGCTACATGCTAACTAAAGTGTAACTGTATTATGGATATATGTAGTCACATGTATATAAACTTACTCATATTAAAATGACATATAAATCAGGTAGCTTATTAATTATAAATTGCTACTTAAGGAAAGATCATATTGCAAGGGGAAAGTGCTGCCCTACCCTGGAGGATAAGAAATTATTTGTTACCACCTCACCAAATGGCAGCAGCTGAAAAGAAGAAAGGAGAGCTTTTGTATTTCAGCTTGGCTTAGAGGAGGGAAAGGTGCAACTGTCTTTGGTAGCCCCAAATCCAGGTTCATTCAACACCTCCTGCCTCCACCATGCTGCCCAAATTCTACCCCAGTGAACCGTAGGTACACCAATGGGGAAGTCAGTGCCAGGTCTGTGCTGGTCTTGAAGATCAGCCCCTTAGTCTGTCTCCAAAAAACTGGTGATGACATTGCCAAGGGAACCAGTGATTGGAAGAGTCCGGGGATTATAGTGAAACTGGCCATTCCAAAAAGTACATCATTAGTTTTAGATACAGTGTTCAGTGGTCATCAGTTGCATATAACACCCAGTGTTCATTACATCACCCAGATTTTAAGTGGTACTTTCTGCTTCAACTCTGATTATCAAAGCCCTCAAGGAAACAACAAGAGACAGAAAGAAGCAGAAAAATATTTAATAGTAGTGGAAATACTCACTTTTGATGATACCGTCAATGTTGCCTGACAGATGCAGCACCAGTCTTTAGCCAGAGAACCCTCTGGAACCATTAAAGAGATCCTATGGGCTGCAGCGTTGATGGCTACTGTTTTCCATGACATCATAAATGACAGCAGTAGTGGCGCGGTGGAACACCCAGCTATTTACAAACCACAAAGGAAAATATTTCAATAAAGGTTCATTTGACAACACCCCCTCCAAAAAAAAAAAAAAAAAAAAAAAAGGAAAGAAAGAAAGAAAAAGAAAAGAGGAACTGAGAAATATGCCTAACACAGGCATTGGTACTAGGAGGTAATGTATGAAGCAGGAATGAAGGAAATCATCTTTTATATCACATAGATTCTCATATTTAATAATTTGCGTTCCTTAATTATTTGCACAACCGTAAGTTATACCTTTAGTAAGGGTATAGCCATTTGCAAATTTCGCAGTATATATATATATATAATTATATATTATATATAATATAAATATATAATAAATATATAAATATATATATGTATTTAAGATTTTATTTATTTATTGGCAGAGAAAAAGTGCAAGCAGGGGGAGCTGGAGAGAGAGAGCAGACTCGGGAGATCTCAAGACCTTGAGATCATGACCTGATCCAAAGGCAGGCACTTAACCAAGTGAGCCACCCAAACTTTGCGCCTCAAACTTTGCAGTGTATTGTTGCAGTATATTGTTGTGGCATCTTCTCTTGAAAGTAATAAAAGAATCTAAGTTTGTGAGCAGCATCCTCAGATACCACAATTTACTCTCTTTGTGTAGTAAAATAGGACAGTATGTTTAGAATTTTTCAGAAGGTGACATGCCTGAAGTTTTTATGGAAATATTTTATTTGCTTGAAGGACAAGATGTACATGAGTTTGTGGCTTCTTATGCTGTTGAGGTTTTTAGAGCATACTTATTTTTTTAAATAAAAATGTGTTTAAAAACCATCTAATACAACTGGCTATTCCAAGGTTATTTAAAATGGAATAAAATCAGCCTCCTAATTTTAGGAATTAGTGCCTCAGTGACTTCTGAGGTTATATAAGCCTTTGAAATCTTGTGACAATTTTTTCGTCTTGACTCGAGAAACTTCTCCTTGAGGAGACTTTTTACTCTCTTTTCTTAAACTAAAATTGGACTCCAGGAGAGAGGATACTGTAGCCTTTTTCTAGCTGTGACTTCTAAACTGCTTTTTTCTCAGTCTTCAAATTACTCTGGCAAGGAGGCAGTGATGTTGCGAAGAGATAAGGTCAGTAGAACATCACCTTTTAAAACTCTAACCTGTCTTCATATGTGAATGGGATAGTCCTGGGTGTAAGATGGTAAATGTGTTCTAGTAGTTTCCTCAGCTGCCCTGGTCACTGGTCTTATTATGCTTCTGGGAAATTTCTGGACCCTCAGTATTCTCCATGTGTGAAGTGGAGATAAAAGCCTTCTTACTAATTTTTAAGAACCAGTTATAGATGAAAATAAAAAATGAGTATCAAAATGTAACGTAAGTCCTTCCATTCAATTCAAAGTAGGCAAAAAATGTAAAACATACTTTTTTAGCCATTTGTTTCTGAGACAACCAGTAATTCTCTGGTATACAGTACAGAAAGACTGTAGAAATGTTTTTAACTATGTTTTATTTCCAGACTCATGACCATGATCGTCCAACAAGATATTTTGAGCATCAGTTATATGAATTGTGTACTGTTTTAAATCTTGTTTGTTTTGAATTATTTTGAAGTACCCACATATGAATGGAAATTTCTAGTAGATAAATAGCTCTATTTAAAAATTCTGTTTTGGCATTAAAAGTTTTAAAACATGAACATCATTGGTTCACCATCACCAAGGCAGAATGGTGCACAGCATAAAAAATTCAGTTACTTTTCACAATGTTGCCATAGTTTCCCAGCCCAGCAAAATAGAAGCTGGGCCAAGATGCATATTAGGAATATTCAAAATTAGTGCCAAATACCCCAGAGCTAGTAAGAATCTGTTGTGTAATCAGAGAAGCGCAATCAGAAAGAATATAGGAAAGGCTATTAATTGAAGATTGAGAGACATGGAGAGAATTATTAGAATCTGGGAATTGCTCTTGACTGTTTAATGTATCAGAACATTTTATTAGTCTCATCATGTTTTAAAGATACCAACCATCTTTCTTGGGTGTTTCTGTTATGATGGGGTCTGGTACAAGGATTGCAAGCTGTGGAACTCAAACTTGGCGTTACACACTTCTAACACCCCATTTCCTTCTTCCTTTTTTAAAAACTAACATATATTATTTGCTTCAAGGGTACAGGTCTGTGAATCATCAGTCTTATATAATTCACAGCACTCACCATAGCAAATTTTTTTTAAAGATTTTATTTATTTGAGAGAGAGAGACAGAGATAGAGCATGAGCGGGGAGGAGAGGGAGAAGCGGGCTCCCAGCTGAGCAAGGAGCCCGATGCAGGGCTCAATCCCAGCACCCTGGGACCATGACCTAAGATGAAGACAGATGCTTAAACAACTGAGTCACCCAAGAGCCCCTAGGCCCCCATTTCTTGATTTACGTACCTTCCATTCAATTCTGTGCTGTTTCAGTAGAAATACTGCCAAATTGGGGTAGAATATATTAGTCTGTGTATTTACTTACACTGGTGATTATAGGGTAGGGGAGTTAGATCCTATTACCCCTCTTCTACATTTCAGTTAATTAGACCTTCCAGAGGAAGGTACTAAACATGAAAGTTCTGAAGCAATACAACATCAATATTAGGAAAATATCTTGTTTTGTTTCCATGTAAATACTAACTTGCCCAATTTGATTACATCTAGACCAATACAGATTATACATAGCCTGATCAAACACTGCTAACTTGATTGAACCAAAGTCTAACAAAAGACCAAAAACAATGCAATATGATGTTTTAATGTTTTCATATAGATTTTGTGTGATTTTTTTTTTAACTGAGGAAGAAATTGTTATTTAAACTTATGGATTGGAAAATTCTTTAACAAGCATAGGTTACAATTCGAACTGCTCTGGATGCTTAACAAAAGCAGGCATCTGTTTTCAGATGTGTGAAGAATGAAATGCTGTTCATTTCATGACTTACTATAATTTTTTCAGGTGTTATGCGATAGAGTAAAACTGTCCAGCCTCACTAATATTTGGAAAGAGGAATCATGGCTCTCTTTCCCTGGAGAAAGATCTGTATATCTCTAATAGATTTTGTCCCTTAAATAGCAGTACTAAAATTTTCATACATTTTTTATGGTCATGCTGAATCATGAAGGATTAACATTATTAAGGATTCTATATTTGCTTTTAATGAAATCCATTGTTATGCCGTCTATTAAACGTGGAAATGAAAAAAGTTTATCACTAGTAAAAAATCTAAGATGTTTCATTGCTTAAAAAATAATCTAATATTCTGCTTTTAGTATAAATATAATTATTTCAGGATTAAAATATTACATAATTGTTTATCTGAATTAACTTTTGGCTCTTACAATGCATTTAAAAATAAACTGCATTATAACAGTAACTTTGAAACATAAAAGGGGAATTAAACAAATGAAGATAAAAACAAGCATAATTTAAATGTTACTTCTAAGGAAAAATTTATGTAGAACTGTGGTTTACAATAATTGTTGACATATTCCCCTAAGTACTGTGTCTGTGATTTTTCATGGTATCAATCATTTAAAGTAATTTAGGTAATAACATTCTGACATGCATTTCTGCTATTTTATTTACACCATTTGCCTACATCATTGTAATGCAGTACCTTTCTGATTTGGTACAGTAAATGCACTCTGTAATATCTATTATGTCATGGTCAAAGGATAATTTATTGTCAAATAGAAAAATAGGTCAACACTAATGTCACTTGATGATCAACCCTCCCCCCCCCAAGTTTAATAAAACATCTCACCAGTATGCATTCCAGTGCAGTGGTTGATATTTTATTAGGACTACCTGGCTATAGCAGTAGTGTAATTACTGAGCTGTCAGAGTGATAAGTGGGATTAATGGCAGCCTGATGCACTTTAGTCTGCAGAGTGCTTAGAGAATTGCAAGATGGTATTATTATCAGAGTCTGCCCATTCTGGCATATTCATGGCACCAAAGGAAAAAAAAAAAGAATGCTACAATTCAGGTTTGCATTGCCCTGCCTCATTAACATCTGACATTTCCAACAGCTGTTATTTGTGAACTAGCTCAATAATAAAAAGGGACTTATTTGGTGAAGAGGCTTAATAACCACAACTAAAAATCCTTACATTGTCAGTGCTGTTAAGTGAATCTGTTTATGTTGAATTTAAGATTTCTCTAGAAGAACAGGGAAATACACTATGCATTAATTTGGCTCATTCATATCTGCTGACAATATAACTTTATTTTTTAATTGCCTTATTATTCAAGCTGGGTGTTAGAAAAAAGAAAAGCAGAAAACTTGTGACTTCATTAAGGATGAGCAGAATCTATATATCTATATGGTGTATATATATACACATATACAGATATACATACACACGTATGTATATATAGACATAAATATATACACACACATACACATATGAAACAAATAAGTACATTTGTTGCTTTATTACTGGGAATTTCCAAATATTTTTAAAACTGTTGAAGTGACATTTTTAATAAATTAGAAGTTATTTAAGATGGCATATTATTTGCTAATTTTTTAGCTATTTTATTTTTTCACCTCAGAAGAAATCATTTCAGATCACTAATAATGTTCAACATATTTATCCATGTGGAGATAACACATATAATATCACCTCATTTCAACATCATAGACCAAATTAACCATGCATTATATTCTGTTGCACTGTTGTGCAGTGTATGCTGCTAACTGTACTTTCAAGAAGTTCTTTTTGAACTCAGTGACAGTGTGTTAGGAGAAAAAAATTGTGAGTATGAGAAGATAGGAATTCAGCTAAATGATAGATGTGAATCTAACAATGGCATTTAGAGGAATGATAGGGGAGAGGTTTAATGACTACATTTCAGGGAGGACAATTGATTATGAAAAGCCTTCGGTACTCATTGTGTAAAATTTAATTTAGAGAGAAGGCTAAGGGCACAAACCAGAGAAAAGAGATCAGATTTAAAAACAAGATATTAATTAGGTGCTGAGAAATTGGTTCAGACAATGAAGAGGACTCTCCTACTCACAAAAGAATGACAAGGAGACTGGTATTGTTTTCTCAAAGGAAATGAAGCAAGGTCTTTACACATGGAAGTAGATAGAAAATGAGCTAGCTAGTCACCTTTGTCACTGAGCAGTGTAGGATTCATTCTTAATGAAATTCTGGGAGAATTCTGGTCTTCTGACAAATGTGACAATGGTATACTTTAAGTTTTAGATCTCCAGCCTAATTCTTCTCTACTCCTTTTCTCACTGTGTATCTGACCAACCTGGATTAGTTTACATACCTTGTCATGTTCTCCAGGCCTGGGCACATATTGGGTCATTATCTTGAGTGACCTTGCACTCCAAATCCCACCCTTTGCACTTCCCTAAGGCCCATTCATACTTCAGTGTTCTGTTTGAGTAGTACTCTTCCCAAAGAGCTTTGCCTGCCTCTCTCCTTCCAGCACTACCATTCCTCTGAAATGCTCCCTTCCGTTAATATTTTCACTCAAATTCACATTGACAATGACAGTTGCCTTTTATACATGTCAGCTTCCTCCAAACTGCAAAGTACATGAGAGCAGGACTTGTGTCTTGTTTATCAATTTTATATCCTCATATCCCAGGTTCCGCCATGTAGTAGGGGCTCATTAGATATTTATTAAATGAATAAATAAATAAATAACACACATTGATTTGAAAATTAAGGACCATTCTAGCCTGCGGTTTCAGTTCTGATGTAGTAATTATAGAATTGTGATTCTTGCTGTGTAGATCCAACCGTATATATCAGAATCACCTCAAAGATTCCCCCCCCAAATACAGATTCTCAGGCCAATATCTCGGACTCAGGAGGGGTTTCCCTGTGGAAACTGTGATATTTATCAAGCTGATTCTTAGGCACACTAAAGTTTGATCATATCTCTGGTTGGTTCCCCAGGAAGCAGACTTTGAAATGAGATTAGTATGCAGGAAGTTTATTAGAAGATCAATATTTTTTACATAAGTGAAGGAATCAGAATTGGACAGCCAGCCATAATAAAGGCTGCAGTGGTGGGGAGGATGTGGAGAAAGGGGAACCCTCTTACACTATTGGTGGGAATGCAAGTTGGTGCAGCCACTCTAGAAAACAGTGTGGAGATTCCTTAAGAAATTAAAAATAGAGCTTCCCTATGACCCTGCAATTGCACTACTGGGTATTTACCCCAAAGATACAGATGTAGTGAAAAGAAGGGCCGTCTGTACCCTCATGTTCATGGCAGCAATGGCCACAGTTGCCAAATTGTGGAAAGAACCAAGATTCCCTTCAACAGACTAATGGATAAGGAAGATGTGGTCCATATATACTATGGAGTATTTTGCCTCCATCAGAAAGGATGAATATTCAACTTTTATATCAACATGGACGGGACTGGAAGAAATTATGTTGAGTGAAATAAGTCAAGAGGAGAGTCAATTATCATATGGTTTCACTTGTGGAGCATAAGGAATAACACAGGGGACATTGGGAGATGGAGAGAAGACATGAGTTGAGCGAAATTGGAGGGGGAGAAAAACCATGAGAGACTATGGACTCTGAGAAATAAACTGAGGGTTTTGGAGGGGATGAGGGTGGGGTGTTGGGTGAGCCTGGTGGTTGGTATTAAGGAGGGCATGTATAGCATGGAGCACTGGGTGTGGTGCATAAACAATGAATTTTGGAACACTGAAAAAAGAAAAAAAAAAGGCTGCGGTGGATCTTTGCAGACTTGTTCCCCAAGTCTGGGCAAGGGTACTGGGCCTCAAACCTCTTCATTGACCTGCAATTGGAAGCAGGCAGCCATTGGAAAGGGGACATGACCTTGTTTGAGCCTGTTCTTTTTGGCTGAAGGTACAGCAGCAGGGGAATAAATGCTTCATTCTGGAATGGGGTGGATTTGAACTATGCATGAAGCATGTACTACAAAGACCAATGACCATGTGAATAGTCTGTAGGTTAAAAATCACAAGAAAGTTGGAGGGAGGGAGAGCTGATGGGAGGTAAAGAAAGAGGGAGAGAGGAAAGGTGGGAGACAAAGTGGGAGAGATGATGGGAGGAAAAAAGGAAGTTACAAGTGGTAAAATGAGAGAGACTTTGCTTGTTTGCTTTGTATTTTTATAATAATTGTGGCATAAAGGCATATACAACTTTTATCATAAAAGACTGTATTCTCTAAGTTCTGCTCAGTTTAGGAGAGATCAAAATAAGACTGGGTTAGTAAAAGAATAAATGATGTATCTTAAATAAGTATGGTTCTCTTAATCTCTAGGAGGAACACAGAAAGGATGGGCAATTAGCCCGAGTGGTGGTATTTTATACATCTCAGAAGGTGTACAAAAAATGAAACACAGATATTCTTTGTTTCTTGCTTAAAAAAAGATTCTGTACCTAAAAAATAGCACTATTTTATTTGTCCTTACTAGACGCTAACTCTGAATGGGTATCAGATAAAGAATATATAGAGTATTACCTCAGTTACCTTAGAGTTTCTTTAATCTGGTCATTTTTTTCCTTAGATGCCTGAAATGTGCAGATGCCCCCTGTCAGAAGAGCTGTCCCACCAATCTAGATATCAAATCATTCATCACAAGTATTGCAAACAAGGTAAATTCAGATTTAGCTCTGCAAATGAAAATAACAGCACTGATCTTGGTATCTATGACTTGTGATTAAAGCATAAAGCTTGTCTTAGTAAATTGGGTTAGGCTACTAAAGATATGATTTCTAGAGGCATGTAAAAATGCGGTACATTTTGTTAATTAATCTCTTCCAAGTTGTGATATAATTATTAAAAAAATGCATATTCATTGTTTATTGATTTAAAAATTAGTTTTTGTTAAAATTAATGATTTTTAAATCCAAGACACTCCCTGAATAGATTGACTGTAGCTTAAGCTTGCTAAGTGCTTATAGATAGGAACTGTCATTGATTAGCAAAATGCTTTTCAAATTTGTGAAATATTTTTGTTTCAAAATGTGTTTTGGTATTAAGTCTGGCAGACTGAGACACATCGAGGAAATGGACTTTCCTTGTTGCTAAAATTCAGTTAATTTGTTTAAGATATGGAATAAATCATAAAGACTTGATAGAGTTATAACCAAAAAACCCCCAAGACTAAAACATACAAAACAGGCTTTTATGAGCATGAGTAGAACAGAAAGAATTTTAATCTTTTTTTTTAAACCAGTGTGAAACTAAGCCTAGTTTTTCATTCACTAAGTGAATGTTTGATTGATTGAATAATTAATTAATAGTATCTTTCAGTTGTGAAATGAGTATTGTGAGCTCATAGCCAAGTGTTTGATGCTTTAGCAAATGGACAAAAGCTGAAGGAAGTCTTTCCTAAAGGATGTAGAGAATCCTTCTTTTCAGTGTTTGACATTTATGTTCTAAAATGCTATACAAATCCAATAAGTACTCCTTCACCAACCAGCTACCTTTTTTTTTAAAGATCATTTCTCAATGTCAGTTATTCAAAAAAATATTTCAGGGGAAAATGGTACATTTATATAGTTTTAGGATTTCAAAAGAATTAATGTTATTACTTAGGTATATGTTATGGTATTAATCTACATGGATATATTAATTACATTTAATATATTGTTATTTATAAATATATTTATTTTATTTAAATCTAGGTTAAATTTTTAGATTAACCACTTATTGGGAACCCAGGGAAAATTATTTATGAAAGAAAGACAGCATCTCTCTTACAAGGTTGTGGTATAAATGAAATGATACTTGTGTGTGACCATCCCTAACATAGTGATTATTTAACAAATATTTTGTGGATGTGGAATTATTAATTTCCCTCTACATTCAGTATGGTGCATATTATACAAGGGATTACTATTTTTGTAGCTGGTATTATTTATTGAGTAGCTGCTATGTACCAAACACAGTGACATGTATTGGGTTTCTGTTACGGCCCTGCCTTGTAGAAGTTCATAATTTGTGAGCAGAAATGGATACATTAAGAAAAAAAAAAAAAAGACACCCTAACCATACTGAATGTGGCTGATGCTGCAATCTATGCAATCCAGGAAGAGTATTCCGCATGGGCAAAGGCAGCCATGTGAGTGTACATGACAAGTTTGGGCAAATGTAGTAACTCCAGTGTGGCTAGGGTAGGGCCTAGATTACAGAAAACAGAGTGATGGAAAAGAGACAAAGCCATTAGACTGGGATTCAGTTGTGAAAATATTGTCATTCTCTTCTCAATATTTGAGACTTAATCCCATCCATAGAAGATCACCAATTTCTTTATATTTGTTTTATAATTAAGAAGTTGAATTCTAGGAAGGGATCTCATTTATTAACTTTATGGTAATCCCAAACATCTATCATCACAAGACCTTTGTCTTATATGTGAAAATAATTCATTATGTGAAATCTTATTTATTTACTAATGGCTTCATAGGAATGGGATGAAACCAAATGTCCAAAGTTTGAAGTCTGCAGTGTTTTGACTAAAATTATTTCCATACTTGACTTCATGCATGAGGAGATATTACAGTTATAATCCATCTTAGCTAAATGTTCCCTAGATATTCCAAAGTTCACTAGTGATATTAGGATTCTAATTAGTGTATACCCTATTCATTCAAGGTCTATACAAATTTATAGGAAAAAATAAAAGACCTGAAGGGAATAATGGTATTCTTTGAGAAGTTTATAAAATGTCTAAGCAAGATCAGAATCACCTCTATTTTAGGAAAACTTCTGTTTCATTAATTTGTCTGTATTCCTTACTGCCTAATGAAGTGATTTGCTTAGCTATTTTTATTTAAACAGATTTTTATTTGAAGAGAAGATATTTGGAGACCTTTAATTGAAAATGTGATCTTTTGCCAGGCATTTAGGGAACTCTATCATTAAATAGTGTTTTGTTGAAGAACACTGAAGTAATCATAAAAGGTCAGAGATTCTTGTTCTTTAAAGCCTGCAGCTTTTTAGATATTTACCAGCTGTGTACAATGTAGGCTGTCCCACGTTGCTCTGCCAGTGGACCTCAACTCAGGAGGGGGATTCTTTCCAGGTTGAGAGGGTAATTGAATCGCCAGACTCAATGAGCCTTGTGCCTCTTTGAGAAAAGGATGTCACTTGTATTGTATTGTGTTAGGTTTCTGTGATTCAGGGAGTTTAGGCCAATAGTTCCATTCTTTATTTTCTTACAAACTGGATTACAGCTCTAGTTTTCAAAGGTACACTCAATTCTATTGTACCCCCTCAGTCAGTTTTTCTCTGTTTCGTTCATGCAGGCTGTTGTTTGCAATTGTATCTCTCAATCGGAAGTACACGTTTCAGAGTCATCAAACTGTGAATACTGGGTTCTATTTCCTGATAGCTTTCCTTTGGGGGAAAAAAAATACAGTATATAAGAATGAGTGAGACCAATCTATAAATGTAGCAAAAAAGAATGACTTTTTAAAAATGTTCCTTCGTTTCGTGATACTTTATTTTAAACAATGGAGTTGCTTTCTCTTTTCAAATGTTTCCGTCAAATTGTAAAGAATTGATTTTTCCACTGATTTGTATATTGTATAGAATCTGTGTGCCCAGATTTGCGTGGCTTTTATACCTAGATAAATAAACTTAATAATACATATTAGAGGAAAGCTGACTAAATGATGCAATGGAAAAAACAGAACAAAACAAAACTCTTCTTTATGATAGATCCCCATGGAAAGTACTAGTCAGGGAAGGAACAGATGTCGCCAGCAGAATTCATTTGATAACTATGGGCAACAATATTTTTATTTAAAAGAGTCATCTCAATATATGTGCATGTGTATATGTGTGTGTACACATGCACACACACATGCATATTTCTGACACAAGTGTTAAAAAGCAGAAGCTTAATCAATAGTTTCACTTCATCCTCCTTTGGGGTTTGCTTTTCAGTTATAATGGCTAAGTGGTTTAATACCTTTATCAAGTAAAATGTTGATAATTTCCAGAATAATTTCCTGAAAACATAGCTCTAATTATATCACTGCTTTGTTCAAAAAATGTCAGTGGCTTCCCAGTGCCTAGAAATCAGTGTCCAAATACATAGCCTATTATGTAAGCCTATTGAGCTTTTCCCCACTATCATGACAGAGAAATAAGGAGATGAAAAAAAAAAAATTAGGAGGCCCACAAATTACCTCCCATTAGTATTTGAAAATATGAATATTTTAAATATGTAAAATAAAAAGGTAGTGATAAGGTTTCTTTAAGTGTGCAAGGCTAGTTTCCTCACTTGTTTTGTTAAACAAGAACTATGAGCACCTTTGTCCTAAGAGGTCTGTTAGAAACTTACTTACACGCTGCCATATAATGATGCTCAAGAGAACACAGTTTTAAAACACAGAGTTTTAAAAACTATGTTATGCTTTTAGAGGGCAAACAATTAGAGTGAATATGCCATTTGGCTTAAATAAATAGTTCTGAATTCATGTGTTAATTTCATTTACAGTTGAGATGCCAGTATTTGAGTAAGTGAAAAATGTATTTTTCTAGGACTGAGTGAATTCAAATTTTTACAACTCATTTTTGGTATGGGTCTGTGTCATTTAGGATGTTAATTTGAGTGGGTCTTCTGGTAGGGAGTAAAGTACTATATATCCAATTAGCTTATCCCTAAGTCAGAAAATACTGTTTTATGTATATTAATCTTATCCTTTTAAAACTTGTAAGATAATATTGTTATGCTTTATTAGTCTATGTGAATAAAGCTAATCCAATATTAGTCTGTATTTCTTCCAATATTAGTCTATATTGGATTAGCTTTATTCACATTTTGCCAATTTTCTTCATTTTTTTCCCTTTTTTTTTTCATTTTGGAATTGCCATGGGAAAGTGGTTTAGTTTTGCTTATACTGATACTATTGGAAAATTAACAGAAACCTAATTAATGCTTATTTGAGTGTTACATGTCTTTGGAGGGGGGCTTTTTTTTTAAAGATTTTATTTATTTATTTATTTATGTATCTATTTGACAGAGAGAGAGATCACAAGTAGGCAGAGGGGCATGCAGAGGGAGAGGGGGAAGCCCGATGTGGGGCTCAATGCGGGGCTAGATGCGGGGCTCGATCCCAGGAACCTGAGACCATGACCAGAGCCGAAGGCAAAGGCTTAACCTACTGAGCCACCCAGGTGCCCCGGGAGGGGGTTGTTTTAAAGAACTTTTTATCTTTAGTGTTCCACTAAACAGTGATTTATCTGTGTTTGGATTTCTTTCCTTTTTTTTTTTTTTTTTTTAAGATTTTATTTATTTATTTAAGAAAGTGACTGAGAGAGTACATGAGCAGGGGGAGAGGGAAGAGAGGGAGAAACAGTCTCCTGCTGAGCAGGGAGCCCAACATGGGCTTGATCCCAGGACCCCGGGATCATGAGGTAAGCCGAAGACAGACTCTTAACTGACTGAGACACTCAAATCTACGTTTGGATTTCTTTTTGTTTATTCTGCTTACTTTTCACTATAGTTGTTGAATCTGTGCACTGATGACTTTCATCATTTGGGGGAATTTCTCATTGACTCTCTATCATCTCCTTATGGAACTCTTTTTTTTTTTTTTTAAGATTTTATTTATTTATTTGACAGACAGAGATCACAAGTAGGCAGAGAGGCAGGCAGAGAGAGAGAGAGAGGGAAGCAGGCTTCCTGCGGAGCAGGGAGCCCGATGCGGGGCTTGATCCCAGGACCCTGAGATCATGACCCGAGCCGAAGGCAGCAGCCCAAACCACTGAGCCACCCAGGCGCCCCACCTTATGGAACTCTTAATTAGACATATGTTAAACCTTTTTACTTTATTCTCCATAACTTAACTTATCTTATGGTTCCTTTCCTTTTCTCTTCCTTTCTTCCTTCCTTCCTTCCTTCCTTCCTTCCTTTCTTCCTTTCTTTCTTCCTTTCTTTTTTTCTTTCTTTCCTCTGCTTTTCTTTAAAGTTTGTAGAAATTTGGGGGAGAATGCAATGAATACATTTCTCTTTACAAGGGTTTTGTATCTGTTATGTTCTTGGAGGACAATATTCTCCTGGTTTACTTACCAAATGCCTTTAGGGTGATTACACTTATTTTTCTCTCTTACTGCCTTGTCATTTTCAGTCTTGGACATGGCAGCTCAAGAATACATTCAGATGACTTTTTAAAAATATTTTAGCTATAATTTTACCTTTTAAAATCTAATCTAACAGCAGATAATTATTTCTTAATACATGTATAAAAGTATAATAATTACTAAAGATTAATAGGTAGTCTAGATTGATTGAAACCCAGATTGACAAATACTGAAATAGTAATTGGGAAGCTATATGGAAGAAAGAAACTTTTGAAGAATAAGACAAAAAGATTTGCCACATCAGATCTTATACTCACTGTAAAGCTTCTATAATCAACATGTACTGTTGGTACAAGAATACACATTTTCTGGAGCAGATGAAAGTCTGTAAAGAGGACGAAGTAAGTAAGAGAACATAATATGTAATGAAGAGTGCATTTCAATTTAATGGAAAATGATGGGTTCTTTGAAAAATCGTTCAGGTATAATTTTGAATTTGCTTTTATAACCCCTCATTAGGGGCTCCTGGGTGGTTCAGTGGGTTAAGCCTCTGCCTTCAGCTCAGGTCATGATCTCAGGGTCCTGGGATCCAGTGACACATCAGGCTCTCTGCTTGGCAGGTAGCCTGCTCCCCCCCCAACCCCACTTGCTTCTCTGCCTACTTGTGATCTCTGTCTCTCAAATAAATAAATAAAATCTTTTAAAATAATTTGGAAGCTATAAATTATGTGAGAACAAATTTTAATGCATACATTTTTAAATGAAAGCTAATGCAACTTGAAATGATTTTTTTAAAACCATATATTAACTTATCTATTATCAAAAGTGTTCCTGGGTATTTAAATAATAATAATCCAGTATACACATAGGCAAAGGTCATAAACATTACGCAAGAGGTAATGCAAATGACTAATTACCATATTAGAGATGTCTTAGTTCAGTATTAGCCAGAGATATATATATCAAAAGATGGGACACCACTTTCCTCTTATCAGATTGTTGAAGTTAAGAAGTTTAATAACCTCTTATGCTCTTCAGCTGGAAGGAAACAATAAGTGTCACATAGTAGAAATTTATTTGTAAATTACAAATATATATACCATTGTGCCAATTGTGCTTTATTATGTGCTCTTCCTAGAAAAATAAAAATGCTACCATGTAATGGTATATGTACACTATATTTTATTGTAGCAGTTGTAGCATCATTTGAAGTGGCAGATACCTGAAACAACTATAGTGCCCATCATTATGAAAACTGCTAAGTCTATTTATATTATTTATTATATGTTGTATATTACTTATTACTTATATTTTTATTACTTATTATATTTTAATACTTACATTATGGAATGTTGTGAGGTTATTCTTAAAAATATATTATTATTTATTGACCTAGAGGGGAATCGCTATTAAGTGAAAAATGTAAGTTGCATATTAAAATGAATAACATATTATCTTTACAAAAAATCTGATTTATATATGAGGAAATATGGCATAGAAGGATATAATTTAACTTTAGTTTCCTCATTTGGTTGAGGTGAAGGAGAGGTGAAGAGAAGTTAACATTTTTCTTAGAAAAATGAGCATGTACTTCTACAATGAGTATGTATATTTTTAAGTAAACATAATTAAGTTAAAGTCACTAGTAGCATGATATAATAAAGCAGAGAGGTTACAGAGTAGCATGTGACAGACCGTATTCTAAGTTGGTTTTTCTTTTTTTTTTCCCCTTTGGTGTAAAGATTGAAAGATCCAGACTTTCTCTTTTTTTCTCTAAATGACTAATAATTTCAAATCTGCTAAATAATATATTTTTCCACTGTCCTAAAATGCCACATTTATCATATATTTAATCCTATATTTATTTAGGTATATTTTCAAATGCTCTATTTGTCCTACCAATCTATATATCTTTGACAGGACCAAGGTGTTTTAAATACTATACTGTGTAGTATACTTTATCATCGACTAAAGCCATTTCCCTGATATTATATTTATTTTCAGAATATCCTAACTTTTGTCTGCTTATATGAAAAAAAAAGCTCTACAAAATAACTATTGAACACTGTGTTCAGACTATAATAAAATAACAATTTAAAATTATTAATGAAAATGAAAATGTATGTCCGTTTCACCTCATTCATTTATCAGTTGATATAACATTAACTGCATAAACCAAAATTCAGTCGTTAATTTTAATATATAACTTCCTAGTGTTGAATCTGGCAAATGATAGGGTACTAAATTTACTAATGTTAAAACACTGGAATATTATTTTCAAAATGTCCCATCTTCTTTAATGTATTCTGCTGAAAAAGATAAATAGATGTTACATTGTCTATTGAATCATTAATGCTTATGCAAAAATCTATCTTGTTTCTGTTTTATAATATATATCTTCAGGCCTTTAAAAGTTACATTTTTACTTTTAATCACAGCTAATAGAATGTTTAATAATAACTGCTTTTCTTCATATTTGTTTCAAAAGTTGAACATTTAGTTCTGGAAAACCTTCTGTAACTCAAAGCACTGTTAGTCAATTTATTACAAAATCTAAATGATATAAAACCTAAAAATAATGTCAGTTTAACTAACTGATAGAAGATTTTCATTATACAACTTAAGCCAATTTTATAAGAAACAAGTAATACCACATTGTTTGTGGTTGTATGTTATGTATGGACATATTTAAACATATGTCTTTGTTAATATTTTTTAGAACTTAAATTATTTAGAAAAAAAGAATCTAGTTTTATGTATGTATATGAAAATTAAACTGAAATAATAATTTTTTACTTCAGTATAATCAAGACAAAGGAAAATCTGTATAGACACATAGGATAGTGTTTAGAATATTTTGTTGTTGTTGTTGTTAAAGATTTTATTTATTTATTTGACAGACAGAGATCACAAGTAGGCAGAGAGGCAGGCAGAGGGAGAGGAAGGGAAGCAGACTCCCTGCTGAGCAGAGAGCCAAAGCAGGGCTAGATCCCAGGACCCAGGGATCAGGATTGGAGCCAAAGGCAGAGGCTCCAACCCACTGAGCCACCCAGGTACCCCCTAGAATATTTTTTAATATTAACAGGTAAAAATAAATGTAACAGAATTTGGATGAATGGCATTTTCATCTATCTAGCTATCTTGTTGGTTAGAAAGGTAATTTGAAACCCATCAAGGCTAAGTAGTTTATCCCAGATCCCATAACTACTTGATAGAATAAATAAATTTCTTGATTTTTTTCTGGTGTGCGATTGTCCACATAACACTACACAATCTATATGAATAATTTATGTATATAATGAGTCATTATTAAACTATAAAGTATATATAATATAAATGTAAAATATATATGTAAAAAAGAAAATATAAGTCATAAAATATAGAGGATATTATATTTATATATACATGTAAACAACATATTTTCTTTTTTTTTAAGATTTTATTTATGTATTTGACAGAGATCACAAGTAGGCAGAGAAGCAGGCGGGTACTGTTGGTGGGGGGAGCAGGCCCCCTGCTGAGCAGAGAGCAGACTCATGACCTGAGCTGAAGGCAGAGGCTTTAACCCACTGAGCCACCCAAGTGTCCCAAGCAACATATTTTCTATCATGACAATTTTGTAAGTGCTGTCAATATTTAAATGGTGGGTAAAATTTATAACAGTATTTTTAAGAAATTTTTTATATTTTTATTTAATTTTTTAAAATGTAAGACTTTTTTATTTAAATTTTTTGAAGTTCTTAAAATTTTTTATTTAAATTCATTTGTTAACATATACTGTATTATTATTTTCAGGGGTAGAATTTAGTGGTTCATCAATTGCGTATAACACCCAATGCTCTTTATGTAAAATGTCCCCCCTTGATGCCCTTCACCTGATTATCGTATCCTCCCAACTTCCTCCCCTCCAGCAACAGTAAACTTCATCTTAAGGAAATTTGGGTTTACTTTTCTAAAAATTGGCAAAGTGAAAAATTTAGGTAAATTATTATCAAAACTAGTTTTGCTTTTAAAAGTAGTAATGGGTTTGGGACGCCTGGGTGGCTCAGTTGGTTAAGCAGCTGCCTTCGGCTCAGGTCAGGATCCCAGCGTCCTGGGATCGAGTCCCGCATCGGGCTCCTTGCTCCACGGGGAGCCTGCTTCTCCCTCTGACTCTGCCTTCCATTCTATCTGCCTGTGCTCACTCTCGCTCGCTCTCTCTCTGACAAATAAATTAAAAAAAAAAAAAAAAAGTAGTAATGGGTTTAAATTAATGTACTCGGAATGGAGAGTTTTCTGGTAAGTACCCATTGTACAAATAGTGACTGGAAGCTGGTTTTATGAGCTACAATATAATAATAGAGTATGGTAGACACTGCAGCACCCTGTCAATTAAGAAATCTCACATTCTTGTCAGTAAAGAACAAATTCTCACAAAATAACCTGATGTTAGTTTGTTTGAAAAGAAGAAAATAGAAGTGTTATAGTCTAGTTCTAATAACATAATGGACTCTGAAAAACAATCTGAGGGTTTTGAAGGGACGGGGGGTGGGAGGTTGGGGTACCAGGTGGTGGGTATTATAGAGGGCACGGATTGCATGGAGCACGGGGTGTGGTGCAAAAATAATGAATACTGTTATGCTGGAAATTAAAAAAAAAAAAATAATGAAATTTTGTCTTTATTGCTAATTGTCTTATACATACAACTTTTTGCAGCAGTCAGTGGATTTGTTGTTTTAAATCTTATTTGCAATAAGGTTATTCAGTTATTTTTCTTCATATAGTTTTTGCTTCTTTCTTGCTTTCTTTCTTATTGTGCTTCCTAATATGAATTTTCTTTAATAAACTTTAAAATCTTAAACTCTCAGGATTAATATTATAAGAAAAAAATTTTTTTAAAGATTTTATTTATTTTGCAGAGATCACAAGTAGTCAGAGAGGCAGGCAGAGAGAGAGGGGGAAGCAGGCTCCCCGCTGAGCAGAGAGCCAGATGCAGGGCTCTATCCCAGGACCCTGTGATCATGACCTGAGCCGATGGCAGAGGCTTAACCACTGAGCCACCCAGGTGCCCCAAGAAAAAAAATTTTAGCTAGAAAAAGCCTAGGGGGAATGTGATGCTGACTTAAATTTGTTAAATCTGTTCTATGCTGTATAATGTACTAGGCATGCTGTCTGTGTCAAGTTTCCTAGTTCAGCATCTCAAGGTCATATTAAAAAAAATTGTTTTCTACAAAAATAATTTTTTCTTCTTACGCATTCATAGTTCTAAAAGTCTAATCATATTGTGCAAAACTTTTCTAAAATTTAGTGTGTCTGAGTTTTGAAGGGAGGGTTTTCTGAGTAAAACCAGGCAAACATATTCTGTATCCATTTGTCCCCAGAAGAGTGAGTACTGTGAGGGCAGGAGTTTTTGTGTGTCCTGTGAATGATAGGTTCCCACTCTCCTTTGCCAAATGTCTGAAGACCAGTGGGTTTTTTACTGAGAGATGGTGATAGCTTGTCGGTGTTCCCTATGCCTTTATTTTCTATATGTGCTATTAGGGACATTTTATATTAAATTAATGTATATTAATTTAATGCACACTCACCATTAGACACTCACCATTACACAGCTCAGTCTAGAAGTATAAGTGGTGTTAATTCACCCTTCTCACACTTGCAAACTTATTGAACTTTCCCAAGTATTTTTTTAAATGTAGCAGATTGAAGTTTATCTTGGAAGGGTGCTTCCATCTGTGAAAACTCTCATTGGAAAAAGCAAGAACACTTTAAAATAAATCCACCAGCTGTTTTGATAATGTTGTGGTGATATGAAGGCCTGAATATGATTGGACTATTGGTTAAATTCGTTATAGCATATGAGATGTTAGCTGGCTTGCGAGATTTTCATGTTTCTTGATAATGACTTTAAAACCATTAAATTGTATAGAGATGACACTAATGCAATTTCAAGTTACAACTTTAAAAATAAAAAGCAAAGAATAAAAGTTAAAGTTGTCTTAGAATTAACCCACATGGAAATGGCACATATTGTAGCTTCGAACAAGCTTTTAAAAATCCCATTGAGTAATAGAAAATTCAACACCTGCAAAATACGGGTAAGTTAATGGACTAGAGAACATTCAATGCATGTTCTTTTGTGTTGATATAAAAAAAACAAATATATCAAACCATTTGTGTTTTAGACTTTTGCTTAAAGAAGGAGTAAAAGTCCTCATAAAACAAATATGTGCACAAAAATCAGATATTTAATTTTTATGCCTCCTAACATGACTTGGTACATTTTTCTTCACACAATTGAAGACTAAAATACTTGTGAATGATTGAATAACCCGAAGAAACCAAGTGAAGTGATTGTGTATTTTCTAGAAGGAGACTACTGGGGTGTCTTTAAAGTACCCTTCTAAATTTAAATTTTATAGCCTTTGCTTTTAGAAAGGTTTAAAAGCTCACAGAATAGGAGTCAAACCTCTTGTTTAGAAGGAGAACTCAAGAAATCTCTCCACTTACTATGAGAGAAAAAAAATTGATATTGATCTTGACAGTCTTGATGAGAACAGTTGAGGAGGTGTTCCCTTTCTAATAGGTTTCTGAATGTCTTTGACTCTGAGTACCCAGCTTCCTACACAGTAATCTATCATTTCTTCAGAGTTATTTGTGAGAGGTAGAGAGCAAAGGTGATTTCTGAATCATTGTTTGATGTTGGCTCAGACCATTTTCAAAACCATTTTTTGTGTATTCTGTGATACATGCTGATGCATTCCTTTTTTTTTTATGTATCATTGTGTCTTCTTCACTTTTCCTGTTTTTCCACTCTATTTCTGAGAGTTTCCACAGCATTTATACAGTAATCTTCACAATTAGTCCTTTAATACTAGCACCTTTCTATGAAAAAGCTTCAGTTAGATACTAAACCCTTAGATTGGAAGTCAAATTTCTCCATAATTTGTTCCAAGCACATTAAAAATATATCTTCTAGTCATCATTTCCTAAGTGAATCAGTGAACATCTCTAGCCAGTTGGCCAAGTCATTATGCCAAGACATATTCTGAAGTTTCTTGATTTTTTACTCGTGTCAATCCAGGATAACTCAGATGCCGTTTCTTCTCATCTCTTAGTCCTGTCACTTCAGAAACACTTTGATTACCACACATTTGAAGCAGATTCTGAACCTCATTCTGAAGTGACTTTTCACTCTGATACCAAAATGTCTTGATGTCAGGGAGGTTTCCTCCCCTCCCTTCCTTTCCCTTCCCTTCATTTCTCTTCCCCTCCCTTACCCTTCCCTTCCTTTTTTTAAGTCCATCGAGCTTTTATTTGAGAAACATTCAGTAATTTTAGCTAATTTTTTGAAGTACTTTTTTAAAAAAAAAGTTATAGTCTCCTACAATTTTATTTTGGTGTAAGAGTTATACTTGGAATCATGAGATTATTGAATAAAACTAGAGAGTTGTATTGTCAGTGATATATTGTGATAGATCAGACCTTGTAGTTTGACAACTATAGCAAATCATGAACCATAAGTGTAATTGTAAATTTTTTTTTTAAATTTTTTTTAAACATGTATTTATTTCTTATGTCATCTTTGTAGGTACAATTTTGAAACTCAGTTTGTGGATCATAACATAATCAGTATTCTTGTGGAAAGATCCTTAATTGTTTAATTAGATTATATTTCTATGCTACTCCCCTCCCCCAAATATCCTGAAAAGTAATCTACAATTGACATTTTTTTCCTCATGATGGTGTTTTTATGTTACAATAAGTCTTCTAATTATATAATTAGGTCATTTAGGCAGTGTGTCAGTCATTAAATATTTGTTAATCAGTCATGTCAGATGTTACTATGATATCAAGTAAGAGGAGGAAAGAATAGTGACAGTGACTTTGAGATTTTCTCTAGCAACTGTTAAATGCTTAGTTGCAGGTACTGAGCAAGGGGATCAATGGGCTTAAGCAGGAACAAAGGATGTTTCCTAAGGAATAGACTAGTAATTTAGTTAGTAATTGTTCATTATGAATGTTATTCATATTATTCAAAACAGAATGTTATTCAATTATTCAAAAACAGAAAATAAGGCCAAGAAGATAAGGCTGTATCTGTTTACTCTTATCATACTAAATGAACATTTTTAAAATAAATGCATGGTGACACTTAAGCATTATTTAATTTTGAAGGAAAAAGAACCATTGGTTGACTATCATCCATTCATGGTAAAACCCTCAACAAGTATATTTAGAGGGAACATACCTCAACATATTAAAGACCTCGTGTGAAAAACCCACAGCTGGCATCATACGCAATGGAGAAAAACTGAAAACTTCTCCTTCAAGGTCAGGAACAAGGCAAGGAGTCCACTCTTACCACTTTCATTCAACGTAGTACTGGAAGTCATAGCCGCAGAAATCAGACAAGAAAAAGGAATAAAGGTATCGCATTGGTAAGAAAGAAGTCAAACTTTCACTATTTGCAGATGACATGATAGTATATATAGAAAGCTCTAAACACTCCACCAAAAAACTGCTAGAACTGATAAATGAATTCAGTAAAGTCAAAGGAGACAAATTTAATATACAGAAATCCATTGCATTTCTGTACACTAATAATGAAGCACAGTAGACAAATTAGGAAAAACTCCCATTTATAATTACACCAAAAATAATAAAATGCCTAGGCATAAACTTAATCAAATCAAGGGGGTGAAAAACCTATAATCTGAAAGCTATAAAACATTAGTGAAAGAAACTGGATGACACAAACAAATGGAAAGACATTATACAATGCTCTTGGATTGGAAGAAGAAATGTTGTTAAAATGCCTTTACTACCCAAAGCAATATACAGATTTAATGTAATCCCTATTAAAATACTAACAGCATTTTTCATAGAACTAGAACAAACAATCTAAAATTTGTGTGGGATCCCAAAGACCCCAAATAACCAAAGCAGTCTTGAGAAAGAACAAAGCTGGAGGTATCACATTTCACTATTGTAAGTTATGTTACAAAGATGTATTTTTTAAATGTAAAGTTTTTATTAAAATTCCAGTTTACTAATGTACAATGTAATATTAGTTTCAGGTGTACAATTTAGTGATTTAGCACTTCCATACAACACCTGGTGCTCATCACAAGTGTACTCTTTAATCCCCATCACCAATTTAACCCATGTCCCCACCAACTCCCCTCTGGTAACCATCAGTTTATTCTTTATAATTAAGAGTCTGTTTCTTGGTTTGCTGCTCTCTCTCTCTCTCTTATTTCTTTGCTAGTGTGTTTCTTAAATTCCACATGTGAGTGAAATCATATGTATTTGTATCTCTCCAACTGACTTAGTTCACTTAACATAATACTCTCTAGCCACATGAGTGACGGTGAGCATCATTTCATGTGTCTGTTGGCCATCTAGATATATTTGGAAAAAATTCCTCTTCATGTCTTTTGCACATTTTTTTAATTGGATTATTCATTTTTGGGGGGGTTTGAGATTTATAAATTCTTTACAGATTTTGGATACCAACCCTTTATCAGATAATGCCATTTGCAAATATCTTCTCTCATTATGTAGGTTGCCTTTTAGTTTTGTTGATTATTTCCTTCTGTGCAGAAGCTTTTATTTTGCTAAAGTCCTGATAGTTTATTTTTTATTTTGTTTTCCTTGACTCATGAGACCTATCTAGTAAGAACTTGGTATGGCCGATGTTAAAGAGGTTACTGCTGTATACTCCTCTAAGATTTTAATGGTTTCAGGTCTCATTTTTAGATCTTTCCTCTGCTTTGATTTTATTTTTGTATATGCTGTAAAAAGTGGTCCAGTTTCTTTCTTTCTTTCTTTCTTTCTTTCTTTCTTTCTTTCTTTCTTTCTTTCTTTCTCTTTCTTTCTTATTTTTAAAGATTTTATTTATTTGACAGAGAGAAAGAGAGAGTGCAAGCAGGGGGAGGAGCAGAGGGAGAGGGAGAAGTAGGCTCCCCACTGAGCAGAGAGCCTCACACAGGGGTCCATCCTGGAACCCCGGATTGTGATATGAGCTGAAGGCAGATGCTTAACCAACTGAGCCACCCAGGCACCTCTGGTCCAGTTTCATTCTTCTGCATGTTGCTGCCCAGTTTTCCCAACACCATTTGTGGAAGAGACTTTTTTTTTTCCCCCATTGGATATTCTTTCCTGTTTTATCAAAGATTAATTGACCATGTAACTGTGGGTTTATTACGGGGTTTTCTATACTGTTCTATTGATCTGTGTGTCTTTTTTTGTGTGTGTGTGTGTGCCAGTACCATATTGTCTTGATCACTACAGCTTTCTGTTATAGTTTGATGTCCAGAATTGTGATGACTGCAGCTTTGCTTTCCTTTTTCAAGATTGCTTTGGCTCTTCAGGTTCTTTTGTGGTCCCATATAATTTTTTTTTTTTAATGTTATGTTAGTCACCATATAGTACATCATTAATTTTTGATGTAGTGTTCCAAGACTTATTGTTTATGTATGACATCCAGTGCCCCATGCAATACATGCCCTCCTTAGTACCTGTCACCAGGCAAAACCATCTCCTCCCCCAACTAAAATCCGCAGTTTGTTTCTCAGATTCTGCAGTCTCTCATGGTTTGTCTCCCCCTCCATTCCCCCTGACTTCATTTTTCTCTTCCTTCTAATGTCCTACATGCTATTCCTTATGTTCCACAAGTAAGTGAAACCATATGATAATTGACTCTCTCTGCTTGATTTATTTCACATGGCATAATCTCAGCCAGTCCCATCCATGGTGATGCAAAAGTTGGGTATCCATCATTTCTAATGGCTGAGTAATATTCCATTGTTTTATAGACCACATCTTCTTTATCCATTTGTCTATTGAGGGGCATCTTGGCTCTTTCCACGTTTGGCTATTGTTGACATTGCTCCTATGAACATTGGGGTGCATATGGTCCTTCTTTTCACTACATCTGTATCTTTGGGGTAAATACCCAGTGGTGCAATTGCAGGGTATAGGGTAGTTTTCTTTTTTTAATTTCTTGAGGAACCTCCACACTGTTTTCCAAAGTGGCTGCCCCAACTTGCATTTCCACCAACAGTGTGAGAGGATTCCCCTTTCTCCGCATCCTCTTGAACATTTGTTGTTTCTTGCCTTGTTAATTGTTGCCATTCTAACTGGTATAAGGTGGTATCTCAATGTGGTTTTGATTTGAATCTCCCTGATGGCTAAGGATAATGAACATTCTTTCATGTGTCTGTTAACAATTTGTATGTCTTCACTGGAGAAGCATCTGTTCATGTCTTCTGCCCATTTTTTGACTTGATTGTCTGTTTTTTGGGTGTTGAGTTTGAGAAGTTCTTTATAGATCTTGGGTATCTGTCCTTTGTCTGTAGTGTCATTTGCAAATATCTTCTCCCATTCTGTGGTTGCCTCTTTGTTTTGTTGACTGTTTCCTTTGCTGTGGAGAAGCTTTTTATCTTGATGAAGTCCCAAAAATTCATTTTCGCACATTGGCCACAACATCTTCTTTCAAAACATGTCTCCAAGATTTCATACAAATTTTAAGACTATTTTTCCTTGCTCTGTGAAAAATGTTGGTGGTATTTTGATAGGGATTGCATTAAATGTGTATACTACTTTTGGTAGTATAGACATTTTAACAATATTATTCCAATCCATGAGCATGGAATGTTTTTCCATTTTTTTGTGTCATCTTCAGTTTTTTTCATTGTGTTTTTTTAATTTTCAGAGTACAGATCTTTTACCTCTTTGGTTAGGTTTATCCCTAGATATCTTAAGGTTTTTGGTGCAATTGTAAATGGGATTGATTCCTTGGTTTCTCTTTGTGTTGCTTCATTACGGGTGTGTAGAAAAGCAACAGATTTCTGTACATTGATTTTTGTATCTTGCAACATTACTGAATTCTGTATCAGTTCTAACAATTTTTTGGTGGAGTCTTTTGGGTTTTCTTTATGAGTATCATGTCATTACAAACTGTGAAAGTTTGACTTCTTCCTTGCCAAGTTGGATGCCTTTTATTTCTTTTTGTTGTCTTGATTGCTGAGGCTAGGAATTCAGTACTGTGTTAAATGATGGTGGTGGGAGTGGACATACCTGTCTTGTTCCTGACCATCTATGAGAAAAACTCTCAGTTTTTCCCAGTCCAGGATGATTTTTTTTTCATATAAGGCCTTTATTATGTTGAGGTATTCCCTCTAACTCTACTTTGTTGATGGTTTTAATCATGAATGAATGTTTTATCTTGTCAAATCCTTTTTCTGAATCTATAGAAAAGAACATATGGTTCTTGTGCCTTTTTTTTAAATTAACGTAGAGTATTATGTGAATTTATTTGCAAATATTGAACATCCTTGCACCCCAGGAATAAATTGCACTTGATTGTGGTGAATGGTTCTCTTAATGTACTGTCAGATTTGATTTACTAGTTGTTTTATTGAGAATTTTTGTGTATGTGTCCATTAAGGCTGTTGGCCTATAATTCTCTTTTTTAGTAGAGTCTTTGTCTGGTTTTGGAATTAGGGTAGTGCTAGCCTCATAAAATGAATTTGGCAGTTTTTGTTCCATTTTTATTTTTTGAAATAGTTTAAGAAGAATAGGTATTAACTCTTCTTTAAGTGCGTGGCTGAACTCCCCTGTGAAGCTATCCGGCCCTGGACTGTTGTTTGTTGGAAGATTTTTTGATTACTGAATCAGTTTCTTTGCTGGTTATTGACATGTTCAAGTTTTCTATTCCATCCTATTTCAGTTTTTGTAGTTTATATGTTTTGTCCATTTCTTCTAGGTATGTCCAATTTGTTGGACATACAGATATTCATAATATTCCTTATAATTGTTTGTATTTCTGTGATGTTGGTTGTCATTTCTCCTCTCTCATTTTAGATTTTATTTAATTAGGACCTTTCTCTTCTTGATAAATCTGGCTAGGGGGGTTATCAATTTTTTAAATTAATTAATTAATTAATTAATTTATTTTTAAACCAGCTCTTGGTCTCATTGATCTATTCTCTATTATTTTTGTTGTTGTCTTTTGTTTGTTTGTTTTTTAGTTTTTGTATCATTTATTTATGCCCTGAACTTCAATATTTCCCTTCTGCTGGCTTTGAGCTTCATTTGTTGCCTTTTTCTAGCTCTTTTGAATGCAAGGTTAATTTGTTTATTGAGATTTTTCTTGCTTCTTGAGGTAGGTTTGTATTGCTTTAACTTAACTCTTAGAATTGCTATTATTGCATCCCAAAGGTTTTGGACCATTGTGTCTTTTTTTTTTTTTTTTTTTTTAAAGATTTTATAGGCAGAGAGGCAGGCAGAGAGTGAGAGAGAGGAGGAAGCAGGCTCCCCGCGGAGCAGAGAGCCCGACGTGGGGCTCGATCCCAGGACCCTGGGATCATGACCTGAGCCGAAGGCAGAGGCTTTAACCCACTGAGCCACCCAGGCGCCCCGGACCATTGTGTCTTATTTCCATGTATTTTTTTTTTAATTTTTTCTTCGATTTTCTGGTTAAGCTGTTCATTGTTCAGTAGCATATTTTTTAACCTCGCTTAAGCATGTGGTGGTCTTTCCAAATTTTTTCTTGTAGTTGACTTCATGTTTCTTTGTGTTGTGATCAGAAAATTTGTATGGGGGTGCCCCTGGGTGGCTCATTCAGTTAGGCCTTTGACTTTTGATTTTGGCCTAGGTCATGATCTCAGTGTCATGAAATTGAGCCCCACATCAGGTTCTGTGCTGCACATGGAATCTGCTTAAGATTCTCTTTTTTCCTCTTCCTCTCTCTCTCCCCGTCTCTGCTCACCCAATCCCTTTTTTCCCCTCTCACATCTTTTTCAAAAAGAAAGAAAGAAAGAAAAGAAAAGATTCATTGTATGATCTTGGTATCTTTGTATTTCGTAAGGTATGATTTGTGACCTATTGTGTGATCTATTTTGGAAAATGTTCCATATGCACTTGAAGAGAATATGTGTTCTGTTGCTTTAGGATAAAATGTTCTGAATAGATCTGTTAAATCCATCTGGTCTAGTTTGTCATTCAAAGCCATTGTTTCCTGGTTGATTTTCTGCTCAGGTGCTCTGTGCATTGATATAAGTGAGGTGTTAAAGTCCTCTACTGTTATTGTATTATTAACAATGAGTTATTTTATGTTTGTTACTAATTGTTTTATATAGTTGGGTGCTCCCATCTGGGGGCATAAATATTTATAATTTTTAGATCTTCTTGGACATGTAACTTCTTTGTATATTTTGGATACTAAGTCCTTATCAAATACATCTGTTGCAGATATTTTCTTCCATTCAGTAGGTTTTCTTTTATTTTGTTGTTTCCTTTGCTGTGCAAAAACTTTAAATTAGAGGTAGGTTCATTAGTTTATTTTTGCTGTTTCTTCCCTTGCTTCAGGGGACATATCTAAAAAGATGTTATTAGGGCTGATGTCAGAGAAATTATCTCCTGTGTTCATTTCTATGATTTTTATGGTTTTCAGGTCTCACATTTAGGTCCTTAATCCCTTTTGAGCTTATTTTTGTGTACCGTGTAAGAAAATGGTCCTGTTTCATTCCTTTGCACATGGCTGTCCAGTTTTCCTAACCCCATTTGTTGAAGAGCCTGTCTTTTTCTCATATGTTCTTGCCACCTTTGTTGAAGATTCATTGACCATATAATTGTGGGTTTTATCTCTTTCTTTTTTTTTTCCTGTTCCATTCTTCTTTGTGTTTATTTTTTTGCCACTACCATACTGTTTTGATTACTGCAGCTTTTTTTCCTGAGGCAAGGGAAGCAATCTTAATCCAGTGTTATTGAAATATTTCTTTATTAAATTCCCCATATAGTTTCCCATCCTGTATGTGTACTTTTAAAAATATAACACCTTTATTGAGATAAAATTCATATTCCATACAGTTGGCCAGTGGAAAATGTACTATTCATTGGTGGTGAGTATATGTTCAGAAGTGCAACCATAACCACAATCAAATTGAGCATATGCTTATCCTCCCAAAAAGACATTGTAAACCCCCTTAGCAGCCAATTTCCAGTTTTTCTCAGACTCCCAGGCATAGGCAACTACCAATCTACTTTCTGCTTCTTTACTTTTGCCTGTTCTGGATATTTTCATTAAATGAAAACAAAATCTGTGGTCTTTTGTGAATGGCTTCTTTCACTTAACATAATGTTTTCAAAGTTTAACTATATTATAGCACATATCATTACTTATTTTTATTTCTAAATAATAATTGATTATATGGATATTCCACTTTTTTAGCAGTTCATCAGAGATGGGCATTTAGGGTGTTTTTACATTTTAGCTGCTAGGGGTACACTGCTTTGAACATTAATGTATGAGGTTATACATGGACATATGTTGTAAATTTTCTTGGGTGTATACTAAAGAGTGAAATTGCTGAATCATATAGTAACTCTGTTTTTATCCTTGTGAGCAACTGCCAAACTATTTTTCAAAGTACTGACACCATTTTTCAATCCCATAAGAAACATAATATTGTTCCAGTTTTTCCACATCCTTGTCAACATTTTTTATTGTATCTTTTTTTTACATAAAAATTATTTATTTTAAAACATTAAAAAAATTTTTTTTCTTCACATTTTTCTTTTTTTTAAAGCTTTTATTTAAATTCTAGTTGGTTAATATACAGTATAATATTGGTTTCAGGAATAGAATCTTAGTGATTCATATAAGAATCATAAAAGATCTTACATTTAAGATCCAGTGCTCATCTCAATAAGTACCCTCCGCAATACCCATCACTCATTTAGCCTCTCTTCTGCCCACTACCCCTCCTTCAACCCTCAGTTTGTTTTCTATAATCAAGAGTTTCTTACGGTTTGTTCTCTTTCTTTCTTTTTTCTCTTTTCCCTTTATCTGTTTTGTTTCTTTCTTTAAAATCTGTTCTATTTCTTAAATTCCACATATGACTGAAATCATATGGTATCTGCCTTTTACTGACTGACTTATTTCACTCAGTGTAATACACTGTGGATCCATCCACATCATTGCAAATGAGAAGATTTCATTCTTTTTGATGTCTAAATAATATTCCATTGTATATATTGTTATGTCTTTTTCACTGTAGCCACCCAAATAGGTTAAGAAGTGGTATTTCATTTTGACTAGCATTTCTCTGATAGCTAATAATGTTTAGCCATACTTCTTATGCATATTGGCCATTTGTATATTTTTGGAGAAATGTTCATACCAATCCATTGTTCATTTTTTGATTATCTTCTTATTAGTGAGTTATAAGTCTTATTAATGAGTTATATTTTAGATGAAAATTTCTTATCAGGGGCACCTGGGTGAATCAGTGGGTTAAAGCCTCTGCCTTCGGCTCAGGTCATGATCCTAGGGTCCTGGGATCAAGCCCCGCATTGGGCCCTCTGCTCAACAGGGAGCCTGCTGCTTCTCTCTCTCTCTGCCAGCCTCTCTGCCTACTTGTGGTCTCTGTCAAATAAATAAATAAAATCCTTAAAAAAAAAATTTCTTACCATATGTGACTTTTTTCCTGTTCTGTTGGTTGCCTTTTAACTTTCTTGGTGGTGTTCCTTGTAGCACAAAAGTTTTTAATTCTTATGAAATCCAGTTCATCTCTTTTGTGTGTGTGTGTGTGTGTTGTTGCTTGTGCTTTTGTTTTTATGGCTAAAAACCATTGCCTAATCCAAGGTCTTAAAGATTTATTTCTATATCATCTTCTAGGAGTTTTATAGATTTATCTCTAACAGTTATATCTATAATTTATTGTTAGTTAATCTTTATGTGTGCTGTGAAATAAAGATCAACTCCATTCTTTTGCTTATGGATTTTCAGTTATCACATCATTTCTTAAGAATATTCTATATATTCTATAATTCTATAGAATTGTCTTGGAATCCTTGTCAGAAAATCAATTGAACATAAAGATAAGGTTTCTATCTAGACTGTCAGTTCTGTTCTATTGGTCTGTATCTGTGTTATTATGCCAGTACCACACCATCTTGATTACTGTTGCTTCATAATAAGTTCTGACATCAGGAAATGTGACTCCTCCAACTTTGATCTTATTTTTCACAGCTGTTTTGCCTATTCTGGTTCTGGGTATTTTGGTTTTTCATATGAATTTTGGAGTCAATATGCCAATTTTTGTAAAGAAATCTGCTATGATTTTGATAGGGATTGCGCTGAAGCTGTAGATAAATTTGGGGAGTAACATTATCCTAATAATAAGCCTTCTAATTCATAATCATGGACTGTCTTTCCATTTATCTAGGTTTTCTTTAGTTTCACTCACCAGTGGTCTGTTTTCAGAACCTATGTTTGACACATTTTTGTTAAATATAGTTTAAATAATTTGTATTTTGATCCTCTTAGAATTATTTTTTATTTCATTTTTGTTTTGTTCATTGTTTCATACATTGTGTGTAGATATAAAATTGATTGTTTATTGATTGATCTCATGTTCAGCATGCTGGCTACAGTGATTATTAGTACTGTATTAGTTAGGGTTCTTCATAAAAACTATATATATATAAAATATAATGTATAACATAGGTATATAATATTAATATATTATATATATTTATATATTTTACAGATTAATATATATAAACATATAATATAAACTATATGTATATATATACTGATGTCCAAACTCAACCAGGCAGGTTCCAAATTTTCTTCCTGTCACCTTATCTTGTGCTATTCAGTTCCTCAGTGGTTGGATGTTGTCCACCCAGTTGAGTGATAATTGGGGAAGGCAGTCTACTTTGGTGAGTCCACCAATTTAAAAACCAATCTAATATGGAAATACCTTCTTATACCCACCCCAAAATAATGTTTAATGTGGACATCCCATGGCACAGTCAAGTTGACACATAAAATTAAGCATTATTTTGCTAATAGTTTTTTTACTGGATTTTAGGATTTTTTATATACAAGATCACTTCTTCTATAAGTAGAAATAGTTTTACTTCTTATTTTGCAATTTGAATAGCTTTTGCTTCTTTTATTTGCCACATTATTTGGATAAAACTGCCAGTATTGTGCTGGATAGATGTGCATCCTTATATTTTCCTGATGCTAAGGTTGGAAGGATTCAGTTTTCAGCGTAAAGTAAGATGTCAGCTGTGGTTTTTAAATAAATATTCTTTATTAACCTCTTAAATGAATTAGTGGCTCTTTGTGGCCTGTTGTGAGTTCTTATCATGAGAGGTATTGGATTTTGTCAGATGTTTTTCTGCATTTTTTGAGATTATTGTGTAAATTTTTGTCCTTTATTCTATTGATGCAGTGTATTATATTAATTCATTTAGGGGATATTAAACCAACCCTGCATTCCTGAGATAAATTCCATATGTATATTTTAGAAGTATTTGTGAAGAATTGGTATTGATTGTTAAATACTTTGTAGAATTCAGCATTTAAGACATTTCAGCCTCAAATCTTCCTTGAATCACCTTTACTATCTTAATGATTCCTTATTTTATGATTCCTTATACATTAATAAGTCAAGTAAAATCTTTGATACATGCTCCTTCTCTCTATATAAGGGAATCCTGTCTTATCTTTTGGGAAAGTGTACTTTGACAGCATGGTGCTTTACTGTTGTCCCTTATCAGTGACATTAACAAAGACTATCCCAAAGACAATGGTAAATATGACCAAATTTGAGGAAAAAAATACCAGATTAATCTTTAGTTAAGATAAAAAAGACTTTGCCTTATAATAACTTTTCATTGACTTGATGGAAAGATTAAAATTAAGGGAAGGGGGTGCCTGGGTGGCTCAGTGGGTTAAAGCCTCTGCCTTTGGCTCAGGTCATGATCCCAGAGTCCTGGGATCGAGCCCTGCATCGGGCTCTCCGCTCAGCAGGGAGCCTGCTTCCCCTTTTCTCTCTGCCTGCCTCTCTGCCCACTTGTGATCTCTGTCAAATGAATAAAATAAAATCTTAAAAAAAAAATTAAAAAAAAAAACTAAGGGAAATATACAAAAAACTCATCTAATAGGGATGGCTGTGTGGCTCAGTTGGTAAAGCATCTGCTTCCTGCTCAGGTCCTGAAGTCAAGTCCCACATTGGACTCCCTGCTCAGCAGGGAGCCTGCTTCTCCTTCTCCCTCTGCATGCTGCTCCCCCTGCTTGTGCTTTTTCTTTCTCTGACAAGTAAATAAAATCTTGGGAAAAAAATCTATTAAGATATAAAGTGTAATTAATGAGCTAGGTACATGATGTCCAATTTATACTGAAAAGAGCTGTGTGTGTTTTACATCAAGATACATATTATATATGAAAAATAATATTGTAACTAGATTTTATAACCTATTTAGTACTTAACAGTATTCTTTAGTATTAGAGTATGTCTTGGTCCTTATGAGTATGTGGTCATATATATGGCTTTGAATCCTGGCTCTGCCACTTTATATGTTCTATGATCCTATGGCAAATTATGTATCCTTCCTACCCCAGTTTCCTTATTTATAAGTTGAATTTAATAACACATTCCTATTATGTATTCAGAAATATGTAGTGAAGAACCATTCTTACATGTTGGACATTATTGTTGGTTGCTAAGAAGACCCATTGAATAAGATAAATACTGTTAAAGCACCATGAATACTATACAAAATAATACTATACATGAATACTATACAAAAACCATGCATTAAGATCTATTTTTAAGTGTTATATTCAGTTATGGAATTCCAGTTTGATTATTTTTAAATGGATCAGAGTATTATGGTTATATATTGAATTGGTTCATTTATTTTGTCTATTTTTTTCTAAATCTTCATGAAGTTTTTTAAAATCTTTTTCTGCTAACTCCAATTTCTGTATCAGACCTATGGGTCTGCTTGATTGATTCATTTTTTTTCACTGACTATCAGGCATTTAATCTGTCTCATCTTATGCTTAGAAATTTTTGATTAGGTGCTGGACATTTTATATAAGATGATTGACGATACAGATTAAATAAAAGCCTAGCAAACTTCTGGTAATGTATCAACAAGTCAAGAAATAGTTAAGGTTATTTCTGTTGTTTATTATCATCAGTATTCTATAATGTCTAGGAATTTGTATTTATGATCAAAGTTAGTCATGGAAGAATGTATGTGTTGTCAAAGATCTTCAAAAGTATTGCAAACAAAAACTAAAGGAGAAATTAATACTTTAGTTTCATACCACTAACTATATTCTACCATCTCTTCTTTAAAACATATTTTTATAGCAGTTTTGTATTTACAGAAAAGTTATGAAGATAGTACAAAGAATCCCTATATAGACCTGTACATTATTTTCTCTACTATTCATATCTGACATTACTATAGCACATTTATTACAATTAATGAAACATTATTTCTGTTTTATTACTAACTAAAGTCTGTGATTTCTTCAGATTTCCTTAGTTTTTACCTAGTACCTTTTTTCCTTATCTAGGATCCTGTCCAGAATAGCATAGGACATTTAGTTGTCATATTTCCTTAGGGTTTTCTTGAGTTTTATATATTCTCAAAATTATCCGTATTTTTGATGTACTTGACAGTTTTGAGGAGTACTGGTCAAGTACACTTCTTACTTTTAATTAGAGAAAAAAATACTCCCCAAATATTCAAGTTAGTCATTCTTAGTCAATAATGATAGGATTGTACAATGTTTGAACAGGTTTGGTTCTAAAAACTCTTGATAAAATGAGTGGTGTTTTAAGTTATTCTATATAAATCAAATGTGTGAAAGGAAGTAATGAGAGATGAGCTTGACAAGGTCTCATCCAAGAGTAGCGGTTAGTTTCATCTGCTTATTTGCTTAATAGTATGTGATTGAAGAATTAGATAATCAACACAAAGTGTCATATTTAGTCTCTCTGGACAAGCCAGATGAGAAAAAGGGAAAGAGGATCCTAGATGCTTTTAATTTAGTTAAATGAAAGATAACTTGAGTTTAACTTTTTTTTTTTTTTAACATTTTAAGATTTAAATTTGTTCAGTCTACCTAACTTACCTAGTTAAAAATGAAAAGAATAATTCTTGTCAGGGTATAGTTAGATGCTTTGTGAAAGAAAGCTATTTACAGAACATTTATACCTTAAATTTTGATTTTCCAAAATTGATTAATTGTTTATTTATTAATATACCATATATTGAATATTCCTGCATGTCAGGTTCTCTGCTAGTTATTATTTGATGTTTTCTGATGGTAAACATTATTGAAACCTCTATATTTTATACATGACTTAATCTTCAACTTAATCTATCACCTAATAGATTACTTAATAGAGAACTCAGTCTGTTACCTGATAGAAAATTGGATCATATTTTGAATGTTTAAGATGCATTGTTACATAATAAAATTGTATTTTATTTTATTTTTGTAGAACTATTATGGAGCTGCTAAGATGATTTTTTCTGACAACCCGCTTGGTCTGACCTGTGGAATGGTATGTCCAACTTCTGATCTTTGTGTAGGTGGATGCAATTTGTATGCCACTGAAGAGGGACCAATTAATATTGGTGGATTGCAGCAGTTTGCTACTGAGGTATGTAAGTGTACATATTGCTCTTTTTTTGTCCACCCCTAAAGCACAAAAATCTTAGAATGACTTTAATTCTTAGTGCTCTTTTGATATCTAGCATTTTTAATGTAATACACAGCTAACATGTGTTTTATGCCATAAATAATATTTTTATTCAACAAGGGTTATAAAAATTAAACTTCATAAAACCCTATGTCAAATTAATTACAGTTCCAGAAAGTCATTAAAATATTCTGAGTGAAAGTTATGTAAATTAGAGGTTCTAAAGAAAAATGTATTCATTAACTATACATTGGAGAGTGACAAGAGGACCCCATTTTAAAAAGGCTATCGTGCCTGATTCTTTTTCCTGAAATTCTCTTTTAACTTTTACAGCTTGAAATAATATGTCAGCATTATTTTGTGGGTTTTTTTTTTTTTATTAATAGACGTTAGAGAATTTTCAAAACCCCTAACTGAATAATATTCTTTAAAATTACATTTTATAAACTTTTAGATTAGGAGCATGTGTGCTATTTGGATACAAATTATAATAAAACAAAAGCTTTTAATCTCACCATTTTGATTCATAGCTTTCTCTTTTATGAATCCTTCGTCAGTAACTGATACTCTGGGACATCTTATGCTCTCTGGTGTGCCCTCTTTGGAATCAACTACCAAGTTATTTTCTGTGTATCATTTAAATGATCAACTTATATCAAGGTTACAGTAGATTGTATAATCCTTGTGGTCCAGTTGGCTAGAAGGCCAAATTAAACGCCTGTCAACACTAGGTTTTTACTTAATGACTTCCCTGTCTGATTTTGTCAACTGAAACACAATGTATTCTTTCCTTTTAAGACACTTCCCATAACATCCCTCAAGATTAAGTCTCACTTTGCTGTTAGTAGTAAATCAAGGTTATTCCTTCTCTGCTCTCTGACAAGTTAATTCTAAGCAAGGCCTCCTAGGAATGAGAAAATAGAAACAATTTGATGATGTGCATTGTCGCAATCAATTATTGGAATTAATTTGTTTTCTTACCAAATTCAAAGTTGCATTAGGCTTACCTGAACATTGCAAGGTATGATCTTTATACCCTGGGAAAATCCTTAGTTGGTGGAGACTAACTTGAACTCTTCTGTATCTTTTTTTAGGGACTCATTGTTTCTTTATTATAGCAGGGCAAGTTTGCACAGATGTAGTAAGTGAAAGGGCATACAATATGTGTATGAACTAACACTGCATTTTAAAACAAAATGACTTAAAATAATATTATTACTTTGTTGGTGTCCTGGATGACAGACGCCATTCCTCTGAGAACTCTCACTTGTTGTTGATTTAAATTGAGGTACAATTGACAAACACTATTATAATGGTTTCAGTTGTAAAACAGTAATTCAGCATTTCTATACATTGTGAAATAGTAGTTATAAGTCTAGTTACAACCTGTCACCATACAAAGTTAATGCAATATTATTGACTTTATTTCTCAAGCTGTACATCACATCTCAGTGACTTATTTATTTTATAACTAGAAGTTTTTACTTCTTGATCCCCTTCACCTATCCCCTGCTCATCACCCCTTTGCTCTGGCAATCACCAATGTCTTCTCTGTATCTATAAATCTGGGTTTTGTTTCACTATGTTTGTTCTGTTTTTTAAATTCCACGTGTAAGTGAAATCATTTGGTATATGTCTTTTTTCATCTCACTTATTTAAGTTGGCACCATACTCTCAAGGTCCATCCTTGTAGCAAATAACAAGATTTCATTCTTTTGTATTCCTAAGTAGCGTTCCATTGTGTATACATGTTACAGTTTGTTTATCCACTAACCTGTTGATGGATACATAGGTAGCTTCCATATCTTGGCTGTTATAAATAATGCTGAAATGAATATGTGTGCATTTCTTTTAGAGTTAGTATTTTAATTTTCTTTGGAAAAATACCCAGTAGTTGAATTGCTTGATCATATGGTAGCCTTATTTTTTTAGTTTTTTAAGGAACCTCCATAATGTTTTTTAGTGCACCAATTTAAATTTCCACTAACAGTGCACAAGAATTACCTTTTCTATATCTCCTTGCTGATACTTTTTTTTTTTTTTGATAAAGGCAATTCTAGCAGGTGTAAGGTGATATCTAATTGTGGCTGATTTTCATTTTATTCTTGATTAGTGATACTGAACATCTTTTCATGTTTATTGGCCATCTGTATGTCTTCTTTGGAGAAAAATGTCTATTCAGATCCTCTGCTTAATTTTTTAACTGGATTATTTGAGTTTTTGTTGTTGTTATTGAGTTATAGTACTCAGTGTATATTCTTTATATGTTGTGTTCTTTATGTAATTTTGATATTAGACCCCCTTTGGATATATGATTTACAAATATTTTTCTTCCACATAATAGGTTGCTTTTTCATTTCATTGATTTTTTTTTTCTGTGCAGCTTTTTAGTTTAGTGTAGTTCCATTTGCCCATAGATTTATTTTTCTTTTGTTTCCTTTGTCTTTCGAGTCAAATCTAAAAAAACGATTGTGAATATTAATGTCAAATAGCCTGCCAACTATGTTTTCTTCTAGCAGTTTTATGGTTTTCGGTCTTACATTCAAGCATTTAATCCATGTTGAGTTTATGTTTTGTGTAGGGCATAAGAAAATGGTCCAGTTTCATTCTTTTGCGTGTAGATGTCCAGTTTTCCCAGCACGTTTTATTGAAGAGACTGTCTCTTCCCCATTGTATATTCTTGCCTCCTTTATCATAAATTAATTGACTTTGTATGTGGTTTATTTTGGGGCTCTGTATTATGTTCTGTTGATATATGTGTCAACAGAATATTGTTGATATATGTGTCTGGATTCATACCAATACCATTTTGTTTTGATTACTATAGCTTTATAGTATAGTTTGAAGTCAAGGAGTGTGATACTTCTGGCTTTCAACTTATTTCTTAAGATTATTTTGCTATTTGAGGTCTTTTGTGGTTTTGTATTAATTTTAGAATTATTTGTTCTAGTTTTGTGAAAAATACCATTGGAGTTTTAATAGAGATTGCACTGAGTCTCTAGATTGCTTTGGATAATATGGAGAATATTTAACAATATTAATTCTTCCAATTCATGAACAAGGAATATCTTTTTGTTTGTGTCTTCTTCAATTTCTTTCATTGATGTCTTACTATTTTCAATGTACAGGTGTTTCATCTCCTTGGTTAAATTTATTTTTAGGTATTTTATTCTTTTTGGTGGGATTGTGAATAGGATTGTTTTCTTCATTTCTTTTTCTGATAATTTGTTGTTGGTTTATGTAAACAACAGATTTTTTCTATATTAATTTTGTATCTTAGAACTTCATTGAATTCACTTGTTAGTTCTAACAGTTTTTTGTTGGAATCTTTAGGGTTTTCTATACATAGTATCACATATTCTACAAATAGTAGTTCTTTCTTTCCAGTTTGGATGCTTTTTATTTATCTTTATTGCCTTATTTTTGAATAGGATTTCCAATATTAAGTTTGATAAAAGTGGGGAGAGTGAGCATTCTTGCTTTGTTCCTGATCTTAGAGAAAAAGCTTTCAGGTTTACAACATTAAGTATGATGTTATCTATAGGCTTGTCATATAAGATCTTTATTATGTTGAGGTGCATTCCTTCTATACTGACTTTGTTGAGAGTTTTTGCCATAAATGAATACAGGGTTTTATCAAATAATTTGTTTGAATTTATTGAGATAATCATATGACTTTTATCTTTCAGTTTGTAAATGTGATGTATTTCATTGATTGATTTGTGGATGGATATTAAACCGCCCTTGCATTTGAATAAATCCTGCTAGATCATGATGCATGATCCTTTTAATGTATAGTTGAATTCAGTTTGCCAGTATTTTGTTAAGGATATTTACATCTAAGCTCATTATGGAAACACCCTGTAATGTTTTCTTTGTCTATATCCTTGTCTAGTTTGGGTATCAGGGTAATGGCCATCTCCTAAAATGAGTTTGGAAGCGTTTTCTTCTCTTTAATTTTCTGGGAAGAGATTAGGGAAGATATGTATTAAAGCTTTGAATGTTTTGTAGAATTAACCAGTTAAGCTATCCAGTCATGGATTTTGTTTGTGCCAAGGTTTCTGATTTCTGATTTCTGACTCAATCTCCTTACTAGTAATTAGTCTATTCAGATTTTCTGTTTCTTCATGATTCAGTCTTAAAAGATTGTTAAGTTTCTATGACTTTATCCTAATTTGTCTGTTTTATTGGCATACAGTTGTTCAAAGTAGTATCTCAGGATGTTGAAACTTCTCTTTCATTTCTGATTTTATTTATTTATACTCTATCTTTACGTGAGTCTAGATAAAGGCTTGTCAGTTTTGTCTGTCTTTTCAAAAAATCAGATCTAGTTTCATTGATCTTTTCTATTGCCTTTTTAAAGTTTCTATTTCATTTAATTCTACTCTGATCTTTATTATTTCCCTCCTTCCAATAACTGTGGGTTTTGTTTGTTCTGACTTTTGTAGTTTCTTTAGACATAAAATTAAATTGTCAGTTAGAGATTTTTCTTCTTTCTGAGGTAGTTCTGTATTGTCATGAACTTCCTTCTTAAAACCACCTTTGAGGCATCTCATAAATTTTGGTATGTTGTGTTTCTGTTTTCATTTGCTCTAGGTATTTTTAAAAATTTCTTTCTGTTTTTTCTATGACCCAGTAGTTTTTTGGTATCATGTTGTTTAATTCCCATGTACTTGTATTTTTTCCAGTTTTCTTCTTATAATTGATTTCAAGTTTCATACCATTGTGGTTCAAAAAGATGTGTAATGTAATTTCAGTCTTCTTAATCTATTGAGACTTATTTTGTGGCCTAGTGTGATGAATCCTGAAGAATGTCCCATGTACATTTGAGAAGATTGTGTATTTTGCTGCTTTTGGATGTAGTGTTTTATAGATATCTACCTATTAAGTCCATCTGGTCTAATATATCATTTAAGACTAATGTTTCCCTATTGTTTTTCTGTTTAGATGATCTATCTGTTGTTATAAGTGGAGTGTTAAAGTACCCTATTATTTATTTTATTGCTATAGATTTCTCTTTTTAGGACTGTTAATGCTTGTTTTATATATTTTTGTGCTTCTGTGTTGGAAACATATATATCTATAAATGTTATGTCTTTTTGCTGGTTTAACACCTTTCTTATTGTGTAGTACCCATCTTTGTCTTTTATTACAGTCTTTGTTTTAACGTCTCTTTTTTTTCTGATATGACTATAGCTATACCAGCTTTCTTTTTATTTATGTGGAATATCTTTTTTTATACTTTCACTTTTAGTCCATGTGTCCTTCCTTTTGAAGTGATGTAGGCAGTATAAAAAGGTGTCTTGTTTTTTACCCAGTCATCCACTTTATGTCTTTTGATTGGAGAATTTAATCCACTTACATTGAAAGTGGTTTTTTTTTCTTTTTTTTTAAAGATTTTATTTATTTGTCAGAGAGAGAGAGGGAGCGAGAGCGAGCACAGGCAGACAGAGTGGCAGGCAGAGACAGAGGGAGAAGCAGGCTCCCTGCCGAGCAAGGAGCCCGATGTGGGACTTGATCCTAGGACGCTGGGATCATGACCTGAGCCGAAGGCAGCTGCTTAACCAACTGAGCCACCCAGGCGTCCCTGAAAGTGTTTTTAATAGGTGTGTACTATAGCTGTTTATTTTGTTAATTGTTTTTTTAAGATTGCTTACATATTTCTTCTCTGTATCTATTTTCTACTCTTTCTCTCCTTTGTGGTTTGTTGATTTCCTTTAATGTTATGTTTAGATTACTTCCTCACCTTCTTTTGTTTGTTTTACTCTACATTTTTGATTTGCGGTTATTTTAATGTTCACATATATCACCTTATGTATATTACAATTATTTAAAGTTGATAGCAAAGTAAGTTTGAACACATTCCAAAACTCTACAGTTTTACTCTCTCCAGTACATTTATATTTTTATTGTCACATTTTACATTTTTTATTTTGTGTATTAATTAATTATTGTACTTTTAAAATTTTGCTTCTTTCATGTTTTAATCATAGTAGATATATAAGTGATCACTCTACTACCTTTAATATATGTACTCTTTCCAATGAGATTTTTACTTTTGTATGTTTTCCTATTATTAGTTAGTGTCATTTTTTTCAGCTTGAAGAAGTTCCTTTAACATGTCTTATAAGGCTAGTTTAATAATATTGAGGGTTTTTTTTTTTTTTTTAGCTTTTGTTTGTATAGAAAACTATTTATCTCTCTCTCTCTCTCTCTCATTCTGTGTGTGTGTGTGTCAATTCTGAATGATAACCTTGCTGGGTAAAGTATTCTTGGTTAGACGTTTTTCTTTTTATGACTTTGAATTTCATATCACTTCTTTTTGGCCTGCAAAGTTTCTGCTGAGAAATAGCCTTATGGGATTTTCTTTGTATGTTGCAATTTGATTTTTTTTTCTCTTGCAATTTTTAAGATTTTCTATTTTTCTTTTAACTTTCCATATTTTAATTATACTGTTTCTTGGCATGGCTCTCTTTGGGTTTACCTGAACTAGACATCTCTGGGCTTCTTGGGCCTAAATGTCTTTTAGGGAATGTTTCAGCTATTATTTCTTCAAATAAATTATCTGCTCCTTTCTTTCTCTTTTCTTTTTCTGCCAATGCCTTCATCTCTAGGGAGAGTTTCCATTGTTCCCTGTCTTTCTAGCAGGTGTTTTTAGATTAGGAAATAAATATCTTCACCTATGGTAGACATGCTTTTCAAACTGCTGTTTTTTCATTCGGTTTCAGGGTCAGTCAGACTGCAAGTCAGTCCTTTAAAAGAGAAATCTCAATTTTCTATATGATTTTAGGTCCCTTGGATTTTAGCCCCTCTGGTTTTCTAATTTAGATGTTTTGGGGTTTCATCTATTTGGTGCAGATCCCAGGGGTTAGGATACTTGATTTGGGACACCAACTCTTCACTCTTCCAGGGGAAAGCACTAAACTGGTGAGATCCCTCCCTACCGTGTGTTACTGACCCAGCAGTAGGTTTTTTATTTTGACCATATCCACCTCTTCTACCTTTCTCAATATGGTCTTTTTACCCTTTGTTGTGGAGAGTTAGTTCATGTAGTACTTTGATTGTTTTTTTCCAGAGGAAAATAATTCATATTTAAATTTAGATTTGGTGTGGGGCACCTGGGTGGCTCAGTGGGTTAAAGCCTCTGCCTTCAGGTCAGGTCATGATCTTGGGGTCCTGGAATCAAGCCCCGCATCAGACTCTCTGCTTAGTGGGGAGCCTGCTTCCCCTTCTCTCTCTGCCTGCCTCTCTGCCTACTTATGATCTCTCTCTCTTTCTCTCTGTCAAATAAATAAATAAATAAATAAATAAATAAAATCTTCTAAATTTTTTTTTTAAATTTAGATGTGGTGTGTCCCTGGGAAGAGGTGAGTTCAGGATCTTTCTATTCTACCATCTTGCAAAAGTCCCCCTTTCCAACTCTCACTTGGTTTTAATGAACTGTTTCCACCTCTTCCCAAAGCAGTTTTTTGTTTGTTTGTTTTGTTTTGCTGCGTGCGTGTGTGTGTGTGTGTGCGCACGCGTGCTTTGATTTTGTTTTTTAATTTAAGGCAGAGCATAGTTTAGGATGGCATTAAATGCATTGTAAGTGAATTGTGGAATTTAAAATACAAGTGTATCTTACTTTTATATTTCAGTTATACTTTATAAAACAGTGACTTCAAATATAACTCTAATTATAAATAAGTCTTGTAGAAACCATGAGGAAAAGCTCTCCTTTTTTTTTAAGAAGACCTCTTAGGGCAAGATACTTTAAAAAGTTTTGTTATTCAAAAGTCAGTGGATGGTTTACTTAAACTTTCTCAACTGTCAGTGTTGTTACAAAGATAAGCAAAAGACAACATATTAATTGACTGCAAGTGAAAAGAGAAAGCACAATGTGCAGAATACCATTGTTATTTCAAACTACTAAACTATTGATACTTAAATTGAAGCAGAATATGATGCAAATAATTTTATTTATTTTGGTTGTTTGATAAAACAATGATTGATTTTTGACCTTTAAAGAAATACAAATCTATTTTTCAACCAAATTAAGGAAAGGTTAGGAAAGCAGAGTAAAATAGTGTGATATTTTTCAAAATTGCTTTTCCTGTAATTTATAAATGATTTTTTAAATATCAACTTTGTAGTTTGCCATTATTGGTTAAATCCATACCTTTTACTTTTCTATTTGAACATGGGCATATGGAACATAGAGATTGTAGTAGAAAACAAATAAATCACACAAGGAATAGCCTGCAGTAGAATCAGGAGACCAGCTGCTTTTTTGTTGTTGTTGTTCTATCTTGTCGTTATTATTCAATCCTTTACTATCCCCCCATCTGCAGTGACCTTGCTGCAGACATTTTTGTGTGCCTATGAAAACAGGTAGGCTATGGGGTGATTCTGACTCTAGGAGGCAGTTTTTCCTAGTTCAGTTAGATATAATAATATTGCCTCAATAAAATAACTTGAAAATAATAGTTTGGTATGGATTCTCTTTTCAGTCTCACGAGGATTTTAAAATTTTTCTACACAAATATGGCCCTTGAAAATTTTATTTTGAAATGTGTTTGTGTATGTAATTGAATTTTTAAGAAATCATTACCTTTATCCATGTATAGACCAAGAAGACTTACATCATTTCTCAAATTTAAGGAATTGTTATAAAAGGAAAATGAAAGGCGAACACATCTTCCTACTATCTTCTAAAGTTTGAAAAATAAACTGTAACTACATACTTAGCTGTGTGTTAAATCAATTCCCTTCTGCTAATGTTCACTAGTTATGCAGGCAATTTAAAGAAACCAAAATTAAAAGTTCAGGGTTCTGAAGTTTGACTTTAAATGTTAAGATGAATGAGGGCCGTAAGATCACTACTTAAAATTGCTGCCTCAGTTATGAACTTTTAGAAATACATTAGATTATGAAATTGTTATCTAAAAACATTATTTGGTTTTCACAATCAACATTCTATGAGATTATCTTAATACTTATTAAATGTACTGTTTTATGAGGTATATACGTCTTAACACTGCACTTTTAGTTTTGTTTTTATACTTTTAGTTAAGAATGGAACTGATAAATGGAATCCTAGATTAACTCAGGTGACTCACTGAGGACAGAATTACTCTTTAGATATTTTTCTTTTTTTTTACTGTATCTCTCAGCACATTTCTTATTTCACTTTTCTTTTGCTATAACCCAGTTCTTGTCTCACCGTCATACATTATTTATATGCCATCATATACTATTTGTTTTTATTTCTATATTTTACTGGTTAGACACAATTCAAATCAAATTGATGAGTGCCAATAATACAATAACAAATACAGTAATGCAATTCCAATAGCCTACTTTAAGAGATACCTTACACTCATTTAAATAACATCAAGATTTATATTTTGCTTGAATACAATAAATATTTTGGAGAATTGTGAATGGAGGAGGAACACAATTACTCAAGTTAATTGTGATTTAATAGGACAGATATTATTTTTGCCATATCTTCATTTTGAACATGGAGGTCACCAAAAGCCTTAAACTTTTGCCTTCTACAAGCGTAAGTGAGGAGAATATAGAAATATGTATACTAATATATAATAGAGTATTGCATGTTCTCTCTCAGGTAATGTATTTTTGTGGTACATTTTATCTATCAAATAGAAAAGTAGAGACAAAAAAAGAGTAAGTGTAATTCTCAAATTAAAGCCATTGTCGAAGAAATGTACATAAACTGTAATATTAGATATACTCTGTGTGTTATGTTGGTTGTTTTATAAGTAACATAAAATGACTGCGATACTTCGAAGAGTAAGCAAGGACATTATTAATAATTAATTCAGTGCAGCAGGCACAAACCAGGATTATCGCAGGCAGACTGACTTGTATGAACATCCAGTGTAATAAGTTCCTACTGGGTAAGGATTCAGTTAATCAAACAAACATTGATTGAAAATTGATTAGAATTAAGTTTTGTTTTAGGCTGTTTCTGAACTATAGGCCTTGAGAAGCTATAGCACCTCTCAAGAAATAATACAAGCCAACAACTAAAATTTTGTAGCAAACTTGATAATACATATTGTATTTGCGTTAGCATCCCTGGACTGATAATTCAGTCTTAATTAATTTTTGTCACTTGGTTTTGGAGGTGATTAGACCTTTGTATGATGGAAAGGATCAGGCAAGGGAAAATGTAGAGTTACAAAAACACACCATACTTTCATAGCACTTCAGTGCATTTTTGTGATATCTCACTTTAAAATGTTGATAAACCACCCTTGAGACATGTAAACTAGGTAATGTTTTTCCCATTTCAGACATGAGGAAACTAAGGATCAAAGTGATTAAAAAATAGTTAACATTAAACAAACTTCTGTTGCACTGGGCTGTATTAGGTACTTCACTTAGCACTTGCTAACCTTGAAAATAACCCTTCAGGTAAATGTGATCATGTCCATTCTTTGCAGCAAGGAGCTACATGGAATTAAATTCCTCAAATTCACATCTAATAACAGCAAATCTAGAATACAAAGCTAGTGCTTTAATTTCCAGCATTTCACAAATTCTCCCTTGCCCCAGATATTGTGGTAAGTCATCAATGCAAACTCACTCTAAACCCAGGTTTTCTGGCTGCACGTTCACAATATTGCACTTTGTTGGTTTATGTTTACCTTAGTCACTGTACCTCACAACTCACAAAATGAGGTTTTTGTGTGATATGAAGCAACTATATTAAAATAGGTGTTTTTTTTTAATTTTTTAAAAGATCTTATTTATTTATTTATTTGAGAGAAAGAGTGAGCAAGAGAGCAGTGAGTGGGGGTGGGGGTGAACAGAGGGAGAAGGAGTAGCAGACTCTCTGCTGAGTGGGGAGCCTGATGTGGGGCTCCATGTGGGGCTTCATGTCGGATTCTATCTCAGGACCCTGGGATCACGCCCCAAGCTGAAGGCAGATGCTTAACTAACTGAGCCAACCAGGTTCCTCTTAAAATAGGTTGTTAAGATGAGTGCCTGTTTTATTTGTTTTCTTTGTTTACGTATGTTATTAAAAACCTTTTATATTCTTATTATTTAATTTTTCTGGCTAGTGAAGGATTATTGTAGATCCAGGACCCAGGGTTTGTGGAGCCTAAGATGATAAACTTTGGGTTCCTTCTATGAAAAATTATAAAAAGCACTACTATAAAATTTAAATAGAGAGCTTTGAAAGGGTCCTATTCTATGAAGGACCCTGAAGCTCAAGATTTTATCTAAAGTTTTATTTTAATTTGGAGAGCCTAAGGCTGATTTGATGGTAGCTGGCCTATAAGTAAATTTAGGAAAGAGTCTAGCACATTTATGATACAATTTGGTAAAGTGGTCAATAAAATCTATCAGTTAATATAGCTAATCTAAAATGAAGATAAACTACCATGATAATGAATAATAATCAATATTTACAGTTAATCCCTTTTGCAGGTCATTTATAAATAGAATATGGATTAGAGAATAGTAATTAGATTAATGATACCTCACACTTGCCTCTTTGTCCCAAACTTGAATTGTCTTTGAATAAAATTTCTCTATCCTTCTCCTATTTATTTCCAGTATTACTAGTAGTTTGTGAATACTGTTTGTACAAAAAAAATATTTGTAGGAGAAATAAGATGTACATGAATAAAATACATTACACATTAATAAATCAGTAGTTTGTACTCTGGTGAAATGTTGCTCTCAGGGATGCAAATACAAGTAGTATCTGTTAAGGCTTGATTTGTGTCTCTCCTTTTGGTCTTAATGCAGTAGTTAATATAAAATAATAATGCCTTGCTAGATTTCACTGAATATCTGACATTCTTCTACAAAAAGCTTTTATTAGAAATACTCAGTGCTGGCACAATGCTTGATAATAAAAATGTAGGATTGGATAAATTGCTAGATGATTTTCATTACAATATTAATTTATTTTAAAACTATTTATTACCATCTAGAGCTTTAAGACATAAAAATATGTTTCTGAGATTTGGGGGTAATAACTTTGAAATTTGCCAAAATTGTATACTTGTTAAGATTATTTGCTACAACTTTTTTCCCCTAAATTTGTTTTTTGTAAGTTCAATATATATACTTCTCCAGGCTGCTTATAGTTTAGAATGATGTAGTTTTATTGGTTTGAGTTTTAACACTTAAAAATATGTATTTTCACAAATATACTTGACAAAGTAAAGTATAAAGTAGTAGCAACAAGTGATATTGTACCAATATAGATCACTTGTAAGAGGTGTGAGTTAAGATTTAAACCACCCATTTTACTCCAAAGTATAATGATAAATGAAATACAATAAGCACATAATAAAAGTTAAGAGTTGAAATAAAAAAAAGGAATATAAATACCTTTCAGGGCCAGAAGTGTAGAAACTTTCAACAGTGAACAAGGGACTTTGGCCTCTCACTGCTAGGCTATGCATAAGCAGTCAGGAGCTGCTGGGGAATTTTAGTGGTGTAGGGTACTAAGTACCCAAACATTATGCGGGATAGAAAACAAGACTCACCTACCCCTGGTAGAAAGTTAAAAAAGTAGGTGCAATACTTTGCAGGGCGGGGCCTTAAATGATGCTTCAGAGAGAAGCAGTGACAGCTGTGCCCCAGTGGTTTAAGCATGTGCTTGCTTAATGGCACAGTAACTTATTTCTGTGATATGTCTAAGTATTGCCTGGGGACTGGAGCTCTGGGCTTCCAGTAAGAAACCTGGTTTCTTCTGGGTAGTTGGGGAGAGGGGAGAGAAAGGGGAGAAAGAAGGGTGTTGCTGGGTAGATGTCACTACATACTTGATATAAGGAAAAAGAGAACAAGTGCCACGACAGAAAAATTCCACTTAGATTAAGTGACAAAGTTCAAAAGTACATTAGAAGAGTGAATGCTCCCAGTGATAATCAAGACTCAAACCAGAGATGATGACTGTATCCTAATGAACCACAAATACTACCATAATCAGGATTTTAAATAAATAAACATAAAACAATAGCCCTGAAAACAAGATAAAACTATGTATAAAAAACCAATGAGTTTTGTACGAAAAATAGTTGATTAGAAATATTCAGTGAAATTAAAATATCAGTAAAAAATTTTTAAAGTGGTTATAGACACAGATAAAATTTGGTGAACTTAAAAAAAAAAATCTGAGAAATTTGCCAGGGTGTAGTAAAAAGATATAAAGAAAGGAAAAGTATAACAGAGAAGTTAAGAAGCTTAGAGGCTCCAGTATACATATTAAGAGTTCCTGAAATAGAGATTGGCAAAGCAGTCTTAAAGCAGTTATGTTAGAATTTTCTAGAAAGAAAAGAAAAATTGGGGGCACCTGGGTGGCTCAGTGGGTTAAGCCTCTGCCTTAAGCTCAGGTCATGATCTCAGGGTCCTGGGATCAAGCCCCACATCGGGCTCCCTACCCAGCGGGGAGCCTGCTTTCGCCCTCTCTGCGCCTGCCTCTCTGCCTAATTGTGATCCCTCTCTCTGTCAAATAAATAGATACATATATTTTAAAAAAAAAAAAAGGAAAAATTTAAGTTCATCACCTACACCCATGGTTGCAATAATGTGAAATACTGGAGATCACAAAAGAATCAAAGCTTCCAGAAAATTATTAAAAAGATCACTTTAAAACCAAATGACGTGTGCCCGGCTAGCTCAGTCGGTAGAGCATGAGACTCTTAAAACCAAATGACAATTGAATGGACCCCACACTTCTCATCAGCATTAATAGATGTGAGAAACAAAGGACACAATATTTTTAAAGGTCTAAGATAGGACATTAATAGAAATACTTCTCATGCATTTTAAATCTAAGGTGGCTTATTATTTACCTTGTTATTTATAGAGAACTACTAAAAATGAGTTATTTTTTAGTATGAATGAAAGGAACCTGGAATAAAAGAGAGTCAACAAACAATGAGCAAAGAAACCAGCAAAATATGGTGGTAAATATAATTAGTGAGTGTAAAGTAATTATTAAAAACTCACTTTGGAGTGCCAAAAATAAACACAGAAATAAGTTTTATATAATACTGACAAGGAAGGCATTTGAGGTGGAGGTGGGGAGTATAGTAAGTGTCCTAAGTGTCTTCAGTGTTGGGAGGATAAGGGAGTACTCAATAAATTGAGAGTATGTTTTTAAAAACATTGAAATATTGATGTTAAAAATTTAAAACTAATCACAGAAATATGGAAATACAATCTGTAACTTTCACGCAATCGTAGAAACAGAGGTGGGTATGGAGAAAACAATCCAGTCTCGAGGAAAGCAAAACTAAAACCAGACGAGAGAGAAGCAAAGAAAAAGCAGAGTAAATAGGAAACATAAAAGAGATAGTAGAAACACATCCAAATATATAATTAACCACAATAATTTGCATTTATTAAATTTGTTTATGGAAACATATGTGACTAGTATCAGTTTAAAATAAATACTGTAAACAGCTGTATGATGTCTAGAAAAGAACAACCTTAGCAGAAAGTTGGTTGAAAAAAGATAAGCTATGCAAACACTAACTATAAGGAAAGTTAATGCAGTTATATTAATACTAACATAAGTAGAATTTGGGGGGGGAAATATTAATAAAACTAAAGAAAAAAATAATCAAAAAATGAATAAATGTCTTAAAGGTTGTAACATTCATAAACTGTTTATGTGTTGCAACACAGCTTTACCCAAAATTAGTAAGGTTTTTATTTGAATAAGGTTCATTAGATTGATTTAATACATCAAAAGTTTCCTGATTCCTCTAATATAAAGTGAATATGACCTTTTCATACACTTGTGTAACGTTTATCAAAATTGACCATGTACTAGGTCAGAACAATTATATATAATTTCCAGTGAGTATATATGACTGTGCTTTTTCTATTACATAACTAAATTAGAAATAAAACATAAAAATATTATAAAAATGAAACAGTAACAATAACAAATTTTTGTGTGGGAATTAAAAAAAGAACACATTTATAAATGATTGATGGGTTAAAGAGGTTATCATAATAAGAATTACACAATATTTAGACCTGAAGGAAAATTTCTGTTGGCAACATCTGAAGTGCAGCCAAAGTCATTTTTATGTGAAAATTTATTGTGTGAAGTGTGTGTAACAGGAAATAAAGCAATGTCTATCTTAAGGAACTAGTAAGAGAGCAAATGGAGTGGGGATGGGTGTGGTGGTGGTGATAGTGGTGGTAAATTTCAAAAAAGAAGAAAAGAAATGAAAATTACAGAAAAATAATGAAACAACATAAAAGCAAAAATAAAGATGATCTACAAAACAGAAAGCTGGCTCTTTGAAAATAGTTTAGTAAATGCTTGTATGGCATATCATATAACAACCAATGCATTTTAGTTACGACTGCCTTCTAATTACTGTTCTTTTATTACTTTCTTAATCTGCTTACAAGTAGCTTTGGCACCATAGTTAATCATTATGGCTGTTTCCCCCAAATCTCCTAAATACCGAATATTCAACTGAAGCAGATAGGACTGGGGAGGGTCTCTTAAGTCTACCATGTCACCACCACTTCCTTTAGCCTCTCTGCTAGCCTCTCATCTCCAACAAGCAGAAATGTGGTTTGCTTGGTCCCTGGCAGCTTTATTCCAACTTGAACTTTGAACACACATCTGAGTGACTGACTAGGTACTAAGCAGGGTCTGAGTGCAAAGGTTAGAGTGATGAACAAGATAGGAATGATACTAGCCCTTGGAGAACTTACTTCCTGGTAAGAAAAACAGACAGTTAAGCAAGCGAATTACAATGAAGAGACTGCACCATGGGAGCCAGTATCCAGGAGACCTAGTAGATAGCCTAACAAGGACTGAAAGTTGAGCTGAGAAAGTGAAATTTGAACGAGGTCCTGAAAGGTGTTCATCAAATGCAGCAAAATTAAGAATAGGAGTGTATTCCAGGCACAGAGAATAGCATGAACAAATCCTGAAGGCAAAAGAGTTCATGTGCTGGTTAATATGAACCTGCATATGGTTTTGGATGAGAAAGGTTGCTCATAGCTGAACTACATACATATGTTTTCAAATTGTATTTGGTCAACTTCAGCCATTTAATTCAATGGCAGCCTCCAATCCCAAATATAACATACAGTATATTTATAATAAAAATAAGAACTATAATATAAGAAGAATAACTTAGGTGTCAGTTCCATTGTCTATAAAATGAGCAATCTTACCTAACTTTGAAGACTGTTAGAACTGGAGATATAAATGTTAAACACCTAAGAGAGTGCCTTATAAAGAGAAGGCATTAATTTCAGGAGTTTTTCATCATTGATTCATTTGGTCTTCACAATAAACTGCTGAAATAATTAGTACTTTCTTAGTTTTAGAGCTGACATTTAGAGAGATGAAGTCATCTCCAAGATAACATGTAACTTTTTCTTTCTTTCTTTCTTTCTTTTTTTTTTTTTTTTTTTTTTTTTTGGTTTAAAGATTTGTCTTAGGCATTATCTTTCCTTCTTTCTAAGTAAGTTTTCTTTCTCACAGGCTCCCAGAGTACCATATGTAAAAATGAAGCCTGCATGGGAAAGGTTGATTGTAATAATTTTTCTGTATTTAAGACATGTGAATACTCTGTTACCTAGAGAGCTATTTACTAGTGGATCTTTGTTTTATTTATACTGGTTTTCAGTGCATACAGGGCATGTAAAGATATTTACTGAATTAAGGTGGAAATTGAATGAAACAGAGTAATCTGATCTTAAAGTAGAAAGTATTTTGACCATGCCAGAAATGTTTCACAATAAGATTTATTTTAATAAGAAAACATGAAATAAGATCTTTAGGAATTACTAATATATTAATGATTTTGATAACTGAAAAGTTGACATGACATGGAGTTTTTCTTTTTTCCCATACATTTGAAACAAAGTTTCTACTTTTGGTGTCCCTTGTTTAATGTGAGTAGACTAAGAATTTTTCTTCTCAAAGGATGGCTGCAGTAAATAGTATGTACTCAGTATTTCCTTTCACTTCTTTTACAAAAGGAAGCAGATTACAAAGAAAATTACATAGAAGCCTCTCTTGGAAAGCATGTAATTTGAAGTAACTTACTTTGGATGCACAAATAGCAATCTTTATTTATTTAAAACATTCAAAAGTTAACCGGACTGACATATTGCTAATAAATAACTCAAGGAAACTGAAACCAACAAGATAAAAATCTGTAACTTTTATTAAGGTTTTCTTTAGTCCTTCACTGATGAAATAGTATTTCTTAGAAATTACCCGAAGTTTTGTTTTATTTCATAATGAAAGCAAGTTAAATGCTCACAAAAATATAAACTTTTTAAGAGGGCACAGAATACAACTACTGTCACACAATTCATCCTTCAATTATGGAAGTATCCCAAAATTTCCAAGAATATTTTATCTGTTTTCATTTTGCCATAGTTTAATTTTGCAGTTGCTTGGTTAATAAGAATATATGGAGTAACTGAGGAAGAATTATTGCTACCAAACATTTATTTTTATTTTCATTTTGTGCCATTTTACAAAGTTAGAAGGATTAAAATGAGGAAGAGTTACCCTCCAATCAGAATTAGTAAATATTCTTGCATTTGCCATGTTATGTCCTTTTTCTCTGAGAGAGCACTACATAATTAGAAAATTATTATCTTTCTTTCTCCACTATGTGAGGAGGCTTAGGGGTACATCTCATGGTCTCTGTGTCTGAAACTTCTCATTTTTATAGTCAAGATAATCTCTCCATTGCTTCAAAACAATGTGAAAATTATGGACGAAATGCTAGTAAAGTCAAGTCAGTTTGGAGTTACGAAAGAAATACACTTTTCACGGGAGTGAAAAGTCAGAAATCACAGATGATTTATGCAAGGAAATCCTCTTTTAAAAAGTTCCTCAAGAAGAACAAACACAAATAACTGTCCTTCTATATCAATGAACAAGAACTATATTCCCTTGGTTACTGTTACTCATTTGTTGAGAACTGTCATATGACTTCAGCAATTTTGAAATCCATCCAAATCTTATTGGATGCCTGCTCTGTGGTGGAATTTTCCTATGCCCTGGGATTACAGATGGGAGGGAAAAAAAAAAAAAACCAAACTCTGATTACTGCATAGCATATAGGGAAAGTCAGATTGCAAGCTATGCTAAGTGGGAAAAAAAAAAAAATGTGAAATCCCTAACAAAGTATGTAGAAGATGGGCAGTGATCCATTACTGGTATCTAAACATAATTTCAACAGCAGTAAACCTAGTAATCAGCCCCTAACTAGCTCCTTTAGGGCTAGTTGAAAGCCTTTTTCATTGTTTTTATATAACACAGTGGTTGTTTCATTTTAGGGTTCTATAAATGTTTGTTATATGCTACTGATGGAAAGTAAAATAATCCACAGACGCCAGGGTGGCTCAGTTGGTTAAGCAACTGCTATCGGCTCAGGTCATGATCCTGGAGTCCTGGGATTGAGTCCCACATAGGACTCCTTGCCCGGGGTGGGGGGGGGGGGGGGAGTCTGTTTCTCCATCTGACCTGTCCCCTCTCAAGCTCTCTCTCTCTCAATCTCTCTCTCTCTCTCAACTAAATAAATGAAACATCTTAAAAAAAAAAAGAAGAAGAAGAAGAAGAGAAGCAAAATAACCTTAAAATACTCTAACTGCATTAGTAGGAAAAGGAACACTTTTAAAAGGATAGAAATATAAATTATTTTGGTTGAGTATAAGATCATGTTTCTCTTGCTGCAGCTAACACCTCAATTTCTCAAGTTGCAGAAAAGCATACAGGGAAACCAAATGGTGTAGTACAGTGTTTTTCAAAGGCTTCCTTAACAGTTGTTGGTTTGTAAGTTTAATTTATTAAGTATAACCACCTTTTGTTAATTGACTATATTAAGTATGTTAGACTTACAAAAGATAAATTCATGTAATAGTTTTTTTTTTCAGTTACACATTTTCTGTTGAAAAACTATATGTGCATAATGATATCTTATTGAAAATCCCTATAAAAATTTGACCATAACAGTAAGAGTTCAGGCTCTGGAGTAGAATGGTCTTGGCATAAAATCCTTACCTGTGAAAGTGGCTTCCACATCTGAGAACTGAAAATAATAATTGTACCATCATAACATAATTGTTGAAGACTAAATGAGATCACATATATAGTGTTTTAGTATAAAGCCTGACACATGGTATGTGCTCAGTGTATACCGGCCTTATTATTGTGGGGAAATACATATTGAGCATACTTACCATGCATCTTTAGATACTTGAATTACTCCCTTGTGATACTGATTAACCTATTTGTTTCCATTATTAACTTGTTTTGGCACTTGAATCTTCTGCTTAGAAAAATATTCTCTTAGAGAGTTTAACAGTGGAATGACAGCTAAAGTTTGTTTTAAAGAATGGGATCTTTCTCACTTTAAGAGTTTAATTGTCTTGAATTAAGTTTTTGTTGTATTAAGAAACAATAGGAATTATACTCTAAGAAAGTCTATTAGGAAATGTTCTTTTGATATTGTAACAAGTAGACATAATATAGTATTTATATATGAATTATTTGTAATTTTGAGTTACATTTATTTGAAAACTGATCTGGTTTAAAAAAGGAAATGAAAAATATGCTTTATTACTTAAATTTTAGAGATTTGTTTTAATTGACTGAATTTCAGGACAAAATTTATTCATGCTCTTTAGTCAATAGTCTAAATTATTTCTTCCACTAGTACTATCTATGGATAGATAGTCTTAAGAAAAAAAGTCACAAGATTTGTTATTGTAAACATAGTTCATCATTAACTTTATTAGATATATTAATTACTTTTATAAAACAACAATTTTAGATGTATGAATAATTGATTCACATCTCTTAGGTTTATAAAGTACTTAGGTATATATCAACAGCCCCCCAAATGTTTATGTAGCTATTTACTTGACTTCCTAGCAATTTTTAAAAACCATTTTGCAATAATCAAGCAATATTCATGAGAGTATATTATGTACATATGAAATTGTTCATTTTGTGTATTTCAGTTGAAAATGAGTTGAACACTGCTGTTTTATTTTTAAAGACTGGTTTATTTATTTGAGAGAGAGAGAGAAAGATTGAAAGTGAGCGATGAGTAGGGGGATGTAGATGGAGAGAGAATCTCAAGCAGATCCCCACTGAGTGCAGAGCCCCACACAGGGCTCAATCCAAGACTGAGACATGACCTGAGCCAAGATCAAGAGTCAGATGTGAACTGGCTGAGCTGCCGAGGCACCTAGAACACCACTGTTTTAAAAGCACAGAAGGCCACTTAGTCATTCTGGTCTTGAGGAAGTTGGCAAGTATAGCTAATATATCTCAAAGTTTGTGCTTGATGATACAACTTTGCCAGCGGTTTAAAAAAGAATTATGTGAATGCACACATATTTTTGAGTCCAATAATGTGATGAAGGCAGTTAGGACCAGCTCTTGAGAGGGTGAGCTGGTTGTTAAATACAACCATCATGAAAAATTAAAAATTAAATGATGTAGCATTATAATCATATATATCATATTAAAAAGAAATGTAACAAATACTAAAACTCATTGCTTCATAATTATTTCATTTTTATCTTCATTGTGCTCTTGAGGTCATGTCTATTATATGTTAGAAATGTTGGAAATGTTCTATAATACATTAATCACTAGCCACATACAGTTATTGAGTACTTGAAAAATGACTATTATTAAGAACTAAATTTTTATTTTTATTTAATTATAATGAATTTAAATATAAATTTGATTAGTCACATGTTACTAGTGGCTACCATGTTGGACAGTAAGTGTTCTGCCTCATGGAGTTTGAACATGAGGTGAATTAGGAAGTAACTTTTGCTATGTAACAAAGAACTTTTCTAAGTGCTTTACATGAGTTTACTGGTTTAATCCTTGTAGTAACCTATGAGATAGATAATACTAACCCCACTTTCAATACCATGCACCATGAGAAAGATGGACATCAAGACTCGACCCCAAGCAGTGTCATTTTAAAGTCAGACTTCTAAAAAACAAACTACTGTTCTTTGTGATAAAATTCACAAAATTTTGTTCAAACACTTGTTTCATTAGGAACTATCAAGGTTGATAACAGCCTTTTACAAAGCCAAGGGAGAAAATCCAGTGCAATAAAAAGGTACTTAAAAAGAATGAAACATAACAGGAAAAAGAATAATTCGTTCATAGATTAGTGTATTGAGAAAGGTAGGGTATGGTGTATTTATTAACCAGCTCACGAGCTCATGAGTGTGGGGTTGCCCATTTCAGAAGCTGATCATAGTACATGTCTTTGGTGTTATAGGAGTTGAGAAGTATGCTTGCTCTCATTCCCTCCAACCCCTGAAAACTTACAACTCTGTGTTGACAGTAGCAGAGTTTCACTAGATATATTTGGTTCAATATTTGACAGTTTTCTTTTTTCTCTTTTATTTTTTAAAGATTTTATTTATTTATTTGAGAGAGAGAGAGCGCTCACAAGCAGGCAGAGGGCAGAGGAAGAGGGAGAAGCAGACTCCCCGCTGAGCAGGGAGCCTGATGCTGGGCTCTATCCCAGGACCCTGGGATCATGACCTAAGATGAAGGCTGATGCCCAACCGATTGAGCCACCCAGGTGCCCCGTATATTTGACAGCTTTTTAAAAGAACACTTAAAGCTTCATTGAAAAATAATTAAAATGTCCTTAGGAGCATTTGATGTATTCTGTATTATTGAATAATTACTACTTTATTTGCATACCATTGGATAGAATTTGTGAGGTATGTTCAGTGTCTTAAAACTAAGCTATCTCTTGCTTCTGGGTGAGTGAGACAAGAAAGACATTTCAAAAATCCTATTCTATTTGATTGTCACAGCTTACTTTCAGATTTAAAATAAACTTTTTGGCCTTTAAAGTCCTAAGTAATCACATTAAACTCTCTTTTGTTATGTAAGGTATCAGCAGTAAATGATTCTTTTAAGAAAACTTATGTTTTCTACTTCTAAAATTTGTTAAAATGAAATATTAATTTATAAATGCTACTATATTTTTTGTTATTATTTTAAAATTTTAATTTCAGCTGGCATACACTTCCATACATCAGCCAGTTCTCATCAAATGAGTGCACTCCTTAATCCCCATCACCTATTTAAATCATCCCCTACCCACTACCCATCTGGTAACCATCAGTTTGTTCTCTATAATTAAGAGTCTGTTTCTTGGTTTGTCTTTCTCTTATTTTCTTCTTTTGACTGTTTGTCTTGTTTCTTAAATTCCACAAGAGTGAAATCATATGGCATTTGTCTTTCTCTGACTTAATTCACTAATCATCATTTGTCTTTAGCTCCATCTGCATCATTGCAAAGGGCAAGAGTTCAGTCTTTTTTTATGGCTGAATTAATATATATATACATATATGTATGTATGTGTACACACACACACACACATACATATACATTTACACATACATACCACATCTTTATCCATTCATCAATTGATGGATACATGGGCTGGTTCAATATCTTGGCTACTGTAAATAATACTGCTATAAATATTGGGGTACATGTAATCCTTTGAATTAATTTTCTTGTATTCATTGGGTAAATACCCAGTAGTGTGATTGCTTGATCATAAGGTAGTTGTGTTTTTAACTTTGTTTTTCGTTTAAGATTTTGTTTTTGTGTATTTGTCAGAGGGAGAGAGAGAGAGAGAGAGAGAACGTGCGCACAGGCAGGGAGAGTGGCAGGCAGAGGCAGAGGGAGAAGCAGGTGTTCTGCCGAGCAAGGAGTCCAATGTGGGACTCGATCCCAGGACACTAGGATCATGACCAGAGCCGAATCCATTTCTTCTGGATTGTCCAATTTGTTGTCATATAGTTTTTCAAAATATTTTCTTATGATTGTTTGTATTTCTGTGGTTTTGGTTGTTATTTTTCCTCTCTCGTTTTTGATTTTATTTACTTGAGCACCCTTTCTTTTTTCTTGATAAGTCTTGCTAGAAGTTTACCAATTTTATTGATTTTTTTTTCTAGGAGCCAGGTCCTGGTTTCATTGATCTGTTCTAGTTTGTTTTTAGTTTCTGTAACATTTGTCTCTGCTCTATACTTTATTATTTACTTCCTTCTGCTGGTTTGTGGTTTTGTTTCTTATTCTTTTTCTAGCTCCTTTAGGTGCAAGGTTAGGTTGTTTGAGATTGTTCTTGCTTCTTGAGGTAGGCCTGTATTGCTATAAACTTCCCTCTTATAAAAGCTTTTGCTTCATCTTGGAGATTTTGAACCATTGTGTTTTTATTTTCATTTGTTTCCATGTGTATTTTTAATTTCTTCTTTTATTTCCTGGTTGGCCCATTCTTTATTTAGTGGCATGTATTTAACTTCCATGTATTTGTGGTCTTTCCAGGTTTTTTCTTGTGGTTGACTTCGTTTCATAGCATTGTGGTTAAAAAAGATGCATGGGATGGCTTCAGTTTTCTTGAATTTTTTGAGACTTTTTCTGTGGCCTAATATGTGATCTCTTCTGGAGAATGTTCCATTTGCATTTGAAGGGAATGTGTATTCCGCTGTATTCAGGTGGAATGCTCTGAATATTATCTGTTAAATCCATCTGTTTCAGCGTGTCATTGGAAGCTGTTTTTTCCTTGCTAATTTTCTACTTAGATGATCTGTCCATTAATGTTGAGTAGGGTGTTCTTGTTGGATTGCCCCCTTTATTGTTATATAGTGTTCTTCTTTGTCTCTTATTACAGTCTTTGTTTTAAAGTTTATTTTGTTCAAAATGAGTATTCCTACTTTGGGTTTCTTTTGACATCCATTGGATAATAGATATTTCTCCATCCCCTCACTTTCAATCTGCCAGTGTTTTTAGGTCTAAAATGAGTCTCTTGTAGAGAGCATATAGTGTCTACAAGGCACTATAGTATACTGTGTGTGTGTTTTTTTTGTTTTTTTTTTAATCCATTCTTTCACCTTACGTCTTTTGATTGGACCATTTATTTCATTTAATGCTAGTAAATGGTAATAAATTTTAACATAGGAAAGTTCTTAACTCTTCACAAAGCTGTGAATACTGAACTAAATAAGAAAGATTAGCATTTATTTATTCAATTCCCTTATGAAATAGCAATAGCTCTCCCTGGTCATGTTAAAGTTTTGTTTTAAATATTGATTTTTGAAAAGTATATGAAATCTTACTTTGTGAAAATATAATAGACCATACATTTCTATTAATGATTCATTAAAATAGTTTATTAAATTTTGAATTAGAATTTCATTCTTTTTCAGCTTGTTAAAAAGAAATGATAGGTAAAAAATGTGCTGATTCAAAAATAATATGAGAGAAAAATCTTTGCTATTTGGATAGTAAAGGAAGGAGAAACAAGATATATCTGTAATTTGTAAAACCCTAAGTTTTTCTGGAAATTAGAAATATTTATAATAATTAGAATAATTAATAATTAGAAATTAGAAATATTACTAATTTAATTTAAACTCATTAATATGTATACCCCCTTCTATATAAATACACTAGAAATTAGAAAATGAAATAAAATATGATGTCTGCTTTTAAAGCTCTTATGGTTTTAGGAAAGTACCTGATAAGTGAACCAGTAAAATATGATAAAGTATTAAGACAAAAAGGACAAAATGGTGTGGGGACATTTGTGAGGGCCATTTAGCTTAGACTACATTATTAGGTCATGTAGTACTTGTTGATAGTAATCTCTGTAATTTTTTAAAGATATTTATTTATTTATTTGAGAGAGTGGGAAAGAAAGGTGGGGGTAAGGGGCAGAAGGAAAGGGAGAGAGAATCTTCACCTCATCTCTAATTTTTAAGTGAGATAATTTGGATACTCCTTAAATATTTTGAATGCCTTTACTTCATTTTGAGTAGTTGGTGATGTATAGGGTAGAATTTCAAGAAAAACATCAAGTCCTATCTCCCTGATTCCTTACTCCCAAGGAAAACTACCTTTGCTTGAGTTGCCTATTAAATGCAAATAACCTTGTGAGGTAATCTATTAAATTTTACATAATTAACCTTTAATATGTATATTTATTCATAGGCCACTTCTACTGACAGTCAAGTTTTGATGAGAAGAAAATAGTGAGAAAATATTTAGTTCAGTTTCTCTTTATAGATTTTGAAATTGTTATTAGGTGCCTGTAACTTTAAAATTGGAAAATCTTGCTGAGATTGACATTTTTATTATAATTTAACTTTAGTAATGCATTTTTGCCTGAAAGTCTAATTTGTCAGATACTGGTGGTATACCTATAACAGCTTTCTTTTGGTTAGTATTTGCATAGAATAACTTCTTTCATCCCTTATACCTTTTTGTGTCCTTATGCTCAAGGTTTATAACTTTTATAATCTTAATCTTTATTTGCAGTTTTAATCCACTTACATTAATGTAACTATTCACATGTGTGTATTTATATTCAGTATCTTACTACTTGTTTTCTACTCTTCTACTCTACCCCTCCACCCAATTATTGAATTTTCTGTTTTTTTTTTCTTTCTTTTGTATTAATAATTTTTAAAATTCTGCTTTCCCCTCAAGAACTTAGCTATGAAAGATTCTTTCACTATTCCTTTAGTAGTTACTGTAGACATAAAACATGCATCCTAAATTGATTACAGCCTAATCAATATTAGTATTTTTACCACTTTGTAGGCAATGCTATGATCCAGTGCACTTTGACTCAATTTAACCTCTGATACTTTTTATCATGTATTTCAGTTTTCATTTATAACTCCATCTGACATTATTACTTCTATAGTCTATATATAGTCTATATACTTTCCTTTATATTTACCCACATATTTATCATTCTCAGTGCCCTTTATGTCTTCCTGTATTTCTGTGTTTCTATCTGTGATATGCTTTCTTCCTGAAGATCTTCCTCTAATACTCTTCAGTGTGTCTTTTATTGTTGCCAACAGATAATCCTTGCAAATGTCTTTATTTGCCTTTGCATTTGAAGGGTATTCTCCTTTTTTTTTTTTTTTTAAGATTTTATTTAATTATTTGACAAGAGATCACAGCAGGAAGAGAGGTGGGGGAGGGGGGCGGGGAGCAGGCTCCCTGCTGAGCAGAGAGCCCCATGCAGGGCTCAATCCCAGGACCCTGAGACCATGACCTGAGCTGAAGGCAGAGGCTTAGCCCACTGAACCACCTAGGCACCCAGATGTTTTCCTTCTAGATAGAATTTCAGGGAGAAGATATTTTCTTTCACTGCTCAAAAAAATACCATTTCATTGTCTTCTGTCTTTCATCAGTTCTTTTGAGAGGAAAGATTTTAGCCCTTTTTTTGTTGCTTGTTGACAGTATTGTGCCTTTTTGGCGGTGAGGGGAATTGTTTTCAATGCTTTCCTTTTCTTTGTTTCATAACAATTTTACTGAGATCTTCATGAGTTTCTTTATATCTACCTTTTTAAAGGTTTTAGAACTTCTTGCTTTTATGTCTTTTATTAGTTTGGAGAAGTTCTTTGTTTCTCTTTAAGTATCGCTAGCTATTGTCTCATTTTCTCTCCTCTGTTTTAATGATCCCAATTACGTATATATTAGCTCTGTATATGTTGTCTTTTTTTCTCATGTTTGTTTGCTGTTATTTTTTGTTATTTTCTTTCTATATTTTCCTTCTGGTTTGCTTTTCATTCTTTGGTCTAGATAGTTATTACTGACCCATTTTTAGTTTGCCTGCCCTTTTCTGTTCCCCTGTCCCATCTGTTGTTAAATACATGTGTTTAGGTGGGTTTTTACCCCCTTTTAATTTTCACTTTTTTTCCTTCTTCAATTTCTTTTATTTATTTATTTATTTATTTATTAACAAATTCCAGTTTCCTGGTAAAGTTCACATTCTGTCTCTCTTTCTCTCTTTTTTAAAGGTTTTATTAATTTATTTGAGAGATGGAAAGAGAACATAAGTAGGCAGAGGAGCAGGCAGAGGGAGAGGGAGAAGTAGGCTCTCCACTGAGCAGGGAGCCTGATGTGGGGCTCGATCCCAGGACCCTGGGATCATGTCCTAAGCCAGAGGCAGCTGCTCAACCAACTGAGCCACGCTGGCATCCCTAAAGTTCACATTCTTAGTATGTAGTTTTTGAATATATTAATCCTTGTTATTTTAAAATCTGTGTTTGGTAACTAAAGTTACTGGATTTTATATGCATCTCTATCTCTTTCTCCTTTTTTCTTTTTATTTCTAAGCAGTTTTTAATTCTTAGTTGTTGGTAAGCCAAGGCTTTTTTTTTTTTTTTAACCCAAAATTAGGCCTTGTCTATGAAAATTTGTAAAGACTATGGTTAACTTATTATCCTTCACAGAAGGTCCATCTTATCATTTCGTAAATAAATGCAGTGTGGACTAATCACTAATCACTTTCATTCACAGGACTGAGATGATTCAGGCTGCTTTTCTACCTCTGATTTGTCCCATTTGTAGAGAGTAGCTTTCCAAGAGTTTCAGCTGACTGTTTGCCAGGTTTCTCCCTTCTTTAGCTATTATTATACTTTTTTTTTTTTTTTCCCTCTGGATCATCAGAGTACAGGAAGTTCCTCTTTTCTTTACAGAGATTTTCTATTTAGATTCCTAACCTTTTACTCATGCAGTTAAAGAATTAAGCTCACTTTTCTGCACTTTCTTCTGTTTCTGATTTCTGGTCTCTTACATTCCCCAAACCCTGTGTCTCTATAGCTCTAGGAGATTGCCAAAATCTCTTTCTGTCTCTTCTGAGCTGTTGTCCTGTACAAGAGTCCCATTACTTCAGGTAGCTCCCCAGTGCTTCCAAAACATTCTTAAAACTTGTCCTTTAAAAGCTAACCTATCATAATCAAAAGCACATGTCAACAAATTATTTACTGAATGTTTTCTATGTGCCAGGTTAGTGCTAACTGCTGATAGTACAATGGTAACATGATGTAAAACTACCTAAAGCATTATAAGTTGTGTGTGTGTGTGTGTGTGTGTGTGTATGTTTATAAATGATATATTCTCTGAGTCAACGAACAACTGTTCTGCTGACAAACATGGAAACATGACACATAAACATTGGTAAGTGGTTATGTTGGAGGCATATAACGTACACTGTAGAATCTCAGAGAAGGAGCACTTAAATTGGCCTGCAGAGAGGTGTAAGTAAAATGAGCCAAAAATGCTTCCCGGAGGAGGTGCGACCCTGGAAAGGAATTCCAAAGATTGAGAAACTGTCAAGTATAGGATGTGTTCTACTTGACCCAATAGAGCTTCTAATTATAACATACTAATACTGAAAATGTACTCCCTATTTCTATTTAAAGCATTAATGCATTTGAAACATTAAAATGTGTTTGAGGATATAAAAGTTAGTTTACAGTTTTTAACTATGGCAATTGATTTCTTCACAGGTGTTCAAAGCAATGAATATCACACAAATTCGGAATCCTTCTCTCCCTCCTCCGGAAGAAATGCCTGAAGCCTATTCTGCAAAGATTGCTCTTTTTGGTGCTGGGCCTGCAAGTATAAGTTGTGCTTCCTTTTTGGCTCGATTAGGCTACTCTGACATCACTATCTTTGAAAAGCAAGAATATGTTGGTGGTTTAAGGTAATGCCTACATTTTTTTCATGTTTATAGTATCAAAAGTGATGGCACAAAATAATTATGAATATTGTTAGTTTATGATCATATAGGAGCTTCAAGCTCACAGATGGTATTTTAAATGTTCTTTTTCCAAATGCTCAATTTTTATTTCATTATTCACATTAAATTTACAGTTGGTGTTAAGCAACGTTTATTTTAAAAATTTCCCTATCTAGTTCTGTGAATTTAAAATAAATCTCAGCAAAATATTTTATGGATGGAGGAATCAGTCATATAAAAATGCATTTCATCTCTGTGAATCTGTCCTTTAATGGAGATACATCTGAAAGTTATAGGAATTAGAGATGGGGCACCTGGATGGCTCAGAGGGTTAAAGCCTCTTCCTTCAGCTCAGGTCATGATCCCAGGGTCCTGGGATCGAGCCTTGCATCGGGCTCCCTGCTCAGTGGGGAGCCTGCTTCCTCCTTTCTCTCTCTCCCTCTCTCTCTCTCTGCCTACTTGTGATCTCTGTCTGTCAAATAAATAAATAAAATCTTAAAAAAAATTATATCAGTCTACTAAAATTGTTCCATTTTAATGTACATTTATACAGTTTTCCTTACAAATATTCTATATTTAATCAGCATCATTGTTGTAAATCAGTAATCAGTCATAGTCTTTAGTCCCATGAAAATTCATTCATTGAACTGAAAAATATTTATTTTGTATTAGTGACTTTCAGATATTCAAACCACATTTAGCAATTGGATGGAGAGGAGGTGCCTGGGTGGCTCAGTTGGTTAATCGTTTGACTTGATTTGGCTCAGGTTATGATCTCAGGATCCTGAGATCAAGCCCCACCTTGCGCTCTACACTCAGCAGGGACTCTGCTTGAGATTCTTTCTCTCTCTCTCCCTCTCTCCCCTGTACTTTCTCTCTAAAATAAATAAATACATATTTAAAAAAAGGAATTGGGTGGAGAAGTTTGCTTTATGTAAAGTAAATAGAACTCCATAGTGAACATATATTATTTTTGTGATTAGAATGAAATAAAATTTATAATAAGTAGGTAATGGATATAGCTTAAAACATTTGATGTAAAAATGAGAAAGGATTTTGGTGGGAAGTTAATAATATTACTTAATTTATTGTTATTTTTCATAAATATGTCATCTTGCATCAGAAAATTATGAATACTAAAATACTATCATTTGGCATATCTGTTGTACTTAGTATTTAAATGTAATGGCTACTGAACTGTTCTCAAAGTATGTGTATCATATTTAAACTTCATAAGGAATACATTTAATCAAATTATGACCAAATGTGCTTATGTTTTTTATATTTTACGAAACTACAAATTTGTGTCAATAATGATAAAATTTCAATATTGTTTAGATGATTATATGCTAAACCCAAGATAAGCTTTGCATTAATATAAAACTATTTGACTGAATTATCAAGCCAAGGTATCATATAATAGGGAGACCTGTTAAAGAGGTTCTGAAGCATAAACTGAAGAAAAAAAATGACCTGATTGTCAAGAAATAATTATTTTTTCTGACGTTTCACCACTATGACTATTAAGGGATTATGCATGTCTTATAAAATTTTTTTATTTATTCCTGGAATGTAAATACCTAATATATTATTTTGCTGGGATGATTTAGACTATCTTTTTAATAGTGTTTTACCATAGCTTTATTAATTAGGAAAAGCATAATCTATTAGCAACATATGTATAAGCATTGTACATTTTTTTTCAATTATACACATCAATGAATATGTGAGCTAATTTAAAAAATATGAACTTAATTGTTGTATACCCTAGTAGTCTAGGGAAAAATCTTTTTGCCCCTTAATTGCATTTCCACAGGAAGCCTAAAATGGAACAGGCCCTGTTTGTGAATTATTCTGTGTGGACAATTTTGGTATATTATTATGGTTGCTAGCATCTCCATCTCCCTGTACCTCAAATGCAGAATAGGCATTTCTAAATCGTATAAACTAACACTAAACTTATGTATTTTTATGTATTTGTTGAACATTTTCTAGTGGGACAGATTCTCCTGGATTAATGACCAAACATTTTTAAAAATTCTTTTTTGATTTATTTTCTTTCCTTTGCCTTTGAACGTTCCCAGTGTCTAGGGACAGTATGAAACGTTGAATCAGTCTCGTTTGGACTGTCCCTTGGAAGACGCATTATGTGCCACTGTTACAGGATTATAAAAACTGACACTGGAATTTAGCCAGCATTGCAACTACAACCTTTTCCTGTTAATTTATTTTCTCACTTACAGATGCCTCTCATTCTCTTGTATCTTCAAAGTGGCTAAAAAAGATTAAATTAGCTTTGTATTTGAAATCAATTGCTTAAAGAGGTGATGTCAAGTTTTATCTTTCTTTCTCCTTTGCATCCAAACAGATTCTTTTATCCCTGGTGAATTAGTATCACAACCACTTTTTAAAAAAAAAAATCACTAAAGTTGGTGAAAGATAGCAAGGACTTAATCCCTATTGCATTGAACATGATTGATTTTTTTGACGTGGCAACAATATTAAATTAATCAGTAGTTTTGCTTTCCTCCTACTGTGGCTTTTTTTTTTTTAGGACATGAGTTTAAAAAGGTTAAAGCCCTTGATATTATGGTAACAAAGAGAAATAAAGATGGTACTAACAGACCGTAAGTGTGCATGCATAAATATATACTTTTGATTTTGTATTTTCTTTATAAAAATTAATATACATGAACTATGACATTTTTGTAATGTCAGAGCAATGGTTTCCTTTGCTTTAGTTATTTCAAACATTTTCACTATGTCTGTTGCATATCACATTAGTTCACAATAACGAAAAATGGGATTTAGGTGAAATAGTTATAACAATAGGAAATATTTTAAGAAAATATGTGATGTAACACAAATTTGAAGTGTGGTATCTGTACCATAAGACACAGAAGCAAAGCTCTATTAAAGTATAAGAATTGTGAGTTGAAAAGAGTGGGAGTTGTTACAGGTTAATCCCACTCACTTGAAAGAAACATGAACATGGAATAAAGTTTTTTTTTTGTTTTTTTTTTTTTTTAAAAGATTTATTTATTTATTTATTTGACAGAGAGAAATCACAAGTAGTCGGAGAGGCAGGCAGAGAGAGAGAGAGAGGGAAGCAGGCTCCCTGCTGAGCAGAGAGCCCGATGCGGGACTCGATCCCAGGACCCTGAGATCATGACCTGAGCCGAAGGCAGCGGCTTAACCCACTGAGCCACCCAGGCGCCCAAAAGTTTTTGTTTTGTTTCATTTGGGCAGTGGTTGTTTTAGTGTTTTAGTGTTTCTGACACTCCACTGACGGTACTAAAGGATTTTTGGTTGCCACAAGAATAGTTTCTTCAACACTTTAGATTGTTAGAAGAGCACAGATAGAGGAATAGAAGTTTGTTTTCGTAAGCACAACAAACTTGGGGAGTAATCCTTCCAATGAAATTCTGTATTCCATTCTTTTATATCCTTTTTCTTACCATGTAGTCTTGCCAGTGATCTCATTTACTCTCCTTGTTTCAGTTATCACTTACCTGCAAATTATTTAAAAATCTGTATTTGTCCTAACGCCTCTCTCTGTCCTGGCCATACATTCACATCCTGGACATCTCTTCATAAACTTCATCATACCAATATTGCTCCTCTTCCCGAGTTTATTCTCTCAGTGGATGGCATCATCAAGACATATGGGAATTATTTGCACTACTCTTCAGTATCCTGGCAATTTATGCTTTGTGACTACTTTTTAAAATGCCATTTACCCCTTTCCCCTCTATGCCCCTAACATCTCACCACTACAGTATAGATTCCAAATGGTTCTCTTTGCTTCCTGATTTGTCTTTTTCAAATTCATTTTTCTTGTAATTTTTCAAATCTGATTATCTCAGTCTTCAATTTGAAATCTCTCAGTAGCTCCTTGTAATCTAGGAGACAGTGCATTTAGTTTGGCACAGAAAACCATGACCTGATATTTCATACCTTTTCCCTCCCTCCTGTCCTTCCTTCCTTCCGTCCCCCCTTCCATATTTATTGATCGTCTATATGGTGGTAATTATCTCAGGCCCTAGAGCTCAAAAGTAGACAAAACAAAGTTCTTGTTCTCATAGGGCTTACACTCTAGTGATAGGAGGCAGACAATAACAAACAGTAAACCAAATATAGAATATGTCAGGTGAGGATAAATGCATTAGTTTTCCTTTTTTCTTTTCCTTTTTTCTTTTAAATAAATGCATTAGTGTTTTTTTTTCTTTTTCTTTCATTTTATTGATGTGTATCTAGCACATTTGATGCCTGGAATAGATTTTTTTTTTAAATATGTTTATGGCCTAGTCTATGCAGTAAAGTTATTTTCAGAAATAATCATGTAATAATCAGTAATAAAAATTATTTTGATTCATTCTTATAAAAAAGACATTAACAATTAAAATAATTTCAATATTAAAGATATAGTTCACATGGTTTCACTATTTTAATTTTAATTTGAAACAAAAACTCCTCATAGTTGGCCAAGATTAAAGAGTTGAAGTAATTCATATTGTGTCATGTCTATCATTTTATCAATTCCAAATCAACTGTTTAAACATTAGAATGTAATAGTGAGGGGTGGAGACACAGGCCACTTATGGGCAGTTGGAATAAGGAATGCTTATAACTGAACCAGCCTGTGCCAGTGGCCACTATTTAGTTGGAATTTCCCACATTAACTTCCCTGTAGATCTCAATGTTTATTGAAGGATGGATAATAAAAATGGAACAATTTAAAGCATATACACATGTTACTAGAACTCTACAGCAACCACAGTGATTATTTAGAATTTAGATCTACCAAAGATTTTTGGTAGACTGACTTTAGACTATCAGTGACATTGTTGAGAGCAGCTCATGGTGAAAATACAGGGTGTATTTTAATCAGTCTTATAACTGTTTTAAATTGTCTAAATCAGTACACCCACTTATGGCATGCACCTGGGTTTGGAATTATGCTGGTAAGGGAATAGAGATGATGGGATTTGGGGCTTGAGCAACCCATAAAATGGAATTGTCTGAGGACCAGTGTTAGGATCGAGGACCCAAAGTTTAGTTTGGGGCATGATAAATCTGAGAGAACTATTAGACATGCAAGTGAACCTGAAGGTCTAGAATTTAGGTCTGAGGATAAAAATGTGAAATTTATTACATGTAGATGACATTTAAAGCTCTGAGACAAAGAGGAACTCATCTAGTAATCAGAGAATCTGACTGCAGGGCTGTGGTGTTACTGCTAGAGCCTCCTGACACTCCTCTGCTTCATTTGCCATTCCCTGAACACAGTATGCACGCTCTTGTCCTCCTCCCCTTTCTCTTCCTCCTCCTTGTCGTTTTCTTTGTCCTCGGATGCCTTCCTTCTTTTCCACTTAGCTGAAAGTTGATCATTTATCACATTTCACCTACCGGATTATCTCATCCCATAATAAGCCTCCCCTCCTTTGAAACACTGTTGTTCACATTGATATTTTACATTTGTCAAATAGTTCTGTGTATGTATAATCTCCCTTCTCTCTGCTGACCTCATCCATTGGTGAATAAAATGTGTCACAATTACAACTGCCCGTATTCCCCTGTAATACCCTACAAAGGCCCCTCTTTGGTGCCCAGAGCATTATGATGACTTTGACGTAGTATGGCTAGGGTCTACAAGTCAGCTTAAAAGATTTTTATCTTTGACCTAGGCCCAAATTTACTCTTAATTATAATCTTATGTCCTAATTAGATGGAAAGCTCCTTTAGTGTAGGGCATTGATTTTTATACTGTTTAATATGTTGCATTTTCTGTAGCACTGAGCATGGTATCTTGCTAATTGCTTTATGTATGAAAAGTAATTGAACAGTTAAGTTCTTAAGTCACCAAAGAATGAAAAATCTGCAAGCACTTTAGAAGACTTAGAACTGAATGATCCGTCAGGTTCATCTTCAACAATTATTTATTTATTTTACAAATTTAACTCCATAATCCCTGGATATAGCTCCTTCATTGCCTGTACTACATTCTATTGTAATTATCTGTTTATGTAACTTTATCCCAGGAGGGTATATCAAAAGTGGGAATTTGGTAAAATTCACCATCAAGTCCCTGTAGCTAATGCCTGTGTCTGGCTCTTTGTAAATGCTTATTGAATAAGTAGATAACTGAATAAATGAATTACTATATGTTCATGAACATAAATAGTCTTCTAATTGCTACAAAACATGAAGAGTTATTTGCCCTTAACTCTGATACTCTATAAACTATTATACTATTGAAATGATTATATTTTAGGACTCATTTTTTTAAGTGCAAACAGCAAGCACTACTATTACATAGGATTACTTTTTAATGACTGTATTCTTTGGGACACCTACTGCTTTAATAGAAGAAGATTGGTTTACTATAAAAAGTGTTCTATGGATCACACGGAACCAATCCCATAATATCGAAACAGCATGGTAACACAAAGTTTAGATTTGAATTTGAACAAGCTTGTGGTGTATTTGTGAAATATATATGTATATAGGTATATGTATATACATATATTAAACACTAAAAATAAATTTCAGCTAATTTTTATTGTTTTTAAAAATATTTTATTTATTTATTTGACAGAGAGATCACAAGTAGGCAGAGAGGCAGGCAGAGAGATGGGGGGAAGCAGGTTCCCCACTGAGAAGAGAGCCTGATGTGGGGCTCGATCCCAGGACCCTGAGATCATGACCAGAGCCGAAGGCAGTGGCTTAACCCACTGAACCAGGCAGGCGCCCCTAATTTTTGTGTTTTTAAGCTTTTGTTTTTTTAGGAATTCATAGGATTATTGGTAGAGAATTCAACTAAATACTTTAATAAATTTTGAAGTGTTGGAATTGCTTTTGACCAATTGTTTTGACCAATTTGTTTTCCATTGTTTATATTTATTTACATATCATTTGCTACTATATCTACTGTTGTTCATATAATATTGTGTCATGTGTGTAAAATTTGGATGTTCTCACACTTATGTGATGTGAACATACTCTTAGAAAAGGTGTTTATACCTTTAATACTGATCAGTATAAACATGTTGCATTTTTTAAAGATTAGTGATTTTTCCCGCAAATGCTTCTTTTACTTTTCTTTTTTTCCCCCAGTATTTCCGAAATCCCTCAGTTCCGGCTGTCATATGATGCAGTGAATTTTGAGATTGAGCTTATGAAGGACCTTGGTGTAAAGGTAAATGAAAAATATAACACATGTATATTGCTCAAAGAGAAAGGAATAAGCTCTACACTAAAGATTAACAGCAAAATGTCACACATTTTAGGAGAGAACAATTAAAAGCTACACCAGGCAGAATCAGAAAGATGCTTCTCCTTGCTTAGGGCATTTGTCTGTCTACTGTCTGAATGCCACTAGCCTGGAAAAGGGCAATCAATAGTTCTCATCTGGCACGCCTGCATGTGATTAATTGTCTGTAAGAAACAAATTCCTAAATTGCTTTAGGGGTTCAATGCAGCTAATAGAAGGATTTCGTTTCTTTAATCACATTTTTTTCATGCAAGTTGTATGCACTCTGAAATATTTGTATTTCACAATTTGGACCATAATTTCTCAGAGAGGTTTATTTTATTTATTATATGCATCATGTCAGTAGTGTTAATGTGATAGTCCTTTCTTAACATAAGCAGCAAATCAGTGTGGTAGAAAGCAACAGCTTTGTGTTTTTCATTGTTTTGTGAAATAAATGTTATTCTTTTAAAGGTGGCCAGAAGTTAACATTTATACTTTCAGAATTTGTCTGTAGATATTCCTATTCCTTTCTATGAATTAGGAATATTAAACTCTGGCTCTTCACTTGAACATATTACTATTTTGGTTTCAAAATGTTAATTATATACCATAGATATACACAGTACATTAATAAAGTACTGTGGTTTACATAATACATTCTGTAAGTGCATGCAAAAGATATTTTGAAAAGTGATTAACAAACTTGTGGCTTTTGCATTTAGAAATAAAAACTAAAATAATCAAAAGGGTTTAAACACTCAAAACAAATTTTGTGCTTTTGCACTTTTAATTACATTTTGTTTGGCAGTGGCTGGGATAAAGCATTTACACATAATCACTAAACAAAAAACCTTATAACAAGTAAGTACACAGAACAACTGTGCACAAGTTTATGAAAGCTTGGCGTTCAAAAATAGTGTTCAAAATAGATCATTTAAGGATGATTATTTGCTTTTTTAAAATATATTCTGGAAAGTTCTTTAAATGTCTTTCATTCTGAATACAAGTGCCTACCTAAATCTCATTAAATAAGGAAAGTATTTATTGGGACTCAAACTAATATATTAAGTGTAAACTAATATACTGGGTGTTAGTACCAATTGAAGATGAATCAGAAATTAATTTAAAGCACTTCTAAATTTATCTTATAAGTAATTGCAAAATCACATTCAATTTTTGCAGTACCAGATATATTGCATAAATTAGGGCATACCCATTACTCTCATTAGGAAACCCATCAAGAACATAGTAGTTGTGAATATACTAAGTGCCAGAAAAATACACATTTTAGATTTAGTCATGCAACTTTCTAATTTTATAGTCAGATAACTATGACAAAGTCAATTAGTATCCCTAGATTTGGTCCATATCTGTTCAAAGGTAACAGTGTGAACTACCATTTGTGTAAAATAGAAACTTATCTGCTTATATATGCAGAGAATATTTCTAGAAAGAGAAGAATCTGAGAGCATAAATTTGCTTTTGGGAAGGTGTGGGAAGAACTTACAACCATTTTGAACATTTGGTTTTTAAACCTTGTGAATTTATCATATTGTCAAGAAAAATTAGAACCTAAATTAAAGAGGAGGTTAATATTATCTTGTCCACCTTTCAGGTTGTTTTAAGATGAGAAAGAGAGTTGTTAAAACTTGCTTTGTAAAAATTGAATTATATGTATAATTACGAGGAGAGACAGCAATGAGATTCCTTTTCCGCTTTGAGGACTTGCAGGATAGGACACTTGCAGCTTTTATGACTTATAAATTTCAGCCATAAGAAGATACGTATTTTTTTAAAAAGTCTAAACTTATTACCTCCTTTTCCTCCTCACCAGATTCTTCTTAACATTCCTTCTGTTTCTGCTTCTCAACTAACATTTTATATTTTTAAGTCAACAATAATTTCCTGGCAATGAAGTGAATTTTGCTCTGAGTCCATACTGTTTGATTCCTGCGCAGCATATGACATATCCTCATGTATGTGTGTATATGTGTGTATGTGTCTGTCTGTCTGTATAGATGTATGTATGCATGTTTCTGGCTTTCAAGGTCTAGCATTATCTTGGTGTTCAGTTTTTCTTTCTAATAGGTTTGCTGAATTTATTCAAGAGATAATAGCTGAGAATTTACTTTTGCGAAGTGGTATGATTACTATTCTAAAACCATCCATTCAAACTCCAGTTCTATATTCTTTTTTTTTTTTTTTAAAGATTTATTTATCTTAGGGAAAAAGAGAGTGAGAGAGCATGAATTGGCAGTTGGGGCAGGGGACAGGGCGAAAATCCCAAGCAGAATCCCAACTGAGCTTAGAGCCTGATGTGAGTAAGGCTCAGTGCCTCAACCCTGAGATCATGGCCTGAGCCAACACCAAGAGTCAAGGGTTGCCTGGATGGCTCAGTGGGTTAAACCCTCTGCCTTTGGTTCAGGTTATGATCCCAGGGTCCTGGGATCAAGCCCCACATTGGGCTCTCTGCTTAGGAGGGAGCCAGCTTCCCCCTCTCTCTCTGCCTGCCTCTCTGCCTACTTGTGATCTCTGTCAAATAAATAAATAAAATCTTAAAAAAAAAAAAAAAAAGAGTTGGATGCTTAACCGACTGAACCACCCAGGAGCCCCAAACTCTAGTTCTATATTCCTAGTAGTTTAATGAGTACATCTATCATCCAAATAACATAAAGTCATCATACACAAAGCCAAGTTTAAATCATCTTTACTCCCGAATATGTTCTTAAGTTTCCTTTTGAATAATTTCAATTTATTCATATGTAATACCTTGATAGATTGATTCTTCTTAATTTTAAATTTTTACATTTTTCCTGTCAGATATTGTCACAAGAAAATAATGAGACTTTTATTTGCTCTCTATTTGTACATTATATATTGTATATTTTTTCTTTTACATTCTTTATATATCATTTTTTCTTCTACTATTTCTTTGGCTGGAATCTCTAGTATGTTAGAAAAGAGTGTTAATACAAAGTGTCCTTTTTTGTCTTTGAGATAACATTTTTAATTATATTGAACAGACTTTATTTTTCTAGACGTAGAATATTAAAATTTTATTGGGGAAGGGGTGTGAAACTTTTTTTTTAAAGATTTTATTTATTTATCTGATAGACAGAGATCACAAGTAGGCAGAGAGGCAGGCAGAGAGAGAGGAGGAAGCAGGCTCCCTGCTGAGCAGAGAGCCTGACGCGGGGCTCAATCCCAGGACCCTTAGATCATGACCTGAGCCGAAGGCAGAGGCTTAACTCACTGAACCACCCAGGCGCCCCGGGGTGTGAAATTTTTTAAAGGCCATTTTAAATACATTAAACATTAAATGTTCAGTTAATATATTGAATTTTATAAACCTTTGCATTCTGGAATGTATCCACTTTTGCATTGTTTTATTATATCTGTACATATACATTTGCTCTGTTAGTCTTTTTAAATATTTTCTATTTCCTATATTTATTTATGTAACGGGTATGAAAATGGGAAATGGGCAGAGGATAGTCAAATACCATTGATGTCCTTGCATAGTTTCAAATATACTGAAAGCCCATTTGTTTCATTTATTTATGTTTGTTATCTTTGTGAGTTTTGGTAATAAAATTATGGTAGCCTTATAAAAATAAATTTCTCAGCATTTCATTATTTCCTTATTGGTAAGAATGTTGTTTTGAGATGAGACTTAACTATTTTACTAACTTTGAAAATTTTGTCACTCTGACCTCAAAGCCTTTTTATGAGAGATGGAACTTTTACCTTTTAAAAAAAATGTTTTAAATTTTACTAATTTAACTAATTTATATACCAAGCGTGGGGCTCAAACTCACAACCCTGAGATCAAGAGCTCCGTGCTCCACTGACTGGTCCAGCCAGGTGCCCCTGACTTTTTATTTTTAATGGTTATTAGTCTTTTCATGTATTTCATTTTCATATCAATTTGGCCAATATGTATTTTCCTAGAAAAAAATTGTTTCACTGAGACTTTTGGAATAATTAGCACAGATTTAAATACATTATCCTCTATGCAATAAGAATATCTCATCTATGTCTCTGATAATCTCCTCTGTATCCCATCTGTGTCTCTGATTTCTAAACCTCTACATTATATTTTCTTAAGTTTTTTCTTGATAAGAGTAGGTAGTAGTTTCTGTAGTTAATATATGCTTTAAAAGAACCACCTCTTGGGCACCTGGGTGGCTCAGTGGGTTAAGCCTCTGCCTTTGTTCAGGTCATGATCTCAGGGTCCTGGGATCGAGTCTCGTGTCGGGCTTTCTGCTCAGCAGGGTACCTGCTTCCCACCCCCCTTTCTCTTTGCCTGCTGCTCTGACTTCTTGTGATCTCTCTCTGTGTCAAATAAATAAATAAAATCTTAAAAAAAAAAAAAAAAAGAACCACCTTTCAGTTTTGTTTTCTTATTCTCTAATTGCTGACTTTATTAATTCTTTCTTCCTGCTATCCTTACATTTATTTTTCTGTTTTAATGTTTTGAGTTGTATACTTACTTTTCTTTTTTCTGGGTTGAATAATGAAATGATTTTTAATTATTAATTTCTTTTTTAATAAACCCTTCTCAGTATCTCTGTATTTTCATTAATATTATTATTGTTATTTTTCTTGAATAATTGTAATTTTATTTTTTCCTTTTGCACAGAATTGCTTAGGGTAATATTTTTATCTGTTCATATATTCTTGTGATAGAATTCAAATTTTTGTTTTTTATTTTACTTAGCAGCAGAATATATAGCTTTTAATTTCTCAAATATACTCAGCTTATTTTGCTTCAAAGGATCTAGTATAATATAATTGTTTATTCTTTAGAAGAAATAGCATCTTAGCTGTATTTTTATAAAACCTCTTTATTTTATATAAACATTTCTATTATTTTTAACCCTAGTAGAGTTTTACAAAGCCTCTTATGATATTCATGTCAGTGTCACTAACTTTTAGATTAGATACTGTTTTTTTATATGTTTTGCAATTCAGAAAATATGTGGATATAAATACTTTTGTTTCAATCTTTACACTATTTCTAATGACTTCATTATTAAAAGCTAAAAACTGTAAATCTGCTTAAATATTTTTTATTTTTTCTAGATATTTTTATATTTGACATTTCTCAAAATATTTTGATAGAATTTAATTAAAGTTAATTTGTAATTACTAGGCATGTCTTCTGCTTCATAATTTGAGTAAAAATATCTAACTGAGATCTTATTTGTGATAACCTTTCTACAGCATCTTCTTTCTTATTATAGTTATTTGAAGCATTTCTATTATTATAGAATGTTATTGGAAAATAATATAAAATCATATCATAACTCTACTGGAAGGAGAGAAACGTATCAATACCTACAAAATAATTTTTGTGTCTAAAGAAGGCAAATATTATTTTTAAAATTTTTCCATTTGATCTCCTATCTTAGGGATTCTGGAAATATTTTATCTCTTTAGCCAAATAGTCTATCACAATGTGAAGATCATATAAATTGTTATCTGTATTTTTATTTTACTTTATTACTTTTTAAATTTTATTATTTTTTTTAGTGTTCCAAGATTATTGTTTATGAACCACGCCCAGTGCTCCATGCAATACGTGCCCTCCTTAATACCCACCACCAGGCTCACCCAACCCCTGACCTGCATCCCCTCCAGAACCTTCAGTTTGTTTCTCAGAGTCCACAGTTGCTCCTGATTCATCTCCCCCGCTCTGATTTCCCACAATTACTTTTCCTTTCCTTCTCCTAATGCCCTCTGTTATTCCTAAAGCAAGTAAGTGAAACCATATGATAACTTACTTTCTCTGCTTATTTCACTCAGCATAATCTCCTCCAGTCCCGTCCATTTTGATACAGAAGTTGGGCATTCATCCTTTCTGATGGAGGCGTAATATTCCATTGTATATATGGACCATATCTTCTTGATCCATTCATCTGCTGAAGGGCATCTTGACTCTTTCCACAGTTTGGCAATTATGGACATTGCTGCTGTGAATATTGGGGTATATATGGCCCTTCTTTTCACTACATCTGTATCTTTGGGGTAAATACCCAGTAGTGCAATTGCAGGGTCATAGGAAAGCCCTATTTTTAATTTCTTAAGGAATTTCCACACTGTTTTCCAAAGTGGCTGTACCAATTTGCATTCCCAACAACAGTGCAGGAAGGTTCCCCTTTCTCCACATCTTCTCCAGCACATGTTGTTTACTATCCTGTTAATTTTGGCCACTCTAACTGATGTAAGGTAGTATCTCAATGTGGTTTTGATTTGAATCTTCCTGATGGCTAATGATGATAAACATTTTTTCATGTGTCTGTTAGCCATTTGTATGTCTTCTTTGGAGAAGTGTCTGTTCATGTCTTCTGCCCATTTTTCGACATGAATATCTGTGTTTTGAGTGTTTTGATGAATATCTGTGTTTTGATGCTGAACAACTTTGAGGAGTTCTTTATAGATCTTCGATATTACCCTTTGTAGCGTCATTTGTGAATATCTTCTCCATTCCATGGGTTGCCTTTTTGTTTTGTTTACTCTTTCCTTTGCTGTGGAGAAGGTTTTGATCTTGATGAAGTCCCAAAAGTTCATTTTCGCTTTTGTTTCCTTTGCCTTTGGAGACATGTCTTGAAAGAAGTTGCTGTGGCCAATGTCAAAGAGGTTACTGCGTATGTTCTTCTCTAGGATTTTGATGGATTCCTGCCTCAAACTGAGGTCTTTTATCCATTTCGAGAGTTTGTCTTTGTGTATGGTATAAAAGAATGGTCAAGTTTCATTCTTCTACACGTTGGTGTCCAATTTTCCCAGCAACAAATACTGAAGAGACTGTCTCTTTTCCACTGTATATTTTTTCCTGCTTTGTTGAAGATTATTTGACCATGAAGTTGCAGGTCCATATCTGGGCTCTCTACTCTGTGCCACTGTTCTATGTGTCTGTTTTTGTGCCACCATGCTGTCTTGGTGATCACAGCTATGTAATAAAACTTGAATCAGGCAAAGTGATGCCCCCAGTTTTGTTTTTCTTTTTCAACATTTCCTTAGCAATGCGGGGTCTCTTCTGGTTCCATACAAATTTTAGGATTCTTTGCTCCAGCACTTTAAAAAATGCCAGTGTAATTTTGATTAGGATAGCATTGAAAGTATGGATTGCTCTGGGCATTATAAACATTTTAACAATGTTTATTCTTCTCATTCATGAGCATGGAATGCTTTTCTGTCTTTTTATGTCTTCTTCAATTTTATTCATGAGTGTTCTGTAGTTCCTCAAGTACAGATCCTTTCTTCTTTGGTTAGGTTTATCCCAGGTATCTTGTGGTTCTTGGTGCTACAGTAAATGGAATCGATTCTCTAATTTCCTTTTCTATATTTTCTTTGTTACTGTATATGAAAGCAAGTGATTTCTGTGCATTGACTTTGTATCCTGGCACATTACTGAATTGCTGTATGAGTTCTAGTAGTTTGGGGGTGGAGTCTTCTGGGTTTTCCATATAAAATATCATGTCATCTGCAAAGAGAGAGAGAGTTTGACTACTTCTTTGCCAATTCGAATACCTTTTATTCTTTTTGTTGTCTGATTGTTCTTGCCAGGACTTCTAGTACGATGCTGAACAATAGTGGTGAGAGTGGGCATCCTTGTCGTTTTCCTGATTTGAATGGAAAGGCTGTCAGTTTTTCCCCTTTGAGAATGATATTCGCTATGGGTTTTTAATAGACGGATTTTATGAAGTTGAGGAATATTCCCTTTATCCCTATACTTCGAAGAGTTTTAATCAGGAACTGATGCTGTATCTTGTCAAATGCGTTTTCTGCATCAATTGAGAGGATCATGTTGTTCTTCTTTCTTCTCTTACTGATTTGTTCTATCACATTGATTGATTTGTGAATGTTGAACCACCCTTGCATCCCATGGATAAATCCCACCTGGTCATGGTGGATAATCTTTTTAATATACTGTTGGATCCTATTAGCTAGGATCTTACTGAGAATCATCTTGGCATCCATATTCATCAGTGATATTGGTCTGAAATTCTCCTTTTTGATGGGGTCTTTGCCTGATTTGTGGATCAGGGTAGTGCTTGTCATAGAAAGAGAAGAGACTGGAAGTTTTCCTTCTGCTTCAATGTTTTGAAACAGCTTCGGGGGAATAGGTATTATTTCTTCTTTGAATGTTTGGTAGAATTTCCCAGGGAATCTGTCAGGTCCTGGGCTCTTCTTTTTTGGGAGGTTTTGATCACTGCTTCAATCTCATTACTAGATATTGGTCTATTCAGGTTGTCAGTTTCTTCCTGTTTCAGTCTTGGAAGTTTATAGGTTTCCAAGAATGCATCTACTTTTTCTACGTTGGTTAACTTATTGGCATATAACTGTTGATAATAATTTCTGATGATTGTTTCTGTGTCCTTGGTATTATCACGATCTCTCCCCTTTCATTCATAATTTTATTAATTTGGGCCCTCTTCTTTTTTTTTTGGATTAGTTTTGCCACTGGTTCATCGATCTTATTGATTCTTTCAAAGATCCATCTTCTAGTTTCGTTGGTATGTTCTACTGTATCCCTACTTTCTAACTCATTGATTTCTGCTCTAATCTTGATTATTTCCCTTCTTTGCGTGGGGTTGGCTTAATTTGTTGTTGATTTTCCAGTTCTTTGAGGTATAGAGAGTTGGTGTTTTGGGGATTTTTCAGGTTTTTTGAGTGAGGCTTGGATGGCTATGTAGTTCCCCCTTAGGACTGCCCAAGTCCTAAGTTTTGAACAGATGTGTCTTCATTGGTTTCCAGAAATTGTTTAAGTTCTTTTTTGGTTTTCCTGGTTCATCCAAACACTCTTCAGCAGGAACGTCTTTAGCTTCCAAGTGTTTGAATTCTTTCCAAACTTTTTTTTGTGGTTGAGTTCCAGTTTCAAAGCATTGTGGTCTGAGAATATGCAGGGAATAATCTCAGTTTTGAGATTGAGCCCTAATTTGTGACCCAGTATGTGCTCTATTCTGGAGAAGGTTCCATGTGCACTGGAGAAGAATGAGTATTCTGTTGTTTTAGGGTGGAATGTTCTGTATATATCTATGAGGTTCACCTGGTCCAGTGTGTCATTCAAAGTTCTTGTTTCTTTATTGATTTTCTGCTTGGACAATCTGTTACTGAGAGTGGCATGTTAAGATCCCCTACAATTAATGTATTGATAGCAATATGACCCTTTATTTTGATTAACAGTTGGCTTATGTAGCTGGCTGCTCCCATATTGGGGGCATAAATATTTACAATTGTTAGGTCTTCTTGGTGAATAGACCCTTTATGAATGATATAGTGTCCTTCTGTATCTCTGACTACAGTCTTCAGCTTAAAATCTAATTTTTCTGGTATGAGAATTGCTACCCCAGCTTTCGTTTGAGATCTGTTGGCATGAAAGATCGTTCTCCATTGCTTCACTTCCAGTCTGGATGTATCTTTAGGTTCCAAATGTGTCTCTTACACACATATAGATGGGTCCTGTCGTTTCATCCACTCTGCAAACTCGTGCCGTTTTATGGGAGCATTTATCTGTATTTTTAATAATGGGTATCACACATTTTCTTTGAAGAAAGAATTATATTCCAAAACAAAGTTGTAAACCTTTATCTCCATTACAAATATTATTATATATATATATATGAAGGCATATTATGGATATGTAAAGGAAGTTCCATGAAGTCCCAAAGGGGATCTTAGATGGAAATTTGGCTCAGGGCTTACTATATTTAGCCCTTAAATTTGAACAGTAATAATTCTTATCCTGAGCTTGAAGTAGAGTGAATTTATTCTGAATTTAGCTACAAAGCTTGAGTACTCAGCCCCTTATTACTAAAGCCACTAGAGAAAGGTACATTATATGTTGTAATCCATGTTTAAGAAAAATCAAGATGAACTATTACATATATAGAAGTACATAGGACTAAAAGGAACAAAAACAGAAACAAAATGCTCAGCATGTGGCATTTTTCTAATATCATATCTATTTAACAAATAATATTACGATTTCATAGTCTATCAGCCACAGGAATGTTTTCAGTAGTTGTAGTTGTCTTGTAATAATAGCTTTAGTTACATGTTACACATTTCATCTCAGTTTCCCAAGGCATAAGGTAAACAGAATTTTAACTTTTTTTGTCAAAGAGTCTTTTTCCTTGTTCTTTCTGACTGAGATTTAGTTACTGATTAGATGACTAGGAGTCCGAGGCTTTTAGAAAAGGGAAATTTGACTAGATTCCCCAGCACAGGCAGATTAGATGACTAGGAGTCCGAGGCTTTTAGAAAAGGGAAATTTGACTAGATTCCCAGCACAGGCAGAGAAGAGTACTGGTGCCTGTCATTTCACTGAATATTGTTATTATTGCTGTCTCATTTCCATCATGGAGCTGCTACCCAATGGCTATTATCCGTCTTTCTCACAGTGTCCGTCCACAGTATAGTGAAGTCTTCTGGTCCCAGTCCCAATATATTAACGCCAAGAGTCAAGTGACTTATCTTTCCAGTTTTCAGTACACTGGAGTATAATTCAACTGTTTTTGTTCTTCCCAGTTGCATAGTATTGCCTAAGGTGGAAATGGGCTGCAGAAATATGAAATATCTGAATTTCTTTCCTGTACATTATGAACTCAGACATGTTCACTGTACTAGAGTGGAAGGATTGGGATGTCTTTGTTTATGTTTGATAAGTCACGTGGTGCCAATACTAAACTAAACTGCACACACACACACCACCTCGGGGAAGATAGGGGTCTTTAGTGAATCTTTCTGCTGAAGCAGTACATAAACTAAACCTAAAGTCAGGGATTCTGAGGATCACTTCCATGAATTAAGCCATCAGCAGGGCATTCCACAGCTCAACTTTGGAGATGGCGGTTTTACTCTTTTTGCTAAAACTTTATTTAGAATGTTTGGACCTAGAGTTTTCTTTTATGTCTTGCCTTTATTGTATATTGGTTTTAAGGTTATTTATTTAATAAAATAAACAGTAAAACTTTCTATCTCTACAATGAGAAGTAGTTTAATAAAAGAAAAATCTTCTTTAAAAATTTAGAATAAATTGTAATTCAGAAACTGAATTACAATTTATTCTAAATTTTTAAAGAAGATTTTTCTTTGGTATTAGGTACAGTTAGTGTTTAATTCTAATATTAAACACTAATATTAACACCCTCTGCAGTTAGTGTTTAGTTCTAATATAAATACACACTATTAGATACTATAAAGCACCTTTAATAGTATGTGCTTACTTGATGTTTTAATTTGTTCTGTAATATTTGATATGTTCCAGAGTTCTGAATGTTAGTTATTAATCTCACTTTGTCCTCTCCTTATAAACTTCCAGACATTTATTCTATCTCCCAATATAAAAGTAGATTAGTATTTTAGGAGAACAAGATGGCCCTGTATGACACAATCCCAGAGATCTTCTTCTCCTACTTTCTCTTTCTATTCTTTGCTTTGCCCTTTATATTCCAGAAACACTACATTTCCAGTAGGTCTAAACATGCAATCTGTTTTTCTATGCCTTTGAAGATGGTGCCACTTCTTTCATTCTCTTTTTACCTCAGAAACGTAAGATCACAGTTGTTACTCATGCTGGCTCTGTAGTTAGACTATAGATGCAATCTTGATAAATGTTGCCTAAGCCCTCTTGCTCCTTAGTATCATCATCTGTAAAACGAGGATACCAATACTACTTCACAAGTCTAATTGTAAGGATTAAATGAGTCCATATATGAGGTATTTAGAAGAAAGCCTTGCACTTAGTTAAGTACTCTGTACAGGTATTTTAGATTATTGTTTCATGGGTAAAGTTTGTTCTTACTCTGTGATTCAGTTTAGAGGCTTTTGTTTTTAAGAACATGCTATCTTCAGAACCCAGAGAAGCCTACCAGGTGTTATGCCTCCTTCTCTATAGTGGTAAGTGAGAATAAAATTGCAACAAAATATTTTACTTTAGGAAGCCTATACTGTCACACACCTGACAAGTAGACATCTCAACTTTAATCCAGTGACTAGTCCTTGATCTTCTTAGGAGTCATTGTCTGCCCTCTCAGTGCATGTGTCTTAACAAAGTCTCCAACATACTAGCCACCTCTTGTTCATGCTGTCCGATACGCCCGGTGTTCTCAGTGTAATGGATCACTGTGATGTTCTTTGGGATGGACAGATAGTTTCAGATTACATATATTATTACAGCAGAGAGTCGACATATTCCTGAGGCAAAACTATAAATGAATATTCTTATCTTTCCCCTGTGAATGTGAACTCTTTCTGATTCCTTTTTCTCAGAAGCAGGATGGAAAAGGATACCCCATGCAGTGTACCTGTGGCCTTATTAATCTGCTTTAGCAATAATACCACATCCGTCACAGAAACTGCAATCAGGGGTGCTCTTTGGTTGCGCCTGCAGTAGTTTACAGTTATTCTTCAGGAATCATCTGGTCTCAGTAGGAGCCAGCCTGGTGAATTACAGAGAAATATAACATGGGCCACCACCATCTCTCCTCATCCTACCCATCCTCAGGATATGGTGGTGTGTTTGATTTACTCTCTCGACTGGGATTTCAAAAGTTCTCTGGCCTTCCCAATTATTGAAGCTGTTATAGCTCTTACTGCACAGACCAGCAAGCGACCCAATGTGGGGATTACTTCAACTGACAAGTATAGCAGTTTTGCTTATGCAGTTGAATACTGGGGGAATGATCACTCCCTAGGGCTATGATCTCAGTGGTCCCACAGGGAGCCAGAATTTTACTAGGGTCTATTTTTTACCTTTTCCTTGTAGTTCCCCACTCTTGCATCTCTAGGTATATATGTCAGTGAAGAATCCGTGTCCCGTGTCCTTGAAGCATGTGATTATTTGCCCTTTCTCCAGCTTACAGTCACCTGGGTAAATGGTCATAGTTCCCTTTGGAGAGGGACTAAGGGAATCATTACAGTATTAATATGACAGGTTGTTGCAGGGTCCTTCTTCCTGGGGACTTGGCCACCCTCTGCAGTTAGTAGGTTCCAGATCTGAAAATCGGCTCTTGTCTGGGAACTGAACAAAGAATCATGACTTTTAATAGTGGTGTCTACCCTCTGCCTCCCAACTCTATTCATCTTCCCTAGACAGTGTCCTCTGTCAAAATTCTATTATTTTAAAAAGCCCTGTTAAAATCCTTCTACCTCTATTTATTCTCATCCTGTGAACTCAGCCATAACAAATCTCTCTGTCCTCTTGAATTCCTGCAGACATGTGCTGATCACACTTTGTTTTATATTATATTTATTTATGTACATCTTTTGCACAGATCTTCATTATACACTGAGGCAGAAACTGTGACTCATTTATCACTTTATTGTTTAAAGTGTCCCACATAGTACCTTGAACACACTAATCAAGCTATGAAAGTTTACTGACTTGATTTTAAATACACTAGCTTTTCTTCTGCTACTTCATTAAAAGGCAAAACTGCATTTAGTCCTTAAGCAAGATATGTTAGTGTTCTACTTATATACCGTTTTGTATATGTAAGCCTATATACTAGAAGACAAAAATATGTCTACATGTATATGGAATTTTTTATATATCAAGTTTCTGTTCTTTTTGATGTTAGAGTTTTAATTAATCAAATGCCAAAACATCATTATTCAAACATTTTTTCTTATAGATAATTTGTGGCAAAAGCCTTTCAGCAAATGAAATAACTCTTAGCACTTTGAAAGAAGAAGGGTATAAAGCTGCTTTCATTGGAATAGGTGAGTAGCTTGCTTTTAAATATTTTTTCTTTGTAATTTTTAAAAAATTTCTTGACGGTGTCCAGAATAACTGCCTGCAGACATTTCCACAATAAAAGTTACATCTGTTTGGAGAGCAGACAGGAATGAGTGGCTAAAGAAAGTTTTCTATTTATAACTGTGTTGTCTCACCTTCACTATGGGTAGACAGTGCCAAGACCATTTTTAACTTCCCCTTCTCTCCCTATGCCATCATTACCAGTGAACATCTCTAAAACACAAGATGTTCTTCAGTCATGCCATGGAAGCTCAGAATTTGGGCTTCATGATGTCTAGATGCTGTGGCTTTCTCTTTATGATAAAACCAATTGGCCAAATAGATAATAAAAGACAGAGTTGGCTTGGGTTTTGTTTGTTCTACTCATCTTTTCCCAAAATTTCCTAAAGAATTTTCATATTTAGATGAATTTTAAAGATGCTCAGTTGTACTTCGGAAAGTCACACGTACAATGTAGAGCTGCTAAGACACTTCACATGTACCATGGCTGCCTGTTTTGTCTGCATGTTACACAGAGCTTGAGTGGTCTCCCTCTTTCTCCATTCACTTATTGTTTCACGGAAAGACCAGAGAGAGCAAAGAGTTGATTTAACTTAGTCTTTGTCTCATGAACTTTGTATTCATTCTTTCCTGTCCCGATACCGGGGACCATTATGGCATACAAACTGAACAAGTCCGTCCTCTTGTCTTCCAGCTTGTCTTTGCTTCAGTTCACATTCCTTAAATGTGAATAGCTAAATAATAAAGCTACATGCAATGAAAATTGTTCCACTTCTTTGAGTGATCTCACAGTGGATAACATTTGTTTTGGGACTGTCCTTACTCAGATCATATCTAGAGTGAAATTATCAGGAATGCTTCTTAGTCCACTAAATTTTTTTTAACAAGATGCCATGTATTCTCTTACTAGGTAATTGCTACCAAGTCTAAGATGATCTCTGTCCCTCTGTTTATATAGATGAAAAATTATGGAGAGGAAAATAAATTTTTACTGTAGCTTCTAGCTTCTAAATGTCTGTAACGAACCTCCTTCCCTTTGGGAACCTGAGTCATCACTATTTCTCTATATTATCTTCATTCAAATACAATAATCACTGTGTAGATTAAGAATAGGGAGGAAAGGTCTGACATTTTCATAGGTTTCATTTTTAAAGGCACTACGCCAACTTTGGTTTTACTTTCAACGTACATTCTTGTATGGTGAATTAAGATACAAGAAGTAACATAAAGAAATAAGTCAGGCACCTCTGAAGTATATTCTACTAATACCAGCAATTTTCGATCAGTAAGTTGCTGTTACTTTCAATAAGTACAGGTTCAAAGACACTTTGTGAATAATGAATGGAAAATTTAGTGAGGCAATAGGCATGAAATTTTGGTGATGTTTTCAAAATAGCTATTTATAATTCACCATTCTGGTTTTCTACAGCAGTTGTATAGAAAAGATAGGTTTTCCATTGATGGAATAGTATATGTTAATGCAGTTTTGTGATCTCTACAAATGTTGTCTACAAAGAATCTCTGTATTGGAGAGATAAGTGCCAAGTAAATACATTGAAATATCTCCAAATTAATTGCATAATCAGATTAAAATAAAAATTTGAAACAATTAAATGGTTTACCGGTCTGAGTGGTTTTAGCTGTAAAAATATCTTCCATCTGTTAGAATCAATAATGTTTTAATTTTTTTTAAGATTTCATTCCATTAAATCTCCTTACATATGTTATTTGATAATGCCACATCCGTTCACAATACTCCATTTCACTCTGCACTGAGGTGTGAATACTGCATTTAAAATGTGGAGTCCTTTCATATTTATGTTGCTGTGCATTTTCACGCTGGGAAGTGAATCTTTTGACATTTTGGTGTAGTGATGTGTAGAATGCAGTTATGTTCTATTTCAGTATTTTATATGAAATATATACGAGAAAGTTTCATCTTGTCAAAGAAAAAAAAAAAAAAGCTCCTGTCTATAGAAGACAAGTAGCATTACCTCCAGGAATTGTTTATTTGACACTCTTGATTGCCGAGTTGGGAATTTATGACCTTTCTATTACCATATAACTGCCTATTACTTGGACAGCCTCACATCCTTACATGCTTTTGTTCATTAACCATGCTTCTATATTGTAATTAAACTTCACTCACTTCATCTACCTTTTTCCACTCAGTTTGGAGAAGTCAATTTTGGAATAGGACTTCTACATTATTTAGTATGTGGATTTGGTCACTTTTAGAAAGGAAAATGTGGTTCAAACAATATATATGTTTAGTCTCTCTCATCTAACAGTGTGAACCATCCTCAATGCTTGACTTCCATCTTTGGTCAATAGATAAGCCACTCTGCCCACATTCCTAACAAAAATGGGAAGTAAGGAAGAGAGCTCTTTTCCTTTTAAGTTTATGACCCAGAAGTTGCACATATCAGTTTTGTTTTTATCTCATAGTCCACAGCCTGGTCACATAAACATGCCTAGCAGCAGAGGATCCTGGGAAATATAGTCTCTAGCTGGGTGGACATATGCCTTCATTAAACTTCTATTACTATAGGGAAGGGAATGTGTGATCAAAGTAGAGATTGAAAAGAAATAAATGTCTCTATGCCAAATGTGTGCATCATCATTGGTATTTGACACTTGGATTCCTTATTCCCTAAATAAGGAATCCATTCTTAGAACTTAATGCTTACATATTGTTTGCTTAGGTCACTTAATAAAAATGAAGAATTTTCTCTTTCTGTAGTTGGAAATACTATTTATAGATCATCTGTATTCATAAATATTGTCCATTCTATGTTAGTTTGTCTGAAAGAAAAAAATCCTTTTTTGTGTTAAATAAGACTTATGAAGGACAGCTTGATAAATTAATTGCATTAACAAAAATATATTTTCATGTTTCCTGATTTTTTTTTTTAAGATTTTATTTATTTATTTGACAGACAGAGATCACAAGTAGGCAGAGAGGCAGGCAGAGAGAGAGGAAGGGAAGCAGGCTCCCGCTGAGCAGAGAGCCAGACGCAGGGCTAGATCCCTGGACCCTGGGATCATGACCCAAGCCAAAGGCAGAGGCTTTAACCCACTGAGCCACCCAGATGCCCCATCATGTTTCTAGATTTTTAACAATACGTATGATATTGCTGGTGAAAGTTGCTCACTTTCAGGTTTTTCCCTAACTAATGCTAACAGAGTCCATTAAAGAAATCATCACATTGAATATATACCATTGTGAGACTTACATCGCTTTACCCATAACAGCTTTAGTTTCTTCTAAGTGAAACAAAGATAAGTGATATAAAGCTCTATATCTTTTTCTAACCGGAATGAGTTGTTTTGAGACAATTGGGATTTCTTAAAAGACTAATTTTTTTTTTTTTTTTAATAAAAGCACTTGCAGAGTGTGTTACTATAAATGTTCAGAAATAAGTTAGAACATCTACTGTGCAAAGCTTTTTCAAATTATTTGGTCGTTCTCTTTGGTTCGTATTGAAATCTATATAATGGATTCCAAACATTGTTCCTTTTTTAGTTTTACAAAAATAAACACAAAAAATAGAAAATATCTAAGTGTGTTGCTCATCGTTAGGGTAAGTGTTAATTTGTGAAAAATGTTTTCAGTTTGGTGTGTATTTGTTTTGGGTGTGTGTGCTTGCACATCTACCCTGCATATTACAAAAAAATGTATTTTTTAAATGTAGCTTTAATAGTTAGTGTTTGAAAGCCTCTGATTTATGTTGTAAAGATCCTGAAATACTAATTGCCTTTTTCCCATACCATGCCCAACACTTATCAATAAGTAATTGATGAGTGATATATGTAAGTATTTAATAACTGCAGTATTCTAGGCACTGTGGTAAAAATTAAAAATACAGAGAAATCAAATTCAGTTTTTAGCTTAATTTTAATTCAATCATGAAAATTATAAGAGATTCAAACAGAACAATAGTATATAATTTGAGGGGTGTGATGTAGTCAGAGTGGGCTGAACATAAGTATAATTTTTTCTTTTTTCTTTTTTAAAGTTCTTTGGGTGATTTTTTCTAGAGTCAGGTTTTAGAATATCTGTTCTAGATGACTGAAGAGTTGACTCTTTAGCCTTTGCTTCAGAGAAGCCCATGTTCTTCCCCTTTTCCTATAATTGACCTCTGGTATTATCAGAAAACATGGCAGTGGTGAACAGATTAAACAAACATATAAGGGAAGGATCATCCACTAATACACCCTCAGATAAATGGGAAAACTTTGTATATTCTTCTGATGAGGTTTTTTGATTTTTGTTTTTTTTTTAATTTTTTTCCTGAATTTTTGATTTTAATACTAGGGAGAGAGAGAGGATTACAGAGGAAATAGCAGTAAAATCCTTTATTGCAGTCACAATAGACACAAAGGGAGCAGGAACCTCAGGAAGATCTTATAGAGATAATCACTGTCTCACCACCAAATGCTTAAATCTGTATCTATTCCAAAGATTTCTCTTGAACTCACTTTTCACTATACCATTCCCCACCCTTACTGATACTGGACAACTGCTGTAGCCTCCTAACTAGTTTCCCCAGACATCATTATCCTTACAACAGAAATAGTGATCTTTCTGAAATGAGAGCTTGTGATGCCATTCCTTCATTAAACCCTCTCTCCTTTGCCATAGCTTCCTATTTCCTTTGGGATAGAGGAAAACCTCCTTAAAATAAGACTTTCAAGGCTCTCATGATTTGGTCAACATTGAGCTTATGTCTCCAGTCACTTTAAGTATTAAATTGTGTGTTTCAGCCATCTTGAACTGTTTTCAGTTTTACCTCATCTAAAAAATTTTTTCCCAATATTTGGACATGGTGTTGCCTGGGCCCACAACTGTCATTTTCTTATTTCAATTGTTAGCCTACATGTTCTTTTTTTCTACTTCAAATAGTACTCTTCTAATGATCTAACCCTACCCTCATTCTTTAGTCTGGATAAATGAAGCTACTTCCTTACCCTAATTCTCACACCACTGTGTTTTTTTCCCTATCTGAATGTCCAGACTAAACTATATACTTTATTATAGCACTTCCCTGTGACTAGTTACGTGTTTGTTTTAGTCATTAGAAGTCAAATTCTTGCAGGCTGAATATTCTTTCTGGTTTGTCATTAGATCTGCAGTGCCTACAAAAAAGTCTGCCACATACTAGAAACTCTATAAGTATTTTTTCATTATTGATTTTTAACGCAACTCTTTTAACTATTTGCCAAAATAAATTGATAGGATATTGAAACATGTTGGCAATTTGGGGGGGTACTACAATATTTGGCCAAACCTAGGAAAAAGTAGATATTACATTATTATAAAACTGATATTGTACTATAAATGAACTAAGTAGGATTAGTAACACTGATGGTAGTGATATTGGTAGTAGTACTAGTAATAGCTAAAATACTGCATGCCCAATTCTTTTTTTTTTCTTTCAACTTTTAATATAATCTATTCCATTAACTCTTAAAATGGCCCTTAAGTGAATAAGAAAATAAAGATTAAGAAAGCTTTAAGGAAACTAGGAAATGCAACTAAAACATGGAAAATGGGTTTTATAGAGAAGGTAGGGAAAATGTAACAAATGCAAACATCCATATTTGAACAGCAAAAGCTGTTACAGACACAATGATTGAAGGCCAGCAAGTTATCCGATGACACCTGCCTATGTTGAGTTGTCCAATTGAAGGATCATGAACATGGGGGCTGCATACTCTTGAAGAATTATTCTTTATATTTAGCCTCACTTTTCTTACTGTTACTACCAGTTGGCTTTTTTCCCCAGTTACCTTAAGAAAATATTTTTTAAATATGATGAGTCTCAAATATTTTAACAGCTGAAGAAGAGATAATTACAATTAAGAAAGTCCATTGAGAAACTGTGGTATTAAATTTGCTACATTGTGGCCTTTAGTTAAATCTCTTGTGCCTTCTTAGAGCCAGAATTCTTCTCTGTAAAAGTTATTCTTAATTAGCTTCTTAATCAGGAGTTTCTAAATTGTACACAATCATGTATACTTTCTATTTATTTAGCAGAAAATGGAATAAGGTTTTTAGTCCACAGTCTTCTGTCCACAGATTAAAAACTGAAGTTGTTTAGGGATTGTGCACAATTATAGTAGATTATTTTAAAGTAATAAAACTAATTTAATTTTTAAGCCAAAAAAAGGGCATGATTTTGACAGTCCACTTTTTTTTTTTTTTAAGATTTTTTTATTTATTTGTTAGAGAGAGAGAGAGATACAGAGCGCAAGCACAGGCAGACAGAGTGGCAGGCTAGAGGCAGAGGGAGAAGCAGGCTCCCTGCCAAGCAAGGAGCCCGATGTGGGACTCGATCCCAGGATGCTGGGATCATGACCTGAGCCGAAGGCAGCCACTTAACCAACTGAGCCACCCAGGCGTCCCTTGACAGTCCACTTTTTAAAAAAATTTGTAATATTGTCTAATGTAGTGTCACTTATAAGTACTCAGGTATAATTGTGAGATGGCTTCCAAGAATTCAGAAATGAGGGAAATGGAATTCCAATTGAGAGTCCATTAAATCATCATTTAATGAGTTCAAGCAAAGCCCCCAGAAGGAGATAAAATAGATGTAGGGTAATTATTCTTTGATCATATTAACATATCTATAGAAACTGCATCTTGTTCTGCAGAAGCAGGTAATAAGGACTGGTCAATTTTGCAAGTATAGAAAGGAAAAAAAAAACTGAGGAAATATTGGTGGTATCTCTTTAAACACACCTGAATAAATGGACCTGGAGTTCTTGGAGCCCATATCATGAAGATAAACAGATAAGTTGCTTTGCTTTAAAATGTCCTTGTTCTGATTCCAAGTTCACTAAGTTGGCACTAATTCCGAAACAGTTTGATTATATTAGGAGACAATGCTAATCATGTCAGTCAGAGTAATCCTGGTCCCCATGGTGGTTATCTCTGTTGCTCAAAATCATTTTGCTTCTCTTAGGAATATGGTACTCTAACATGACGAACTTTCCAAACCAGGTAGCACTTCTTAAAAACAAGTTGTAACTGTCTCAAATATTTTTAGTGGCTGTCACTGCTTTCAGAATAAGTCCAATTTTCTTTGTATGACTTTCAACAAGCTATAATAGCTGTCCAAATCTACCCCTTTAGCCTTAAATCTACTACTTTATAGATCTTTCTTGCCACCAAATATCTGGATATCCCTCAAAAGTAACCTGTACTCTTCTATCATTATATCTTGGCTCATAGTTTTGACTTTACTGAGAAAATTTTTTAGTCTGTCTCCATATGGTAAAGTCAATACTTACAATATTCATCTCAAATGCCACTTCTTACATAAGACACTCATACTCATCCTGCAAAGATAAATGTTTATTCTGTGTTCATATATAGCAAAATGTTTTCTACGTCATTTATAGAACTGAATATAGTTTTCCTTTTATTATTTTTGGTTGTGTGCATATACCCACTCCCTTGCCCCACACACAAGCACAGTATATCAAAAGCCTTTGAGTGCAGGGATTAGTTTTTTTAAATTGTTGTATTTTACAGGTTAGCCCATTTTGTAACATGAATATAGTATTACATCAGTAACATTTTTTGAAGTAAAATAATTGGAAAATTGGAATTTTCTTTTTATTCAAAAAGAAAAAAACAACAAAGGAAGAAGTGAAAAACAATGTAATAATTTCTTGGGAAGTTTCAAACTATTTGATCATTTAGCTCTTTTTTTTAAAGTCATCTATCCTTCCAAGTATCTTCTTAGATACTTGGATACTTAGATACTTGGTACTTAGATACTTTCTTTTTTTTTAAGATTTCGTTTATTTATTTGACAGAGATCTCAAGTAGTAAGAGAGACAGGCAGCGGAATTGGAGGGGGAGGGGATGCAGCAGGCTCCCTGCTGAGCAAAGAGCCTGATTCAAGGCTCCATCCCAGGACCCTGGGATCATGACCTGGGCCGAAGGCAGAGGCTTTAACCCACTGAGCCACCCAGGTGCCCCTCCAGGTATCTTCTTATAGCTTTCTTGCACTCTCTCTCTCTCTCCTTTTTTTTTTTTTTTTTTTTTAACAAAATACAAAAGACATATTCATGGTTTTGATTACTTACTCAAAGACAATGAATTAAATTCTAAATATTACAGTTCATGTCGTTCTTACACTTATATCTTATCATTGTATTAAATATTATACTTCTGTGCTGAATATTAGGTATGGTCTTTGAGCATTTTGGTAAAGGTAATGTTATTTGCTCTAGGGTATTTAATAAGCATTGTATGATGAAAATGGTGGTATAAGAAAATCCTTTTATTTCCCCCCTGCTGGTAGAATTCCTGGAATATTGTAGATTTTCCTAAATATCAATTGTATTATTGATTTAATTAACTGAAATATTCTATTTCTCCCATTTAACAGTAAAAAAGGATATAATTCATTTAGCCAAGAGGATTATTTTAAAATATTCTATATGCCATATTTTAAATTAAACATTTGTATGAATGTAAATTTTATTTTAAATTATTGAACATTTTTATCCTCTGAATTTCTTTTTTTTTTTTTAAGACATTTATTTATTTATTTGACAGAGAGAGAGAGAGAGGAAATACAAGCAGGGGGAGTGGGAGAGAAAGAAGTAGGTTTCCCACTGAGCAGGGAGCCTGATTCATGCCTCCATCCTAGGACCCTGGGATCATGACTTGAGCCTAAGGCAGATGCTTAATGAATGAGCCACCCAGGTGCCTCTGGGTTTCTTTTGATGGAGACATGGAGGGATTATTATTACATATATATGTATATATATGTAATGTGTGTGTGTGTGTATATATATATATATATATATATATATATTTCATGGCATGAAAATATATTTCACTTATATTAGTTATTTAAAGAAGGAGGGAAAAACTTTTTTTTTTTTTTTTTCATTTTCATTGTTCAAGCACTACCCTTTTTTTCCCCCAAGTAGTTCCCAATAACTTGATCAACTCTTGAAGAGCAAGCAATTGAAAAGGGACGCCTGGGTGGCTCAATTGGTTAAGCATCTGCCTTCAGCTTAGGTCATGATCCTGGGGTCCTGAGATCCATTCCTGCATCTGGCTCCTTTCTCTCTCTCTCTCTCAAATAAAATCTTAAAAAAAAATAATAATCAAAAAAAGAGTTGCAAAATTATTGAACTAACCAAAACGTTTTCTTTCAACTGCTGCTTATGGCTCCTGGTTACCTTTTTTTTTTTTTTCCCCTTCATGGGTGAAAAATATCATTTGAACTTGGAAGGAGATATTGTTGAACATACACTGTGGGCATCGTGTTGGGTTCTTTTTTTTTTTTTTTTTCCCCACAAATGTAGTAATCATCATGTAGATCTTAAGTTGTCCTCTGGAAGTAAAATGTTGATGTTGAAGAATAAACTTTGAGAAACTTAACAAAATTAGAAGTCACTGAGATAGTGGGTTTTGTCATACAAGAATCAAGGAACATCACAATATACAAACTCTTCCCCGTAAGTCCCCAGTTCAATGAAGTTGGATCTGGAATTCATGACATTCAATACATATGTATGATATGTTAGTGGTTTCTAATTAGAGCTAGGAGGCATACCACTAGATACCTTTGTTCACACTATAAAGTGTACAACCCTGCTTATCTTACACTTTTACAAATCATTATATGCAAAATCTGATAAAATTAGGGCCCCCATTACACACAAGGAAAGAGGGATTAATAAGAGAGGCATGAAAAATGGTATGGAAATGGCAGAAGTTGATACAAATTAGAAGAAATTAGGTATATTTCTACATATGCTTCAGATTTCCATCTACCAGTAATCTTTCCAAAGAATAGGAATGAGAAAATTTGCAGGCTAATTTGTGCATCTTCTTTATCACTTATTTCATATTTATATAGGTTGGGCTATACCATCTTTGGCTAAGTAGCATTAGATCAAATTCAATAATATTATTTTCATTGACATTTAAATAACACTTTCTTTGACATGAGATACTTAAAAACTGTATGTTCTAAAGGAAGATGATTGCTTTTAAGAGGAGACTTCATTAAGACATTTTAAGTAATAAATCTGTTTTAGAAGAAATTCAATTTAAATTTATATCAAATCAGGTTTTCACCAACCCTGCCTTTGAATTTTTTAAGGGGCATCTAGTGAATTCATATTGTCCTAAATTCCCAAGGCTGTATTGTGTGACACAGATTTACTTAAATGAATAAATAGAAATCAATGGGATAGAACCTAGTTTGGTTATCCTTTCTCAATTGTTAAACTCATATTTCTTGGCAATATTATTTAAATTATATAAGAATTAATATATGGGGAAAGAATACTATATTCATAATTAATTTACATTATTAACTCAGATAACATAACTCTTTAAAGTAAATTATTAACTGTAGTTACTATTGACATTTAAGAAAAAATTTTTTAAAAATTTTGATTTATTTATTTTCTTATCTCCAAATACATAAGAAATCTTGATGTGTTTTCATCTTCTGATTAACCATGCAGTGCCACCTGGTGTGCAGATGGAAAGAATATTACACATCAGAGGCTCTGTTCACACCCACCCTCCCAAACATAAACTTAGATGGCAGAAAGTTAACAGATGTTCACTTTGCTAGTGTTATGGAGATAAATTGCACATAAAACTCTTAATTCATAAATTAAATTTGGAGAAGAAGATATTGATACCTGGATGAATCAAAGATTATGTGAATATGTCCAGGTTAGTGGAAGAAAGTCATACTTAATTGGAAAATAGCTTTCTTGGATCTCTAAGTTCCTATTTTGTGTTTCTACACTTTATTTTCTTGTGTATACAATATTTGTGTTTGTTGAGCCTTAGTATCTCCATTTCACTGATAAATCTGTCAGTGCTAGAATAGAATGTTTCTTTTAATTTAACCACTGACTGTTCATATTTTAACATATATTGTTATACTTCTATCATATATATGTCTCTGGCTGTGTTCTAGGGATAATAGTTTGCAAAATAAATTTAAAAGGCTATTATTTATTTAGAAAAACAATGAAATACTTTTATGCAACTAATAAATACAAATTTTGTATATGCAAATATAATAAATACAGTTACTTAATTTCTTAGAGTATTGGCTAAATTTTATGCATAAATTAATTCTCACAATGTAATATCAGATTGATATTGGTGATATCTCCATTTCCTGTATGTATAAATTGTGTCAAGAGATGTTAAGTAATAGGTTCAGAGTACAACCTGGATAAATTGAGGTACATCTGAAACCAAAATGATACTCTTATCCAGTCCTCTAAATTGGTGTTACTTATAAATAATTATTTTTTCTTAATTTATATATTTCCTTTTTAAAATTCATTTTTTTAAATTGTGGTAAAATACACATAAAGTTACTATCTTAGCCATTTTTTAAGTGTACACTTAGGGCATTAAGTACATTCATGTTGAATTAATAGAATTGATAAATCCCCAGCCAGATTTATCCCCCCAAAATTTAAATAAATAAAGGAGAAGAGACCCAAATAAATAAAATCATGAATGAGAGGAGATATCACAACTAACACCACAGAAATGCAAACAATGATAAGAGAATATTATGAAAAATTATATGCCAATAAATTGGGCAATCTGAAGAAATGGATACATTCTTAGAAACATATAAGCTATAAAAACTGAAACAAGAAGAAATAGAAAGTATGAAGACCCATAACCAGAAAAGAAATTGAGTCAGCAATCAAAAATCTCCAAAAAAGCAAAAGTCCAGGGCCAGTTTCTCAAGGCAATTCTATCAAATGTTTAAAGAAGAGTTAATACATATTCTTCTCAAACAGCTCAAAAAAATAGAAATGGAAGGAAAACTTCCAAACTCATTCTACAAAACCAGCATTACATTGATTCCAAAACAAAACAAAGGCCCCACTACACTGAAGAATTATAGACCAATATCTCTGATGAACATGGATGCAAAAATTCTCAATGAGATACCAGCAAATCTAATCCAACAGTATGTTAAAAGAATTATTCACCACAATCAAGTGGGATTTATTCCTGGGCTGCAGGGGTGGTTTAATATTTGCAAATCAATCAACATGATACACCACATAAATAAAAGGAAGGATACGAACTATAGGATCCTCTCAGTAGATGCAAAAAGAAAGAAAGAAAGAAAGAAAGAAAGAAAGAAAGAAAGAAAGAAAGAAAGAAATTGACAAAGTGCAGCATCCATTCTTGATTAAAAAAAAAAAAAAAAAAAACCCTGAACAAAGTAGGGATAAATGGAATGTATCTCAACATCATAAAGGCCATTTATGACAGACCCACAGCTAATATCATCCTTAATGTGGAAAAACTGAGAGATTTTCCTCTACAGTCTGGAACAAGACAGGGATGTCCACTCTCACCACTATTATTTAACATAGTATAAGAAGTCCTACCCTCAGCAATCAGACGACAAAAAGAAATAAAAGGCATCCAGATTGGCTAGGAAGAAGTCAAACTTTTACTATTTGCAGACGGCATGATACTCTATGTAGAAAACCCAAAAGACTCTACCAAAAAACTGTGAAAACTGATACAGAAATTCAGTAAAGTCATGGGATACAAAAATCAATGTACAGAAATCTGTTGCATTTCCATATTACCAATAATGAAACAGTAGAAAATGAAATCAAGGAATTCATCCCAATTTATACCCAATTGCACCAAAAGCCATAAAGAAACCTGGAGTAAACCTAACCAAAGAGTTCATAAAAGACCTGTAATTCCAAAAACTATAGAACACTTGATGAAGAAATTGAAGATGACACAAAGAAATGGATAAACATTCCATGCTCATAGATTGGCAGAACAAATATTGTTAAGTTAGCTATAGTACCGAAAGAAATCCACATTTAATGCAATCTCTATCAAAATGCCACCAGAATTTTTCACAGAGTGAAAAAGAACAATCTTAAAATTTGTATGGAACCACCAAAGACCCCTAAAAGCCAAAGCAGTCCTGATAAAGAAAGCAAAACCTGAAGCATCACAATTCCAGATTTCAAGCTATATTACAAAGCTGTAATCATCAAGACAGTAAGGGACTGACAGAAAAACAGACACATAGAACAGTGTGATCCCATCAGAATCCTAGAGGAGAACACAGGCAGTAACCTCTTCGACCTCAGCTGCAGCAACTTCTTACTAGACATGGCTCTGAAGGCAAGGGAAACAAAAGCAAAGATGAACCATTGGGACTTCATCAATGTAAAAAGCATAACACAGGCAGTAACCTCTTCGACCTCAGCTGCAGCAACTTCTTACTAGACATGGCTCTGAAGGCAAGGGAAACAAAAGCAAAGATGAACCATTGGGACTTCATCAATGTAAAAAGCATAACAGAAGAAACAATCAACAAAACTAAATGGGAGAATATATTTGCAAATGACATATCTGATAAAGGGTTAGTATCCAAAGTCTATAACGAAGTTACCAAACCCAACATCCATAAATAAAATAATCAAGATAGAAGTGGGCAGAAGACATAAAGAGACATTTTTCCTTGGAAGACATACAGATGGCTAACAGACACATGAGAAAATGCTCAGTATCCCTCACCATCAGGGAAATACAAGTCAAAACTATGATAAGATGCCCACACATCAGTCAAAATGGCTAAAATTAACAACACAGGAATCAAGAAATGTTGGCATGGATAAGAACGGGGAACCCTCTTACACCTTTTGTGGGAATGCAAAATGGTGCAGCCACTCTGGAAGATAGTATGGAGGTTCCTGAAAAAGTTAAAAATAGAACTACCTTATGATCCAGCAATTGCACTACTAGGTATTTACCCAAAGGATACCAAAATGGTGATGCAGAGACACATAAGCACTCTGAGGTTTATACCACCATTATCAACAATAGCTAAATTATGGAAAAAGCCCAAATGTCCAATCGACTGATGAATGGATAAAGTAGCGATGATATATGATATCTGTCTCACACACACACATGTAATAGAATATTATTCAGCCATAAATAAAGAATGAAATCTTGCTTTTTGCAATGCTGTGCATTGAGTTAGAGTGTATTATGCTAAGCAAAATAAGTCTGTCAGAGAAAGACAAATGCCATATGACTTTATTTATATGTGGAATTTAAGAAACAAAACAGATGAACATAGGGAAATTAAGAAAAAAAGAGAGAGAATGAGACAAACCATAAGAGACTATTAACTAGGCGCGCCTGGGTGGCTCATTTGGTTAAGCAGCTGCCTTCGGCTCAGGTCGTGATCCCAGGGTCCTGGGATCCAGCCCCGCGTGGGGCTTCCTGCTCAGTGGAGAGCCTGTTTCTCCTGCTGTTCTGCCTTCTTGAGCTCTCTTTCTATCTTTCGGCCAAATAATGAATAAAATCTTTAAAAAAGGAAAAAAAAAGAGACCATTAATTATAGAAAAGAAACTGAAGGTTACTGGATGGAAGGTTGGCAGGGAATGGGCCAAATGGGTGATGGGTATTAAGGAGGGCACTTGTGGTGGTGAGTATCAGGTGTTATATATAAGTGATGAATCACTGAATTCTACCCCTGAAACCAATATTACACTGTATTTAATGAACTAGAATTTAAGTAAAAACTTGAAACAAATAAATAAAATACTCTTTCATTAGGAAAAAAGGAGTTTTCTTCCTGATATTATGCCTATATTATTTTTTAAAAATATTTATTTATTTTAGAAAGAGAAAGAGAGCATGTGCACCATGAGTAGGAGGAGCGGCAGAGAAAGAGAATCTTTAAGCAGTCTGCCCACTGAGCAGGAGCCCAGTTTGAGGCTTGGTGCTTTATCCCCTGACCCAGGAGATCATAACCTGAGCCTGACATTTAACTGACTGAGCAACCCAGGTGCCCCTGCTTATATTGTTTTTTTTAAAACATTACTAAGAAGTAAACTTGCTGTTTTTGTTTAGTTCTTGGTTGCAACGTTTTATCCTTTTAAAGTAATTTCAGGAAATAAGTACATACTTAATTTCACAGAGAAAAAACAAGAACATATCCAAGATTAAAATCATAGATGGAATTAAGAACTGAAATTAGTTTTCTATGAAGTGATTGACAGTTCTAAAGGTATAATCTTAGAAATTGCGATTAATGCTAGTTTTGTGTTTTCTCATCAGTTTTTGATAAGTTAAGAATAAAGGAAACATACACATACATAACACAATAAAAATCTGCTTCTAGGATAGGACTTGATCTATGAAATCTTTGTACCTTTCCCTTCTACTTTATTTATTTCTCTCTCTCAAGTTTTTATTATAAATTCTAACAAGTAGCACCTACCAACTCAGCCAGGAAGTAACAAAGAGCCATTCAGACCATAGTTCCTCTTATTCCGTGTGCTCAGGTAAGTAAACTGGTCATTATTTTGGTCTATCCTTAAATTTGTCTGCAAGTGTATCCATCATTTCAGTGTAAAAGATAAATGTTTGTTATGTAGCAAAGTTTATTAAAGACCATAGAAAAAGTATTATTGATGAATGATTTGATACATTCAATTAAATACTAAGTAGAAAAAGATGTGGATATTGAGTAGAATTTGTGATTTTTTTAATTTTAAGGATAGATCAGGTAGAAGTGCAATTTTCTGTACCAAGTGATAGAGCAAAACATGTTTCAGTTCAGTATTTGTTTGACACACTGTAAAAATATATTGAATTCAGGAATGATCAGTTCAATATTGTTCTTTCTGACTTAAACTGGATTCAAGCTTGCCTTTATGCTACTTTGAAAAATGTTAAGAAAAACAATAAAAACCAGGGGTTTAAGCAAGATTAATAATGAAAAATAATATTATCATTTTTTTGAAAGTATAACTAGTTATTATACTAATTACAGTTGATAATTGAGCCTTATGGAAGCTAAGGTGCTGCCCCTCATGCTGTCAAAAATCCCTGTATAACTTTGACTCCTCTAAAACTTAAGTACTAATAGCCTGTTTTTTTACCAGAAGCCTAACCAATAACATAAGCAGTCTGTTAGCACATACTTTTATACAGGTACTGTATTCTTATAAATAAAGTAAGTTAGAAAAAAGAAAATGTTATTAAAGAAAACCATAAGGAAAAGAAAATACGTTTATAGTCCTGTACTGTATTTATTGAAAAAAAAAATCCATGTTTAAGTGGACTCATGCAGTTCAAACCTACGTTGTTCATGGGCCAACTGTACTAAAACAAGAATATTTTAAGTATGCAAACTGAAGTTATTTTGTAAAGAACATCACCCTAACATAATCAAATAAATTATTCGAATTGTTCATATGTATGTATGTATATGTTCCTCTGCTATTGACTTTAGACATATTGATTAAGAGAATACTCCAGGGAAAGTTGGATTGATTTTATGTGTCTTTTTTCCCCTTCTGAAGCATTTTGGTAGCTATTGACCCGAATTTCTGGTGGGAATATTCTGGGCTATTCTATGGGATCCTATGAATTAGAGAAGAGTGACTAAATCTCCAATGATTGGTCCAACAGTGAGCTTTGCTATTAAAATGGTACATATTGTAACAGGTTTGGCCCTAAAATGATCTTATGTTCCTCTCAGACTGTTTTTCCGGTGCACCTGAGTGGCTCAGTCGGTTAAGCATCTGCTTTCGGCTCAAGTCATGATCCTGGGTCCTGGAATCAAGCCCTGCATCTGGCTCCCTGCTTGACAGAGAGCCTGCTTAGTCCACTCCTCCCAGCTCCTGCTTTCTCTTGCTATCTCTCTCTTTCTCAAATAAATAAATAAAACCTAAAAAAAAAAAAAACAAAAAACAAAAAAAAACACCTGGTTTTCCATTATATTTAAATGTGTTCTTTTCCCCCCTCATATTTGTGTGTTTGTGTGTAGGGGTGTACGCATATTATGCTTATATAGATGTTATGAACCCATCCCTCTTGGTTCTTGGAGTTTGGGGGGTTTTGTTTGTTTTGTTTTCTGATCTTCTGGCCTTTTGCTACTTACAGTCATGTTTCTGAGAAAAGGAAACTTGAGGAGAATAAAGTGAGAAAAGAGTTAAAATTGTTAAGGCAACATTTTCATCCCATGGCTCTTTTTTTTTCTTTCCTATAGAAGGAGAGTAAGAAAGCTCACTTATAGATTTTAAAGTTTCCTAATACAGCTCAGAACAATACACAAAATAAGGTAGAGATTTTAAAAAAAATTGACTCAACATTATATTAAACATTATATATAATATATGTCATATATATTGAACAATTAATTAAGCATTATATTCATTCTTAATAGTTTAGCACACATAGCTGTATATTTTTAAATTGTGCCCATACAACCTTAAAATGGTATTGGAAAAATCTAATATTTGTGAGTTGTCTTTACAATCCAAGTCTGGCATCACTGACAAAATATTAACAGACATATGCTTAAGGTATTAACAAACATTTAAATGACTTTCATTCTCATAATTTTTCACAATGCTAATGCTTTTACCCCCATTATTGTTTATATACTCACTCATTCAGTAAATACCAAGTTCCTGGTAAGTGACTAATATGTCCTTGCTATCAAGAAGCTTACAATTTTGAGGGAAGATAGACACACAAATATTTCCTACTTGTCACCTGGTTAACTATTTCCCACAGTATGTAACACAGCAGCATAGCATCTGAACTTTCTATCACATACTTATATGCACTTCTGCTAACTCATCCTACACTCTCAGCCTCTGTAGGAAAAAGACAAATGAAGGGGGCAGAAGATGAAGCATACACTGAGATATGGGGACTATCGTATGTGACAGCTCCATAGAGTTGCAGAAGCTTTTACTGCCAGGGATGTGTGCTAGTCAGTAGGACCCAACAAATACAACAGAAATAGATTCCACAGATGTTGCATGGTATACACATGAATTTAGTTGAGTTAGTATGTTTCCTATTTACTATGGAGAATGAAGGATTTCGACATGAGATGTCAGAGATTAGGGAGGTTCGTTCAGTGGTGCTATGAAAATAGGCTGGAGAAGGACAAGACCAGGTCTCGGGAGATTTTATTTGTGGCTATTACAATAATTCAGATTAAAGAAAATTGAGAATCTGGAATAGGGCTGAGAACAAGAAATACAATGAGTAGGTCTGAGCATCTGATTAAATATAGTTGGTGAAGATTAGAAATAAGCAGCAACAAAGCAGGTTGAGAATTTAAGGAATGTCTTCAGCACTCCTTTTGACCAATTAGATGGATGGTGATGACAATTTACCAATAGAAAAATGAGTGGAAGATTATGGATTCTCATTTTACCTTTTTTGTTTGGAATTTTTTGTGATATCCTAGTGGAAAAATCCAGTAAACCCTCAGGTATACTGGGATAGGTATGGAAATCAGCCCAGAAGTTTGTGGGTAGGAGATGTAGATTTGGTATTAGTTGCTGTATGCTCTAGTAGAAAAATTATGAGCCTTGAAGTCAGTCAAATTCAGTCAGTATCTCATCATTTATGGTTATTGGGAGTAGTAGAAATAATATAAAATAAATTTTCACTGAATTGGCATATGGTAAGATTTTTTTAAATGGCAGTCATTAATATTATCAGCTTATAGGTATTTTTAAACACTTTTTAAAATATTTTATTTATTTATTTGACAGAGATAACAGGCAGAGAGGCAGGCAGGGAGAGAGGAAGGGAAGCAGGCTCCCTGCTGAGCAGAGATCCCGATGTGGGGCTAGATCCCAGGACTCTGGGATCATGACCTGAGCTGAAGGCCGAGGCTTTAACCCACTGAGCAACCCAGGCGCCCCAGGTTATAGGTATTACATGAAGTCGTAGCATTGGTGAGATCATGTAGTCATTCTTCATATCCACACTCGCTAACATGAGAAAACTAAATCCCAGTGAAATTCTGTCACTTGTCATGTTCACTGAGTGTGATATTCAGACATACTGGAATGAATATGTTCTAAATCTGTCTATAGATATTATTTCAACATGACTTACTCATATTGTATAATGTTATTATTGCATCCTTTATTTTAACATAGTATATGTGTATCACTCTTTGGGTTTAGAGAAATCTTTTGTAGAAACAGAGAAAAAGTAAAGTAGCCCATAGGAGGGGCTGAACTTCTTTAGCATAATGTTTTACTATGAACTTTTGGTGTGCAAAGCCAGTATTTTTGAAAACCATTGAACCTGGTAATTATTTACTAAGGTGTGGACTTCGAAATACTAGATATTTGTGTTAAATAAATTTGGAATACTAAATAAGTACACGAAAATAAACCTTTCAAAAGAAAATTTGGTATAATAAATATATATTTAGAAGGGATACTGGGGGAAGAAAATCTTCACTTTAAAAAATATTATCTTGGGACTCTTAAAAAGGCAAATTTCCTTAATAAGAATTAATATAATATATAGTTTAAAAAGTGACAGGATTTTTTCCCATAGAGATATGTTAATCATATAAAGTGAGATGTAAATTTATCCCTTTTCCTCAGTAACCAATGACTTTCTTCTGCAAATAATAATAATGATAATCAGTTTTGCCACAATTTCTTTCTTTCTAAGTTTGTGTCTTCCTTAAAGCATTGTTCCAGGCTTTCTATATATTTTATCACCATAAGTATATGTCATAACACATTTAAAAATTCTCTTAATTTTACAACTATTAAATAGGACTCCGAAATTAACTTTTTTGCCACCATCATAGTTAAATATTTTATTCCCCTGTTGTCTGATAAGAAAATGTGTGTTATGCATTAGGGAAACATAAAATCAGTCCTCACAGATTCTATGTTTCTATAATGCTGAATAATTGAACATATGATCTGCAGTAACTATTGATTGGTACAAAAAATAAAAAGGGGGAGGGTGGAAATTTTTAGGCAAGTCTTTGGTTTTAGGGTTTTTTTTTTTTTTAAAGATTTTATTTATTCATTTGACACACAGAGAGATCACCAGTAGGCAGAGAGGCAGGCAGAGAGAGAGAAAGGAGGAAGCAGGCTCCCCGCGGAGCAGAGAACCCAATGCGGGACTCGATCCCAGGACCCTGAGATCATGACCTGAGCCGAAGGCAGCGGCTTAACCCACTGAGCCACCCAGGCGCCCAGGTTTTAGGGTTTATGTTTCTCCTTGTAACAAATGACTTTGTAATAGTGAGTTGCATTAAATTCCACTTAATACTTATTACTACATGTACAATATATGTTAGATTAAATAAACAGAACTTTTCAAACACTGGCAATTGTTATGCTAAATTCTCCACCCCCGACCATTGTAACTTTTTATAATTCTGTAATAATATATAATGTTATTAACCAATGGCATTCATTAAATGTGCTCAATTTTTAAAATTACACTGATTTTTATTTCTATTAAAGAAAAACTAATTCTCTAACAATGCTCCAACGTGCTATTACAACCACTTACCTTTTAACTGAGAAGTGATATACCCTTTTCTTATTGAATTGGCTTTTGTGGATAGTTCCTTTTTATTTATGATGGGATACTAAAGGGACTCTGGGATCCTTTGGGAATTCTTATTGTGCTCCTGGTCATTCCACCCACCATGAGTGGCATGACACTGAACAGTTAAACATGGGCTTTTATCATAGATGTGAGCTTTCCTCACATGGTTACAATGGAAATAAACAAAAGTCTCAAGCCAAGTCATTCAGGACATTGTAAATATCTATTAATCAGGCGAGTGACTGTTTCATGATTACTTTATGAGGATTATTTTGAAATGCAGCTTTATTTCAGGGTCCTGAATTTAAGTTGTGGGAGGTACCTTTGTTGAGCCTTTTGAAAGAGCATTAAAAGCTTTATCAGCACCTTGATAAGCTTGAGAAAAATAAGAAGAAACAATTATTCTAGCAAGTATACTCTGTGCTTCTTAGAGTTTTTCTTTCTTTCTTTCTTTTTTTTTTTTTAAAGATTTTATTTATTTATTTGTCAGGGATAGAGGGAGAGAGAGCAAGCGAGCACAGGCAGAGAGACAGGCAGAGGCTGAGGGAGAAGCAGGCTCCCTGCTGAGCAAGGAGCCCAATGTCGGACTCGATCCCAGGACGCTGGGATCATGACCTGAAGGCAGCCGCTTAACCAACTGAGCCACCCAGGCGTCCCTTCTTAGAGTTTTTCTTATTGTAATGCAAATAAATCACACTTACTAGAACATCTGTCACATTGTAAATATCAAATTTGGCATTTAGCCATCAATGCCTGAGAGTTTTGCCAATATTTTTTTTTAAGATTTTATTAATTAATTTGACACAGAGAAATCACAAGTAGATTATCACAAGTGGATGGAGAGGCAGTCAGAGAGAGAGAGAGAGGAAGGGAAGCAGGCTCCCTGCTGAGCAGAGAGCCTGATGCGGGACTCCATCCCAGGACCCTGAGATCATGACCTGAGCTGAAGGCAGCGGCTTAACCCACTGAGCCACCCAGGCACCCTTGCCAATATTTTTTGCAAACATAGTATGTGTTAGGGACTTTGCACACTTGATCTCATTGAATCTCGTTCAAACTACACTGTAATCCCAGAGAATATGTATTAATTGCCCCCATTTTTTGCTGGAGAAACAGTACCAGGTGTGGGTAAGTGGCTTGCCTAAAGTCACCAAAATTCTCAAGAAATCCAAACCTTGTAGTTTTCCACCATTCCAAAGCACCCAATACAATAGTCATGGGGAAATAAGGAGTGGTATAATGGTTTAAGGGATGAGGAGAGGTGAGAAAGTTATATTGTTTTTATAGAGAAATATGGAGACATTTTATGGCGAGGTAAAGAAGAAAATGGAAAACAGAAGTTTGAAATTGTATGTAAGGGGGCAAAAGGGGAAGAATACCAGGAGACTGGAAAAGAAGAAAAGAGGTAGATGTGTCAGTTTTTTGACAGTTGTTAGGATACTTTTTCCCTCATTGATAGAGAAATAATTTGGTGAAGATGGAAAGAATTCCAAGGTGGAACATGTTAGCCAAGTGAGTTTCACTTTGCTTTTCAGAGAAGAGGAGAGAGAGTTAAAGGGAGAATAACAGCTCCTCTCCAGGAATACACACAACAGCCAAGGTTAAGTGCGGAGAAGAAACTGCAAAACAAAGTAGGAAAGTACAGACAAAGAACATTAAATTGTTACTTAACTAATTTTACATTTATATTAGGTCTTAATACCAGTTTGCTTTTATGGGGTGGAAGGAAGAAAAGAATAAAATAAAGCATTTTATTATAACGGAGGAACCAATAGGGATGATATCTTTATTGAACTTTGGTTTTATTATTTATAATTAAAACAAAGTAAATAGTTCTTGAACTTCTTACAATGAAATTAGTGATTATTTATTTAATGGGTATTCTAGGAGACTTCCAACATTATTATCCCTTTAAGTATATGAAAATAAAACCAACACACAAAGCTGGTTTGAGCCAGTTTGCTCAACTATAAATTATACACAGGTTACAATTAATTGCTTTAAAAAGGAGTTGATTTTATCAGGTCATTAAATAACCTCATTAGTAAATTATTATGACAAACATATTATTTGCAAAAATATTGGAGCAGTAACATTTTCACAAATTATTAGTCCTTAGCAACAACTTATGTTTTGCTTAAGTGTAGTGATGGAATCAGCCACTATGCCATTAGAGAATATTATTATTAAGAAAATATAGGGCATTTTATAAGTTGAAGATTGAAGATAGATTCATCTTTAAGCATGTTATGCTGTGTTACCAGAGCTTTGTACTCTGGGCTTGTGTGAAAATTGGATAAGTATAAGAATATACAATATTCATATATGGTGATGTGGGAATGGAAGAAATGAAGGTGAATGAGAAGAAAGACACAAGAGAGCAAAATAAATACATATAAAATTCAGTGAAGGGCAACCTAATTTAGCATTCATTCAAAACTTGAGTTCTTATAATATGTGCATATATTTAAGTTTTAAATATTCTAGGTCAATGAGATAAGATTGAAAAAAAAGCAGCAAGTTGAGAAGTCTTATTTACTGATTTGAAGAATGAGGTAATTCATTTTGAGCTAAGTCTTTAGGCCAAAATTTTAGTCAAAGGAAAAATGTGGGTTCTGATTTCTGCCAGACTTAATTAGCCATATGTTAAAGAACAATAGTTCAATATATATAGTGTGGAAAATACTTCTCATTATGGATTGATCTTTTTAAACTGTAACTATTCCAACTATTCAGAGCAACACAGAAAACCAAAGAATTAACATCACTGGATATGTGGAGCAGATACCACCCACATACGCATGTACAAATTATATTTTGTAATATAAAAGTGATCATTGGATTCTTTTCCTTAAATTTCCAGAGTGCCAATTTACAAGCAGCCTCTTGGGACATATCTAATTATATCAAAATTATATATTCATTCTGCAAATATTTACCATGATCTGTGCTAGGAGTAAAAGCCTTCTAGATCTTTAAAACTCCCAGTGATCTTTAAAATCCCCAGTCTTGGGGTGCCTGGGTGGCTCAGTCGGTTAAGCTGCTGCCTTTGGCTCAGGTCATGATCCCAGGGTCCTGAAATCGAGTCCCGAGTCAGGCTCCTTGCTCGGCAGAGAGCCTGCCTCTCTCCCCACCTCTGCCTGCTTGTGCACTCGTTCTCTACCTCTCTCTCTCTCTGATAAATAAATAAAATCTTTAAAAAGATAAAAAAATAAAATCCCCAGTCTAATCACCACCTGGGTTTAAAATTATAAAGGCAGTGAAGAATAGGAGCAGGGAGTTCCAGGTTAGACTTAAACTTAATCCCATTTCTCTCCCTTACTACACCTGTGCCCTTGAGTAAGTTATTTCAACTCTTGTTTAGGTTTCCTTATTTTTTAGGTAGAGATGGTATAAAAGTGGGTTTCACTATGATGATTATCACAGTGCTTGGTGCCAAAGGCTTAGTGGTTATTAGTGTCATTCTCATTGAAATTGTGGATTTCCCTTAGAAGAAATCTTTGTGTTTATTAAATGGTAAAGAAAAACTTTTCTATAAGAAAACAACAAAAAATTAATATTTGAGAAATAAATTGTACTTCACCAAAATTAGAAACATCTGATCTTTAAATGAAATGGCAAGTCATACAATGGGGGAAAAATACACATACACACTTGACAAAACTAGTTATGTATTTTCAAAACATGCAAAGGGTTTTGTTTTTTGTTTTTGTTTTTGTTTTTAAGATTTTATTTATTTACTTGACAGAGATCACAAGTAGGCAGAGATACAGGCAGAGAGAGAGAATGGAGGAAGCAGGCTTCCTGCTGAGCAGAGAGCCTGATGCGGGGCTCGATCCCAGGGTCCTGGGATCATGACCTGAGCCCAAGGCAGAGGCTTTAACCCACTGAGCCATCCAGGCGCCCCAAGGGTTTTGTTTTTCTTTTAAACAATATATAAGACAGTCCAATTTTCCAAATGGGGCAGAAGGTTGAAACAGGCAGATGAATATGGAGGAATAATTAATAAGTACTTGAAAAGATGCTCAGCATCATTAGTCATTAGAGAAATGCAAATTAAAACCACAAAGTGAAACCACTTCACACCCACTAGAATAACCAAAATCAAAAAGACTAATAATACCAAAGGTTGGCAAGGGTATGAAGCAACTGGAACTTTCACACATTGCTGGTCCAAGTGTAAAATGTACGTTGGAAACAGTTTAGTACTTTTTTGTATAGTTAAACATACAGCTACATTGCAGTTAATACCAATGTTAGATATTTAACCAAAAGAAATAAAAATGTTAGCTGTAATGAGTCCTACGTCAATGTTCCTATTAGCCCAAAACAAAAAAAGACAAACAAACAAACAAACAGTCAATCAGCAGATAAATGGATTAAACACATTTTGGCATATTCACTGAATAGAATACTACTCAGCAACAAAAGGGAATGAACTACTGAAACATGAAACAACATGGTTCAATCTTCACAGACATTGTGTTGAACAAATGAAGTCATAGGTACTGCTTGTTAAGCATTTAGTGATAGGGAAAACAAAACATTTTCTTTGACTTCATGAGGACCCAAGGCTCCCTAGGTGCAAAGTAACATAATTACAGCACAGTGTGGTAATGTATGTAGTGATCGAGAGATCCCCAGAGCTTTGTGAATGCACAGTCCAGATGCCGAATGCTAACCATGAGTGTAAGTGTAAGAATGTTTGTTAGGGTAGGGGAAGAGGGTCAGGGAAACTTACTAGAGGGAGTGGCACCTTTACAGAGTTGAAGGATCATTAAGAGTTATCAGGAAAAGAGAAGTTGGAGGGATAGGGTTATTACTGATGGAGGGCTCAAGAGAACAATTTTTCAGTGAACTAGCGTGATCACTCCTGAGTAGTTTAGTATTTCTGTAGTGCATGAGTCTCTGATGAGTTGAGTCTCTGAGCTGGAGAGTTTAATCAGATCATGGAAGTCCTACCTAGGATGCTAAAGACCTTGGGCTGCTACTCTGTTGAACATGAAAACTGACTGAAAGGTTTCAAGCAGTGATATCTCGCTAGATGGGGTATGAACATAAGAATAACAAGACTGGACATGTTGAGACAGCTGGAGAGCTGTTAGAGAATGCAGATAAGAGACGATTAGAGCTTGAACTTCCACAGGGAATGAATTAAATAACTAGTACTTAAGTCTAAGTGCTTAGGTCTTTTTCTTTATGATTTAAAATCAGCAATCTTAATCAAAAATTGGAAAATAAATGACCACTTAATAAGTAGCTATTGGAAATATACAGTATTTCACCCCTAAATTCCTGTAGCTTAGGATTTTAATGTTGTATTAATCTTTGTGTACATAGGATAAAACCTAACATTATCATAAAGTCAAAATCATTATTTTCAACCAAATAAAGCTATATTGTCCCAGTGTTGGCATTACTAAAATAATATACTTTGATCAGCATTTGCAGATTACATAAGATTATTTCTATAATTAGTTTCAAAGCATTTTCTCATATTTATCTCCTTGAATATTAAACTCATTAGGAAATGTATATTTAGATATGTAGAGAAGATTAATTTATAAAACTAAAAGTAAACATAACAACTAATTGAAATGCTTAATAGAGCATTAACAAGAATTAACTTCTGGCATAACCAAACAAAATGTTTTCGTGATTTGTTCTTGTGGTTTATTTGATGCAAACTGCAGGCATGGGTTGCAGAATAAAAGTAACAGAATCTTATGACTAGAAACAAGCAATTGAGTAACTTTTAAGTGTGGTCTTATAGGAATATTTCAACAATTAGTTGGCCTTAATTTTTTTAAAAAAAAAAAGAGGCATAAACTTTGCCTGTTTTAACAATTATTCAGGAACAAGTCTAATTAACCAGTTTTTATAGTTAGATAAAGATGGTCGCAGAAGAATTTAGGAAGCAACTAGTCTTCAATATTCTCCATTAGTTGTGTAATTAATATATTTGTAATTGGAATATATTATTGATGTTAACTTACCAGTTTTCTGTTACCTCTCATGGGAGTAAAATGTGGTATGAACCAGTTTTTCTGGATACCTGTTGTTCCTTTATTAGAGAACCATCTTTTAGCTGATATATCTGTGACCACAAAAAGGTGAGTAGTTGTTGATTTATATGTGATATATTAAAAATGAAACCAGGTTCTTAATTAGTAATGGTGATAGGGTGTGATATCTTTTATTGACAGGAGCCCCTAACACTGTCAAAAAATAATTTGGTTTTATATTACATTTGTCTATATAAAAGACTGACAAGTGTAAGTCATAAGAGTGAGGCAACCCATGCACAAGACTACATGTTCGAATTTAGAAATTTAGAAATGCAAATTTTAATAGTCTCAAGAATTTTTAGTAAATAAATATCTACAGGAAGCCACAGCCGGTTTTGTTTACCCTGTATCTTGCTTACTGGTGTGCTAACTGAATAGTGAGGCTGCTAAAGAATATATTTATGCAACAGGACTTAAGAAATTGCAGTTGAACTTGAAATCAAGCTCAAGTTCATTTCTGGAATGTAGACCAAAGAAAGAAAAGTCACACCTACAAATAAATTTTCTGGTTCTATTCAGTCTTTTGAAAAAAAAAAAATAGAAAAGTTCCTAAGTATTAGCACAAAATAAGATATGGGTATTCTTTTTTTTTTTTTATAATTATAATTAGTTCAGTGAGACTTCAATTTGAAAATGTCAGGCTGAATACAAGTATATCCTTCTATCCTGTCCTGAATTGCCACTAAAATGAAAGAAGCAGGATTTTTCAAATGCCGTAAGCTTAAAAGAAAAAAGAATAAGACAGAAAACAATAAAATGTCGGAAGCTGAAAAGCAGATGGCTCTATGAGATTGGGACTAAGCAGCCCCAAGAATCTGAATTCTGAACTGGACCCAAGAAGTACCATGATTTGCACTACTGAGTCTACTTCACGTTTCAGGATTAGTAATACCAGGTAGCTGTGGGAGTAGGAGTGAAGGTGAGGATCTGTCAAATTTCTGGTAAGAAGCAGCTATATATCCCTTCATTCCCTTGTCCACGTTGAATAGCTCAAGAACCCCCTTTGTTCAGCAGAGAGAGTTACCCAGTGCCTGGACTGGAGGACACAAGGCAGAAGGATACCCCGGTGAGAAAAAGGGGATTCAGTGAATTCTTGCATGCTACAAGCTGAGAAAATTATTCTCCCTTGTCTCACCTGGCCTGTAGAGCCGCCGCTTTGCAGGTACAATATGACAGTTGGGCATGGCTGTTTGCTGCATAATATGAGTTGTTATGACTCACAAGGAGATCAATAACTAATGTAAAGTGGTACATTTAGAATAAGAAAAATGGAAATATGAAAAAGCCAGAGCCCAAGAGATGTTGCAATTTTGAAATATCCGTACAATCTTCTAAGCCATCGTTCTTTCAGAAAAAAATAATGATATTCTTAAGCAATTATTTTTCATTAAAAATAAAAGAGAAAACTGTGTCCTGGCTTTGAGTTTCCTAGGCATGCAAATCCCCTTTTTAGCTATATTTCCCCCCAAATGATGAAAGTTAAATGACTCAAAAGAAATACTTTAAAAGCCAGTATTTCTATTAATTGGCTCACTATACAGGATAACACAAGTTCATTCAAATTTGTATTGAATATGTACAATCTTTAGAGTTTTTGTTTCCTCAGGTAGGGGAAGATGCCAGTACTTTGTGTATTCATGTGTGTGTTACAGTCATTTGATTTCTTCTCCTATACAAAGACTGGTTTTAAGTAATTAAGTTCCAAATGTTTTCTTTTCCGTGACCAAGCTGAATTTTGGATATCAACTTGGTTAAGCAAAAACAAAACAAAACTGAGAAAGTCCATGAGATAATCTCTCTTACTTTGGAGCTGGGATGGTTGGATGAGTTTTAGCAGGCAACACTCAGAGTAACTCACAAAAAAGCATCTTCTGAGAGCTAGAACAGCAGTCACAAATCTTCTCACTCTGTTTGAGGCTTAACAAAGTAGTGGAGATAAGCTTCAGAGAGACCATATCTTAGCCTGAAAGGAAAAAGAGACACATACTTTTTGTGTGTGTGTGAAAAAATTGTGCAGTTATTTTAAAAATGAAATCCATGACACTTCATTGTGGATTCACATAGGATTTTATTTTCAAAATGTCTCATTACAATACTAATTGCCAAGATTTTTTAAGGAAATACACAGGTTCAAGTATATTTGTATATATTCAAGTAGGTAATAACATATAGAAACATATCCCTTTTATGATATTCCCTATTTGATTTTGATTATTCTTTAAGCTTTTTTAAAATTGTCATTTAATGGTATGTTTTCATTTCTTTTTCTAAAATATATTTTTGATAAATAGGACAAGTTACTCATCAGATTATTATTCTAAAAATATACATTTGCTGCTTAGGTCAAATAATACTTATTAGAGATTCTGTGTAAAAAAGTTATATCCAGTAAGCTATCTCATGTAGTGTTGAAAATTATATGGAAATATAGTTATTTGATTATAATTCCCTAAACTTTTTATGAATATTATAAGGCCACATAAAGAAATATGTCTTTTGTAAAATAACTATTACACATTGTTTATTATATTGGCCAGTAAATTTTATGTATTGATTGGCATTATGAAATTCCTTAAAAGAATTTTGTGTCACAAAAATAGTTTGTCTCTCCTGATAAATTGGTATTGTTTATTTCATCAGATATTGATAGTTATATAATTTGTAGTAATTTTATTTTAACTCCATTACTTGGAAACTCAGAGTTAATTTTGGTGTTCAATAATTGTAATTATTCAACTATTAGATTACCTCAAATACCTTATAAAAACAGAAGAGTTATATATTATAGGGACATACACAAATTTGTGAATGGCATGTTTACTTATCCCATTAATTCTTTAGGTGTTGGGTTAGTTGAAGGAAGATGGAGGTTTTGAACTGTAGATGACACCATAGTAAGTTATTGTAATAATCATCTAGAGCCTACACACAATATTGATTATTTCTAGACATTAAGTTCAGACATAAATTGAAGTCTTATTCTGATTTTTCTCCCTCAGGCTCTTTAAGCTCTTTCACAACTATAAGCTTGTTATTTAACATAAAAACAACTCATTATACTTATCCTTAGTTAAATGCATGTGTGTGGAAAAAATAAAATTCTAGCATTATCACTTATTTGGAAATGATACAAAACTATTTCAAATCCTTTCCTATAAAGGGGGATGGGGAATGATCTCATGAAACGATAAGGACAACATATCAAGGTACAAATAAGAAAATGAAATTCTGACCACTGAAGTCTTATTTATTTCCATTATTTTATTCAATTATGTCATATTTTTTAAAGTTTTATTTGAGAGCAAGAGAGAGAGAGCATGAGTGGGGAGAGCGGCCAAGGCAGAGGGAGAAGCAGACTCTCCACTGACAGGGAGCCCTGATGTGGTGGGTCTCAATCCCAGGACCCTAAGATCATGACCTGACCTGAAGTCAGACACTTAACTGCCTAAGCCACTGAGACGCCCCTGTTGTACTTTTAACAATAATTACTGGTCTTGGCACTATACTAGTCACTGGGGATTATTCAGTGGTTAACTTAAGCATATTCTCTTACCAGAGAAGCTCATCAATTTTTTTTTTAAGATTTTATTTACTTATTTGACAGAGAGAAATCACAAGTAGACAGAGAGGCAGGCAGAGAGAGAGAGAGGGAAGCAGGCTCCCTGCTGAACAGAGAGCCCGATGCGGGACTCGATCCCAGGACCCTGAGATCATGACCTGAACTGAAGGCAGCGGCTTAACCCACTGAGCCACCCAGGCGCCCAAGCTCATCAATTTTTAAGGAAAAAATAATTACCATACTAAAGTAAAAAGGGAAAAACAGAAAAGATGCCTAATGACCATCTTGAGGGCTGAGACTTTAACCTGGTATGTTGGGAGTTTGTTAGACAAAAGAGTTGAAGAGTTGAAGCTAGTCCATTAGCGGCAGATAAAATGTGCCCACCATAACACAGAGGTTTGAGAGAACAGAGTGAATTTGAAAACTGACAAATATGGCATGGCCTCTTCCTAAAATGCATGCTGACAGATGAGAAAGTAACTGACAGCAGATAGGTCATGAGGGTAGGGCATGAATAAATTGTTATAGGTCATACACATGAAGTTAAGACATTTATGGAATTTGGATATATCCCAGAGGCAGTGAGTGGGCATCTGAATTTCTGGATTGATGTCATCAATGTATTGCTTTGGCACCCAGGCTCAGGAATGTCACCATACAAAAACTGCAATGGTACTTCCTCTGCCCTGAAACTAATATTCTTTAGGGTTAGTTGAGACCTGACTGAAATACTTTTCACATAGCTTTTCTTATCAACTTTGAATCCCTCAGATGTTGATCTGGAAAATGAACTTGCAAAAAATCACATAATTTGTATTATAAATGCACTGACAAGGGGGCCATATCAACATTTACAGCTTTCACTGCTATTCCTTAATGGGAAAAGATTTATGAATAATCACTAATGATATAAATTCATAATGATGAAATGAAATATTTATAAAGCATTTCCTTTATATTTAATTGCATGGTAATCTCCAGTTCATTAATTCATTATAAGATCAGTTTTGAAGTCATTGTTGGCTTTGAGTTATCATTGTTCAGGATTTGTTAGTCAAAGAGGATGAGTAACATGAAACTGTTTGTTTTTTAAGTTTAAACAGCTTTATTGAGTTATAATTGACATACTGCATGATTCATTCATTAAGAATGTATAGCAGTGATTTTTAGTATATTTGTGGATATGCATGGCCATCACTACTGTGTTCATCATTACTGAAACTGTTTTTGGAGAGAAAATGAAAGTGCTGAAATACTTTTTTGTAGTATCTATATTATTGGGTTATTTTTAGGGCAGTGAAGAAATGCAGTTTACATCAGTTGTTTTTTCTTTAGTTCATAGGATGTTCTAGGGTGTCTTTAGTCATCTGTGAAATCTTGTATTATAAGTTGATTCATTTTCTGTATTTCCTTAGAGAGGAAAAAATTATGAAAGATTTTACAGTTGTCTCAAATTTTGTTCCAGTTTCATTTTGTGGGCTTCAAAATTAATGTGGATAGACAGATTGTCTTTCATTGTCTTCTGAAATGATTTAAATCGCTTAAGCTAAATTTTAAAATAGGATATCACTTCACCTGTGTTCTAGAAATTTGATGTGTTAGATATATTCATAGAAACACAACTTACATTATGGATTTATTATTTTTGTGGATCTAATTTTAAATGGATATTATGACTGCATTTATTTGCCATTTTAGACATACAGTTTGATTTAGCTCAGGATTAAGGAATGTAGAATTTTAAAAAATATAATACCATTTAGGATTTTCACTATAAAATCTATTACACTGTAGGAGGTTTCACATTTCTAAAATGCAAGCAGTAAGTACTATGGGGTCAGGGACTAACCAGTGAATGAAAGTCAGAACTCAAAATGAAGTGCCTTTTCTGTTTAACATTGGGCACTGATAGAAACTGATAATGTTTGATTAATGAACGGCAGCCTTGCAGCGGGTGAAAACATCTGCAAAAAGTGATTTATTATTTCAAAGGTATTGGGAGCTTGTGGTATCTTGCAGATTTAAGTATGTGTGCCTGAATAAAATAAATGAGATGCAACATGTGAAAAATGAAAACACATTACTTGTAAAGAATGTGTCACAAGCAGGGTATTTTTGTTCAAGTACACTTTGTCATGGGGACTTTTAATGCTGTTCTGAATACAAATCATTTAACTGGTTCATAAAATCGCCTCAGTTGGAATTCTTGCATCTATCATCCAAGACATAAATGAGGGTTAAACTTAATGTGGTGTAACATCCCCTAAATGTTCAAATTTTGCATCATATACAACTATTAAAATTGCACATATGTTTTATGTATAAAGATGAATAAATTGTGGGTACTTAAAACAATGGTCCCCAAACAGAAATAAGGTTTAAAGTCTTCAGGGTCTTAATTGAATGCTCATCAGATACTCAGAGTTGAGGATTTTCATGCAACTATTATGGTTAGATATTTGGATAATCTATCATTTTATGATTGAACAATTTTTAGTTAGGTGACATGTTATATGATAAATAATAGAGTGCAATGAAGGAATTGGTGCTATTTTAGGTACTTCTATCGGAGCTGTAATTAGTGTGTGTGTATGTGTGTGCATGCATATATACACATACCTTGAATCATTCCTGTTGCTTAGTTGAAAATCATACCCTTTCTCTAAATGTAGTTACATTGTATTTCATATATACTGGAGAAGTATTTATAGAAAATAAGATTTCAAATTCTTTCAAGGTACTAATGGGTTATACCTAACGGAAAACAATGTGAAAATGAAACTGGAACAGTCTGTAGGAGAGTCATGCCATCAAGACTACTAATTCCTTCTTTTGTGGTTTATGAGATGTATCCACTTGTTTAACTTACTCCTAAAAGGCACTTTTGCAAATTTGGGTGACTATGAAGAACCTATGCTTCAGATCAATAGGATGAAAAAAAGTTACCATCATGAGCAAACTAAGTTCTATGAAGAAAAACACATTTGTTTGTTTTTTTTTGAGAACATTATGGAATTTTATAATTGCATATATAATTTTTAATAAATTAGAAACTGAATTGGGTCAAGGTTTCAGCATCTCTTTCAACCATGATAGCCTTAGGACTGAGCATAAATTAAATCCTTATTAAATGTTTTGTTGAATGATTGAATAGATGAAGGGATTAGTAAAGGAAATATTACTCACAGCAACTTTACTCAGCCATTTAACAGTATTGAGGAACCTGCTTTCTGCCAGGCAGTGTGTTCGGTCTGGAAATATAATGTTGGAGAGAACAGGCATAGTCCTGGCTCTCAAGGAGCTCCTAGGCTATGGGAAACTAGTATTAAATCTATCACATAACACATAATGAAACATTTTGAAAAGTGATACAGAAATACAAGGGTCTTGGAGGCTACCTTCCAAGGGGTTCTCCCCTGAGTGGGGAAAAAAGGGAGAAATCATGCTAGCTGAGGTTGAAGAGAATAAAGAAAGGAGGTGAGGACAGGGGATGCTAGAAAATTGGGCTGGGAAGGAAAATGATCAGATTTGCATTTTAAAGGAATCACTTTGTCAAATGTCTGAAGAAAGTGAGAATGTGAGAAAGTCACTTAAGAGACTTTAGTAATAAGAACAGAAAATGGTGACATTGATTCTGCTCTTCCCAAGAATACAAATCTTTGCCTATTATGATATCTTTACCTGCTCCCCCCCACACACCTGTCTTATTTTTTTCTGTTCCCTGAGAGTGGTCATGACCTAAAAGTAAGGGGTCTTTTGTCACTCCTTTTTGATACTCCCTATTCCCCCTTTTATATCTTACTCATAATTATTTATTAAATCTTAACTACCATTTAAACACAATGGTATTTGTCAGGCAATAAGACAGTACCAATAGATGTTCTTATATTTTGAGTTTATTTTTAAAATTTGACTCCACTGAAATGTCAAAAAATTTTGATGCCATTGTTTTACTGCCAAATGATATATGTGATTAATAATGTGATCAGATTTAAATGCTTTATTTCCAATGACAGAATCTTTCAAATAGGAAAATAAACATTATATTTTAAGTAATATTCATGTACAGACAAGATTATAAGTAGAATAAGAAATATGATGAAGATTTAATAACATTCATAGAAAGAATTTTTATAATCTTTCTAATTTCTAAAATTTACTAACCTTCACTGTCAGGAATATTTTCCTTATCTCTTATGCTATCTTATAAATCAGTTTTTAAGTGGAAATAGGCATGATCATCTTGAGAGCTCCTTATGTAGCTGAAAATCTTCATTAAATTGACTTCTCCAGGCTGAATAATTACAGTTCCAATTAATTAAAGACTAAAAATTGCTTCCTCAATTAAACTGAAATATGTAGGCAAACATATGAAAATACAAACCTTCTAGATTTAGGAGTTTTCTTAGAACTCCTTGCTAAGATGTCAAATATTAATATAGCCTAACCTCCTTAACATCAAAGAACATTTAGAGATATGTTCTTCTTCCTAATTATGTAGATATAACATATGTAAAACAAAATTAAGATCCAGGGCATACTTAGTTGGAATCTAATAAGAATTCAGAAAAAATATAGGACACTGGTTTCTGGTTATCTCTGTCTTTAAACTGAATCTACAACCCTACACTCATAGTATTCTTCCCAGGTTCCAAACACAAGCTTGTTGATATGAGGATGAAAAGAAATGGCACATGTGAGAACTTTAATAATTATATCAGGCTATAACCTTTATAAATATTAAATTGTTGGAGCTGAGATTGATTCTCAGTTTTCATCTCCCATAAAACTGAACGCAGCTTCAGGACCATGGTTATAAGTAAACTCCATGTCCTTACTTAATTTTTCACAAGACAATTTGAACACCAGGGCACCTGGGTGACTAGTCAGTTAAGCATCTTCCTGGGATCAGGTCGAGTCCCTGGGTCTAGCCCTGCATCAGACTCTCTGCTCAGAGGAGAGCCTGCTTCTCCCTCTGTCCTTCACCTTGCTCTGCTCTCTCTTACTCTCTCTTTCTCTCTCAAATAAATAAATAAAATCTTTAAAAGAAAAGAAGATTTGAACATCAACCAATGACTTCTAAAGATTACTTTTCCCCTAGGTTTCGTACTTTCAATTTAGCATTGGGGGGCATTTTGTAGGCTAGCTGTGGGGACAGAAGGTAGTACTTGGTGATTTATACAGTTAGAAGCTAATTGTCAGTATTGAGAGTTATTGATAGTGGATGAAAATTTAACAGTTTACACTTCTTTTTTTATTATTTTTTAAAAGATTTTATTTATTTATTTATTTATTTATTTATTTATTTATTTGATGTACAGAGAGAGAGACACTGAGAAAGGGAACAGAAGTAGAGGGAGTGGGAGAGGGAGAAGCAGGCTTCCTGCTGAGCAGGGAGCCTCAAGCGGGGCTCTATCCCAGGACCGTGGGACCATGACCTGAGTCAAAGGCAGATGCTTAATGACTGAGCCACCCAGGCACCCCAAGTTTACACTTTTAGTAGGATTCCTATCCTAGGAAAGCATCTCAGGGTAAGAAAGGAAAGACACACAATTTAGGTTATTTTATAATAAATGTATGAGAGAAATTAATACATGCAAAAGGATACCTGTATGCTTTTGAAGGACACAGTTTAGATTCTGGGCAGTAAATATTACATTATTTTCTCATGGTTCTAAGGGTTGGCAATTTGTTCTGGGCTGAACTGGAAGCTCTGCTACCCCATGGTGTTGGATGTTCTTACATGCATTGGAATCAGTTGGGGGTTACTTATGGGCTGGAGTCCCAGGATATCAGGCCTCAGTTGGGAAAACTGGATCTTTTTGTCTACTTCTGGTATCTCTTTTAACATGTATCTATGTCATCCTTAAGGAGGCTAGCCTATGCTTGTTCACAGGTAGCCTTGTACCAAAAGAAGGAATGTATATGTTTCAAGTCCTCTTCAAACAAAGGCCTAGTCACCCCATTATGTTGGTCAAGGCAATTCACCAAATAATACCAGATTCAAGGGAAGCAGAGTAATAGAGACTCCTCAAATCTTGAGAGAAATGGCAAAGTCCATCTGCAAAAGGAAATACATACGAGGATGGGACAGATTCTTATGACCTTCTATGTAAACACTTTACAAAAATAGTGCATTTTTTCAAGGAAAAGTAGATTTTTTGGATGGTGTCTCTTTAAAAACAATTTTCCCGGGGCGCCTGGGTGGCTCAGTGGGTTAAAGGCTCTGCCTTTGGCTCAGGTCATGATCTCAGGGTCCTGGGATCGAGCCCGCATCAGGCTCTCTGCTCAGCAGGGAGCCTGCTTCCCTTCCTCTCTCTGCTTGTCTCTCTGCCTACTGTGATCTCTGTCTGCCAAATAAATAAATAAAATCTTTAAAACAAAACAAAACAAAAAAACCCACAAATTTCCCTACATGGAAATTTTCTTAAAAGAAAATTGTTCTTTAAAAATTCTCATCTGATAAAAAGAGATAGCAGAGGTATTAGAAGATAGAGGAAGGACAGTTAAGTATTCTCTAAACTGAGAAGACATTTTGAACCCAAAAAGCGAAGCAAGCCACTCCATACCATTTACACAGAGTTTTATTTAGGGCAACTTATGCAACAGAGAGTATCAGGCGGACAACAATCCGGGCATCTCACAGCTATTCTCTGCAAAGTCTGGGCCTTAATCCACAGATATTGTAGAGTGAGAAGTTGTGCATTGTGGTGAGGTCAAGAGTTAAACATTTAAAAGACTTTTTGGCACCATCTGTGTGCCAGAGAGGAGGGAGGGGGGACCTCCTGGCAATGTCTGTGTGCTAGAGGGGAGTGTGGGGAAGAGACCCTTATCTCTGCTAGTTATACAAACAACTTTAGGGAGGATCAGAAGAAGCCTTCCTGCATTCTGTTCAGGGCATACATCCACCTCAGAGGGGCTTGCAATGCCTAGTTCCCAGGGGAGTCATTTAGTGTACATGAACAAGATGCTGGGCCAAAGATGGAATTAGTCGTCAGCACTCCTACAGGAGTTATATGCTTATACATAGTTTCAAACACTCTTGTATTCCAAATGATTATGTTTGAAGATTTCAGAGCCATTGTGCCTGCGTTTAAAACCCAGATTTGTCATTGAGCAAGTTGCTCTATGACTGTTTCAGTCTTCCTAACTTCAAGTGTGAAAAATAATGTAATCATCTCATAAGATCATAGAGAGGATTAAATGATTTGATACTGATAAAATGCTTAGAATACCAGTACTTGGCATAAAAGAAATCCTTAATGTGTGTTAGCTATTATTATATCGTATTCCTGGTCTTTAATAGTGAATAAAACTGTGTGTCCTTGTGGTATAAATCAATGTAATCTCTAGTTCTAATTCTGCTTCTACCTGCTCTCTCTTTATATGAGTACTTTCTTATGTACAGTAATTATGTTCTAAACTTCATTCTCAAAACACTAAACTTACCCATAATCATAGAACAGAAAATAAAAGTTTATTCCCCAGGTATCTGGGTTCCTGTTAAATGCAAGACTTAACTATTGAGATGATCCACAGACACCAAATTGCTTTTAAATCCCAGCTCCCTAATTTCCCTTTTTTTTATGTTAACATAGTTCTGGCCCAATTTTACCTTAGTTAGTTTTAGATCAGTTTGCCTAGAGAGCCTCAGACATTCACTCTAAACTGCAGACCAATTTCCTATCTCCAGCCTATCTAACACTGGATTTTTGAATGATGGCTGGAACTTGATTGAATCCATAATGAATCCCTTCACCTAGATTTTTTACCTCTATTACTGCAAGACCAAAAATATCCTGATAGCCTCAAACTATCACCTAGTTATACTTGTACTTAAATCCAAAGCTGATATTCAGTGGTCTGGTTATGATTGCAAGGTTTCTTTTAACAGTTACTTTCTACATTTCTATGAGGCCATACTCAAGGTGAGAGATAAAGAAAATTTGATTTGGTAGTTGCAGCAGAAATGAAGATGCGAAGATGAATGGAAAAGAAAGGACAGAGTTGAATCATCAGTAATCAAAAATCAAATGCTTAAGTAGGAAGAAAAATAGAGGAGATTTTGAGGAGGTTTTTGTTTTGGTAATTCCTTATTGCACAAATTTTGGTTATGATGTAGTACATGATACTGTAATGATTTTAATATTTTATTAGGAGAAACTTCAAATATAGAATTAATTTATGTCTTTATTCTCAGAATTTTTATTATTATACAAAGATACTATACAGATATAATATGACCTGATAACAAGTAGTTTGAAATAATCTTTCTTTGGCTCATTCAGAGAAATTATAAAGATGTAGCATTGAATGCAGTTCTGCTCAGTGTTCTATTTTATATTGTAATACCTAAAATTTTTATCTTTGAAAATATGTAATATTAGACTTAAAGTTATCTGCCTTTAGTAAAGTACCCATGCTATATTGGTATATATTATATTAGAATAAGAGCTGTATATTATATTGTTTTGTTGTTTTCTTCATGGTCCTCTACATGGTATCTCTCCAAGGAAATTGTCTTCCATTTCTAATCAGATAAATATTTGGGCTCTTTACTTATACCCCATCATTTTGGGCTACCAAATATAAGATTTACTTAAAATAAAAAATTTAAAATCATGCTAAAATTTAAGATTAATTTTCTTTCTTTGTGAAATGGTCACCAAAATGTTTAAATTTGTATTTTCTTTTTTTTTATTTTTTTTAAAGATTTTATTTATTTATTTGACAGAGAGAAATCACAAGTAGATGGAGAGGCAGGCAGAGAGAGAGAGAGGGAAGCAGGCTCCCTGCTGAGCAGAGAGCCCGATGCGGGCCTCGATCCCAGGACCCTGAGATCATGACCTGAGCCGAAGGCAGCGGCTTAACCCACTGAGCCACCCAGGCTCCCCTGAATTTGTATTTTCTAGTAAGTTACTTATTATCTCTCCTTAAAGACAACAACAGTAGTAGCAAAATCATTCAAAATTATTTCTTACAAAAAAATCAGAAAATAAATTTTTAAAAAAAGGTAGAAACAAAGCTGGTATACTCCAAAGTAAATTTGAGACTGCTAAAAGCTGCTTAAATCAGATAAAAACTATAGGGGAGAAAGTAGAAACAAATATTATAGAGTCTTAGGAAGCCCCTAGGTGGTAATCTCAGCATACTACTTTGCCCTGCTTGGCATGAATAAGTGTGAAAGCTGGGATGAACAAGTAGAAAAGGGAAACAAACAAAAAACTTTCCAGTACTTTATTCAGAAAAACAGAGCAGATGAAACTACTCAAGGGTCCAACACAAATAAACCATATTTGTAGGAAGTAGTCAATCTATGTGTTGGCAAAATAGAGAAAATTTGGGTCATCGATCTTGGAAAGCTGCCCTCTCTGTGCCACTCATTATAACAAACTGTCTCCAGGAACATCCTGTAAATAACCAATCTAAACAAATTCAACTCTGATTAGTAATAAGATAGTATTGTGGCATTAAAACAAGAATACTGTAAGAAAAACTGTGGACAAAAGCAACTAAGTTTAGCAACAGATGAATTACACTCCCCAGGGGGAAAAGTACATTGCAATCAGAATTTTAAAATGATGAATAAATACTTTGCTATTTATTTAAAACAAGAAAACTTAATGCAGTATTGTCTGTATAAGTAAAAGCCATAAAGCCTAAATGCCAGAAGTGAGGCAGTCAAATAGGAGCTGGAAAATGAGTTGGCAAGATATAAGAAAGATGTATACAAAAACCAATACATTTACCAAAATAAAGACGAAATGGAAAGCCTGAAAATGAATAAAGATTAAAAACAAAACAAAACACTGCAGTGGACATCTAATATGGAAATTGGAAAAGTGAAAAAAAATTTTAAAGGGAAAGAATAGAAAGATAAAATGATAACTATTGGGAACGGTCAAAAGAGATCTAGCATGCATATAATTGGAGTCCCTTGGAAGGCGTCTCTCCCTCTAATGGAACAGAAGAAATATTTGAAGCAATTTTTCAATACAAAATCTACTCATGAAATAAAAGATTGGAAGTTGGAAAAAAAAAAAAAAAGATTTGAAAGTCCTGCCAGGAAAAATTGCTCTGGAATGTGTTAGAATATGAAATATCCTAGGAAAATTTTTAAGAATAAATATTTCTTTGAATATATAGGAGCAAATATCCGGCCACATTTAAGACAGAAGATATTAGATTGGCTTCATACTTCTTCTCAACAGCATCAACAGAAAACACTGAAGCAACACTTAGAAGATAATCAAGGAAAGAAAGTATGAACTAATTTTTTATATTCAGCTAAACTGTCTCTCAGGTATAAGGCCACAGACAATTTTTTACATTCACAAATTCAAGAAAGATTGTTTCCAGAAGACCATTCTTGATGAAACTATTAGAGAACAAACTTCTGTCAATTAGAGAAGATGCTAGAAACTCTGCCAGAAGTCTTCACACTGCATGTTTATAACTGAACAATTAAATCTAAAGCAAATGTGGTGATTATGGTGACAGACTATAATGTGAATGCTGCATGCTCTGATAATCCCAAAATGATAATAATAACAGAATTGAGGAAGTGAAACAAATGTGGAGCTTTATCTTCAGAAGTAAAAGCACTTGGATTAGTGTAATGGAAAAACAACAACAACAACAACATAAGAACAGAAATAATATTAACTAAAAGCCAGTGGTAGAAAATGGATGTTAGAGGGAGAAATCTTATCATTTTTTTTAAATTAGGGACTGTATATTCTATGTAAAGAATTAGCAAATTGGGAGTATTAGATTATGTGTGTAAAACTATAAAAAGAAATATGCACTTAAGGTTTTTTAAAAGCAGCAGACCAAGTGGGAAAATGTGAAAAAACTAGATAAAAGAGCATGAAATAGTAGACTGACCTGGCCAAATATATTGGCCATATCATTAAAAGCACAAAACAAAAACAAATCCTTGAGATTACATCTTAAATCAAGACCCAATTCTTTGGTATATTCAACAGGTATATCTCAAACAAAATGATTTGGAAAGGCTGAAATAAAAGGATGGTAATGTTACACCAGGTAAATTGAGTTCAGAGAGCCTTAGGGTTGGTGAACATGTGGAGATGCAGGGAAAATGGCCACATGGAGAAGGCATGCAAGCCCTGTACCCTTCCCACATACCTTTACTCTTTGCATCTTCAGCTGGCTGTTCTGGCATTATATCTTTTTATAATAAATTGGTGATGAAACAAGTGTTGTCTCTGAGTTCTATAGACTCATCCTCCGAGGAGGTCCTGGGAACCTCTGATTTATAGTCAGTTAGTCAGAAGTATAAGTGATAATTTGGACTTGTGACTGGTATCTGAAACCAAAGAAGGGAGTCCTTGGAACCTCCAATCTATAGTTGGCCAGTCAGAAGCAAAGATAACAGCCAAAGTGAGGCAGGGAGGGCAGAGTTTAGGACTGAAGCCTTAACAAATCTGATGTTATCTCTGGGTACATAGTGTCAGGATTAAGGTGGGTGCTTGAGCATTATTTAATGTTGTTGAGGGGACCTCCACCACCCCTTGCCAATGTTGGAACTGGGTAGGGTAGAATAGCACGTTTCACAGATAAGGAAATAAAAAGGGCCCTTGAACAGTTAGAAAATGCTAAACTTCACTCATAATAAAAGAAATGCAAACACTCCACTGAGTCACCATTTTATTTATCGTACTGGCAGATTGTTGATAAAGCTGTAAGAAAACAGACACTCTCATACAAAGCTTATGTAAAACCTTAATTTCCACTTCGGGAAATTATTTTACACACATGAAGTGATGAGTCTTCTAGCTTATTAACTGCACCATTGTTTGTAGTGGCAAAGTAATGGAAACAACCTAAATGTCCAGCAAGAGAGACTAACTAATAACTGAAAAATAAATTATGGTATATTTACACAATAGTATACTAGGAAGTTTTAAAAAATATTGAAGAAGATCTTTGTATCCTGATGAGAAAAATCTCTGAGATGGAAGAAGAAAAGTTAGTATAAAACAGTACATGCTGTCATTTGTACAAAAAAAGGGGGCAATATGAATAATTATTTGTGTATGCATTAAAAAAATCATACATACAATATTAGCCAAAAAACTCAAAAGAGGAAAGACAACAACGAAGGGAGGTTTGTCACAATATGTCTTTCTATATCTTATCTTTGAATATATGAATGTATTGCATATTCCAAAATGTAATTTAGAAATATTTTCTTTTATTGGGTGCCTCGGTGATTCAGTCACTGAAGCGTCTGCCTTCGACTCAGGTCATGATGCTGGGGTCCTGGGATAGAGTCCCACGTTGGGCTCCCTGCTCAGTGGGGAGTTTGCTTCCTCGTCTCCCTCTGTCTCTCTTCCTGCTCATGCTCTCTTTTCCTGTCTCTCAAATAAATAAGTAAAATCTTTTTTTTTTTTTAATTGCTTAAAAAAATATTTTCCTTTAAAAACATGTGGTTTTACTTTGGAGTGCGTTACCATCTGATGTATGTACAAAAATATTGGCAACGCATAGAGCCCTGATAACTGAGGGTAGAAGGCAATGAGAAGAATTTTTAACATGACCTTTTCATAGTTACAGAAAATTACTTTGTTTTTTGTTACATCTTAGAAATGGAGACGCTTGGGATGTTCTAGTTAAAATTCTCCCTTTTTACAGGTATAGAGGACCAGTAAATAATCAATAAATATGTTGGCTGCTATTCTCAGTGGTAGTGTTCTTTGCAGAAAGCCACCACAGTTAGCTCAAGTAAAGGGTGATTCGTGGAGAATACAGGAAATGAAATGGTGCCAGATTTTATGGGAACTGAGAAGCTTCAAGAATAGAAGTGAAGTTCTTTATTCCTTGGTGGCCAAACTGCTTTTATATTTGAACTTTCACTTTTTTGATCCTGCTGTCTCCATCCCCGGCCATTCCCTGCACTTTTGCATGTAATTATTGCACATGTCTCCAAAAGGAGTCTTTAACCCTCTGCAATGCAAGTTTCACCCCCATTCCCCCATTGCTGACTGCAGATAGGATCTGGGTGGGTTGGTCAGTGGTTTAAGTCTGATTAGGCATTCATCCCCTATCCAATCAGTTGTGTCCAAAGGAAGGATCATTTGTTTTGTCGCCAGTATAAGAAGGGACAGACTAAGCAGTGCCTTGTGCCTTTTACCTGCCATCTGGTGTCAACCAGGCAGTCATACCCTTTATCCAAGAAAGACAGGGAAGCTAAAATTCACTTTTCACGTATAAAAGGAGAAGTGAAGCATGAGCTTCATAATAAGCACTTTTTGTTAGACGGCCTGCTGCTGGGATCTATGGCTTGAAGGGGATTGACCCCTTAAAGTCAAAGCAGGCAATAATAAACAATATATTTAAACTAACTTTCAGACCTTACAGCTAGAGCGACAGAATCAAGTCTTGAGTCCTGCTTCTCTGCTCTCACTGTATTGGCCTCTGTGACTTTTCTGTAAAAGTGACCATTTTATTCACCAGGGGAAAATTTTCATGATTCATGGCTTCATGTGGAAGGGCAGGAGCCACAAAGCAGAGGCGAGTGTTGCAAGTGTATGCTTTGTCCTACTCTTCCTGTGGGTCAGGGAACCTCTTGCACTGGTTAGACCCTGTGATGCAGCTAGTGCAATTAGAACCTCAGTTCAACTTCTAACAGAAAAGCAAGATGTAAATAAAAATGCCTCTGCAAGGGGCTGAAGGTAATACTAAAAATTTAAATGTGACAAGGGGACTTAGAAAAAATCCTGCTTAGGATTTTTTTTTCCTTAAAAACAAGTCGGAGAATTTGTACTCTTTAAATTCTGCAAGTCACTATGTAACCGGACTTTATTTATATATATTCAAATATTTTGATGAGTTGTCAGCTAAATATGCAGACTAGATAAAGGGATATATATATATATTGACAACTTATAGCCCTGAGTTACTTTTGCTTTGATAGTTAACTCCTTATTTGTGTTATAAAAATATAGTTTCCATCCCTATGTTTCAATTAGGTTGAGTAGCAAAAGAACCAGCTTTCACATGACCGTTGACCTTATCAGTGTCACTCAGAAATCATGCTGACTTGCATAAGAATTTGAAGCATTGTCTAGTGATGCATATATGAGCTTAAGGATCTAATTTGGTCATTTTTTTTTAATGGATCTTAAGTCTCCAGTGGGCTTCTTAAATTAACAATGAGATAATTGGAATCAATGTCATAGCTGAAAATCTTATTTCTTTGTTTACTTACCAATTATATAAAATTAAATACACACACATACACCACTGAAACTCAAGAATCCAGCTTCACAAATGGTTTGTAAGACTGCTGTCTTGTTTTTAATAAGACCATTGACTATGTGATACAGCACACCACTTCAATGATCTTTAAAAAGATTTTTAACTTTCAGAAAATTCAGCTTTCTTATTTATACTTTTTTTTAAAATGCACAGTGCTTATGATTTCTTTTTTTCCAGAATTTATATAATAGGTAAGAAAAGACATTATGGGAAGAAGCAGCCAAATATACATGCATAAAATAATGGTTACTATTGAGTACAACACAGTAATTTTGCTTAGTGTGTGACTCATGGGGCTATAGACAACAGAAGGTAGTAGAGTAGTATTTTTAATTTAATACACGTACATTTATTTTATGATAATGGCATTGTCAATAAGGGGTGAGTCATGAGCATTTATTAAATGTTTATATATATATATATATATAATATATGATGTCTTTTGAAATCATTATAGCAATCCAAGAATAGAAAGTCTTATCATCGTGTTATAAATGGGGAGAAAATTAAATTATTTTAAAACTTTCTTTGAGCCACACAATTAAATGGTGAGAGCTGGTCCATAGCAATCCGGTATCCATATTCTTTCAGCCCCATCCACTGCCTGCAGATAAGATTTGCCTTACTACGTTGGCAATTGAATAGCATAATCCAAGAGCTATTCTCCGGAGAAAAATATGTGCTTAACGCTTCAAAAGTATATATTGAATCCGTTATGATATCGTCTCCCAATATCAAAGTTATCCTTCATACAGTATCAAGAGCTTTATACTTAATTCTTTAATTTTCTCAGCTGCTTAGCCCATATCATCAATAATAAAGATTTGGTAAGCATGTGGCTGGTCTTCTATTAGAAACTAGCTTCTCTTAGGTGATTTAGCAATCTGCAGCAAATACCCACACATGCAAAAACATGCCCGTTTTACTGTGTCACACATAGCTTCTTAGGACATAGTTCTCAATGGAAGGAAAGTGGGAGTATAATTTAAAGGTGTAAGGACCTACCACATCTGTGTTCTTCTCTTCCCCAAATCCTGATTCACTAGTCAGGAGGTCAGGAGAAAGTGTGTGCATTTTGGGAAGAAGTTATCCATCTAATTCTTATCTATCACTCTGCCTTCTGCATGAAAACCACATCTTGTTCTAGATGTTTAGACCAAGGAAGAAAGCTTTTTCTGGAACACTGTTAGTATTTAGTGTTATGTGAGATATCTGTGCTTTGAGTGAACACTAAGGGCTCATGAGGCAAGTTCAGAGAGATGACGCCAGGCACTAAAAAATTGTTATGTTTAAATAGAATACATTCCAAGAGTAGGGGACACTGTTAACAAAGCTGCTTGCTTTTTCTGTGCTATACATGCTTTCAAGTCAGTTTTTAATAGTAGAATTTCACAAACTTCATGATTGAGGTTAGTATTTCATTGAGATACTTGGATAGAATATGGGAAAGAGATATGTACCAAAACCCTGAAAAAATTAATGGAAAACGTAGTGGACATTGTCTTCCTTAAAGTTTCTTTTGGCTATCTGGCCAGCACCCTTCCTGGAATCAAGTGTTAGCCACTCTTTCATTGGTTTCATTTTTTTTTTTTTCTTTCTTTCATTGGTTTCAGACAGAAGCCTACTTTTCTATTCTCTCTTTTCATTTTTTTTCTTTCTTCTCTTCTTTTCTTTTTTCTTTCCTTTTCTACTCCTCTTCCTCCTCCCCCTCCACCTCCTCATCCTTCTCCTTCTCCATCTCCCTCATCTCCCCCTCCGTCTCTTCCTCTTCTTTCTTCCTTTCTTTTCTTTTATTTCTTTTATTTATTTATTTATTTATTTATTTATTTATTTTTTTGGTCTTTAAACAAAAAGCAAATCCTCACCTGGTCTTAGGCAAATCCCTTTAGCCCTTTGTCTTATTTTCTGTGTTCTTGCCAACTTTAGGACCCTTTGTGTTGTTAGAAAGGAAGAACATTTCCTTTACCTGCTTAGGTTTGTGACTGTGGCCTATAAATTAAATTGACAGAAGACAGATTTATGGGAGAAAAGAAGTTTATTTGTAAACACATGGGAGCCAGCAAAGGAAGCAGCTAGCTCAATAAATGGCTGTAGTTAGAAGCTAACTTAATGCAGGGAAAGGAAGGGAAGAGAAAAGTCATCTATGGGAAAAATAAGTAGATTTCTTTAAGAAAGCAATAAGGTTTTAAGAGGATAAACCACAGATAAGTTTGTAATTATGTTTGTTTTTGTATGTATTGGGGTCTTTCTGATTTATTTATGGCCATGAGGTGAATTTACAGTAGTTTTGATCTCTCTTTTTCCCTGGCTGTAGAAGCCACCGCAAAGACAGAATTTATGGCTGCCTGATTTCCCAGAAGTTTCTGCTTTTAGTCAGATAGGGAAAACTGCCAGAGGACATTTTTCTTTATCTGCTGAATCTAAAATTTTTTTGGCTTAAAATAATCTTTATACCACCTTTGGAGCTCCAAGAGGGTCCTCACAATGTGAATGGTACTCATTGGCATTTTGCAGTGTGTTGGGCTGTCCCTCCATACATATGGGGTTTTTTACTGACTTTGAGTAGGTGTGTCAAGATATTTCACAGGACAGATAATGCCCTCACCCAAGAGGAGTTCTCATGCCTGTTAATGAGAATCTGAAAATTCCACTTGTTACAGAAACCAAAGAATTCAAATTCTACAAGGGAGTCATTGAAGTCCTTTGAGTAAAAAAATAACATTTGGAAAGCAATGGTTATTTATCTTAAGAGCAAAGGAAAAGTTGGATTAGGAGAAGCAGAACTTTGTTGTTGATTATGATGATGATAAAAATGATAATTTATATGTCTTCACTTGCCCATGTCCCCTTTCATATAAAAGTAATTACTATAAGTAATCCCAAAAGTATTATTGTCAGACACCAAGAACTTTATATGTTACTCCTAAATTGTCAGTTTTCTTTGGAGTAGTGTTATTTTTTTAACCTGTATTTTATAGAGAGAGAGAACATGAAATTAGAAAGGTCAAGAGACTTACCTAATGTCACACAGCTGTAAGTGCTAGAAGCAAGATTCCGCCATGTATGCTTGACTATAATCCATGAGAGAGGGACAGAGACCTGAAAAAGCCTAGGGCCCATAGGCATGGAAAAGCAAATGGAGAAGTTGAAAGAGATCAATATTATGACTTGATTGGTTGATAATAATACTTATGACTTGTATATTAGTAGTATTACATAATACATATTATTAGTATTATTAGTATTACATATAATATACTGATATTATAACTTTGATGATTGACTTACCAAATACCTAATGCTTGGAGTAAGGAAGTGGGACTAAATACATGAATGATGCTAAAGGAACTTGGCTTACTATTTATTTTGATAGAAATTGAGGGAATCAGAGGAGAATCTAGTTTATGGGAAAGGTGACAATTTCAACATTAGACATGTTGAATTCAGTTAATGGTATCAGTATCTTTCCTTTTAAATTCTTTGACTATTTATTTATTTACTTACTTACTTTTGAGAGAGAGAGAGAGAGACAGCAGGTGTGCACACCTGCATGAGCAGGGGAGGGGTAGAGGGAGAGAGAGAGAGAAAAAGAGAGAGAGAGAATCCTAAGCAGGCTTCTCCCTCAGCGCAGAGCCGAACACGGGTCTTGATTTTATGACCCTGAGATCATGACCTGAGCCAAAGTCAAGAGCTGGATGCTCAACTGACTGAGCCACCCAGGTGCCCCCACCTTTGGCATTTATTTTTAAATATTTTTTATTTATACAATATATACCCCGAGGATACATATTTCTTGTCCTTGAGGAATTCCAGGCTAGTTGATTAAGAAACATGTAAGGACCTATTTAGAAACTGTCCCTGCTCCCCTTCCCCCAGGGGATATACTTGGAGACAAGTCCAGGAAACCAGCTTCAGGTAACAAAGCCCAGATACAAAGGTGGGTTAGGCCAGGTGGAGACATCAGTGGTGGGGAAGCATACTGTCTCCCTGGTTACCAAGGAGTATGGGCCCCGCCTTTTGGGCACCAATCCCAATCAAGGTATAATAGACTGGTCCAAATGTCTACTAGGGTAAATTGTAACTCAGTTGGTCACCTAGCATCACTGTGGAGTGTGTTACAATCTCATTGGCCACCTGTGCGTGGCCAGGCCTGACTGCATGGCCTTTGCCCTTAAAAGCTAGTCTGTGAAACAGAGAAGGGTCGCCCTCTCTTGTAAGAGGTGCGGCCCTGAACGGTCGGTTTGATTCTTGATGCTTGGCACGAAATAAAGCTTTGCTTGACCTTCGCTTTGTATCAGTCTCGCTCCTTTAATCACGGACCCATTATTGGGGCATAACAAAACACATCCATGTATTTAATAGCTAGAGATAACTTCAAGGCAGTTTGTAGGCAAATCCATTCCTTGGGCGGGAACTACACTGGTGGTCTTAACCTGAGGTTGCCGATTATGTGGTTCACATATAATCCCGTAGAGGCAGAGCTGAAGAAGTAAGCAATGTACCTCTCACACCATCATCTGCGCTCAGGCCATTCCTAGCACTTGGGCAGAATTGTCATTCTAGAAATAGAACATTAATCAAGGAAGATGTTGCAGACCTGGGAAGCATTCTCAGGCCTTCGGGGAAAGGAATTTCAGACTTCTAAATGGGAGAGAAGATGTGGGTTCCTGGTAGGTCCATACCTAACCTCCAGAGAACTCCTCTCCCTGTGGAATAGAGCCAAAGAATTGCCTCAGCAGTGTCTTCTGAAGTCCATGCCTTTTGAAGTCTAGAGCAAGGGGCCCAGGTAGTCTGGGCCTAAAGGCATTCTATGCATTCTAGCCTCTTTCTTCAAAGCATTGTTTTCCTCAACAGTATCTCTTCTGGGGCTTTGTGCCTCTTCACGTTTTTGAACACTCCATCTAAGTAAACAGAGCATGGACTGAACACATTCTTTCTCTCTGGTTATTTGCATTTTAAGCCCTTTATCTCTAGCTATAGATTGAAAGGCTTTGTCTCCAGTTAAAGGAATTGCAGGCAATTGCAAAGAGATGGAGGAGATTAGATTTGGTCCTGAGGGGCTTCTCTTTGTCCCTAAAAATCCTCCTATTGTCAATTGTACTACAACCAGACATGAATAGGCTTTGTTCTGAAACTATTCTATAAGCTTTGTGGAAACACGTGTGTCCTCTTTGGCCACCAGTATTCAATACTGTAAAATGCTTACTGTTTTTTTTTCAAATCGTGCTTCTCTGACTCTCTTTCCATTTTATGCTTGGTATCTTTCCTATCTTCTACCTGCTTGCTCCTGTTTGTTTTTTTTCTTTTTCTCTTCTGCCTGATGGATGAGTTCTTCAGTATCATAGCCAGTTATCTCTTTGGCATCTTCACCGCCAGAGTTATCTTTTTACTTGTTTTTTATTTTATTGATTATATTGTATTTCCATTATTTTATATAATTTCCCCTCGAATCTGTGGTTTTATATCTAATTTCCCTCTTTTTGTGTCATAAATCAGTGGTTTAAGAAATGCCTATATATCATTTTCCATGTTGAGCATCATGGACATGCTCAGGATAATGTTTTCATTAAAATTTTTTAAATAATTAATTTTTGTGAATTCATGGCTGCTGTATTGATTTAATTGGTTTTCTTCATAGCATTAGAATCCTTTACATAATTTAAGTTTTTTTCAGGCTTATTTTAAATAGGATTCAAAAAATTTATCTTGGTTTTACTTCCCCCTTTATCCTCATCTGTATCTAGTTTTGCAGTTTCCTCACCTGTTCCTCTAGGACTCTTATCCAGTCTTGAATCAAATATTTGAATGGGATCAGAATATGTCACTCAAAAATATGACATGTTGGCATAAAGATCATTTTGAATTGAAAGCAACTGAGAATCATAGTTTTAGCAAGAGTTCTCTTCTCTCCCTTTATCTGGCAAATAACAGAGCTTAAATTTCCCTTTGTGAATGTGCCTCTTTCGTCCCCCACTCCCAACAAGGATGTATAACACTTAACACCAGAGAAGGGATTCAACACATAAATAGACCCTACTAAAATCACCTTATCTTCCTTTATTTTCCCCATATATTTCCTAGTCACTTTACCATAATTTATCCTTCCTTGAAGACTAAACCCCTTTTCCTTTGTCAAAACAGTGCATAAGCCCCCAAGTCTAACTACTTCCTTGAGTTTCACTTCTTTTCTGTGAACTCCTGTGCTTGTAAATGTTAATAAGAATTTTATGGCTTTTTTTCCTTGTTGATTTATCTTCTGTTAGTTTAATTCACAGTCCCCTAGTTACTGAACTTAAGAGCATAGAAGAAAAGCTTTTCCTCCTTACATCTTAATGTGTTTGAGGGCTTCGTCCCATAGTGATCTAATGCCTGATGTGGCTGATGTTTTGGTCTGATCAATAGTGAAGAAGCTTGTCTATGCTCAGCTTTCTTCTCTAGGCCCACATTGTAAGCTGTATTAGTTCTAGTCAGACAGTTGGCAACAGATCTGGCCTCTTTTCCCTGGTGGGTTAGCCCTACTCCAGACTCAGGCTTTCAGGGGAAACTTGGTTATCTCATCTCACTTTTAGTCCTCTTATAGAGGGTTTCATTTTGCTGCTATTTTGCATTTCTGTCTCATTTTCTGATCCAAGATAATCTTTATCTTATAGTTGATACCAAGTCTTTTCTTTTTTTTTTCTTTTTTAATGTAACTTATTATTGATATATCCCATCCTGACCCAAAATTCTTATAAACATGTTTTACTTCACATTTTAGAATTATCTTTCAGATCTCTCAACTATTATTATTATTATTATTAAATTTTTATTTATTTATTTTGTGGAGGCTCCACTTCAAAAGCATGTAATTAGCAAGGAAACCAAAAGAAGCTGTGTGGTTTGAACAAATTTGATAGTGTTAAAAAAGCATATCTGCCATTTTATGTTAGAATTACCTGTATTTTTGAAACTTGGAAAGAAGTCAGGGACATTTTTCTTAGCAATGTGCACATTACCTATATCCTTAGGCTTTAAAGACCAAACTAAAATTAACCATCCATTGCAAAAATGTTGACTTTTCTGAAACAGTTTTGAATATTTTACCTTAAAAAAAAATAGCCCATCCTCAAACCTAGTTATATAGTTTATATAGATAAAAATACCTGTGTGTATATTAAAAATTCTGAGACTATTGTTCTGACTAAGGATAGTGAACAGTTGTTTCAGTAAAGACCACACCACCCAACATTTTTTACGAGTAGAACTTGTGAAACTCTTAGGTAGGATTGGGGCCTTTATTTTGTTTAAAAGTTTTTCAGTGAGAGTCAAACATGAATGATAAATCGCAATGTGATTACTATTCCAAGAGATTTTTTTTTTTCACATATTGTGTGTCTTAAAATATTTTGTTAATCTCATTCATGTCCTGCTTTTGAGCAGGTTTGGTTGTATATCTGTATATCTAGAGTAGTATGACTAATTATCTCTACATACATTTATCATTAAATAAACCTCACAGGAGACAGCAAGATTGTTTACTTAAGCAGTGTAATACTAGGGATGGTAGATAGCTCTAGAACACAGGATTACTTTGCCAGAATGGCACTATTTATTAAGCTATGATAACGCTAATGTTCCTCTTTGATGTATAGCATGTGTGACTTCAGCTGAACTTGTAGAGAGCCTTAAGGATGTTTCATTGAACATTTAGTATGGCAGCCAGCCAGAATACATTTAGCCTAAGCCCAGATGACGGGCTGGTAATGAGGTAGTGATTGATGACCACAGCTTCCTTATGAAAACCTGCTTGATATGCTGGGGGGGAAATGCATTGCCAGCTCTTTTCATTCCCTCCCTGTTATATCAGTTATTTTTACTGTGGAAGAAGTTACATGCGCTTGTGCTTGCACACTCTTGGCATTACTTTTAGGTTACAATTGAGTGGCAGTATGGAATTTTAGAAGTCCAGTCCTGTGGCTATATTTATGTATAATTCAAATATCACTTTCAAAGGGGTCTTTAAAAATCATTTTTAAAAACTCTTGTGTTCTCTTTAAAATGCTCTAATACTCTTATTTTGCATCTTTTTAATGTTATGGTTTTTCTGACTCTTTTATCCTTACTGTGTTATAAAAATCTCTTTATAAATTTCTCTTTTTCCTCTCATAACTTTAAATAGCAGATATTTGTCCAAAATTGCAAAATGTATTTCAAGAAAATCCTGTTTTCAAATCTTTTACCTTTTGTCTATATATGTATCCTTTTTCTTGAATAAACATAGAAAAATTATTAATTTGTGTCTACTTTCATTCATGAAACTCTTTTGGCTTAGTTCTGAATAGAATGCGCCTCAGAAGCACTTTTTTTTTTTTTTTTTTGTCCATCTCTTTATTGCTTTATGCATTTGCTCTCTTACTCTTTGTCAACATAAATCATGTCTCAGATTGGTTTCACATAAGCGCTTATGATTACAAAATGCCACTTGCTAAAATGACCACTTTGGTTGCCTACTGACCTGGGACAAGGTGGAGCAAGGCCCAAGACTGACATTTCACCCTTAATAAATCTTGCTTGTTGAAATGCCAGCAACAAATAGGATTTGCTGAGATTGACAAGAGAAAATAAACTATGCTTTAAGCTGGTTTGATCATGGCTGGCTGGGCTTTCAGTTTCACTGGTCAGAAGAGGATTTGTGCCCTCTTGTGCCTTGCAGCCATTATTCCTCCGGGCTTGGGGAGACCAGAAGAATATCCCAAACTCCCTGATCCCAATCCCATCATTGCAGTGGCTCAGACAGTGATAGTTTGAAGCAATTGGGAAATTCTCCTGGGATCACCGTAACCTCCATTAGGTGTTGTATCAACCACATGAGAATTGGTCAGCTGCTCTCAGAGGCCCGTTACTTACTTAATTTTTTGGTACTGGTTTAACTACCTCTATTTTTTCAATTATTTCAGTTATTAGAGAACCTGGAAAGAAACACATTGAAACCACAAGAGTACTGGTGTCCCATTGAGGTTGGGCTTATCTCTTGAAACTTGTTTTCCGGCTTTGTAAAGGGCAGGAAGTTGTATTACCACTGTAGTTCTTTACTTTGCTGCCATTTAAAAAAAAAAAAAAAAATGTAGCAAAATCAGTGTTGTACCAAAGTGAAAGGCTCATGCCTTCCTATTATAGAATTTATCTTTTATTAATAAGTTGCTTACCACTATTATCACCAAACCATACTTTCTTACTGGAGATAAAGAAACTTGTTATTTACTGGGGAAAGTTTCTGGTAGCAAAAACTTGACCTGAAATGAATTATTTACAAGTTTAGAAGAAAGAGTTGCTAAGTCAATGCTGCAGCTGAGAAATAAGCCAACACTTTCTCCAAAACAGCTTGAAGCTGACAAAACACTAAGCTCCAAGGTCCTAGAGAAGCAGCGGTTCAGGGTCTTGTTAGCTTCAAGCTACAGGAGAGACAATACTGGCAGAATGCTCAGAGGAAGGAATGAGCCCCGCAAGAGGAGGATGTGAGGGGAGCTAGAAATAGAATGACTGAGAAGTCATGAAGAAATAGAGCAACACTAAATTAGAACATAAGAGATGGTGAAGCATATAGAGTATTTGAAGGAGCTTGAGAAGTAAGCAACAAAACAATAAAAGTAAATGGTTAAAAGGGAAAATGGGAAATGGAATAAAACAAACTTGGAGAATCAGAGAACAAAATATTTTCTTTAAATGTTAAGTAAGTTTAAGAACATTACATTTGTTTTACATTGATAGCATATTTGTCTTATTCAATTTTCACAGGCCTGGGGTATAGATTTTATTATCCCCATTTTACAGGTGAATAAAAATTTAAAAGATTCGTATAAGTCGTCGTGTTGTCTAGATCCTAATTTCTAAAACCATTCATAGAATTTGCTGAATATATTGGTCTAGGACAAGGATTGCTAACATTTTAAATACATTTTTGTCTCTTAAGGGGAATAGAACACTATTTTAAAAAAGATTATCAGAAATGGCCTCTTTGAGGAAAGTCATTTGAGTAATTGAATTATGTGAGGGTGTCAGTCATGCTGGCTTTACTGCATTTCATAAAATATCGCTGTATCAAACTGAAGTATAGGGCCAGTATGTGAAATGACAGTGGAAAGGTAGGATGTACCCAGAGAAGTAGTGCTGCTTTGAGCAGCCGCCAAACTATGAATGATGCCCTCTAAGTGCCCTAGTTTCCTGATCCCTGGGTCAGATAGCTCTGAGGCATGTGTCCTGCATTGACTCCCAGAATCCTTAGCAGGACTGAGCTCATTACCCATGGTGTTAACTTGCTTCTAAACACTCTTTGGCTGCTTTCTTCCCTTCTCTGTCTCACCTCCTCATTTCAAAACCTATGTTTCCTGGAATCTTCTCCCAAATAGACTATTGCCTTTTTTGGGGAGGTGGTGTCTCAGGCTCTGCCCAAACTAAGATGGTGATAGCAATGCAATGTAAGTGGTAAGAACTTGTCGGATCCAGTGTATAATTCAGAGGTGGAGCTGATAGCATTTATTGCTTGATTAGTTATGGGGTGGGAGGAAAACAGAACAGCAAATATATCAATGATTTATATTTTTTTAAAGATAACCATTAACTTAAAAGGAACAGCAATAATATCTAATGTGTGTGAGAGTTTATTAATTGCCAGTCACTCTTCTAATCCTATTTACATGCTAAGTCCAATTAGTTATGCCTAGATCCACATCATTGTGATTCCCAGCTGAAAATTCATTCCAGGCTCTTCAGTTAGCATGTAGAGGCTGGGATTTGAACCCAGGTGTCTAGTTTCTAAGTCTGAGCACATACCCACTGTGCTCTTTTGCATAGACAGTACCTGAGCCATAAAACAGCACAGCTGTGCATTAGGATTTACTAGGCCTATTTGCATAATGAAATGATAGTTCTGAATTTGTCTTCTTCTAAGCTTCTCCCCCCCCCACCACCCCCCCCCCCCCCGCCCACCCACATAAAGCATTTTGTAAGTCTAAGTAGGATTTGGCTATCATTTCACAAATCATGGCCCTTCTCATCTCATAAAAATTATGAAGAAGTATTATTATTATCATTATTGTTATTATTGGCAAGATTTCTAAGTGGTACTGCATTTCCTATAATTAACTGTTATTTAATACAATTGTTTGAGAATATTGCTATGTGCTTGATTACAGGACCTAAAACAGCAGGCAAAACATATATGATGCCAAAGGCATTTTTCTCTTATTACTTGCTGATTTTCAAATGACAATTTATTAATTTCTGAGAATATTTTCTCTTTGGAATACACAATAAGAATCACTGTGCATACTGGCTGATATCTAGGGATGGAATGTGTATTACTCAAGGTTTTAGTTGCTTTAAAATTGACATATAGGGAGGAGTGATGAGTACACATAGAGAGCTAGCTAAAGTAGAATGTGGAAATAGGTTCTTAAAGCAAAAACCCATCTGGACCAAGAAGGTTGATGTAGGATATTAGATCGCTGGGTTAGTAGGATGGGTAAACCCAGGAAATAAGAGCTCATTGGGTATTTGGTCCATAAAAGTAACCAAGGTTTCAAGACTCTCCCTTTCCTTTTTCTTCTGTATCCAGGCAGTTTTCACAACTGTAGGCAGAAGGGTTTACTTCTAAATGCCTCTAAAATGGGTCTCTTTCTTTTCATTCTTTGGTCAAGGCATTTGTCTCTTAGATGCTAGATAGTTAAAACTCCACTTGCAAAAAGATTTCTCAGGATAGCATTCAAAAGTTTAGCATGGCTCAAAACGGTCTTTATTATTTTGCCTTTTTGAATCTAATAGTATTATAATTATTTTATTTGCATATATTATTTACACTATGTATACACATAAAATATACTTATATAATAAAATGTTATTAGCAATGAAATGTCAGACGATAATCTGTTGCTAATGTTCAGTCCCCCTAGGGTCATCTAAGATGGGGAAATGTTCCAAGGAGTGTAGGGAATGAGTATGAGTGTTCTTTAGAGAAGGGTTTTCTATCAAAGGCAAGGTGGGCTTTGGAGGAACTTGGAGGGTTGCTGGCCCTGGAGCATAATTAGCACCCAAATGCAGTGTTATAACTAGGAAGGCAAAAGGGTCGTAAATTCTTTGATACCTAGAATCAAGAAATTGAAGAGTAGGAGGGTGATCTGGAGATAATAACTGAAACAATGGGAGTTACCACAGGCTGGATCCTCATGTTCTCAGTTTACATTAGATCAAGGGGTAATATGGCAGGTAACAGCAATTAACTTACTTGGAAGAGATAATTGAACACTTTATGTTTCTGAAAGTGATGATATTTATCAAATTATTATTGTTAATATTTACATATAAGTGTGTCATTGATCCTGAAAGGATTGTGCTGTAAATTAAAGTATGTAGTCTTTGAATCCAAATCTTGGACCTGCCACTTAGTAAAATGTTTTACCTTGGAAAAGTGTTTCAACCCATTTAAGGTCCAGTTTTCTCTTAAATAACCCTAAAGTAATAATATATTTCACCAGGATGCTGTGGGAATTGAATATTAGGTCATCTAGAAAATACCTGGCACATAAGATGCATCTCAAGAATTATAGTTTCCTTCCATTCTCTTCCCTTCCTGTCCTTTCATTTTGACAGTTGTCGAGGTAATACAGAAGAATATACTAAGACTTGACCCTTTTTATCTGTATAATTAGGCAAATACTAACAAGTGATATCAGGTTAACATTGCTTTAGAAGACTGTTGTTTATGTTGGGAAATCTGTACTTCACATTTAGAAACTGTACACTGAAGTAGAAATGTGAGAGAAAATATGAACCCGTTTTCGGTTAGGCAGAGGGTTTTGTAGGAGTTTGTAAGTCTTTGATGATTTCTTTTCTTTCCTTTTGGAGTAACTAATTGTAGGCATTGGAAGTATTCATTTCCAAATTAAATTGAGATTAAAATCTTCTTAAACTGAAGTACTTTAAGTAGCTGGGTATTTGCTTGAATTTTTCCATTACTTTAATAATTGTTTTCTCATTTAAGTTATGTTGGTGTCATTGACATTTAAAAATAATTACAACTTTGAGTAGAGCTTAAAATGTTTTTTTTTCCTTTGATCTTTTTCAACCAACATTAATGAAGCACTGACAAAAGCAAGAGACTAGGGGCTTGGCACTTTGGGAAATATGAATTCATTTATTTAACAAATATTTATGTATTTCTGCATGTTGCAGGATCACAGATAAAATGATGAATAAGAAATTGTCTCAGATTGACTTTGTACATAAGCTAATAGGGCAGGAGTCAAGAGGCCAAACTTTCTTATCATTTTTTCAAGGACTCCAAGAGGACAGTGGTTTATTTGTGTTAAGGGATTAATCATCTGCCATAGCCCACATAAACTCCATTCTTCATTTTTTTAGGGATGTCACATCTACAAACTAGATTGCAAAACTTTGAAATTTAGTATTATTGTTTTGTCCCTGTATTAGGTAGCCAAGGTTGCCATAACAAAGTACCACAGAGTAGTGGCTTAAACAACAGAAGTTCATTTTCTCATAATTTTGGTGGCTAGAAGTCTGAGATTAAGGTGTTAACAGGATTGGTTCTTTCTGAGGCCTCTCTCCATAGCTTGTAGATGGCTTTCTTCTTGTGTCTTCACATGGTCTTTCCTCTGTATGCCTTTGTGTCTTAATTTTCTCTTCTTACAAGGATGCCAGTCTTCATGGGTTAGGGCCCAAACCAATGACCTTAACTCATGACCTCTCTCCAAATACAGTCACCTTCTGAGGTGCTGGGGTTAAGATTTCAACATATGAACTTGAGGAGACATACCTTAGCCCGTTAAAATTACCATTCTGTATATCATGTACAGTTAGTCTGTCAACATTTTTATATCCTCCTTTTCTTCTATCATGTCAGCTATTATTCTAATCCAGATGCTTAATAAATGGCAGTATTAGCTCTTATAGACAGTCACACTATATCAGAATTTCTTCTTTCTTTTCATCCTTCCAACTAGAATTGTCTTCCTTAACAGTTTTGTTTGTTTGTTTTTTTTTTTTTTCATTGTATTATAGCCCTGATCAAAACCTCCTCATCAAAATGCCTGTGTTGCCCATGGCTGAATTTATGATGTCTTGGTAACAACTGAACACTCTGTTTCCAAATTTATCTCTGATTATTCTGCAGTGAATCATCTCTACTCTACATTGATATTCTTTTCACTTTCTGTAATAGACCATCTTTAACAGCTTTCATTAGTCTACTTTGCTAAAGTGGTGTTACACCATGTTTTTTCACTATAAATAAGTTTTGGCCAATTAAGTTTAATTAATCTTTATTTTTATTTTTATTTTTTTTTCTTTTCAGTGTTTCAAAATTCATTGTTTATGCACCACACCCAGTGCTCCATGCAATATATGCCCTCCATAATACCCAGCACCAAGCTCACCCAACCTCCCACCCTCTCCAGAACCCTCCGTTTGTTTCTCAGAGTACACAGTCTCTCATGGTTCATCTCCCCCTCCAGTTTCCCCCAACTCACTTCTCTCTATCTTCCCATGTCCTCCATGTTATCCTTATGCTCCACCAATAAGTGAAACCATATGATAATTGACTCTCTCTGTTTGACTTATTTCACTCAGCATAATCTCTTCCAGTCCCGTTCATGTTGTTTCAAAAGTTGGGTATTCATCCTTTGTGATGGAGGCATAATACTCCAGAATATATATGGACCATGTATTCTTTATCCATTCATACGTTGAAGGGCATTTCGGTTCTTTCCACAGTTTGGCGACTATGGCCATTGCTGCTATGAACATTGAGGTACAGAAGGCCTTTCTCTTCACTACATCTGTGTCTTTGGGGTAAATACCTAGTAGTGCAATTGCAGGGTCATAGGGAAGCTCTATTTTTAATTTCTTAAGGAATCTCCACACCATTTTTCAGAGTGGTTGCACCAACTTGCTTTCCCACCAACCGTGTAAGAGGGTTCCCCTTTCATCACATCCTCTCCAACACTTGTTTTTTACTGTTTCGTTAATTTTGGCCATTCTAACTGGTGTTAGGTGGTATCTCAATATGATTTTATTTTGAATCTCCCTGATGGCTAATGGTGATGAACATTTTTCCATGTGTCTGTTAGCCATTTGTATGTATTCTTTGGAGAAGTGTCTGTTCATGTCTTCTGCCTGTTTTCTGACATGATTATCTGTTTTGTGTGTGTTTAGTTTTAGGAGTTCATTATAGATCTAGATATCAGCCCTTTGTCTGTAGTGTCATTTACGCATATCTTCTCCCATTCTGTGGGCTGCCTCCTTGTTTTGTTGTCTGTTTCCTTTGCTGTGCAGAAGGTTTTGACCTCGAAGAAGTCCCAAAAGTTCATTTTTGCTTTTGTTTCCTTTGCTTTTGGAGACATAGCTTTTAAGAAGTTGCTGTGGCCAATGTCGAAGAGGTTACTGCCTATATTCTCCTCTACGATTCTGATAGATTCCTGCCTCATATCTCATAATGAGGTCTTTTATTGAGTTTGAGTTTATCTTGTGTATGGTGTAAGAGAATGGTCGAGTTTCATTCTTCTACACATAGCTGTCCAGTTTTTCCAGCACCATTTATTGAAGAGATTGTCTTTTTTTCACTGGATATTTTTTCCTGCTTTATTGAAGATTATTTGACCATAAAGTTAAGGGTCCATATCTGGGTTCTCTATTCTGTTCCACTGGTCTATGTGTCTGTTTTTGTGCCAGTATACCATGCTGTCTTGGTGATCCCGGCTTTGTAGTAAAGCTTGAAATCAGGCAACGTGATGCCCCCAATTCTGTTTCTCTTTTTCAGCTTCTCCTTAGCAATGCGGGGTCTCTTCTGGTTCCATACAAATTTTAAGATTGTTTGCTTCAGCTCTTTGAAAAATGCTGGTGGAATTTTGATCGGAATGGCACTGAAAGTATAGATTGCTCTAGACAGTATAGACATTGTAGCAATGTTTATTCTTCTGATCCATGAGCATGGAATGGTCTTCCATTTTTTTGTGTCTTCTTCAATTTTATTCATGAGTGTTCTGTAGTTCTTTGAGTACAGATCCTTTACCTCTTTGGTTAGGTTTATTCCCAGGTATCTTAGGGTTCTTGGTGCTACAGTAAATGGAATCGATTCTCTAATTTCCCTTTCTGTATTTTCACTGTTAGTGTATAAGAAAGCAAGATTTCTGTGCATTGATTTTGTATCCTGCCACATTACTGAAATGCTGTATGAGTTCTAGTAGTTTGGGGGTTGGAGTCTTTTGGGTTTTCCATATAAAGTATCATGTCATCTGCAAAGAGAGAGAGTTTGACTTCTTCTTTGCCAATTTGAATACCTTTTATTTCTTTTTGTTGTCTGATTTTTGTTGCTAGGACTTCTGATACTATGTTGAACAAGAGTGGTGAGAGTGGGCATCCTTGTCGTGTTCCTGATCTCAAAGGGAAGGCTGTCAGCTTTTCCCCATTGAGGATGAGATTTGCTGTGGGTTTTTCATAGATAGATTTTATGAAATTGAGGAATATTCCCTCTATCCCTATACTTTGAAGAGTTTTAATCAGGAACGGATGCTGTATCTTGCCAAATGCTTTTTCTGCATCAATTGAGAGGACCATGTGGTTATTCTCTCTTCTCTTATTGATTTGTTCTATCACATTGATTGATTTGTGAATGTTGAACCACGCTTGTATCCCGTGGATAAATCCCACCTGGTCATGGTGGATAATCTTCTGGATGTGCTGTTGGATCCTATTAGCTAAGATCTTGTTGAGAATCTTTGCATCCATATTCATCAGTGATATTGGTCTGAAATGCTCCTTTTTGGTGGGATCCTCGCCTGGTTTGGGGATCAAGGTAATGTTGGCTTCACAGAAAGAGTCTGGACGTTTTCCTTCTGCTTCAATTTTTTGAAACAGCTCAGGAGAATAGGTATCATTTCTTCTTTGAATGTTTGGTAGAATTCCCCAGGGAATCTGTCAGGTCCTGGGCTCTTGTTTTTTGGGAGGTTTTTGATCACTGCTTCAATCTCGTTACTAGATATTGGTCTCTTCAGGTTGTCAATTTCAGTCTTGGAAGTTTATAGGCTTCCAGGAATGCAACCATTTCTTCGAGGTTGCTTAACTTATTGGCATATAAATGTTGATAATAATTTCTGATGATTGTTGGGACACCTGGGTGGCTCAGTGGGTTAAGCCTCTGCCTTCAGCTCAGGTCATGATCCCAGGGTCCTGGGATCGAGTCTCTCATTGGGTTCTCTGCTCGGCAAGGAGCCTGCTTCCCCCGCTCTCTCTCTCTCTCTCTGCCTGCCTTTCTGCCTACTTGTGATCTCTCTCTGTCAAATAAATGAATAAAATATTTTTAAAAAATAATAATTTCTGATGATTGTTTATATTTACTTGGTGTTAGTTGTGATCGCTCCCTTTTCATTCATAATTTTATTAATTTGGGTTCTCTCTCTTTTCTTTTGCATTAGTTTGGCCAACGGTTTATTGATCTTACTGATTCTTTCAAAAAACCAGCTTCTAGTTTCGTTGATGCATTCTTCTACATCCTTACTTTCTATGTCATTGATCTCTGCTCTAATCTTGCTTATTTCCTTTCTTGTGTGTAAGGTTGGCTTAATTTGCTGTTGATTCTCCAGTTCTTTAAGGTGTAAAGAGAGCTGGTATATTCTGTATTTTTCCATTTTTTTGAGGGAGGTTTGGATGGCTATGTATTTCCCCCTTACGACCATCTTTGCTGTATCCCACAGGTTTTGGATCAAAGTGTCTTCATTCTCTTTGGTTCCATGAATTGTTTAAGTTCTTCTTTGATTTCCTGGTTGATCCAACATTCTTAAGCAAAGTCATCTTTAGCTTCCAGGTGTTTGAATTCCTTACAAACTTTTTCTTGTGGTTGAGTTCCAATTTCCCTAAAGCATTGTGGTCTGAGAATATGCAGGGCATAATCTCAATCTTTTGTTATCAGTTGAGTCCATTTATGACCCAGTATGTGGTCTGTTCTGGAGAACGTTCCATGTGCACTCGAGAAGAATGAGTATTCTGTTGTTTTAGGGTGGAATGTTCTGTTTATATCTATGAGGTCCATCTGGACCCATGTGTCATTCAATGCTCTTGTCTCTTTATTGATTTTTTGCTTGGATTATCTGTCTGTTATTGAAAGTGGCAGCATTTTAAGATCCCCTACTATTAATGTATTCATATTAATATGACTCTTTATCTTGATTAACAGTTGTCTTATGTAGGTGGCTGCTCCCGTATTGGAGGTATAAATATTTACAATTGTTAGATCTTCTTGGTGGATAGACCCTTTAAGAAGGATGTAGTGTCTTTCTTTATCTCTAAGTTTAATTAATCTCAAGAGAGTGATATATAGATGGCTGTCAATAAACCATGAGATATTGTTAGTAAGAAATCTAAATCAGAATGGGTGTAGACACACCAATACATAGCAGAACTTGAAGATTCTATCTGATGTATGCCTTGAGATAGTGATGTAGCCAACTCTCCCTGGAATCTGACATCCAAGGTAGGGATTCTAGAGTTCTTATGTTTTTCTCCACTTACAGTAGGGGATTTTGTCAAACTGTAAAATTAAGTAAAAACACATGACTAAAAACAGATTTCATAACATTCAGTCTTTTTTGTATTTAGAATCAGTCATGACAATCACAGATGTTTGAATTTAACTTCCTCGAATCTATTTTTCAACATGAGAAAAAGTTGTCAAACAGTATAGGCACAAATGCCACTGGCAATATTTAAGAAGATGTTAAGCCCATAAAATAATGTTGCTATATGAAAAATACTTATTTTAAAAAGTTACCTCCAGATTTCCTGGAAACCAAGTGAAATTAGAAAGTTTGTATATATTGTAAAGATATACATAATACAAAGACTAAGGAAGAACACCAAAACTTTTCAAAAAGATAAGAAACGTACTGCTGAATTGTTGATGATAATCATGTTATAAAAATAGAATTGATGGTTCTAACATTCACATTAGTTAGCTTCTATTGCATTGATTAAAACATGGGTAGAGATTGAATATATGCAATACATTTAAAAAAATGAATTATTCTTTTAGGATTCTTGACAGTCTAAACAATTAAGTACAAAATTATGCTTTATTCCAATTTCATGGAAGGTAGTAAACTTGTTATATACTACCAAATGCTAATGGCAACTGAATCACACAGAACATTGTATTTTATCTTGTCAACCAGCATATCCGTTTTGATCGTAAAGTAGTTGTAAGTTTGATATAAGATGCCTAAATATAATTTAATGCAAATTGTCTAAAATATGAATAATTTGGGGGGCATCTCTAGCAATTCTAAAAGAAAGGAAAATATGTTGACTACACTTGATTTGAAATCAAACAATTGTTACATTTCAATAGAACATTAGATTTTATAAATTACCAATCTTCTTGAAATAAAATAATAAAACTTTGTCAAAGTATATAATACTTATAACAACCCAGTGATGTGTGATGTATTATCCCCAGTTACAGTCTAAAGTATATCATACACCAAATATAAATGAAGTAAAAATAATGAATATAAAAATATCCTCATAGAGGTTATTTACTAGTATTGCAGAACTGAGGCACAGAACTACATCTTTTGATGTTTCCAGTTCACTATTATTTCTTCTATTTTGCACTGCCTTGTGATATGATCTGGTCTATTGACAGAAGCTAAGTGTAGGTTGATAAGCAAGGAATTCTGTGCTTTAGGCTGAACTGTGCTCCTCACGAGGACAGTGATGGTGCTGTGGTTGAAAGCAATGGTTCTAAAGCTATCTAGATCCAAATCCTCTATTTACTTCTGAAGCAAAAGGCTAACCTGGGTTCAAATTTTGTGTGATCTATAGCAGTGCTGTTGGTAGTATAGCCATATATTGTTTACGGTTCCTGTACTCGTTGTCCCTATTCTGTAAGGACATAGCCGACACTCTGAGAGTGTGTGTTAAAAACCTTTATAGTAACTTATTAGAGTAATTTCATGTCTGATGAATCAAATAATAAAATAACCAGGGCATGCATTTGTATGCTTGCTTGTTTTTTCAATTCATGACTCTAATAATTAACTTTGTATTGTTTTATACAAATAATTTTTTAAATGGATTAGAATTAAAGAAGACTAGTCCTAGGGTGTCTGGGTGGCTCAGTGGGTTAAGCAGCTAACTCTTGGTTTCAGCTCAGGTATCATCTCAGGGTCATGGGGTGGAGCCCAGTGCTCTGCATCAGGCTCTGTGCTCAGCAGGGAGTCTGCTTCAGGATTCTGCTTGAGAATTCTCTCCCTCTTCCTGTACGCTCCTCCCCATTCTCTCTCTCTCTCAGATAAATAAATAAATCTTTTTTTTAAAAAAAGGACTTTTCTCTCACCACAGAGAGTTTGGGAAGCATTGATATAGGACAATGCTTTAATTTCCTCAACAGTAAAATGGGATATAAAGTAGAGCAGGGTAATGACTTTACACTAATCAAGTGACAGCATTCAAAAGAGTCACATGTACCATTTCAGAAATTCTTTTTCTATATACTTGCCCATTTGCCTGTTTCATGTAGCTGTCAGGCCTAAAGTAAATCTTACGGTTTTTTTGTTTGATTTTGTTTTTGTTTTGTAATGGAATCGTTGTGGCTGGGGAGAAAGAAACTGGGAAACTACTTGGAAACCAGTTTTTTTTTTTTTTAATTTTTATTGTTATTACTATTTTTGAGAGAGAGCGAGAATGCACACACACAGGCAGGAAGCGGGGTGGGGGAATAGGGAGAGGGAGAATCTTAAGCAGGCTCCATGCCCACTGCAGAGCCCTACACGGGGCTCCAGGCAGGGTTCAGTGGGGGACTTGATCGCAGCCCTGAGATCATGACCTGAGCCAAAATCAAGAGTTGGTCACTTAGCCAACTGAGCCACCCAAGCACCATGACCTAAAAGTCTTACTACACTATGTGTGACTTATGTTTCAGGTGGACCAAGGGGCAAAAACTAAGAGATGTTTTCAAGAGAAGGCTTCTTTAGACTTATTCCTTTTTTTCATAAAGTTTATCCTTACCTCAAGGTGAAAAATTTTGGTTTACTAGTGCTTCTCAACTTTAATGTACATATGAATTCCCTGGAGATCAATCTGCTTCCAGATCTAACTCCGTGGGTCTGGTGTTGGGGTCTGAGGTTTTGCATTTCTCAAAATCTCCTGCATGATGTAGATGCTGTAGAGAAGTGAGGATTTTACAAATCTTATTTCTCAGCTACATCCTCTCAACTAGTACCTGGCAGCGAAACCACTCAGAGAAAAAAATCTCCCTGCAAATATTCTGTAGTTTTCCCTAGATCATAGGACACATTTTATCCTCAGCCTGGCCTCCTCATTGATACTGGTATTTTTCAGTGGTCATGGAGAACCACCCAAAGCCAAAGATCTAGCAAAGCTAAGGGTTTAGGACCTCTACTGTAAACCTAACTTTGTTTACAGTTAAGTTGGTTTTTTTTTTTTTCTTTAATGCTAACTTACAAATGTAACAAGTTGACAGGTCTGATACAGTCACCTTTATCTTAGTTATCTATCACCCTGCAAAAATACATTTGCCTGAAATCACTAGCCCATTGCCAGTTAATTTTGTTTTAGTATAGATTGGTTTAGTGTTTTATATAGTAGTTTCCAAACTGACTTCTTTGGAGTCTTGGTCTTGTGTTTCTGGTGAAGAAAACATGGGGTCATAAACATGTGCACTGTGTGTTTTTTTCTCATACTTAAGTCTCATCTTAGTATGTAGGAATTGGGTCTTTGGATCATTTATGAGAGAAAGAAAGGTGGAAAAAGAAAGAAAGAAAAGTCAGGGGAGAGAAAGAAAGAAAGGAAAGAGAGAGGGAGGGAAAGAAGGAAGGAAGGAATAGAGAGGAAGAAAGAGAGAAAGAAGAAAAAATATTTTCATAGCCTTAACTTTAAAATAAATCTCTGCTTTAATAAACTCGGGAATTTCAATGCAGCAGTAGAATATTCATTCTCTGGGCTTTCTTTTTGTCCATAGCATTAAATATTGAAATGAAAATTATAATTATTGTTTAGTATAGTATAGATCATTCATCTAGGATATATATTTTTTCTTTTTTTATATGAATTAGTTATCTACTTACTGAAGAGTGTCTCCTCTTCAGTAAGCAGTCCAGTAATTTGAGCTGATATATGCATAGATATAATTATTAATATTTCTGATTCATAGATTTATACTATCGCCATGCTTGGAAATTTTGATTTTAGGACCACATTCAAGTTATTTGTATGAATAAATAAGTGAATAATATGTAAGTATCCGTCATTTTTGTATTGTCCGAGGTAATCCTATCTTGTCTCAAAAGATAATATTTTGAATAAGAATTTTCTTCTTAGTTTAATTTTCAGTCTCATTATCCTAAAATTACATTTTGATCCTTAGATATTAAGAAAAAAAAGGTGATTCATTCACATATGTAGGAATCTTTCTTTTATGATGCTGAGAAAAACTGGAAAATGGGTGAACAGCTAAATTTACTATTTCTTCCTTGGGATAATATTGATTGAATAACATGTATTATGCAGAAGGAATACAGTGTAAAGACCAATAGACTGAAACACTGGTTATAAGAATAATAAAGGGGGAAATACAGAGTAGGAATCTGATATTTCAGTTTCAGGTTGGGGGCATTGGTCTGTAAATCTTCTGAGAGTAGTTGATTTATCATTTGCTTCTTAAAGACAAGGTCAGAGATAGCCAGGGAAAGGAGGAAGGGAAAGGAGGAAGGAGGACTGTTCTAATCACAGGGAATCAGTAATGCATGGAGTCATGAGAGGGAATGCAGTATTTAGGGCACTACACAATGAGATTCAAATTGGTCTATCAGAAGTGAAGTGTAAGTGTGAAAGGAATGAGAGAGTCAAGACAGTTTAGATAACAAAGAATCTTATGTTCCATGCTAAGGAGTTAAACACTGGGGCATCCCTAATCAGTGATAATGGTGAATTTTCTATTTCAGAAAAATTTCTCTGCTGGTTTGGTGGGGGAATGATTCCAGGTATTCTAGAAACAGGAAGGTCCATTGGGGAGGTTATTCTTGTTAGCTAGGATAGAAATGATCAGGGCTGGAACTGGGATTGAGAATGTTGACCTCAGAAATTAAGTGAAAAGAAGAGAACTTTGTGATTTAATAGAAATGAGGATGAAGAGGGAGATGCGTAGGAGGATGATTCCTAGTTTTCTACATATCTGGTAAGGTGAATAGTTGGTGTTTATGTCACACTACATATATATTTTTTTCTGCACATGAGGCCTGGATTCAATTCAACATTGGTTACTATAGAATCTCAGCACTCAGCACCGTGTCTGGCTCATAGTAGAAGCTCTATAAATATATTTTGAATGAACGATAATCTTACTGTTCATAAAAAGTGAATGTCATTTTAAGAGTACATTTGGGAAGGAAAACAATGGATAACATTTTGGACATGTTGAATCTGATGTGTTTCTAACTGGTGGGAAATGCTCAGTAAGTACTTAGATGTTTGGATATATGGATTTATTAAAAAAAAAAAATAACAGGAATCATGGCTTAGTCATCTTTTTTTAAATCCGCCAAAGCAGTAATATAAATCTCTAAATGTGTGTTTACTTGAATCATAGTAAGCAGCAATATTCAAATAATATTTCAGACTTTATCAGTCTAAACTAGCTAATTTAAGCATATATTAAAAATTAGAAATGGCTCTATATTTTTAGAAACCAGAAATCTTAACCATTTATTCATTAATGAAACCTTGGGTTGTTTCCATATCTTATCTATTATGAACAATGCCATAGTGAACATAGGAGTGAACGTATGTCTTCATGATACTGATATTATTTCTTTTGGATATATACCCAGAAATGGGATTCCTGAATCATATAGTAGTTCAATTTTTTTTTTTTTTGAGGAAACTTCATGCAGTTTTCCATAATGACTATATAAATTTATATTCTCATTAGTAGCATAGAAGGATTACTAAAGAAAATGTTATATATATATCTATATGTAAATATAGATATATATTATATATAATAGAATATTATTGAGCCGTAAAATGAAGGAAATTTTGACATTTGCAACAACATGGATGAACCTAAGGGACATTATGTTAAGTCAAATAAGCCAGACACAGAAAAACAAATACTATATGATTTTACTTATACAGTTCTTCCTAGACTTATGATGGGGTTATATATAAATAAACATACCATAAGTTGAAAATACTGTTAAGTAAAATGTGCATCTAACCTACTGAACATCATAGCCTGCAACTGGGAAAAATCATCTAACACAAAGCTTATTTTATAGTAAAGTGTTGGGTGTCTCATGTGATTTATCAAATACTCTACTGGAAGTGAAAAGACAGAATGGCTTTGTGGATATAGAATGATTCTAAGTATGTCAGTTGTTTACCCTTGTGATCTTGTGGCTGAGTGGGACCTGTGGCCCATTGCCACTGCCCAGCATTATGAGAAGATATCATATAGCATATTGCTAGCCTGGGAAAAAAATCAAAATTCAAAATCTGAAGTGCAGTTTCTACTGAAGCCATATTACTCTAGACTGTCATAAAGTGGAAAAACCGTAAGTCAAACGAATGGTTCTAAGTCAGGTGTCATCTGTATGTGGTATCCAGAAAAATTGAACTCATACAACCAGAGGGTAGAATGGTGGTTACAAGGGAATCAGGGGTGGGGGAAATGGAGAGATGTTGATCAAAGAGTACAAACCTTCAGTGATAAGATGAATGAGTTCTGGGAATCTAATAAAAGAAGAAATAAGACAGAAATAAGGTGGCTCTGATTATGGAAAGGGCATGGGTGTTTGAATTAGAAGATCTCCAGGTATTAGTTTTCCCTAACTAGATTTTACTAGCTAAAAATAGTTTTTTTCTAGGCCTCTGCATTATAAAAGACTTCAGTCCTTCCTCCTTAGTATGGAAAAACCTAGTTTTCCACTTCCTGTGTTCTTCCTGTGTATCTCCTTTACTACTCACACAAACACAACACTTCTGGTACCAAATGTGTGGGTTTGTTTTGTTTTGTTTTGTTTTGTTTGTTTGTTTTTCCCCACACCAAGAAATTCTTTGCAACATCAGCCAGATGTCCTATGATTTAACTCAGTGATGAGTTACCTACCTAGAGATAGCATCTGATCTCACAGGTTAAGGACTCAGTCCCATAAGACTGATCCCACCCTACTTCAGATGCCAGTTTCAAGTAGTAGGTCCCCAGGTTGTTACCCTAACTTCTGTATGACTTATCTACAGATCAGAGTTTCCCACCACCATCTTCTCAGGTTTGATTAATTTGCTAGAGTCGCTCACAGCATTTAGGGGAACACTTAGTTGCATTTACCAGTATATTGAAGGATATGGTAAAGGATACAGATGAACAATCAGGTGAAGAGATACATAGGACAATGTCTGAGAGGGTCCCAAGTGTAGGAGCTTCTGTTCCCATGGAGTTGAGGTGTATTACCATCCTGGTACGTGGATGTGTTCACACGCCTGGCAGCTCTCTGAACCCTACCTTTGGGATTTTAATGGAGACTTCAACATGCACACATCATGGATCATTAACTCCATTTTTAGCCTTTCTCAGAGAAGGAAGCCTGGAAATTCCAGGCTTCTAATCATGCCCTGGTCTTTCTTGTGACCAGCCCCCATCCAGGAGCTCACCCAAAGTTATCTCATTAGAACAAAAGGTACTTCTATCACTGAGGAAATTACAAGGGTTTTAGGAACCAGAGCCAGATTAGAACAAAAGATGCTCCTAGTTCTCTTACCATAGGAAATTACAAGGGGAAGTTTCTGTGATTGATTTTACTCTCTGAGAATTACAGGGGATGACCTTACTGTGTTCAAATGTAATTTACTACAATATCTACTATAGTCACTCTTGAGCTACTGAAAACAGAGTAGACATACTTAGATTATCAGGCAGACACACTGATCTTAGATTAATTCTTCTAGCACCAATTATGTATTCCTTATAATTCCCTAGCACCTACCCATCTTTTTTTTTTTTTTAAATGAAATCTCCTGGAGTTATCCCAATTTAAGTGTGAAATATGTTTCTTGTTCAATACATCCTGTTAAGAAACTTTTTTAAAAAAATTTAAATCAACCTTAAAGATTTGGCTCATTTAAAAACACTTAAGTTTTATATCACTTATTTCAGTACCATGAATCAAACTATGTGGGTGATGTATAAAATTTCCATTTATCTATTATTTGAATATCAACCCCGTGAGAGATACCTCTGGGTTTACTACTAAGGTCTAGCCCTCTCTGGCTCTTCATGAGACAGATAGCGAGGAGGATGATCTAGTAACTAAAATTCAAAAGAATGATCTAGTAACTAAAATTCAAAATACAATAATGTTGTATGCATATACAGATAATATAGTGTAGCTAAACTTTCATGGTGCTGGTAGTTCCTGGCTCTGTGATATTCTCTGTATTTCAAGGAATTTAGGTTCTTTCTCTTTTCTATACTTTTTTCCTTTACTCAGTAGTGGTGTTTGTTGACATGTAATGATACCCATTGTTATTTATCATATTTCTGTATCATGTCTTTTTTTTTTTTTAAAGAGAGAGCATGAGCAGGGGGAAGGGGCAGAAGGAGAGGGAGAAGCAGACTCCCTGCTGAGCAGGGAGCCCCGTGCAGGACTCCATCCCAGGACCTCAGGATCATGACCTGAGCCAAAGGTGGACACTTACATATCAGGTCTTTTGTGCATAAAATTCACTCATTGTATATGTTTATATTTATATCCTGACTCTTTCCAGTTGTAATTTTAATTAGTGAATATATATATTAGATAAGTGGACAAATTTAGACATATACGGCAATTAGACAATGGAATCAGACGTTTTGGACAGTCTCACCAGCACATATCATCATTTCTTCTCCTCTGTTCTTTTCTCATTTGCCACCTACCTCCGAAATCATGGGATCTCTCCTCCAGCTGACTCATCCCTTACCTTAACCTGCAACATAGTGAGAAACATTGATCTTATTTGCCTTAGACTGTTTAAAGAGAAGTGGCTTATAATCCAAATTTCCTGATACAGCATCTAAATGTTATCTACCATTATGTGGTTGAAGCCATCTAATTGTTTATGTAAAACATGATGAGCATTGTGTTAACATGAATAATCATAAAAAATTTATTCAAGATTTTAGTGACATGTCTACTCTTTCCTAATCATTTTCAGAGAGGTATGATTGATTTCTCTGAGCACACTGAATGAGGAGCTTGTCCCCTTGAATTACCAAGACATAAAATATTTTTTTCTTAGGAAAGAGAGTTTTCAGACTTAAACTACTAACAACTGAAATTATACTTTGTGCAAATAAACTTTACGTTTAATTAATATATGATTTAAACAAATTTAGAAAAATTTTCCCATAAGAGAACAATGCCTATCGTATCCAGCTACTTAATAAATATTTGTTGAAAGGAGGGAGGAATCAAAGAAAGGGGAGAAAAAAGGAGGGGAAGAGGGAGAGCGGGAGGAAGAATGTCTGCCTAATTTGGCTTCAATCTTTTGATTTTAACATTTCACATTTTCAAGTAGCAGTGGAGATCTGATTCATAACATTCACTAGATTGTTCAATACGCTACGTTAATCGATAAAAATGTGTCTAAATTAGATACAAGACTAAATGGAAAAACATTCATATGGTGTTGTCTTGCCCTTGATTGTCTCCATATTTCAGAGAAGTACATGCTTATAGAAAGGAAGCGTGAGGTTAATTACAACCTTGTTGAGCACCGAGGGTGGGTGGATGGTAGTGGGTAGAGAAAATAACCCTATTGCCATGGCACGATTTGTCCTGGGGTTTTGGAAGATATTTTTCATATAATCAGTAAGCTAAAATTAAAGATATATTAAAGCCAAAATTAAAGATATAATTTGCTGCTTAATAAATGATATACATTTTATAACTTCATTAAGGTTGCTACTTCCCTTAATTTTTGTAGACCATGAGATTTTTCAGTGAGGTGCATATTAACTGCAGAGATAATAATGTTTCTATATGTTAATAATTTTAAATGAAAAACACTTGAGCTATTTTCCAGCCACATGGGAAGCATCATTTACATCCTTAAAGGCTTATTTTACCATTAACCCCTTCATTTGAGTAGAGTGGATAGCCATATGTAAAGTATTAATTCTTTTTACATTAGTGCTAATAGCAAGTATTTTAGACCCACTGGTGTGAGAGGATTAAAAGCCACAGCATTAGGCATGCACCAACATTTCTGAGATTAATCCTTGTTAGAGAAACCTAGCGGGAACATATAACTTGATTTTCTGTTTATTGATCATATGCTGCTTGTTTCTTTTATCATGTGAAATGAAACTCTGTGGAGACAATATCATATTGCCTTAATATGCTGAACTTAAACAACACAACACTGGATTAAAATGGTCTGTGTTACCCTTTCTGCTTGTATTACCACTTACTATAAATGCAGATTTTAGGGTCAGATCTGTAGAGATGGTATATATCCTAAATATTCAGGATGATGACCCAAATAATAGGTAAGCCATTTATGCTTTTTCAAGTCAGAAAGTCATATTAACAACAAAGCTCTGGGGGTGGTAGCTCAGATGGTTAAGTGTCTGCCTTCAGCTCAGGTCATGATCCTGGGGTCCTGGGATCAAGCCCCACATTGGGCTCCCTGCTTCGGAGGGAGCCTGCTTCTTCCTCTCTCCCTCTGGTGTCCCCCCTGCTTGTGCTCTCTCCCTCTCTTTGTCAAATAAATTAAAAAAAAAAAAAAAAAAAAAAAAAGCTCTGGGAATATTTACTTGTCTTTATTAGAAGGGGTGAATAGGGTTGCAGTGAATAATATATGCATTCTGAGATTTCATTATATATTTTGAAGGGGAAAGAGTAATATTCTGTGTCTTTTCATTTCTCTGTTATTCCCACCCCCCAACCCATCCCACCCAACCCTATCTTGGTTGCCATGTTAGCTTAGAAAATATTTCCTGGCCTCGTATCCTCATTTTCACTTTAATTTGTCTGGATCCCAGGAGTGGCATTCAAATATTGGCTAACTAGCAGAGCATTAGGCACAGACCAATCAGGAGGTACATCAGCTATAAATGACTTGGTGGTAAATGACTTGATTGTGTGGCTAAAACTTAGCCTGGCATGGTGGTTGGCTTATCCTAATTTATCTGGATATCTTAACCACCTTGGATAATGGCAGCCAATGGATTTTTAGTGATTTCTATCCTAAAAGAAAGTTAAGAGAGAATGGGAGATAAAGGTTGAAAAGGGGAGAGACCATTGTACCTAAGGCAATTGTATCTGCTGATTCTTATGAGTGGTTTTGAGCTGTTAAAGGCACCCATGTAAGTCAGTTGTCTTACTTTTTCATAAAGTTTATTATTAAGAAATAAAATATACACTTACACATACATATACAGATATATGGTTACATATAGATCTTACCTACGTACCTGTAGTTAAGTTGGTGAACATGTGTGTACATATCTATTATGAATATATTATACATATTATACATTGTAATCTATATATAACATATAAATATTATATATATATAGATATATATAAAATATACGCACACGTAAACACATATGCAAAGTTTGTCCTCAGTTAACACAGGAGTTGGGTCTCCCAAAGTTTTACAAATGGGCATTTACAATAGTAAATTTATAATATTTTTTTGTTAGATAGTGTAGTATTTTTAAGATATCTAAAAACAACTGTTTTTAGTTCTATAAAAGCTTCCCTGAGCCAGGGAAAACGTCATCAAGTCATCAAGAAAAAGAGTTTTATTTTGCTCTGAATTCCCATCTCTCTCCCTCTTCCTGCCTCCTTGTTGATCTGTACCAGCTCTGGACTCTGAATCTCATGTTCTTCCACTTGGCTCTGGGTGTCTTTTTCTTGAACATGGTAATTAGATTTATCCTTCTCACCACTTGACTAGGTCTGATATTCACCCATTTCTTTACCATTTAAGATGTTGGCACAATCTCGGTTTCGTTCTCATCATACCTCTAAATTTAGCATGGCATTACCTATGGGAAAAAATGAATGGCTGCTGGTATTACCCTTATAGAACAGCTCATTAAAACTGATCAACTTTGAGTGTATATAGAATAGGATTGGACTGGATTGGCACACTGGATAGGTTTAAATCTTACTGTGTTTTCAAATCAATATATGTGTTTTGACTATTTGATTAATATTAATTTTGAGACAGACTAATATAAATTTCCATTACCAAAATTCATAGAGAAACAGATTCCATTTTTAATTCAGTTCTGTTGGCAGAAGCAGTCATTGTTCTTAAAATAAAAATGTCAAAGTGATTCCCATCTCTCTGTTTTCTTGCTTTCTTTTCAGAAACTTTTAAACCAATCAAATTTTCACAGCCTACATTAAATATTTAAAAATCTAATGATAGAATAAATCACCCCTGCCTAGTTAAAATCACCATCCTCTGCTCTGTTGGTTTTAGAGTAGCAGTTGACTACCACTACCAAACTTCGGCTTTTCGAATTGTGAATCTATTACATAATTAATAAACAGAGATAAGACAGCCCTTGTGAAAGGAATATATATATGTTTTACATTTTCATTGGACATTGATATCTGTGTTGGAGGAAACAAGACAAATGTACTTTTTGCCAGGAGTTCATATAAAACCTCAAGTTACCTGTTTCATTTCAATTTTTTTAGTCTAGTATGCATTTTACTTATAAATGTGTGCTCTGAGCTGATGCCTGATTGATCCACTCTTACTTTTTCTCTGACCTGAAGCACAGCATTTATCCATCCACCATACATCTATCCAGTTCTTTGTTCCTTCCTTTAGTAAACATTTAACTGACCATCGCTTAGATGTAGCTGCCATTATGATTGGCACTCTATGTAATTTCATTTGATCCTCACAGCAGTCTTCCAAGACAAACCCTAGTATTTTAATTTTGCAATTAAGAAGGCTAATGCCCAAAAGTTAAACAACTTGTCAACACCATATTGTTAAGAGTTTCCTGCTCATCTTTGTTTCCTAGCGTAGACCTTGCAACAGAGAGAGCACTTAATGCTTATAATTGAATGAATAAGTGAAGTAGAATACATTTTACTACAGCTAACACTTATTTAGTGCATATTAAGTGCTATAAACATATCTGTGCTTTCTGTATATTCTTTCATTTCCTCACTACAAAAGCCCCAGTAAGCTCCACGCTATTAATTACCTTCATCTGTTTTATAGATGAGGGATCTGCGGAAAAGGTGGTTAGTGTGCTCAAGATCATATAGCTGGAAAATAGCCGAGTCAGGTATTTCGGCAGTGGCTCTGGAGTCTATGGCTCTGCCACCAGTTTATCACTGTACTTGATGCATTGTGAATGCTCCAAACTGTTTGCTACAATGATGGTAATGATGATGCAGAGTGGGAAATTTTGTCTGATGTACTGAGAAAGCTATTTTGTAATAATTACCAAATTTTCAAATTACAGTTACATGGATTCTCTTTAAATCCCTAGAACCACGTCATATTCATTTGCTTTTAACAACAAAATATCCTTTTTTATCTTTATAGAAAAATAAGAGTATATCTGCTTTATATGTAAGTGATTATCATACACACACACACACACACACACACACACACACACATACAGAGAGAGAGAGAGGGAAAAGGAAGGAGGGAGAGGGGAGGAAAATGGGTATAGTAGAGATACAAAACTAATGCTTAAACTGGTGTGTCTCCTCTTTCTCCCATCAAAGTCATTTTGCATTTTTAAAAACCCCCCAAAGTGCCAGTGTACCTGGATTTATGGTTTGGAAACAACTAATCATGATTTTAATAAGCGATGCATTCTTTTAAGTGCTTAAAAATAAAGGTTTTCACATGAAGATACTGGGCACAAAGTTACAATCTTTACAAAGTAATTTGAGGCGGACAAGGTAACCTCACCTTAAATCACATAGCAATAAAACAAACCAATCTGGAGTCTCTCTCGTGTAGTCAGGTGACCGTATGCCCTCAAAGATAGCTTTGCTTTTTAACCCATTGTGTGCACATTTTTCAGTATTTCATTCTGTCAGTAGAGGACCCTGAAAGCAGTGAGAGTAATGAAGAGGAATGATAGTTTAGATATATCCTTTCCTGGAATGCCAGTTGAATTAAATCTTTCATTCCCACTGCAGACATACAAATCTATAATCTCCTTTCAAGATGAATCCAGAATCAGGAGTCTGCATTCTTTTATTCTTGGTCAGGAGATTAAAATTGATCACAGGCCACACAAGGGAGTCAGCTGTAGTATCACAGCTCAATGTGGTTAACGAGGACAGCGCTTGCCTTCTGTTCTCTTAACTGTGCACTTACAAGTCACAAATATTATTGATTTCAGGGGTCATCCGAGGCTGTGGGGAGGTTGTGTGACTTGACAATATTTTGCTGTTTTTAGGGGATAAGAGCTATGAGTCCTGAAAGCAACTGGGACAAGTATAGTTTAAATTTGACAAATGAAGATTTATACTTTTTGAGCTGGCAAAGTCCTTCATGTAGAAATAATGAATGAAAATTTGAGAGTTGATTTAACATAGGTCAAATGACTTAAAATGAAAGAAGGAAAATAACGCTTTAATTATTACCCTTTCACCCAAATGAATTGATGATAGGTTTGTCATTGTAGATCTGTGCTTTAAACAAATGAATAGTGCTTAGAAGATCCTTTTACAAGACATCATTTAAATTTAAGTAGGCATAGTTTACCTAAAATCATTTGAAACTGTAGTGTAGGTGGGATGATATGTGAGTCATTACCTACTAATCTTTAAAGCATTTTTTTTTCCTTTCTGGTGAATAAAACTACTGTAATAACATTCAGAAAATTAAAGGTGCCACAGATCATTGTATGCTAAATTTTCAAGGGCTAGGTTCAAGCTTCTCTTATTTTTCTCTAATAATAAAGATTATATACTACCCTGAATATATATTTTATGTAATGGTAGAAGAAACACTTTATTTCAAACTTTTTATTAGATTAAATTTGGCTTAAGCACTTACTAATTATGAGATTTTAGAAAACTTATTTTACTGCCTTCAACCTCCGTTTGCTCATCTTTAAATGGTCATAAAGGTGTCTCCTGATAGAGTTGTCATGAGGCTCAAATATAAAAGAAATGTTTTTAAGTAATAAAACACTCTACATATGTAAACTCTTAAAATATTTATTATTACTGAGCGTGCACTTAAGACAGTTGGCGGTAGAAAGATCTTCTGAAATACATTTTCTGTCTTTTTCCTTATAATCTATAGAACACAATGGCATGATAGCAAGTTAAGGTTATGAAAGAGTCCATTCGGACTACAATGTGAAACTTATTGGACTAGATTAAATTACTGATACTGATACTGATAGTTTATATGCATTGTGTTCTAAGAAGCAGAATTCAAACAGCTTAGCATCAGGATACTGTTTTAAAAAATATGAAAATAATTATAAGAAATGGCTCTAAAACCATATATTGGAATAGAAATCATGTGTTCAGAAACTGAAATATATATAATATATGTGATTTTATATATATATATCATCATATGTATCATATTTATATATATTTTTATATATGTATGGTATGTGTGTTTGTGTGTGTGTGTGTGTTTGTGTATAGTGGGTGTGTATACATGTACACACACCAAAGCATTGACTACTGTCATTAAACCAAAGGTGTTTGGGATAGAATTCATTGATTTTTTTTTTTTTCCTTAAGTAGGCTCCATGCCCAGCATGGAGCCCAATGTGGGGCTCAAACTCAGGACCCTGAGATTGAGACCCAAGCTGAGACCAAGAGTTGGACACTTATCTAACTGAGAACACAGGCACTTCAACTCCATTTTTTTTTTAAGATTTTATTTATTTATTTGACAAATAGAGATGACAAGCAGGCAGAGAGACAGGCAGAGAGAGAGGAGGAAGCAGGCTCCCTGCTGAGCAGAGAGCCCCATGCGGGGCTCGATCCCAGGACCCTGAGATCATGACCTGAGCCGAAGGCAGCGGCTTAACCCACTGAGCCACCCAGGCGCCCCACAATTCCATTTTTTTTTTAATTTTTAAATTTTTGTTGATTTTTTTTTAAAGTGTGAGATTTTTATTGATACTGTCAATATATATGCTCTATCCACTATGGTTAGAGTGCTATAGGTGTTTTTGAATATAATTTAATTTTTGAATTTGTATATAGTGTATAGTTCATAGGGAATTTAAGTAATTTCCAAAGAGCAACAAGAATCTCCATTTGATCTCCCTGATTAAGCTACCATCTGCTACTACTATAGTTTCTTCATCTAATAATAGGAAAAGAGATGAGACCATTTGCCTATATAATGGGCTCCAATTATGATGAAAATAATTTTAATTATTATTAATTAAATTTCTCATGTCTGTATAATACTTCATGATTCAAGAGTCCTTCAAACAGCTCAAAGGAGGTGGTGTTACAAGCTTAATTTTACAGAGGAGGAAACTAAGGCATAGAGAGGTAGGCTGATTTGCTATGGATCACACAGCTAGTAGGTGAGGAAATTGAGAGCAAACCTAAGTATTCCTTTCTTGGTCATGCATTTCACCTGCCTGGGAGTATTTGGTTTTGCCTCAGAGGTCAAAAAATTTGTTGCAGGGTGAACTCACATGAATGTGCATTTTTGCAGAATTTCCAACTCCAGTGGAGGCAGAACAGTACTTCCCTAATCCAAAGCTTCAGTTTTCAGAGAAACCCTTCTAAAAATTGTTTAATCAATTATTATATAAGCTAAGTTAGATCCATTTTGTATTATCCACGCACAACTTAATGTGGAGTTGTCATTATTGACTAATTCTTTCTTTTTGAAATATTCTGTTGTGAATATATTCTCCATTAATACTGATTCCTAGGAGGACATGTGATATATTCCTCCTCTAGCAAAATCTCTCTTCCTATACTTCGGTTGCATTACCACTAGAAAATTTGCAGTGTGGGTATCAGCATAGGATTTATCCTGTTGCCTCTCCTGATTTGCCTAGTTTAATTAAATTGATTCTCATAGTTGCAATGTATTTATTTTTATTTTGTTAATTTTTTTTAAAGATTTTATTTATTTGACAGAGAGAGATCACAAGTAGGCAGCGGCAGGTGGGGGAGGGCAGGATCCCTGCTGAGCAGAGAGCCCAATACGGGGCTCGATCCCAGGACCCTGAGATCATAACCCAAACTGAAGGTAGAGGCTTAACCCACTGAGCCACCCAGGTGCCCCTATTTTGTTATTTTTGTTCTATTTTACATTCCCTCTCAATAAATCTACTTTAGTTATATTATTTCTAAAATTAATTGTAGGTCAGTAGCCTTGCATTATACTTGAAATTCAAGGATGAGTCCTTAAAAAAAAAAAAATATTCTTTCGAACATCTGTTTCTCTGTGCTTTGTAGTATATATTTTTATATACTAGATAATTTTTAAAAATTGTATGTATTCTGTAGACAAGAAAGTTTGAACTCATACCTCTCTTCTCCTGGCTTCCAGCATACCACTTTCTCCTGGATCACTTATTAACTGATATACCCTCAATCTGTTTGGGTTCTTCTTCCTCTTTCCTTCTCTAAGTGTTGGTTATGTTATCTAGGGCTCTGTTCTTAGCTTTCTCTTCTGTTTACTGTATACACTTCACTCTAGGATTAGCTTATTAGCATTCATGACTTCTAGTGCAATTATTTTGCTCATAATTTTCAAATCCGTTTGTCCAGACCAGATTTCTCCCATGAGCTGCAGGCATGAAGTTTTACCTGTTTATTACTTAAAGGACAACTCTCTTGGATGTCCCACATTCCATTGCATTATATCCAAATGGAACAACATTATTCCCTTAAGACCTGTTCCTCCTCTAGTCTCCTGGGTTAGTCAAGCACACCACTCTTGAGGTACCCACCAAAACAGAAAAGTAAGACTTACTTTACCCCCATCTTTCCCTCTAAATCCTAAACTACTAGGGACCAAAGTCTAAGAAATTAACTCCTAAATATCTCTGGGGTGTGTTTTTATTCTCCTGTATCCCCACTGTCAGTATTTCAGTGTGAGTCCTCTTCTTCTCCCTTTAAAGTTAGTGTAATGGAAGAGAGTTAAAAACATACCTCTAGGAAATCCAGAGTCACATTTTCAAATGCCATATAGAGATTTTCTTTGAAGTATAGAATTTCATTCAAAATCTGCATTTCATTCCTCAGTATCTCCATATTTGTACTAGTACAAACACCATAATTTAAATTGGTTATCTTTGAGTGTAATTCTTGCTGTGGAAGGGTAAACTGTGTTTATACTCAAGTTTTGGACCCTCCCTGCAATGCTGTGCTAATGGAGATGACTAGCAATCCAGGTTGAGCAGAACAAGTGTTCCTTTCTTATCTAGATTTATGCAGCATCCCCTACGTGGTCTACTCCCATCATTCTCACTACATTTTAATCAATTCCACATGCTACTACCAATTTGTCCTTCTTGATATACAAAGTTGATTATATAATTTCCCTGCGATATCTTCTCAACGTCAAATCCAGATTCCTTGGTGTGACTTGCATGGTTCTTAATGGTCTAGTGTCCGTCTGTCTGTCAGATTTTAAATTTTGCCATTCCCTGTCCCCTCCTATCTGCTCCCCTGATCCCTAGTCTAGTCAGATGGACATCTTACCCTTTTATGCCTTTGTATATGTCACTCATTATTACCCTCCCCCACCTTTTTTTAATCACTGGAAATGTTCATCTTTCGAGACTCAGATTGAGCATCCTTGTCTCCTTTCAGGTGAAATGTGCTTTATATGTGCTTCTGTGCACTTACCTATGTATTCCTCTATCATAGTGGGTACCTTGCTTTATTCTAAGTTTTTGATTACATGTTCTTCTCCCATTTGATTGGAAACTGTTTATCTATGTATCCCTAGCACCTAATATGTAAGCTAGCACATAGTAGGCATTCAATAAATATTAATGAATGAGTAGTTAAATGAAACATCAAAGATTTCTATTTCTATATCTCAATCACAATTAAAAATCACAGCTGGTGGCATGCCTGGGTGGCTCAGTTGGTTAAGTGGCTGCCTTCGGCTCAGGTCATAATCCCAGTGTCCCGGGATCGAGTCCCACATCAGGCTCCTTGCTCAGCAAGGCTCAGCAAGAAGCCTGCTTCTCCCTCTGCTACTGCCTACCACTCTGTCTGCCACTCTCGCTGCCTGTGCTCACTCTCTCTCTCTCTCTCTGACAAATAAATAAAATCTTAAAAAAAAAAAATCACAACTGGTATCCAAATCTAAAAATTGATCGTAAGAGACCATGGGTTTGTTTGGCTTTTTTATGTAACAAAAATTTCAGAACTCGATATTCAAAAAAGAATATATTGAACCTGCCAAATTTTACATCTTGGGTTACCAATATTTAAGAAATGTCAGTTGGCACTAAGTTTCAAACGTTATATATAGTTTTGTTGCTGTTATGGTTGTTGTTATGGTGTTGTATATTAAAATTATGTTAAGTATCAAGGAAGGTACAAGTATGAAAATAATGGGGTTTTAAAGTTTGAAATATGTGAAATCCATTTTATTTATTAGCCTTTGCCATATGTCAGTCACTGTGCTACGCAATTACCATATTATTGAGATACGTTACCTCAATTAATCCCCTATAAGGCAGGTTTTATAGATAAAGAAATTGAGACTTAAAATAACTGTGATGATGCAAGGTTACTTGGCTAATGCATAAAGGAGTATGATATGATATGATGTTAAAACCATTACTTTCTCTTACACCAGGCCCAACATACTTCTAGATTCTTGTATACAGTGGTATTCATTCATTGTGTTTAATGATTGTCAAATATGGATAATTACATTGTATTTTGGCATTTACAGTCACACTCTGGGCATTTGGAATGGCATTTGGATAAATAATACAGTGTAACTGATTTAATCTTGGTGAATGTGATTCTTTAACCACTTTTGAGTCACTTAGAGAATGTAATGAAAGTATAGACCCTCTGCACACATACACAGTAAAATGATATTGAAGGGGTTCAGAATGGGCCTCCCCAAAAATGTCATTTTGGGATGTGGATTCCTTTGGGCTGAAGTCAATCAAAGCCCAAAAAACTCAGGAAGAGCTTTTATTTCCTATTAACTACCTAAAAGAAATTAGAGGACCTAGTCCAAAAAGAAAACTATCACCAGAAATAACTACAAAGAACATACACTAGCTCTTGGGGGAAACTTGGCAGGACTTGGAGATCAAAATCTTCTCTATGTCCCATTGTTTCTGTAGAATAGGACATAGCAAACATTTGTTTACTAAACATTTGCTCTTCCCATCATCCTATAAAATTGTCTTTCTTTCAATTGCAGTTCAGTCCCCCGTACCCTTCACAGTTAGCTCAGGATGGCATATAAGCCTCAACTGCTTGACTTCCTGTGGGTTTCATATTCTTCTGGGAGGGGTTTCCAATATGTTTGTGATTAAGATTGTTTTTCTCCTGTTAATCCATTTTATGTTAATTTAGTGAATTAGGTCAGCTAGAACTAGAAAGGCAAAGGAAAAATTCTTCCTCCCCTATAATACATACACAAAAATGTACTTTTTTGAATATATTGGTTTTCTTGAGAAACTCAGGCAATGTTCAGAACTCCATTTCTAGGTTATCTCCATATTTTGTGGATGAACAAACTGAAGTTTAAGGTTAACCACATGTTTCTGAACTGATTGACTATTTCTATCCACCAAGAATGTCTTTTGGAGAGTAATTACTTTATGGAATTTCCTGAATTCCTAGAAAAGTATTCTAATTTTGAGACTCTTACTCAGCAACATGTTGGAAACACAAAATACAGTAAAAGCATATTTAAGGATGGAAATAATTTATACTTTTCTTACATCAAACACATTTCTTGAAAAAGATGTATTGAGATAAGTATTTTCTTGTGAAATTTACAGAATTACAGTAGTGATTCAGAGTAAGATAAATGAATTTGCACAGAAACGTATTACTTGTATTTAAAAGGAAAATGCATAATTAAGTGAAATGACTTTGAGGTGTGAGTATCATTGCAAGATAAAAGAATTATATAGTAATAGAATCAGTAGGTGTGATTGTGAATTGCATTTTCTACTTGTAAAATTAAGTTGCTTCAGCAAGATAGAGCTATACTATCCTTACTTATCCACATAAAAGTTCTATAAAGAAATATATTTTTGTAAGGCTTTTCATTTTAGAGGTGAAAAAACTGGTTTAACATCTTGGGCATGAACTTTGACCTAATAGCTGGTAAGTTATAGGATTAGGAGTCCATTCAAGGTCTTCTACTTTGGACCCACTCAGCTTTCCATTGTTTCACAGACCTGCCTGGGGAGAATCTCAGAGACCCAAAAACCTAGTTCCAGCAGCTGAGTCACCAAGCACATTTAGTGTGTGGTCTTTATTTTAAAGCCTGCCATTTGCTTCCTCAGGCTTGCATTGTTCCACTTTGCAGAGCTATGAAGGCCAGAGCATACTTGGGTGACTCAAAATGATTCTTAGCTTTCATTTCAGTTTTAATCCATGACCCTGGCTCTTACATTATGTTTCACTTCATTTTATTCTGGTAATATAGCAACGATTTGTTTGGCTTTAAAGGAAACAGTTTAACTGCATCATCTAAATGCATGTTATGTTAAAAATTATTAAAGTTTTCGATAGAGAATACCTTGGCCTCACAATATAGTTGTAAATTCACTAGAACAATTACAAATAAAGAGGCTACCGGTGCCTGTACTTAAGAATTTATTTGAATAAAAAAAATGTAGAAGTGCAATTTTATAAAGACCTTTGAGAAAGTAACTAACAGAATACAATGAATGTGCTGTACCTTTACTGGTGATTAACACATTAGTAATACTTTTGAGATTACATTTTTAAAGGGTCTTCTCCCTTCTACAGAATGTGTGTTTATGGTGGCAGCTTTAATGCTATTTCCTGCTGTGCAGTTCAATAGAGTATGTTTTTAGGTGGTTGGTTGAGGGTTTTTTTCGTTATGTATGTCGATGGAGATAAGTGTTTTAATTACTTTTTTAATGTCTGTGCTTTTGTATTTTTCTCCTCTCTTCCCTTTTATTTCCTGCTGTTGAGATTACTGCCTCATCTCCACAGCAGGTGGCTGTTGCAAATTTGTTTTCTTTGTAAGCCTGGTAGATTTATTTTGTAATATAACTGTTCCTTTTTAGTATTTTATTATTAATGATTTCTTTACTTTGGAATATAGTATACTTACATAGTCCTAAATAGTAATTTCTTAACACATCTAAGAATTCCAATCATTAAGGAAAAAACCTCTGCCCGAGGCATATTGTTTGAGGGTTTTTTTTTTTTTTTTTTTTTTGCTTACTCTTACTTCATGATGTGAAGATTAAAATTTAAGGAAATTGTTTTATAGCAAGAGCCAAATGAGAGTGAGAAACGGAGAAAAGAGAAGGGAAGGAAATAAAGAGAAAGAGGCCCAAGAGATAAAGCACACTTTAATAAATAATACCAGAAATCAAAGTGATAGGTAGAATTTTGTGACAGAAATAGGAAATTACATTAATATATCTTTTCTAGAAGAGAGGTATTTTTTTTCTTTTCAGCGTAACAGTATTCATTGTTTTTGCACCACACCCAGTGCTCCGTGCAATCTGTGCCCTCTCTAATACCCACCGCCTGGTTCCCCCAGTCTCCCAACCCCCAGCCCCTTCAAAACCCTCAGATTGTTTTTCAGAGTCCATAGTCTCTCATGGTTCACCTCCCCTTCCAATTTCCCCCAACTCCCTTCTCCTCTCTATCTCCCCATGTCCTCCATGCTATTTGTTATGCTCCACAAATAAGTGAAACCATATGATACTTGTCTCTCTCTCTGCTTGACTTATTTCACTCAGCATAATCTCTTCCAGTCCTGTCCATGTTGCTACAAAATTTGGGTATTCGTCCTTTCTGATGGAGGCATAATACTCCATAGTGTATACGGACCACATCTTCCTTACCATTCGTCCGTTGAAGGGCATCTGGGTTCTTTCCACAGGTTGGTTACCATGGCCATTGCTGCTATAAACATTGGGGTCCAGATGGCCCTTCTTTTCACTACATCTGTATCTTTGGGGTAAATACCCAGTAGTGCAATGGCAGGGTCATAGGGAAGTAGAAGAGAGTTTTTAGGGAGATCTTGTTTGTATTAAAATTAAATTTTAATTACTAAAATAATTTCTACTAATTATAAGACAACTGGGATATCACAGAAGTATAAAGAAAAATACTTAATCTTTTTTTTTTTTTTTTGGTCCAATATTTTGTTGGTTTGGTTGTTTCATAGGTCTCTTTATACAAAAAGAACAGTAGTTAAGATGGATCCTGAGTATAGGGAATTATATTTGTCAGGAAAGTAAAACACATTGAAGGATATTTTGTCCATTTTTTAATTCTTCAGCATTATTTTATCAATTAAAATAGTCTCTCTTCTCTATTTTATTCCAAATATATAACGAGAACAAAAAATATGAGACCAAAATGCACAGTGAACCATAATCACATTTTGTTATATGAAATTGCTGAATATTTTATGACAGGTTAATAAGTTCTCTAGAAAAATTTTAACTACTTAAAATTGGTTTATTTCATATGTTTTGCACTTGTGAACACATTGCTTTCTTAATATATTTATGTTGTTTTTCACCCATAAATACTACTCTGATTTGGAGCCTAATATTCAGCTCTAATACAAAGTTGTATTTATTGATCTCATTGGTGTGATAGAACTTGTACATGTCTTCTACGTGAAATCATAAAAACCAACTGAAGTATGTCCACAATAGCATAGTAGGAAGTATCATCTTTGGTTCTTTCATTCTCTTCTCCAGTGCTTTTTGAAATTTACTGTTTTGAACATAAATACAAAAAAGACCATAATCCAGTGTCAGATTTTCAAAATTGTATGAGTGCTCAGTACTTCTCTTGATTCTGGATTTCATTGTCTTTTACATGTGTCCGTATAGAAAAATAACTTATATAATGGGAAAAAATATGATTTGAGATGGTGACTTCATTCATAGCATTTTTTTTAAAGTCTTCACCTTGTTAAGTGCTAACCGATTGTGTGATACACATGATTAAGGCATGTGGTCACATTGAGAAAGAAACTAGACAGCAGTTACATGAAACAGATGTTTAATGGGGATTTGAAAAATCAATGAAATGAACACTATTGTGATGCATGGTGATCTGATTTCATATGTGTTATATTGAATCACTCCGTTCTTTCTGAATTCAGTCTGAACTAAATGTATTTACAGTGGGGCATTGGGGAAAAGATGGGGAGTTTTATTGAGGAAGGGAGCACAATGGGCCATCATTGATCTGTTCTCTTTCTAGTCAATATATAGATCCTAGAGTGATAACCCATATGGCACTGTTGTCTCTGGGAAACATATAAATCCTTCGAGTCATGTAAGTGATCTTTAAGTGCTGATGAAAAACTTTATAATCCATTGTGGAATTCTGGAATACTTGGGTCCTTGAAAGGAGTGTTTGACTTCCATGGTATAATCCCAGCACTTTGGGCTTGACATAAGACTAGTTTACCTTTTCTAATAAGTATAGACACATCCAGATACAAATGTATATCCATAAATACATGTATTTATCATTTTATTCCCACATTCACATGTCTTACATGTAGCCATTTAAGTGTCTTTTTTGTGATTAATTGCAATAGCTTCTATTTTTGGAAGTATTTACTGTGAATCTTTTTACCCCATGAGTCTTTATTTTCCATGGTTTTTATACTTTGCCTAAGACAGTAAGAATGACTAAGATTTCAGTGGTGTTTTAGATTTACCAGAGTGCTTTTATGTACATTTTTCTACCTAATTTTGAGAACAAATCTATACATCAATAGGGTCATTTTCATTCTAAAATCAAGGAATTTGAGAGCCATCATATTAAGTAATTATATCCAAATATAGCTAGAAAGGGGAAGTAATGAAACTAGAACCCAATTCTTCAGACTCCTAGGTCAGTGCTCTTGGAGGCCTGATGTTACTCTAACTGCTCCCATTTGAATGCCAAATTAAACATGAGAGGGTCTTAATCTTGCTAATTTCCTGGTCCATTGTAGTCTATACAGTGAATGAGGTCAGAATACCCTGGTTTGGCTACTGTCTTTTATTCTAGACAAGGTTGCTAAGTTTTATGTACTCTGATACCAATCTGCCTAACACCGACCACTTAAATGCATAGTAATATTAATTGTGCATATCATGGATTAGGTGAACCTTTAATTTATGTCTGTACAAGTGTATCACTTTATTATATAAAAACAAAAGCTTTTTTTAGGGAGCTTTTCACATCTCTGCAAAGAGCTTCACATTTGTATTCATTTTATTCTCCTAACAATACTATGATGAGGCTGCTGCTGCCCAGAAAGAGTAATTTACTGGCCCAAGGTCATAGTAGCTAGTAAGTGCTAAAACTCGAATTTTAATGCAGGAAGTCTGACTTTAGAGGTTTTGCTCTTATTCACATACTCTCTTTACCAGTAATGATAGAAATAAGTCAATTGGCATTAAGATTTTTTTTTTTAAGTTTTAATAAACAGAAATAAAGAAAAGCAGTGTTTACAGAGGGACATTTCTCTGACGTAGACATGGATGGATCGCTGTGGTGGATAGCGTGGTGTCCCTCAGTGAGAGTTTTTTTTTAATGAATCCATGTGTAATCTGCACATTTTAGTGTTCTTCCTCATGCAGCGCCATTCCCCAGAGGAGGTTTAGGAAATGAGGACTGTGAGCACACAACATGTTTCCTTCTGTGAGAAGAAAGTGAAATCTCAGATACAAAAGTACTTGGAAAAGCGAAAAACTTAGGATATTTGCCATCAGACACATTTTGCTATTTTCAGCCACTGGTGAATAGTGACATAATCAGTGGTATTTTGTCTGCTAACATCTTCTTACCGACAGAGCACTAATATGGAATAACAAGAATTGACAAACCTGTAGAGAATTTGGTATGCTCTCGACCCATTTCTATAATCCACATTACATGTTTCTGTAAGCCACATTCCTTTGCCAGGAACTTGGGGCAGTCTCTCAGTGTTCTGTCTTCTATGTCTGTGGGATTCGTGAGGCATCTGGTCACTGTCTTTCCCACGACAGCTTAGCTGTCATTCAAGTGGATGTCATCAAGAATGAGAGGCATCACATGAATGCTTTCTCCCTTCAATTAACACCAAATAAGCGAGCCAGTGAAGTAACACAGGCGGATATTATAAAATCTGGGGAATTCTTAAACATGTCCTACCATACCTGTGAGAACCCAGCCTTAAAAGCTTAGTACTAGATGATAACATGAAACAGAGTATTTAATATCCTATTAATGTTAACTGAAGTTGTGCAGAACTTAATATGAACACAAAAATTTATTATATACACTGCTGTTATGTATTCTGTAGTTGTTCCAGAGAGAGGTGCTTTGGAAACACAGCAGAGATACATATTTCAAAGACTATCAAATATTGAAAAATAACTAGCAGATACCCAAGAGGAATACAGTTAAGAAGGAAAACAATTCAAAAATGAATTGTACTAGAGAAAATAATCACAAAACAAAGATACAGCCTAGAGAAGCAACCTGTCTTTTCTCTATCACTGGATTGGAACCTGGCCACAGACACATTCTCTGTTGTGTGCGTACCTTTGGCCTTACAGTGAAGCATTTAATGCATATCTGTTAAGTGATTTAGGTATCACTTGTTAAGTAACATCACATTATAAAGGGGCTCATTGATGACATTGTATATTAAAAAAGGCAGCATTTTGAAGTTAATGCATAGACTCTATAACCAGAATGTCCAGATTAGAAATTGGTACTGCTACTTACTTGTTCTCTGACTGTTTGCAAAGTTACTTAAGCTCTATGTGTCTCAGTTTCTTCATATCTAAAATGCAGAAAATAATGTTCTTTGTTTCACAGGATTGTTTTGAGAATTAAATGAGTTAATATGTAAAAACCATCTATATGCCAGGCATCTAGAACAGTGACTATAATCTAAATAATCTAAATCTAAAATCTAAATGTAAATAATCTAAATCTAAAAAAATAATATATGGTAAATTATACTTTCTGTGATATAAGCAGAATTTTGTTTATTTATTTTAGTAGAAGCTGAAATTTTTCATTTTGCAATAGTTCTTAAGGTGGTGTTCCTTTTAATAAATTTATATGCTAAAACATCGAAAACTTCAATAACTATTCTAGAGGAACAAAGAAACTCTCTGGCCTTCTTGAAAGACAAGAGAACACTGTACCTCTACTAAGCTGAGCTGTTTTGTTTGTCAAATCTTTGTCAATTCTTCTTTATTCATAAACCTCCTTCTTCCCACTGAAAGGTGAATTAAAAAGTCATTTCAGTGTCATTTTGAAATCATTCTGATAGAGACACATACCTTATTTATTAATATGCCACCTACTCTCACGGAAATCTTCCTTTGATAGATGGGTATTTGCAAGTTTCATTATCTCTCATATTTCACTTAAGATTGCTTCATTTTTCTTTTTTTGTAGCACTTTGTTTAAATTTGCTAAGGTTTAATACTTTAAACTCTATTCTTTCCTTGCCATAAGATGTGAAATTTGGGAGAATTGATAAACTACAGAATAAATAAATCTATCTTAATATTAATAGTTAATGTTTAATGAGCATTCATTATGTTTTAAGTCTCAATGCTTAATATACATGGTTGGATGGATGGATAGATTGATGGATAAATACGTAGATAAATTCCTTTAAATCTCACATTAGTGAGAGGTGTGTAATTGTTGTCCTTAGTGGAATTATTAGGAGATCTATAGATACAGATATATCATATTATAGAATTTATTTCAAGGAGTTGGCTTATGTAATTGTGGAAATTGATAAATTTGAAATCTGTGGGCTGGGCCAGCAGGCAATATTTCTTCTTCCTCCGGGAAACTTCAGTTTTATTCTTAAGGCCTTTCCACTGGTTGGATGAGGCCTACCCACATGATCAAGACAGTCTCCTTTACTTAAAGTCAACTGATTATAGATGTTAACCATATTTATAAAATGCCTTCATAGCAATATGTAGATTAGTCCTTGACCAGAACATCTGATAGTCTAGCTAAGTACATGTAATTACTGGCACTCCCAAAAGATCACAGAGATGGTAAATGAGAGAGGAAGACCTCACCCCAGAGTCTGGCTAATGATAAAGGTCCTGCTCTTAATCACCCCACAGCATCATGGTTAGCAGACTCTAGGGCACTTTTGCAGCTGGGCCAGACTACCAAACATTCTGTGAGGAGGGCTTCAGATGCATTGCCCTAGGTCATAAGGGATGACCTGCCACCCAGGTCAGGGAGAAGACTTCCCTGGACCTTGGGACCTTAAAAGGTGTGTGCCCTGGGGTGTGGCTAAAGAGGCTGCAAGAATGAATAACACATGGATCCTGCCCCATTTCTGGCTCATTGTTTCTCTCATTAAGCCATTATCCATAAGTCAGAACATCTAACTGGTGCCCTCCTGAACATTTACAGAAAGAATCTGATCCAGTAAATGTTAAATTCATTAGAGTGATAAATGCAGAATGGGGTAAAAGTGCAGGAAATTCAGTTGTCCTCGTCAGTCTCTTGATCCAAGTGAAAAAGTGAATTTAAATTTTACCAAAGCTTTTTTCTTGTGAAATAATTCTTGCAGGATAGGAAAAGTCTTCCCCGTGGATCCAGTGGTATATTCAGTAAGAATGCCTTGCATTTCTTTAGAAATGTTGTTTTAGCAGTAGGTCTATAGAAAATAATCACGATGTAAATTTCTCTCTCTGTCTTAATCATGGCAAGTATTGAAAAAAGCTCAGACTAAGAGTTAGTTAGTAAAGGGAGGATATTAGACTCTATTGACAGTAAATGCAGAACTTTTATCTGCCATGTACATTTTCTGTGCTTTGTTTTTGATCTTCTTTAAAGATTTTTGTTTACCATATCTCCTTGAAATTGCACAGCACTCCATGTTGTTTTTCTTGTGTGTGTGTGTGTGTGTGTGTGTGTGTGTGTGTGTGTGTGTTTATAGGAAAATGAAGTGCTATAGAACATATGCTATCTCTATAATATAGTAACATATGTAAGAGGGGAGACAGGGTCCTTATTTAAATTTCAAAATGGTGTGTGTGTGTGTGTGTGTGTGTGTGTGTGTGTGTGTGTGTGTTGGTTAGACTAATCAGATGTGCCTAAAACTATAGTCATCTTTTAAAGCTTTCAAGAAAAATTGTTTTGTTATTAGAGTCTTCAAGTACATACTCCACTATTTTTATGTAACCGTAACCATTCCCTATCCTAGTCTTTCTAAAAGAATTATATAAATAACCACACATTTATGTAATAGTTTCCATGTTATAAATATACCCAAGGAGTAATCCTTTGTGTCAGAAAATGAGGAAACAGTCTTATTTCATTTATAAAGAAGCCAAAGCATGGTATGTTAACTAACTGGAATTTAAGAAAAGCTTTAAAAAAAAAAAAAAAGCCACCAAAGCAAAGTAAATCAAATGACTTGCCTACCTTCCTAGATAAATAAAATAATTTTAATGACAAGTGATCTTAAACTAATAATCTATGAGCAAAGGGCAAATCCTTGGGAGGAAGCAATGCTGGACAGGGAAGAAAAATGTTTGAATTAATTTGAAGGATCAAAGCAGTCTGTTGCTGGTTATACACTCACTCAATCCACAGACCCCTTCAGCTTTCAGATGAGATAGGGTACCTACCTTATCATACTTAAGAAAGTCATTCTTAGGCCATCCTTATTACTCTAGGTGTCCACCAACATACTCATTGCTTTTCATTTACAATAAAATGAAATCCTACCTCTCTAGAATAACCCAGAGCTTGGGGAAGTAAATAAAGTTAAACTATAAATATTCCCCTGTGTTTATGGATCTGAGATGAGTTAATTCTATACTTTTCTATGGTAGGATGATTGCTGTCAGATTTGCTTTGTTTATACTTTGAAAAAAAAATAGTCTGCTATTCATTTTCTTTTCAAAATTTTGGCAGTTAGTTCCTAATTATATGGTTGATGAATGCTTGTTGTAGAAAATTTGGAAAATAAAGAAATAATGAAAAAATATATTATCCACAGTCCCACCACCAGAAATGATCACCATTCAAATTTTATGAAACTTGTGTCAAACTATATAGTTTTGTATCCTGCTAGTTCATTTCAGACTATATTTTGACTACAGTTCAATTCCGATATTTTTCAAATATTCATTTTAGTGGCTGCCTTGTGTTCTTTTTTTTTTTTTTTTTTTGCCTTGTGTTCTGTTGCCTTTTTCTTTTTCAAAGTAAGCTCACTCATTTTATTGGCATTCTGGTTTTCCTTCATTCTCTCTCTCTCTCTCTTTGCATTGACTATTTATGCACATTAAGTCTTTATTTGCATGTTTTAGTGTTCCCTTAGTATAGATTCAAAACTATTTTCTAGAAATCGAGCACCAATATGTATTTGCACCAAAGAGTATGAGAAGTCCCATTTTCACCCTTGCCATATAGTCTAATTTTCTTAAATTTTTTTACTTTACTTCTTAATAGGCAGGAAATAATATTTCATTGTTTTAAATTATAGTTCCTAAATTACTAATGTATTTAAAGTTTTGGTGCTTAGAAGCTGTTTGTATTTTTCATTATCCCTATTTCATTATCCATTCTTTTATTGTTAAAATAATGCTCCAAATAATCAATAGCTGATTTTTTGTGTTAAAATACATCTTTTCTTCCAAGTTTTTTTTTTTTTCTTTGAATGATCTGTCATATTCAGGACTAGATACATATATATCCATATTGTGTTTAGTTTTTAATTTGTGATTTTTTTTATATTTAGTACTCTAATACACTAGAAATTTATTTTTATTTATGATATGAGGAAATAATATAACCTTAAACACTAAATGTACGTGTATTGTATGTATCCATGTTTCTGTATATACCCATATGTGTACTTGAATGTATGATTTATGGTGTGTGCTTAGTTATATAGTAAAGGTATACACTGAGGTCTGTCACAATGTATTATATATATTTTTATGTTGGTTTGCTTACAGATTTTTTTTTCTTCTCAGAACCACATTATTTTCATGATCTCAGCTTTCTACTTTTTAAAAATATAGAGTAGGAAAAACCGCCTTCTTCTGCTAATGAGATTTTATAAATTTTTATTACTTAGGTTTGCCAGACCCCAATAAAAACCATATCTTCAAAGACCTGACCCAGAACCACGGATTTTACACATCCAAAGACTTTTTGCCACTTGTGGCCAAAAGCAGTAAAGCAGGTAAAACATTGTTTTGTATTCCTACTGTTGCCTATGTTGTTTCTTTATTATAAATTTATGTTCAATCTAGGCTCAGGGGGACACTGTTCAAATCTCAAATCATTTTTGCTACAGCAATATAAAGTTTAAAACAAGTATGATGTAATCATTTTTCAGGATCATCCATTTGTTTTAATCTTCCAATCAAATATCATCATAAGGATTTTTTTCCATTCTGTCATATAGAGGTCTACACTGCATGATGTTAAAGTTTCTTCAAAGGAAGAGTCTTAAACAAATATTGGAAGATGTTCTTTTTTTTTTTTTTTGACTTTATTTATTTGACAGAGAGGGAGAGTACAAGCAGGGGAGCAGTAGTCAGAGGGAGAGGGAAAAGCAGACTCCCTGCGGAGCAGGGAGCCTGAAGACATGGGGCTCCATCAAGGACCCTGGGATCATGACCTGAACCCAAGACAGATGCTCAATCGACTGAGCCATGCAGGCGCCCCAACTGGGAGATGTTCTTAAAAGAAATGGCAGGAACTTCAGTTTAGGAACTATTTTATATTTTATATGTGTATATAATGTAAATATATATGTATATATACAATGTAAATATATATACAAAAATATACATATATATGTATATATTAATTTTAAAGTAGGACACATTTTCACATATCTTTCAGCATTTGTGTCTAAGCAGGCAGAAAGAGTTTCTTGCTGAACAGCAGATATATGAAGCTAAAGGAAAACACTGATAGACACCCTAGTATGTGGTCTCCATGTAATATCACTACATGCAGCCTGAGGAGCAACCAGAAGCTTAAACCAGTCCTGTGCTTTGGTTGGATAAGAGTCAGTCTTAGTAATAAAGAAACTATAATATATTCTCTACACCAGATCATCTAAATCCTTTAGACATATATTTTTAAAGTCTTAAAGTTCAGCTATTCTAACATCTAATTGCATGTGAAAAGATAAAAGCTTCCATTTTTATCCTACAATTTAAAAAGATAAGAAACTTTATTAGGTCATTCCGCAGAAGTTTACAGCTAAGCACATGTAGACCATGTCCACCTTCCTCCTCCCAGGAGAAGGGGATGCTTCTGTACCTGCAGCCCTTTCTAAAGAAGGTCGTAGTACATGTCTTTTTGAGAATTACAGAAGGCCAATTACATAATCCCAAATGTACTCTTCCAAGCAGGATGATTACACTTATTGAGATTATAGGCCTATGCTGCCCATGGTGCCATTTCATTTATAGTAATTTATCTTCTCAATAGTTTTACTGAATCAGATAACACAGCAATACCTGACACATACAGAAACCTGCATCTTACTTTTTTACGAGAATCTTCATATGGATATCAAGTCTTCATATATATGTCCTTGAGAAATGGACATGTAGAAAGTCCTGTTTCTTTTATAGCTCTATTTTACAAACAAAACCGGGGAAAAACTGTAAAGGAAAGAAAGTTCATTTTAACTATTTCAAGAAAATACTTGTTAAAAATTCTTCAGTTACATAGAAAGCACTTACTCAGTGTGTAAATTTTCAAAATTTCCTAAATATAGTATATAACAAGGCTATACATTAGAAATCCTAGAAAATAATATCTAAGTAAAATATTTTCATGAAATGCTGTCAATTATGTTAACCCAGATGATAAAGGTCATTTTTTTCCTTCTAACAAACAGAAATTTAATGACACTAAGTTAAAAATACATAACATGACTTTGACAAAGCATGTTTTAATTGATTGATTCCAGTTTGTTAGTACCTAAGCTCTTCAAAATGTGTTGTAGCGATCCTTCTAGAAGAAAAAAGAAGTTAAAGGTACTGACTATGAAATTACATATATGAGCATATTTTTAAAATGGGAATAAAACTGTCTTTCAATGAAGCAGAATAATTTGATAGTGACACTCCATCCTCAGCAACCGCAAGATGCAATTTTACACTGCTTTGAGTACAAGTATCTTTTGAGCTGTCATGCAGAAATGGTTTCTCTACTTGAAAATGGGGTTTTCCTTTCATCATTCAGGAATGTGCGCCTGTCACTCTCCATTGCCATCGATACGGGGAGTCGTGATTGTACTCGGAGCTGGAGACACTGCTTTCGACTGTGCGACATCCGCTTTATGTTGTGGAGCCCGCCGCGTGTCCATCGTCTTCAGAAAAGGCTTTGTTAATATAAGAGCTGTCCCCGAGGAGGTAAAATGGAATCATCAGAAAATAGGGAGTTGTAATGCAACAGATTTTAGGACATGAAACTGTTAATGTGCAGTCTCCTAGCTCAGTCATCAGAATGTTCTTGAAATTATGAAATGCAAATTTAAAAAATTTCTGGGCGACCCATGGTTTTTTTTTCCCCCCTAATTCAGACATTCAAAGTAAAAACGTTGTTTTATAATACTTTATTGGATAAAATGAGAAATTTATCTTTGTCAATATTAAGTGCTTCTTTTTCTTAGCGTTAGTATCTTTGAAATGTATTGTATTTAACTAGTAACAGTGGAATGTGCTAAGTCGTCATTTCTGAACAATAGGGATTCATCACAAAATGTAGGATATTAGGAGAATGTGGTAATTAGAGACAACTGGAATCTCTATAAGCCATGTTTACAAGCTGCATTCAAAGTCATATGCTTGGGTTATACTTTAAGTCAGTTCATTCTGTGGTGAAACCAATAGAACAAAGAGATTGCCATTTATTATTTTTTTAAGAGCCTCATGTAAGCATTATTTAGAATTAATAATGAGTTAACTTACTAAAAATGACAGATTTAAAATGATTTCATTCTTTCAAGTGACTGGTGATGAATCTTCGGTGAGGCATCCACTGGATACTTGTACCATGGACTTCTCAAATTTTAATGCTATTAGAGGAAGATAATGTCTTATAAAGGATATTAGTTCTAAGAACAAGAACAAAACATATTTATAGAAAGGCAAATTACTAATTTTATCCAAATCAGTATTATGAATATGAATTGCTTTAGAATGCCTTAATATATTTGGAGTCTCGATACCAGGTAAGAATTATAACTATAGTCAGTAGGTAATTTGTCACATGTAGATTAACCACATTACAGATTAATCTCACTAAAATATTAGAGTCACCACTGGTTCATGGCTGCGTTTCAGATGTCAAATTTATTCTCTGGATTTTCTTTTATCTATTATACCCATTCAGACTTTTTTTTCCAAAATCCAAGGTGGGCATGGTCATACCATCTGGGGAGGTTTTTTTCTAGAGTGAAATCTATAGTATCAGTTAGTATAATTTCATTATGTTGCAAATAAAAAGAAAACATCCATCCTGGAATTAAATGACTTTCCTAAGATAAAAGGAGGACAATAGCTAATTTTATTCACCTGTATATCTCCATGCATATCACAGAGCCTCAGCAAAGAATAGAAAGGTGGTACATTTGTTTTGAACTAAATATTTTAAATCTTGTTCTTCTGATTCCAAAAGTTTTCATTATAAAAGCTGCACCTTGAGAGTTGGAAGGGAAGATGTCCCCAGATGGAAATGGCAAGTTACTTTATACTTTATCTTATAGTCATCTTCCATTAACAGTGGTAACTGGAATTGAGTGATGACTGTTTCTTCCACCCTTAGTAGAACACAGACACAAAATGAGACCAGGTAATTACTTGTGAGGGTAGAGGGAGACATTTGTTACTTATTTATTGATTTAATCAACCTACACATATTGAGCGTCCATTATGTACCAGCCATTGTCTTGGCAATTTTAATACAATTTTAATACAGCTTGTACTTACTGAGGGAACACACTTGTTGGTCAAACTAACTATCACATAAATAGTGTATTGAAAGGTTATTAGTGCTATGGAGAAAAGTTAATGAAGGTAGAAGTATAAGGCATGTGTATTTGGGATGAGGGTATGGTAGAAGAAGTGGTAGGGCTGTGAAATAGAGCCCAGTAAGGGACTCTGCACTCAGCAGGGAGTCTGCTTGAGATTCTCTCTTCACCTCTTCCCCTTTCTCCTTACCCCTCCCCCTCCCCCAGAATAAACTGATAAAATCTTTTTTTTTTTTTTAAGATTTTATTTATTTATTTATTGACAGAGAGAAATCACAAGTAGATGGAGAGGCAGGCAGAGAAAGAGAGAGAGAGAGGGAAGCAGGCTCCCTGCTGAGCAGAGAGCCTGACGCGGGACTCGATCCCAGGACCCTGAGATCATGACCTGAGCCGAAGGCAGCGGCTTAACCCACTGAGCCACCAAGGCGCCCCCTTTTTTTTTTTTTTTTTTTAAGATTTTTATTTATTTATTTGTGAGAGAGAGAGAGCACACAAGCAGACAGGGTGGCAGGCCGAGATGGAAAGAGAAGCAGGCTCCCTATCGAGCAAGGAGCCTGATGTAGGACTCGATCCCAGGACCCTGGGGTCAAGACCTGAGCAGAAAGCAGCAGCTTAACTAACTGAGCCACCCAGGCGTCCCTAATAAAATCTTAAAACAAAAACAACTAATACTTTCCAGGTTAGACCAGTGTTAGAATAATAGGCTTTTGAAAGTTCATTTGGTTATTTTAGGCAAAATTCCTCAGCATGAGAAAAGAAATAATATGTAATGCATTATCAGAATATGCATAGATTTTAGGGCTGGGTTTTTGACCAGTGCCTGTGCTCTTTTTAGAATTCAGGGCTTTCAGAATTAGCAGAGGTTCTGGTATTAATGCCTCATGTCTGTTACTTGGTTTTGGTACATCAGAAGAGGGCCCATGACATGGCAATGCTAAGTTATGAACCTGTCAGGAGGAAGTTCAATACTTCAAGACAGGATTTTGGGAGAATATACTATAGAAAAAAATTATAACCAACATGAAAAATTTAATGTTGTGCCCAGTTTCTTTGTCTTTCTCCTATTCCTCCCATGCTTTCTGCTCCCAATACACTCATACTATAACTACGGTTGGTTTCTTTAAAGTCAATGAAGAATGACAAAAATGGATATTTAGGGTTTTTCTCACATATGTGTGTTGTTTAATGGGTTTAGGCTCTTGGATGGAATTTGGGAATAATGTGATTTTTTTTTTGTTGGTTAAGGGCCTCACTGTTAAGCATGTCAGTGTGCCTGTATGCAAAGCTGCGGTCTAATTCTCAGATGGTTTTAGAGGATGGGGAATGCAGAACGGTATAAAGTTCTCTCATCTTTTTGTGGCAAATATGAATTATTATAAAAGCCAGTTACATTTAACATCATGTGGTTAGTAACCAAGCACAGTGCGATTGGATCTGGAAGTGCTTTAATCTGCTTAACTTGGAGGCAGCGCCCAATAGATTCAGCAGTGACACCCACATCCCATTCTTCCAATGCAGATGTTCTCAAACTTTAGTATGCATCAGAATCACCTGGAGGGCTTGTTAAACACAGCTTGCTGGGCCTTGGTCCCAGAGTTTCTGACTCAGTAGGTCTGGGAGGGGCCCGAGAATTTGCATTTTTAACAGGTTTCCTGGTGATGCCAAGACTGCTGATCCACTGCTCTTACATATCATCAGTGTCGTTTCCAGCTGTCTAATTAGAGCTGTAAGCAGTGTGCTGTTCGGGGGCACTTTCCATCTTAGTTAAGAAAGCATTAATGCTACGGGATACAGGTTTGATGAAACGAAGATATTGAGGCATCATCAGCATATTGATGTAATTCTGATTCCAAATGTCTTTCAGTCTCCCTGGTGGCCTCACACACATGCTAAATAGGATGCTACTGACAAACTAGTGCTTCTCAGCTGCGGGTCCTCAGGGAAACCAGCCAATCACTCAGCACTAGCCTCTAAGAAGATGAGGGGAAATCTGTTAATAATTCCCTCCAGTACTTTCTGCAAGCTTAAATAGGTGAGATTAAATTTCACAGGATAACAGAATCCCCCAAAATGCTGGTATTAAAAGCTGTTGACAGATCAGATAGAACTGCAAGAATGCTTTAGGCAGTCAGGAATCCCTAAAAGGAGGCGTGAAGGTCAGGACTCAACAGACCTGCTTGAGTAGATAAATTTAAAAGATAAGGTTGGGGAAGGACTTTGTAGTTCTTATTAATTATTACTGAGAAGAATATGGTACAAAATTATTTTAACAGTACCATCTCATCCACAAACTTTAAGAATCTGTTGTTCATGTATTTAATTTCCCAATATTAGCAAAAATATGATCGATCTTTAATTCTGCCGTGGTTTAAATGGGCTCTCTAGAGCACTCTCCAGTGCCCTTTGGCTTCCCCCTATTCATTTGCCAAAATATTAACTGATTTACCTTTGATGTGTCTGTTTCCCCATATTTGAGCTATACAGAGGGTCAGCTGTTTTGATAATTGAACTTTACTATTTTAATAATAAAAATAACAGCATCAGATTGCCTAGTTCGGTTAGTCGAAAATTTCTTTGTTACTGCAATGCTGAAATAATACATCTTCTTTTCTTTTTTTGAAATAATAGATTTTCATGTGAAAGAATGTGCCTTTTTGTTGACTCCTTCTGATACCGTATAGCATACTCCATAATAGATCTCTATGTGGTCAATCTGTAGGCCTCCTCTCAGACATTTATATCAAATGATGTTTAAGGGGGTGCCTGGGTGGCACCCAGTTAAGCGTCTGCCTTCAGCTCAGGTCATGATGCCAGGGTCCTGGGATCGAGGGCCGGGTCGGGCTCCCTGCTCAGTGGAGAGTCGGTTTCTCCCTCTCTCTCTGCCCTCCCTGCTCATGTGCTCTCTCTCTCGCTTTCTCTTGCTCTCAAATAAATGAAATCTGAAAAACAAGCAAACAAATGATCTTTGAGCTACATCCATTGATACTTTCATTACCTATATCTTGCTGGCTAAACATTGCTTTTCTTACCAGTAAGTAATGCTTTCTAGTTTTTATTTAATTATAAGAAATATGAACCTGGGACTGTTTTTAGAAAATAACCTCCATATGCTGACACATTTAATTTTACTTACTAAGGTTGATGCTTATAGGAGCTCTTCAACAATTTGGCACCTGCACATCATTTAAGTTGGTATTCTTCACAGAAAGTAATCAGAATCTGTTAGCATGATTGGCAATATGAAGATACCTGCACATAAACAAATAAATAAACACACACAATTGCCCTCAGCCTACAGTAAATTGGTGGCAGCGAGGGGCTCCCCTGGTACTAAGATTTTAAATATATCTTGAATACTTTAATGATGGCATGGGAATGATGTTCCATGAATCTAAGCGTGTTTCCATTTTTGAAAAGTATGAAAATTCAGTGTCATATGAGAAAGTAAAATGGAACAGTTGAAAAGCTTTTAACTAAACGTTGTTTGAGAAGTTGGTTCTAAGTTATAAACCCTAATCTGAGAATGCCCATCTATAAAATTACTGCTGTAATTTTATGGTTCTGAAAGCTTTTTATATGCCCCAAATTCTATATTTTGAACACTGAGAGAAAGATATGTGAATGATGTGGAATCTGGACAGGAGGTCTATGTCTCCTCAGAGAATAACAGCAACTCTGTACCGAAAAACTTGACCCTATCTAGAAATACTACTCTTGAAGCGAGTTGCAGTTAATGTATCCCTAGTCTATTGGTAGGTAAAATCTGCTGCATTCAAGACATGATATCAAAGAAACTGACAGCTGAAGTTGTCAGAATTCTACCCTGAATGCAGTAATTCAGGTGGCAAGTGGGACCCAAAACAAACAAACAACCCAACCAACCTATAAATAGTGCAGGAGCCAACAAAAGCCCATGCTTATCCAAGATTATATACATTAAAGGCTTAACTGTTTTCAATAATTCCTAGAGGAGGGAGGTGCCTGGGTGGCTCAGATGGTTAAGCATCTGTCTTCAGCTGAGGTCATGATCTCAGGGCCCTGGAATCGAGTCCGGTGTCAGGCTCCCTACTCAGGGGGACATCTGCTTTTCCCTGTGCCCCTTCCCCTGCTTGTGCGTGCGTGCACGCTCTCTCTCTCTCTCTGTCAAGTGAATAAATAAAATTTACACAAAATAATTCCTAGAGGAGGATGGTAACTACATTATGTTGACAAGGAATAGCTATAGATCTGAAAACTACATCTCTTTTAAAAAGGTTTAATAATCATTTATGATCCATATGTATATATGTATGTATTTATATGCATCTAGATGTGTGTAGATACATATGTAAACATAAATTCGTTATCAGTGAACATTTATGTTGTTATTAAGTCACTATCAGGCTTTATTACACGGCAATGTGTTATTTCTTTATTAACGTTTATGTGAAAGCTAGAGGGCCTTCTTCCATTAGTAATAGTCCTCTCAGTTTTTCAATGTCTTCTTTTCTTGTCTTATACATTGAAAATATTAAAAAGTAACTATAAAATAGTTATAAAATGCATAACTAAAAATATGCATGTTGGTCAGGCACAAAATCCAAGAGATAAAAAGAAAACATACATGAATTAATATAAAAACAAATAAATATTATTTTTAAATCATTTAAATCATTTAATCATTTCTTTTTCTTTTAAAAAGGTGAACTCATCCTTCAAGGCCTCCTCCAAATGTCATTTTTTTCTTTGACAGCTTCCTTAGTCTCCCTCCTGTGAGATCTTATAGCTCTTTATGCTTCCTGTATAGTAGCACTTGTCACATAGGAAAGTTATTACTTTATACTCACCTCACATATTAGAATGCAACTCCTTCAGATGGATTGGTTCACTCAACTTATATCTGATTCAAAGTATAGAATGATGTTTGATCCAAAGCATCAAATCAGTGAATTGTGTGGAATAGTATTTTCTGGGCATTGAAAGCCTATAGGAAGACTTTACATGAAAATGAAATACTCAAAATATATAATTTATACATATATACATACACCTCAAAATTACTACTGGTAACTTTTAAATAAGTAATTATTTTTCAAGTTTTAAAATATACCATGTTACAATATTAACCTCACATTAAAAGTAGATTGAATAAAAATCATAATTCCGGGTCTTCAGTGTTTTAAAAGATAGCTACAGAATTTTTAAAAAAGAAAGAAAAAAACTATAACCAATAATATAAAAGGTAAAAAATTAATAAACATTTATAGATATAAATAAACTCAGGATTAGAAATAAGAGAGCATCCTTGTTTGAACAGATTTATATAAAGAGGGATTTCAAGATTGAAGAAAGATCCTGAAAAGTTATGCAGAAGAAAATTTTGTGAGATACTCTCATAGCACCCAGGAATGCTTGACTACAGGAAGGTCTAAGATGAGAAATGTAAGAGTTAGTCAGATTTAAGAAAATTTTGTCAATCATGAGTAATATTTAAAAATGGACTCTTCTTCGGGCACCTGGGTGGCTCAGTCAGTTAAACATCTGCCTTGGGCAGCATATAACTGAGTCCTGTCGTTGTATCCAGTCTGCAACCCTGGGCCATTTTATAGGAGTATTTGGGCCATTCACATTGAGAGTGATTATTGAAAAACAAGTTTTTATTGACATCATGTTGCCAGTGATGTCCTTATTTCTAGAAGCTGGTTCTTTGAAAGAATCAATAAGATCGATAAGCCACTGTTCAAACTAATCCAAAATAAAAGAAAAAGAACCCAAATTAATGAAATTATGAATGAAATGAGAGAAATCATGACTAACACCAAGGAAATATAAACAATCATCAGAAATTATTATCAACATTTATATGCCAATAAGTTAAGCAACCTAGAAGAAATGGTTGCATCTCTGGAAACCTATAAGCTTCCAAGACTGAAATTGACAACCTAAAGAGACCAATTTCTAGTAACGAGATTGAAGCAGTGATCAAAAACCTCCCAAAAAACAAGAGCCCAGGACCTGACAGATTCCCTAGGGAATTCTACCAAACATTCAAAGAAGAAATGATACCTATTCTCCTGAGCTGTTTCAAAAAATTGAAGCAGAAGGAAAACGTCCAGACTCTTTCTGTGAAGCCAGCATTACCTTGATCCCCAAACCAGGCAAAGATCCCACCTAAAAGGAGAATTTCAGACCCATATCCCTGATGAATATGGATGCTAAGATTCTCAACAAGATCTTAGCTAATAGGATCCAACAGCACATTAAGAAGATTATCCACCATGACCAGGTGGGATTTATCCACGGGATGCAAGGGTGGTTCAACATTCACAAATCTATCAATGTGATAGAACAAATCAATAAAAGAAGAGAGAATAACCACATGGTCCTCTCAATTGATGCAGAGAAAGCATTTAACAAGATACAGCATTCCGTTCCTGATTAAAACTCTTCAAAGTATAGGGATAGAGGGAATATTCCTCAATTTCATAAAATCTATCTATGAAAAACCCACATCAAATCTCATCCTCAGTGGGGAAAAGCTGACAGCCTTCCCTTTGAGATCAGGAACACGACAAGGATGCCCACTCTCACCACTCTTGTTCAACATAGTATCAGAAGTCCTAGCAACAACAATCAGACAACAAAAAGAAATAAAAGGTATTCAAATTGGCAAAGAAGAAGTCAAACTCTCTCTCTTTGCAGATGACATGATACTTTATATGGAAAACCCAAAAGACTCCAACCCCCAAACTACTAGAACTCATACAGCATTTCAGTAATGTGGCAGGATACAAAATCAATGCACAGAAATCTTGCTTTCTTATACACTAACAATGAAAATTGTTAGTAACTAACAGAAAGGGAAATTAGAGAATTGATTCCATTTACTGTAGCACCAAGAACTGTAAGATACCTGGAATAAACCTAACCAAAGAGGTAAAGGATCTGTACTCAAAGAATTACAGAACACTCATGAATAAAACTGAAGAAGACACAAAAGGATGGAAGACCATTTCATGCTCTATGGATGAGAAGAATAAACATTGTTACGATGTCTATACTGTCTAGAGCAATCTATACTTTCAGTGCCATTCCGATCAAAATTCCACCAGCATTTTTCAAAGAGCTGGAGCAAACAATCTTAAAACTTGTATGGAACCAGAAGAGACCCCGCATTGCTAAGGAGATACTGAAAAAGAGAAACAGAACTGGGGGCATCACGTTGCCTGATTTCAAGCTTTACTACAAAACTGTGATCACCAAGACAGCATGGTACTGGCACAAAAACAGACACATAGACCAGTGGAACAGAATAGAGAACCCAGATATGGACCCTCAACTTTATGGTCAAATAATCTTCAATAAAGCAGGAAAAAATATCCAGTGAAAAAAAGACAGTCTCTTCAATAAATGGTGCTGGGAAACTTGGACAACTATGTATAGAAGAAGGAAATTCAACTATTCTCTTACACCATACACAAAGATAAATTCAAAATGAATAAAAGACATCAGTATGAGGCAGGAATCTATCACAACCCTAAAAGAAAACATAGTAACTTCTTCGACATTGGCCACAGGAACTTCTTTCAAGATATGTCTCCAAAAGCAAAGGAAACAAAAGCAGAAATGAACTTTGGGACTTCATCAAGATAAAAAGCTTCTGCACAGCAAAGGAAACGGTCAGTAAAACAAAGAGGCAGCCCACGGAATGGGAGAAGATATTCACAAACAATACTACAGACAAAGGGCTGATATCCAGGATCTATAAAGAACTCCTTAAGCAACACCCAAAAAACAGATAATCATGTCAGAAAATGGGCAGAAGACATGAACAGACAATTCTCCAAAGAAGACAGACAAAGGGCTAACAGACACATGAAAAAGTGTTCACTGTCATTAGCCATCAGGGACATTCAAATCAAAACCACATTGAGATAATACCTTATATCAGTTAGAATGGCCAAAATTAATAGGAGAGGAAACAACAAGTGTTGGAGAGGATGTGGAGAAAGGGGAACCCTTATACACTGTTGGTGAGAATGCAAATTGGTGCAGCCACTTTGGAAAACAGTGTGGAGGCTCCTTAAAAAATTAAAAATAGAGCTTCTCTATGGCCCTGTAATTGCATATTTATCCCCAAAGATACAGATGTAGTGAAAAGAAGGGTCATCTGTAACCCAATATTCATAGCAACAATGTCCACAATCGCCAAACTGTGGAAAAATCCAAAATGCTCTTCGATAGACAAATGGATAAAGAAGATATGGTCTATATATGTAATGAAATATTACACCGCCATCAGAAAGGATGAATACCCAACTTTTGTATTAACATAGATGGGACTGGAGGAGATTATGCTGAGTGAAATAAGTCAAGCAGAGAAAGCCATTTATCATATGGCTTCACTTACTTGTGAAGCATAAGGAATAACATGGAGGATATTAGGAGAAGGAAAGAAAAATGAATTGGAGTAAATTGGAGAGGGAAATGAAGCATGAGAGACTGTGGACTCTGAGAAACAAACTGAGGGTTTTGAAGAGCAGGGGGTGGGGGAATGGATGAGCCTGATGGTGAATATTAAGGAAGGCACGTATTGCGTAGAGCACTGGGTGTAGTTCATAAACAATGAATCTTGGAACAGTGAAAAATAATGACTACATACATACATACATGCATACATACAAAATAATGAGCTTAAGGTGGAAAAAAAACCCCAAAGCCTATAATATCATAGTACATACTAAAAGGAACCTCAATTTGTGGTCTCAGCAAACTTTTTTTGCTAAAGAAAAGAATAACTGCAGAATTAGCTTAAATAGTCTAGAAATTAGTAAACATATCAGAATTGTTCTGCTTTTCCCGCTGTCTGTGAGTCTATACAAACCTAAAAGTACAAAAGAGGTTAAGAACTATTTAGTAAATTAAGGAAGATGAGCTCTAGAGTGGGCAGGCAGAATTCACTGCCTCTTTCTTGAGTTTTCTTCATCTCCTTGGTAACCAGATTCACCAGAAGATTGGATCGTGAAATTAGACTCATACCGAGAAAGAGAACCTGCATCAAGCTTTCTTAACAAATAAAATATAAATATAAAAATATTTTTATAAAATATAAAAATATAAAAATATAAAAAATATATAAAAATATATTTTATAAAATATACAAAAATATTTTATATAAAAATATAAATAAACATGAAGTATAGGGTAAATAAGGAGAGGTGCAGGACCACCAACACGGTTTCTCAGGTCCCACCTTGGTGTATCAAGATGTACTTTAACCCAGATTAATTTGGGGTTTCTAAGTAACATCAGTAGTCTCATCACTTACACAAAAGGAAGCTAATTCAACTATAAAATATCTCCAGTATATACTCAGTTGCATAGTTTATATACTCTTTAAGAGATCCTTACCCAATAAGTCCAGTTCCCAGGTTTTCTTGTTTTGTTTTGTTTTGTTTTTTACCATAGCTATCCTAGACTAGCAGGTATATCATGCTAAAAGCATGCCACAGATAAGGGTTCTCCTACTTTTGAATGCTGATTGATAATCTGTTTCCCAATAGCATGTTCACAAGGGGATTTAACCAGGTGTCTTTCCTTCTTTCTTTGTTGAAATAAACTCCTTTACCTTCCTACATCTTTCCTCACCTAAGGGAAATAATCTATTGTATACTATAATTTCCCAGTCACTAATTCCTTTCCAGTAATTACTTCCTACTCATCCTTCAAGGTTAGTTCAGACAGTACGTTTTCTAGTCTTGCCTTTCTTGACCTGCACTGCTGCTGGACAGAATGCCTTTTTATATGCCATTGGTGTACACTGTGTTTATATGTGTTACCACACTGAATTTGATTGCTGATTTGCCTGCCTCTGTGAAAGTTTTGAAAGCAGGGAATGTTTTATTAGCTATAGCATCTAGCACCATTTTTTTTTTTTTACACAAAGGTCTTTATAAATCTTTGGTAAATTTATAGATGAGTGGAACTCTTATTGTGTGGTTATGAATGTTTGTGGGATATGCAATAATTTAGCAGGGATGAAGTAAAAGCTAATATTTTTCAGGATTATCACTGACCAAAACAGACTACCAAATAACTTTAATTTGAAATCCTATCTCTTAGGTCCTCATGTTCATATAGAATTGACAAGTTGTTAAATACCTAGCTATTTAAGGGTAATCTTTACAAAGAATATTGTTTCTTCATATTATTTCTCAAACTTTGTATATTAGAATTTAATGTATGCTGGGTTTGAGTTCTCATTATAGTTTATAACCTATGCTTACTTTGCCTATATGCAATCTAAAAATGAGTTGACATCATGCTTTTAATTATAGTAAATTAAGTTGTTTCATAATTTCCACAGTATGATGCCTGTAATATTAATCAGACCAAATCATCACATTACATAAAGTTAATCATTAAAATGATCATCATTACTGCATGCAATAGCACTCTATTTTTATTTCACTCAGCATCAACCACGTATCTTCCCTGAATATGGAGATAAAATCAAAGCTAAGAAGGTTCTTCTTAACTTTCCTTATATGGTATGAAAAGAAAGTAACAACATGGCTTATTGAGCCTCCAAAATAGAACCTTATAGATGTTTCTCCTTCATTCCCTTGGGTAATTATTGGTGAAGATAAGGACGAGAGGTTTGTATGTTTGCTTCATGTACCACTTGTCCCTCATGAGAACACGTACCATCAAACAAACAAATATGTGTGCCATGAACAGAAATGTTATGTACCAAAACTACAGAGTTGCTGATTATTAGCGATATTAACAAACATTAGATATTAAAAGCACTAACACTGACATCTATGAACAGAAGGCTCATTAAACAGTAAAATATTAAGACTCACTGCGTGAGGTTAGACCACTGGTCAGTCTGGCCCATCAATTTGTCACGGCAGTGTAACTGACAGCTGAGAAAGAACATCGCTTACTTCGTATTTCAACCTCACAACATTGGATGCTGTGGTCAGGTAGCATGTCATTTGCGTACCCAGTGTTAACGTGCTTTGCGATGTGTATTTAGTAGTCATTGACTCCATATACTACTAGTTGATTGTCCTTTCATTAACTTGAATGCCCTCTGGGTTTTCATATTAGTCATTCATCTTGGTAAACAAAATGTTATTCAGAGTCCACTGTGTGCTCGTCATTTTGATAGGGCTAAAATTCACTTGATGTCCTTCCATGTGGCATATTGGCTAGAGTATTTGCTGATTTGCCAGGCATCTTTTTGACCATTCATTGGCTTATATTCATCATTTGTTAAATATTTGAATATCACTCCTCAACCCTGGGGATAGCAAATTAAATAAGATATTCTTTCTGTATTTAAAGAGTTTTGTGAAGGAATTTACTGTCTAAGAAGTAAATTTATTTAAATTCTATTTTTATTTTTCACTTTTGTATCTTGAGTTATATATTCTATGTCTCAATTATCCACTTTATAAACTATCAGTTCAGAAGTCTATCACTTGGTTCCTGTATTTCATGATTTTACTGTACTTCTGAACTTAGAATAGGAAGCTTGAATCTCTTCTTCACACTGAGGGCAGCCTTTTTTTTTTTTTTTTCCCAAAGATTTTATTTATTTATTTGACAGAGTGAGCACAAGTAGGCAGAGAGGCAGGCGGGGGGGTGGGGGAGGGCGGGGAGCAGGCTCCCTGCTGAGCAGAGAGCCCAGTGCCAGGCCCTGAGACCAGGACCTGAGCTGAAGGCAGAGGCTTAACCCACTGAACCCCCCTGGTGCCCTGAGGGCAGCCTATATCAGGCCAACCCCTTGACCTTTAATTTGCCTTAGACTACATCCTTTCCTAGTCTAATTAACCTTGTTTTGAGATTCCCTAACCAGTACGAGATGAAGTCTCATTCTTTCAAATATATAGAGTTGCTCTCTTTGGACATTAATGAATATCACCCAGGATTTTTGTTTAGCCATATCAGGATTTTAGCTAAGCTTTGTCATCTCTTAATATATCTTTGGTTTCTCTGAACATCAGTTTCTCTTCTAAGCAAGGAAATAGTGCTTCGTCCCACATGGGATTAGTTGTGAGGACAGCAGGCAGCAGAGTGCCTGAGGTTGGGTGCCAAAGCTGTAAGTCATAATACCCAGCATGTTACTAGGTTTTTGACCCACAATAAGGAAAAAATGTTAGTTTAAATCTTAATATTAAAAAAATAACATATATAAGTATCATAATATGCCTTCTGTCTGAAAGTTAAAATGAGCCATATGTAAAGCAGTTAAAAGAATACCTGCTATCGTGGCTCCTGGGTGGCTTGTTCCATTAAGCTTCGACTCTCAATTTGTGGCTCATGTCATGATCTCAGAGTCCTGAGATTAACCCCTTGTCGGGCTCCGTGCTAGGCATGGAGCCTGCTTTAGATTTTCTCTCTCTCTCTCCCTTTGTCCCTCCCCTGACTTATCTCTCTCTCAAAAAAAAAAAAAAATGAAAGAAAGAAAAAAAATGCCTGCTATGTAAATATCCATTATTGTTATTTTTGTCTTGTTAGATTTCTTAAATAGTGAAAGTAAACTCCTCTGTTGTCCACAAATAACTCAAAGGATATTTCATTTGACACATGACTTTACTTATTTTGAATTCTCATTTTCCTAATATTTCCTTGTTGACTGAGATAAATCTTATCATCTCAAAAAAAAAAATCATTATCATCTCAGCTCTCCTTTTCCCAGTATAATATGAATACTTTCCAAGTAAATACATATGTTAAAGTGATATCTTCCTATCTTTCCCTTAAAAGTTTTTCCATCTCTTGCATAAAATGAAAAATAGCTACTTAATAGCAAAATAGCAAGAAGTGGTATGATTTATGTCTGCTGCCCAATCGCCTAGTCTAACATGTTTTAGGTAGTATAGAACATATCGAGTTTCAAAAGTAGAATTTCAGAGTAATCTTTGTGGAAGCCACTGTTCACCCTCTCAGCTTCTGTGCACTATCAGATAGTTGGCACAAATACAAGCTACCTGGTGCATATGGAAAATTATGATGTGAACTGAGGAAATACTAAAATTCGGTTTCTTCATGTTCATAATGGCATGTAGTTTTTAGGCTCTCAAAAGTAAGAATACAACTAAAGCATGTTCAAGCAATAAATCATTGATAATCATTACTTTAAAAGTTTTGATTTGCTTGCAATGCCCAATTTGGTTTTAATTCAATGCCAAATTTGCCAAAAACGTATATCAGATGACCTACACAGAGTAGTAGATACTATCTAAGTATTAATAGAGCAAAAAGTAAAACGGGACAAAGTAGACCCTAAATCAGTCTGAGACATTCTCCCAATATGTGCAGCATAGCTCAGGATTTTATTTCTGCCCTTCACAGGAAAGAGTACTATTATAAATATGCATCATGTATTGATTTATTCAAACCATAAACATTTGTCATTGTTATTCAATCAAGTTTGGCATTATCATTAAAATTTAGCATCACTTGACATTTTTGAAACACAATACACTGGTTTATATTGATGAGTTACAAGGCGCTAGATAAGGTAACGCAAATGTGACAGAAGTGATACAGAAACATATCTTATGTACGAGGCATAATTTAGTTTGTAATTAGAACTGTTCAAGGACTAGTTTGCCTTCTACAAATCATACATTTTATTTTGTGGAAAATTAAAAAGGCATCTGAGGTTCTTTGGCCTTTTCTTTTTCTTAACGTTGTTCTTGGGCCACCTTTCTATTAGAAGCATAAGCCCAGTGCTAAGTGGTATTGAATAGTTTGAAGCATGATTGAGAGGAGAAATTAATTCAGAAAATTGCAACTACAAATAAATAATATTTCCTTACTTGCACCTTCCATATGTTAAGTTCTGCTTTAGTTCTGCTTTAGGTGCTTTACATTTCTAAATTGCTTTAAGTAACACCATATACCAAGTAATTAGGTATTATCCCCATTTTACATATAAGGATCCTCAAGATCAGAGAGATATTTTTAGAGACGATCTCAAGTAAGCAGTGGAAGCTGGTTTCAAACCTGATTCAATTCCACTTACCTGTGTAAACAATTTTGAGATCTATTGTTTTGTATATTTGCTGTCTATAACATACCAATATCTAGTATTTTTTATATCAGTAATTTCTTAGTTTTCCAAATTTTAAGGCTTTAAGGCCAATATTCAAAACATACCTTAAATAAGACATAGACTGAATAGTTTCATGCCAGTATATAGTAATGACCAGTGTTCCTCAGGTTTTTTTAAAGATTTTATTTATTTGAGACAGAGAGAGCACAAGGGGTCAGAAGGAGAAGCAGACTCCCCTGCCTAACAGGGAGCCTGACTTGGGGTTCAATCCCAGAACCCTGGGATCATGACCTGAGCCGAAGACAGACTCTTAACCAACTGAGCCACCCAGGTGCCCCATGTTTTTGTTTTTGTTTTTTAAATGATCCCTCTAGGAGCCTTTTTAAACTTTTTTTCCTAGTTAACCACCCCCCACACAAACACACTGTAATTTTAATACTCCCGATATCATGTGTATCTGTTTATGTACTACTGCTCTTATGGGGCAGGGTGCCACAAATTATTATGACATCAAAGATTCTTTCCTTCCTTAAGAATCCGTTTTTGCTCCCTTATGGGTGATATTACTCTCATTGAGAATGTATGGTGTAGATGCATGCATGGTGTAGACCAACTAACTAAGTTCAGAGCTAGTCAGCTATAGTCTGGTAAGACAGTGGTTCACAAATTGTCATTTCTAAACCAAAGCATGCCATCACATAGGAATTTGTTAGAAATGCAGATCCTCATGCCTTATCCAATCCTATAGAACTAGAAATTCTGAGGGTGGGTCCATGCAGTCTGTTTTAACAAGCCCTCTAGGTGATTCTGATGCATGCCAAAGTTTGGAACCACTAATTATGGACAGAGTGTTGAGAGGTGGGTTTATGGCTTGATCACAAGATTGAGCAGGTCAATTTATGACTCAGTTTTTTCATCTTGATGTTGCCCAGACAACTCCTGGTTTGGAGCTTACACATATGACTTTCTCAACCTCACTTGTCAGGGTCCCACTAAGAACCCAACTATCTTCCATGAGGGAGGGAAAGAATGAGACTTGATACCCACCTCAGCCTCTCCGGTAGTACATTTTTTTGAAAAAACAAACAAACAAACAAACAAACACGACTCAACATACTACGTAGGGTTATATTGACAAAGGCCTGGATTCCCCAAAAAATAGTAAATGGAAAAATGAATAGATATGTAAGTATTAACATTCTGTCTTGATAGACATCCCATTATGAGAATAAAAACGAAAACAAGGGTGTTCCACATATGAGGTAATAGATGTGGAAGAACTGGGAATTTGTCAAGAACACACTCATTTCTCTTTCTTAAATTTCTCATTTGCCTTTTTATGAAAGTAAGATTAAAATGTTATTTATTTCTTGATTCCACAGTTTCTCAGTCTTCTTTTTTCTACCCACCATTTTAATCACGTACTTGCCAAGATTGGCTTACCCACTTTATTAACTTATTTCCAGTTTAGCTAATGCAACCCATTAATAATCAGAAATATCTATTTTCATACGTAGCATGATTTAAAAGAGAATTTATACTACAGAAGTGAAAGCATATGGAAAACCGGGCTGCTAGAGCCAAAACCTTACATGCCACCAACCATAGAGCAGGCAGTCCCGAGAACTTGAGAAATATCTTGTGATGCCATGCACTTTAAACTTCCATGTGACAACTCAAACTGATGGAAGACTCCCCTGAGTCAGTGATTTGCAAAATGTAAATAGCTGATAACTGAACCTCAGCTTTGATGAAAGAAAAGGCTTCAGGTTGGTTTAACCGTCATAAGCTGTAGAGTGCATAATTGAATTAAAAATCAACATTCAATACAGAAGAAACATTTTCAAGTTTTTCTCTGTTCTGTTTTGTTTTAGGTGGAACTTGCTAAGGAAAAAAGGTGTGAATTCTTGCCTTTTCTGTCTCCACGGAAGGTTATATTGAAAGAAGGGAGAATTGTCGCCATGCAGTTTGTTCGAACAGAGCAAGATGAAGCGGGAAACTGGCATGAACATGAAGATGAGATAGTCACTCTGAAAGCCGATGTGGTCATCAGTGCCTTTGGTTCAGTTCTGAGCGATCCTACAGGTAGTGTCAGGAGCTGAAATGTGTTAGGCAATTGTCTATTATTTTAGTGTTTTTCACTTTAACATTCATTTTCTTCTTCTAGTATAAAATCCAAGCAATCTTGATTTAAAAGGCTTAGAAATGGCATTTAATGCTTATACAGAATTATTTTTACAGTGGTGGGAATTGAAAATAACATTAATCTTTCTCGTAAACTGATAATCAAAATACATATTCTATTTTGCGTTAATGTTTGCCTGTTTCCTCTAAGAGTGGCTTTTTCTTCAATTAGACATTGAGTAAGAAAGTGTGACAGAGAAGGTACCTGGGTGGCTCAGTGGGTTAAAGCCTCTGCCTTTGTCTCAGCTCATGATCCCAGGGTCCTGGGATGGAATCCCATATCAGGCTCTCTGCTCAGAATGGAGCCTGCTTCCTCCTCTCTCTATCTCTCTCTCTCTGCCTGCCTTTCTGCCTACTTGTGTTCTCTGTCAAATAAATAAAATCTAAAAAAAAAAAAAAAAGAAAAGAAAATGTGACAGAGAAGTTATAACAACCAATCATCAATGATTCAGACAAATTAAGACTAAATGAATAGGCAAAAATAGAATTCAGGTATACTGCTATCTTCATGCCAGAACATCACTAGAAAAATCAAAATAATCAAATTAGAAAGTTTGAGCTCCTCTCATTTCATCTGGATGGCATAAATGGACATGCTATGGAAGAACAAAATGCTTTAAAAAAAAGTATAATAAGAAAGGGAAATGTCTTATGTAGTATTCCAACTGAGTAATAAGTCAGTCAATTAAGGAGGGTGTAGTGTATTTTCACCACACTCAGTGTTTTTGTGGGTCACTGTAGATGAAAGCTTAGGTATTTATGCATCTTCATTTTGCAAATTCTTTACCTTTTAATACACATTGTTGAAATGGTGATTAACTCTTTTATTTACTGAAAGGAAAATAAAAGGCATTTCTCCAAGTCAGAGATTCACTGTGAATAGTAATAACAAAAAATCGAGACCTGACAATTTCTATGACTCCCTACTATATCCGTGCTAAAATTACATTTTGTGTCTAAAATAAAATTATAATCTGTGTCTGAAAAATGCAAATGTGCATAAGTAAAAAATTCAGCCAGTCATCAGGATATTTTATCTGCAGGACATCAAACATCTTGATATTTGGAAACATCCAGATGTTTAATGTCATCAAGATAAATGTTTTCAAATAGCTGGATGATGGCCTGAATTTGTCACTTTTCATCTAGATGTTTATGTGATATGTAGACACAGTCACAGTTTGGTTTGTTTATTCATTAAGTAGGTTCAGGAAGAAAAAAAAAAAAAGAAAAATACATAAATTGCATTCTATCATCTAAAAAATCCTACTGTTCTTATTACTCGGCACATCACCTGAAGCTGAGTAAAAAGTTGAATCATATTTAACTAGCAATTAAATCACCTGTTGATGATTCACTTATCAAGGACTAATTTAGCTTACCCATTGAAATTTATGTTTCACAACTGACATCTCTAATATGAAGAAAAATGTATTTTTTCCCAAATAAACCTAAGTAGATGTGACTCAGATCATATAAAACAGCTTTCGCAAAACTTAGGCTCATTTGCATGAAAAGTGAAAGATTTAACTTAGTATTTAAAATATGAAATTCCAGAAAGTTTGATCTAGTCATGTTTATTTGACAAAGTCATTCCAGAATGTATTTATGTATTCTCCTTGTGCATGTTTCTTCCAGGGTTTCACATGTACTACTCGTATACATCTAGACAAGTAAAGGAAAAATGGCCTGCACTTTCCTCTTTTTCCCTTCTCCTCTTGTCTTGAAATAACAGATGCTTGAAAAAATTATCGTTAAATAGAATTATTTGCTTTTCCAGGGCAAATAATAACATTTTCCAATGTTTGCATTAATAAGAAGCTACTTTCCAAGCAAGAGGGGTGCTGGAAAAGCTGGAAGGTGAAATAGCATTCATGCCTCTCTTTCCCTCTAGAAGTTTTCAGTACTGTTTTTTGAGTGGAAAACATTAAAGGGAGGAAGGGAATCAATAATTGTTAGAATTTTACCAAGAAGATCTTACCCAAATGGCATTTAAAATTTTTGTTTAAATTTCAAAGTCAGCAAGTTTTCATATGGACACACATATTAGCTATAGTGAAAATCAGTTTATAGGAAGCAAGTTGTCCATTCAGGTAAGAAGAGAAACTGTTCCTGTCTCCCTTTTCTACCTTAAGTCTTATTCCTTCTTGATACCTGTGTGATGCGATTTATGTGTGACACTATTGTGAGCATCACACATGTGATACTATGTGATTTAATATATTTATCTCTAACACCTTTCTTAAACTGTTGACCTGCCTCTCCACCCCTCTTCCCTCCTTCCCAGCCTCACTATGCACAGGCTTCTATGAACTGCATGCCTAACTATATGACATTTTCTCAGTCCTCATTCTATTTTCTGCATTTGACAATGTTAAATATTTCTTTCTATTTGAAATGCTCTCTCTAAGTCACTTAACCTTTCTGAGCCTTAGCTTCTTCCTCTATAAAAAAACAAGCATAATAAAACCTTCTCCCCTTACCTTTCAGGACTGTTGTCAGAATTAAAATGAAGTAACGTGAAAGTGCTTTGGAAATGTAACACATTATTATTGTTTATGACACTCTGTTTTCTTGTTTTTTTTTTTTTCTTTTAACTATTCCTCTTCTGAGCCTATCACTGAATACTTTTCTCCCTCTAGCTTATTACTTTTTAGTGCTTTCCCAAGTTCAGACTTCACCTATTATCTCTTAATATATTTAATCCTTCAGTGTACCAATCACCTCATCAATTCATTTATTATTCATACACACATTCATTCCTATAAGAAAGACTTAATAAACAACTTCTGTGTGCCAGGTTGAGACTAAACTTACAGTAGACACTATTTCACTTCTGTGTAACTGGCTTCAAAATCTTTCTCTCCACTCTATGTCTCAGAAGACATTTCATCCTTTCTTGTATGACCTGTGTGTAACAAACATTTACTCAGCATCTCATGGATACCGGGTACTAAGTTGTATTCTGGAGAGTACTAAGATGAATGAGCTATTCCTTCTACTTAAAAACCTCACAGACTGGGGCATGGGTCAGACTTTTAAACAAATAATTGTTTTACCAAGTGAGAAATAATGTATTTAGAGACATGTACCAAGTAAGGAAGGATCACCTCATGAGGTTTCCCTAAGGCAGATTGCACCTCAACTTTGCTGTTATTTAAATGGTACTGTAGTTCTCCCATCGCTAATGTTCAAGATGTTTTCCCAGATTCAAATATCTAATTCCAGTTTTCTTTTCATTACATTCGCCAGTGTTACTGTACAGCCTGCATGCTGTAGGATGAAGCTCTTTGCACTTGAGAACTTCAGCAAGTGGCTATATATATTCTATGAACCCAGCTTTATTTCCCATTCTTCCCTGTAGGATTCCTCCCAGTATCTTCACACAGGTGGATTCCGTACTGGTTATTCAGAAAGTCCTCGCTGAATGCATTATATAAATATAAATACATGCTGAAGAATTCAAGGCATGAAATAAACTTGAGAGAAAAAGTATGGTGATAACATTTTCTCAGCATTCTCTGATTATAGTATTTTAAATGAAAATACTTGTAGCATCTCAGTTATATCAATAACATATATTTATAAAAGTAACCTAAATTGGGAAATTTCAAGGAAATTAAATTTTTAATCTCAGGGTTTTTTTCCCCTTGTACATACCACGTTACTTTTGCAAGTTCTTAATTTGTGAGTCTCACAAAGAATATAAAATAACTTTACTTAGTATTGAGCACCCAATATATCTGTAATAAATCCTTCCTGTTGTAAAAATGGTGAAAGCCTCAAAGCTTATAGAAAAGTATATCAGATTTATAAAACAAATATGGATAATATCCTTGGATTATAGTTGCTAATTATTTCATTGCTAATGAGGCTAATAGCATATATGAGTGATCATCATTATTTTATCTAATTCTATTTTATTTCTATTTCATTTTTTGGGTTGTAGCAGTGAGTGGTAAATAGGAACAAAAGACTCTATTCCACATCCCTCTGCATGGAATATATATGTGCTTATTAGGAACACAATTTAATTGAATCCTTCATTAACTACTGTCCCAAATTCTAAAGGCAGTGTGGTGTTTGATTTCTAATTTGATTGCGATAATAAAGTCTCAGCCTTATTTGATATCTTTCCTGTGAAAAACTAAGAGTGGTTCTACCTTTTAAAAATTCTCATCCATTCGCTCTAAGTATGTAAGATTCCAAATCACATTAAATTGGGATTTTATTGTTCAAGACTGATTTTAAAGTCTGTCAGCAAATTAAGCACAAGCTACCTCTACTGGCATTTCTAGTCCACAAACATTGCCCTTCAGTGGAAATTTAAAAACCTTTATATATTTCAACAATAGGTATTTTGTGATACACGAAGTCTCCTCTTCTGCTAAACACCAATGTCAGAGTTTATTGAATTGAATGTTCTCTTATTTTGTTTGTTTGGACAGTCTCAGGTTTAAGAGACTCCTTGCTTATTCTAAGTTTATCTTCCCTTCTCTTTCTGCTTGGAACCAAATGGCCATTTGTGGAAGTGTGCATATCTTTTCTGTTAGTTTCGAGCTGATGAGGATAATTATTAGCATTTTCATCAATCTCACAGCTTCATTTTTCCAGTGGAGTTAATAATAACAGTTGGCCTTGTCCTCACCTTCCAGCAGATCTAGATGACGTAATTTTATGTGACTTTGAATATGCTTCCAGACACTGAAGAAAGGCACTCTAGCCCTTGCCATGACCTCTGTGCCCCTTCTATACAGCATCCAACCATCCTCTCATTTTTTGAAATGTTGACTTTAAAAAGAGCTGTATGCTTTGATCTTCTAGAACTTATTGCAATTTATCTTCCAGTTAGATTGTAAACCCCCAATACATAAAGACTGTACCTTTATAGTAAGTTGGAGTCCCAAGAGTAGCCAACATATTAGTGTGCCTATAGTAGATGGATAATATATAGTCATGTAATGGACTTGATCCATGTTAAGTTACTAATTTTTTACACCTATTTGTCATTTCTTCCCACTATGTGGCCAGTTTGGTTTATTTATTTTTTTAGAAAATAGAAAAGTTAGATACAGTTCTGTTTTCTTATTGTTATTGATTTTTTTTTCTGTTTTGGCATAAATTTTTGCATTCTTTATAATCCAATATATACTATACCTAATTAGAGGCTGTCTGGTGTAGCATGGGTTCTGGAGCCAAGCTGCGCAGCTGGGAACCTGGCTCCCTTAGTCTCTTTGTACTTCATGGTCCCGATCTTTTAAGGAGGGTTGATTATAGTATCTACCTTCTCAAGTTATTTTAAGAACAAATGAATGATATATGTAAAGCACTTAAATATCTATCTGGCATATGGTAAGCATCTCCTAGATGTTACTATCCTTACATAACAAAGCATATTTTAATAATTAAATTGCATTGTATTATATCCTTGTGATAGTCTGAATGTTGTCTAGGAATAAAAATCAAGACTTCATCTGGGAACTTAGAGGTTCTGTGGATATGTCTTTGTAAATAAGTAAAGAATGTGCTTTTACATTTATGATTTTTTAAATATGAAAAAGTTTCGTATATTTGGTTAGTTTTTTGCAGAAAAAGATTATACAGACTGTAACTGTATCATACATTTTAAAATGTTTTATTATCAATTCTGATGTTTTTCATACTATCATCAAAGGGAATGAAATCTTTCAGTTAATTTTTAGTAGTAGTTAGAAATCTCCATTTTGAGTTTCTGCAAATCATTTTTTTTGAAGATTTATTTATTAATTTTAAAGAGAGAGAGCACAAGCAGGAGGGGCTGGGAGCGGGAGAAAGGATCTCAAGCAGACTCTGGGCTGAGTGCAGAGCCCAGCCTGGAGCTCTGTCTCCCTCAGGATCCTGACCTGATCCTGACCTGAGCCAAAACGAAGGGTCAGACACTTAACCGACCATACTACCCAGGTGCCCCCAAATCAGGTATAGAAAGAGAAAAGGATTTTTAATAACTTCTTTTCCTCTTAAAAAGAGTGAAATTGGGCCAGGTTTTCATTTGTTTAAATTTTTGATGGATCTCTGTTACTTTTAAGGAGAGGGAAAAGCACTTTTGAGGATACTAAGTTTGAGTTTTAAGTGCTTGAAAATTATGGGATGATATAATTAAGATTAAAAATCTGTGTTTTTGGAAGGGAGACATAGGATGAATGGTGGCAATAAAGCTGACTCCGAATAGTGCTACATGGCACTGCTCTGGCGAGCAAATGACAAAGTGAACTCTCCTGGTATAGCAAGGAATGTGTGGCCCTTCTTCTAGGAAAGGAGTTTATCTACTTCTCTGAGTGCCTATATTTTCTTTCTGTTCAGGTTGCTAGAAATAACAAGAAAACACAAAGCCTTCTTTAGTTCTTTCTGAATCTTCAGTGAAACCCTCAGAAACCAATTGCCTTGATATCATTAATTGAAGTTAGTTTCATAAAGGGACTGTTTTGGGGGGAAAAGGATTTTAAAATCACTTACCAGTTCTTTTTATTGGAAAACTCTAATAAAAGTTTTTTAAAACCTCATGGGGGGGCGGGTGCTGGGCGGCTCAGTGGGTTAAAGCCTCTGCCTTCAGCTAGGGTCATGGTCCCAGGGTCCTGGGATGGAGCACCGCATGGGGCTCTCTACTCAGCAGGGAGCCTGCTTCCTCCTCTCTCTCTGCCTGCCTCTCTGCCTACTTGTGATCTCTGACTGTCAAATAAATAAATAAATAAATCTTTAAAAAAAGCAACCTCATGGGAGTAAAAAAAAGGTTCTGCCAATACCAGCTTCTAGTGTAGCTTTGATTCACTTGCCTCTGTACTGAAAAGAAGTGCAGGCCATGGGTTAATGTGCCCTATTCTTGCCTAAGTCAGAGCTAGAAATTGCCAGTTAGGCAAGAAATGGTGTGCACGAGACCCTGACAGTGCAGACTTTCAGGAATTTTTCAAATGTGTCCATTTGTCCTCAGTTACTTATGTGTTAAAGCAAACCTAGGAAAAAGTTTTTTAAGTGAGCACTGGGTGAGCCTGGTAATAATGATTATCTGTGCTTTAAGACATAGCATCAATATGCTTTGCTTGTTTTATTCCTTATTATGGTAATTCACTGAGAGAGTTGGAAACACTATGCCATTTTAATAACTCCCCCTCCCTTTTAAACTAGTGTCTTCCACTTTTCAAACAAGGAAACATCTCTTGCAGAAGCTACTGGTTGCACTTAGAGATTGAGCAAATTTTCTTTGAACAATTGTCTACTCTTTGTGGCCTCCAGCTTACAAAATTCCTCTTCTCCCTTACCAAAGATAAAGAGGAGGGGAGAGGAATGGGTACCAGGTTGAGACTATGCCATAATTGGTCAAATTTTCACTGTTGGATGCATTTTTTTTTTTTTTTAAATAAACGGAAATACTGGCAACAAAGTTCCAGGGAGCAGACTGTGGAGTACTGGACTTCATTAGAGACAGGAGAACTTTTTGGTTGACAGCACAAATGTCAGAGTAAGGGGCTTACTGAATAACAGAACTGAGAATGGATGAGATAGAATTGAGAACTAAAACTGGCAGTCCAGTGTAACTTACTGGACATGTTATAGCACAGTAACTCGCATGGGACTTTTCTTTCTACTTCTAAACGTGCTGGGAGGGACTTCAAAAATCTTATATTCTACTGCCTTCATTTCGCAGGCGTATTTGTTTAACTAATAACCACTGATAGCCTGCTCTTCTAGGTGCTGAGCTTAGGTTCTTGGGAGAAAGTGCTGAAAAGGCCAATGCAAACATTGTCTCCAGGAATGCAGTTTAACAGGGGAGAGAAACAATGAAGATAAGCTGTGCTAGAGGGAAGCACAGAATACAGTCTGAGGGTTCAGGGAAGCTTCCTAGAGGAAGTGGGTTATAACTGAAACTTTGAGGGGTATGTGGGAGTTTACAGGTGGAATGGGGGTGGGGAGGGAGGGAGCCCCAGGGAGATTATGCAACTTGCTCAACAGCACACTGTTAGATTAAACAGTCATTTTACAGTCATCTTAAAAAGCTATATATATAAAAAAAATCATGTCTTTTTGAAAGTTGTCATCAGCCTACTTATTTCATGCATGTTCTCATCTTTATAAATGAAGGTCTGAATTTTCCATTTTTATTCCTAAAATTGAGCTTTTTATTTTATGATTTTTACCACTCATTCTCTCATGATTCATCATGCAGCAAATATTTCTTAATGTCCAGCTATGTTATATGCATTGGCCAGGTGCTAGGAATACAAATATGAGTAAAAGAGAGTATTTGCATTTCAGGGATCCATGGGCTAATGGAAGAAACAGGCACATACATGCATACATTGTAACACAATGTGCTAATTTTGAGATCACATTTGGACTGGGTTTTAGAACTTCAGTAGGAGTTACCCTGTTAGAGGGAATATCATACACAAAAATGTAAGCTGACAAATGGTTTCATGTGACCAGGCAATGGTGAGAAATTCTGTTTAGCTGGAGCAGATGATGTGTGATAAAATAAGGGTGGGACATGGGTAAGGGATAGGATGGCAGGAAATTTGGCTACAAGCTTATATAGACTCCAGAGACTTATATGCTAAACTAGGGATTTTGAATTGTATTCTTTAGACATCCGTAATAAATGGAAGTTTTAGATATGGGGGAGATCTTTATTGTTAAGGAGATAATACTGTTAAGTGCTTGGATCTTGCACCATTTGTGTATTCTTCAAATAATTGGGAATTAGAAACCATGAAATCATCTTTGAGGTGGTTCATATCAGAAGGCAAATGTGTTTTCTAGTATTGAGCACCTGAATTAGGCAGTTATTCACTCAGTCATGGGTGTGATCCCACAGTGTAGACCCCCTAATGGGAAGGTATCCCAGTAGGATTGTTGGTACTAGGGAAGGGGGAGAACCTGTGCCCAAAGGGGCAGCTCCTAAAACTATATGCATGACAGAAGTGAGTTATGTATGGCTAATTTCTCCTTCCAAATTCACAAATTATGATTACTAATTTCAGCTTTTTGAGGACTGGTAAGATACAGAGACACCACAACTGTTATAAAAATGATTGTTTCCCAACATGGAAAGAGGCATCAGGAGTATGGAAGAAGCATGTTACTCAACCACAGGGGCAGTAATGTTAAAAAAAAAAAAAAATGGCCTGGAATTAAGATAGAATAGTATCAACAAAACCAATTAAAAGACGCTGTTAGTTTAAGTGGCTTCTGATTAAAGTTCAAGTAGGTGGACCTCCGAAAGAACATTCAGTACAAGACATATTTCTTTTTTTTTTTTAATTTTTAATTTTTTTTTAAAGATTTTATTTATTTTGACAGAGAGAGAGAGAGAAATCACAAGTAGGGAGAGAGGCAGGCAGAGAGAGAGAGAGAGAGAGGAGGAAGCAGGCTCCCCTCGGAGCAGAGAGCCTGACGTGGGGCTTGATCCCAGGATCCTAGGATCATGACCTGAGCCGAAGGCAGAGGCTTTAACCCACTGAGCCACCCAGGCACCCCAGGACAAGACATATTTCTTAAATAGAAGAATCATGATTTGGTCATCTGTCTGATTTAAAAGCTTGCATGTGGAGTATCTAGCATGGTAATTTGATGAGATGTTCTTAATGCTGATAGCGTTCAGGAACACAGCAGATGGAACAGATCTGAATGAAACGGTGACTTGTTGCATTTGGATTTCCTCACCCGTTCAGCTGGAAAAGGGACTAGAACTAAGGAAATAGAGAATGATTGAAAATAGACATTGGGAATTATTATATATCATTTGTCTTATTTTTTCACTGTCACAACCCAGTACCTAGAACAGGGCTATTCATCGATTGACTTGAAGATTGACTTGACTTAAAGCTATCATGGCCTTCGGTTGGATAACATCCTCTTAAAAGTATAAGAGAGCATATGTGGCATTTCTTCTGGAATTCCAGAAATATCTCACCTACCACATTATGAAGGGGAAAAGTCAATTTGTTACTGCTGCTTTTCAGGTGGTAAATATCTTAAGGAAGATATGCTGTCAAGCCTCTTTTATTCCATGATTCTGTACCTTTGCTCTCTTACTGATATGTGTGGTTCTTGACACTACCATTTCATTTTATAAAGCCTAATAATAAGACATTAATATCTCCTTTGTAATATTTGATCCTATCATGAGAATGAACTCTTTTTAATATTCCCTGTATACAGTCTTGCTTTCAACTATATTTTGGGCAAGAACCGTTCTTAGGAACCCAAAGGTAGAACTGTACATGTTTTCTTTAAAATTGCCCTAATTATCAGATACTTTAATGGCTGGAAGTGAGGATGAAGTGGTGGAATCTATGCAAGTACTGGCATTTCTGCAGAATAACCAACCAAAATAATGGAACCTTTGCAGAGTTTTTCTTTGGAATTATTTTAAAAGGGTGGAGGTGATGGGGAAGGAGGTCAGACTGATAACAGTGTTAAAAGTGGTTTGGAATCAAAATCACATCACTTACAACTGCCTTAGACATCCATTTGAAGTACAACATGATATTTCTGTAATTATTTTACTTCCCTCTAATAACTGCATAGGAATAGGTTTGTTTCCCCAGTGAATAGCTCTGTTCAGAGCCTTCCCTTATCTTTATTTTTCAGGTTTCACTAGTGGTTGATATCATATGCATTCTTACAGGGAGACAGTGGATAAATCAGTAGTTTTCCATCAAATCAAAGATTATATTCAAGAGGTAGAGCAGTGGCATGAAACAACTTTTGCTGGGGAAAGAAGGTAGAAAATGGAAAAATAACATAATTGTTTCAGAGAACAGAAATCACAAGACATAGACGATGTTATTCAACATTTAGTGAATGTAATAGATGTCCGGGGCTTTTCTGACCATGGCCAATTATATTTGTCTTTTAAATGCTAGTTAGCTATTATATACTTAAAGTTTATTCTAAAACCTAATATTCATGTGAAGTATTAAACTACACTAAGCTGCTACACAATGTGAAATCAAGATGTAAAATTTAGTTAAATTATAAAGTAATGATGTATATTTTATACTAATATACTTAGTAATAGGTATTTTGTTTTGCAGTTTGTTTTGTTATTGGTTACTTTGCATTTGTATTTTTGGCTAACAGCACAAAATAAAAAGATAGTCTTTGGTTAGGTAAGTCATTGACCTGCAAAAGTTTTAATTGTATCAATTAGAAAATTACATTGGATCATATTTAATAGCTATCTTCCAAATATGGAAGCTACTCAATTCAAATGGAATATATATATGTAATTTATTAGGTGTCCCAAATGTGCTGGCTTTGCTGGAGGAGAAAGCCAGCATTAATATTAATATCCATTCAGAGGTCCCACCCAACATTTATAGAGATTAATGCCAACCTTTTTTTTCATGTTAGCCATACTTCTATTTTGTAATTATGAATCTCTCTAAAGTGTTTTCAAAGGACCTTTATTTACTAGCCATTTATTCTTATATATGAATGAATGAAAGAGTGTCAAGCGTATTATGTACTATATGCTTGACAAATATCCAGTGATTTTCCAAGTCCTCTGAAAAGTGTATTGACACATCACTTGATTTAATATGTCCCCGTTATTTTCCCCTATATTCGTACACTGCTACCATATGAACTTCTACCTCCTTAGTATGGAGGCATTATTCTCATACGTTAGAATCTAAAATTAGCCCCCTTCACCCATGGTGGGATTGAAACCAAATACCTCAATTTAATTTTGATACCCTTTTAATATCCCCCCCTACATACTCGTGGGACCTTATTTCCCATTCTTTCGTTCTGTATTTGCTAAGTATATTTGTTTCTGTGTTAGGTCCTCTACATTGTCCCTGTCTACTGGAGCTTTCAGACTAATAGAGAGAGAAAAATATACCTAAATAAAAATGCCATTAGATAGATAGTGACACAAGGAGAAATAGATAACCTGTTAGTGTAACACTCAAGGTGGAGAGATGACTTTCAGCTCTAAGAATCAAAGAAGGTTTTATGGAAGCAATGGCATTTGTAGAGATGAGGATTGGGGAGGACTTAAGAGAGCAGAAATAGGGAAAGCACATTTTAGCACAGTGAACAGGTAGATATGTACACAGAATGGTCACTTCGGCCAGATCATAATGAGTTGCTGTAAAGGTGGAAAAATATATCGTTGCTAACTTACAACTTGCTTTTAATGTTAGGCTAAGGTATCTGAATTTTATTCAGAAGTTGGTGGATACTAGAAGTCTAAAGGGGCATGCTGATTAAATATGTTTTCCTCATACACAGAGGGAAGATAGACATACGTGTGTCTGTTTTGGCTCCTGCTCTTCTCCTACTTCTCTCTGTATATCTTATATATTCTAAATTATATTGACAGTAGGACTTTAGGGTAGTTTATTCTTTTTTTTTTTTAAGATTTTATTTATTTATTTGACAGAGAGAAATCACAAGTAGATGAAGAGGCAGGCAGAGAGAGAGAGAGAGGGAAGCAGGCTCCCTGCTGAGCAGAGAGCCCGATGCGGGACTCGATCCCAGGACCCTGAGATCATGACCTGAGCTGAAGGCAGCTGCTTAACCAACTGAGCCACCCAGGCGCCCCAAGTTTATTCATATTTTAATCCAAAGTACCCAGTACAGTCCCAAGCGTTCACTGAATAAATGGATGAATGGATGAATAGATGAAGAGATGGATGAATATTAGGATGCCCACGTTGGGAAGGACCAGAATAGAATGAAATGACTGTTTTATTCAGAATGTCCCTACAGAAAATCCACAGTAAAGACAAAAGCATATGAAAGTGGTATTTATATCAAGGTCAGCAAGTCTTCCTTCTGTTGAGGGAATCATCAGATGCTGGACACTCTCACTTGCATTAAAAAGATAGCCTCCTGACTGGTCATCTTGCTTTTTCCCTCACTTCTATATAATCCTACCAATATCAAACAGAAGTTATACCATGTCATTCCCCTATTCCAAACCCTGCAGTGGTTTCCTCCTTTATTTAGAATATAGTTCTTCTCAGAGCTTATAAAGCCTTCCTTGATGAAGCCCCTACTTCTCCCTCAGACCCCCCTCACCTCTTTGCTTGCTTCCTTTCTTTCATCTGCATAAGGCCTCCCTTCCTCCTGCTCACCTCACCCTAATGTTTCCACAGTGCTTCCCTCTGCCTGCAATGATCTGCCTCGAGATCTTCACATGCTGGCCTATTCTTAGCCTTCCTGTTTTAGCTCAGATGTCATCTCATTAAAGAGCCCTCCATGACCCTCCATCTCCCTAGATCTAAAGCACTTCTCCCCCCTTCTTACTCCCCTCAATATAGCACCCTCTTCCATTGGTCCTCTTCATAACCATCTTCACTATCATACAATTCACTTACTTGTTTGCTTTCTGTCTCCTATCTTCTGCCAACTGAAATGTATACCCCACAAGGACAGATCCCTTATTACAGTTTACTGTAGTATCTACAGCAGGATTTAGTACATGGTAGAGAATAAAACAGTTGCTCATTGAATGGGTGAATGCAAGCCAGGACCTTAATTTTTTTCTATGCAATCGTGATTAAACTCCGGAAAGAATATCCTGTGTGTACTGCCTTGCTGTCTTTGCCAAATCCTCTGTCCTTAGCCCCTTTAACTGCCTTTTGTTTTCATCATTTACCTCAAATTCCGTCTTATACTGCTCACTGACCTTCCAATCACCAAACTTAGTTACCTACCTTACATTTCTCTTGTATTTTACGTCTTGAAATTATCCTTCTTGGTTTTTGTGGCTCAGAAATGCCTTGAGTCTCACAAAATGCTGGCGATTCCCCCTCTGGCTTTAATTCATGTTGTGCTTGCTGCCACTTTGAAAACTAACTGGTTGACTCTTACCTGTATTTATGTTTTTGATTAACTTTATCCATCATTGTGACTATATCTAATCCCAAAGTACAGAGCTCTCCTGAGTTCTAGGTGTATACCTATCTCCAAATGTCCCTGAAGACCTCCAGGCTTTTCTAGTTGGTACATCTGTAGCTAATTTGTAGTTAGGTTCAAACCCTAATACTGTGACTTGGGTCACTTACCTCACTCTCTGTTTCCTCAACTGTAAAACTGAAATAACATCTATTCTGTGAGGATTGAAAGAAACCATATATATGTTGCCTAGGTCAGAGCCATCCATGTGTTCATGGAGGCATTTTCAATAAATGTTTGTCATTATTATCATTGTGAATGCATAACCTTCGCCAATACCAAAGGTATTTCTTGACTGCATGGTAATACCACTCATGTTCATATAAAGAAGTTGTATTTTTGAATTATGCATTTAGTTATGTATTAAAATTGTTTAAAATATATTCTACTGTATGTTTTAAGTTTGCATTGAAGTATGCCTACAGCCGATTGACAAGGGAAAAAAAGTCGTAAGATGGATATCAAAAAATAACATTAATGAGCTGCTAAAGCTAAAATTACAGGAACTTATGAAATTGGTTAAACATAAAAACCATTAAACTGTTTACTGAAGCTTCACAGATATACTGCAGCTAATGAGCATTTCTGCTATTTAAATAAGCCCAAATTGAACACACATTACATGGATACATAATTAGTCATGGCAGTCAAACACACATAGACTTACTTTTAAAGCTCTATTTAGGGAATCTTTTCCATTTGATTTATTTTGTTAATTAAAATATTTTTCAGTATTCACTTATATTTTAATAATATTGTTTTCACCAGTAGTATAATTTACTACCGGCTTTCTGTTTGTTTTTATTTATGCTTTAAATGCAGCAAATGGGGATTTTATATTAAACATTTTTCTTAATCCCTTTCTTTAATTATTTATATCACTTGATGGTATCATTCAGCATTTTAAAAGGTTCTTTCACTGGGAAGTATATATAAAATATTTCAGTAGCCTTTCTACTTTTTTCCACTGACTCCTAATTATCAAGAAGTATTAAGCACCCAAATGTGCATAGAATTATGATGATTATGGTCCAAATCAGATTAAAGGATGATCTATTCCTTCCAGGAGTTTGTAATCTTAAGTAGATGGTATCATTGAATATAAATAAGCAAATCAAAGTACGGCATTTGGGAATCCAACAGAGAATTTGAAAACAATCCCCATATATTTCCTTCAAGGACACTGACCTCCTTGTGGAGATCTCTCCCAGATAAAATGAAATCAAATCTTCAAGGAGTTTAGGGTTTTAAATAGATGAAATTATTGCAGAGAAATAAGCAAATCAAGGTGAAGTGCTTGGACAATTTTAATTCTTAATTGATTAGTTGGTCAGTTTAGGAAATGAGAATAGGACTCCCTGTAGAATACAAGTAAAACAAAAGGAGTTGCTACAGGCTATTATTGATATCCTTCTTCTTCTTTTTTTTTTTTTTTAACTTGGGGAGCCTAAGCTTAGTCTACTCATGGACGGGAGGAATATTAAATCAGTACTTCCCCACTGCCTGAATTCTACAAGCATATATAAACTGAATATTATTTAACTGTAGCAGTAGAGAAATTGAATAGTTAAATCAATCAAAAGAAATAACCAAGTGCCTATTGTTTCCTAGTCAGTGTGTTTGTCACTAAAGAAGTTTTGGGTTTTTTTTTTTAGAAACTTTTTTTTTTTAAAGGAAAATATTTGGATTTCCTCTCTATAGTGAGCTATCTGTAATTGTGGAAATATGATCTACAAGAAAAATAATCAAGACAGGACAATGTGAGTGCTGAATAAATGGAATGGACAACTATTATATTTTTCATCGAGTTCCTCTCTTACCAGTTTGTGCTAGATGCTGGGGAAGGAGCAGATATGGTCCCTAAACTCAAGGAATGGTGGAGGCAAAGTAACTAGAATGAAGTCACATAGTGGCTAGGTTAACAGAAAGTGGTTGTGGTTAACTTAACAAAGTAGAAAAGAAAAGTTTCCTTAGGAAGAGTTGACCTGAAGGCTATTATAAAGCTGGTCAAGATTAGAATTCTTCGCTGTCTCTCTATACCCACTCTGCTTCATTTTAATTACTCTGATGGCTCCTAGTTTTGAAACTTTAGAAGACTATTTTTTGGCCCATTCCTGGCTTCTTGTTCCTATACCAAAGGTCAATTGCAAGGAGGTTTTTGGAGTCAGAAATAACTGGATTCAAAAAAGAGCGTGCCACCCCTTGGCTATATTTAAGATGATAATACCTACCTTAAAGAATTGTTTGGTGCTCTAAATGAGACTATTATATGGGAATATACAGCATCATACCTGCCTCATACAAGGGATCAATAAATGTTCATTGCTTTTCTTAGTGTTCTTCATTAGGTGAAGAGATATAAATGAGATGTAAGAGGTAACTAGGAGAGTTTACTTTGCATGAATTGTCAGAATATGGTAACTGACTGGAGGTTGAAATCAATGGAGAGAAGAGTCAAAGATTATGCCAAGATTTTTAAGATTTATTTGTGTCCTTTGAGAAAGAATAGGAAAAAGGTGAAGAGTGATCGTGGAGTTAGGTGGAAAATCAGAAACTATGGTGTCTTTGAAGCCAAGCGAAGGGACATTTAAGAGGAGGAAGTGATCATCTGTTCAATGCTGCTAAGAAATGGAGGAAGGCAGTACCACCGTTAGGGTGAGACAAGTGAGGTGCCTACCTGCACTTGAGCCTGAAGTCCTGAGCCTGGGGACCTTCTTAAGTTTTATTCTTCAGGTGCCTTTCTCACCTCATCCTGGCCTGGTCCTGAAACAAGGTAGTCATTGAGGAGAGTCACTGGATGTGGCAACTAGAGCTAATTAATCATCTTAGTGAAAAGAGTTTTAGTGAAGTTTTGGGAGGCAAATGGAATGGTTTAAAAATAAAAAAATACTGTACATGTATGTACATGCTTATGAGAAATAATTCAGAGAGAGTGGCAAATAATAGAATATGTAATCTAGAGAGCAAAATGCCTACTAAGTAAGAGGAGAGGATCCTAGGGTTCATGTGGAGGAACTGACCTTTGATAAGAGGGAGAGTTCTGTAATTATTATAAATAAGAAGGAAGAAAAGGCACCTGGGTGTCTCAGTCAGTTAATCATCTACCTTTTGATTTCCATTCACGTCATGATCATAGGGTTGTGAGATCCAGCCTCACATTGAGCCCCATGTGGGGCTCTGTATCTGTGTTGGGCATGGAGCCTGCTTAAGATTCTCCCACTCCCTCTCCTTCTGCCCCTCTTCCCCACACGTGGCTCTCTTAAAAAAAAAATGAGAGAAAGAGTGGACACAGTTCCAGTAGGTTTATAGTTTGGACAATGGGCTCCCATATAACGGGTTCAGTGTTCTTTATGAAATATAAGAGAAGGCCTTCTTCTACAGTGAGGGCAAGGAAAAGGAGCTTGGTTGATCAGAAGTTTGAGGAGAAGAGAAAAGGTATAAATGGCTCTCACAATGAGTAAAAGATATGTGTGAAAGAGCAAGCTTACAAGCTTACTAGTATCAGTCATGAAATGGTGAAAGCCAGATGGAGAAGCTTGTAAACTGAGTTTTGGATGTAGTAATTGGAAGGGACAGTGCAGTGTCCACACTGGAATCTCGAATAGGCAGCTAAAAGAGCCAGGACAAAAGAGCTTGAAGTTGTGACTGAAGTCATTTTCGTAGAGATGATATTAAAAACACATGACTCAATCAGAGAAGAAGAATGATATACGGAGGAGCCCAAGCCCAAGATGGACAGTTTAAAGATAAGAAGAGCCTGAATAGAGTAGCATTGTGCAAATCAAAGAAAGAGATCAAAATGAATGTGGTATAAATATCTCATGCTACCGGAAGGCAGAGGGAGGAGGACTGAGGTCACAGAATTTAGGGACCATTGAAGATCATATTTCCATTAGAGGGACAGCCTGGAAGGAATAATTGGGTGGTGAAGAAGGTAGACAGTCAGGGGAAATGACTCTAAAATTAGGTAAAGGGGGAGGGTAGAATAAGAAAAGAGAACCATGTCAAAACTGAAGTTTTTCAAAATAGATGAGAGGAGAGTGGGAATATGGGAAATACAATATTCTAAAGAGAGTCAGAGATGTGTGAGGTCCTTGTGGAGTGAGAAGGTGCAGAATCAACGTTAACATCTGAGGGGTTTACAGTAGGACAATGATGAATCTTCACTGTGGGTTCCATTGCGTCTGTGAATGGACTGCATACTGATTCAAATACTTAGGCAGAAGGGAGACGTGAAGAAAAGCTCATGCACGCAGACTTGATATTGTGAGTAGAAGGCATTCTCTGGACCTCTCCCTTCCTTACCCCAGGTTATTTTATTGAAGCAGAACTCTGATATCCTGGCCCTGTAATTAGAATTCATTTGCTCTTGGTGAGATTTTGCTTTTAGCTCTGAATTACTGAGATTATCTCCTCAGCTGGCCTTTTTGTTTCATTGTGCTTTGGTCCTATTGGCTAATAGGTTATGCAAAATTAAACAACAAGCATATAGATGAATTCATCCATGTTTTCAAGATATCATTTTATTATAAATGCTGAAATTTTTTAGCCCCCCCATTGTTTTACAGCATTGCAAGCACTCCAAAGAATACTAATAATCCTTCTTCATTATGATTTCTGTTGTATTGTTTTATTGTTTATGCAGAATTAATTTATATTTATGTACTAAAATATAACATTCTTGACATCTTTTTATAAATACTGAGAAATATACTTGTCATATGCTCGTGGGTTTCTCTTCTATGTATATGACAGCACAGCTACATCAGTTTAATTGACCTTGGCAATCTGCATCTGCTAGTGATGTGTCCCTGAGGGACGGTTTCTGCAATTTTAAGCTGTGGCTTATTGAAGAACTTGTGTGTCACAATACAATTAAGTCTATATAAAAAAATCATTTCATGCATAACATTAAATTGACTAAAAGTTCTTATTTCAAAACCATTTCTTGTTTTAAAGCCACCTCAGAGTGTCTTTGTTTTTTAAATAAGCTCATTTGAACATAGTAGTAATTAAAGCAGAAAATTAACATAAATCTTGAATGTTTGGTATGAATTAAGGATGTTTTCGTTCTTTTTAAAGACTGCATAAAATTCCAAGCACCATATCACTTAACACATTTCTCTCCCATTTGCAGAATAATATAGGCTGTGAATAAGCATGTTTTAGGGTTCTTTTTCAAGTTCTTTTTCTGTTCAACTGTGGAGCCACTGGGACATATGCTGCAGCCTCCATCAAGATGCAACCTCATGGAAATCTGTGGGAAAAGTGCGCATATCATAACAGAAAATCCCTCTCCCCTCACTCCCGTTATTTTATAAACAAGGAAGAAAAAATACAATCCTTCTATTAATATTCATTTAACACTTCATAGGAAATGGCAAGCAGTTATTTGGTTTGCAAATGTAAATATACATTTTTCATCTACTTATGCTTTCACTCCTTCCAAGCTAGATAAAGTCAGAACAGAAGATGTGCTTCTGAGATTTATTTTCATTGTATTTCAAGTTAAATGTATCAGCAGAGATGTAAGGGAGCTGTGAGGAGTTCATAGAAGTATAGTTACAATGATGAGGAGGATGAAAGTCTTCCTCATAAGAAGCAGCTAAATAAATGAACTTCTTTCTGACAAATTATGCATAAAATACATATGGATTTTTTTTCACCGTATCCTCGATTTGAGTTCTAAATTGAATACTTTGAAGCTTACAAAATGTGGTTAGATATAGGAATTACTGTATCTCAAGAGTCATTGAAATCATGAAAGGTGTTATTTGGATTCGTAATCTGAGCCAAAGTTTCAATAAATTAATGGATTATCTCCCCCTTCCTTTATGTCTATTTTATTATAAATTTTGGAATTTATGTATATACAAATATACAGATGGATGCATATAGATCATATACTTAAATACAGAGCCCGCTGTGCCAACAGGGAAATTATCCTAGTCATTTGATGTTCAAGTTGTAATGAACAGTCATTCTTGCATTAGCTCCTTAATGCCACTGATAGAAAGCTTTTTTTTTTTTAACCTACTGTAGCATTTCTTTTACAGTCATATAAGTTGTCTATATTCTATTTTGCCAAAAATCCCTTGTAGATATAGACAAATCAACAAATGGATTTTTTTTTAAGATTTTATTTATTTATTTGACAGAGAGAGAGAAGATCACAGTAGGCAGAGAAGCAGGCAGAGAGAGAGGGGGAAGCAGGCTCCCCGCTGAGCAGAGAGCCTGATTCGAGGCTCCATCCCAGGACCCTGAGATCATGACCTGAGACAAAGGCAGAGGCTTAACCCGCTGAGCCTTTCAGGTGTCCCAATCAACATATGGATATTAAAGTGGAAACAAATGATCTCTATTTTGAGTGATGTAAGCTTTTCTGTAATGTATTAATAACATCATAACCTACTGCTTGACCTCATTGTTTTTTCTACTTATTTTTAAAATGAAACTATGGACATGCTAAACTTGAAGTCTTCTAAAAAGATTAGGGAGAAAATTGAGTAGAGAGTTTTTAAAAGGGGACTGAGATCATTTTCAATACAAGAGAAAAATCCTCTTCTTTTTTGGAACACAGTGTCAGAGAGTTGTTTAATTATTAGTGAGGTTAGCTGGATATTACAAATGATAAAATAATTAAAACAGTTAATATTCACATCCAAGATTTCAAGGATAAATGAATCAAATATTGAGGAAAGAGTATATTTTGAAAAGTAAACATAAGTATGTATGAATGTTTGAGACATAGACTCATACAATGCATACATCATGGAAAGACCCATGAATGGAATAGTGCTTTTGAATTCACAAATAAATGCTTCTAGGATGGCTTACGATGTTGGGGCCAAATATTTTAGGAAAAGCAAGATTTACATAATAAACTTACAGTAACATCTCCTGACTACTTATTGACCAAGTTAATGATGGAGCTCTAATATTAAAGTAAATCACACTATGTACATTTTTAAGTCACAAGGAATTATAACGCATATTACTTAACTTCCCTTTCATTCGGCAGGCATTTAGTCAGCACCTGGTGTGTATAATGCACTGTACTCAAGGGTTAATTCAAGTTTTGTGAGGACTGAAGTTTATTAATAATTTGAGGTCTCCTTTATTAAAAAAAAAAAAAAAGAAAGAAAAAGAATTACAAATTCAAATTTAGGCACAGGGCCTTAAAAGAGGACCATGCAAGTGAGAGACCCTGAAGCTTAAGCTTCAAAAACTTCACAGTATATATGTCTTTGACTGTAATAGCTGCTATGGGAAATCAAAGATAACTAAGGCATAATCCCTACCTTGCTCAAGCTTAGAGTGAAATCTGTGCTAACCTTCAAGGATATTCCTGTTTAAAAAAAAAAAAAAAGTGAAGAACATATATAAAAGGGCTTTGATCTCCTGGTGAAATAATTTTGGATTTCTTCTCATTTAAAAATCTTTATTTCAGTTCTCTATATAGAACAAAGGCATATCAAAGTCTTGGACAAATAAGGTCATTTCTTACAGGAGAATTATTTTTTATTCACTCTATCTCACATTATATAAACCATTCAATGGTGGTGTGTTCCAGTTACCATTATTATTGTAATAGGTTGAATTGATAAGCCGTGCTCACTATTGACTTTTTTGCAACTCAAGTAACTGTCAACAGATGGTAGTGATGATCTGTTATGCGATGGAGAACAAATGATAAAGGTATCTTTTCATGTGACCTTTAAAGACATTAGAAAGATCTTCTCAAAATGCCGTTCTACATTGAAAATAATTACATGAATATTTAATTTTACTCTCGACGAAAGGTGAAATCACATCAGAGATATAAACACTATCAGATTTTTATTTTTTTTTTTTTTATTTTTTTAAAGATTTTATTTATTTATTTGACAGAGAGAGATCACAAGAAGGCAGAGAGGCAGGCAGAGAGAGAGAGGAGGAAGCAGGCTCCCTGCTGAGCAGAGAGCCCGATGCGGGACTCGATCCCAGGACTCTGAGATCATGACCTGAGCCGAAGGCAGCGGCTTAACCCACTGAGCCACCCAGGCGCCCCACTATCAGATTTTTAAAATAAAAACCTGAGCACTATAACATTACCCCATCTGTTCATTCATTCATTCATTCATTCATGCATTCACTCATGCATTGACTTGAGTGTCTCCTATGCTGCAACTATTGTAGTAGGCTTTGTGGTACAGTGGCCAGCAGCATGGACACATTGCTATTCTCATGGAATCTACAGTCTTGTGGGGAGCAGATAATCAACAGTAATTCTGTAAATAGTTTTCTAAAATTCTAATATTCTGCAGATAGAAAACTATAAAGGTTTATTTTTATGTCTTGCTTTTCTATTGTTTAGAAGAAATGGTTTTAGGTATCAGAATTTTTTTTTTTTTATATTTGGTGGTTTTATTTTAAACTTGACTCATTAATTTATTTAAGAAATAACTTTTGTGTTCCAAAAATTTATAATCTATTTAAGTTGTTATATTCTCTTTTGAATGAAAGTAAAGAATAGCACCGAAAGTCTGTCCCAAGATGCTGTACTTAAAATTCATGACATGAATACCTGGAGAAAGCATTTAATCTGGAACACTGGCTCAGTTTGCTCCATTATAGATGGTGCTACTATCTTTATGCCCTTCTTCTTTTGATGAACCCTTTTGGTAACTTACATCTTTGACCTCTTCCAGTTATTAGAATTATGTGTGTACTCAAGGATATTCCTTTAGATATTTTTCTTAAAGGAACTCGAAATCTTTCTTGTCCCATAACACATTTAGATTCATTATAACATAACAAATAATTCAATTTTTTTTTTTTACAAAGCAATATTCACAAAGAACCAATGGTAGTGTGTGCGTTTGTTGATCTTTATAAAATAGAGTCTGATAGCTAATGTAGCTGTATTCTGGGTTCACTGAATTGCTTAACATTAGGTGCAAATAATTTGGTTAAAATGTAGAAGATTTTATAGCAGTAATGTCTATAATAGCCAAACTATGGAAAGAACCTAGGTGTCCATCAAAAGATGAATGGACAAAGAAGATGTGGTATATATACACAATGGAATACTATGCAGCCATCAAAAGAAATGAAATCTTGCCATTTGCAACGATGTGGATGGAACTAGAGGGTATCATGCTTAGCGAAATAAGTCAAGCAGAGAAAGACAACTATCATATGATCTCCCTGATATGAGGAAGTGGAGATGCAACATGGGGGGTTAAGAGGGTAGGAGAAGAATAAATGAAAGAAGCTGGGATTGGGAGGGAGACAAACCATAAGTGACTCTTAATCTCACAAAACAAACTGAGGGTTGCTGGGGGGAAGGGGGTTGGGAGAAGGAGGGTGGGGTTATAGACATTCGGGAGGATATGTGCTTTGGTGAGTGCTGTGAAGTGTGTAAACCTGGCGATTCACAGACCTGTACCCTTGGGGATAAAGATATATGTTTATAAAAATTTTAAAAAATTTTAAAAAAAAGTAGAAGATTTTGTCTTGTTTTATTTATAAAATTTCTTATTGTGAAGGGAAGAGACTGGCCATTGACCCAAATTCACAGTATAACTTTTACCTGTTACACACAGGAACAAGTTTAGGATTGTATGAGTAATATCATATTCATAAGAATAATGGTGTGGACAAAGAAATTTTTAGAAAATTCATTTTATGTTCATTTAAAGAGATTTAAATGGATTTTATACACATTAAAATATTTGAAAGGATGTGCTTCCCTTCTTTTTGGATCTGTACTTTTTAGACAATAAATACTAGATCTGACATATTGCCCAAATCTGTAATCTTTAAAATCTACATGTGAGGTATACTTTGAATTGATTAAGTCAGTATGCTTTAGATGTATTGTTAACTCAGGTATTTCATTAACTTTCCATTTTTATGGTTCATTAATAACAGTTGTTTGAATCCCGAGAACAATAATTAAGTCATAATTTTTCTTAATTTTCAAATTATTGTTACGCGATGCACAGATTAGTCATTGCCTCTTGTCTTTCTTTTTTTTTTTCTTCCAGTAAAAGAAGCCTTGAGCCCTCTAAAATTTAACAGATGGAATCTCCCAGAAGTAGATCCAGAAACTATGCAAACCAGTGAACCATGGGTGTTTGCAGGTGGTGATATTGTTGGTGTGGCTAATACTACAGTGGAATCAGTGAATGATGGAAAGCAAGCTTCTTGGTACATTCACAAATATATACAGGTGGGCATTTGTCATCACTTTTAGCCAATTTTTTCCAATGGATATATACTTCTTCATTTATTTTTGCTATGCATTCATATGAGAATTTGTATATGGTAGTATATGACATATACCTATACATATATTTACTTGGACAAAATTTTTTTAACATGGACTGGATAGCACAACCACTTAACTGATTGAAGATTCAGTGTGCATTTCTATAGGGAAATCCCATGAAGTTATTAGTTCTGCTGTGTTCAAAATATTTATCAATGACTTAAAGACATAGATAATACATTTATCAAATCTGAATGGTACACAATGTGATAGCAGATAAGATCTATATTCCTAATGATCTTACACAGTCCAGAAAACTATGTTGTCTATCCATTTGAATGAGATGGATTCCTATCCATTTCCCCAATTATATGCACCTAATTGAAAAGAAAACAAATATTTTATAAATTTTGATTGTAATTTTTTCACTCTTTAATCTTATGAAACAAATGCAGAATATAAAAATGATAAAATATAAAGTTGAACATACTCTTACAGTAACTGGGTGGTTATGGGGAAGAAAAAAGCCATAATTACAACATCTCAGTTGTCGACTTTTTGACAAAATGCTTTGTTTTCTTCTTGCTCTGTAATTGGATTAAATGTAGATATAGTGATCTCCTTTATACAAAATGTTTCTGGAAAGGTTTACTCTTATAAATACAATTCTTCTTTCTTTCCTATTTGGGAAAGACTCTATTCATAACATGCTGTCTGCCTCTCTTTCAATTTCTTTTGTTTGTTTCCCACACACTGACAAAATTCACTTTGCCTTTAATGTCTCCCTGAATATTTCTCTTCCTCTTTGCCATGACCATTTAGTCTTTACGGTTGTCCTCCTATCTTTTTTCTGTAACCTATGCAGGACTTCTTACTACCAGGTACAGCCTGGATTTGGTACTGATTGTATCATATTTTATATGTTCAATTCCCTGACCTAATCCCACCTCAGCCCAGCATCTCTGAGGAGTGGGGCTTGGGTTGTTGTGGTCCGGGTTGTAGCTGGTTTCTAAGGTCTCTAAAAATGGGTGTAACCAGCTTACAGGTCATGCATAGAGATAAAAATGTGATTAGGAAACAACATTGTGTGGAGATGACAAATCTAAAATTAAGAATGCTGTCCAAATCAGTCCTAAGTCCAAAGGGATGAGACTTAGGGGAAAAAGGGAAAAGGAATGCAGTTTTAACAGGCAGAAACCTGGGAACCCAAGAGAGCAAAAGCTGGTAGTAGCTTCTGCTCCAGTCTTTGTCACCTATATTTTGGAGAGTCTCCATAGCCTCCGAGATACACAGTGGAGAGGTTCAGCTGCCCAAGATGGACTCCTGATTTGGCTCCTCTTGCTCATTCTGTTGCAAAAATTATCACCCTGTTTTCTTTATTATTATTTTTTTAAGATTTTATTTATTTATTAGACAGAAGGAGATCACAAGTAGGCAGAGAGGCAGACAGGGGGTGGGGGTGGGGGGAGCAGTCTCCCCCCACTCTCCCCGAGCAGAGAGTCCGATAGGGGGCTTGATTCTGATAGCAGAGGCTTTAACCACTGAGACACCCAGGTGCCCCTCACCCTGTATTTCTCCTCATTTTACTCTTCTTGTCACAGCACTCTCAGTAGTCCAAGTTGTACCTCTGTATAACTCCCTCATCTGTATTTCCATCTCTGTTCTTCTGTGATCCAGCTGTCTGCTGATAATCTTCACTTGTGTGTCTCATTATATTTCAGATTTACTGGACATCACTTGGTTACCTACATTTCTACTTCATTGCTATTAAACTAAACATACTCTCCCAAATCTGTTCCACCTCCAATATTTAACATTTCTGATACCCAGCTTCAAAGCCTCTAAATCAGTGTTCATTATACATCTAATTACTGACTTCTAGATTACTTAAGACTAATACAGTTTTCAAATTCCATTTTGAAACCAAAATAGGCCTCACAGCTTTTTATTTTACTGTGTAATGGCATTAAAGCAAGCACTTGAATACATGAAATTATAACAAATACTCTATTATATATACAAGAAATAATAAAGTTTGATGAGAAAAGTAGAAAACAATACAATCTCAGAATAAGCTACTTCTTAAAATATAGATGAAAAATTTATACTAGTGTGTTTATGCATACATATTTTTCTCATTATAAGATAATACTGTTGTACACATCTTTACTTATGAACCATTTATTTAAATTTTATTCTCTTCTCTCTCTCTCTCATGTATACTCTTTCATATACTTACTTTAATTTGCTTGCTTTTTTGTGCTGAATACAATTTTTGGTTGACCATACATCTCACTTACCATTCTGTTAACTTCTTGAAGAAATGAGACTAGAATCAGGAGATAGGAGAAAAGGCCCTTGTGCGAGGCCAGATGATACCTAGTGAATGCATGAATTTAGTCTGCAAGAGTAAAAATGGTGGGAAGTCAGAGATACTGAACAGATCTGAAAAGTAAAATTGAATGAAGGACAGTGGAAAATGGCATGTGTTAATGCTTTTTCTAAAGATTTAAATCCATTTATAGCTTTTAGATTAAAGTACTTAGAGAATATTTACTATATTTGTGATGATTGTGATTTTGTCCTACTTCACAGTTATCATTCAAGAGGATTCCTAAGGGTGTTTTTCTTTTGACTTTACTTTTATCTTCTACATCCCTGAATCTAATAAATGTGTACTGAAAAAAAAAAAAAAAAAGAGAGAAATCATTTTATTTAGCTTCCACTTACTCATAAAAGGAAAGAAACAGAATTTTAGGTATGATGAAAAAGAAAAGTGTACATGCTTTAAAATACATATTGCTAGGAATGATAGTGTTTGAAATATAAAATTAAAAAAATTCCTGACCAGTAAGAGTTTTGGTTTTGGCTGAAAGCTTTGGACTTGTCAAACAAAGTATTGAATTGCATTTTAAAGATGGAGTAGAAATGGAAAGCAGGTAAAATCTCTGTCAAGTAAAATCAACACTTCCACCTTCCTGCCTGTTTGTTGCAAAGTGCTAAGCAGTGATAAGACTAAAAAGGAACATATAGACAAAGTGAAATTTTTCTCTCTCCACACTGTCATTAACTTAGCTCTGGCCTCTTTCGCCTCTTAAAATTGCCTCCACTTCTTCCGTTTTTCAAATCCAAGGAACCTATACTGCAGCCAGAGTCATCCTTCAGGAGTAAAAGTCTGATCCTCATTTTTTCATGTAAAACCTTTCAAAGGCTCCTCTTTGTACTCAAGATAAAACCTGATCTCCTGGGCTTGTGATGCTAACTTGCATTTCCCCTAGCACACCAAGACTTCTGAATCTGGGACTTCTCCCTACTCCCCTCATTTCTTTTGTTTCTATCCTACTTGTCCTTCAGGTCTTTCTTCCTCCTCCCCTTCCAAGAACATGTTCCTCCTGTGTGCTCTGTGGCACTCTGTTTCTCTGATGGAAGCCTGCTTACTGATCTGTCTTTGCAAAGCCAGCTGCCATGCTTGTGTATTGTTATGCCCTCAAAATAGTGTATTCATCTATATTTATTAAATAGGAAAAATATGTAGAATGAGATAATTCATTGTAAAGGAATTTAAAGAGGAGTTAAGAAAATGAATGAGTTTGTTATGTAAGTTCATTAACTGTAAATAAATAACGTTTCCTTCAAATGCAACATCCATTAAGAAAAAATTCATAATGCCTAAAGTGTATTCATGAGTGAAGGTTTATCACTGCTTGTCTTGTGTTTTACATTAGTTTTGGGGGAAATGGGACACTAGATAGTGTACTTTAAAAATGATTTAATACACACATTATAGTATTAATTCATGCATGCAATCACTGCAATTGGATATTTTGAATTTATTTGTAATACGCTTTTTCAGACTCATGTGATTATTTAAAGATACCCCGGTTGGGATTTTAGTAATTCCCATAGTTGTCTGAAGAGAGCTTCACTTAGATTTCATTAGTTAACTTGATCAGTTACCATTTATTGAGTACCAGCTGTTGAGCCCAAGATACTTGACTTTGGGAGAGTACTGAAGTGAATAAATGAGGAGAGGTAAAACACAGCAGTTAGAAATTTGGCCTCTGAATTAAACAGACCTGATTTCAAACTATGTGACTTGAGGGCTTACTTTGTCACTTCAGGACATGGTCTTTTCAAGGGTAAATAAACTATTTGTTAATAAATGAGCAATAATAATTAGAGATACTAAAATGGTATTAGAGAACATTTACAAAATAGGACATTTCGAAGGGAAAGCATAGTGTCGGATTTTAACAGACAAAGATTCAAAGAGGCTATTGCTGGTAATTATGAAAGCATTTTATTTAGTCATTTGTTACTTCATTCATATACATCGCCTGGCTATCCATGGAGTCATTCATGCATGGATTCATTCATTCATTCATTCAGTAAATAATTTTTTAAAAAATATTGCTTTCATCTTTAGATAGTACTAATCTGTAGGTTTACAAATGTGAATTAAAACATAAAACTTGCCATTAATAATCTCACAGTCTGGTAGAAAAGACAGTGGTATAAACATACATCTAATACAATATTATAAACTTGGTAATAAAAAATGTAAAGGCACAGGGTAGAATGAAAGAGATAATGATTGATTTTATCTGGATGTGGGTATCAATCAGGATGTGGAGTCAGCAAAGGCTTCACAAAATCCAGACACAAAGAGGGAGGATAAGAAAAACAGTGATTTGAATTGGTGGAACTTAAAGGGGCCTCCTGGCTAAGATTGTAGAGCTTGCTTACTGCCCAGGGGCACCCAGATAAGGGTACTAGCAGGCTGAAATCCTGACCAAGCTCCGCTCCCTGAACAGTGGTATCTTTTGTTGTGCCGCTTCAATTCAGAGGAGGGAGTGTCTTCTTGAATTGTCACAAAGGTGCTTTCTGCTTGTGCTATAAGACTTACACCTGTGCAGTGGCTTCTTTCAATTTCACCAAAAGGCATTCTGAATTTGTGCAGGCCCTGAACATAGAGAATATGTAGGAAAAATGGGAGAAAAGATCTGTGATTATACTGGGGTTAGGATATGATAAGAATACCTGGTTTAGGATTTTAATTTGGGGTGTATAATGAAGCAGAAATGTGATAGGAGTTGTTTGCATAAGAAGTGATAGGGTCATATCTTGTATTAATATAGAGAGAAACATTTTCCAATTTGTCAACATTTCTCTCCTTAAAATTCTTTATTTTATTTTATTATTTTTAAAAGATTTTATTTGAGGGGGAGAGAGAGAGAGAGAGAGAGTGAAAGAGAGCATGAGTGGATGGGGGCAGGGAAGAGGGAGACGCAGGTTCCCCACTGAGCAGGAATCCAGATGGATGTAGGCCTGGGTTTGATCCCAGGACCCTAAGATCATGTCCTGAGCTGAAGGCAGCTGCTTAACAGACTGAGCCACTGAGGCATCTTTAAAAATCTTTATTTAGTTGTGCTATTAAATGATTCAATATGACTTCACCATTGTTGTTTATATTACTATGATGTTAGTAGGAGTTGAGGCATATTTGAATTATTTTCTTCTGCTTGAATAAGAATTACTGAGTATCTAAAATGATTTTGAGTGTACCCAAAGAAAGAGTATGTAACTGAAAGAATGACTGTTGAATTCTATTGAATTTAAAATTTGTTGCACTTTCACTTGCATCTTTCCAGTGGATTTATTTATTTATTTAGCCGATGTGCATGTCTTTGTCTTTGTGTGCATGTTTGTATGCGTGGGTGCGTGTATGTGGACAGACAAAAAGTTCTGTACTAAGAAGAAAAGAAATTAACTACATGAACCCATCAACCTTTCTTCAAAAGTTGCTTTTTAGCAATGTGTAAATGCAAAGATTACCCATGTGACATAGAGAACAGACATATAATAAAATCGAAAGCTAATTTTACTACAACCAATAAATTCTGAAGTAGTCCAAGAGCAGAGATCAGTGTTGACTAGAATTATTGGAAAAGACTCATGAAAAAAAAGTGCTCCCTGATTTTTACCCTCCTTGGACATACCTGTTATATTTACTGTCATTGTAATAACAGCTACTATTTGTTTAGGTTCTGTTATATATTGTGTAGGTTTTGGTTACAATGGGTATCATTATCTTTATATTTTTATTTCCTTAAAGATTTAGTTTATTTATTTCACAGAGAGAGAGTGAGAGAGAGAGGGAGAGCCAGGGGAGGGAGGGGCAGAGGGAGAGAGAGAGAGAATCTCAAGCCGACTCCACCCTGAGCTTAGAGCACAACAGTGGGGCTGGATCTCCACCCTGTCATAATGAGCTGAGCCAAAATCAAGAGTTGGAAGCTTAACTGACTGAGCCACCCAGATACCCCCATGGGTATCCTTATCTTTATTTCATAGCTCTTAAAAATAAAGTCTCAATCGTTAAAGTAAACTGCTCTAGGTTAAGTATCCTCTTAGTATCAAAGCCAGGATTTGAACATACATATGTCTATTTGTTATTTTCCCTTGGATTGAACTACTTTCCTAATATTTTTCAACTCTGGTTTCTTGTTCTTGCTAATCATCTGCAGGCCTAGATATCTTCCCCCACAGTATGTGTTAAAATTTAAAAATAAAATAATGCATTAGAACTCTGCCTGAGAGTCCCTCTGTAGTTGAAATTGAAATCAGAAGATTGTGATTGGAGACTGTGGCTTATGTATAACTTAGTTCTGGTTAAAAATACACCTTAACCAGAATGATTAAGTGACTAGAAAAGTTCTAAGATTATTCCACATCTCCTAACTTCCAGGGAAATAAAATAGAGGGATAATTAGCTCAATTAATATAATTAAAGACCTAAATTTAATTGTTAATTGAGGATAAAGAAGAGGCACTTTAATTACATAGGTAAATCCAGACATTCATTAACAATAAGTTGGTTAAATCCAGAACATTCATTTAAAAAACAGAGGAATATAAAAAAGTGCTCTTAGTCTAGGAAACAAAAATCAATAATTAGTTGATTAATCTGAAAAAGTTAAAATGGGGAGTTACAAAAAGTATATACGTGTATATTAAGCATGTCATTTCATTTTAAAAACCATAGGTATGTTCTCCTCTTCATTTTTCTTAAAAGGAAAAAAAAGCAGAGCCAAGTTCTTTTTAATCTTATGGTTAGAGTTCTATCATGTTTCTTGTGTAAACCTGTTTATAACATGCTGCCTACAACTTCTGGTTTTGTTTTCTAAAGTGGAGCCATACTTTCAACAAACAAAGAGAAATTTCCTGGATTTTTGTAGGATTGCCTGTCAGTCATTTCATTTGTTTAACCCACATCTAATTTCATAGCAACTTCTTTTTTAGCAACTCACCTTTATCATAGCTTTTGAAAATATTCAATTTAGTTTTCACAGACTCAACCCCCTTTCTTTTCACATTCATAGAGCTCTTCAATGTATACAATTTTGATTTACATTTATAACCAACACAAATGGGGTGAGGACCATACAACTGATTCCGTAAGCACAGAACTCAAGTGGGAGGGTAGAAAGTTCATAGACACACAGGTACCCTCCTCATAACAGAGACTCAGCACTGCTTGTCCTTCCTTTGTACCTCACAGAGGAACAGGAGGGAAGATATTATTAGTCTAGTGAGTCTGTTAGGTGCAACCAGCTTGTTAAGCGAAACCATATGATGCCCAATGTCCTTCTGTACCAAAGACAAGTCTTAATACAAAATATATTTACAAAATGGTATATTGACAAAAATGTCAGTAATGTACCAAAATACAATTGTTTAGAAAATTGAGCACTTTGTTTTAGTATTAATGTAGAAACACATTTCGTCACAAAAAAGTAGAGGAAAATAGACTATGTGTTATCTCACTGTGCTATGTCCTCAATTAAGAGAAAACTTGTAAATGGAATATAGGCTAAATGCTTCTAAGTTCTGATCCTAGATAAGAAACTCCTTTTTTTTTGAAGTCGTCATGTTAGTTCTGAGAAGATGATCTTACCAACATGAGACATTTTGTCAAATAAAATTGGTCCAAGTATATGAAAATTATCATCTGTAAATCTGTGGATTTGATTACATCATTAGAGTATCCTCCATGTCATTATTCTGTGATTCAGAATTCTATTTTAAATTTACTATCTTTTAGATGCAACACTGAAACACCACAGTATTTATTACTAGTAGTGGAAGGGATCAAGTAAACTTACATGTTTCCGCAAGAGAAGCACTTGCAGTGTTAGTTAAATATTGAGGGGCAAAAGACAAGAGTTATTAATGGAAGGATAAATATGGAAAGGATAGGTAGGGATAGAAATTCAAATAAAGGAAAGGAATTATATAAGGAGTCTTCAAATATAGACAGGAAATGAAAAGGAAAAGAAGACCTCCTTTCTTTCAAGTAGAATTCTTTCTGTGAAATTCAAACAGGATGAGAAACCGCAGAGGATAGGAAAGGAGGCATTGGAACGTTAAACATATTTAAAAAAAAAAGTTTTGGTTGCTGTGTTTACAAGTGAGTTTAGGAGTCACTGAACTGAGGTTGAATGGTTACACAATACTGTTTATTCACTGCCACCATTTGAGGTCAGCTTTCACCAACAACAAAAAGTTACTTTTTTTTGCATTTTTTGTTTCATTTCAGTGGTTCTACTACATACATGAGTTTGCCTACCTGCATCTTCCCAAATGATAGTGTTTTTGTGTCTTCCTCAAAATTTATCCTTTATTAAACATGGTATATTCCTATAATAAGTATCCATGTTAAGGGTTTGATTATTTTGATACTGTTTCGATTATTTTAGTTATGAATCTGTGTTATTCTTTCCAACTTGTCATCCCCCTCAAAACAAATTCTTGTGGCAGAATTATCTTAGAACATATACTCAAGATATACACATAAATATTCCGCCATCTTACTGGGTCTAAAATGTCTTTCTTAACCCTGTAAGATCACAGAGCGCAAGTGTCTTTTAAGTTTTAGCTTTCTACAGTGTTTTCCAGCTCTACAGTGAAGCTTATATGATATTTTAATGAAGTTTGTAGTGAAGTTCACTAATAGTTAATGTGGTTCTACTGAGTTGTATATAGTGTATGGGTACATTTTGAAATAGGAGTTTGCAAAGTTCTTCAAAACTATTACAAATTCCTTGCATTGATGGCCTACTTTTCTCTTGCTTGAGGTTTTTGTGTGTTTTCTTTTGGTTCGATTGAGGCTCAAAAGAATCAGTAGTTGTTGAGGGGACTAGGTATCTCAGGGGATTGGTAATGAGATACAGAGCCTTTAACCTCTTGGTCACTAGTTCAAATCTGCCCCAGGTCAAGAGTGACAGAAAGTCATTATCATCTGATGGCAGTTCAATAGGCTATGTGAAATGAATTTGTGATTTCAGTACCTAGTGGAGGGAGATTCATGCCATAGTCTCACCATTGAGTGAGGACAAGATGGTGGTTGTGATTTTAGTCTGAAGAGAAAGGAGTCCAGTCATAGCTAAGTATTCCATTTTTTGGAGCTAAGACTTTTTTTTGGTGGATTTGTTGATGGAATGGCATAGGGAAGCGAAGCTTGCCCTTGTATTGGTTTGTGATCTGAGGCCATGAGGTGCACATCTCTAGGAATCCCTGTCTGTCATTGTTGCTGATGAGGTACAATTCGGCATCACTAAACTGACTTCTAAAAAGTTATTTCCATCCCAGATGCTGATTAATTCAAGACTGAAAGTGACATCATTCATGTCTCCTGTTTCTTTAGTGCCCTTCTGCATATACTTTTTAAATGTTTCATTTTTCCCTTTTAATCATATTATTAATTTTATCTACATTTGGACATACGACTGAACATTTAGAGAGGCCTATTCATTCTTGTCAATCTTTCACATGAGAAATACTGAGTTAACAAACAAGAATAGAAAATTGTAAGGACACTTTGAAGATGGGGAATTAAAAACTGAGCGCAGTGTGAAAGGATCATTGCTATAAAGCTAATTGAATTATGTGCGTTCATATCAATAAATGAAATCTTTCACCTTCTGCCACTTTTAGGGTTGAAGATTATGTGAGGGATTTTGTCTTTCTAATATCTTTCGTGAACAGTCAGGTTATTAAAACTTTTTGATATGGGGATCTCTTTTAAAGGAATTACCTTTCTAAAGAGGACAAAGGCATATGTTTATACTTGAAAGATTTTTAAGATCACAGCATTGTCTTCATAATAGAATATTTACATTTTTATTTTATAGCAGGTTCACTGATTTTCAAAAAGAGCCCACGTTGTTGGATTGTAAGGATTTTAAAGCTATCTCTGATAATTTTTTATATGCGAAAATCAAATCTAAAGAATGATAGCCTCTGTGTCTTATATTAAAGATTATTGCTCGGTACAAAGATGAGCATTTGCTGAAAATGTGACAGTCTGGGATTTTAGAAAATAAACTTGGAGGAACTTATCTATGCCCAAGTCTCCATTGCTTAGAAGAACTTCAGTGCCAACTTTGAAGACACTTGTTATCATTATCATTGCTTAAAATACCATTTTAATTTCACATCTTCAAAGGCATTCTTTTGCCCTGAAATATTCCAGTGGTTTCTACAATATCTGAAGAACTATGATTTGAGAATTAGAAATTTAAATTGCCCAGGCTTAATATTAGAGCATTTCCGTTACCCTTTGCAGGTTTTGAGGCAGCTTATTCGACCTTACAGTCTCACCAGGAAGCTAATGGGAAAGCCTTGCAGCAATCTTCACAGGAAAGTTTCCAAATGTCAAGTGTCATCTTTCCAGCTGTTAGATGAATGGGTAGCCAAGAGGCATTTATTTGGGTGTGCAGCCCCTGTGAAATCTGGGTGAGGCAAGAGAAAAGGCTATAATTTGGTGGTTAGTTTACCAGTGTTGGTATAGTTGCAGATCTCTTTGCCAGGCAAAGGACTCCATTTTGTGGTTTAATGATTGACAGCCAACGGCAGTGTTCCTGCACTTAGAGAATAAAAATGCCTTAAAAAAAAAAAAAAAAAAGAGGCATCATCGATATGTCATACTAATTTTTGAATCCTTCACTGCTTCAGATAAAAACAATCTTATCGACGGAGCTGGCTTCTTCTTTTCTAAACCCCTCTCCAACTGAGAGGAGGTAAGGCTTTTCAAATGACAACTGTATTAAAATCCTGAGACCTATTGAAAAAGTGTCCTTCAGTTTAAGATATATGGCAAACTCTTTAATTCCTATGTTAAAAGAAGATTGATATGAATCATTGGCCACTGTCAGGTTGAAAAACAATGAATATCAATAAAAAGACACTTTTAAATCATAATGGATTCAGTTTGAGATAGTGATAGACTCCAAAAAATAATATTGAAGTATGTCATGGGTAAATGCTGTTTCCATGCTAAGTTTTTCCACTTGGTCAGGATCACCGCATTGAAATGACTTCAGCCCAATTTCTCTTTGATAAACTATGCCTTTAGACTGAACTAGAATCAGAAGTGCATGTGATCTCATTTTTATACCTTCCAGTGAGAAGTAGTGAAGTTAAATTGCTTATAGTCATTGAAAAATGAAGTTTGTTTCAAGTGTTTATAAATAAGCATACGATAAACCCCATAGACTATCTGTAGAGTTTGCCTCTTTGATGGTAGAGTCATGTTAATTTTTGACGAATTCCCTAGCTAAATATTTCAAAATAATTATTAAGGATCAGAAGCTTGACTTTTTTTCTATTGAAGTTTCTGTTTGTAAAATGGCATAGCTTTTTGTGTATGAAGGGGGATTTACTATTTGTAACGTCTATATGTTATAAAAGGAAATCAGGGGAAAAAATGAGGAATGAGCCTATATCCAATGGAGCTATGAAAACAAAACTATCTAGTTGGTGATAGGGAAAGAAAATACCATGACTAATAAGGGATTTTAATGCCTTTTATTGACTTTATATAGGGTTCCAAACCTTTATTAAATGGCAGCGTTTGACCTGAAAAGTAATTTAAAATGAAATTGTCTCCATAAAGGCAGAATATATCCTTACCAATACAGCAGTAGATTGCTACTTCAGGCAGATAGTGCCAGATTAGAATGGTTAGAAAAAATAACTGAAAAATCTGATCCATGCTGTACTGAACCTGACCTCAGTGGGTGCTAAGGGAGTATGAAAGAAATTAGCCACTCTTAAGTCACTTGGTCTAAACGGTCTATAGGTGTTACGAATTCCATGCCAAATCTCCAACCTTGATACCTGGGGCTGCATGGAGCTCCTGAAAATATCACAGTAGAACAAAGCACTGAAAATCTTTAGCTTGCTGGTGGAGATTTAAATACAAAAATTTTCATCAGAACACTTTGTTCTTCTACATTCAATGATTTAGTAAAGTTGAGTCTTATATAAGTTATAAAGGACTTAATTGAAAATATCTAGATACAGGTGGTATAATGAAAGCCTAAAGGTTAGGAGATCTAGGTTCAAAGCCTGACTTAATTATTCATTAATTCTGCCTTTGGACCTTTGGGAATGTCACATTGCCTTTTGGTTATCTCACTTATGGCACAGTGTAGTCACAGAGGTGGAATTTTCAGCTCAAGGACTAAAAATGTTTAAAATCTCAAATACATTATCTTGAGCCTCACTATCTTTATCCATAAAAAAGACAAAATTAGTTTTTTATGCTTCTGAAACCCTAATTATATATGTTAAAAATAAAGAATTTAATTTATCAAATACCTATGATATGCTGATTATCTTTTTTAGAGGCTTAACATTCACATCGTACTCAAAATTATGCCTGCCAGAGTAAATATTTTTTCCCCCGGTTTACAAATTAGAAAGCATATGCTAAATTTTGTTGAGAGGGCTATGGCCTTGGAAATATTTGACTCAACCACTTAAATATGGGTCAGAAAGCTGAGGAATATCCCAACACGTGCCCCCTTAATGCCTATCACTGGGGTAACACCTCTCCTCCCCTCTGAACCCTCAGACTGTTTCCCGGAGTCCATAGTCTCTCATGGTTCTTCTCCCCTTCTGATTTCCTCCCCTTCGGTTTTCCCTTCCTTCCTCTAATGTCCTCCATGCTATTCCTTATGTTCGAATAATGAATCACGCAACACTACGTCAGAAACTAATGATGTACTGTATGGTGACTAACGTAACATAATAAAAAATAAATAAAATAAAATAGTGAAAATAGAAAATTATTTAAGCTATAATAAATATAATAATAATAATAAATTGTTTAAGCTCCCAGGGCCTTAGTGTCCATACTTATCGATAAAGGGTTGATAAAATGATTTAAAAAAAAAAGAAGAAGAAGAAAAGAAAGAAAGCTGAGGAACAGATTTTAAAAGAGTCAATTCAACTCACAGAAAAATTCACTCAGGAGAAGAGAACCATAATAGAATTCTCTGAAAGGGATTTAAAATAAATATGTTAAAGACCCCCAAAGAGATAAAGACAACAATAGCATCCATAGAAAAGAACAGGAGAAATGTAATGCCTTTGTTAAAGTGTTGATGGTATGGCCTGCTAGGGCTAGAACCCAGGTTTTTCCATTCTTAGCCCTACTCTTGTCAGTAGTCATCCTGCCCCTTCCTCACCATGTCCTGTGGTTGAGCTTCAGTTGAGCATAGGGAAGGCAGAACACATAGGTAAGTCCCTCCCAATCAGAGAACTCTGTGCCAGAGTCAGGATGAGAACAATGACACTAAACTTTTCTAGTCCATACAGCTAGCCCTCAGAATGATCTTACTTCATTTTCGGATCCCTTCGCAGGCATTACATGGTCACTATATGCCAGACACATCCCATGGAAATGTAATCTTCAAAGTAATTCTGTGTCAGTTTTGTTTTCTAGTGTTTCTGTGCCTAGAACAATGCCTACCTGATAGTAGGTGGTTGACCAATAAAATGCCTACCGTGTGACAGGCACTTGATACTATGACTGAAAAATTGAATGTACTGAAGAAATGTTTTAAATTATGGGGCACATGAAGCAGACCATACAAATTCTCGTGGCTCAAACAGGTGGTGGGGTACAGTTATTGTGGAAAGAGTGGATAAAAATGAGCATACCCGCGCATTATAATTTTTCTCCTGTGATCCTCACTGCCATCCTTTACAATAGGTGTTTTAACGGCGAGACAAAAGAGTTTCAAAGTGGCCTAACTGACCTGTTTCAGGTTCAAAAATAACATCTGAGTGACCATTAGTTTTTCCCTGTGTCCCATCCTTACCTTAGCCTATTTTAGCGACTTTCCCTCCCAGAAATACAAGGGTTAATAGGTTAACACAAAAGCAGTATTGCCTGGTAGGTTGTTGACTTACAATTTTGAGCTTTTTATTCCAAGTCTTAATATTTAACATTGCTGTTGTCACCTTTCTTAAATGTCAGCTTCTTTTATTTACCTTCATCACTCTCACCTTGATCATGCCGACTTCTTTGTGCTACATGGATTTGCTGTCAGCACCACCCTGTGCTGGTCACCAGGCTTTTCTTACAGTAGTCATTGACATCTTGTCAGCAGTGTCACCACCTTTGGCCCCAGGCCTGTGAATATGGCAATTGTTACCTTATTGATTGACACTTTTGAAAATTTGTCAACATGTTATTCATGATTGGAGGGGGGGGTGCTTCGCTAACTTACAAACCACTTCTTAAAGTTAATTCACTAGTTTATCCTTTTACCAAACCTTTGGGTTTTATGACATGGGGCCTCTGTGTAATAGTCTATGTGATATTTTCTTAATGAATGATAATATAATTAGTAGACGGTAAAATAAACCAATGTTATTGCAGTAGCTCAGTTGATAAATTAAACCATTCATTTTAAAGTCAGAGTGTATACCAAAGTTGCTATATGCATGACTCTGCTCACATCCTTCTCACATCTGCTCAGATCTTATTTTATTAAAGAAGCCTCCTTGGAGGACACAAATGGAAACTTGTGTCCCTCTAGCCACACTACTGCCCAACCCACATATAGTCTGCATTCTGTTTCTGAGGAGAAGCCACTTGAAAACACACTATTTTGGGTTCCTGGATCCAACTGCAATATATGTGACATGAGTTCCCCATGCCACAAAGCAATACTTGGGACACCAGTTGGGTATTCTACAATTTAACTCAATTCCAGCACTATGTACCTTGAAATAGGATCCCAAAGGTAACCACCATTTGGTAGATTGTCCTACCTTCTGCCTTCCCCTGTCACTTCACATGCCATTCACAAGCCCAGCAAGCTGTATTTAACCAACAAGCTGTAGACTGAAGATTCCAATGACCGTTTCCACACAGGATGCCAATCCTAAATCCAGGTTGTTACCTGTACTTCTGACCAGCTGGCTATAGATCAGAGGTTCCTATGACTGCCTCCTTGGGTTCAGTTTTTGCTAGAAAAGCTCACAGAACTCGGAGAAACATTGTACTTAACTAGCTCACTGGTTTATTATAAAAGGATATAATTCGGGAGCAGCTGGGTGGAAGAGATGCATAGGACAAGTATGGAGAAAGGGTGCAGAGCTTCCATGCCCTCTCCAGGTGCACCTTTCTCCCCTATCTCCACCTGTATACCAACCTGGAAGTACTCTGAACCCTGTTCTTTGTTGTTGTTCCTTTGTTTGTTTTTGTTTTTGTTTTACAGAGGCTTTATTACATAGTCACAATTGATTACATTTTGATTGAACCTCCAGACCCTATCAAATCCCTAGAGGTCAGGGGGTCAAAGGGATGGGACAGAAAGTTCCAACCCTAGAACCATGTGGTGGATTTCCTGACAACTGGCCCCCATTCTTAGGTGCTTTCATCTATTAACATTAAAAAAAAAAAAAAACCAAACCCTTCATTGCTCTCATCACTGGGGAAATTCTGAGGGTTTTAGGAGTTAGAAACAGGATGACAACCAAATAAAATGACAAAATAATGACCAAATAAAATGACAACCAAATAAATGGAATTAGAAGAATAAAAAAGGGGCATGCCAGGAAGAGAAAATAGCAACTGCAAACACCCATGGAAAGACAGAGTTTAGTGGATGTCATATGTGACTGATAGGTGCATTAACATTGATAATGGCATTAAGGTCAATTTGGATAGGGGAACAGGACCACTTCCTGAATGATCTTGTAGGCTATAATAGTTTGAATACTAATGGGGTGCCTGCGTGGCTCAGGGGTTAAAGCCTCTGCCTTCAGCTCAGGTCATGATCCCAGGGTGCTGGATCCAGCCCGGCATTGGGCTCTCTGCTCAGCAGGCTTACTCTTCCCCTCTCTCTGTCTGCCTCTCTGCCTACTTGTGATCTCTGTCTGTCAAATAAATAAATAAGATCTTTAAAAAAAAAAATAGCTTGGATATTAAAAAAATGCAATGAGAAATGAATGAAAAGTTTTTAAAAATCAAATTTGTGTTTTTAAAAGGCTCTGGTGCAAAGTAAAGAGTAGATTCTAGCAGGAGGCAAGGAAAATGGAAAAAAACAGTAAGAAATAATCCCAATGAGATAATGATGGGAATGAGTATAGATAGAAGTATATGGACTCATATTTTGAAGATAAGAGTCATTAGATTTGCTGGTGGAAGAAAAATGGGGAATGAAAGAAAAGAAGTATCAAGAATAATACACAGATTTTTGGCTTAAGATGAATGAATGGTAGTGTCATAAAGTAAGTGGAGAAAACTGGGGGAGGACTAGTTTTTTTTTTGCTGAAGAGGAGGAATTTTTGTATGATACTACCTTAGGTTGCTTAAGAGCTGGTAGTTGGAGATGGAGATAAAGTTTAGATGAAGAAAAAGATCACATGGATTTGAGTTAATGTTTAATTTTGTAGCCTAATTCTGCACTCAGGTTACAGATATCTTATTAAGAGCAATATGACTATAATCCTTTAAAGAAGTGAACAAAATGGGATTATTATTTTTAGAAACTTTTCTGTAGCCTCATATCTTTTCTAAAATTTTCATTACAAATAGTAATTTCTCAAAATGGAGAAATGAAATCTGATTTTATGTCATAATTGTAATCACTCTACCTAGGCCTTTCCACCATGGAAGCAGCTAATCCAAATTAATTTCTGCTTTGCAAGTTTTCCTCCTCAATAGATATTTCTTCAAAGGGCAAAGTAACTGACCTGGAGTTAATTAATGCATAAAACCAGCCTATGAATTAATCTAGTCCTAAGTAGCTATATAATGTTATTTATTCTTTGCCTTAAAATAATCTCAGAATAGATGATTCTAGAGCAGCTGTACCTTAAGATAGGGAACATTGTAGTTATATCACAATGAAATATAAATAAAATGAGTAAGTGAAAGCTGTTTGATGATTTTAAATTGGATGGAACATAGTGGTAGTTATTTTCTCTTCTTCAATCAAATATAACACTACCAATAGTCTTGCTTTTAGCAAAGCTTTTTTTTTGTTTTGTTTTTTAATTTTAATTCTGGTAAAACAAATTAAGGAAAAATGCAATTGGGATACATAATTACGATGTGATTTTCTTTTCCTCAACAACATAACCATTATACATGCAAATTTCTCTGTGTATAATTCCGTGACCCAGCCAGGTATAGTAGGAGACTACCAGTGATGAAGAGTAATAATGTAATAATAAAATAATAGGCCATTATACTTTAAGATTGTATTTGTTTTTATTTCCATTCTGAAATGAAAGGCAGCATACTTGATTATCTTATCAATATCTGAATGGAATATACTTTTTATTTATGACAATAGATTTTTCCTTGTGTGTGTACATGTGTTGCATTTGTTCAATCAAACAATTGTGAATAATTTTCAGATCAGTTTCCAATTTGGAGAACATTAGTGCTTCAGAAGAATATTGTTTATGTAAATAAGAGGAATTTGATATAATGTAGGCTGTGTAAGCTTTGAATTCAAGTTTCACTCTATTACTTATTGGCTTCGTATCCTTGAAGAAGTTGGTTATTTTCTTTGAATGTCACTTCCCTCAATTTCAGTAAGAGAATAATGCCTAATTTGAAGAGTTGTGATTATAAGGAGAGTAAGTACAAAACATTTCTCACTGGGTCTGACATAAGTATTCTTTACAAGTAGACAAGCATCTTATTGATTCTGAGAATAAACTAAGTGTCCTGTTTTTACAATAGGCCTCAATATTTGGACAATATAATGATGGCTGTCAGAATCGTGACTTTATAAGCAAATAAAAGTCCCCATATGGGCACTTTGTAGAGTATCTGCCCACCTTATAATAATACTTTATTCTCTTGAACAGGCCCTTGGTAGCCATTTATTTTAATAAAGTAGACATGTAGTGCAATCATGACCAAACCTGAATTTCTCACTTGAGAATTGGGAATTAAAGGGAGCTTTGGCATGGCTAAAGAAACAGTTCTCAGCCTTGGATTCACAGTCCAATTCCTTGAAGTGAGTTCAAAAACTACTATTCCTTGAGCCATACTCTAAGCAATTCTGATGTAATTAGTTGGAGTCTATCTAACCAAGACATCAGAATTTTTAAAACTCTTCTAATGTTTTTAATATGTAGAGTTAGAAGTGACTGGGCTAGACCTATAGAATAGCAACCATTCTGCATAAAGAATCAGAGGAAGCCAGTTGGCAGAGATGGAAGACTAAACTAGAAGCATGTAGAAGAGTACAGAGAGGGAGAGGCAGATTATATGGCTTTCCATGAGGGTTAGCTGCATCCCTGAGTTTCATGAGATGCTTCTGTACCCTTGCTCTTAACAGCTGTCTGAGGCTAGTCTCTATTGCTTGCAATCAAATCCAGTCTAAGCTGTAAGTTAAGAATCATGTGGGGCAGAAAAATGTTTCATTTTCAACAGGATCTTGGCAAAATTGTGAGGTCAGTAAATGTTTATGTCACTTTACGTGCCTGATATAGAATGTATACATTTATATTATTAACTTAATTGCCTGGTGTAGTTATTTACCATTGCATTAAATAATTCTTTTTAGTGCCTTTGCTAAACTCAACAGTCTTCCAATGGTAAGAGTTGAAAGTTACTCTAGAATCATAGAATAATGGAATATATATCTGGAAAGCATTTGATGATAATTTCATGTAAGTTGATTATCATCTTACTGGGGGACTAATGTAAAAAAGAGACTAAGTAAAGGTCACTAGTCTAATGTATTCAACTAATATTTTGAGCATCTTTCTGCCGTGTCTTATGCTAGGTGCTTAAATTAAATTAGGAGGAGATACATATGTGGAAACAAATGAGTACAGAGTATGATAAGAGAACAACTTTGTTTGTGGATAGCCAGGCAAGTTTCATAGTGAAGATGACAACAGGACTGACTCTTGAAGATTGGTTGCAGCTTTCAAAGCAGAAAAGCCAGGCAGGAAAGGACATTTTAGAAGGGGGAAAAAAAAAAAAAAGTCAAAATGCATAGGTACATTAATGATACTATTTTGTTTGAGAAATTATAAGTAGTTTAATAAATGGAAGCATAAAATGTTGTGATGGAGTGGAAGTAGATGAGATAAGAAAGGCTAAAAGAGGAGACTAGAAAGTGTGCGGAGTGGGAAGAGCCCAGATCACAGCTGGAGTTATATAATGAATGCTAAGGAGCTGGTACTACATTCTGCAGGTAGTGAAGAACCTTGAAGGATTTTGTAGGTGGAAATGAAATGAGAAAATTTAAGTGTAACCCATATAAATTTGGGACCTCTCATGGTTTATGCATGCCATGCAGGTAATTTTTTATGTGGAATTTTAAATGACTAAAATCTTCACTCAAATCTCCCCTTAAAAATTTCCGAGAGGGAAAAAGCAAACTTACTAAAAAGTCATCTTTAGACATCTCTCTCGTTTACAATGTCTCTTAATGTCTGACAATGACTTCTGTAGAAGGAATGTCACTTTTTACCCTTACACTGTAAAAATCTGCTCAACATCTCACTTTTCCTTAATCTCTATTTTTACCTCCCCCTCTCTGTCTTCCTCTCAATTCTTTATCACTTTACCCTCTTTTAATTCTATAGGTTTTTTTCCTTTGGCATTTCCATTAAGTATATTTTGAAAAACCAAAGAAACCGTGGTAATGTCCAGATTATAAGATAGTCCCTGTTTTAGAAAGGGAAAGGATGAAGGAAATCACATAAATTCGAGTGCTTGCATTTAACCCTTTCAACTATGTTAGGACAGTTCTCAATTTCAGAACATAAAAGGCAAATGAGATATTCAACAAAGGACAATTAAAGTGTCAAAAAGCCTGGGGAAAAGGGAGATTTGGAAAGAATATAATAGTTATTTAAAACATATCTGAAGATGACATGTGGAAAAGTGATTTTATTTACCTTTGTCTCTAAGAGGGTGGAGTTGCCTTTAAGGGTATTTTATATACATGTATATGTGTATATATGGTACATAATACATACATATATTACATATATTTCTAATTCTAATGGAGATGCTGATTTTTTTCACTTTTTTAAATTAAAAAAATTTTTTTTTAAAGATTTTGTTTATTTGTTTGACAGAGAGAGAGAGAGAGACAGTGAGAGAGGGAACACAAGCAGGGGAGTAAGAGAGGGAAAGGTAGAAGCAGGCTTCCCGGGAAGCAGGGAGCCTGATGTGGGGCTTGATCCCAGGGTCCGGGGATCATGACCTGAGCCGAAAGCAGAGGCTTAACAACTGAGCCACCCAAGTGCCCCTTAAATTTTTTTTTTAAAGATTTTATTTATTTATTTGACAGACAGAGATCACAAGTAGGCAGAGAGGCAGGCAGAGAGGGAGGGGGAAGCAGGCACCCTGCTGAGCAGAGAGCCCAATGCAGGGCTTGATCCCAGGACCCTGGGATCATGACCTGAGCCGAAGGCAGAGGCTTTAACCCACTGAGCCACCCAGGCGCCCCTCACTTACTGATTTTAATAAGGTATGATCACTGCCCTCAAGAAGCTTATGTTTTTTTGAAGAGAAAATCAACATGCACAGCCCAGTTTGATGACTACCGAGGTACAGGCATATTTTAAATTGCAACGTAGCAGAGATGACAGTAAGATATGTTAGACAAGGGAATGGAATGCATTAAGGAAATGCCCCAGGAAGCATATACTTGAGTAAATGAACTGAGTTTGGAAAGATGAATAGTCATTTGATGGGTGAAGAAAGACTTGGGTTATATGTTAGGGCAGTGGAAATACATAAAATAATTCATGGAGACATGTAGCAGTGTGATGAGCTAGCCTTAGATTTAATTCTGTGTGTCTTTGGTTGGTTGGTAGCTTTATTTGCATTCTTCTGTTTGTGAACTCCAGAGACCTGTCTGTTTTGTTCATCTCTGTAACCTCAAGTTCTCAATAAATATGTGAACAAAAATAGTTTTATATGAATGTTAAGAATTGTGTCTGAGTTCATGGGCCCCACATTATGCCAGCAGCCAGTATATGCCGTGAAAAGAAATTTGAATTTGGCTTCCTGAAGATGTGGGTAAGTTTTAGCATATTAGTAATTAAGCATATAGCCAGATATTTTCAGTGTAATCAGTGAATTGAAATAATCTTATTTTTTATGCCCTAGGAGTAGTCAAGATAAAATTATTTATCTATAGTGGCCAGGGAGTGCTTCAGATGGGGAAATTTTATCGTAGGTGAAGAGAGATGAGATGGGAAAAGGTACAGAGGCAGGATGGCACAGAGTATTTTTGAGGAAGAAGGACTGAAACATTTGATTTCTGAGAGATGGCTTACAGTGGTGGGAGGAAAACTGACCAAGAAAATAGAAAAAATACACACTTTATTCTGGCTCTGCCACTAGCTGAATAACTTACAGGTACTCACTTAACCTCCTTTACCCTTAGTTTTTTCTTCATAAGGTAAAGCTTTTAAGGTTGATTATCTCTTTGATGATTCTACTTCTAAATGTTTTTAAGTTTACGTGTAATATTAAATATAGCTGAGAGGATTGGCTTGGGGCAGACAATCTGTGAAGGAAGCTAAAGAGCATCTATTTATCTCGATCTTCACTTACTGGTTTTTCATTGATTCTTTTATAAAACTATTTTAGTATACCTTTGATTCTATATTTCTCATATAAATTAATTTATGTTCACTATTGAAAGTATAAAAGGTAAAATGAGCAAAAATCTAGAAATTAAAGGTCATCCCAGTCCCACCTAGTTCAGATAAGACTAGTTACATATTGATATTTACTCTTTATGACAGATGGTAAACAGAGAGACGTATAGCAATAGACGTAATAACGTATACTATTGTAATAAATATATATATTAAATATTTATTTGCTTCCTTATTTTTTACTGAAAACTTTTGGACTTACAAATAATGTTAACCCACTATTTTTTCACTTAGTACAGGATAAACACTCTTTCATGTCAGTTTATTTTTTTTTCTTGTTCAGTTTCTGTATTAGTCTGATGTCAGTATAACATTCCTTTTTACAATGGTATTATTGGGGAACTAATTTTCATTGTTCAACATCTAGGTTGTTTCCTTCTTTCTTTTTTTTTTTTATTTATTAAGTTTTTTTTTATTTTAATACCAGTATAGTTAACATAATCTAGGCTGTTTCTGACAACTGTTATTTACTAACACTAGTGGATGATTGGAAAAATAGTATTGTCTGAAATTGAAAATCTGGATGACATATTCTTTAGAAGAGAATATGAGATACAATTTGAAGCAGTTGAGTTTGAATTAACAGCAAAGCATCCATATCCAAAGGTCTTGAAGTCTCTTGGAAATCTGAGTTTGAAGGTTATGAATGGGATTTGGGAGGAATTAGTCTCATGGTGAGAGCTGAAATTTGAAATGCTGAAGTTGTCTGAGCAAGGGTACAGAGGGGAACAGGCTTTTAAACTTCAGAAAAGGAAGCATACACTGGGCAAGAGTAAATTACCAGGTTGGACAGACTGGGTTGTTGTAGCACCACACTGTGGTAAAAAGTCTCAAAGACAAAACAAAACAAAAGCCTTGTCTGGGCACTAGGAAGAACAGCTGCCTATTACAAGTAAATATTTTAGATTATATCATATATGCATACACATCAATAGTATTTTTGTCAATAAAAGAAATACATATTTTATAAGAAGCTGTACTTCTCATTTAAAAGAGTTTTATATGTATGTTTACTTTTTGTTAGTTATTTGCTTTGGCTTATTTGTTTTATATTTTTGTTTTGACGCTTAAGGAAAATCTTGCGAAGTTTGTCCACGTCATTCCCTTTTTAGTATTAAGGCAGCAACCTTCTTAAGAATTTCAGGGCAGTGCCTTATTTATTTTAAACTATGTAAGTTAAGAAATGCATGTTGAACTGTACATCTCTATCTGCCTCCTTGGGCTGTTGCCTGATGCCATACAGCTAAGATTATAACAAATTCATCTGTAAGATTGAGAGATTAGATATTTCAATACAAATCCTTTGAAAGAGAAGAAAACTAGCAGTGTCATTCATCTCACCTAAATAAGAATATGGAATCATGTGAATATCTGCTATTAGCATGAGGCACAAACTTGCCTGAAATATCTAAGATTCCTCAGATACGAAAAGTACATCTTGATTTTTTCCCAGTATTGACCAGTCCGTACTGTCTGGAAAGTCTTCCTTAGTCTAACCTAAATTTGCCTGATTAATTTAAACCATGATTACACGCTGAGAAAAATCACATCAAAGGTGTATTTCCCCTCATGTACCTCTGTAGAAATTCACACACACACACACACACACACACACACACACACACACACAGATCAAATTAACGTATTCCCTATATTATACATTATACCTTTTGTCTTTGCTAATCATTTTAATAGTATTACAATTCCACATGAGGAAAGGAGAAGTTGTATTCACAACCGGACTGACCGATATTCAGAAATGTGCCTGGAAACCCAGAACATTCCTGGCAGAAGATGCCTGCTGTAGTTGTAGCTTTGATGTGATCAAGCACCTCTTTGTAGGTGCAAGAAACATGTTAGTCTTTCAATTGACAAGTTTGATGCCTTTTTACATATTAAGTGAACTTTACTTTGCATTATAAATGCTGGAAGTCCGGAAATAATTTGTATGCAAGTCATGGCAATTTTTATCTGCATAAGACACACTCCTGTAAAATTAAAGTTATGCTCAAACAACTTTTCCTTTGAGTGATGGTTCACAAGGGAAAGGAGTTCTTACTTTGGAATTAACTAGCCCTATCCATTCAGTTTGGCTTGGAAAATTCATCCTTTTTTATATTTGCCAGTATTATTTGTCTTTCAGAGATAAACAGAGAGAAAGAGAAGGAGGGAAAAGGAAAGAGACAGAGACACTTTATAAACTAAAGTCCTGATGAGATCGTTAATAACCCTCCCAGTCAGGAAGAGACATTTAGCAAGTACCTACCCTCTTCAGTGTGCCATGCACTTTGCATACGTGTTTTCGTAATGCGAGGTAACATTATACAGTGTTCCTTTAACAAAGGTAATTTCCCAGTTTTGAGAGGTGAAGACATTAACTGTTTTGGTACCGGTTTGGGTTCTAAAAAAGAAACTCTCCTCCTGCACATGAGTACATTCCCCACTTTCCAAATTAGATGTCTTTCTGTGGCTTATGATCTCCTACCTTTTCCAGTACTCCTGGGAGGTTGGAAATTAGGCACCCAGCATTCCTGCTGCTGTACTGAAAATGGTTGAGGAGAAAAAGACATGGACATATTAGGTGGCTTTCCTAAAATCTCATAAACAGAAGTGAGACTACTGGAAATTGAATTTGGGCCTCCTGACTTGCTGTTGCCCATATTTCTGAGCACTAAAGACATCTTCCAAAAATTAAGTACAAAAGGGCTGGTTTATGGGACCAGGGAGATAAATTCTGAAATTTTTCCCTTTTGTGTTTGAATCTCCGTATGTTTTAAATAGAGTTCTTTGTTTGCTTATTTAATTGATTTTATTTCTGTTAATACTCTCTATACTGCCTTTTAAATTAGAAAAAGGTGGTATTATATGAATTTGGGTGAAGGCTAACTGTTTTTTTTTTTTTTGCCAGTTTTCATCATTGTAAACACACCGATGTAATCTATATTAATTCGAATGGTGTGTTGAAGTGATTTTTGTCAAAGAGTCTATGGAAGAATCAGATCTGATGCAAGAACAGTTATTGACTGTTTGTTTTTTACAGTCGCAATATGGAGCTTCGGTTTCTGCCAAACCTGAACTGCCCCTCTTTTACACTCCTATTGATCTGGTGGACATCAGTGTGGAAATGGCTGGACTGAAGTTTATAAATCCTTTTGGTCTTGCTAGTGCAACTCCAGCCACCAGTACATCAATGATTCGAAGAGCTTTTGAAGCTGGATGGGGTTTTGCCCTGACCAAAACTTTCTCTCTTGATAAGGTAAGAAAATATTTATGAGGTCATGTTTAAATGTCTATCATGCATTTTAATTAGAGCAGAGATATTATGATGTCACAATTTTTCTGACCAAGAAATAATAGTTACTCAACTACAGGACAAGACCTATTAGTCCAGGCTAATTTTTTTCTCTTACCCATCTTTCTGTCCCATGGAAGGCCATGAATTTCCCATTTTGTTTTATCTAGGAAGCATCAAAAAATATATATATTACAAAAATGGCTATTTAATGTGATAGTCACAAACTCATGATTTTTTATTTTGGCATTAATTATTTTGTGATTTCTGGATGTGTGTGGATGAGGACATCTGTCCGAACTGAAGGTTGGAGAGACTATAAATTTGGTTTGTACATATTCCTGGGACCCAGGTCAGGTCAAAAAGAATCACTCTGTGTACCTCATTTGTGCTGGTAATAAGATTCTTCTTGAATTTTTAAATATAGAAAGATTTTCAAAGTACATATACCTGAGTTTAATTTGGCACGATGACTTTGTACTCACACTGTAAGTGGACATACTCAGTAGAAAATAAAGTACGTATTATGGTTGAGATTGATTCTTTAAGGTACACAAAACATATAAATTCATGTTTTTAAAGTAGTACAAAATATACAGTAGAAGGTTGCATCCTTATTTGGTTTTGAATTAGAAAAGCAGAGCAGAATTTAACATTCTTAGATCCTTTATTGATAAAATTTTAAATGCTAAATCTATCAATGTATTTAGTACTAACTGGTAGTTAGTAATAATTAATGTATAAGAATGTGTGAATCTAGTGACTGAGAAAACTGTATCATTATTTAAATCAGCCTTATCCGTAGGCAAAGAAAATAATAGAAAACAAATATGCCCCATTAAGCACATTCTCTCCTTCTTTCTCCTCTTACTAGGATCAATAGCTAGCATTAGTATGGCTAAAACATTACGGCTGTCTTATTCTGACAGCTTTACAAGATGTTATGTGTAACTGTGATGAAGAAAATCTAGAGAATCCTCAAAAGTTAGAAAAACCGGGGCATAAAAAATTTCATAAATGTTTTTATGTTTAAATAACTAAAGAGAGGTTCTTTTTCAAATACTTTGGTTAAATAAAGTGTAAAGATAAACAGAACTTACTGGATGCAGCTTTAGAATATCATTAATCAATTGTTTACAGCTTTGTAGAATATTGATAGTACATTTGTCTTTGTTTCAATTCATCCTTTAAGAATAACTTGGAAGCTGTAATCAAATGTTTAATCCATTGAGAAAAACTGAGTCTCCAATACCATCTAATGACTACATTATAGTTACTCTGTTTTAAAAATTTTATATGTAAACAGAAATAGGTAGCTAATCAGGTGCAAGTAAAGAACTGTAGGAAAAAAAGGTGTTTGCTTTGAATTTGCTGTTTGCTTGCAAAAAATTGAATTCTGATTAATCAGAGACATTTGTCTTTACTCTGTTAGTGACATGCATTGATTTGTGATGCTGTCTCTTTCAGTAACCTAGGAGCAGTTGCCTTTATTAGGATCACCAGCAAAAATAAATGTGGAAGCTAACTTCCTTCTAAACCTCCAATTTGAATTTAATCTATCAATTCACAAGTCTGTGATGCTGGTTCAAAGAGAGAGTAAGGAACAAATGCAAATTAAATTTGGCATATAAAACATTATGTTGGGGGCTTTAGGAAGCTCTCTGTTACTTGCTTTGATGGTGGGTAGAACACAATATTTGTACAAAGACTATTTTAAATGTATTTTTGCAGATTATAATGACATAAATAATGATGCCACCTTAGGCTTATATAATGTCATTTTCAAAAACAATTGTTTCCCATACATGTTTTTGCAAAATAGTCAGTTTGCTTCATAGAGATCTAGGGTTTTGTTTTGTTTTGTTTTCTTATGTTGTCCCTAATTAGTGATTAAACCTGTTGTGAATGTGAAATTGTCTTATGAGCGTCTGATGAAATGTTGTAACGTACAACTCAGTAGGTAGAAACACGTTTTCCCACAGCCTCCTACTACAGACATCTATTACAATATTATATGTACTATACATTTGTGTGACATTATAGTATACTAATTTAGATTAGTCTTATTACAATTTATTATGCCAATTCAAGAATCTACTTAAAATGTATTAAAATTCAGAATCTTGACATTTGAAATTTGGATGCTCTTAATATGACAAAGGTTAGTCTATGGAGTTTTGTTATCATATGAAATATTAATATTTCACAGTACAGTTTTGATGAAGTACAATTTTCCGAGACTGCATATGATAAAGAAATTAAATGCTTACCAAGGGAGTTCAGTAAAAATTAGAGCCCTGCCTGAACATCTGCTGGAAATTTTATTATCCTGTCCTACTGACAGGGTGGCTCCCTTGTTGTTTTTCTAGATTGACAGCTGAATATTGCACTGATTTCTGCAGCAAATATGTTTAGGTGAACTTTGTTTCCCTTTTTTTTTATTTTTTTGGGAGTTCGGAACATGCTTTTGATTTTCATCCTATACTTTTTTTTATACTCTTGACATTTGTAGATGCCAGATTGAGGTCTAATATGCTGTAGCAACGATAGACCATTGACTTACACTGAAATGCCAGTTGATATCTCAGTAAACAGAAATATTATTATTCCTTACTGTGCAGTCTGTATAAAAGCTGTATGTGGTTTCTTTAGGGAGGCAAATGATCAGATTTTTAATGTCAAGTATAAAAAGATCTGTGTTTGCTTTTGTATTAAATAACATCAAAGAGGGCTTTTATTAACTATATTCTTCCTTCCCAAATCAGTCTTCCCTGGAATGTCCCAAAATACATAGATTGCCTTTCTCGAGATTCTCTTTATGTATTATAAAGATGATATTTAAAATACCATCATAAGATGAAATGAAAATATAATTAAAATTATTTTTACATATAAATATATACTGCATTCATGTTTAAATTTTAAAAAGTGGGAGAGAAATCAGTGTCAAGCTTAATTAAAACTAAACTATCATGACAAACCAGAGAGATGCTATGTTTATTGGTAATATTAAAAATTATTTAGACTGCACATTAAAGAACCTCCTGGCCAATGTCCACTGAGAGGAAATAGATAAAAAGATTTTATTTTTGGAAATTATATCATAAATTTTGTTCTCTCAGGCATCTACATATTATATACTGCAAATGTGTAACCTGTGACTGCAAGTTGCATATATCTTTGTCACTACATAGGTAAACTCAGAAGTGTTTGCTATTATTCCAAATCAGATTCAAACGTAAGCAAAAATTCACTTCATTTATAAGGTATATGGTATAGATATTAGAATAAACTTGTGATTGATTTTTAGTGAGAAAATATCTTGATTGCATATATTTTGTTTTAATAAGTATCAGATGACTAGACAAAGAGGTGCACATATACAGATTCTCTCAACATAAAATGCCAAAAACTGAAAACTGAGAAATATTTAAGGTTCTTCATTATTTCTTTGGAATCAAATATTGATAGTGGCTTTTTCCATAAAATACAACCTTATACCACGTAACATAATGCTTAGTGTACAGGAAGAGTTTGATAAATGTTTCATAAATATTCGTTGGATAAATGAGTCAATAAATGAATAAATAGATTTTTGGCAAAAGCATATTGAGTTCCTTTTTTTTCAGTCATATGAACAGACAGTTAACACATAAAAAATTGACTGTTCTGAGTATTGATCTCAATCAAGGGAGAAAAGGCCAATTTAAAATTTTCATATCCCATGTTGCTTTCTGTGGTGCATCTATACATGTCTGAAAATGAAAATGTCAGTGGAGTTTTTAAATGAATGGGTAGTGTTTTAAGACTTGAGAGTCTTTAAAATATAGAGAATTTTTGAGAAAACAGAATATGTATTGCACAATTTTAGGAAGGGAAATAAAAATCATTTGGCCAACTATCTAAGCTTATGTGTCAATAGCTATGACAGGGTAAATGTAACTTGTTTTGGAGTGCCTTTAATAACAAGAAATATGCTAGATCTTTAAGGCAATGCAGCTTCTTATAGCTATGGATAACCCTATTTTAGGAATATCTTTTTTTATTGACCCCAAATTGGCCTTTCTTGAATGTTCCATCCATGTTTTATAGTTCTGCCCTCAGAGACACCATGGAATAAGTTAGTCTAGCTTATTAACATAAATGAATTGTTGATTTTTAAATATGGTAGGTTTTTTTGTTTTGTTGTTTTGTTTTGTTTTTCTAAGTGAATATACACCCGAGAGAAGGGCTGACAAGTGTGGAGAGGCAGTGACGTCTAGTGAAAACAACTTTCGCCTGGGAGAATCCAGTCTCTGTCCAAAGCTGTTTCTAAGGCTCTACCTTGCACAAGTTATTTAGTAATGTACATTGTTGTTGTTAGAATGATCATTACTATACACATAATTAACTACCATTTGTTAAGTGCGTAGAAAGTATAGACATTGCCAAATGTTTTTTGGAAGTGGTAAGATAGTATTTAAAAAAAATTTTTTCATATGAAATAAAAGAGTGAGAAAGTTAAACCAATTGCCCAGGACTTAGAACAACAATTATATTTGCTCACAGTCACATACTGAGTTCACATGGGCAGTTCTTCTGCTTCACAAGGTGTCACTTGGACTCATTCATGCATTCTCGGTTAGTTGGAGTGATGCCCGGGTACTGGCAAGATGGCCTCATTCATACATATGGACCCTCAACTGGAGTTACTGTAATTGCTCAGATTGCTGAGTCTCTCTCTCCATCACTTTATTATCTCTCTTGCCTTGTTGGGGGTAAGACAGTGTTCCTTGAGTAGGACCCCATCCTGCTCCCTGGTAATGGTTCCACAATTCATTTTTCCTATCCACTGTTGGCTCGGTTCTCAGGGCTCTTATTCTATCCTCTGAGTTTTGTTCTGTTTTAGTTAAGAAATGGCCAGTGTTGGCCATTCCTGGCAGTTGAGTATCTTTTTCAACCTATTAGCTGCCATGGAAAGTTAAGAATCCCTATTATCTTTATTTCAATTGCCCCCTATAGTCCTAGTTCTTAATCATGTCATCAGAAAACTTTCTTAAAAACTCTTTGAATCTATTAAGGGCTGACTACATACCCTAAAGCCACATTCATAATTCTTTTTGAGACAGATTTTTATCCATTTTGGATATGTCTTCCTGCTGCGACTCAATGTTTTTGAGATTCTTAGAATCAATATTGTCTACCTGAGAAAATCAACTAGAACCTGCTTTAAATCTTTCTAAAATCTTAACAAAGGATCACAAAGCAACACTCTTAATGTGATCTTTACCTGAAGGTCATTTCTTACTTTGAAAACCTCTTCCTTTCAGGGTAGAAAAAATACTAAGAATAATTTTACTTTCTAACACAGCAAGTCCTGGGCCCTTTCGCTTTGCTAAGTTTGCTTAGCAAATTAAATATATCCTTTTTTAGCTAATTTCTCTCTTACAGTACCTTACTATTCTTGAGTAGAAACATTCAACTGACACTTGCAGTGTTTTGTCTAGATATTTCTTTAGTCAGATCCACACATACATTATGTACATTTTCCATCTTCTGAATTATCACCAGAGATATTCTTGCCAATTGTTCTGTCACTACATAATACAGGCCACCCTTTCCCAGTCTCCAATAACAATTTTCACACTGCATTTCAAGCCTCCACTAACAGTTTGTTCACCATTTTTCCAGCCTTTACTAACAGCTGACTCTTGATTATCCAAGAGAGGTCTCTGCCCCTCTCTCATTTCGAAAGCCAATGCCACATGTTTTAGATTCTGTTATGTTAGCAAACATAACCAATTTCTGTATTACTTGTCTCTTGCTGTATATCAAAGCACAATTTAGTAGTTTAAAACAATAAGTAATCTGCTCTTGGTTCTATAGGTTGGCAGTCTGGTCAGGTGCAGCTGTGTGGGCTTGACTTTGACCCATGTGACATTAGTTGTTCTTACTCATGCATTTGCAGTGAGTTGACAGACTTGGTGGCTGGTGGTGCTTGATGGCTTTATTCATGTGTTTAGGACCTCAGCTGGCATAACTGAGCCTAGATCTCCATATGGTCTCATCTTCAAAGAGACTGCATGGAGCTTGTTCACAAAGTGGCCGTATTCTAAAAATGCAAGAGTGGAAATGATGAGTCTGAGACTCTGAATTTGCACAATATAATTTCCACCCTCCTTCTGTTGGTTAGAGCAAGTCACTAGTCCAGACCAGGATTTGGAACATGGAAATTGTTCCTCCGATCCAAAAGCTGACATCCTCGGCAGCAGGATTGAACCAAGGTCTATTTGATACAAATCCAGATGTTTTCCTGTATATCATATTTTCTAATTTATCCTCTCCAAATCTTCTTATTTTATGTCTGAATTGAAGGCAGTTTGACTCCATCAGTGTTTGGCAGAGACGTGGGGTTCAACTGAGCAAATGTACTGAGGATTTTCTATCCCCTACCTCTCAAGCAGAGCAGCACCCATGATTTTATTTCTTTTTTGGTTTTATGTATAGTGTCATGGAGAGAGACTTTTGATTTATAATCTTCTGGGAGTGATGAATCACTAAATACTACACCTGAAATGAATACTGTACTGTATGTTAACTAACTAAATTTAATAAACACTTGAAAAAGAAAAAAATAATAATAAAATCCTTCTAGAAATCCACTGTCTATCCATTGTCCAAAGCCAATCTCCTTCTGTGCCAATTTTCTTTAGGCACACTGGCCCTCTTTGTACTCCTCCAGCATGGCAGTGTCCTCCTTCTCTTAGGCCTTTTTGCTAGTGTCTGCTCACTTTGGAGTGCTATGCCCTCAGATCTTTAAACCTAGAGCTCTTGCTTCTCATTCAGTTCTCAAATCAAAACTTACCTCATCAGAGAAGTCTGTGCTGACTGTCCAAAACTCAGTCTTCCTGTGTCATGTTTCCCTGGTTGATTTTGTATTTTTTCTTCACTGCACTTACCACCATATGAAATTATCATTTTCTCGATCATGTATTTGTTTACTTGTTAATTTTTCTGTTTTGACCATTCAAAGTAAGGTTTACATAAGAGGGATGTTGTCTTTCTTGCTCACTACTGTATGCCCAGTGCCAAGAACTATGTCTGGTAGATAGGAAGGATGCAATACATACTTGTTAGATGAATGAATAATTATAGGATTCTAATTTGAACCACAATTCCACATGACAGCTCTTCAGTTACTTGGAGACAGCTCTCATGTCCTATCAACAAGCCTTTTCTTTTTCTTTTCTAAATAGTCCTGTTTTCCTTTCTATAATAAGGTTTGCAGACTTTTTACCATGTAGGTTGTCTGTTCTCCCATGTGGATTTCAGGAAACTTGTTTCGATCCACATTATCTTAATTGAGAGGAAGTTGCCTACATTTGCACAAATTGCTATAGCACCTATCAACCAGACAAGAATTCAGGAATAACGTTGTCAGGACTATAAATGCTAAAAATAATATCTGGAGCTGTTAAGAAAAATTTCACAAAAATGTTGCGTAATAATATTTTAGAGCTCAGTTAATTCTCTTTGGATTACAATACGAAAGACTATAATTTACTCTTGTAACTCATTCTAAAAGGCCTTATTAGAAATAAAGATCTGAATCTTTTTAAACATTAAGTCAAACTGATTTATTTTATTGTTATTGAGTTTCTGTATTACATTATTATGAAAGTCTATGAAACAATAAATAAACAACTGTCCAGTGCATTATTTTCTCTGTTATAGTCCTAGCTTCAAATTTGGTGCATAATTAATTTCTATTTATCGTGCGGTATTTTTCTCATGGTATATACTTATGCATTAACTAAGGAGTTATAATTATTTAAACAAATTCAATGTAAACGTCTCATCTGGGAGACTTTTAACATTTTAAAACCATAAGTGATTCCCATGTACTAATAGTTTGATTCTCACCTGGTTAGGTTCTTTAATTGTTATTTAGTTTTATTGTATTGAAATTATTAAAATTGACTCATCCTCAAATTATAAAGAATGGGTTTATTAAAAGGCTACAGTTCACATGTAATAGTCCTATGGGAGATTTCATCCAAATGCTCACTTCAAGACTATTTAGCAGGCTTTTCTATGAAGAAACAGTGATCTCACCAAGAGTAAAAGAACATGTGTATCCTTGCATGCCCATTTGTGTCTACACTTGCAATATTGAAACTAAATCTTGCAAGTTAGAATCTACTTAAAAATATTCCACATCTTTCCCCAAGGTTCTAAACTAATCATTGTTTTCATCATGCCATGTATGCCAGACCTAGTTTGTTCAATAGAAAATATAGATTATGATGTTTCCAAACACAGGCTAATGCATGTATTTCTAATATTAACTATAAATACTTTAATTGTAGCCAAAGTAATGTTTTTAACCAGGTACATTATTAAAGTTATTTAAATTGCTCCCAATCTTTTTTACCTTTTACTTCATAACTGGGCTAGTTGACTAGGAAGCAGAGCAGTCAATTTTCCAATATAATTACGTCTTCACTTCTTTTCCATTTCAGGCTGTGATTTCACACTTGTTAATTAGTTAATCATTTTGTAGAGTGGACAAGGTGAGACTCAAATAGACTTTTTAATAATATAAATTGATGTGCACAGTTTTGATTTGGGTTAGCATGTAGAGGAACCAAACCTGTATTGGAAAATACTTTTCAACTTTGGGGGTTTTATTTGTTTTTGTTTTGTTTTGTTTTGTTTTGTTTTGTTTTAAAGTAAATCGTATCAGGTTGATGGAAAATCCTTGTAATTATGGCTAACAGAAATTTTCATAAAATACAGTCCTGCTAATTGAGAGAGTGATTTTACTCTTTTCCTGTCTCACATAATTCTTTTGCAGGTTTTTAATTTAACTAAGTCAACAATATCCATATTCTGGCTTTGTTTGGATGATTTAGTCTTGGTTGAAATTAAATGGCTTGAATTCCATAATACACTCCTTGCCTCTGTATTTTCTTCATTGATTTTTATAAAGATTCTAGCTATTACTACATAAGGATATTCTTTATACTTCACTAAAATACTTGAAATATAAAACCAGTGATTACCTCACTGTCAAGTTTTTATTAAAGACATACCTACATTGTCCATTTTGTTTTAAGACTTACTCAGTTTTAAACTGCAATTCTCTCCATACTCCTTCCTCTTACATGACTCGCAGTTGGCTTCATATTCAATCAGCACTGTTTCTAAAATGAAGTGCCATTAGATGCTTAAGGAAGTGACTGCTTTTTTAAAGAAATATTCAGGCAAGCTTCCTTTTCCTATGCCAGTTACCTTTAGTTGCTGGACTTCTCCATTTGCTTCTTTAAGTAAACTTCAGCTAAGTCCACTGCTCTTTTTATCCTACTCTGTTTACTCATTTGTAAGTTTCTTCCATGGTATCCCACATGTTTGGAACAATGTATCATTCCTCTTCTACCAGTTCACCCTCAAAGTTAAAATTTATCTAAAAGTATCACAGGTGTCACTTTTAGGTGTATGGTCTAGACTAGATGTATTCTGAGAGCTGTTGCTAATGTCCTTTCTATACCCTCTTTTTTATCTCATTCACTCGACACATATTTGTTAGGTGCTGATCATTCATATAGTGTGTGTGCACGCGTGCACGCACACACACACACGCATGTTAATATAAATGGTCTTTGCTCTAGAAAACTTGAACTCTATTTCGGAGCATACACCAAAAGACTGAATATTGACATAAGGCAACAGAGATTCTTAGACTAAAAATGTTACTTAATAAGCAGTATTTTCCTCCCTTTTTTTCATCTCTAAGAGGTTTTTTGTAATTAAAACTCTGTATTGGATATGCACAGTGAGGGTGGAAGCCACCTCAGTATATAATTCCATACTTAGATTATAACTACAAGATGAATTGGAAAAATGTAGAGGGCAGACAATATGATATATCTGATAAAAGTTACAAGGACTATTTGGAAAAGAAGAAGAAATCAAATTGTCATTACTAATAAGGTGATCCTTGCATGGTTTTAGACAGTTCATCAGAATCATAAAATTATGTCTTTGGTCCAGTTTGTCCTGTTCCTTGTGTTTCCTCCAATTGTTATAAAGAAAAATGATTTCATGTTTGAGCTTCATCTTTATTCTAGGCAGAATGGATAGCACATGGCCATTCATGGTCATGAGAGTGCCGTGCATATTTAAGATTCAGCAGCTAAATCTTAGGTAAGATTCAGCATATGTATCATAAGGTAGTATAAGTAGCTGGAGAGACTATGGGAAAGGTCTGTTAGGCTAGGAATTCAAATGTGTTTGTATAGACAACAGGGAACCTGAAGAGATTTTAAGCAAAGTAATTACTTAATTCAGTTTGGAATTTGCTGTTAATCATAATGTAACTCCTGTTCACCATTTTTAGTAATATTTTTTACGTTTTCTCACACAGTCTCTCTTTTCTGATTAAACCAGTCTAATCACTAGGCTTATTATGTTTGTGTCCTCTATACCTTAATTTTGCATTTTTCCTCCTAAGATAATTTCTTCTCCTACTCAAATATTAAAAAGTCATTGATGATCCAGTGGTTGTTGACCAATGGTTATCTTCTTCTCAGTCTCTTCGCTTTTATAAAATTTTGTTCAGTTGATATAAGATAGAATGAATTCTTTATGTATTTGTTTATTTTTCTCCTTCTTGAATGTAAACCCCTGGAAGGCAGGTCCCGTGACCTTCAGGCTTTGCAAATGAAGGAACTGGAAAATACATGGTAATTGACTCTTTCCCTAGTCTAATCAGTAACACAGATGTGTCTTGGAATGTAGTGCATTGTTTAGCAATACTGTGAATATTAAATTGGCAAATGTCACTATTTCATGATGAACAATTTCACTTTTTTGGATAAATATAATTTTGTACAGCTATAGTATTCTTCTTTAGGAGACATATTTTTAGGCTCTTTTTTTCTTGGGTGTTGCCTTAGGTTCTTCAAAAATTTCTCCCACCCTTTGGCTCTCCCCTATGGCTCTTTTGAATCTCTGGTTATAACTTACTTCCTACACAACTCCTAGGAGCCCTTGAGTTATTTACCTTATTTTTTATCCCCCCTGCTGAGACCTCTTTGCTTTTTCAGGGTCCCTACTGAAAAGACCTTAGAGTGACCTCACATTAACTTATTTTATATGGGTCCCTTAACTGGTCCACAGGAAAATTTTACATTTGCTTTGCCATGAAAAATCCTAGGAATGCAGGCTGGTCAAGATATATTTGCATCTCTTTTAACTCGTTTTTCAGCAGCAGATAACCCATGCTTTACCATTTAGATGTATCAAAGAGTACTGTACACTACACTCTCCCCTTCCAAAAGGAAAAATAAATTGCAGGGAATACATATTGAGTATTCTCAGGGTCTCTCTTTTAACCCCTCTCTTGGGGCTTGGGGTTACCAAAGAGGCTGAAAACACAGAATTAGTATGATCCAAAGAAATCATCTTAAAATCTCCAGTATCCCCAACTTTTGTATCCTTATTGAAGGAGAAGTGTATAAGAGCTCTCTAAGCAGATTTTTGTCATATACTTGAATACTTCTTCAAGGGAAACATTTATTTTTGTAATTTATTTCAGTTCCTCTTAAGATCTCAGCCAAAATCCACATTTTGATACTGTTATATTACTAACATCTGTCACACTTTAATTATTGACATTAATTGCATTATGGCCCATTATAAAAATTTCTTAAATTTTACAAAATTTCTCTCATACTCAGATTTTTTTTTCTGGATTTTGTGGGTAGCATTTAATTGATCACTGAGGTTCCATTTAACATAACATCAGAATTGTTTTAGTCTAGGTTTCCCACTAACCAGTTGCCAAGATGGGATTAAATGTGCAAGAATTTTGTTAGGTGAAATATGCATGAAAACAAATATGGAGGAAGGTAGAGAAACCTGGGAGAGTCATAAGGCAGTAATATAAGTCTGGCTGCAGGTGAAGGAGGGAGGAAGGGAGGTGGAAGGGAAGCATCCTAGAGTGGCTTACATCTAAGGAAGTTTCAGTGAAGTCTTTGAGAAGTCCTCAGATCTCAGGAACGAGCCTGCTTGAGTCTCTCTGTCCTGTTCAGTTATTGGCTGAGTCATGGTGCAGTACAATGCAGGAATGGATCTCACAGCAGAAGAGCTGGGCCCTTGCTCAGTTATATTCCCTGTAGTTGGAGTTCTGTGAAGTTGCCAAAAGGATACTTGGATTTTCTGTCACAGCCAGCGTAAGGTAAGCAGCATAAGGTAACCATACACTCAGTGTATGGTTTTTCAGAAGGTGAATAAACAAACATTGCATTGTATTTTGAAATCTTCTCTTGATGAATACAAGAAATGTTATGGCACCAAAGTTAAAATGAATTTACACAAAGAAAAGGATGTATTAAAAGAGAAAAATGAGATTGCATGCAGAAGGCTGGAGGGTTTTTTTTTTTTTTTTTTAAGATTTTTATTTGTTGATTTCACAGACAGAGATAGGCAGAGAGGCAGGCAGAGAGAGAGGGAAGCAGGCTCTCCCTGAGCAGAGAGCCGATGTGGGGCTTGATCCCAGGACCCTGGGATCGTGACCTGAGCCAAAGGCAGAGGCTTTAACCCACTGAGCCAACTGGTGCCCCTGGAGGGGTTATTTTAACCCTAAATTCTCAGTTGTGGTTTTCACAGCAAATCACATTAGTTATTATTCAAGTATTACAGCCGTTTCTCTTTATTTGGAAGAATGTGTTGAGGGTCATCTCTTTCCTAAGTAATATGACTGTCAATAAATTACTTAACTTCTCTAAACCTCAGCATACTCACTAATAATTTAAAACAATACCTGCCTTCCCTTTCTTACAGTATTTTAGCAATAACTCAGTTGGAATTTTTTAAAAATACAAGATGTAAAAATGATTTGTAATATGAGCCTCTGCCTTCGGCTCAGGTCATGATCCCAGAGTCCTGGGATCGGGCCCCACATCGGGCTCTCTGCTCGGCAGAGAGCCTGCTTCCTCCTCCCTCTCTGCCTGCCTCTCTGCCTACTTGTGATCTCTGTCTGTCAAAGAAATAAATAAACAAAATCTTTAAAAAAAAATGATTTGTAACATGTAAAACACTGTATCAATAAAAATATTGTTACCATAATCTACATACAAAATTTAAACACAAATAGTTATGTAATCATTTATTAAAGCACATAAAATCATCAAATTTTGCCCCTCTCATTTAAGGATTCTTTCTCAGCGGTCCACCCACATCCAAGTCCCCATCATTTCTCACTGAATACTTTTCCAGTCTCCTGCAAGAGCCTCCCTGCTTGCACTCTGGTCTGGTCCTACATTGCAGCCTCCAGACCATGGCCTGGATGTTCTTTTACAACATAAATCATATCGTGTCCCTCCTTTGCTTAAAATATTCCAGCAGCTTCCCATAGCCTTTCAAATAAGATCCAAAATCCTGTATAATCACTTTATCATCTGGCTCTTGCCTATCTCTCAGACCTCATCTCATTCTACTTCACCTTGTACCAATTAAGCTAGAGCCATAATGGCCTTTTCTGGGTTGCTCCAATAAGTCAACCTCATTCTCAGCTTCGCTAGCTGTTCTCCTTGCCCAGAATTTTCAGACCCTTATATTCAAAAAGAAAAAAAAAAAAAGAAAAGAAAGAAAATTACTGCTAATGGAAACGTGTAAATAACATAGGAATTTGTAACAAGTAGTTTATTTTTATAGCAGTTGGCCAGATATCGGGAAATGTAGATGCCAACTAACCAATTAAACTATGAAGGGATGGTCATGTATTCTTCCTTTCTCTTCCTTTCCACTAATAGGAGATTTTATGACTTTTAAATCATTCAGTAAAATTTATCTTCTTTAGTATTTCTAGAAAGAAAAAAGGTGCAGAATTGTTCTTCCTTCTAGCTGTTGGGATCTCATTAGTTACCAATCATAAAATCTTCAGAAAATGGGAAGTAGCTTATAGGGGTCAGAAATTTCACTGCAAAGAGCAACGGATGTTATGCGACATACACATGGACTCAGAGAGCGAAGTTTTTAAAAATGCTTTTTCATGAAAAATTAATAAGTGTTAATGTAAATGTTAAAACACCCAAGTTGTGATTCCCGGTGTCTGGCCGTCTTCATATTTCACTGAGAGAAAATGAGAAAATGCTGCTCTATCCTAGAATACCTCAGTGTAGGTGGGATTTGTGTCTGTACCTGCTATTAACATTAATGGGATTTAATCAAATAGGGCTGATACACACATATCAGAAAAGTCACTCAAATATTATAGGTATAGCCAGTCATGGAACGTAATTCATAGTACACACAATGAAAAGTGTTTTATATAAAAACATGAAATAAAACTTACTAAGAAGTTGACTTTATAACCATTTTTGGAGTGGGTACTTAAAATATCTTTAATATTGGACTTCCTGTATTAAATAAAAGACAAGTTTATAAAGAGCTCAATAATTGGACAGGCTACATATTGATTTTTTTCTTTAGTTATATAATACTACCCACTTCTCCATCCAGAGCCATGTCGTACCGGGTTGAAGAGTGCTAGAAACATGGTCGCTGTTGTGTATTGGAATGTGGAGAGACAGAAAGGCTGTCACAGCAGTCAATAAGATCTGAGAGGTGTTGACTAATTGCCTGCTAATTACACAGTAAATTGTCTAATTAAGCTGATGGTTAATTAGGGTACGCTTGCACAGCAGTCTTGTGGAATTTGTGTCTGATGTCTGGGAAGCAGCTTGTGTAATTGGCAAACTGGTAAGGACTGGCAGAGAACATGACTGGAAAGCTCACTGCCAGTGGATGACAGAATAAGGATTTAGTGGAAACAAAAGGGTTGTCATTTTTATACTGAAGGTTTTGTTTCAGTTCTGCAGCTATTCTGCAGTGAGCAATTGACAAATACATCTGAAGCCTAAATTACGTGAGTAAAGGAAGGCTTAAAATGTGCTTCAACATGTAAAATATGCTGCTTCCTTGCCCCCTATCAGCTCTGATACACTATATCACATTATATTACTATACACATTGCGTTTTTGCAGTTCCTCTTTTTAACATATGTTATTTGCTGTTCATGTGCAAAAAAATTACAAAAATCCCCTGCATCTAAGGGAAAAATTGTCTCTTTTATGAAAAAATGAAAAGATGACAAATACGACTGTAATAGACAACTGAAATAAGAACTTTGGGCTCATTATTTTTTAATTTATGCATCACTAAGAACCATAAAATATTAGACATAAGACAGATATGTTTGGCTAATACTTTAAAGAAATAAAACAATTAATTAATTAATTAATTTTTTTAAAGCACGAGAGAACGCGCCACATGGGGAGGGGCAGAGGGGAAGGGCAGAGAGAGAATCTAAAACGGGCTCCATGCCCAGTGCTGAGGTTAATGCAGGGATCTGTCTCACAACCCTGAGACCATGACCTAAACTGAAATCTACAGTCAGATGCTTAACCAACTGAGCCACCCAGGCACCCCAAGACATTTTATTTTTAAAGAGAAAATCTCAATTTTGCCATTTATATGATTTTATCATGCAACTAGCTTTTGCTTATAATTTAGTAAAATGTAAAAAACAGAATATTTCAATATCGTATTAAATGTTTTTCACTTCTGAGTGGGTATGAATTACCTGAAAATTTGAGTGCCTTTAAAACTAGAAGTTCCAGGGGTTAGTTTTCCTGCTACTATTATTCTTTATAGCTGAGGAAGTTTAACTTCTATTTCAGAAGTTATCTATGATTGAAATACGTGCAGATTCTCTCTGTAAGTAAACTAATCCATTGAAGACTACAGGCCCCTTACAACTGAATTTAGGTACACATACATGTCGCCTCTTTGTGAGGGACCTGATACAAATGATCTTCTATTACCACTTACCACCCAGATTTCAGCATTTTTGTGGATTATAGGTTGTAGTTGAAATGAAAGGTTACAGGTGCACAATAAATCTTGGATTTGTACTTTTGTGTTAAGAAAGCAAGAGAAAATTCTGAACATTTCAAAGCTAGATATCTAAAAGATAAGAAGGCCTTAAATGAAATTATAATATCAGATTTTTTTCTGCTTTCTTAGCGAATAAAATATATGTCTGCCTATGATTGGGTGGATATATATATATTTTTTCTCACTGTTTTCCATGGAGAATTTGAAGTTCTGTATCTACTATGTTTTGAAATAGAAAGAAAGAAATACATACTATGTGCTCTCTAAAATGTCTTTGAATTAGCATTAACTTTGGAGATATATGCATGGTAAATGAAAATATTTACTATTTGAGAAGAAAAGGTGTTTTTCAACCTGTTTTTTTTTGTTTTTTTTTTTTAAAGATTTTATTTATTTATTTGACAGACAGAGATCACAAGTAGGCAGAGAGGCAGGCAGAGAGAGAGAGAGAGAAAGAGGGAAGCAGGCTTCCTGCGGAGCAGAGAGCCCAATGCGGGGCTCGATCCCAGGACCCTGAGATCATGACCCGAGCCGAAGGCAGCAGCCCAAACCACTGAGCCACCCAGGCGCCCCATGTTTTTCAACCTGTTTTAAAGCAATATTTTAAAATATTAAATCACAGATATAAAAATGATGTAAAATAAAAGTACTCTTTATTTCAGGAATAAAGAAAAAATCATATTCATTCTATGTGGAGTCTTAGGTTATGAAGTCTTTATAAAGAAATTATGCAAGATAGAAGCAAAGTGAATTTACCAAAGGGAATACAAGGCTAAACATTGAAATTGCTTATTTAAAGATATATCTCTTGAGGGGGAAAATCAGATGGAGGTCAGTGTTGCAACTTCAACCATTCTATATTTTGATCTACTCAGTTTTTCATTTTATTCCTCAGGGAGATAATATGAAAAGTATATTTATTATAAGTGATGAAAGCTTGCATAAAAAGAAATCAAGTAGATCTATCATTGTAATTAAAGTTTTAAGGAAGAATTTTTATAAGACACAACCTTAAAGAAAAATTCCTCCTTTATGTTTACATATAAATTTCGATGTTTTTTTTCTATTAAAATCCCTCCTTTATGTTTACATATAAATTTCGATGTTTTTTTCTATTAAAATCTAAATGATTTCCATTAATATACAGCTATCAAAAGAATATGTTCTACATGTCATGAGATCATATAATCCTCTGTTAAGAACTTCTTATAATACTCTAAATTAGCATATATGGTTTATTTATATTTATATATACACATGTACCTAACATATGTATATATGTGTTATGTAATCAGTTTATTTTTTTAATTCTTTAGAAAATTTTATACCTATAATTTAAAACATGCAAAGTAAAGAAATAACAATAATTAGTAACCTTAGCCAAAACCTGATTCTAAAACTCTTTTGTTTTCTTTTATAATTTAGATACCATAAAGTTTACTCTTTTAAAATATGTAACTTTTGCCATTATTATCTAGTTAATTTCAGAGTGTTTCCATCACTCCTGAAAAGAAACCCATATCTATTAGCAGTCACTCCCCATTCTCCACATCCCCTAGCCCCTGGAGCCCACTAATGTACATTTTGTCTCCATGGATTTGCCTATTTTGGACATTTTGTAAAAATGCAGTCATACAATATGTGACCTGTATTATTATTATGCCAATATTATGCCAAGTAATATAATACTGGAAAATAGATTGAGTCTAAGAGGAATCCTGAACCATGCCTGAAGGAAGAAGAGGGACATGGTGTGACAGAGTAGCATTTACAAAGTTAAGCAGAGAGGGAAAGCCGAGTGGAAGTGGGTGTTTAGCTTAACTAGAAGGATGATGTAATGAGAAGAGGGAAAATTAGGCTAGAACCAGATAATAAAGGGCCTTGTTTGTTCATTGAGAAGAGTTTAGACTTCATCTTAAAGGATAACAAATGGACATTATGCTGAGAATGATAAGACAGGCTTGGATGTACTTTTGAGAAAGGTTTCTCTGATGGCAGGGTATACAGTGTTTAGCAAATAACCACATAAGAGTGGGAGAGGGTCCAAGTATTCATTCTACAAGTGTTTCATAACAAACTACTCTATATCCAGACACTATGCTCAGGCACTGAGGTTAGCGTGGACAAATGGCAATGTTGTGGTTCATACAGTAGATAAAATTATAAGGAAGAAACACTATTGTCTCCAGGTTGGGGCCGGAGTAAGGTGAACCTGTTTGAAATGTATAAAGGAGACTCAAGTACCAGCTTTGATGTTTCATTTCATGAAGATAGAGATGGGAAGGGAGAAGGCATGACTCCAGGATCTCCAGCTTGGCAGCTGCTTATGGTTGTTCCATTCACAAAGAAAGTGAATATAGGAGGTGAAAAACATGGTTCTGCTGTTCTGTGCCATTCGCTGTAGCAGAACTTTTCAATATCAAAAGAAAACTGTCAATGGGTACTTTTATTCTCCAACTATAATTACTTCAAATATTTGGAAAGAAAAGGTCACCCTAATAGAGGAACTGCAGTTATTAAAATTGAACTGAAAATGTTAATAATTTCTCAGATGAGATATAAGCACTAATGTAGAGTTCCAAAGTTTGAACTCAATTTAATTATTCTAAAATTAGATCTAAAACTAACATCTAAAGGGGAAAAGTTAACAGAACAGGATGTTAAATCAATATGATTAATTAACTTGATATAAATAACTTGAGTATTGCTATGTTTATCTGTAAATCATTTATCATGATACCAGCTGTAAAAGAAAATCTTAATAATAATGATAATGATGTGTGTCATCCTCCCACTCGGCAGAGGTGTCATGACAAATTGTTAACAAACTGTCTTACAGCACTTCACAGACTCAAATGCTAATGTAATAATAACATAATCAATAATAATAAATTCAACAATGGAACAAATAAGTTCGATGCAAGCTTCAAAAGGCAAATTTATTAAAACTTTGAGTTCACATGTGAACTCTCTGTCTTTCCCCCTCACTCTTCCCCCGCTCCTTCTCCTCCTTCTGTCCCCCCACACCATCCTCTTTCTTTCTCTCTTTCCCTCCCCTTCTTTCTCAAGAAGGGTATTGATCATTTCCATAGAATAAGTTGCCCAATCCAGAACAGTACATAAATATGTATCTTCCATCCTCACGCTGACTTTCATTACTCAAGACCTCATTTATCCTCACTTAGAACACTGCATGAACCTCTTAAAAGGCCTGATTTCCGTGCATCTACTGGCAGAAATCAATGTACTTATTTGCAACCAAATTTATCTCCCTAAAGTATTTTTGGACATGTCTCTTCACGGTCTACCTGTAGGACAAAGTTCACACTCCTTAGTGTGTCACACAAGGCACTCTGTCATCACAACACAATATTTTCTTAACCTTCATTTCATCTATGCCTTTTCACAAAAAGACTTAGTAACAGAGGGCTAAGATTTTTTAAATGTAAGTATCCCCTCAGTAACCTTATGCTGTTTCTCGGACCCCACATGTTCTTGTTGTTATATGGTCTCTAGACCATCCTTGGACACGTGGAATTCTGGCTGCTCAAGAAAAACCTGCATAAGGGGAGTCTGCATGTTCATGGCAGATGCTGTCCATGTTCTGCCTCCCACTAGCACGTATTTATGCAGGATGCTCCCGTCTGAAGAGCCTTTCCCACGTCTGACCTATCTGGCACTTCTCTTGCTATCGTGAGTCATTATAGATATGACCCTCTTTGAAGAATTTCTCTTCCCTTTAAACTGTGTTCCCATATACCTTTGAAGTTCTAGAACTTCCTGCTTTAATAGGAGGGAGACAAAAATTGCAGCTCTGTCCCTAACACACCATATATGTAGCCTTGTAAAATGGAGTGGGCGAACCAACTATTAGCTCCCTTCTGTTCTGCCATGCTACATGCTTCATTAGAACATTTTAATTTTTCTTTAGAATCACTTGAGTACCAGATCCATCTCCCTCTAAAAAATATTAGCACTGGGTATTTATTGTTTAAATAGTACATTTCAGGCATTCTGAAACCCACATAATGTACCCTTCCTCTTTTACTCCCAGTAACTCACTGTGTGAGATGTCACAATCCCTACTGCATGGACAAACTGAGGCTTAACGATTTCCGAATTCCCTTGGTTTTTTTTTTTGTGTCCCCTACAGTCACAGTTCAGTGCCACAAAGACAGCAGACACTCGGCAAATACTGAGTTTAAAAAATCCCAATATGAAATAGAAGAGAGAACTCTTCTATTTCATATTGGGATTTTTTATCCTTCCAGATGAAAATGTGGTATGATTTATCATATGATAAAAATTGATCAGAAGTGTTCTTTTGCCATCATTTGGCTACAGGTTGAATTTAAGTTGCTGTAGGCTTTCAGAAAAGAAATAAGAAACCTGTTACAAGATGGACTATGGGCCCTCTTCAGGACCCTATTTTCTGGGACAAGCTTTCTCCCTCATAAGTCCCCACTCTTGGGATCATGTTTCACTATTCACTGATAATGATTGTTTTGTTGGTTTTATTTCCCTGGCCTACCTTCTGGGAAGAACGTTTCACATCTCATGAGTGACACCTGATTTGGGACGAATATGATTTTGCTCCAAAATTCAACCACTTTACTAGCAAGATTGTATGTCAGGTAAAGCAGATTCAAATCCAGAACCCCCAGAGAGAAGGAGATGACCCTGAACTCACCCCTTTATCTCTTAAAAATTTAAACACTATAGATAATTTGACAGGCAATGAAAGTTTCTTCTGAATTGAACTCCTCTGGGCCCTGGATTTCCATGGCTTCCTTCACTACTTGTGTTTTAGTACGGTGATATGAATATGAAAATCCTTGGTACTAGGGGATTATCTTCTCCCCAGTGTTCTGTGCAATATTTTAAAGGTGTCCCGACGTTATAGACTATGCTGAAATAATACAGCCTACTTGATATTACATTCTGTATTCATATTTACTATAAAATGTCTTGCTCCAGCACATTCCTTAACTTCCTATAGAGAAGGATATAATGTACAACAGAGAAGTGCATTTTTTAGAAACACTGAAATGAAAGTTGTTGATTTTAAAAGACATTTTGTCACAGATGAGTGAGGGAGAAAGAGATCAAACCAGCAGGTCTAGCCAATCCAAGGCTTCATTCATGCATCTCTTCTGCTTAGTGCTTTCCCCTTCGGTATCATTAGCATTTTCATTTCGAAAAATGACAGTCTGCCGTGGAAGCAGTAAAAATGTTCAACCTGTGGTTTAAATTATTGATTTTTTAGAATATTGAAGCAGTATTTCAAATGGATTTTGTTAGAGATACTTCTGGGTGGGGGGTTTCAAAGGTAATTTGATATCCAAAACCTGTATATTTCAAAGACTTTCCATTCTTTGAATTTCTTTAGAATCTGGTTGATTGGATAAAAATGTTTATTGTCTTCGGGATTATAAGTAGCAGATCATTGCTGCTTGAACTTGAAACATATATCTGCAGACTGTGCTCTTCATGATTTATGGTGTATGTTCAGACTGTGATCAACTGGCAAAATAAATCTTCATTTGGAAACAAAAGCTAATTTTAAAGGGAAGGAAAACATGCTATGATTTACATGCATAGAAGGTCAGTAGTCCAATTGGTAGCTAATTTGTTGTAAAAAAGCATGCAAGGTGTGGTTCTAGAAGAAGAGATTTTAATGAAGCTACTCAAATTTTATTATGCTAATAGGGAGTAGAGTGTGGCTTCAGTGATTTTCCTTAAAATCTTTTTAAGTCTCTCACCACAGTCAACACTCACATATGAACAGAAAATGTTTTGACAAGGAGCAGGATTACTGACTGCTGTGTGATGCTGTGCAGGTAGTTTGCTATTCGCAGCATGTTTCTACTTATGGAAAAAAGCTACTTAAAAAATTACATTATATCAAAATGACTTGATCTGCAATCATTCTAGTAGTCGAAGACCTGTTGAAGTCAATGAGGGCTTGGAGTGCAAATTTAGGACTGTATCGAGCTTAATATGTGGAGAATTGCATCATATCTTGTGATGTCAAGTATCGCACAGCAATGGGATGGCACACATTTAAAATAAAACCTGATATTCTCTCTTTGACGAGTGTAAATGAATTAAAAACACTGTATCAGAAGAGATCTTTTTGAGGCATTGAGATATAAAGGGAAGTCTGCTACTAAATGCATCAGATGTATCCGTAGCTGTGAATGTTCTAAACAGCTTAAAAAATGCCTTCCCAATGGCAGTACTACCATGAAAGCAGGTTGGAGAATCTGCTGATGGTGCTACTTTTGGGGGGAAAATGCTTAATCTGAGGGTGTAAAACCCAAAGATCAAATATTTTTGTAGAGCTTCCTTCCTCTGAAAACTGTAGAGTTGAAAATATGACCAAAACAATTTATATATTATTATGACATAAACCGTCTGATTTAATCTTCATGCCAGAACTTAGAACTAAAAATTTTACATTTTTCATATTGCTTAATAATATAACAATTAAGAAAACAAGAGTCCCAGCAAAGTAAGTAAATTACTCAGGGTCACACAGCTATTAAATAGTGAAGCCAGAGTTCTTGCTCAGGTTTATATAACTCCAGAAGCAATGGTTTTCTACTATACAACATGCCTCCCTTTCGTCTTTAACCCACTGAGCCACTCAGGTGCCCCATCCTTTTAGTCTTTAAAAATAACATCAGTAGCAGTTAAAAAAGAAAATAAAGATACAGAAGAGTTGTGAGCCCTCATAGTTACACAGTATTTGTGATATTTCATTCCAGACTTACGTCTGGTCTCTTCCCCCATCCATTAGGTGCTTACCTGATTGAAAACAATTCCTGTGTGTTTAGGTCTCAGGTGCTGTATGTGAATTAACTCACTAAATCTCCACAAAAATTTTATGCAGTATATATTAATATTAGTCTCATTAAATAGAGGAGGACATGAGACATAGAAACGTTGCTCTAATGAAACCATTAGTAAGTGGTAAAGCAGGTGAGATACCTATCTAAGGAATTGTTGTGAATATTCAGTGAAGTAGTGAAGATACATAAATTATCAATACTTTACGGGAAGGAAGTTGAGTGACAGAAGGGTAAGTGACTTGTCCAACCAATATCACATGGCAGTCAGTTTTGCATAATGATAAAGTAATAGATATATGTCTTGGTATTTAGCAAGTTATTAAAGTGCAGGCTTAGAGGAAGAATCACTTATTTGTTGAACAATGAACTAATGATTAAAGCCTAGTTCTCCAGTTTGGTAGGGGATTTTGTGTAAGTTATTTCAATTCTAAGTTTTAGTCTCTTTGTAAAATTGTTGTAATGGAATATCTATAACTGTAATTTACTGAGTTTGCCCATATGTCAAGTACTTTTAAAGCGTGTGATACGAGTAAAATCTAAACAAGCATTTAGGACATAGTAATTGCTCACCAAAGGCTAACATTATTAATGTATTTTTTCATTATCATTATATTAGGAGAGGATTAGCTTTTTGAGGAACCTACATCATGTTTTCCAGAATGACTGAACCAATGTATATTCCCACAAACAGTTCACAAGGGTACCCTTTTCTCTGTATCCTCACTAACACTTGTTTTTATTTCTTGTCTTCCTGATTCTAGTCATTCTGACTGGCGTGAGGCAATCTCTCATTGTGGTCTTGATTTGTATTTCCCTGATAATGAGTGATACTGAGCATTTTTTCATGTGTCTGTTGACTATCTGTATTACTTCTTTAGAAAAATGTCTAATCAATTGGATTATTTTTGGAAGTTTTTTTGATACTGAGTTGTATAAATTCTTTGTACATTTTGGATATTACCTCATCAGATGATTTGCAAATATATTTTCCTATTCAATAGGTTGCCTTTTTGGTTTTTTGTTTTGTTTTGTTTTGTTTTGTTTTTGTTTCCTTCACTGTGCAAAAGCTTTTTCTATTTGGTATAGTCACAATATTTTATTTTTGCTTTTGTTTCCCTTGCTTTTGGAATCAGATCTAGAAAAATGTTGCTCAAGTCAATATTATAAAAATTACTCAGTATGTTCTAAGATTTTTATGGTTTCGTGTCTCGCATTCAGGTCTTTAGTCCATTAAGCTTTTTAATTTGATGTAGTTTTAATTCTTTATTTTTTTAATTTTGTTTCACTTCCCTGGCAAAACATATCTACAAAAATATTGCTGAAGTTGATGTCCAAGAGACTGCTGTATACCTTTTTAAGAGTTTTATAGTGTCAGCTTTTAAATTTATATCTTTAATCCATTCTGAGTTTATTTTTATGTATGGTGTAAGAAAGTGATCTAGTTTCATTCTTTGCATTACCTGTCCAGTTTTCCCAACACTATGGAGGAGATTTTCTTTTTCCCATAGTATATTTGTGCTTCTTAGATCATAGATTCATTGACCATGTAAGTGTGGGTTTACATCTGGGCTCTTAACTCTGTTCCATTGATCTATGTTTCTATTTTGGTGCCAGTACCATGCAGTTTTGATTACTATATACTTGTAGTATAATTTGAAATCAAGGATTGTGATACCTCCAACTTTTTTTTTTTTAAGAATTTATTTATTTGACAGAGAGAGATCACAAGTAGGCAGAGAGGCAGGTAGAGAGAGAGGAGAAAGCAGGTCCCTGCCGAGCGGAGAGCCCGATGCGGAACTCAATCCCAGGAACCTGAGATCATGACCTGAGCTGAAGGCAGAGGCTTAACCCACTGAGACACCCAGGTGCCCCTCCAACTTTTTTTTTTTAAGATTTTATTTATTCATTAGAGAGAGAGAGAGAGAGAGAGAGTGCATACAAGCAGGGGGAGAGGCAGAGGGAGGAGGAGAAGAGGGAGAGCAGACTCCCCACTGAGCTGGGAGCCTGACATGGGGCTTGATCCCTGGATCTAGAGATCATGACCTGAGTCGAAGGTGGACAGTTAATCATCTGAGCCACCCAGGTGACCCTCCAGCTTTTTAATTCTCTGAAGACTGTGTTTATTAGGGTCTTTTGTTTATCCGTGCAGATATTAGTTCTGTGAAATATACTATTGGCGTTTTGTCTGAGATTGCATTAAATATGCAGATTGATTTGTGAATATGGACATTTTAATGATAGTAATTCCCCCACTCCAATGACATGTTCTATGTTTCCATTTATTTATGTCATCTATAATTTCCTTCATCAATGTCATATAGTTTTCAGCATATAGTTCTTTCACTTCTTTGATTAAATTTATTTCTAGGCATTTTGGCATTTTATTCTTTTTGATGTGATTATAAATGAGGTTGTTTTCTTAATTCCCCATTCTGCTGTTTAATTATTAGTGTATAGAAACACAACAGATTTCTATAGATTGATTTTGATCCCATAGTTTTGCTAAATTCATTTATTAGTTCTTACAGTGTTTTGGTGGAGACTTTGCAGTTATAGTATGTAGGATCATAGCAAATAATGACAGCTTTGCTTCCTTAGCAGTTTGGATTCATTTTACTTCTTTTTTCTTGTCTGATGGCTATCCAGTACCATGTTGAATGGCAGTGGTGAGAGTGGACATCCTTGTCTTGTTCCTGATCTTAGGGGAATTATTTGTAGATTTATCATTATGTTAAAGCATGTTTCCTCTATACACACTTTGTTGAGAATTTTTACCATGAAAGATGTTGCATTTTGTCACATGTTTTTCTACATGTATTTGAAATGATCACATGATATTTATTCTTCATTTTGTTAGTGGGGGGGTATCATGTTGATAGATTTATGCATATTTAACCATCCTTGCATCCCTAAATAAATCCCACTTAATTGTGGTGAATGATCCTTCTAATGTATTTTTGAGTTTAGCTTGCTAAAATTTTGTTGAGGATTTTTGACCTATGTTCATCAGGAATATTTCTCTGTAATTTTCATTTTTTGTAGTGTCTTTGGTTTTGTATCACGGTAATGCTGGCCTTATAGAATGAATATGGAAGCTTTCCTTCCTCTTCTCTTTATTAGAATAGTTTGAGAAAGATAGGTATTAACTCTTCTTTAAATGTTTGGTAGCAGGGCACCTGGGTCTCCCAGTCAGTTAAGTGATTATCTTCAGCTCAGGTCACAATCCTAAGGTCCTGAGATCGAGTCCCACATCCGGCTTCCTGCAGAGAGCCTGCTTTTCCCTCTCCCTCTGCCACTCCCCCTGCTTTGTGTTCTTTCTCTCTTTAAAATAAATAAATTTTTAAAAAGTCTTTATAAAATAAATAAATAAATAAATGTTTGGTAGCATTCACCTGTGAAGCCATCTGGTCCTGGACTTTTGTCTGTTGGGAATTTCTAACTGCTTCAATTTCATTGCTAGTAATTGGTCTGTTCAAATTTTCTATTTCTTCCTGATTCAGTTTTTGAAAGTTATGTATTTCTAGGAGCTTATCTATTTTTTAATCCAATTTACTAGTATATAATTTTTTGTAGTAATGGCATAGTTTTATGGGTTTTTTTTTGCATTTCTGTACTATCAGTTGTAACTTTGCTTTCATTTCTGATTTTAGTTATTTCAGCTACCACTTTTTTTTTCTTGATTAGTCTAGCTAATGATATATCAATTTTGTTTATCTTTTTAAAGAATCATTGTCTCATTGATCTTTTCTATTACTTTTTAGTCTTCATTTTATTTCTACTCTGATCTTTATTATTTTCTTACTTCTATTGATTTTGGGGTTTCTTCTTTTTTTAGTTCATTTGGGTGTGAAGCTAGATTTTTTATTTGAGATTTTTTTCTGTTTGATGAGCTATGACTGTATTGCTATAAACTTCCCTCTTGGGGCACCTGGGTGGCTCAGTGGGTTAAGCCTCTTCCCTCCGCTCAGGTTGTTATCTCAGGGTCCTGGGATCAAGTCCTGCATCTGGCTCTCTGCTTGGCATGGACCCTGCTTCCCACTCTCTTCCTGTCTCTATCCCTACTTGTGATCTGTCAAATAAATAAGTAAAATCTTTAAAAAAAAATAAAAACAAAATAAAAACAAAAACCTTCCCTTTTAGAAGTACTTTTGCTATGTCTCAAAGATTTTGAACTGTAGTGTTTCTCTCTTTCTTTTTCTTTTTAAGATTCTATTTATTTAAGAGAGAGTGAGCTAGAGAGAGAGCACAAGCTAGGGGGGAAGGGAGGCAGAGGGAGAAGCAGACTCCCCACTAAGCAGGGAGCCTGACATGGGGCTCAATCCCAGGACCCTGGGATCATAACCTGAGCTGAAGGCAGACATTAACCAACTGAGCCACCCAGACAGGCACCCCTGTAGTGTTTCTCTTTTTATTTCTCCAAGTATTTTTTTAATTTCCTTTTTGATTGCTTCTTTGACCCATTAGTTGTTTAATAACATGTTATTTAGCCTCCTTTTCTTCTAGTTTCTTCTAGTTTTTCTTTTCTTGTAATTGATTTCCAGTTTCATACCATTGTAGTCAGAAAAGATACTTGATATAATTTCAGTCTTCTTAAATTTATTGAGACTTATTTTGTGGCTTAATATGATGCATCCTGGAGAATGTTTAATGTGCACTTGAAAAAAGTGTATTCTGCTGTTTGGGGATGCAATGATCTCTATATATCTGTTAAGTCTCTCTCATGTAATGTGTTGTTCCAAGCTATTGTTTCCTTATTGGTTTTCTGTCTGTCTTAATGATTTATTCATAGATGTAAGTAAGGAATTAAAGTCCCCTAATATTTTTGTATTATTGCCAATTTCTCCCTTTATGTCTTTTAATACTGCTTTATATATTTAGGTGTTCCCTTGTTGGGTGCATAGATATTACAATTGTTATATCCTCTTGCTGGACTAATCCTTTCATCATTATATAAACATCTTTTTAATCCTTTTTTGTCTCTTATTAAAGTCTACACTATGTGATATGAGTATTGCTACTTCAGCTTTTTTTTTTTTGCCTCCTTTTGGATGGTATGTTTTTTCCATCCTTTTAATTTTAATTTGTATGTCCTTATGTCTGCAGTGAGTCTCTTGTAGGCTACATTATAAATGGATCCTGTTTTTTTTTTTTTAAATCCATTCAGTCACCTTATGTCTTTTGATTGGAACATTTAGACCATTTATAAATAAAACCATTTTTGACAGGTATATACTTCTTGCTATTTTGTTAATTATTTTTAGGTTGTTTTGTAGTTACTCTCTGTTCCTTTCTTCTTCTCTTGCTCTTTTTCCATGTAGCTTGATGACTTTCTTTAGTGTTGTGGTTAGATTCCTTTCTCTTTATGTTTATATATCTATTATAGGTTTTTGGTTAATGATTACCATTGAATGCATATATGACACACTATATTGTATACCAGTCTATGTTGACTTGGTGGTCTCTTAATTTCAAGCACACTATATAAGTACTAAATGTTACTTCCTTCTTTATGTTTTATGTATGTGATGTCATATTTTTTAAAATTTTTCTTTAAATTTCAGTTAGCTAACAGTGCAATATTAGTTTCAGGTGTACAATATAGTGATTCAGCACTTCCATACATACTTCCATACCCAAGGTATGATGTCATATTTTACACCTTTTTATTTTGTATATTCTTTGACTAGTATCTGTATATATACTGATTTTACTACCTTCGTGTTTTTATCTCACATGATTGATTTACAACATTTACTATATATTTGCTTTTAGCTGTGAATTTTTTTTCGTTTTTTATAATTTTCTTATTTCTAGGTGAAGCCTTTTCTTTTCACTTAAATAATTCCCTTTAATATTTCTTACAAGGCTGATTTAGCAGTGAAGAACTCCTTTAACTTTTATTTCTTTAGGAAACTCTTTATATCTCCTTCAGTTATGAATGAAAACCTTAATGGGCTATTAAGTATATTGGGTGCAGATTTTTTTTTTCCTTTCCTTTCAGCTTTTTAAATATATTATGCCACTCCCTTCAGGCTTTAAATTTTCTGCTGAAAAATCAACTGATGACCATATGGGGTTTCCCTTATATAACTGCTTTTCTCTTGTTACTTTTTTTCTTTTTTTAAAGATTTTATTTATTTTTTTGACATCAAGAGATGGCAGAGAGGCAGGTGGGGCCGGAGCAGAAGCAGGCTCCCCACTGAGCAAAGAGCCTGATGTGGGGCTCGATCTCAGGACCCTGGGATCATGACCTGAGCCAAAGGCAGAGGCTTTAACCCCTGAGCTACCCAGGCACCCCTTCTCTTGTTACTTTTAAGATATTCCCTTTACCTTTGATTTTTGCCATCTTAATTATTATGTGTCTTGGTGTAGACCTCCTTGGGTTCATCTTATTTGAGATTCTCTGTGACTCTTGGATCAGGATACATATTTTCTTCCTCAGGTTAGGGAAGCTTTCAGCTATTATTTCTTTAAATAAGTTTTCATCATTTTCCCTTTCTTCTGAGATCCCTAAAATGTTAATGTTTTTATACCTGATGATGGCTCAGAGTTCCCTTAACCAAATCTCAGTTTTTATTATTCTTTTCTCTTTTTGCTCTTCAGCTTGGTGGCTTTCTGTTACTCCACCATCCAGATTGCTGATCCATCTTCCACATCTGTTTAACTGCTGTTTATTTCATCTAGTGTATTCATTTCAGTCATTGTATTCTTCAGCTCAAACTGAATCTCTTTTATTTTTTCCATCTGTTTGTGAAGTTCTCACTGAGTTCCTTCACTCTTTCCTTAAGTCCCATGAGTGTCTTTGTGACTATTACTTTGAACACTTTATCAAGCATATTGCTTATCTCTGTTTCATTTTATTCTTTTTCTGTTGTTTTGTCTTTTTCTTTCACTTGTCATCTTCTCAGGTCATCTTCTTGTCTTCTCATCTGTCTAATTCTCTGGGTTTGTTTCTGTGTATTACATAGACCAGCTACATCTTCTAGTCTTGAAAGTAGTAGCCTTGTGTAGAAGGGATCCAGTGGTGCTTTGTACCACAATACTTGTTGGTCATAAGGACCAGGAACTCCACGGCTATCACCTGTATGGGTTGCATGCACCCTCTTGTTGTGGCAGAGCTGCTGTGGGTACATTGGTGGGCTGGACTTGCCCCCTGTGTGGCTGGCTGGGAGGCTCAGTTGCAGCTGTTGTGGATGTGCTGGTGGGCAGTGCTTGTTCCACACACTACTGACCTAAAGACCTCACTACATGCTTGATGGCATGTGGGGCTGGCCCTCAGCCTGGCTGTCTCCAGTAAACCATTACACATACTGCAGGCACACTGTTGGGCAGGGATTGATTCCCCCTCCTTAGGGCAGAAGTCATCTTTTGAGGAGCACCAGTCCTGGTTGTGGTTGCCCACCAGATGCAGTGGTGTGAGAGCTGCTTTGGAGGGGATGTGCCAACGGGAGCAGGTTGGGTGGGGCAAGCTTCAGGGTAACACTGGAATCAACTTCTTCCAGATTCTTGTCAATGAAGATATTTTGACTTCCTCCTTTGTATCTTGAATGCTCTTAATGCTTCTAGAATGGTGAATCCTTTCCAGGTTTTCAATTTACTTTGCCAAGACCCATCAGAGGAATCAACGTTTATAGCATCTATAGCTTTATAAAGATTTATTTATTTATTTTAGAGAGAGAGTTGGCATGTGAGAAGGTGACAGGGACAGAAATAGAGCGAGAGAAGCAAACTCTTGGCTGAGTGCAGAGCCCAAACCAGGGTTAAATCTCATGACCCTGAGATCATGACTTAAGCTGAAATCAAGAGTCTGATGCTTAACCAGCTTAGCCACACAGGTGCCCCAATCCTAAGATATTTTAGAGATAAAATAAGCAATCCACATACAGTGGTCCCTCCCTTATATTCCAAGACCCCCAGTGGATGCCTGAAACCACAGATAGTACAAAACCCCAAATATACTATGCTTTTTCCTATACATATATAGGTATCATAAAGTTTAATTTATGAATTAAGCACAGTAAGAAATTAATAGCAATAACTAATAATGGAATAGAGCAATTATGACAATTATACTAGAAAAAAGTTATGTGAATGTGGTTTATCTGTCTCTCTCAAAATATCCCATTGTGCTGTATTCTTCTTCTTGTGATGATGTGAGATGATAAAACACCTCCATGATGAGAGAAAATGAAGTGAATGATATAAGCAATGTGATACAGTGTAAGGCTACTATTAACCCCCGTCATTATTTTGGAAGGAGGATCATCTTCTTTACTGCAGCTGACCATGGGGTAACTGAAACTATAGAAGCAAAAACATGGATAAGGGGGGACTATTTAAAAAGGGAGAATCTTAAAAAATAAATAAATAAAAATAAAAAGGGAGAATCTTAAAAAGCAACCTTGGGTATTAGAAGACATTATCTTTAAAAAAGATCTAAGGAATATTGTTTTTAATAATGAATTCTGCACTAACCAAAGTATCAATCAGAAATGAAGGGAAGAGTGGCGCATTTGCTTCCCATTAGCCCTTTCTCAGGAAGCTACTGAAGAATACGCTGCACTAAACAAGGAAATAAATGAAGGGAGCCAATGCTGGTCTTAGTCAGAAGGAATTTCTGGTAGGACTGCAAAGGAAAATTCCAAGATGAGAGGTGAATTTCTGGGAAGAATTTCTCAGGAAAGAAATGAAACTGCTCAGTTATCTGATAAATTTGACTTTGTAAGAAATCAGATCATGAGCCCTTTTATGGAGTTACTATGGCATGTGGAGACTCTCAGACTGTGATTCAGGAAAAGCCAAGTAAATGAAGAAAGAACATTTAACCTGGGTGGGAGTGGGAGGAGAGAATAGTACAAGAAAAGAAAGGGAAAGCTTGTAGACCACTGTTACTGCAAGGAACCAATGTTTACATAGTTACAAACATAAAATTGTTGATTGTAGATTTAACTGAAAATGTCTTCAGATGTGTTGGGAGGTTGGTGGAGAATAAATGTGTGGGAGAGGTTATAGCAAGGACTAAAACCTTAACTTCCGTAATTGGAAGGTGACGTCAATGGTTGGCAGGGGATTTTCTCTCTGGTACCAATCAACACAGAAATGTAGACTTTTTCCTTCAGTTGCTACTCATGTTACGAGAACTGAATTTACTATCTCTGATTCCTCAATATTAACAGTAAAATTCTTCCGTCATCACTAATGAAACTGGTCTGCAAAGATCCTTTATTTATCCAAACCAGTTTTTTAGCCATGTGTGCCTAATCTGGCTCAACCCTTACTAAAAACAAAACAAAACAAAAACAAAAAGCCACCAACAACAAAAAACACACACAATGGAATTGAAGTGTGTATTTTCTATTAGAGTACTCACATGGAAACAGTATCTTTGCCTCAAGTTCTTCACCCTAAATAATCTAATGATGTCAGTCAATACTTATAGAATTGTAGCAATCTTAAACTCTAATGGAGAAAGAAAAATATAGGTGTCTGTGATGTGTGCATTGATTTTAGCAGTTCATCCTTAGTGGAAAATGTAATTGAATATGTGTTCAGGTGGATAACACCACTTTAAAGGAGGAATAAGACAGTTTAATGCAATGGGAAGAACTGGATACATCCACATATTAAATAACTGTATAGTTCACTGATTGACAGTAAATCTTTGTATCTGGAATATATATTCCCCTGAACCCCTTTCTCAACAATGGTACTGTGTTTCTTCAGTTGTTGTCAAGTTGACATGTAATATACCTTTTATAACTTTTAATGTGATAGACCTTTTATTCCTCCTGCTCCCCATGGGGAAAACGAATGCTTCTGCTTTAGTAAATGCAATGTGGGGAAAAGTACTTTCAGTGCAGTAATGATTTATAATCCACCCTCAGTGCTCTATATCATTCTCTAGGAATATGTGTGACTGTGTGTGCATCTAAACATATCTCTGTGTGTGAATGAAAATACATTCAAAGAGAGGGAGAAAGTAGAACTCATAGAGTTTTATAAGAGCCACTGGTAATTTAAAATATTTGTTAGATAAAAATCAGTGTCAATGCAGGTATCCATGAAATGAAACAATAAAAGGAACCATGGCTTTTTCTTTAAGAGATAGTTTTAACTTCATCAAGGTTTTAAGGTTGCAATAAAATAGTTATATTGGAACATGTGATTTTATTGATCTATTTATTGTCTATCTCTTATAGTAGAATGTAAGTTCCGTGAAGGCAAGTATATCATTGATATTATTCACTCATTTTTTGAAAAATAGCTGCATAGTTCTTATACTATGGATTAGATATGGCACTGTTTATCTAACTCTTTCTTTCTTGACGCACATTTGGATTTTAGGAATTTTTGTTACTATAAAATGTGCCTACTGGTCCTTGTACTATTACTTCTTCCTATACTAGATGCTTAAAAAGGGAATGGTAGTTCAGAAGTGTAGTTGACCCTTGCATAATTCAAGGGACTGGGGGGACGCCAACCCACACAGTAAAGATCCACGTATGACTTTTGACTCCCCTAAAATTTAACTACTAAGAGAGTGCTATTGATGGAAGAAGTCTCACCAATAACAGAAAAATAGATTAAGACATATTTCTAATGTTATATGTGTTGTATACTGTATTCTTATAATAAAATAAGCTAGAGAAAAGATGTTATTAAGAAGATCATAAGGAAGAAAAGTACAGTTAGAGTACTGTATGTGGATCTACTGAAAACATCCGTGTATAAGTGGACCTGCACTGTTCAAATCCATGCTGTTCAAGGGTCAACTGTATATATATTATTTAATTTGAAAAACACTGAAGATTAGTTTCCAAAAATGTACTAGTAGTTCACACATTCAGTAACGTAAAAGCATCCATCCTCACTACCACCTCCAACACTGTTTATTATTCCTCTTTTAAACTGTTTCCATCTTGTAAAATCCGATGAGCGAAAAAAGGTATCCCTTGGTTCTCGTGTGCATTTTCCTGACTGCTAGTAAAGTTGCACACTTCTTCACGTTGTTATTTCCTTTTCTTCTATGAAATGACTGCCCATCCTTTGACTATTTTTCTCTCCCACCAACCTTATTGGAGAAGAATTGACAAATATTGACTGTTTTTCATTTGGGTCAATTGCCTTTAACATTTGAGGAACATTTCTGCATATAAAGGATAGTAATCTTTAACATACTGATTTTCATATCATATTTTCTTTTAGCCTACTTTTTATAACTTTTTTAAAAGCAAAGTTTGCCTTTAGCAAAGTAATATGTACACTAGGTTAAACATCAAATAATACTAAAAGTACTTTCATGAAATTCATTTGTCCCCTATCCCACCTTTTCACACTTTCTGGTTTTGTTCTTGCAAAGCAACTACTTTCAGTTCTTACCACATTTTAGGTTTTTTAAATCCATCCTTCTAAATAAGGTATTTACATTGCGATTTTTTAAAGCTAGATATCTCCCATTGACGTCCTGTTATAGTTCCTAAGGTTTTAGTTCTCGATTAATGTTTATCTTACTATCTATGTGAATATTATTCATTGTTTACCTGAGGCAAGTACAATGGTTATATTTCCTTTGTCTTACAAATATTCATTTTTTAAAAATTTTTTTTATTTTTTATTTTTTAAAAACATATATTTTTATCCCCAGGGGTACAGGTCTGTGAATTGCCCAGTTTACACACTTCACAGCAACAAATATTCATTTTACATGGACTTTATAATTGCATCTTAGAAACTTTTTTTAATAAAACTATCATTAATTTTTAAGTATATTTTACCTGATTTTTTACATATATATATATATATATATATATATATATATATATATGTACTTTTCCCCACAGAATTCCAAAAGCTCAGTCAGTTTTATTCTGTCTTCCGCAGATCAACTTCTCTTGTTCTAATCTAGACTCATATATCTGAGTCTTCAGATTACTGTATGCTACTCTCCATGTTTCCTGAATCCTGTTTCTTCCTTTCTCGGTTTGAACTCTTATTTTCCTAAAACTGAGCCTCCAGAAACTTTAATCAGAAAGAGTGTATAGTCAGTGTATTTTTAGAATTTTTGCAGATATAAATTTTGTAGCTTAAAAATAATTTCTCTTCAAAAATTTGAAGGCATTATTTCTTGCTTTCTAGTGTTTAAATGGTGCTATTTAGAAATGTTTTTCAGGCAGAAAGAAATAGAAGAAAAGCAAGAAGTTGCAGTATGTATATCAGGGAAGCAAAACTTTTTCAGAAATTCTCAGATTGTTTTTCACTGGCCAGATGATGGCCTCCCCTGGGTGGAAAGGATTTTAAAGAGGCAAGTCTTAAATTGGGTACATTGTCCCCTAAAAAATGTCAGGATTCTGTTAGTAAGAGCAAAAACAGAATTTGATTTTATTCATACTTTATGGAATTCTATATAAGAAAAATACCAAAGACCTATTATAATAATATTATATATGACTCATTCAGATTAAGCAAAAAATTAGGGAATATATTCATAATGATAAAATTACATGTCTGTATGCATTTTCTACATTATATACCAGCATGACACTTTGTACCTAAATATGAATAACAAACACATGCCTCATCTCTGTCATTTATTTTGATGTCATTTATTAATTTTAATGGATAAGAACTGATACGGAGTAATTGCCCTCTAAATTGTTGCTAAGTGAATGAATAAGTATAATAAAAATATCTAATATACAATAAGTAGGAGTAATATTAATCTGTACATTGTTTTAAGGATAGCTGACTTCATACCTACACACTAATCAAAGAATATCAAATTCCAGAAGTTACTAATCAGAATCCCCAGAAATTTAAAATGTGAAATATGTCTGCCAGTACTCCTGATCTTTATCTAATTTTAAATATATCTTTGGTATGTTTTCATATATTTAGCCTAACGTTGAGAATGTGTAGAGGTTGGCTATATTAGCATTTGCACTTCACTATGTTTATGTTCATATTTGCTCAGAAAATGAAATGATTACGTTTCCATTCTTTTCCCCTAAATTGCATTGTTCATCATTAGAAGAAGATTTCATTATAACTTGGAATTTGTCATGTGAGTGACTGATGATCAATATTTAATATCTGTTCAAAAATTCAGTGTCATTTTTTGGTTTTATTGAGGTATAGTTGGTTTACAAAAATTTGCATACATTTAATATATACATCTTGATGAGTCTGGACATATGTAAACACTCATTCTATCACCACAACAAGGTGATTTCCTTGTGTTTTTTTGTGGATTTTGTTTTGTTTTGTTTTGTTTTTGGTAAGAACACTTAACATGAGATCTATCCACTTAACAGATTTTGAAGTGCGTAATACCATATTGTTTTAATTATAGGTGAAATTTTGTACAGATCTCTAAAACGTACCCATCTTACAGAACAGAAACCTTAGAGCCATCACTAATAAACACGTACCCATCTTACAGAACAGAAACCTTAGAGCCATCACTAATAAACAAGGGAATGTGGATCAAAATCACCATTAAATATCACCTCATACCTGGACTGTTATAAAACAAACACACACACACTCTAGTCATAAGTGTTGGTAAGGTTGTGGAGAAACTGGAATCCTTATATTGTATTGGTGGGAATATAGCATGGTATAGCTACTGTGAGAGATATTATGGAGGTTCCTCAAAAATTTAAATAGAGCTGCTATGTGATCCAGTAATCCCACTTCTGGATATATATCCAAAAGAATTGAAATGAGAATCTCAAAGTTTTAAACGAGGCTATCTGTACCTTTGTGTTCATTGCAGCATCATTTGCAATAGCCAAGATATGGAGATGACCCGTATGTACATTGACAGATGAATGGATAAGGAAATTGTGTTACGTATCTATGTAATGAAATATTATTCAGCTATAAAAAGTGAAGGAAGTCCTGCCATTTGTGACAACATGGATGAACCTAGGGAACATTATGCTAAGTGAAATAAGCCAATCACAGGAGGACATATCCTGCATAATTCCACTTACATAAAGTATCTAAGAGAGTCAAACTCATAGGGAATTGCTTTTCAAAAATTCAGTATCAGTGAATTGGAGAATATTTTATTTTCTTCTTTTTCTAAGGCTATTTGGATAAAGATTGGGGTTTGTGATAAAATTTCTAAACCCTTCTCTTTTTTAAAAGTGATGTTTATTAAAAATAGGGTATCACACAAATACAAAATATCAGCTGAATATGGATTTATAGGCTTAATTCCATCACTATTAATTAATACACTTACAGTAGGTATGTCAGCCTCATTTTGATTGCAACAACTTAAGTTGAAGTGAAAAATATAAGGGGATGTCCCACAGATCCCAAAGACATGAAGGCAGTTGTTTGACGAAGAAAATATAATAAAAAATTGAAACCGTATCTGGACTCTTTGAAATTATTGCCGCTGAATCAATCTAAAGTTTTGTGTGTAGCTTTTGTAACCAAATAGATGAAGGAGAGAAGAGGGGGTTATTGGGAAAGAAGTGCTGCATTGATTATCCAATAGGTGTCTACTACACTATTCTCAAATATTTTAGTTAAGAAGAACTCTAGAGACAAATGATTGCCTCTTTAAATAGCTTTGGATGTTAGAAAGTACTGAAATACTTTTGAATAGTTTTTAATTATTGTGCAGGTTACCCCATCTTAAGGTGATTCAGAAAATGCCTAAACTTCCTCTGTATGACTGTCCCTCAGATAAGTGATAAAAGCCTTTATGTGCCACTTGTTTTAGTTTATCAAGCTAAATATGCTTATTTCTTTTAACTGTTCCTTATATGATGTAGCTTGAAGTTTCTTAACCTTTTCTGTTCTGTTTTTTTCCAATGAAAGTGTTCTCATTTGCCCAAAACTGGAGGTAGTCATCTGTACAACTCTGAAAAGGGTGGGAATCACATTTCTTTTCCTAATACTACTTTACTATTAATATATGCACTAAATTTTTGTGTAGCCTCCTTTGCTTTTTCGAGCCGTATTAAAATAAAAGCTACCTAGTATTTTCTTAAGCTTTTCAGCTGATGAGCTATGCCTTCACTATCTTGTGCATATGTACTTGGAGTGTTAGACCCAAAATATAATTACTTATTACCTGTTATTAAATAAAATCTATCACTCTGGCCCATTAATATCTCTTTGGAATTTGATTCTGTATGCTACATATTGGTCTCCCTCTTTAACTCTAACATTTATCCTCCCTGTCCTGAGATCCCCACTTTGGTTTTTATGATCTCCCTGTAAAACATATTGAAGATAGAGATTGTGCAATTTGTAATTTTTGAGAGGTGACTTTATTTATTAGATCTCATTATACAGACTTGCATCAGTGACTTAAGCATTTCAGGCATGTTCAAATGTATTTAAAATGTTAGTATATGACTTGGATCTTTTCCACATTGTGGCACAATCTCCACTTCAAATCCTTTCCCTTTTCCAGAACAAGCAGTGTGGCATGTTATCAGGAGAACTAATTCAGAAATCTTATAATCTATTGTGGGTCCAGTTATATCACTAACATCACTAACTGTATCACTAACATTGCAGCTGCATCAAGTTAGCACTCAGAAGCCCCACCCCCAAGACCAGAGTTCCCCCAATATCTGGGTGCAGATACATTATTATTCAGAGTCCAGCATGCCATCTCTAAGAACCAGTATCAACTCACCAATAGTAAGGTAGACATCCATATTATATTCTATGTGTTAGAACTATAGCAGGGTGAAGAAAGTTAATGCATAGAAGACCATGGAATTATAATAATTATTGTTTGCATTATTTGTATTATTTGAATTATTTATATTGTGTCACACACTGTTCTAAACACTTTACATGTGCCTCATTTTAGCTTATCCAAGATAACTTTTTGAGATGTTATCTCTATCTCATTTTATCAATAAGGAAAGTGAAATAGAAAGAACTTCTTATTTGTCTAGGTGGCCCAAATAATATGATGAAATAATCTGATCTGAAATCAAGTTGTTTGACTGTATTTTTTTTAAGTTTGTTATGTATGTATGTTTTTATGTAGGTATGTAAACTCTACACCCTGTGTGGGGCTCAAACTCACAACCCTGAGATCAATAGTAGCATGCTCTTCTGACTAAACCAGCCCAGCATCCCTATTCTTTTTTAACTAATAAACTTGTTGCATCTTTATATCAAAAAAAGTCTCCAAAAATGCAGGTGAAATGGGTGAAGTAGGTTTGGGGTAATCAGTGTTAACCTATGTCCCTTAATCTGGTCTCTTAGTCCTTTAAAGTACTTTCTTTATTCCTCTCCATACTATTGGCACATTCAATAAATATGACCTTTCTGTGTCTATGTTCATGTCCATATCTATATCTATATCTATATCTTTCCATAATTTATTTGTAAAAATAATGCACATGACCTGGCTGGGGGTAGAGCCCTTTTGTATGATATTAGAAAGCCTTTTCCCTGTGAATAAGCAGTTAGTTAAGCACCAGTTCTGATTTATATTCTCCATCCTATCTAAGGAAGCAATCAGATCCCTTGCTTGCTATGGTTACCTTACCTTGCTAAGATCCTAGGTACCTGGGATCTTCCAGATTTCTCTGCATATTAAGTTTGTAACCACTTTTTAAAAATAAGGTTTTGAAATTCATCCAATTACAAAACTGATCCAAGAAATTTTAATCCAATTATAAGATCTTAATATGGTAATGTGATTAGTATCTCCAGTCTAAGTTGTTAACCCTTAGTAGAATTTAATTTTGTTATACAAAGTTATCCATATACTGATGAATGAATTTCAAAATTTTCTTCTCTATAACTAGTATTGAACAGTGGTGTTTATAACTATCATTTTATTTTTGCTACAATAAAATCAGTCATAATACCATTACAAACAAACAAACAAACAACAACAAAAAAAACCCCTCAACCAGGACCAAAAAGATTTGTGAGAAAATAGTGGCATTTTATTTATCTGTTCTTTGTCTTTTCAATTTTATCTTCCCCTAGAGCTATTTTAGCAGAGAAGTTGTACTTCTGTAGGCCTGCAGTGTGTAAATTACTCATTCTTTAGCCTTTGGTAGTCAGAGAACCATGAGGTTTTATTACATTTAAATTTATCACATAAAAGGCTTCTGGAGATCTATGATGTTTGTGTAACCCTCACCTAAACTTGAAAATAATTTTATATAGTGCTATGAAACATTACAGATATTACCACTGCATTTTGTTCCTAATGAGGTTGATATATTAAAAGGCAATTCACTTATACCATTTTTGTAAAAACAATTCCTGCTGATAAACATTAGTACTGACTATCCACAAAGGGCCAAAAGGACCATGGAGCCAGCTCCAATTGATTTTGGAGATTTCTGAAAGCTCGTCAAGAAACATCATCCTTTTAAAAAAATATTTTGAACTCTCTTTCTATATAAATTTTGTTTTATAATCAGTTGTTGCATATTGGCCAGTTTATTTTTTTTTTTATTATTTTTTTTTTTTTTAAAGATTTTATGTATTTATTTGACAGAGAGAAATCACAAGTAGATGGAGAGGCAGGCAGAGAGAGAGAGGGAAGCAGGCTCCCTGCTGAGCAGAGAGCCCGATGCGGGACTTGATCCCAGGACCCTGAGATCATGACCTGAGCCGAAGGCAGCGGCTTAACCCACTGAGCCACCCAGGTGCCCCCCAGTTTATTTTTTATTGCTACTTTTTGTCAGATAGCTTAAGTGTTTTAAGCTTTACTAAACTTTAAGAAAAAAAGAATCACTTTTGGCTTCCTATTTTACCCTTAAAGTTTAGTAGGAAAATCAGTATGGTACTTTACCTCATCCTCTGTAGTCATCCTTGGCTTTCCTCTTTAATCTCCTCCTTCACGTTTGGGATAAAGGTTCTGTGAATTTGGACCACTGGCCTAATCTGGCCTCCAGCCCATTTTTTGTACAGCCTATGAGCTAACATTGCTTTTTACATTTTTTTAATAGTTGGGGGAAAAAATCAAAAGAAGAATAATACATGTGACTTGTGAACATTATGTGAAATTCATATAAGTAGCAGTAAAAATATAAACAGCTGTTCAATACATAACCTATAAAATTCAAATTTTATTTTCCATAAGTAAATTTTCATTGGAACACAGACATTCGTATTTGTTACATTTTGTCTATGACTGCTTTCTTACAACAGTGACAGAGTTCAGTAGTTGAGTGATAGATATCATATTACCTGCAAACCATGAAATATTCACTGTCTGACTCTTTACAATAGAAGTTTAATTTTACTGACCACTGCCCTAGACAAATTCCTAATCTATGTAAGGCAAAATTTTCTCTCTGGACAGATACTACTCCAGACATATCTTTTTCAATACCCTCCTGTCCACTGTGGGTGGGTTCAGAGGTCTCTAAAGCACTAGGTAAGAATGTATGAAAATATCTATTAATATTATGTTTATCTCTTTTTTATGATTTCTTTTTTTGTAAATGTTTTACTTGGAGATGCATGGTCCAATGTTGCTTTTATCGATGGATATATTATCAAAAAATTTTGGAGACATATATGTCATAATCTGTTTTCTATAAAATGTAAGTGTCCTGCAGGATATTAATTGGTAGTACGTGAAAAAAGTTTTAGAATTCAACAGGTTTGTGAGAAACTGGGTTATAGACAGGTCTGTCTAGTACTGGATCCCTCAAGGCCTTTAGGATGTTGTGAGTCACCAAGAGAGGCTGTCTCCTCGATGGTTTCCCCAAATGGTCTGGTCACAGAACTCCCTATTCATGCCCAAATAGCTCAGCAAATACCACTGGAAATGTTCTCTTATTTCATAGGCTGTTGAAGAATGTTAACTTCATTGTATATGTGGAATCACAGATGATAATTATAAAGCACTATATAAATGTAAGCTGTCATTAGAGATACTTTTATCAATCTTGACACGCAGACAAGCATTTAAGTGACTAAATTAATTGCCACTTACAGGTATTTATTACTGTTATTCCTAATTAATTAATTATTTTTGAATACATTTAAAGTGAAAATGTGATTCCAACCCAAAGGAAAATTGACCATGGCATTGTTTCTTCCTACCATCTAAAGATCTCCAAGGCTACTGTAGTAAGTTAGTGGTAGAGTCTCAAATCAGTATTTTAAGCCAATGATCAGAAGATTTTGATTGTAACATCTCTATCAGGAACCAGCTTATTTTCAGGTTAACCATAAGAATGTTTATTTTATGGTTATATCCAGCATTTCCATATGCCCACATCATTTTTGTTATGATTTTTATAAGGTCCTATTTAGCCAGAGCAGCTCCATCCTGACCCTGCCCCCCACCCCTGGGAACTTACTTGAAACTTAAAAAGCAAGTCCTAGAAACCAGTCCCAAGTAACAAAGCCCAAATACAATGGGTCAGGCCAGGTGGAGGTATCCAATCGGTGGGGTCGCATACTGTCTTCCTAGCTACCAAGAAGTGTGGGCCCCACCCTTTGGGTGCCAATTCTGACCAAGGTGATAGGCTAGTTCAAATATCTACTATAGGGTAAGTTGTAATTCAATTGGTCACTTATGTGTGACCTAGCAGGACTGTGCAGCTTTCTCTGTGTTACAATCTGATTGGCCACCTCTGTGTGGCCAGGCCCAATCTCATGGCCTTTGCCCTTAAAAGCTAGTCTGTAAGGCAGAGACGTCCCTGGACTGTCAGTTTGATTCTCGATGCTTGACGTGAAATAAAGCTTTGCTTGACCTTCTCTTTGTTATCAGTCTTGCTGCTTTGACCATGGACCCAACAATTTTAATTATACCATTTTCAGAATTAATAGATATCATGATTAAAGTAATTCATTAAGTAATTTAAATGGTAAAATTCTACATTTCATAATGTCTTTTGAAGGATGAATAGATAAAAATGTATATTATCTCAGAGGACTGGGTCTGAACGAATTGACAGTTCTACTTACAGTTTTTCTTAACCCTCTTAGGGTCCCTGGCTGGGTCTGAAAATTAAACTGACAAAGACAGATTCACAGGAGAAAAGCATACACATTTTATTGAATTTTTACATGTACATGGGAGGCTTCACAAGAGAAGGAAGACCTGAGATGACCAGAGCAGGAACCTGTTACACCTTTTAGACAAAGAAACAATACATTTGGGAAGAAGTGACAAGACAGAGGGGTTTAGGTTAAGGAGAGTAAATGGTAAAGAAGTAACTAAGAAGATAAGGATGAGTTTAACAAGGTTTGTCTCCACAGATTTCTTGGCCCTAAACTCCCCATCTCTAGTGATAAGAATGTCTTCCCTCCTTCTGCTACAGGAAGAGTATTTTTTACAGGGGCATTTTAAGACCTGTGTCAGAGACGTAGGGCCAGAGTGTAAGCTCAGAGTAACTTTCCTGCCTCTACCACTTTTAAAAATTCCTTCAGTTTAAGACCTTTAATATGTCAAGATGCCAGTTTTGGGGATAGCATATCCTGAATCCCACCCAATGCATAGACTTTGCCATTTAATTTTCCTTTCCACAGTAAAGCCTAAAAAGTGGTTCTGATAATTAAAATAGAGTCCTATTACAAATAACACATTCTGAAGTCCAGAATGCTGAGTTTTGTTGTTTGCTTGGTTATTTTTTTTTTAATTCTAATTTGTAAAATCTTTCCCTATGTAGCCATACTGATCACCTTTAAATGTAACATGATTATACCCATCAAACTAAAAAAAATTAAGTCAAATAAAATAAAAACTGAAAAAACTTTAGAGGATACAGGAAGTTTTTCAAATGTCCTTCAGTTTACTTGTTTGCATTTCCTCAAAAGAGACTGTTGCAAGGCATTTTGGAGTTTACAATAGCTTTGGAAGAATTTATTGTTCCAAGGCTAATTTTAACCTGTGATAAAGATTGCTTTTTTATTCAGTTGAATGTGATATCCAGTAATTGTTTGTCAAGGCTAAGTGCTGTAGGACATAATACATTCTTTAAATGGAGTTTTGTAATTATAATACAAGCATCTTTATGGCCTAATATATGAAAGAATGCTATTGGGTAAAGGTGTTAGAATTATAAGAATGCAGACTTTAAACTTCATTATTTCAATTATTAAATCTCATGGCTGCTTAACTTACATTTAGGGGAGTATGACACTGTATATTTGCTCAAATGAATGATTTTTTGTTAACTGAATGGTTTTGCAGATCTTGGCAGAAATAAACCTTTTTTTTTTCCTCCCTCATACTGCATTTTCCCGTTTTGGTCATTAGGGTATTGGTGGGGAAGATTACCTAAAACAGCCAGCTATATGTGTTACCTGAAGTAATTTTGATGAATTTGAGATTACCCCTAAATCATAAATTTGTGTCATAGGCCAAAAAGATTTCAGGTCCTAAGGCTTCCAATCTGAGATGTTTCGATTTGTAGGTTTTATAGATAAATTACTTTTGTTATCCTAATGAGTATCAGCTAAAAGTGGTGTAAGAGGAAAGAATAGTTTAGATGTACATCTTAAGAAATAAAATGAACACTTTTTCACATTTCACACAAAAAGAGAAACCTAAGGTATTCCCATACCTTTGACACAGTGTACCCCTACTCAAATATAGCCCTTTCTCTTACCTCTAGAGGTCATGATGGTGTGGTTTTGGAATATAGGTAAGGTTCATTAGGGTGAGGTCCAGAGCCGATGACCAAGATAGAATTCTTGAGATGTCTTTGGTTTTATTAAAGCACAGTGACATGACCAGTGGGCAGAAAGGCTGCTGCACTGAGGTGTGAGTAGTGACTGATTATATACTATGGGATTGGGGGCGGTAAGGAAAGGGGGAGGTTTTCAACTTTCCTATGCTAAAGAGGACTGATCTACAAGATATCAGGTACCTTGTCATTGTCAGGTTAAGGGTATTTTCCCCTCTAGCAAGGTATTATCATTAAGGCAGTTGGGAGATTTCTGGAATTTCTGTCACACAAATCCTACCCAGGAGAGGGGATAGGATAGAAGTTGCAGAGTATCAGTTCAATGCTTTGTTTTCAGCTAGGCTTCTGCTCCCTCATCAGTGACTTAGATTTTGTCATCATCGTTTTCTTGCATTTGTATATGTTTTAAGGAAGAAGAAAATTACCCAGAGCAGGCCCAGAGATGGAAGGTTACTAACAATAAGCTAGAGATAACCAGAAGTCCTACTGGGAGCAAGAGATAACCAGCTGCTTCTGCTTCTGTTAACCGGCTTCCTGCCACAGGCTCCCTGCATACTGCTCCTGCCTAAGGCAGCCCCACGCACCCCCGCCCCCGCTGCCTTAAGTGCACCCCCCTCCCCGTTTAAACCTACCTACCAGCAGACAGCCTAGCCCTTGGAAACTGACTGCCTGCAGTCCCCTATAATACCCCATAACCCTGAGACCCCAGTCCCAGAACTTTGAGTGGGAGCCCTTCCGGGTCTGCCAGCACGCGTAAAAGAAATCTGAGTTCTCCCATTTCTTTGAGTGTCACTTGGTGTCTCTCCAGTCTGATTTTTATTTTTACCACACCATTACCACATATATATCTCTAAATAGTATGCTGTTCAGTTTTGCCTGTTCTTTTTTTTTAAAGATTTTATTTATTTATTTGACAGAGAGAGATCACAAGCAGGCAGAGAGGCAGGCAGACAGAGAGGAAGGGAAGCAGGCTCCCTGCTGAGCAGAGAGCCGGATGCGGGACTCGATCCCAGGACCCTGAGATCATGACCTGAGCCGAAGGCAGTGGCTTTACCCACTGAGCCACCCAGGCACCCCAGTTTTGCCTGTTCTTATATTTCATTTAATGTAATCATACAGCTTACATTTTTATGCAGCTTGATTTATTCTTATTATTCTTCCAGTATTTTGTTTTTCACATACATCCTAGTTGAATCAGCATTAACTCATTCATTTTTCTCTGCTGTCTACTATTTGCTCATCTTTCCTTTTGTTTAAAAAATGTAATTATTTTATCCTCATTCTTGAATTATGATTATGAAGTTATGCAGTTCTCAGTTAACACTCCTTCCCTTTTTTTCATTTTTTAATTATTATTTTTTATTTTTTTATTTGAGCATTCCTTCTTTAGAGAAAATATTTTACTCTCTTCTGACTTCCATTGGCACTGTCAGGAAATTCACTATCAATCTGCTTTTCCTTTATAGGTAATCTTTTCTTTATCTGGCTACTTAAGTTTGCTGTCTGTTTTTGGTATTTTATTTGCAATTAAAAAAATTTTTTTCCTTGAGTTTGTCCTTTTCCCTGAATTTGAAGATTGGGGTGTCTCATTAATTCTACTAAATCTCTAACAATATCTCTTGAACTATTGCCTCTCTCAAGACTCCCCATTATCTTTGTTGGGAGCCCCAGTTAGATTTCTCCTTCCATTCTCACTCTATTTTCCATGCCTCTCAACCTCCGTATCATGTTTTGCATCCCATTTAATCTTCCCACACATATCAAGTGGACTAATTCCCTTCAGCTAAGTCCAATCTCTTGTTTACCCCAAACTATTAAAGTTCTGTTTTCCCAATTTGTACTATATGTATTTTTTTAATTTCTAGAAATTCCTTTTGCTTCTATTTTAAATTTTCATGTTGTTTTGAGTTTCTTATTATTTGATTATACATTCAAGTCCCTCTTTTATTTTTCAAACATATTAACATTCGTATTCTATATCTTATAATGTCAGCATCTCTATTCTTCTGTGGATCTGATTTTGTACCTTTTTCTTCCTACTGGCTCTTACTTATGATATTTTTTTTCTCATTTGTTTAGCAGAATTCTTTCGTTATGAGTCCACTTTCCATGGAAATTTATTTATGAGAATCTCTTGATACCTGGGGTAAAAATCCCTCCAGAGACAGTTTGAGATTATTTCTCCTAGTTATCTGTGGATACCACAACCAGGAGCCACCTCTAAACCAAATTTTCAACTTGAAGTTTTGCAGCCCACACAAGTTTGAAATCATAAGGGAGACTTCTTTTCTTTTTCATCCATAATTAAGGCTAAAATGGACATTTACCCCACCATTGCCCTCTGGTTGTTTCCTGGCTCACAAATTAAGAACTTTGCTTTTTGTTTATCCTACCTTATGGTTAGGCCCTGACTTTTTCTGCTCTCTCAGGTGTGTATAAGCCATTAGAAATCAGGCTCTTGGGGCACCTGTGTGGATCAGTGGGTTAAAGCCTCTACCTTCGGCTCAGGTCATGATCCCAGGGTCCTGGGATCAAGCCCCACATCGGGCTCTCTGCTCAGTGGGGAGCCTGCGTTCCCCCCCCCCACCCCCCACCGCCTCTCTACGACTTGTGATCTCTGTCTGTCAAATAAATAAATAAAATCTTAAAAAAGAGAGAGAGATAAAGATACCAGGCTCTTGGCCACCAGGGACACCAGCAGAAACATTGAGAGCAGAAACCACCTTACAGGTTAGTTTCTCCTTATGAATCTCTGTTTTGTTATTTTTTATCCTGAAGTGATTTCCTTATTTTGACACCAGTTCAGTTGTTCCTCTTTTGTTTTTTTTCATATCCCAGTCCCATATGTTTAAATGTACTATACTGTGAGAGTTTTTTTTGTCAATATCTTGTTAACCATACTGCAGAAATGAAAAACTCATGTCTGATGCTTTTAGATGCTTCCTTCCTTAAATAATAGCCATTTCATTTACAGTGGCTTCTAGAGTAAAACTAGAGAATTTATACAAGTTTGATAAAAAGTAAAGTTTTAAAAATATTTATCATTTTCAATGAAAAAAAATTCTGCTTTAATACTTGAAGGTGATTAATAATTATTAAAACTGACTCATGCTTACACCTTCACAGCTGCTGTTCTAGGCCTTAAAAGATTTCTTCAAAGCATATCACATGATCATCTTATAAGCAGGCCAGCAGAAATTTCTAAGTTAATTACAGTTTGGCAGAGTGTATCCAAAACCTCTTATCTGAACAGTGAACCCAATAATTTAATCAGTCTGTCTGTTGATTAATCACGTTCTAATCCATCTGATATCAGCTCTGAAAAAGCTCTTCATCTGTTCCTTGTAAAACTTATCTCTGTGAATGCACAGCTGCTGTGAGCTATTGGTATTAATAACTTGAATAGGAGACAGAACACAATGGATTCCCCAAGCCTGCAGAAAAAAGTTTGAACTCCTTAAAACAGTCATTCAGGACTCTCTAATCTGACCCAACTCTACAACCTTCCCATCCTCATTTCCTGTTGCTTTCTCAGCTTCAGCCCACGTACTGGTTAAGGCCAGGTGCTGAACTCCTCCTGAAGCATGAATAAATATGTATTTATCAAATACCCGTGTCAGATGTGTACTGTTTCACGTACCATCCTACAACCTCTCTGTCGTATAGTGAAGCTGCTTTGACAGATGAGAAAGTCAAAGAGCAAAACAAATTACTTTCTGGTGTCCTGTTTACAAAGTTATAAGCTCTTTGAAAAAGGGCTCGAGGAAAGACAAAAGACTACACAAGGTGTGACTGAATATTTTGCTCATATGACATAAATAAAATTTTAAAAGTTCATCTCCATGCTTGAGCGGTGTGAAATACCAAATCTTCTAGACTATGTTTGACACTAAGAGGTGGGGGACGTTTGATCCAAAGTGAGCACCAGAGAGTGTGTGAGTAGAAGTCCTTCTCTGACATACAGGAGATATTCACTATATTCAGCTTCTATTCATTGTTCCATTCTTGAAGCCTACTCAGGTTATAAATAGTTTTTGCAGTCATTCTAGAACAGACTGTGTTGTTTGTTTTTTCCTTTTACTTCTGCTCTCTTACTCTTCACACACAGGGTATTCATCCTGTCACTTCAGTCCAGTACGAGACTAAGACTGATGAGTGTATGGCAGGCTGTCTGTGTGGACAGTCTTCAGCACACCAATGTACTGGAATCACTAAATTCCCAACGTAACCTAAAATGTGAAAGGATTTTTAAAGAGTTCTTACAATTTTGATCTTGAAAGGTTTCGGGCCACAGGAATAGGAATTGGGTTGTCAGAGTTTCATTTCATTACATGATAATAATTTTGTCCATTTTGCATCCATTTTCCTAGTTAATTATACTTTCTCAGTGTCCATATGATATTTTCTTCTAAGTTTTCTAAGGTGAATGGTGCAAAAACTAGTCCTGGTGTGGATTCTTTAAGACTCCTTTACAAGTATTTGCTTAGCTCTCAATTACTCCATCTTTGTTTTTATGAACATATATAAGAATCTTAATTTATTCTACCCTGCTAGATATAGTTAATTAGACAAGGGGTGAATATCAAACCAAAATTAAGCCCCTTAGAGTCTGTGCCACTGGGGAAAAATTGGGCCTGAGAGATTATAAGATTTGAATGTGACTATACCTATACCTTCTAGCCTGGAACCTGCCAGGGGCCTATGGTTCTATCATATGAACTTGAACTGTAACAGAGGAAGCCCTCTATAGAGAGAGGGAAGAATGAAGAGCAGTGCAAATAGAAGCAGAGAAAAGAGACAGAGAAACATTTTGAAATGGATTTCCTTCCTGTTATGGGAATTATTCCTTTTCCTTAAACTAAATACCACATTCCACTTTTGGAATGAAAAAAAAAAAACAAAAAACTTGTTTAAGTTGACTTGTTTTTCTTGCAATGAAAATTAGTGCTAATTGGTATCACCTGCATCAAATGTTAAGCGGTCACTAATATTATTCATATCACATAAATGCACCTGAATTCTAGTCTCATCTCTAATGCTCACTAGCACTGGGCACAAGTGGACAAGTCCTTTTAATATCTCTAAGTCCCAGTTTTAGTATTAGCACTGTGATGACAGAATCATGAAGATCAAATGAAATGATGTATGTGAAAGATCTGTACTATAAAAATCTAAATTGTTACTTTTTATATAATCTCAATGCCACTACTTCTCTGATAATTTATCTTATATTTCTAAATAACACTCATATTCTTGTTTGCTATGTTTTCCATATGGGTAGACAGATTTTAAAGTTCCTTATGACAAAGGGGTAAATTTTGTCACAATTTCAGGTTTTTGAGTGCTATCTTTATGTAAGACACTGGTATGGAAAAATTGATGTATTAAGAACAAATTCTCATCCTACCCATTCCACACCCCACCCCAAAACAACCAAGTAGAGATTATTCTGACCATTATAACATGTATTTTGGGGAGTAATCAAATATTAATATACTTACTTCATGAAGAAAATAAAATGTTAGAGAGTTCTTTCATAATAGTGGAGTTACACTGGAAACTGGGCCACTGTTGAATTTTATTTTACTTTTTGCTATTCCCAGGGTAGCTGTATGCCAGATCTATAATGATAGAACTATATTATATAACAGGATATTTGTTGTTAGATTTATTTGCAAAATGATTCTCCTCTACCCTGGAATAATGTGTAGATAAATCCCAGTTATACAGAAAGTGGTATATTTTAGAAGACGGTTTGTCATGCAATACATTTAATTTTTGAAATTCTGGCTTACAAAACTAATTAATTAAAAGATTTGTTTGCCAAAATCAACCCATTGACAGCAGAATTTTGGAAATTAGAAAAAGGAAAAGTTACCCTAAGATTTAAATGACAGGTTTTCAGGTAAAGCAATATAATTTTCTCTGTAGCTCTTAACAATATGCACTATGATACCACAAAATTCATTAAACAGATTTCTCATTTTACCAATGTGTTTTTGCAGTTCAGGAGTAAAACTTCTTTAAAATTACATATAATTTTAGAATCACATTTACTCTATTGAGTTTTTAGAATTCATATTTATATAATTGTTACAAGTGATTATTAATACTTTTCGAATCATCCTTGCTCCACCACCCCCAGGTCTCCTCCAGCATCCACTCTCCTGAATTATTTTTAATTATTCTCTTACTTTTATTTGGTCACATAAGTACTTTTCACTAAACAGTGTGCTGTGTTGTTTTGTTTGTTTTAGGTATCATATTCTATTTATTTTTCCATAGCTTGCTCTTTCCACTCAACAAATTCTAAGTTAATCTGTTGTGGTACAGAGCTGTGGCTCACTCTGAAAATTTTATTTTTTCATTTTCTTTGAACTTTTGGGGGACCCAGTTCTTTTCCTAGCCTCTTACCAAGACATCTCTGCAAAGTTTCTTTTTCTGTTCACTGGGGCCATTGTGACTATCTTGATCCAGTGGTAACCATGGAAACACGATAGGGATTTTTTTAGTATAAGAGAGGTCAAGTAACTGAACTTAAACAAGCAAATATAATCAGCCTGTTTACCATTTAAATCTCTTTACTAATGCTGAAAAATCACTAGCATCACTTCAAATGTTAAGAGGTCACTGACGCTCGATTTTATAATGGTACTTAACAATATCACATAAAGCAGAGGTATCACCTAACATTTCCCTGTCTATAAACATCAATTTAAAAAAATATATTGTTAACTCACTGAAGATTAGAACTATGGTAATTCATCTTCTTTGTTATAGAGAATGAACTCACTTGTTCTAAATATTCCAAATATGTTTATTTTGTTATATTAACTCCCTTAAGCAATGCTAATATAATTTAGCTATTAAATATTAAAGCAAAATATTATCTTATAAAATCATGCTCAAATTCTAGTATTCCCAGGTCAAAAGCTTTAGTAAGTTATTGCCCAATTATTGAAGCTCTAACTCTATAATCATATAACCCAGGATAATTGGTTGTATCCATTTTCATTCATCTTCCACTTAATTTAACAATTCTAAGAAGTCTTAAGTCAGTGGAGAAGGTTTTTTTGACAAAGTAGAAAATATGAATGAATTTGGGAAAGAAACCCTAGAATAAAATTTCTATTACTGATTCATCACTGGGTGACAGTCTTGGAATCTGTGCACTTTTGTTGAATTTGGAATATGTTGAATTTTTAAATTGCTAGGATGGCAACAATTGACTCACTGATAGTTGACAAGCTCTACACAGTAGGCATATGTAGTTTGGGCAGTTGTTCAGAATCTTTTTTCTTTGCTTGAGTTAAGGAAAGAGAAAACTGACCTGTTCAGAGAAACACTGCCTGTCATAAATTAACATAAAGGAATAAGCAAGCCCTATTATAAAGTAGATGAAATTTCACCTTGTTTTGCCTTGCACTTCCTGTTTAATCTTTGTTAAAGAGATCATTGATTGCAGGTTCTTTGGGAATTAATTAAAAAAAATTTTTTTTTGCCTTAAAAAAAAAAAAGAGATCATTGAAAATTCTCCTTTGGTATATTTAGAGTTTAATACCAGATTATGGAAGAGAAAAATAAAACAACCCTAACAATAAAATTACTCCTAAGTCACAGTAAACAAAGGGAAAATCTCTAATGGCAAAATTTTAGGTTTTAAGTTACCACTAAAGTGGGGCATTTTAAGAAAGAAGCATTTGCTTGACTGTACTCCAATTAAATCTTGTCAATTTATTGACCCTTTGGCTGTTGTGAGTTGTTGACCTAATTGTTATGAGGAGAGTTACTGTGAAAAAGCATATGGCTTAGAATTACTGGACCATTGAGATTTTCCTTACTCAGAATAGGTGCAGTTCTTCCACTCTGTCTTCTTTATTTTATGATATTTAAAAAATCCTAAGCATACTGTGGGAAGATGTGAGCCCAGCCTAGTAGGGTGTGGACACAAGAAGCAAATACAGTTGGTTAAGATCCTAATGGATTCATTGGCTAATAAATCCCCTAAGTAGTCATGGACCAGGTTAAGAATTCACATCCACCTGATCTAGAAAAGCCCTAGAGCGGATTATGTTTGATGAGGCAATGGTATTTAGATCCTAAAGATTGGATAACCCAGAAAGTTAGGGTCAACAATCAGGGAGATCTTAGAAGTTCCAGGGTGATGAAGTTCAAGCATGCTTCCTGTCATTGAGGCTCTGCAGTAGGCTGAGATGGCTGAGATGGGGAGAGGTGGAGTAATGGACAATCTGTGTCAAGCACACTACTTCCAGGATGTAGCTGTATTTGGTAGTAGGGAGCTATTCAGAGAAGAGGTCCCTGAGCTATCAGGGGAACCAAGGAAAGTCCCCAGTTCTAGAGTAACAGACTAGTAGGAAAGGATCTAAGCAAAGAACCAATTCCTGAAATTTGAATACAATTCCAATCCCACATGTCTGTTCAGCAACAGAATAAAGCCAGCAATAAATCCTGTATAGTTCCCATCCCTCAGGACAAGACCCATTCTAGTGCCTAGAATTTTGCTCTAGGTTTCTTTAAAAAACATTGTTTGAGCACCTACGAAAGGCCAGGCTAGAAGCTGGGCATGTAATAGCAAAGATAGTGTCTCTTCTTCCATACCTTACATTCTCATGGAAGGTTCAGACCAGAAGATAGACAGTAACAATGCAGGATGTTAAGAATGTCAATTGGGGATGGTATATATTGCTATGATAGCATAAGTCAGAGCAACTTATTAAGACTTGATGATGTTGGAGAGATCAACATGTTTCTCAAGGGACTGAAGTTGAAGCCAAGACCTGAAGAATGGGCGAGAACAGGGATGCTGCCAACATTAATCCATTTCATCCAGTAAACTGGAGGTGTCACTAAATTATATAATGGTCATTTAAAATAGGTGCCCCTTCCTATGTGGAGCTACTCAGTGCCAAGACTCCTGAGTTGGTGAACTGAAAGAGGACTGTGTCCTCTTTCCTTGGCCAAGTTTTCCTATGCAGAGCACAACCTGTGGCCTAGAATTGATTTATCTAGGTGAAAGGCTTTTGGGGTAGGGGGTAAGGCAGAGGGAATGAGGACCTCAAGGCTTAAAAGGTGTGGCTCTTGAAAATTGGAGTATAGAGGAAAACCAGCTTTACTTGTTGCTAGATTTGTCTCCTCTGCCCATGATTACAAGAGAGTACCAACCTGGGGGAGCTGCACAGAAGCTACCTGCTGGGTTGCAGGGCACATACTGAAGCATTTGCCAAGACAGAAATTTGACCCACCAGGCTTGAGCTTCCTGCAGCGACTCTACTTGTCATTTTACCCATTATAAGATTGTGGAACACTGTTTCACAATAGCAAATCAAAGTAAGGCTGGTGGTGTTGCCCACAATTACAATAGAAGTGGAATGGCTTAATTAGTAAAACATTAACTGGCAGGATTCCTATAAGTAAAAATGTACATATTTAAGGAGGCTTATTGTAACATTTATACCATTTATTTTATAATATACTAATTCGAATGTAAAAGTGAATGTAAATTACCAGAAATTAACATGCAATGTGAAGAAAAGTCCTTTCATCCTCTGCAACTGTAGCATTTGGCAGATTCAGGAATAAATAATCTTTTGTGGCAAGGGTATGCCTTATCAAACATATGCAGATCAGCACTAATTAATGCTAATTAAGGTTTCCTGTCTATCTAGTTGGAAAAACGTCCAAATGTTATGAAATCCAGTTAGTATGCCTATTACGCTAATTGTTTTATATGGGGTGGTTCTTAATTAAAATATGTAAATTGACCTTAATTGCTATATACTAATGGGGGTTCATGTTATCTCACTAAAAGTGACAAGATGGTGAGGAGGGGTACTTAAATGACTAATTCTGATAAATCCTTAACTAAATGACCTTTACTCAAAATTAATTTTAATTGGAAGTTGGCTAAAGAAACATTTTTCTTCTTTGTTTCTTTCTAGTTTTTAGTAATGTAAGAATGTTACTCTTCTTTGTTAATACAGCTTTAGAAGCAGTTGTGCATTGTTAATTACACTTAACAAGCAAGTTAATTTGACTGTTTACTGTTTATAGTTATCAGGAAGTTATTGATATCCTCATTTCAGTCTGGGGAGAAGTGAATTCTCATTGAATGTGTATTTATAGTTAGAATCCTATAGGTAAGTTGGCCAACCCAGTTAGTTTGTTAGAGTATGTGTTGAAGTTTGATGAGCCGGTAGTATTAATGTGTACTCCTTGGCTGATTTACATTGCAATTGCTTTTTAAAAAAATATTTTTTCTTTACAAAACATTAGCTTTTATTGGAGTTAAAAATCTCATTGAAGGTATTTGCATCAAATAGACTGAAATGATATTCTTACATTTTACTTACCAGGTTTTTATTTATTATTTAATTGCAAACAAATTAAAATATGTATGCCCCAAACCAGTGTAAATTAATTTACATATTTTACTTATTTTTTTTTTACTATGCTAACCTTGCAAGTACAGGAAGTAATTTAAATAAAACTAACAAATATTTTACTCTTTCATCTGGAAGTAGTTTATGTTCACATGTAATTTAAAATACATTTTTTAAGTCCTGTAAAAATGTGAGAAAGGACTTAGTAAAATATTGTCATATGGAAAAGAGCAAAGAATAAGGATTGTAGTTTTTCTTTGTCAAAAGGAGACCCAATATCTTTACTCTTTTATCAGGACATCGTGACAAATGTTTCACCTAGAATTATTCGGGGGACTACCTCTGGCCCTCTGTATGGCCCTGGACAAAGCTCCTTCCTGAATATTGAGCTCATCAGTGAAAAAACGGCTGCATATTGGTGTCAAAGTGTCACTGAACTAAAAGCTGACTTTCCAGACAATGTAAGTGTGATTTAACGTCTAAAACAAAAGAATTGGCATAAGTTGGTGAATGTTTATTTAAACATCCAATTCATAGGCTTATAAATATTAATGTGTATAATATATTTTATTAAAGAATCTGCCAGTTGCTTTGCTGATGCATAGAAAGATAAAAAAGAAAGAAAAGCTCAAGAACTCATAAAAATCTGCACAATGTGTGGCTTTGTTATAAATGGGTGCCATGCAGATGGAAGAAGTATCTACATAAGCAGGAGGAAGAGAAATGAAATACTCATTTTATTGAGTTGATTTTCACTGGATGTGGCTAGTATTTATGAAGGTGATGACCTTAGGAAGAAATTGCAGACTATAAATCACTTTAAATATAAATCTGAGGCAGAAGCAGAATATCTTCGTATATAGTGTATTTATGTTTTTTCAGTGGGAAATAATTCAAATAATTTTAATACTTTTATACTAAATGAGTCACTATTTTTTATAAAACCCTTTCTTTAAAAGTACTGTATATACAGATCACATATATTTCATTTCTTTATGGATTTTTATATGTTGTCAGTAGTTTTTTAACTTATAGATGGAATTTTCTCTTCAATAGATGGTTACAGTTGTTCTTGATGTCATTCATTCATTTTTTTCTCCCCTCCCCTCACTTCAGTGCACATATGCACACACGTGCATGTGCACACACACACACACACACACACACACACACACATTCCCTCTCTCCATCTTATTTTCTGTCTCAGAGCTGGTGATGAATGGAGGTTGAGGTTTGAGCCATGTGTGTCTTTATTTGTAGAAAAGATTCAAAGACAAATTGGAATGGTTTAAGTATCCTAATGATAAATGTTTTAAAATCTGATGAAAATCTAATGAAAATTGTTTTCCCAGGGACTTTTGCTATCATACTGTTGTCTAACCCATCAAGTTTTGTTTTTCTTTTTTCTGTTTTAGAAAGTCCTAATTGTTTCAAGGTTTTCCTATATTGAAACAAAATTTAGACACTTAGAATATAATTAATCTTCCTTAAGTCAAACCTTCGGATATGAAGGGAACTATGAAGACCCATATGAAACCTATAGCTTCCGTTCATTAGGAATTTTTCACTTTCTGAAAATGATGTTGCAAATCATCTCTGTGTTCACATAATACAATCAACTCTAATAACAGTTAGTTTGAGCTGTTTGTTTTTTAAAGGACCCAAATTTCGTGGGAAGTTTTTCTCAGAACGACTAGGACAAAAAGTGGGTCAACCATAAGAAGAATCATACACACACACACACACGTATATATATATTTATTATATATACACACAATTATTATTGTGTATATTATTATATATACATGCATTACATATATACACATATGTATATATATATTTTATTTTATTATCTATATATCTATACATACTTTTTTAAAGATTTTATTTATTTATTTGTCAGAGAGAGAGAGTGCACAAGTAGGGGGACTGGCAAGGAGAGGATTGAGAGGGAGAAGCAGGCTCCCAGCTGAGCAAGGAGCCCAGTGTGGGGATTGATCCAGGGCACCTGGAATCATGACCTGAGCTGAAGGCAAATGCTTAACCAACTGAGCCACCCAGGCATTCCTATAAATAAATTTTTAAACATGGTCTGCAGGTTTGAGTATTATACCAGGTACTGAACATGCAGTGACATAATACCAATCACAATACGCTTGAGTTCTTATAAGATTAAATTGTACTTGGTACTGTTATAACTGCCTTATATATTTTAACACTCATTCTTTAAACAATCTTTTTTTTTTTTTAAACAATCTTTTTTTTTTAACATTTTATTTATTCACTTGACAGACAGAGATCACAAGTAGGCAGAGAGGCAATCAGAGATAGGAGGAAGCAGGCTCCCCACCGAGCAGAGAGCCCGACGTAGGGCTCGATCCCAGGACCTTGGGATCATGACCCGAGCTAAAGGCAGAGGCCCCAACCCACTGAGCCTCCCAGGCGCCCCTCTTTAAACAATCTTATTATTATTACTTACTTATTACTTACTATTACTTTCCCTATTTCACAGAGAGGAAACCAAGAGGAAACAGGGAAGTTAAGTAGCATGCCCAGAGTTACACAGCTAATACAATGTTCCCCACTCATCCACAGTTACAGTTTCTGTGGTTTTAGTTACCAGCAGTCAACCCATGGTCTGAAAGCAGGTGATCTTCCTTCTGATGTATTGTTTGGAAAGTGAGTAGTTGCTTAAAGCTCTGTCACAGTGCTTATGTCATTCACCTCACTTCATCTCCTCACAGAGACACTGTCCTCTCACATCATCACGAAGAGTGAAGACAGTACAATACAGTATTTTGAGAGAGAGAGAAAGATCACATTCTCACAACTTTTACTAGAGTATGCCGTTATAATTGTTCTATTTTATCATTAGTTATTATTGTTAATCTCTTGTAGTGCCTAATTTATAAATTAAATCTTTATCGTCGGTATGTACATATAGGAAAAAGCACAGTATTTAGAGGGTTTAGTGCTACCCATGGTTTCAAGTAGCCACTGGAGCTCTTTGAACATATTCCCCATGGATCAGATTAGGATTATTATATACAGTGAAACCAGAATTTGAACTTGAAACTTGCTTTTAGCATCTGTGCTCCTTTCTAACGATAGTATTCTCTAATGTACCTACTATAGTGTCATTTCAGGCCTTTAAAATTTCAATATGACTTTTTAATGCAGCATAAGAATAGTATGAAATATAATTTCCCCCAAATATTGCTCCTATAGTGTATCTGAAAAAAAAAATTACGTTTTTCCTGGAAGAGAACTCCCACCAATGGCTTAAGTTCTGTCTACCCTCTTCTGGGCAGGAGTGAGATGTTAAATAATGGCCTCCAAGAAATGACAGTAAGTAGACAAGAAAGCTGAGATGAAACCTTCACTTTGTGATTCCACAGCCAGGAAGAAGAGGCACATTTAAATGTTCTTTTCAATTTCCCCGGAAACAATTTTCTTCTCCTATAATGCTTTTTCTTCAGAGGAAACAATGCTTGCATTTCTTGTTTCTAATTCTTTTACCATTTAGATTGTATTCATTATTCTTTTTCTATATTCTTAGAACTAATTTCTAACATTTTTATTCCCCATATCAAAGATAACATTTTAAATACAATTAAAATGGCATTCCCATTTGAACCCATGGAAATAATGTGTTGCACCTAGATATTGCCATGCTGAGAGTAGAATATCCCCCACTGTTTTGGAATTACTCTGATGCCAGACCCAATGAGCTGAATGAAAGAAGGTGACCCTTCATTTTCCAAGTTTAATTATCACTCTCACTGGAGTTTTCCCACATCATTCTCAAGTGCGTGGCTGCCACCTTTAATGACAGGGATCAGATAATTCAACCCACTGTGGCAGCTTCTAAGCAAGGGCTAACTTTTGAAAAAGAAATTATTCTGGAGGTTGTGGAGAAGGGATGTAGGTCAGCTGATATCAGCAGCTAGTATCTCTCTTTCCAGAGAGAACAGGCACCAGTTGACCATGAACTTGAGGAGACAGCTGGAAGAACATCTTGAATATAAAGAGATCCTGAAATATATTGTAAGGGCTTGTTTCTTAACTATCACAGAGTTCCACCAAAGCCTACACTTATACTAGACTTCTGCCCAGCTTTCAAGGTTTCCTTTTATTTATCTGTGAATTAAATTTGGCACACTGATCATTGTAGTGACAATTATTACTAAGAGGTTTTTTTTTTTGTTCCAAAGCTGAGATTTTGCAATGCTTATTATGAAATGTACTGTATAATTAGGGCTTACAGAAATCAATTTTAAGTGAATCCTTTCATTCTCACTGCAAAAGCCTTAGAAACCATATATTTTAGACTTTGAAAAAAAATTTTTACCAAAAAAAAAAAAAACATGCTGCATTTTGTCTGAATGCACTGAATTAGCAAACAAAGACTGACATTTTCTATCATTTGTGGCAGCTAAAGTAAGAGTTAGGCAAAAGATAGGGATTCAGCAGTAAATTAGCTGGTGAAGATAGAAAAGGGAGTGATGGCTTTGTTAGAGAAATTAATAAAGGAAGAACAATTGATATGTAAATATACTTCTATTACAATACACCTCATTCTGCTGAAACCCTTTCTCAGTTCATTACTGGGAAATCAGCATTACGCACATTAAGTTCAAAATTATTCCAAAGAAGTTGTTCTTCATCAGCATTCCTGAAAGCACTTTCTTGACCAATAGCCTCTAAATACAGAGTTCTTAACTCTCCATGTGTTCGTGTGTGCCATGGGCTCCTTATACACCCTTGTAAAACCTAAAGGCTTTTCTTCAGAATGTTTTTGAATATGTAAAACTCAATTTGCTAGTTTGCAAAGGATTCCCATTGTCGTAAAATAGAATGCTCAACTCATTTTAAAGAATACCTTATAGTAATGCATGTTCCTCTTTAATAAGTCACTAGAAATACAGCCTGGTGGCAGATCTAATAATTATTAGATTACTAATAGTTATTAGGGTACTGTAATTTAGATATATAATGGTGACTGTCAGTGACATGGTGAGATATCTGTGACAATTGTGTGATTTTCCATGGCTTCTGTCAGTGCAAAGTTAGAGGTATTGATAGCGCTACTGCGGTTTGTTGTATACAGGAGGAAATGCTAAATTTCAGCAGAAGTTAGTGAAAATAAAGGTCTAAGTTTTTCCCATCCAAATTCATGAATTTCCTGCATTCTATCAAGAATTCTATGTACCTCAGATAAAGAACATTGTCCAGTGGTTCTCAGTTCTGGGTGCATATTGGAATCGCTTGGGAAGCTTCAGAAAAGGTATTTATGGTTAGACCCTGTTCTAGTTCAGTCATTTCAGAAATTCTGGCACGGATACAATGAGTATAACTCTGTGTATGTGTGTGCATGCTTGGCATGTGTGTGTAGGTGGTGCATGTGTGTATTTTTTTTTAAGATTTTATTTGTTTATTTGACAGACATAGATCACAAGTAGACAGAGAGGCAGGCAGAGAGAGAGAGAGAGGGAAGCAGGCTCCCTGCTGAGCAGAGAGCCAGATGTGGGACTCGAGCCCAGGACCCTGAGATCATGACCCGAGCCGAAGGCAGCGGCCTAACCCACTGAGCCACCTAGGCGCCCGCGTGTGTGTATTTTGTACAAAGTTCGTCGATTAATTTTACTGTGTATAAAACTAGCATCATTCATAACCCTTGACATATATCATTAAATATTTATTAAAGTCCTGTATCCGAACTTGAGAGCCGTTTATAGGTGCTAGGAACCGTGGGCTTCATATATCTGTGAAGCAGAGTTTTTCCTCAGTTTCTGGATGAGGAAACTGACTTTTCAAAACATGGCATTGCACAGGGCACTGTGTCACACAGCTAGTAAGTGAACTCACTGGAACTGAAAATCTTCCCCTTACACCTTGAAGAGGTATTTAACTTGGCTCTAAAGAACCTGCAGAATTAGGAGTAATGTTATTTCAGTTCCCTTGCCCACCCACTCAGATGGGTCAATTATATTGAGCTCTCTTAACCACAGACTCTCAAAGAGAAAATAAAATCTTTTTTATTGGACAAAGAAAGAAGTCTGTCATCAGCCAACCATTATTTTGTCATTAGTCCCAGCACGGGACATTTTATAGCTCAATATATACTGCTTTGCAGGGATGTAGCTGACTTTAGAAAACAAGGTCAGTGACTCAATGTGGACCTTGGTTTGAACTGTTACCTGGTCCCATCTTAAGTTCTGTATTTGAAAATAGGGAGTCAAGAGATTCAGTTGGATCTATGGATCCCCTAAGCAAGGAAGATGCTCACTGCTTATTCAATCGATGTTCATCACCCCGTAACTCCTGCAGTCTTCCTATGGCACCATGAAGCCTGACTCAGCAGGAGCAGGCTTTCTTTTCTTTGGATTATTCATAATTAAGTCTTACTCATTAGAAATAAGGGGATTTGGGGGCGCCTGAGTGGCTCAGTCATTAAGCGGCTGCCTTCAGATCAGGTCATGATCCCAGGGCCCTGGGATCAAGCCCTGCATCAGACTCCCTGCTCCACGGGGAGCCTGCTTCTCCCTCTCCCACTCCCCCTGCTTATGTTCCCTCTCTCACTGTGTCTCTCTCTGTCAATAAAATGAATAAAATCTTAAAAAAAAAAAAAAAAGAAAGAAGGGGATTTTGTTACCCCCCTCTCAATCTATTTAGAAAAATAAAATTTAGTAACAGATAACACTATAATATATATGTTGTCAGGCCAACAATGACCCGTACAGAGTTGTTATTTTTGCTTTCTTTTTTTTTTTTTTAATTAAACCATTGCTTTCTTATCACAGACCTTATAAACCATAAAAATGACTTGGCCCTTTCCCCCTCATATCCTGAAGAGGATATTCACCAACAGAAATGTAAGCATCCCTGCACTGGAGCAATTCCTTCTTTGCTCCCTCTGGAATTTTTAAGCTTCTCAAGTCTCTATTTCTATCAATTTCTACACATTCCCATGTTGATTTATTTTAAATAAATTAGGAAACTGCTAGAGCAGCTATTGAAGGGAAGGTTAGTATATCCCTAGGAAACTCCTTCCTTCTTTCCACCATGAATTCTAGAGGACATAGATACTTCCCAACTTCCCTTCTTTGCTAAAATCCAGAACAGTTATCTGATGACGTTACTTTAATGATTTTTTTTTAAAAGATATATCTAGTCAACAAAAAAAATAAAAATGAATCATAATAGTAATGGAAATTTTAAGTTAGGGTGGATGGAGGTAAACTAATCCATATCCAGTTACCCTAATACATACCTATTTTCATTTTCCTAGATGAAAGAGTCAAAAGCTAAAAGCATAAGTTTTAAGTCAGAATGGATTTGAATTTCAGCTTGTCTTCTGACTTGCTATTTTTTGGCACTCTCAACCTCAACTTCCTCATTTGTGCAATAACAATAACTATTCTCAGAGGTTGTACAAATTAAATGAGATATTATTTATAATATGTTTGGCGCATTGCAGTTATTCACCACTATAAATTACTTTGCATAGGATACCTTTATGCGTTTAGCTTTTATTCCTACTTAATATAATAATTGGTTTCCATAAAATATTCTGAAAGAGGGATTTGGTAGGTCAAAGATAACTGCATATTTATAGTTCTTGAAGTATATTGGCAGTTGATTTTCAAAGCATTTTTCAACAATTCATATAAAAGTCACTATTATAGAAATAACTACCAACTAAAAAATTTAAAACTAACTCACTAAATATGCTTTTTAATGATTCTTCTGAACTTGAGTTTATTATATGTCATATAGAATATAAAGTATGATTCTTTGTTTAGTGTTGTATTCATTATACTTCTGTGCTTTAATATCATTCATTCTTTTGACTTAGTTACCAATTAAAACAAGACTTAAATAAGGAGTTATTTTCTTAGCATCAGCATAGAAACAAAGAATATTTAAAATATGTTTAGTTCTACAAAGCAAGAGTAGCCAAAATAAACCAGAATACATAATGTAGCTCATAGTTCTTTGATTCATTTCTGGCTCCATGTAGCGAAGTTGTTTTTTTGTTTGTTTGTTTGTTTTTGTTTTTGTTTTTGTTTTTGAGATAAAATATTCCTAGTTCCTTAAAAGAAAACATTAGCTACAGTTTAGATGGAGTAATAGGCACTAGATTTACCATTTCAACTGAGACAGCAACATAAAAGAAAACTTATAAAATATATAAAACAACAGTTTTTAAGATCTGGAATATCAGTCAATAAAGATAGTAGTCACTGAGAGATGGAAAACTAAGGAACTGAGCTCTACCTTTGCTCAAGAAGGTTTCCAGTCCACATTGCAAGGAGCAGAACCCAGGTATCTCTCTGAGTTGAGACAGAACTCTCCAGAAAGACCAAGGTGGTTAGGATTCACAAGAGAGAACACCAGAAAGCAGATAGCTACATACAGAGAGCTCTTCAGAGCCCTGCAGAATGTCTCTTTTGAGTATTCAGCAGAATGCAGATTAGCTCATGCAAGTGAGTGAATTAGGGGGGAACTATAGAAAGAACTTTCTGAATGGATTAGAGGGACAAGTAGTCAGTTCTCAAATGCATCTGGGAATAATGACTCTTCCTGCTAGCCAGACTAGAAAACCCTGTGATTCAAAATTAGCCATAGGCTGAGGAGCACTGCTTTAGTCATGCCCAACAAACTTTAAAAGCAAGACCTGAAAGGATCAAAATATCTCCAAGTAACTTGACTGAAGCTCAGAATAAAATTAAAGGATATAGGAATACAAAATATCTAGGACCAAATAAGATAAAGTTCACAGTGTTTGGTATTCAATTAAAAATTACCTATCAATGGGGCACCTGGGTGGCTCAGTGGGTTAAGCCTCTGCCTTTGGCTCAGGTCATGATCTCAGGGTCCTGGGACTGAGCCCCCCATGGGCCTCTCTGCACAGCAGGGAGCCTGCTTCCTCCTCTCTTTCTGCCTGCCTCTCTGCCTACTTGTGATCTCTGTCTGTCAAATAAATAAATAAAATCTTTTTAAAAAATTACCTATCAGAGAGCGAGACAAACCATGAAAGACTCTTAACTGTGGGAAACAAACTGAGGGTTGCTGGAGGGAAGGTAAGTTGGGGGATGGGGTAACGAGGTGATGGACATTAAGAAGGGCACATTACGTGATGAGCACTGGGTGTTATACACGACTGATGAATTGTTGAATACTACATCTGAAACTAATGATGTACTATGTGTTGGTTAATTGAATTTAAATTTAAAAAAATTACCAGTCATGTAAGAAAGTAGGAAAATACAACCCCAAATAAGAGGAAAATCAATGAAAAATGTGCCAGAACTGATGGGATGTTAAAATTAGCATGCAAATATATTAAAGTATCATTACAACTATATTCCATGTGTTCAAAAACTAAGTTAAGAGAAGGAACATAGATAAAAAACAAACAAACCCCCACTAAACCAGACTTCTAAAATGAAAACTACAATGAATAAGATGAAAAATACACTGGTAGCTATTAACAGCATGTTAGGCACTGCAGAAAAAATGATTAGTCAACTTGAAAATGTAGCAATAAAAACTAAAGTAGAATGCATGCAGGGGTTGGGGGAGTGTTGGGGAGTGGGGAGTAAACATACTGTTAGTGAGCTAGGGACAACTTCAAGTGGCCTCATATGTACTGGAATTTTCAAAGTTTGAAGAAAATAATGGCCCCAGTTTTCCCAGTTTTACATAAAGCTACAAGCCTTCCCATTTGACAAACAAACAAACAAGAAACTTGAGTTCCAGGTATAAGGAGCATGAAGAAAATTACACCAAGGAGAATATCATAATCAAATTAATCAAATCAGTGACAAAGAGAAAATTTTAAAAGTGAAGACAGAAAGCATGTTCCATATGGAAGAATAAATATAAAGGTTATTGTTTTGATTTGTTGTCAGAAACAACACAAGCTAGAAGACAACTTTCAAGTGCTGAAAGAAAAAAATGACAACTGTTCATCTAGATTTCAAAATTCAACAACATATCTTTCAAAAATCAGATGAAGGGAGCCTGGGTGGCTCAGTTGGTTGAGCGGCTGCCTTTGGCTCAGGTCATAATCCCAGAGTCCCAGGACTGAGTCCCACATCGGGCTCCCAGCTCCAAGAGGAGTCTGCTTCTCCCTCTGACCTTCTTCCCTCTCATGCACTCTCTTGCTCTTCTCTCTCTCTCTCTCTCTCAAATAAATAAATAATCTTAAAAAAAAATACAGATGAAATGCATTCTTTTTCAACCACAAGAAGACTAAAAGAATTCATCACTGAGGGATTGACACCACAGGAAATATTTTTTTAAATGTTTTAGGTAGAAAGTAAAATGATGCTAGGTTGAAATGTGGACCTACACAAAGGAATAAAGACTGCCAGAATTTGTAACTATAAACAATTTAATTCATGTTTGAAGAGAATTGGTTGCTTAAACGAAAATATAAAACAGTCTGTGGTTTATAAAATATATTAAGGTAAAATATATGATAATCGTACAAAAGTTGTGAGGAAGAAATGAAAGTATACTACTGTAAGCTTCTAACTCCTTATGTAAACTTTTTTTATCACTTGGAGATAGACTGGTGACTTCAAGATGTATGCTCTGAACTCTAAATAACCAATAAAGTAATGCAGGAGAATTATGTTAAAAAGCTAACAATAGCTAAAAAGCTAAAAACAACGTTAAAGATATAAAATAAAATCATACAGAGTACCAAAAGAAGGCAGAATAAGAGAGAAGGCCTATAAAAAAGAGACAATGCAGATAGAAACCCTATAGTAAGGTGATAGAGTTAAACCTAACTATATCAATAATCACATTAAATGTAAGTGGTCTAAACATCCCCCATTAAAAGGCAGAGATTTTCAGATTGGATGGAAAAGCATGACTCAACTATATGTACTGCTTACCAATAAAATAAAATAAAATAAAATAAAATAAAATAAAATTTAAATATGAAGACACAAATAGAAAATTGAATCAATGGAAAGATATATCATTATAACTCTAATAAAAAAATCTTGTAAAATTAATAGCAGACAAAATAGATATCAAAGCAAAGATTATTACCAGGGACAAAAAGAATCATTTTATAATGATGAAATGGTCAGTCCATCCAGAAATGATAACAGTCCTAAGGTTTATGCACTTAGTAACAAGATTTTATGATACATGAAGCAAAAACTGCTATAACAGGAAGGAACAATAGAAAAACTCAAAATAACTGTTGATCCTAATACCTACCAGTAAATAATTAATAAAACAATGGAGTGAGGTTATTCAGAATTTGAAAAATGATGTCGACTTATCTAATTGACATTTATTGGACATGTCACCCATAGCAACAGAATACACAGTCTTTGCAAATACATCCATAGCATTTACTAAAATAAGCTATATTCTGTGCAATAAAAGAAGTGTTAATAATTTTAAAAAGTTCAGTTCATCTAAGGTATGTATTCTGACCACAACAGGGATGTATTTGGAAAATCCCCAGAATATTTAAAAAATAAATAATACATCTAAATTACCTTTGAATAAAGGGAAAAATCTTAAGAGAGATTGAAATTATTTTGAATTGAATAAAAATTAAAGTATTGAATATTAAAATTTTTGGTATGTCATAAAAACATTACAAGTAGGGAAATTTATTACATCAAACACATATAATCAGAAGTGAAGAAAGTTCTCAAATTAATTATTGCAACTTCCATCTCTACATACTAGAAAAAGAAGAACAAACTAAACTCAAAGTAAATAAAATAAGGATATAATGAAGATCAGTGGAGGAAATTGATAAGATAGCAAGAAAAACAATAGAGAATATCAAGGAGAGTAAAGCTTTGCAAAAGTCATTGCAAGAATAACTGTAATTGATAAAACAGCCAGATTGATGAAGGTAAAAGGAGAGAAGAAACACAAATTATCAGTATAGGAAATGAGAGAAGTAGCACCGCTGCAGGTTCTATGCATATTAGAAGAAAAACTATAGAATATTATCAATAATTTTATGCAAATAAACTGGTCCATGAAAGACAGAAATTATTAAAGCTTAGTCAAGAAACAATAGATAATATTAAAGAAATTGAATTTATAGTTCCAAACATTTCTATGAAGAAAACTGCAGGCCCAGATGGCTTCATGGGTAGATTCTACCAACAATTTATGAAAAAATAATGCCAATTCTACACACACTCATTCAGAAAAGTAAAACAGAGGAAATACTTCCCAACTAAATCTTTGGTACCAACACCCTAGTATCATAACTTGACAAAGACAGGACAGGAAAAGTATAGACTATTATCCTTCATGAACATAGATGAAAAAAGTTCTAAACAAATTTTAACAAATATAATCCAATAATATATAAAGATTATTAATATATTATGACCAAATGACGTCTGTCCCAAGAATTCCAAGTAGGTTTAACATTTCAGACTATTGTAATTCACAGAAATGACAAACTAAATAAAAGCAACAATGACAACAACAATATAAATTATATAATTATCTCCATAAACCAAACACAAAAAAATTTAAGAAATCTAAAAATCTGTTTCTAATTTAAAAGAAGTTTCACCAAACTAAGAATAGAAGGGAAATTCCTTAACTTAGTGGAAAGCATTAAAAACAAATTAAAAAACCAAAGGTAATATCACAGTTGATGGTGAAAGACTGAACATTTCTTTCTAAGAGAAATAAGATAAGGGTATCTGCTCTAACCACTACTATTCTGCATTATGCTAAAGTTTCTGTTCTGTTAAATAAGAGAATGACAATAATAACAAAAAAAGACATGCAGATTTCAAAGGAAGAAGTAAAACTGTTTTTCATTCACAGAGGACATGATTGTTTATGTAGAAAATGTGATTAAATGTACCAGTAAAACCACTTGATTTACAAAAGCAGGCAACTAGCTTACAGGCTGTTGTTTTTGGATTTGATTTTTTTAAAAGAAAGATTTTATTTATCTATTTGACAGAAAGAGAGAGAGGGAGAGCACAAGCAGGGGGTGTGGCAGGCAGAGGAAGAAGCAGACTCCCTGATGAGCAGGGAGCCCGACATGGGGTTCAATCCCAAGACCGTGGAATCAAGACTTGAGCCAAAGGCAGACGCCTAACCGACTGAGCTACTCATGTGCCCTCAGATTTGATTTTTTAAAGAATATTGCATTAAAATCGTGTTTATCTTCATTAACAAGTTTTCTTGTACTCTCTTAAATTTTTACCCCAGGAGAATGCCTAACTCACCTCATCCTGGACATGGCCTGTTAAAATACTACTTTAAATAATAAATGAGTTTATTGGCAAGGTTACAAGATTATGATCAATTTATAAAAATCAATCAAACCTTTTTTTAAAGTTTTTTTTTTTATTTATCAGATAGAGATCACAAGTAGGCAGAGAGACCAGCAGAGAGAGGGGGGAAGCAGGCTCTCTGCTGAGCAGAGAGCCCCATGTGAGGCTCAATCCCAGGACCCTGGGATCATGACCTGAGCTGAAGGCAGAGGCTTTAACCCACTGAGCCACCCAGACATCTCCAAACTTTTTATATGCTAGCAATAGACAATTGGAAACTAAAATAAACATATTAATATATCAATATTAATATATCAATAACTAAAATAAATATATCAATATATCAATATATTAAAATAAATATATTAATATTAATATATCAATATCCCCATGAAATATGGATAAATCTGACAAAGATGTGAAAGACATGAACTCTGAAAACTACAAAATATTGCTGATAGAAATCAAAGATGACCTAAATAAATGGGAGGCTATACTGTGTTCAATGATTGGAAGAGTTCGTATTGTTAAGATGTCAAGTATCCCCATACTGATGTAAAGATAAAATGCAATCCTAATCAAAATGTTAGCTTGAGGGGCGCCTGGGTGGCTCAGTGGGTTAAAGCCTCTGCCTTTGGCTCGGGTCATGATCCCAGGGTCCTGGGATCAAGCCCCATATCCGGCTCTCTGTTCAGCAGGGAGCCTGTTTCATCCTCTCTCTCTGCCTGCCTCTCTGCCTACTTGTGATCTCTGTCTGTCAAATACATAAATAAAAATCTTTAAAAAAAAAAAAGTTAGCTTGATTTTTTTTGGTGGGATTTCACAAGCTGATTTTGAAATTCCTATGGAATTTATAATAGCCAAAACCATTTAAAAAGAACCAATTTGGAAGTCTAAAATATTCTCTTTTCAAGACTTATTTTAAAACTACAGGAATCAAGATAGGTTGATACTGGCATAAAAATAAATATACAAATAGACTAATGGAGAATAAGAAGCCCCAGAACAACTCACACATAGGTTGTATGAGCAACTGATTTTTGGCTATGCTGCAAAAAGGAAATCCAGTGTACAAATTATAGTCTTTTCAACAAATGATGCTGGTAAAATTGGGTATCCATATTCAAAAAAAGTATATGTTGACTCATATCTGGCATGATATATAAAAATTAATTCAAAGTAGTCATAGACCTAAATGAAAAACCTAACACTATAAAACTTCATAAAGAAAATATCAGAGAAAGTTCTTGTCACCTTAGGTTAGGCAAACATTTCTTAGATATGTACCAAAAGCACAGTGCTTCAAAGAAAAAAAAAAAAAAAAGACATGATTAGAATGTTTTGCTCTTCTAAACCTATTGTTAAGAAAGTGAAAATATAAACCAGAATAGAAGAAGATACATCATATATCTGGTGAAGGACTTATATCCAGAATATTTTTTAGTCCAGAATATTTAAAGAACTTTCAAAACCCATAGTAAGAAAGGAAATAATCCTCCTCACTTTGAGCAAAAAAATTTGAGCAGATACTTCACCAAGGCAGATTAGGAATGATAAATACGCAAATATAACTGTGCTCAACATCATTAGTCATTATAAAAAAGCAAATTAAAACCACAGTGAAATATACACCTATTAGAATGTCTAAATTTTTTTTTTTTTTAATTTGACAGACAGAGATCACAAGTAGGTAAGAGAGGCAAGCAGAGTGAGAGGGGGGAAGCAGGCTCACTGCTGAGGAGAGAGCCCGATGTGGGGCTCCATCCCGGGACCCTGGGATCAAGACCTGAGATGAAGGCAGAGGCTTTAACCCACTGAGCCACCCAGGCGCCCCAGAATGTCTACAATTTAATGTTAGCTAGGATATATGTAGCTACAAGACTCCTATACGTGGGGCATGATAAACACGTTAATCATCTTGATTGTGATCTTTTCAAAGTAGATACACCTGCTTTAAATATGTACAATTTATTTGATGTTATACGTTATATAACATATAAAGAATTGTACATACATAACATAAGCAATTTATGTATACATAACATATGGAATTATATATAGTTTATATAACATACTACATATAACATATATAGAATATGTATACCATATGTAAAGTTATATGCCAATAAATCTGTTTAAAAATAGGTTCAATTTAAAATTATATTGCCACTTTTCATGGATTGTTTCCTGGTAATTAATTCTGAGTTTAGTTGGATGGGTAAACTCCTGTCACTGAGCTCCTCAATCCCTACCGCATTGTCTGAGCCACCGGGCAATTATTATCCTCCACAAAATTGTGGCTTTCTGGTATAGTTTTCTGGTAACATTCACTTTGATATTGACTCATGGGAATTAACAGGTTAAAATGACCTTATGCTGTTTTAAGAAAAAAAAAGAAATGTTGGGTCAATTTTTGAGCTTCTGCTTTGTGGGAGATTAAAATGCTAGCCATTCATGTCTTTCAGTAAGGGAAAAATCAGAAGAAAATTTATCAAAGCTTTTTACATAGTCACATTTTACAAGCATTAACTGACTACAACATACTTTTTCTCAAACTCCCCTTTACTTTGTAATTTGTCAGGCTGCCTTTTGGGTAACACTATTGTCTCCTCCATACGAAAGTATGGCATGGAACACACTGAACCATGCAGAAAGAGACCCCAGGGATGGTGATGATGAATTGAGTTTAAACTCTTTTTTTGGTATAAACTAGCTCATGAGAGAGTCAATGGAAACAATTTATAAGTTACACATGTTTGCTACGTAACTGTAACCGGACCATGTCTTAAAATGAAACCAAGTCTATACTCAAAACAGCTGGAGTTTCATTCAGTGGGCTCACTTAGTTAATACCAATTTGGTAATCTCTTATCCTTTCTAATGTTTTTGTGGAGAACTGAACTCAAATGTATTCTTCTAAAATATTTGGGAAACCAGGAGAGAGAGAAAGGATAAAGTAAAACCTTCTACTCTCCTCCCCTTGCTCCTGCAAATCCCTAAAATATATTTTTTTTATTTAAAGATTCGGTTTAAGGGCATCTGGGTGGATCAGTTAGTTAAGCAACTGACTTTGGCTCAAGTCATAATCCTGGGGACCTGGAATTGAGCCCCACATCGGACTGCCTGCTCCTTAGCGAGCCTGCTTCTCCCTCTTCCTGTTCCCCTTGCTTGTGCTTTCTCTCTCTGTCTCTGTCTCTCTCTGTCAAATAAATAAATAAATAACCTTTAAAAATATGATAAATAAATAAATAAAAGGCCTATTTAAAAACATCTTAGAAAAAAAAGCACCACTGTTTTATGAGAGGCTTAAAAGTAGGAGGTAGTATAAAGGTTTTTATTTAACATAAGATACTGCAATTCTATGTGTTGGATTTACTTTGTCAAAAACTACTTATCCTATTTTACTTTTGGGAGTGGGGATGGGAACTTGCTGGTAGACAACATTTTTCCCCCAGGTTCTTTTTTTGCCACTAGGTATTTTATTCTTTTACATTGCACCCTACAGGGATATTCCAGAGATTTATTTTTCAGAAGGAACTATTTTCATATTTTCCTCTTAGGTCTTTTAGACATTTACTTGAAAGTATTCTCTTTATTCTTTAAGATAGTTAAACAAACAGAAACTTAGCAGTGCTGTTTTAAAGGTTTGTACACTGATATAATGACTGTTTTTCATTTTTAGCCATTATTTATGGTTGGATAGTTGATTCATTTAAGCAGAATTTGAGGCTGTATCTGAGACCCACAAATAAGATCTAATTAATTAAAACCAGCTAAAAGGAGAATAGTCACAGAGGCCTTGGACAACTAATTTAATCACCAGGCAAACCATTCATTCCTACAAGTGAAGTAAACTTCGATAAAACAAACGTGTACAATGAACCCTCCAAATGATTGAAAATTGTATTCTGTGGGATTTGTCTTCATTTTAAGAACCAAAGTTATGAAAATATACGTTAGAAAGAGGGCCATTTTAGTAGGAATAATACATATTTATAGGCAACTTGCAATTATCCATTTCAGTAACAGATAGGGGAGAAATTCAGCAATAAGGATATGTTATTTTTACCAGTATCTTCTAGTTTTATACCAACAGTGCATTTCATAATTGTGTTAGAGATAAAAGCAAAGATTTTAAAAAGAAAAGAGAAGAACAGAAGAAAAAGAAAAAAAAATCTTTTGGCAATCTTTTCCCAAGGCAAACCCCAAATCTTAAGGGAAGTATAAGAAGCAAGAAGTAAAAAAGGGACTTTAGGAAATCAAGACATAATAAGTCACTAATTTTGTATAGCCATTTGTAGAACACATCCAACATAGCTGGATGAAGGTAGTAATTTCTTAAGGATTTTACTCAGGTTGTAAGTGGTAGAATTTCTGTTATGTTCAGATGTTATGTTATCTGTTATGTTCAGATAACAAAACATCTGATGTGTACACACAATAGAAAATTAATATTTCTTAAAAGTCAAGCTTTAGAGTACTCAAAAATGTTCATGTTTTTCTTTTCACCTGGATTTTCTTCCCCTTCTGGTGGAGGTGCTAATGAGCAGAGAAATGGTAAAGGTAATCAGCCAGAGGGAAGAGAAGAATCAAAGACCTAGATAATTCACAAACTGGAAAATGAGCTCCTAACTAATCAGGACTGGATTGTAAATAGGATAGAAAGAATTTATGCATCCCTGGTATTGGCCTGAATAGCATTTGTACCCAATCCAAGAAAAGTATGTGTGAATTTCACAGTTAGCTATTTTTTCTCCCTTTGAGATTTTTTCCTGAACTAATTATCCATTGTGTACATGAAGCAAAGAAATAACTTACCATTAAAGTCATTTTTGAGGTGGATATTTCACTTCGCATGTTGTTAAAATGCCTGGAGCATTAATAAGGAATGAGTTAACTTTATTAATATAGCTTCTTTGGGGAGTTTCTGATCTATATACTGATCACCCAAAAGGAAATTTTGTATAATATTTTATTCATGCAAAATTTAGGGAAGTAACTAGATTGACTAATCTTTCCATAATAAATAATTTAATTTAACTTTGTGCTGCTTTTTGCATTTTAATTTCTTCATAATGTGTCCTTTAAAATCCCCAATATTAAAATGATCAGTGACTATTTGTGGTTAATTTAGTTTAAATTGTAAATTTAGTTAACGGCTCTGGGGTTACAAGGTACCGGGGAAGGTGCCTTAATAGGAAGTGAACACATTTAAAGACTGGAAAAGCTATGTGTACAATCAGATTTTTAATGAGTTGTTGGAGACAGCATAGAAATCAAACAAACAATGACATATAGCACTACATACCAGTAATTCTTAGTATTACCTACACTGTAATTGCACCTCAAATACTTCACATTTCATATACTTTCATACCCACTACTTAACTCCAGGATTTTATGTCATGTCTTTTCTTTTTTTTTTTTTTTTTTAAGATTTTATTTATTTACTTGACAGAGAGCAATCACAAGTAGGCAGAGAGGCAGGCAGAGAGAGAGGGGGAAGCAGGCTCCCTGCTGAGCAGAGAACCCGGGGCTCCATCCCAGGACCCTGAGATCAGGACCTGAGCCCAAGGCAGAGGCTTAACTCACTGAGCCACCCAGGCGCCCCTTGTGTCATGTCTTGATACAGAGTTGTTGCCTTTGTCTCTACTTAACACCTTTTGCGAACTTCTCAGCTCAAACTCAAACAGCCAGAATAAATGCAGTATGGTTAGATTGTGACTTTGAAATTCAGGCAGGACTTCTGCTTCTCCTTCAAACGTAGAAAACCAGAACCTGCCACTCTCACCCTAACAAGCAGAACAAGTCAGATAAACTGCAAAATGAAGTTTTTAAAAACCTCGCAGGGGGGGTGCCTGTGTGGCTCAGTCAATAATACGTCAGACTTTCAGCTGAGGTCATGATCTCAGGGTCCTGGGATCAAGCCCCTTGTCAGCAGGTTCTTTGCTCAGTGAGGGCTCTGCTTGTCCCTCTGCCCCTCCCCCTTACTTGTACACTCTTTCTCTCTCTCAACTAAATAAATAAAACCTTAAAAAGAAGAAAAAAAAGAAAAACTAGCAAAGATCTGAGAATGCAAATTAACCTACATGAGCTGAATTCCAGAGAATGGTAAGTTCTTTTTTGGAGAGAAGAAACACATGACTGCTTTGCTCATGTGTTTGCTCAAGACACATAAGTGGTCTGATGTGTGAAAATATAAGGAGCCCAGACACAGACCTTGTCAGTCTTTGGCAACCAATTCTTTCTCATGTTACTTCATTGAGTAGCCTATCAGTTGTGGGCTAAGGCAGCCTAAGTGAGAGAGAGCCGCTCTAAGGTAGGTACGGTCTTCTCCAATTACAGAGATCAGAACCCCGCTGAAGGCTTGGGTTGCAAGACATTCTAGGCCTTCACCCATGCGCTGCAGTGGCTCTTTTGAAGGTTTAAGGAAGGAAGGCTCAGCAGAAAGATACTCTGAAGCACAGAAAGCCTGTGTGGACTGCAGAGCCAAGAGAACGCCTTAGCACCACAAAAAACTGACAGCTGGTCTGTAAGCAGCAAAAGATATATCCGATGGTTTGGAAAGTTGGTGGCTGGCCTAATCATAATAAAGAGGTCCTGGAGGCTTTCTGGGGCTCAATTCCCAAGTCCTACTGAAAAGAAGAGTTCTGATTCAGCCATCAAAACGTTTAAAGCCAGTGGAAAGCTGAATCTAAGTAAAACCACAACAAAACCCAGACTCAACAACAGATTTCATCAACTCAGTCTCCTACATTAGCAACCTGATAATAGAAGTGATGCACTCTTTTCTAGGGAGAATTATTGTTTAGGTAAGTTTCTACTGTTCTTTTTTGGTACGGGGAGGACCAGAGGGAGAGAGAATCTTAAGCAGGCTCCATGCCCAGCCTGGAGCCCAAAGTGGGGCTCTATCTCACAACCCTGAGATCATGTCGTGAACCCAAATCAAGAGGCAGACACTTAACTGACTGAATTACCCGGCATTCTTCTATTGTTCTTTTGTACAAGCTATCTGGCATATAATAAAAAACTATAAGACATGAAAAAAAAAAAAAAGAAAAAGACAATGTGACCCAGCATCAAGATTAGGTTTTCTTGTACGTTGAGCAGATCCAGAGATAGAATTGAAATGATCAGATAGAGACTTTAAAATTACCATGATAAAAGCAAAAAGAAAATCCAGTGGAAGAGCATTCATGAAAAGATACAGAATTTTATCAGAGTTGTAAAGTATTAGAAAGATCCAAATGGAAATAAATGAAGAATACTGTGTCAGAAATGAAAAATTAATGGGATAGGCTTTATGGGAGCCTGGATATGGCAGAGGGAAGAATCAGTGAAGTTGAAAGAATAATAGATGTTGTGCAAACTGAAGAATCAAAGAAATACATGTCATAGTGTTTACGATCTGTGGGACAATATCAAATGCTCTAGCAGTGATGTAATTCAATCTTATAAAAAATAAAGAGATTTGGACATTAATTATTAAATCAAATGGTACCATCTTACAGTGGCTTTCCTTGACCATCACGTGGAAGTCAGTCTCCTATCCCAGACCCCAGTAATACTCTTTACTTTTGAAAGTATCTATTTTTATTTTATTCTACCAATATTTTTCATTAATTTTTTATTTTTATTAAAATATAATGTATTTTGGCCCCAGGGGTACAGGTCCGTGAATCATCAGGCTTACACACTTCACAGCACTCACCATTGCGCATACCCAATGTCCAAACCCAACCACCCTCTCCCTACGCCCCTCCCCCTGGCAACCCTCAGTTTGTTTTGTGAGATTAAGAGTCTCTTATGGTTTGTCTCCCTCCTTATCCCATCTTGTTTCATTTTTTCTTTCGCTAACCCCCAACCCCTCAACGTTGCTTCTCAAACTCCTCATACCAGGGAGATCATATGATAATTGTCTTTCTCTGATTGACTTATTTCACTCAGCGTAATACCCTCTAATTCTATCCACGTCATTGCAAATGGCAAGATTTCATTTCTTTTGATGGCTGCATAGTATCCCATTATACATATATACCACCTCTTCTTTATCCATTCATCTGTTGATGAACATCTTGGTTCTTTCCATAGTTTGTATTGTGGACATTACTGCTATGAACATTTGGGTGCACGTGCTCCTTTGAATACATTTGTATGTTTAGGGTAAATACCCAGTAGTGTGATTGCTGGGTCGTAGGGTAGCTCTGTTTTCAATTTTTTGGGGAACCTCCATGCTGTTTTCCAGAGAGGTTTCACCAGCTTGCATTCACACCAACAGTGTAAGAGGGTTCCCCTTTCTCCACATCCTCTCCAACATCTGTCATTTCCTGACTTTTAAATTTTAGCCATTCTGACTGGTGTGAGTGGTATCTCATTGTGGTTTTGATTTGTATTTCCTTGATGCTGAGTGATGTGGAGCACTTTTTCATTTATCTGTTGGCCATCTGGATATATTCTTTGCAGAAAAGTCTGTTCATGTCCTCTGCCCATTTTTTGATTGGATTATTTGTTCTTCGGGTGTTAAGTTTGATTAGTTCTTTTTTTTTTTAAGATTTTATTTATTTATTTGATAGAGAGAGATCGCAAGTAGATGGAGAGGCAGGCAGAGAGAGAGAGAGAGATGGAAGCAGGCTCCCTGCTGAGCAGAGAGCCCGATGCGGGACTCGATCCCAGGACCCTGAGATCATGACCTGAGCGGAAGGCAGCGGCTTAACCCACTGAGCCACCCAGGCGCCCTTGATTAGTTCTTTATAGATTTTGGATACTAGCCTTTTATCTGATATGTTGTTTGCATATATCTTCTCCCATTCCATCAGTTGTCTTTTGGTTTTATTGACTGTTTCCTTTCCTGTGTTAAAGGTTTTGATCTTGATGAAGTCCCAACAGTTCACTTTGCCCTTGCTTCCCTTGCCTTTGGCAATATTCTAGGAAGAAGTTGCTGTGACTGAGTATTTTAGTATTTTAGTGAGAATTTTTGCATCTGTGTTCATCAAAGATATTGGTCTGTAATTCTCTTTTTTGATGGGATCCTTGTCTGGTTTGGGGATCAAGGCAATGCTGGCCTCATAAAATGAGTTTGGAAGTTTTCCTTTCATTCTATTTTTTGGAACAGTTTCAGGAGAATAGGAATTAATTCTTCTTTAAATGCTTCGTAGAATTCCTCTGGGAAGCCATCTGGCCCTGGGCTCTTGTTTGTTAGGAGATTTTTGAGAAAAAAAATTTTTTTTTAAATTTAATTAACTTTGCAAGACTAAAGAATCATGGGGAGAAAGCCATGAATTCCATACTTTGCTTTCCTCTTCTCTGGAATTCCGCTGTTCTCCTTGATCAGTGAGCTTGGTCTTGGCTGGATGTTCTTGCTGATCTTCTGGGGGAGGGGTCTGTTGTAGTGATTCTCAAGTGTCTTTGCCCAAGGTGGAATTGCACTGCCCTTGCCAGGGGCCAGCCTAAGTAATCTGCACATGTTCGCTCTTGGGAGCTTTTGTTCCCTGAATGCTTTCCATAGAGCTCTGGAGGATGGGAATGAAAATGGCACCCTCCCAGTCTCTGGCCCAGAGGAGTTGAGAGCTTGGGGCCCCACTCCTCAGTGCACCCTCGAAGAAAAGCACTCAATCACTCCCATCTCCCTGGTGTCTGGCCACGCTCTGAGCTCACCCAGGCTGTGCCGAGCATTTCTGTCACTGGCACACAGTCCCGTTTGTAGTCTCCAAACCCAGCAGATTCCTGCCACTCTGCTCTTCTGATGGGTCTCCCCAGATCTGCCACTTGTGGAGTTCCTGCTCAAAGAGCAGTGGTCTGAGTGCCATGGATCACAGTTTAAGGTAACCCCAAGTTGAGAGCTCACTCCTTGGATCTGTCTCTATAGCCTGCTTCCCTGCTCTAATACCTACGAGCTCTGCTACACTCAGACACCCCCAATCCTTCTGTGACCCCACAGGACCTGAGACCACATTGTCCTCATGAGGGCTCCATCCCTGCCTAGCCTCTAGAACGATGTCCTTCAGTGGAGCAGACTTTTAAAAGTTCTGATTATGTGCTCCGTTGCTCCACTGCTTGCTGGGAGCTAGCCCCTCCCTCCGCGGTCTATCTTCCCATTGCTTCAGATTCACTTCTCCACACATCCTACCTTTCAAAAAGTGGTCAATTTTCTGTTTCTAGAGTTGCTGCTCTTCTCTTTGATCTCTTGTTGGATTTGTAGGTGTTTGGAATGGTTTGATAACTATCTAACTAAGCTCCTGCAACCTGGTGTCATCTTAGTCTGCTACTCTTCTGCCATCTTGACTCCTCCCTCTATATTACCAATGTTTTTTTAATATGTACTAAGTATTAGACACTATTTTAGAACAGAGTACTGAACTAGAAAAACAGGGTCTCCTTTCTCATGAAACTTATTCCTTCTCTAGAGTATAAGTTTCATCATATTAGATATCTTTTTAATTTTTTCTCTTTTGTTCCCAAATCTCAACCTCCTAGAATGGTAGCTAATGCATAGTAGGAGCTCAATTAGTAGATCTTTTTTTTTCAATTAATATTTCTTAGGATAAATGAATGATTGAGTTTTTCTAGGGATCAGTTCTAGTTCTTATATTCCATTTTACATTGTCTTTCCCAGGATTATCTAGCAAAAACTCCTAAGCCTTGTCTGCTATGTATTTTTTCTCTTAGACTCTCAGGCTCCACTTTTTCTACATTCTGAAAAGGCTTGATTCACCTATAGGCAATTTTTACAGATGTAAAAAGGTAGGTAGATGGTAGATAGATGTAAACTAAAACTTTGATAAGGGAAACCAGATGTGGGGAAGGACAATCATACTTCTATCAATGTGTATTATCACTGTCTTGTCATTCTATCACGTAGGTCTCTGTTCCCTAAAGACAGTGGTCTTGGTGTTCATATGACTATGCCCTATGCCCAGCCCAGTTCAATGGCTTCTCTTTCATATACATTATAACATTTATTAAATTTTATATAAAAGTGGACATTTCTTAAAATTTTCAATAATCTATAAAAATCAGCAACATAAAGGACACTTGTCATAAAAGATTGTGTTTTTTTTAAGGCAACTGTCAGAATACTTTGTTTAAATTATTATTCTTATTTAAAATCCATGTTCACTAGGCCATGCTGGCTGAGTCTAGGAAACAGACGACCAAATCTGTCAGTCTATCAGTAATTGATTACGTAGAATATATCAAATCACACATTAGAATTCCCCAAGGGCAGTATTTGATGTGAATAGTTCTAACTGAAGAACTTCTATGCAACTCCTGATTTTCTGATTTATATTAAAATTTACTCCCAATTATCACTAGAACAGCCTTCTAATCTTAGAGGGAAATCTGATATTGGTAGAAAAAACTGGAGTTGCCATTCTTTAGCATTCTCAATAAACATAACAGTATTGTTAATCAGAGTCCTTGAATGTCAGAGTATCTTTGAATCATTAATTTTTTTTTAATATCAGCATCATCTGGCTCAATCTGTTTGTTTATTAAGGAAAAAAATGAGGGTTAGAGATATTTGTCCCAAAGTTATGCAAATTAACATTCAGTTTGTCCACATTTATTAAGGACTCCGTGCCTCTTTTTGTAGATCTACATTTTTGGTTATTGCTATCCTCCCTTTTCCTTCTCCCGCCATCAAATAAAACACACCAAAGAGAATAGCATTAAAGCTCAGGTGCACATCCTTTAGAATTATATGTTGCAGATATCTATTAATCAGGGTATAATAATTAATGATGACTAAATTCATTAGTAGTAACTATCCTTCATGTGCCAGTTGCGATGCTGAGTAACAGACACACTTGATCGCTAAGACTCATCACAATTTTAAATGGAAGGTATTATTTTCCTCACTTTACAAATGTGGAAAACTAATCCTGAAAACTAAAAAGTAACTTACCCAAGATAAAAACATGTGAAGGGGCAAAGCCAGGAATCAAACTCCAAAGTTTTTAGTCTCTCCAGTAGAAAACAGTCACCTGTGACAGTATGTATGTAATCATACCTTCTGGCCCAAAAAAGCAAAAAGCAAAAAAATGAAGAAGAAAGAGGAAGGAAAAAAGGAATAAATTGCAACCTATGATAACTATTTCTTTCTATTTAGGATTAAGGCAGACAAATTTATGCTAACTTTATTTTTTATATAAAGATATTTTAACAATGTGTTACTGCTTTACTAAAAATTTGAGGATACAAGTTCATTACATAAAATAGAAAATGAAATTATGTGAAATAAAATGTTATAAAGCATATTCATCTTTCCAATCATACTCACAGTACAATTTTATTGTCTTCATTAATTCAAATTTGCTAAAATGTATATCATGTTACACGATTAATACTTTGAGCTAAACATTTAACATTTCACTGCATAGTTATAAAAGCTTCATGATAATTTGTATTAATTCTATCAAAATCCAAATTTATGTCTCATATCCAGTTCTAAAAATGCACTCTGTTACCACTTACACTTTTAAATTTTCCTGAGATGATATTTTATTGTCATTTGTATCCTTGTAAAATTTTCTAAATGCTTTAAAAATTGTAATACCTTTCTTACCCAATATTAACAAAGCAAGCCATTTTCTCAATTCAGATTAATACAGCAGTTTTATCATAACCATATGCACATTTTGAAAAGAAATTTTCCTTATTGGTACTCACATGTTAATTTAAAAACACCTACACACCCTGAAAAAAAATATTAAGGGCTCATTAGACTTTGAACATGTTTATTTTCAAATTACATGAATTATTTATTTGTGTAAGAGATGTTATTAAGTTACTCTTTTGAAGACCTCAGATAGAGTTTGTTGTTTTGCTTTTAGTTGTTGTTTCTTGGCTGGTCGATTGGACTTTTCAGTCTTAGCTACGTATTAGCACATAATCCCCTGGTTACTTATAAGTAATGAGCTCAAACTCTGAAACCTCTCTTGAACCAAATCTGCCGTCCTACCTCCACTGCTTACATCTTATTAATTTTGTTATACAGTGCCTGGTACATTATAATCACATAAATAATTATTTTGTGACTATTAACTTTTGGAGTGTTTTTTTGTTCATTTTTCATGTTCAGAATTCAAAGAACTGGCTTTCTCTCCAAAAGAATTTCAAGCAACTAGATCATGGATTAGGAAGCCCATGGTTGGCTGGGGGAAGGGAAGGATGGATATGGGGGAACATCATGGAGATAAGGGAATAAATGAATAAAAGCTGGACCAGGGTCTGGGAGACCTACCGCCTTTCACAGTTCTGTTGCCAACTAAATGGACTTGGGCAAGTCCATCCTATATGGACTTGGGTAAGCCCATCCTAAACAAAGAGGCTGGGCCATTTTATCAGGCTGTGGCTCTGAAAATGCTACATTTCTGACAATGATTTGATTAAATGGATCTCTCCCCATAGCTGAGATATCACTTTTGTAATATGTAACTTACATTGCAGTAGTATTTTTGCAGTAGGTATTGAATAGTAGAAGAAAAAGCTTTCACATTTTAACTGAACCATAAATACTTAGTCATTTCTTTAGGCATCTTTGAATTGCACATAAGAGAAGCCAGTGGGATCTCTGGCTCAGAAAATATATGAGATCATTCCAGAGGTGAATACATACTATTTTCTATTCCCTACTCCATTTTAGTCATATGTAATGAAATGGTTTGATGGGAGCAACATAGAAAATTACTGAGAATTTTTATATTCTGAGGTTCTTTGACTATTGGCTGAGTGGGCAAAGGGGCAGGATTAATATCTATTTCTGGAAAAAAAATTTGAGACAGAGGTACATTTTCAGAGAGAGATTTTTTTTCTTCTTGCTTCATTGGGCAAGAAAGCTTTATCTTGTCTGTGAGGTTAACTATGGGAACAGACCACTGCTGGGAGCTGGGGAACACACTACAGAAAGAGGAAGGGAGAGAATGGTTTGTTAGCTTCCTGGCTAGACAGGTCACATTGTACTTGGGGCATGAAGATGAGGGTAAGAGTTTTAAATCAGCTGTGAAATTATTTTGGTACCTAGTGTAGAGTGAAGGATTGGGGTTATGTTTTCTTAGTAATTTCCTAGAATAGACAAACAGGAGTTTTGTATTATAGCTTGTCCGTGATGAAGGTATAGCTCTTTGGGCACACAGAAATGTCAGTCATTTGGCCAAGCAGAAATAGGAATTGTTTTATGTTAGGTCTTGAGGTAATAATGAGGGGCGGGGGTAAGGTCATTTTTGCCTAATTCTCAATGCTTGCAATATCAGAAAGCTTTTCTTTCAGATGGATATACTGACAATTAGATAATTAATTTCAAAAACAAGCAAATACAGAACAAATCCTTGGCTCTCTGCCTCTCCTTTTGTGCCATAGTGTCCAAAGTCAGTGGTTGTTAATAAGAATTTTCCCAAAGAACATGTTTGAAGATTAAATATGAAATAATGCAGGATCAAAAAAACTTAATTTGCATATTCTATTCTGCATTAATGATAAAGTCCTACTACCAAGTCTGAATCTGAAATTGCCCATGTCATAGGCATTTGCAGGAACATTTATAAAACAAAAGCCTAAATAGTCTTAAATGGCCTGAATATGGACAGGTACTCATTTATTTGCACCCCTTATGTTGTCCTAAGAGTCCTACACCATTGCTGCAGATTAATTCCCTCTAATCAGTTATCACCTGCTAGGACTTAAATTTGCTCTTTCCTAGAGGAGATTCCTTCTATTTACTCTTCCCTCTGAAACCTGTATCCTTTTGACATTTCCTGATAACCTTAATACTTTCCTGGATTCTTAGTATCTACCTCCATAAAATACCTATTTCCTTTGAAAAAAGGAAACGTTCTTCAAACCTCTCTCAAACTGAAGTCATTTTTTTCCCATTCTGCCTGCCTCCCCTTGCCCTCCCCACCCATACATATCCATGTATCTGTTCTTAAGCCAGTAGTTGCATCCAGCACCCTTTTGGATTCCCATTTCCACTTCTAGATATGTAGTAAATTATGCCCTGCCATTGAGCCATATGCCATGAAATTTAGCCGCACTCTGCCTGTCCTACAGCCACATGTAGGTCTTTGCTCTGCATTGCCTTCTCTTTTTATTTCTCACCTCCACATATCCATGAGAACTTTATCATATGACTTTTGATCTTTATCTACAATCATCCTAGGCAACTTTAACATCAACCCTTATGGTTTTTGTTACCACGTCTTGACTTTTTATCCCTTGGTTACTTTTGCCATCATGTCTCACTAGTTTTCTTCCATAGATAGCTTCCGGCCTTATTTTCCCAAGTAGAAATCCCACCTCTACCATCTTGAAAGCCGAGATCCTGTTATCCTGACTAAAGCCCCTGCTTTCTGTCTCCCCACCGCATGTGCTTTTTGACTCTCCATGAGCTCTTGCCTCTTAATTCCTCTCTGTTCTCTCCAACTCTCAGCCCACTCCTGGTTCTACAACCCTTGTTTTATAGCCCATATTCAATAGACACTAATTACAATTAATGCTTTTAATTTTGAAAAAAATAGTGAAAATTAAAAAAAACATCATAACAAACATCTATGTGCACTACTCATAGGTAACATGTTACAATTTTTTATGTTTGCTTTACTAGGTTCTTTGAAAAGAATTCAGAAGATGTAGATTTATTTTTTAGTGAACTACAACCAGTATGTGTATATATGAAACTGTGCATTTAAAGTGCAATCAAGGAAAGAAACTTGTGAAAAAGGGAATAATTAAAAGAATTCTGTCAAATGTTCAAGAAAGAATGTTTTTAGGATCTTATGCAGAAGGATTTGACCAGAGTGAGGGGATTGGAATGAAGCCATTGCACGCTTGGATGACGTCTGTTTTGTAAAATGCCATATACACTTTTATCTACACAGAAGTTTATCTGTAATGTAGAAGTACAACCACATATGAAATTACTAATCATAGACATCTGTTTCTATAAAATGTCTTTTCTAAATTTTCCTCTGGAGTAACAGAGAGTTGGATCATTTCAGGAGATTACAGTCTTCAAAAAGTTGTGGTCATAAAAGGAGAGTAGAAATTTCTAATTTTTTCTTTTCTTCTGATATCTTTATAGTTTTGATAATAAATATTCCTGGCTAATATTTAATTAATAAGACAATACAATAATTCTGCTGTCTACTTTGATAATTGTTGCTTTTATAGAATTCTCATGTTACACTGGAATATCTTGATTTGCCTAATTGTGTTCTACCAAAAGGTTCTAAATAGGCAAATCACCAGTTTAATAAAGAAATCAGCTTAATAATCTATTGTATTGTATTGTTGTAAGGAGGAGACCAGTTATTTTGCATTTGTTTTTCTTAAGTTGAAATATTTGGGTAACATCTAGTTATCCTGCTGGTTTTAATCTATACTTAATAAAACAAAATTAATTATGTATGCCAAATGAACACATATTTATTGTCTGGGGATTTTTAATTAATGAAAACATTCTCCAAAAAATTTTGTCAATTTTTTGTAATATACTACCATAAGCATAGTTATCACATACCCTAAATCTCCAAGGCAGACTCATTTTCTATGTAATTTATATTCAATAAATGTGATTCTATTGTCACAACCTTATATATTTTTAAACACAAAAATACTTCAAATCTGAAAAACCAAATTGGTTAGTCAACACATTTGGAACACATTAGAATGAAGGTCTTACGGGAAGTTCCAATGGCCAGCCTGGAACTCTTAATTGTTCAGGCTTGTATGTTATAGAAATCTCTAAGAAAGATTTATCCTTCAATGAAACAGCATTTGGAAAAGGGCTTTGTTCACTGTGGGCAATAAAATCTAGAACACAGGCCCACTAGATCATGTATTAACATTAGTGTCTGGAGAAGGGGAAGAAGGCTCTTTAGAATTGATCTTATAAAGGTGGTAGAAAGATCCTGTCAGAATTATGAGCCCAAACTCTGTAATGAGTGTTATAGAGAATTTCATTGTAAATATTTGCATGAAAAATAATAAAAGGTATATATAGTACTATAATCAATTTCCATTTTCTCTGTACTATGATTCTGGTGAACAGTTTAATGTGTGGGGCCAAAGAATTCTTCTCTCAGAGTCTGGCAGCTCTTGTTTCCTAACTAGGTTTCTCTTTCTTATCTGTGGCTTGTCTTTGTTTTTTTTTTGCCAAGGGTATTCTAACTTCTCAGTTGTTACCTCTACTCCTGTAGACACATTTTCATCTTGCTTCCATCCAGCACTATCATGGCTGTTTCTGCATGAACCACCCTCGCAGAAGTTCTGGAGCTTTCCCATGTAACCCCTGAATACTTTTTATTACAAGGACTACTTTTTCACATGTCCTTCTATTAAAAGAGTACCAAGTTTTTCTAGATGTAATTTTCATTAGTTTTACGAGCTTCTCTAGAATCATTTTCTTCTAATTGTTTTTGACTATATTTGATTGGAGTTGTGTTTTATCATCAGTAGGTAAAAAAATGTAATAATTACTACAATTACAATTGTTACACTATAATTATTATACATTAAGAAAGTTATACACAAAGAAGACAAACAGATTTGACATAGTACTGGTGTGTTAAAGAGGTACAAATCTTAGAATCAAAAGGATTAACTGAATTTCTGGTTGTGTATCTGTTTTCATCGCAAGCTGATAGGCTAGGTGTTGCATTCATAGGCTAATAGATAAGAAACAATATTAATATCTTATTTTAAAATGAGTGTCAAAGAAGACTTTTTGTGCGAAATGCCTGAAAAGAGAAGAGGACTGGAAAGTAAAGGGCACATTAAGCCGGAGCCTGAAGTGACAGTGCTGTGTTACATTGCAGAGATTCTACAATATGTCAAAGGGTCAGTGATTTAATTGTCTGAATGCATGATTTGGTGAGTCAGTTTAGACTAGAGCAAACCGGACCTGTCACTGAAATCACAATGGGTAAAAATGGACCTATTCAATCTGCCTCTCAATGCTCCAGATTCTTCCTGGTTGTAAATTAGAGCTTCTGGACAATGCATTAACTCGTTCAGGTCACCAGGGTACTATGTCAGCTCAGCGCTCACAATTGCCCATGACCAATTCTGCACTCTTCCCAGCAGGAGGGATGCAATGTCATTTTGTACTCTCTTCTTTAGGATAATATCAGGTCTGAAAGGAAAGGAACAAAAGAAGTTGCTGCTTTCCTTCCACCCACTCTGCTTAGCCATAATCACACCCCTCCTCCCACTTGGCCAGACTACAAACCAGACAGAAAATGACCTTACAGGATGGATGTGTGGTTACCTACCCACTTGAATAAAATCAAGAATTCAGTTCCGTTTAACTCCGTCCTCGAGTCAAATAAAATGGACATACAGCCAGCATAGGAGAGCTAGAGAGTTTTTTAGTCATCCCCACTGAAATCATCTCAATATGGTTTCTCTTGCTAGGATCAACATTTTACTGTGACTACTGTCTGCTTCTCTGACAGCATCTCATTTCATTTCCTCCCTTAGTTACTACCATCCAGCAAAACTAGTCTTCTTTTATGTATTTATACATGACTATTTCTTACTGCCTCTGGGCCTTGGTACATGATATCCCTGTTACTTGAACTTGGCCATTCATGATGCAACAAATTCCAACCCATCTGTCAGATTCCCACTTGCAGGTCACTTCTGTGAGGAAGTATTACCAGAAAGGATGATCTATTTTAAATCCCCTTTATTTATTTATATGCTTCTTTATTTAGCATAGCATACTATTTGCAGCACTAATAACTGTTCACAGTCCTACACCATTTTGTTAGGTTCTTTGAATGTTTCTGTTCCCCACCAGACCATAATCTTGAGGTACATATGCTAGCATCACATCTGTTTTTTTCCCTATTGTACACCTAGAACTTAGCACAGTTCCTGGCATGTAGCAGATATTTAGTGAATAAAGCACCAGAGCCCCACCTCCCTGTCATATGGTCAAGGTCTCTATTCTGACTTGCAGGATCTGAGGAAAATGCCACACACCCAGTAACACCATGGAATTGGAAATGAGAAATCTCAGACCCAGATCTAATTTTTTTTTTTTTAAAAAGAAAGGATTTATACTTTATTTATTTATCTGTTTGTTTGTTTAGAGCATGAGCAGGGAGGGGCAGAGAGAAGGAGAGAGAGAATCCAAAGTAGATTCCATGCGCAACACAGAGCCCGGCATGGAGCTCAGTCTCACCACCCAGAGATCATGACCTGAACCAAAACCAAGAGTTGGATGCTTCACTGACGGAGCCATCTGCGTGCCCCTAGATCTAAATTAAAATAAAGTTTACTGTATATTATCTCCCCATCAATCTGCTGCCTTCATAGTCTTCTCCCAGGCCATCCTAACACAATCCCTGGTCAGCGGTGGACATATTATCAGAGGAAGTCTCCCAATGTGACATTAACCTCCTCACTCAAAGTTATTTGCCCTTAGAGGCCCTACCAGTCATTTTCAAAGACCCTTGGTAAGGACTAAACAATCAAATTGTAAAGTCTCTCTCTTTAATTGTACACTTCATCCTAATGAATGTATTATTTGTTTGAAATGTGCATTTTCTAAACTCCACAAACAGTTCCATATCCAAATATTGATACTTGTTAATATAATAATGTAAAATTTAGATTTTTGCTTTTTAAACATTTATTTATGATACCACTTATAATTAATAGTGAGAGTAATTGTACATTTGCTTTTCCCAGCGGGGGGGTGGGGGCTACCAGGAGTAGGAATGAATCACAATTTCAGGAGTATTTGACTGTGCAGCAGTACTCAGTATTAATTCAGACTTCTAATCCCTGTTTCTCCTGTTCTGAATCTCCTTACTCCCGTCCTCAGAGGCTAGTACTTCACAGGTCTTACTATTTCATTCTTACTATTTCAGAACCTCATTTCATATAGAAATTCTTCCTGCCTCTGCTCTTAAAAGCATTCTTTCTATCGCTGCTGCCATGCGTTCTTCAAAGCTGAGGGAGATTCTCCCACCAGAGGTAACAGTTTTGAGACCATCAGATTGTCACCATGCTCTTTGAATGATGTGTTTCCTTTCCCATGAGGAGTTGCAATTATTTCCCTTGGCATTGTGAAAAGAAGGGCTTGTTTGTCACCTCAGGCCACAGCAAGTGGTCCATACTGATAAGCAGTGTGTCCCCCACACTATGGCATATATATTTTTCCATCAAATATTTATTACCACTTGTTTCTGTGCTAGACACTCTCACGTGTTCTGGATGATGCCATGAACAATACCTGGACAATGACAGTATCTATCCTCACGTCTCTCGGTTACCCAGAGATTTGGGCAGCCATTTGTTTCTTTCCTTTGGTCAGAAATCTTTAACCTGATATCCTCTAGAGTTTTAGTGTCAAGCCCAAAACCTTTTCACATGTCTCCAGGGAAATGTAGTGGGTTTTCATGCAAATAGTCACTCTGAGTCTCTTGGAAATAGGATCCTTGGTGGCTTCAGATGATACATAAACATTCTTGAGCTAACAAAATTAATGACTTAACCTTTACTGAGAGCTCCTATGCTAGACATAGTGCCAAGGGCTTGGCAAAGTTAGAACTCTTCTGACTCTCACAACAACCCTAGGAGGAAGACACTGTGATTATATCCATTTATAACTAAGAAATGTGGAGAAATTCAGAGACTTTGCCATGTATTCACAGCAAATTAGGCTGTGAATACATGCCTCCAGGCTCCGAAGGCTCCCAGACTCACACCTGTGTCATCAGACATCAGAGTCTGTGCTGGATACTGAACAGAAAGATGAATGTGAGCAAGCAACAAACCCAAGTTGTTCACAACCTAAAGCGGGAGATAAGCAAGTAAACAGGTTCAAAAAATTGTGTTCAGGTGAGAAATGCACCATGTCACATAGAGATTGAGAGTACCAAGTGCCTACCTCTGCAGGAAAAGAGTTGGTTAGGACAAGCCTTCCAGAGGAGGGGACTCTTGAGTAGTATCTTGAAGAATGATTAGGAGGTCAACATGTGTGCAGAGGAGGAGCGGGCACTGCTGGCAGACTAATGCAGTCACATACAAGTGTAAGAAAATGTTTTATAGCTGGGAACTGTGAATGGGTTAGGACTGCTTGAATGCTGAATACAAATAGGCAATTTGGGGTAGGAGGCATGGGTAGCATGCGAGATAGTTGGTGAGATGCCCCGAGACCATAGGAGCCCAATTGTGAAGGGCCATTTATTCTTGCTCAGGAATTTCAACTTTAGCCTGGAAATCTGAAGAGCTACTGAGATTTTATATGCAGAGAAATGATAGGACCCTCCTTGCATTTTGGAAAGATCCCTGAGTGGTTCTCTAGAAACTTGATGGAAGCAGAGCAAGAATAGAGATAGCAAAACCAGTTAGCAAAGGAGGATATAATAGTTCAGAAACCAAGATGACAGAATAAAAATATCTACATGCTTTAGCATTATGCACAGACTCTTTTTTTTTTACACAGACTTAATTTCCAACTATGGAAAATTAGAAGGTAGGGTTGACCTTTTCAATTTGCTGCTCATATCTACTCTCCTCCCTTCCATGCAGTGTCTTTACCTAGAAGGCTGACCTACAACAACAGGCCACCTTGTTCTCTTACTTTCAGCTGGGCTCAGTCAGGGGAGACCAGAGAGACCAAAGCAGAAGGGGACCTTTCCCTGCAGACTCATTTTGCGTGTTACTGAAGTCTCAGCCCCTGTGGCCCTCTTCATCTACCTTCAGGTCTTGGGGTGATAATCCTTCTTGACTCCTCTCATATCCTGCATTGTCTTTTGTGTTTTTCCTACACAAGCCTACACTTTTGCAAATAGCCCCTGCATTAATCTTACTCAAGTTACCCAAATTGGGTATACCATCTGTTTCTTGCCAGGACTGATTAATATAATAGAATATGGGAAAATAGGCATTTTCATACACTGTTAGTGGGATTATCTGTACTTTTTCTACAGAATAATTTGAGCATAGCAATAAAATTTTTGAATACATGTGCCTTTTGACACAGAAATCTCTGATTAAGAATTTATTCTAACATATGTGCAGAAAAATGTTTATTATTATATCATTTAATGGTTTAAAAAATTAGGAAAAATATATCCACAGAAGCTGGTTTAATGGATACCCAAGATAAGTTTTGGAATTAAGTTGCAGAGCAGTTGTGCATAATATGACCTATTTGGTATAAAAATATATTTTATATAGACATACTACATTAATAGTGGCTATATTTGTGAAAACTGCCTAAAGTCAAATGATAGAGTTGGAAATAGGTTTTTATTCTCCATATTGCATTTTCTAAACTTTTAATTCTCTAACCTTTAATAAAGGTTATTTTTAATTTTTTTTTTTTAAAGATTTTATTTATTTATTTGACAGAGAGAAATCCCAAGTAGATGGAGAGGCAGGCAGAGAGAGAGAGAGGGAAGCAGGCTCTCTGCTGAGCAGAGAGCCCGATGCGGGCCTCGATCCCAGGACCCTGAGATCATGACCTGAGCCGAAGGCAGCGGCTTAACCCACTGAGCCACCCAGGCGCCCAGGTTATTTTTAATTTTAAAAAATCTTTAAAATGGGAAGATTGATGCCTGTCTTATAAAAATGTTTGATAATTAAAGTCATAGTATATATTAAGTAGCTCTTTATACCAGGGGTGTATTGGGTGTGAAGCAGGGGATAAATAAGAACAGCCTGAACAAAGGTAGTGGACACAGAAGAGGTGATGAGTTTTCAAATGGTATAGGAATTAGAATTTCCAGAGATGGTGACTGACTATTCAAGTAACAAGGGTAGCAAAGTCCTGTTGAATGGTTCTCAGTTCTTACTCAAGCAACTGTGTGTGCAGTGGCCTCATTCAGTGAACAGAATGCAGTAGGAGAAAGATCTAGGGAGGGAGTTTATGGGTTTGGTTTTAGATAAATAGATTTCTGGTGTATGGCAGTATCTGGTTGGGTTGCCCAGAAGGCATTTATTTGGACCAGAGCAAATCGAATGAACTCATGACAAATTGGCCCTCTCTTCACACTGGAATAGAATCATCTGGGGTTGGGGAGAGGGGAGTAAGAGTTCAAAATTAGTTGGCAGTTTCAAGAGCTTTTCTAGAATCCCTACTTCCACCTTGAAATTCTTCTCCTTTTTTCAATACCTGCTCTTCCTTTTTCACTCTTAGGAGTTGAAGATGTCCCTGCTTCTTGGCTTCAGCTAAAGTTTGTGTCCACTAATGCAATTTAACCTGCACCAGCAGTCTTAGATACCAAAGCATCTTGGTAATTTAATAATGCAACTGAACTGATTTGTTGCTTTTGACTTGTTACAGTGTATTTTATACTGAGAATATTTTCATTCTTTTCTACTACTATATATTTGATTGATATATTTATATTTGTAATTTTTACTTTTCTTGTCATATTTTCTCATGGGAAAATGTAGGACATTTTTAATATAAGGAATTGTCTTATATCTATCTGAATTAGAACTAGAGGCAATTTCAATGCAAAACAGCAAAAGTAAACTGTATTTTGTAGGAAGCTTGCCAGAGCAAATAGCTGAAACAATACCTTTAATCTACTTCCTCATCTCTGTGTAATTATTAATACTTTATTCATCTAAAACCTCAGAAACATATTAACATATGGGTTATGCTAAAGAAAAAAAAAAGAAAGGAGGAGAAAATATTAAATTATTTACTAACCTCTTCCAAAAAATTTTTTTTAAACAAAGAGATTATAGGTAGTAATGTCAAGATATCCAACATAGCTTGTCTTTATCAAAATAAGGAATCTTTTTATTAAGGCATCCCAGAAAGGGTAGATTTATGGATTGAAGGGAGTATGTTTAATATGTCCATATCCATCTAGATTGACAGTTCCCACAGACATGAATTTCCCCAGAGAGACTGTGTTACTGGTGTCAGTGGATGGCATCATTTACTTCAATGTTCCATTATTAAATTGATAACAAGATAATTCCTCTGCTTCTCAGAGACATGACAGGGTTTACAATGGTTAACACTCTTATTGCATGGGATTTGATGTTCTAGGTAGTTTTTAATAAGAAGCATATTTGTATTTCAATAATGAAAAAATTTGAAGTGAAAACAACATAGTAAAATAAAATCAAAATCAGATGGACCAGACAACAGAATATATCTATTCAAAGAATATTCTCTTCTCTATATATAGCTGTATTTAAAAGAAATGTATTTCTTCTACTTCCCTCAATCATTCATCTTACACAATTGTGCTGTTCGGAGACATGCGTTGTAATGTTATTTGTTATTGTATAATGTATTTTACATTATACAATGTAATACAATGTATTGAATAATGTTATTGTATAATGTATAATGTTATTTGTTGAAATTGAAATTTACATATTTGGTTCAGTATTTGTATGTAAGAAATATATGCTAATTTTAGATCATTACAAAGGCAGAGGAACTAGCTAATACTTGTTGAGTAATTTATGTTTATTTCTTAGAAATACAGATACAGAAGTAGAGATGGAGATAGGGTTAGAAATAGCAACAGAGACTGAGACAGCAATCTGTTTCTTTACAGATAAATAGAAATGCTTAAAAAAAAAAGTAACTCAACAGTTCACTAAGGCAGCATGATTAACCCAGTGTTACAGATAAGGAGACTGAGGCTCACAGACACTAAAAATTTATTCAAGAGATTATGAAACTTACCTATGGTCCACAGCCAGTAAGTGTGGAAGCCCATAGTCCTTTCACTCTACCATTTGACCTCCGTTGTAGAGTTTGGGGAACTATGTTTCTCGTCAGTAGCCAAATAGCTAGCAAGCAGGAGAGTTAGTAAGTAGTCCAGATCCTTCCATACATTGCTTAGAAAATTCAACATTATTAATATTGGTGTGGCTATATTATATTTCAGGATTAATACTGAGAGGCAATGGTATGAAAATATGGGTCAATAAGAAATCCTTTAGGCTGGAGATGAACTCAGGGCCTAATTAAAGAGGTATTTGATGAGCACCTCTAAGTTAGGGATATCTGAGAAGATTTGGATTAATTCTATCATCCCAATATGAATGGAACACTTTCATTTTTGTTTAAATTATTTTGTGTTAGCAGATAGCTTTATAGGACATAAATCCCTAATAATTTCTAGGTAGAAGTTTGGTTGTTTTTGCTTTTTGTTCTTGTTTTTTTTTTTTTTCTGTTTCACCAATAATAATATGATATTTTGACAACTGCTAACTATCACAAGAAGTTCTACAAGAAAAGTGCTATGCCAGTGGCTTCAGAGTATTCTGGGATCCATCTTAAATGGATCCTAGGAGCTAAAACAAAATAGTATTTTCAAAGTTAAGAATGATTATGGATCAAACTTATGGATAAGATAAATCAGACAACAAAGCTTTACTCAGTCAGTGATTCTGGAAGGATCTAGCACTGTCACAATCTACCACTGTCACTGGATACACTTCCTTCTCCTATTCCAATCTGTAGCTCTACATGAGCCATTGACAAGACAATAAGTTTCTGTACCACATTACATGAGTGAGAGAGTAATTCATGTGAATTTAGTCCTTGTAGGTAAATGGAATGACACAGTTTGAAATCCTTTCAAAGCCGTAAGGAACTAGATTACCCTCTTTGTTAAGCATCCTATGCTGTGACATGTTTTTCAGGTTCTCAACAAAAACGGATTTAATACCAAAATCTGGCAAAATGAGAACTGAAAAAGTCAATGTTCCTTAAGCATCAGGATTATTGGATTGCTGTTGCTATACTAATCATTTTCTTCATCTTTTTTATAATAAGATGGTATCGAATAGCTGTCATACCTGCTAATCAGGAGTGTAGCTAATATACGTAAGACACTATACATGGGAAAATAAGGTAGGTAAGAAAGACTCCCCACCATCAAAGGAGTATGAATCTGCTGGGCAGATAGACAAACAGATAAAATAACAATTAACTAAAAAATACATTACTTCAGGGGCACCTGGATGGCTCAGTGGGTTAAAGCCTCTGTTTTCGGTTCAGGTCATGATGCCAGCCAGGGTCCTGGGGTCGAGCACCGCGTTGGGCTCTCTGCTCAGCAGGGAGCCTGCTTCCTCCTTTCTCTCTCTCTCTCTTAAAAAAAAAAATCATAAAATCCATATCTTTACATGCTGTACATGTCACAGGAGTAAACACACATACACATGTGCTTGTTAATATATCACAGAGAAGGGGTACAGGGATGTCAGGATAAACATCATCAGTGTTAAGATATGCATGACTCCATATTATTGATAAGTATCTCATTTAAATGTGGAAAATTCAGGATGCTTAGTAGTTTTTATGATTTTAAGTGAACTCTTATTTCCAGGGTGGAGTGTATGGAAAACTCAACTGATTAAATTAGAATCAATCAATCACTGCTTTGACACTTGCTTCAGTAAGGAAGTCCCTGAAAAATATGTAGATTAATAGTTTTCCCATCTTTTTGCCTCAAAAATCTCCTGGAGTTTGTTTTTTCCCCTTAAAGAATGTTTTCCTTCTTCCTAGGAAAGGAAATGTTCCTTTAAAAAAAATGATTCTTTAGACTGGCCTAAAAAAAGATTCATTGACAAAATTATTTAAGATGAATTGACCATTTGAAGAAGCTGACCCTTCAAACCAGACCAAAAGTCAAGGCGGACAATAGAAATGATTCAGTACAGCTTTCTGTTAGCAAACTTAGTAAGATATAGGTTGTGGACTAAAATCCTTCACGCATAGAATGACTTGACTCTTAGAAATTTTATAGTTACAACGTATTGGAGAGTAAGAAATGGAGTAGGGTAGAGTAATTTTATATGTGAAGAAAAACACTATTAAGGTACAAGTAGTTTTAGGTGAACATCTTGTGCTGCTAGTTAGAAAGTCAAGTTCATTTTCCACTATGGGTCTCTTCTGATGTATATCAGAAAAATGGTTGTATGAAACTGACACCATGCCGAAACTCTACATGTCCTTTAACACATGAAATGTGGTCACTAATTTGCTTTGAATGAATTTTTCCTGGCATTTCTTAGAGACTAAGTATAAGATAGAGAGAGCATCCCATATAATGAGCTTCATAGCACCTATAGCATATTTGCTATGGAATTTTGATATAGTGAGTCCTTTACCAGAAATTGCTTGTGCACTCAACCAAGGCTGGTAACCAACTGATAGAAAGACTAATTGTAGTGCGTTACAATTTGAAAAGAAGGACTTTGCCTAGTAAGGACAAAAATTTAAGGTAAAATTTGTATACTAAAATTTTTTTTCTTCCAATTTATAGGATTCCTAATGTGTGTGTGTGTCTGTGTCTGTGTGGTGGTCCTTGTGTGTGTCTGTGTCTATATCTCTGTGTTTTGGCTGAATAATTTGGGCTTATAGGTGGCTGTTTCATTGTAGAGTTACGGGATAGTTAATTGAGGAGAAAATGTATTATGTGTATGTGTGTATATAATCCAAATATGTTTTCTGTGTATACATATGTATATATTATTCACATAAATAATTTGGAGGAACATATTATACTTTTAGCAGATGTGTAAATCTCTCTGGCTTGGCTGAATAATTTTTACTGAGAACTAATACTCCAAGTTATTTAAATATATTTAAAAAGGGATTGCTTAGCCTGATTCAGGAGGCATACCTAAGAGTACCTTGAGAGGGGAAAGGAAAGAAAAGAAAAGAAAAGAAAAGAAAAGAAAAAAGAACTCTTGACAGTAACCACCTACTATATTATGAATTCTTCCTAAAGAAAGAACAGAAATCCATATCACTCTGAAAGTATTCCAAAGGAAACACTTTATGCTATACTAGAGCACAGAAAGTTTTTTACTAAGAAGATGGATTAGGTGAGCAGGAGGACTCCTACATTTGTATCTCTCTTCATGTCTGTCCCTCATTGAATACTTTTGTCTCAAGAAGGAACAGCATGGTGCCAAAAGAAGCTTCCCCTGGGCCTTTACAATCTGTATTCATTCTTTTATTTAGTAAAAATGTAAGAGGTCTTTCTTTTGCTTTTATACTTTTTGTTCCAAACACAAGGCCAGGAACCATTTGCCCTTTGTTCTTGGTAGTTGAAAAATGTAGCATATGGTAAACCTTTTCACTGAATAGGCATTCACGATCATGCATGTGAAAATGCATTAGAAGAATTTATGAGACATGTGGGGACATGGGCTGCATCTGAGACTAAAATCCTCATCACAAGCTTTTATAGGATTTTACTATGATGACTTGATGGTGGGGGAGGGAAGGATTCTTCTCTTTTCCTTCGTTAAATGATAGGACAATTGGCGGTGGTTGTGAATTATTCAAAAGGTTCTGAACCAGACTTTGTCTTTTAAATTGAATTATTCTAGAGGCTGTTCTTTGCCTTAATTGTAAGTAATTAAAACAATCAGTGCTATAGTTTTTATAATATGTCTTGAAAATACATAGAAAACATTTAAAAAGAAAGTATTTGATGACCCAAAATTGCAGGCTTATACCTTTTCCTCAACTCTTGTGTTTATCTGTATGCAATAATTCCTAAGACAAGTGTATGCTTATAAATTTATTTTTTAAAGAAACTTTCAATTTGGCAAATCTTACAGATAGTAGGAAAAATGTATAATCTACCCTTTATTTGGAGGACTACAAACCCCAGCCATACAATTACTTGGTTTTAAAAGGCTACTTTTCTCCTATGTATTTTGAAAGTTTCCAAGATCATGTAAATTATATGTGGGAGACAGGAGGAAGAGATTGCAAAACAAACATCTCATTGTTGTTCCTTAAAAACAGTACTGATATCCACATCTGTGCATTCACAAGCAAGCCAGAAAGGATGAACAATGAGAAAAAGGAAGATTTAAGAGAAAAAAAAAACTTTCTTATTTTTAAACTTGCAATATATTGTGAAAAACATCAAATTTTAAACTCTGCAAAGATCCTTCAGAGTTTGCTTTGCATTAGAATTGCTAATGCATTGATTAGAGACAAAAGTGACATTCACCCAGCATTTGAAATAGCTAATACTGGAATTAAAAAAATTTATGAAATGACTAACTAGAGCAAAGAAATTTGGGGATTTTTTTTCCCAATGTGATTAATGAGGTGTATACACTTTGCGTGCCTTGCAAATATTAGTGCGTAGGTATTATCTTAGAAGTATATACGTAGGCTTGAATACCATTTCTTGATTTTAATTAGGTTACATTGCCTTTTGAGTATCTTCATTTAACAGGTAATGTGAATTTAACAGGGACTTTATTGTACACTCTGTTTTATTTTTATAGTATGCAAATAAGGACCAAATGCCAACACATTCATTATTCTGTATAAAGTTTATACCAGAAAGGTTCCAATCACTTTGAAAAAGGTCCTGTCATTATTTCTATTGTAAATCAGTATGCCAGGCTTCTGAGAAGGAACATTTTGAACTGAAATATGGAGTGTAGAGGAAATCATAAGATGTTTACAAAGTGTGTGAATTATCTTTGGTTGATTCTTAAGTGTCAACAGCATATTAAGGCAAGGGAATCATTTATCAATATTCAGTAATACAATGAATGTTTTATTAATGGAGTATTATTAATCATTATCCTGAAAAGCAAAACATGTTAGAGGTTTTGCTTCTGTTGCTGTTCACTGAGGTGCCCAATGTTGGCAGATGTGGCAGCTTAAAATGGAGGAGGTGGAATCATATGAATCCATACATAGCTCCCCGTACGGAAAAGCCAGATGAAGGTGAGGGAATCAGGTGGGGAGTGGGGGGATGGGACACGTTGAACAGGGAGAAGGAGAGAAGAAAAAAAGTGAAAATGGGATCATTTGTGTAGGAAGAGTACACAGCATCATTAGTTTATTTATTCAGCCAGCTTTCCCTCCTTCTCTGCTGAAGAAGGTGGCCTCAGGGGGAGGAAAGGTGATGAGTGAATATTTAGAGAAGTGCCTAGCCAAACCTAGCCAAACCACAGGTGCAATGGAAACACTTAGGTCTCTAAGTATTGTATGTATGTATGTATGTAAGTATGTAAGAATATGTATGTATGTAAGTATGTAAGAAAGGCTTACAGCTTGGTGGTTTAGAATGCACGCCCTTTAGACCTCTCAGGTAAAGGGCATGATTCTTAACTCCTGCCCCGCTCCCCAACCCTTCCTCCCTCAACATTGAGCAGCTGGTCCCAGTATGCTCTCTATTCTTAACATGGCATCTCTTTAGAATAGTGGCCCTCTTTGGATCTGTCAAATCAGGGATATATATATCCATGTTTGGGGATCACACTTCCTAGATTTTTTCTGGGTAAATAAGTTTAATCTCAGTTCTGATAAAGCCGTGTGAGCCAAGAAACATAATTTAATAAAAAGGTATCCTAGATATTAGTGAATTTCCTAGCATTTTAGTGAAATGTAAGAAATTCTTACATATCTGTAAAATGTGAATCTGTCTATAAAATTTCATTCAATGGATCCATTCCTTTTTAAAAAATATGTTAATTTACAAATATAAAATGCCTACAATGTGACACTATGGAAAGATCAAAGGAGCATATAAAGATGCTTTCTACCCTTTCCAAGGACATATTTTTAAAAGTCTTATCTGTGGTTTTTAAAACCAAAGTATTACACTACTTCAAAATGTCATTGTTTGCACTCTAAATTGTAGAAAATGGCAAATCTGAATATGACATTATTCTTAGTCATATAAATTATCATCAGATTTCATTGAAAATATTTAATGTCAAATAATATATAATACCATGTTATTCTCAGAATAATCACTATGAAATAAGTGTGGCAGACCAAATCACCCCCATTTTATAGATCAGGTAGCTGATGCAGAAAGACAAATAATATGTTAGTATTCAATTATTCATTTCACAAGTAGGGGGTATCTACAACATGCTGGTACTGTTTTGTATCCAAAACAACAGTTCTTACTCTAGTGGAGTTTACATTCCAGCTGAGGGGGAGAAAGACATTAAATATAGTAAATAAGAAAATGATAGAAAGTGCAGTGGCAAAGAAAATAGGGCTAGGAAGGGATGGTTTGCAATCTTAAATAAGAGTGTCACAGAGGCAATGCCATTTGAGCAGAGACTAGAAGCAAGTATGGGACAGTGCCTGTGGATGTCTGGGAAGGAATATGTGGTATTGAGCAAACAGCCAGGGCACAGTCTTCCAATGGACTACAGCACGTTCCACAGTGAATTGAATTTAAGCCGTCCTGCAGAATTTCTGGAAAATAGTAACATATATTTGGAAAAGAGCAAATTATGTGTTTTTAGAAGTCCTTGACTTCTTAAAAGCATTGCATTTAACAAACATATATTGCACATCAAGTATGTTATTTATTTCTTCATTCAACAAATATTTTGCGAGTCCCTAAAAGGTGTCAAGTACTTTGGTACACAGAACAGGCAGTCCCAGCCCACAAGAGAGATATATGCTGAGATAGAAGACCTAGCCTCTGTCCTCCAGAAGCTTACCATCCAGTACTTAAGTCACAATACCACTAACTCACACAACAGAATTATCTAATTGAATGTGCATTAAACATGCAATCATAGTTAATGAGAGCAAAAGAGCTACAACTCATAAAATAATTACAATAACACTTAGTATTTACATAAAATTTTCATTTGGGAATTTAAAGTCTTTACAGAGAATGTTTCAATAATCTTTACAACACCCATGTGCTATATGTATGGTCTTAGATGAAATGCCCAAACTATTTAATGCAGCGCATCATTCCATGTAATTATCGAGAGTCTTCATTACATTCTTTTTAACCTTTTTTTTCAAATTCCCTATATTACATGTTAGCACTGTATTAATTATTAGCCTTATTAATTTATAAAAGCAGTTCATTAAATGCTGATTTGTTATAGCCTCTAAATAGAAAAAGTTTTAAATTGGAATATAGATACTTCAGAACATTTTTCAAATCAGCCCTTTTATGTGCCTTTGAAAGGCTGTATTCCTGAATGAACCACATTAAAACAGGCAGTGTTTCATGACCTTTTAAGTAGAAGCAAAATGAAATCTCATACACAGTTTTATGTAGGAAACACACCTTTTTTGTGTGTGTACAGTGAATTCAAATCTTATGGTTTCAGTTGACTTACTGCAACCTCAGTGAAGGGTCAACAGTGATAAAACAACTCAAATCCAGTTAATCATCTTAGATTAAAATCAGTGACAAAGTCATGCTATCAAGTCAGTAAATGGCTTACAGATATAAAAATATGTGGTAGTCATAGCAGTTTATATATGTGTTTACTATCCATGATTGCAGCAAATAGAATAATCTTGATAGGGGTGAACCAGAAAAATTTTTAAAACTAATGTTAAAATAACAAGAGGCCATCCCTTCTTCTATAGCTATTTCATATAAAGCACATTAGGTGTAATGTAATGCTGAACCAAATGATAGGATAGCAAAGGTGAATAAAAATTAGCATGTTCTTCCACTGAATGGTGTAAGAGAAGACACTGGTATAAATAAACACACATCTGTGATGCACCATGGCAGAAACTAGAGTAGAGGTAGGTGCATTGCAAATACCCAATAAAAAATACCTGATGATCTATCTCTGAGATCATTGAGATGGTATGATAGAAATTAGCTCTGACTTAGACTTTGAAGAATGAATAGGAGATATACTGTCAGAAGAATAGGGTGAGACTCTTAAGAAGAAAGACCAGAATGAGGGATGCCCCAGAAGGACATCTGGTGAGCAGTGTAAACAGGAGGCTCAGTTTGGTGTGTCAGGGTACACAACAGCAGTGGATTTGGGGCAAGGTTATAAAGGGCCTGCGCTACCCTCTCTTCATTCCTTAACACGTTTAAGTTCTTAGGAAACAGTGAATCACTCATTAGGTCTTGCTCGCTTGGTCTTCCCTCTGACGTTATGATTTCCTAGGCAATTCCATCTGCCTATCAAGCTTAGATGGTATTCATATAGTTACACTGAAATCATGCATTGGCCAAGAACATCAAAATAAGGTCAGCCTCTGAGAATGAAAGTAATAAACACTGTCATGGATTGAATGAAATCCACCATGTGTAAAAATAAACCCACAGGTTTTCTATAAATGTATGATTAAGGAACATAGAAAAATTATTCAGAGAAAAAATATTATAGCTAGACAATTCAAGACTTGAATTTACTCTTATTAGCTGAACAACCATGAGTATTTATTTAACCTCTCAAAATTGTTTTTCTCTTATCTGTAAAGTGGGACTGATAATTTCTATATTGTCATCAGGCTGTGTGTTAACAGTTTGGACTGGGCGAAGCTGGATGGTTCTTCTTGTCTCGGCTCATGTCACATTATCTGTAGTCATCTTTCAGGTGGTCTGTGGGCGGGCTGGTCTTAGGTGGCCTCAGCTGGACGGCTCATCCCTGTTCCATTGCTCTGGTCCTATAGCAGGCAGTGCCAGCTTGATCCCATAGCTAGGCAGGATTTCAGCAGAGTAAGCAGAAGAGGACAAGACATCTTCAAGCCTTGCCTTGGCACTTGCACAACATTAGTTCTGCCATGTTCTGTTGATCAAAACAAGTCATGAAGCCAATCCAAATTCCAGGGGTGGGTAAATAAATCCCCACTTGATGGCTAGCTGCATAGTGACATTGCAAAGGAACATGAATACAGGGAGAGGGACACTTTTTTTTTCCCCCAAATACTCTACCACAAGAGGGTTTTGGATGCAAAATCAACTGTAATCTCTAGTGTAAATTGAAAGGATAGGAAATCAATATGATACAGTCTTAATGTAGTAGAGAGGAAGTTGGTGGCAAAAGACCTGAACTTAATCCTTGCTTCTGTTATTGATTAACTTGACCCTGGTAAAATAAATGATCTGTACTCATTATTCTCAGCATAAAGTTTTCTAAATTCAAAATTATTGCATGGAATAAATGAGATAATGTGTGGGGAAATGTGCATTAAGTGTACATATATAAGTATATATAATGGATTACTATTCTTTGATATAAAATATACTTTATAAGAGATTTCCAAAGCTCTTACCTTATACCACCTATCTATCCTTTTCATTATCTCTGTAGAATGTAGAAATTTATTTACATTTAGATACTGGGATTGGTAATAAAAATGTGCATTACTTAGAATTCCATTTCTCAGCTACCTTTGCCAGTATTCCTTTGAAGCAAATATTTATCGAATCCTTCTATGTACAAGGTATAATCTTAGCTGCTAGAAATATAGAGGATGAAAAATGCCCTGTCCCCCAAAACTTCAGTCATCTTTTGAAAAACACACAAACAACAATTTAATGCAATATGACAGAAATGCAAAGGATGCTGTGGGATCTCAGAAGAGGGACATATTCAGGTGGGAAGGGTACACAGGAACGGCTTCCTAGAGAAGGTAATGTTCAAATGAGAAGTACAAATGTACTGGATAGAATAATCTGAAATTCAGATCCAAATGCCCAGCTGGTTGGATACCACTGTTTTAGACACTTGCCTGGATAGGTATGATTCATTCATACCTATGCATCAGCTCCATTCCCCATGAAGTATATCCATTCATCTCCCCCAACACTAAATTGAACCACTTGAGATTTCTTAGACTGTATTCCTTAAACATGGCATCCCAAGCCTTTGCTTCTGTTGCTCACTCCACTTAGAGTATTCTTGCCTCTTTTATTTCTAGTCAATTTCCAATAAACACCCATGGATGATTTCTGAATCTAGTTAAGAGTTGCTTTTCTAGGATATCTTTCCTGATTTACACAGGTATAAATAATCACCATTCCTTTCTGCTCTCATTATATCCTGGTTCATACACTATAATTATTTTTGTATCAATTTACATATGTCTACTTTATTATACCATATGCTGCTAGAGCACAGGGACCATTCCTTATTCATTCAGACAAAAGGAATAGACATATGGTCAGGAGAATGCAGAATACATGTTACATTCAGAAAGAACAGTAATTCAGTGTGGTTGGAGTAAAAGTAGCATTGTGGTCTTGTATAACCTATCATAGAATTGGACTTTATCCTGAATTTGGAGTTGAAAAAGGAGAGTGATATGATCAGGTTTGTGTCTTTAGAAGGATCTGCCTGATGGCATAGGCTGAAAAGAAAGATAGGGAGAGTAATAAGGAAGCTACTTCAATAATCCAGTGGAACAGTGGTGAAGATCTTAACTAAGACAAGTCATGATGAAGAGACAGAAATACTTAGATCATTGGGAGGTGAACTAGAGCAGTGCTTCTCAAACTTCCTTGTGCATTAGAATTACCTGGAGATCTTTTAAAGGCCTTGATACCTGGGCCTAGCTACGTACAAATGACCTGAGAATCCTTAGGATTATTACTGTTATTATTACTGTTATTATTGTTATTATAATTATTATTGTTATTATTCTCCAGGGGATTTCACAGTTTAGCTAAGTTTGAGAACCAGTGGACTAGAGTACTTGGTGTAGGCAATGAGAAAGGAAGAGAGAAAATAAATCTCCTAGTTTTCTAACTTGGTGGGGGTGGAGTATATTTAACATGAAGAAATAAGCAAATTCAGGGCAGAGAAGTATAGTTGCTTTTGGGCAAACTGAATCTATGTAGGGGTTAGAAGGTAGTTGGATATGCTATCCTTGAACTTAGGAGAAAGATAAGACGTTGGAGGTGTACGCTTTATAAATTTTCTACATATAGATGTTATCTGAAATCATGGTGATTGTGATGTTTGAGAAGGTGTATAAAGTGATACTAAAAAAGGAATATGAGTAGAACCTGGGGGCATCATCATGTAAAAGGTGGCCAGAGGTAGAAGAGCCTGAGAAGGTACAACAAAAATACAAGGGAAGTAGGTATCTCCAAAGCTCACATGGAGGAGGGATTCAGCAAGCTGGAGTGGTTCACTAAGTGCTGAGAAAGTTCTAGCAAAGATTTGGGTGGAAAGTATCTAATATATTTGCCAAGGTCACCGGTGACCTTGGGGGGATGAGTTCCTAGAAACAATAGGGACAGAAACTAGATAAAATATATAAAGAAGTGATCAAAGGGAGAGCAATAAGCAGCCATTATTGTAGTTCCTGAGTAGTCCAGTGTTTTGTTTTGCTTTTCCTATTCTAGTGGAAACATTTGATTTTCTATGGAAACTATGTGCATATTTGTTTAACTGAAATCTGATTTTTCTGTGTTAGGAATAGTTGTTATCAACAACACATTTCTTAGTCCCAAAATAAACAAAGAAAATGATGAATTTTTAAATAATATAAAAAGACAACTTTAAGAATATTCTTCTTTCTGCCAACATTAAATAAGTAGTACCCACATAAAATTTAAAGAACTTATGAATTTCACTTTTAATGTCCTATCCTCAATGTGTACATTTTAGGAAAATTGTGCCAATCTCACTTTTGCTATATTTATACTACAGTATATGGAACAGTTAAAATTTGAATGTTGTACAGTTAATTAATATTTAATAAACATTTTCGTAGCTTAAATGTCTTTGAAAATCACACATCCCATGCTATTTTTCCTCCTGAATATAATCCCAGTAGTGTTAAGGGATAAAACTGTTAGATTGTTTGACAAAACCTAACTCAGCTGCTTGTAATTTACAGCTGTTCACCTTTGTCACTTCACAGTTTTTCCCTACTAAAAAATTTAAGTTGTCTTGAAGCTGAATTGTTGACTGGATTTCCAATGTAGTTCATAGTATAGTTACAGAATACCAAAACAGTGTTGCCAACGTATGTGGGTTGTTTTTTTTTTTTTTAAGATTTTATTTATTTATTTGAGAGAGAGAGTGAGAGTGAGAGAGAGAGAGAGAGAACACATGAGCAGGGGGCAGAGGGAGAACAAGGCTCCCTGCCAAACAGGGAGCTTGACGTAGGGCTCAATCCCAGGACGCTGGGATCGTGACCCAAGCCGAAGGCAGGCGCTTAACTGCCTGAGCCACCAGGCGCCCCGTCCAACATATGTGTTTTCAGCATACACTTTAAGTAAATGGGAGTTTGGGGAGATAGCCAGCTTGTAACCAATTTGAAGTTTTATGTTGTTCTTCACCTTAATTTCTGATGTGCACACTTTATTATAATTCAGCTTGAAAAAAATGCTTAATAAAATCATTTCATTTTTTCCATAAGAGTAATTTTAAAGAATAATTTAATAATGAATGATGGTCCTTTAATTTAAAAGTTAGGAAGGAAGACAATAGAAGCCATTTAATACTGTTTTTTGTTTCGCCTTTTTTTTTTTTTTCAGAATAAGTGTCCTGTTTTTTACTCTTGAGGCATTTTTCTAAGAGAAACTGCAAAATTTGATTCATAAATTATTATAGTTGGTATTTCATATGGTTTAGAACATTAATGTCTCATAGCAATTAGATGTCTACACAAAGAGTACACATTTTATTTTCAGTAATCAGGAATCAAAATGAAAGTCAAGCTAATTAAAAATGCAATTTAAAAATGTTCTGTGTAAAGCAGAATTACATATAAGAATGCCCTTTCATGGGAACACATCACATTTTAATGACCAAAGAACCCAAAACCAGTCTTGATAAGATGGGTCTCAATTACAAAACATTCTGTAAAACAGGGGCTCTGATCTGGGTTGCAGTGTTCTAAATCATAGTATCCTTTTGCTTTTACTAATTACTAATTACTAATCTCCCTTTCCAAAAATATTGCTAATCCTGATTAATGACATGTGTTTTCATGGACTAGGAATCTTACCATGAGCTTTTGGTAAATTTGCTTTCCCATTTTCTTGGATGGCAACTTCAGTACTGCCACCTCTCCCCGAGATTTCTCCCATCCAAGTACTAACCAGGCCCGACCCTGCTTAGCTTCCGAGATCAGACGAGATCGGGCGCGTTCAGGGTGGTATGGCCGTAGACTCTCCCCGAGATTTCTAAACCTCTCGCCCCCATTCTCCTTCCTGTCAAGAGACCTCATCTACTATTTAAGAAAATGTCAAACACCAGGAAAGATAATTTCACCGTTTCTACACCAAATCCATAAACTGAGGTGTATCCATACCTATTTTTTATTCCTACTCATCTTTTCCTCTCCATTAAACCGGAAACAGTGCGTCTACGCCTGTCAACGGTCACTTCCTCTATTTACGTGACGGATTCATCATCACCTTTTGCCTTCTCAACAGGTTCTTCCTCTTTTCCAGATCATTCCCACAAGCATAAAAGCATATTCACATATGGCCTATTAAAAAAACCATCTCTCACTAGACCTCCCTTAACTCTTCATCCGCTGCCCCATTTATCTTTTAGCTATCCACCCAACTCTTAGGAGGGTTATGTATTATCACTTCTCTCCACTTCATATTCTTTTCACGCAGACGATTCCAGTCTGACTGCTGTCCCCCTGCTTCACTGAAGCCCATCTTGTAAAAGTTAGCAGTGGTTTCTGTATTGCCAAATCACATGGTCAATTCTCTGTTCTCTTATGCAGACTCTCAGAAGTATCACCAGAATGGATTGCTTTTATAATTTTTGGAACACTTCCCCCTCTTGGCCTTGTGACATCAGATTCTCAGGTGGCATATCTTCCCTCAGAAGTTACCTAACCAGGTAGCTTTAAATACCATTATATGTCGAAGTTTCTGAACAGTACACCCTAAAGAGGGTACTCTTTGGGGAATTCTAGATTCATGTATACAGTGATACAAGTTACGTCCTCACTAATGATGCTTACTAGACATTGTATGTTCTTATATTAAAATAAAACTTCTTAATACTCCCCCACTAGTTATTTTCATAGGCCTTCTTCCATCTCAGTAACCAAGAGTCATCCTTCATCTTTCCTTTTCTCTCCTCTCCTGAATCTGACCAGTGACCAGTCTTATTGATTGGTTCCAGCTCAGGACCATCCACTTCTCTGCGTCTCCATGGATATGATGCAAGGAGCATTATTTCAACTTAACTTGTCTCGGCTTTCATTCTAAAACACCTTCACTCCATTCCCTCTAAGTTAGTGAAAAGCATCTTTTGCAAATGTAGATGAGATTATTTTATCACTCTCCTTTAAATCTTTCACTGGCCTCTGTTGCACCTGTAATAAAACCTAAACTCCCACAGGGTTCAGCTCCCAGAGATATGACTTCTGCCTGCTTTTCTCACTTACTCTTACATTCTTCTTGCCCTAGCATGAAACTCCATTCACATGGCCTTCGATTTTTCTTAAATATGCTATGTTCATTCCCACCTCAGTGTCTTTGCTCAGGTACTTTCCTCTACTTAGAATGCCAGTTGTCACCCAATTCTCCATCCCATTCTTCTGCATAAGGTACCTTCTTATCTTTCATGACTCAACTTACAGAGCCCTTTACTGACCGTTGTCTGATATGGCACTATGCACCCTCATGATGTCTTCTATTATGCCTTCCTTTTTTTTTTTTTTTTTTTAAGACTTTATTTATTTATTTATTTGACAGACAGAGATCACAAGTAGGCAGAAAGGCAGGCAGAGAGAGAGGAGGAAGCAGGCTCCCCACTGAGCAGAGAGCCTGATGCGGGGCTTGATCCCAGGACCCTGGGACCATGACCTGAGCCAAAGGCAGAGGCTTTAACCCACTGAGCCACCCAGGTGCCCCTATTATGCCTTCCTAACAATAATCTTGACTTGGAAAGAGTCCCAATAATTGTGTGTTTTTTTTTAACTTGTTATGATTATTTTCCCTCCCTAAAATGTAAGCTTCAGGAAAGTAGGGATTTTGGGGGTTTTTGTTTGTTTGTTTGTTTATCACTTTTGAGATAGAACAGTTTCAGGTATATAGTACAAGAAACACTTGTTGAATGTTCAATAGAAAAGACTCTAAGTCCATGTCTTAAATTCCTATGTAGGTCATTTGCTATCTACCTCATAGTACATGCTCAGTATGCTTATTAATTGACTAAATGACATTGTTTGAATCTCCAACTGGACTGTATATCATAAAATGTAGGATATTGTTCAAAACTACATAGCATTTGGCTTTTACGTATGAACTCTTCCAATAATATTTTAAAATATGAGTTATAAAAAATGGAGCACCGGAGCACCTGCATGGTACAGTCATTTGAGCATCCACCTCTTGGTTTCAGCTCAGGTCATGATCTCAGGGTCATGAGATTGAGCCCCGTGTTGGGCTCCGTGTTCAGTGCAGAGTCTGCTTGAGATACTCTCTACCTCTCCCTTTGCCCCTCTGACTTGTGCTCCCCACCTTTCTCTAAAATAAGCCAGTAAATCTTTAAAAAATGGAGCACTAAAATGGTATAATTTATGTTAAATATAGGCAAAAGTTACTCAATTTAAAAAGAAATTTCTCTGGATATTTATTTCTAGTAATATTGCATGATGTTTCACAGTACAAAAATCCTCTTTTTTCATAGGAAAAAAAACCCAGTTCTTGACTAAAAACCAAGCACAATAGAACACTGAAGGACTTCTTAATTATCAAAGAAAGATTAAATCATGCCCAGTATCCTTTTAGTGTTAATATCTAATTTCCTGACTCTTCTAAAAAGCTTAATGTCTTTTAATAAAGAATCAAGTGATTTGGGGGTCATCTTTATTCCAGTGAAATAGAATGTCATCATATATTTTCCCCAAACATCCCTTGTTTTTAGATTAAGGATATTTAAACTACGAAGACAATTTAGCATTTTAAAAATAATGTATAAAGTTATTTTTTCCCTTAAATATATTGGACTATCAAAAAAAAAAAAAAAGGCTTAGTGGGGTGCCTGGGTAGCTCAGTGGGTTAAAGCCTCTGCCTTCGGCTCAGGTCATGGTCTCAGGGTCCTGGGATCGAGCCCCGCATTGGGCTCTCTGCTCAGCGGGGAGCCTGCTTCCCCCTCCCTCTCTGCCTACCTGTGATCTCTCTCTCTTTGTCAAACAAATAAATAAAATCTTAAAAAAAAAAAGTCTTAGGAAGTTATTTCAAAAGTGCCAATTTAAGTTTTGCATGTAATAGTTGTCAAGATGCTATGTGAAAGAAACCAAAACAGAACGTGAATTTTCTTAAGCCAAAAGTGGTATTAATTTACATATACAGACACGTTAGTGGTACACCTGGCTTAATAGTGGGTCTCTTCCCATCGCGCATTCTCTACGTTTCTGTCTCTGCTTTATTTTTCCCTAGTGCAACTAGCTTTGGGTGGAGGTGGCAGGGTGGGTGAAGTGAGGAGTCAGTCAGTGGTCACCAGTTTCTCTGAACACACTTCATTCCAGTTTAGGAACCAAAGAGGGAAAGAGTCATTTTCCTTCCCAGCTCCTGGACAGGACTTTGGTGAGAGCAGAGTAGCTGTTCACTATGATTAGCCCTATTGGAGGTACTTCATCAGTCTGGGGGACAAGAATGTAGAGTCTGTTTCGATGAGGAAAGAAGAGCAGGCTGGCTTTCAGGCTGAGCTTGGCTGCTCAGAGCACACAAATAAAACCAACCTCTGCTTCACATCATGTTTCTTTCCCACGTGTGGTCACCCCTATTCAGTGACAGGCCACCCACAATCATACTCAGTGACTGCATTCCCAGGCATTTGGTGGCACCAATACTCTTGATGTTCAGGAGAATTCTCTAGGTAATATTTATTTCTCAAGCCCAATGTGGCTTCTCATGATTTTTAGGACTTATAGGGCAAATGATGAGTTTAACAAATGCTAATGGCTATTTAGTAAAGTGGGAACAGGTTAGACACTAATTGAGAGCATATAGTATATCTTGTTGTCAGTGCTAGTAAACATTAGTTCCCTGTCTGTGGATTTCTTTGATCAGCCTATCTGCCTAGCTGGGTCCTGCCCACTAGAACCATCTCCCCTGTTGTCCCCCATGGCTGCCCAAGAGTGGCACTGGAGTGGAGGACATTGTGCTGATTTCACACCCACTTCTAATTTGTATGGGAATGTGAACTTGGGGATTACTTTGTCATCACTGGAGGCGTTTTTTTTTTTTTTTTTTTTGTCTTATCTTGATTTAAGTACTAAAACTCCCTAAAAACCGTGGTCTGTTGTTTGTCACTTTAACCATAGAAGAACTGGTATCTAAGGCTAAAATCTTTTTTTTATTTTCTATCTTTGGATCTACCCCTGCCTTTAATGTTTTAGCATCAAGCTTGGGGACTCCACCCATTTCCTAAGTTTTTGTATTAATTTTTTTTTCAAGATTTTTATTTATTTAACAGAGAGAAAGCATAAGCAGGGGAGTGGCAGGCAGAGGGAGAGGGAGAAACAGGCTTCCCACTAAGCAGGGAGCCTAGATGTGGGGCTCAATCCCAGGACTCGGATCATGAACTGAGCTGAAGACAGATGCTTAACTAAGTGAGCCATCCAGGTACCTGTTTTAACTGTTTTGTTTTTAAAATTTGTTTTGTTTTTCTTTGACCTTGAAGCCACTGAAGACAATAGGAATCTGTCCCACCTGCCCCCAGTAGATTTTCCTCTCAAATGGAGTTCCTTATTTTTTCATGCAAGGGATATTCACCAGGAGGTATTAGTTTGGTCTTGGAAGATCTGGTGTACCCTGTGGTATTTCTCGCTGGTCTGTTTCAGACTGGGGAATGGGGCAGAGTATCCCTGAGATTGCAGATCATGTGGAAAGGGCAGAAAGATCATCTCTTAACTGAAGGTTAATTTATGCTGGTGACCCTTTTTTAGTTTGCAAATGGACAAGCGTGGAATTTGACTCCCCCACGCCCTTTCTTTAGTCACTAGAGAAAAGGCCATGGATCATTATTACATTTTTCTACAAATTCTTAGAAGCTGCATTCCCATTAGACACAAATGTTGAATCCTGAACTCATCCCCAAATAATTAGGCATTCTCAGTTTTCCTCCTTTGTTCATCATTTACTTTCTTCCCTTTTTTCCCCCTCTCCAAAGAGGAATCTATCTGATCCTGGCTTTTTATTTCTCATCATTGTCCCACCTTTATCTGACTCATGTTCTGAGATTTCTCTCTATCCCTCAGATTCAGACTCAGATCTTTTGGTTCCTCTCTTTCGGTTGCTCCTTCTAGAATACAAGTCCTGTGTATTTTAACATCTGACCCTTTTTCCCATCACCAAGACCAACACCCGCATTAGCCTTGCTCACTGTTCAATCTGACTCATAGTAATTGTTTGCCAACAGTTTTCATTAGCTGTTTATTTTTCCCTTCTCTGACTCATGATATTCATTTTTGCTTCCTTTTAAAAGGTGAGCTGATAAAACAACTCCCTAAACCTTTGGCAACCTCCTTCCTTTATTCACTCAGTCTTATTGTGTGCCAAACACTGTGCTGGTTACTGTAGATAAGATGATGAATGACGCAGGGCAGTTCCAGCTCCCAAGGAGATGATATTCTCTCAGGAGAGAAAAAATTAACTCAGTGTTACAGACAAGCTCGTTGTCTTTTTGGTTTTCAGAACTCTCTCCAAGATGATCACAACGTATTTTCTGTTTCTCTTAATCAAATGCATTCATCCGACTTTTCCAACATACCTTTGTTTTGTTTTGTTTTCTACACATAAGTAAGAAAAGCTGCATGTGGTGAGAGCATAAGGACTCTTATGCTGGACTCTTCCACTAGAATCTGTGACTTTAGGCTTGGCACAAACGCTTCCTGTCTCAATCTCAGTCTTTAAATATTAATAATAAAAAATTGCTGATGTGTATTAATTACTTATTTTGGGCCAGCAAAATCTAATGGCTAAAAGCACAGACTCTCAGTCAAATTGCCTGGGTCTGAGTCTTGGCTCTGCTTCTTAGTAGTTATGTGACTTTTTCATCACAGTGCCTCAGCACCTTCATCTGTGAAATGGGAGGACTAATATCGGGAATGATTAAGTAAGTGAAGTAAAAACCGTTAAAACAGTACCTAGCTCATTATAAGAGCTATATAGGTTTTTAGTAATTTCTGTTATTATTTTTCTGAACGAGTAGTACAATTATCCATATTTAACCAATGAAGAAATTGAATAATTTGCCTGGGGCCACACAGTGAGTGATAGAGTCAGAGTTCTAATCTGGACATTCCAGCTTCGGAGCAGGTAGTAGTAACTACTACTCTGTATAGCCTCTATTACAGACTTACTGTAATACTATAGTTAAATAATCAACATTTAACCAAGTTTAAAAATATAATGCACTATGAATATGTAAGGTATTATTAGCTGTGCTGTAATAAGATATGATTGAAGAAGACACTAATTTATTTCTTTTCCATATCCTGAAATTTTTAGCTATACCAGTAATTATATTAATGAAGATTTCCATGTCATTGTATAATTCAGACAACCCTTTCACATACACAAATTTATTTAATTCCCACTATCACTTGCTGAGGTTGGCAAAGTCAGTATCATTATCTCCATTTTAAAATGAGAATGCTGGGGATCAGAAAAGTAACTTACATAAGAATTCAAAGGTAATAAAGTGCATAAACAATGAATTTTGGAACACTGACAATAAAGTTTATTTTAATTTAATTTAAAAAAAGAACACATAAAAAATAAGTGATAGTATTTACACAATTAAAAGTCGGTATACAACTCATGATAGAATTGAGTGATATTAATCAGTGTATTTTAATGTATTATGATTGTGATGCCAAACTAAAACTATTTTCAGTAAAATTTGGACTTTGAATAGAGATTCCATTATTTATGAAGAATAATGGGTCTTTAATATAAACAATGAGGGACGCCTGAGTAGCTCAGTTGGTTAAGCAGCTGCCTCCGGCCCAGGTCATGATCCCAGCGTCCTGGGATCGAGTCCCGCATCGGGCTCCTTGCTTGGCAGGGAGCCTGCTTCTCCCTCTGCCTCTGCCTGCCACTCTGTCTGCCTGCGCTCACTCTCGCTCCTCTCTCTCTGACAAATAAATAAATAAAATCTTTAATATAAACAATGATACTACATCACAATTTTGTAATGTGATAAATATCACTATAATAGTAATCATATTACAGTATATAAAAGTATCAAAGTAACACAAGTATACACATTAAATTTAAACAATGTATTATGTGTCAAATTTGTTCAATAAAACATTCAAAAATTTAAAAAAATTCAAAGATAATAAATGAGAAAGTCTTTAACATAAGTCTGAAGCCTTGAATCTTACCCTTTGCCTCACCGTAATACACTGCTGTTTTTAAATAATTTGTCTTTCAACAGATCAAAAACTAATTTTTATGATACAGTTTGCCATTATAAACATATGTGTGTAAATATGAATATACCCTTATTGTGCAAAAGCACCCTTACGTGCAACTATTGGAACTGACATTCTTTCCTTTTTTTCTTCTTGAAGATTTTGATTGCTAGCATCATGTGCAGTTACAGCAAGAACGACTGGATGGAACTCTCCAAAATGGCTGAGGTAATGATTTCTTTAGTATATATTTGTTTTATTTCTTCTCTTCCATTTTTATTAGTTTTAAATAAAGACCTGCCATGAAAAATAGCCCCGTAGAAGTAAAATTGAATGGAAAATGGTAACTTAAAGCATTTCTATTATAATTTGTTTACCCTGTGTTTTCATTAAAATGATGGAAATGTAAATTTAAAAGGAATCTATTCTATAAAAGTGGTCCCTTGGATTTCACACACTACCTAAAAGTCCTTTACTCCTGGAATCCATATACTCTTTATTTGCATATTAAGCAAACTGTATATTATGATGGATGCCATGATAAAATTTAATTCTACCTTTGAGAGTGTAACAGGATCTTACCTTGCCTTTAGGCAAACTAGTTTGACAGCAAGAAGAAATTTTGAATATAAAACTCTTGAATATTTAAAATATAAAATGTTCATTTAATACTATTCTAGTTTGAATACAGACATGCATAAAATGGTAGGACAGAATGCTCCGGAATGGAACACTAGTCAGCAGGTTTTCCATAATACAAATTGAATCTTGCATAAATGCAAACAACTAACCATGTGCCTCAAATTTGTATTTCAAATAGAAAAATACATACTTAAATTTGTACACTTATGTCCATCACACTGTCATGAAAAATCTTCTAGACAGCTTTAGCTGAGTTTTCTTAAAAACCTTTCAGAGATGTAGAAGACTATATCTAACAATACTTATATACTAATGACTCTTCATTATAAAATATTATAAAGCCTTCTCTGGTGTTCAAAAATTATACATTTTATTTGACTGTCTTAAAACTGCAAGGGAAAAAAATGACTTCTGGCTCTTAAGGGGGTAAAATTAAACATGGTCAGTAATTGGCTTCATGATCTTTGGTGCCGAGGTCACTTTACACGTGTATTTACCTAATTGGCCATGAAATCTTCCACAGAACCTGTGCTTGGCATGAGCTTTGCCAATTTTAAGCTGACGATGATGAATGGCTTTATCATGCTGCTTGCCTTTCTGCCTTTCTGTAGAATGAAATACTTTAAAATAAATATTTTCTTCAGTAATGAGCATCAACTTTTAAATAACCGCATTTTACTTTTAAAAACTTTAATGAGTAACATACTAACCCACTTAAGGATCCTTTTTACATTTCTCACATTTTGTATCTATCTATTTCTTGAATTTCAGTTTTATTTAATATCATTTTCTAAGTACGGGTAGCAAAAAAAAAAAAAAAGAATGAAAAAGGATAACAAAAATGAAAGGAAAGAAAAAAGGAGAAAAGAAGGGAAATTTTTTAATTTTATTTATGTTTTTAAAGATTTTATTTATTTCACAGAGAGAGACACAGTGAAAGAGGGAACACAAGCAGGGTCAGTGGGAGAGAAGCAGGCTTCCCACAGAGAATGACCTGAACCCAAGGCAGAGGCTTAAGGACTTAGCTACCCAGGCATCCCCGGGGAAAATCATTCTTTTTTATTAAAATTTTTTTTTAATTTTTTTTTTCTTTAAAAAGAAAAAGTTATACTTTTAACCAGTCTGTAGAATCTTTTCCCAGGAAAGCAATCTACATATCAAGAAGGTCAATCTATAGATAATGTCAATTTAAAAAAATCTTCACTATAATCTTAAAAATATGGGCTGTCGTCCCAGGGCGTATCACCTGAAGGAGCTCTCCCCAGGCCTCCACGTTCCACTGGAGGGCAACAATAGGTAGCAGGATTCATCTTAGCTCCTGTGGTAGGTACTAGGTACACAGTAGCACTTTGTAGAGTCAGTAGCTGGTTTTGTCTTTCTGAATGCATGCTTCAGAACATTTTTACAATGAAAGAGTCCACATTAGGGGCACCGGGGCGGGGGGCGGGGGGAGCTCAGTGGGTTAAAGCCTCTGCCTTTGGCTCAGGTCGTGATCTCAGGGTCCTGGGATGGAGCCCCATATCGGGCGCTCTGCTCAGCAGGGACCCTGCTTCCTCCTTTCTCTGTCTCTCTCTGCCTGCCTCTCTGCCTACTTGTGATCTCTGTCTGTCAAATAAATAAATAAAATCTTTAACAAAAAAATAAAAAAAGAAAGAAAGAAAGAAAGAAAAAGGGAAAGAGCCCATATTAAAAGAAACCAAGAAAAACAAAAGTATTCAAGCCAAAGTTACTGTACCGCTTACAATGTACATTTCTTTGGGGGTTGTGATAATGGGTGGTAAGAAATCAGAGATATCACACCAGCTGTTTTAGCACCAGTTTTAAGTTCAGCAAATGACTTAATGTGATGATGAATAGACTTTAAATTCATGAAGTTCCTCTCCTTATCGTAGATTGATTTTTGAATTACGTGATAGGGAACTGAGGAAATCTGTTATGAGCTCTTTACTATTATATCTGAAAACAGAAATGACACGTGTACCAGCAGGACAGATCCAGATCCCTACCAGAACACGAAAAAGTAAAGACAGAGAAACTGTGTCAGAATAAAAATTTGCCTAAGAACAATCATTATTATTTGTTTATTTTGCAAGTGGCTACCACTGTATTTTATTATTCTGAATAAACATTTAAGACCATGTGAGTGAGGTTAAAAAAAAATAGAAGCTAGGTACATTCTTAAAATATGGTAAATTCAACTGAATGCTGTTTTTTTAAATGTCTATCCAGTGTATCTTCTTTATCATGTGCATATTTTTTAGAAAGTTTTGTTTTCTTCTAGAAATAGAACCATACTGAACCAACCCTTCCTTTTCACTCTAACCCAGGAATGACCACACTTTTTTTTTTTTTAAAGATTTTATTTATTTATTTGACAGACAGAGATCACAAGTAGGCAGAGAGACAAGCAAAGGGGGGTGGGGGGAAGCAGGCTCCCCACTGAGCAGAGAGCCCCATGTGGGACTCGATCCCAGGACCCTGAGATCATGACTTGAGCGGAAGGCAGAGGCTTAACCTGAGGAGCCACCCAGGTACCCCAAATGACCACACTTTTAATGTCATCTTTTACGCATTTTTCAACCTGGTTTGAATTTGTTGTTTTATAAACACCAGGAAAAAGAAGTGGCCTCTAGAAAAGTTTTTACAGTTTAGTGTCAAATCAGTAGCATTATAGGGTCTGCTCAATTTTCAGTATCTGATCACAGGATTTCTTCCTTTTCTGGGTCATAGATAACTTATTCCAATTCCACGCAAAGGAAGATCTATGAAGCACCTACTGTGTGCGTGGTTTCTTGCCAAAAAACAAAGGTGAATAAGATCGGAAAGACACCAAACTGAACCATACTGAACACTCACAATATCAGGTCTTGCATAGATTTGAGCTCATTTTAATAGATCTCAGAGCCATTTCTTGCTTAATGTACATTAGCTTAGAAGACATAGCCCATGTCAAAGTTCACGTGAAGATGCTGGATTAAAGGCTACAACCCCAGATCAGTATGAGTGGGAAGAAAAGGGAAATGGGATAGGAAGAAGGGAAAGCAGAGCCTGTGTGGTACATGACAGAGCTGGCTCCCACTTCCCAAGGAAATGGAGCTGATGGTTCAGTCACATGGGACAGAGAGTGCCCTGTGAAATCATCCTGCCTCTCAACAGTTGAGAGGAGAAGAAGGGTGAGAGATGCACCTGCTGCTTCCTTTCTGTCTACTTACTTGGACTGGTCAAATTTCACACCCCAGAGCTGTCCTTTCCTCCACCCATCTGGAGGGTTATGTATCCTGCCCCTTTGGGGGCCGCTGCTAAGGAAGTGAAATGCCACCCCGTGTTGTGAAGTGTTTCCTGTGTGCTGTTTCTTGTGAGATGTTGTGAGATCTAAACCCAGAATGGAGGGGAAAAGTCTGAGCCCCCTAGTCAGGGCTGGCTGGCCATTGGCATTCCTGGAGCTGTCACTGGGACTAGTATGCTGGCGGCTGTGGCAAAGCGCAGCTTTCATGCTGAGGGAGCTGTGAGAGCTGGCAATATAGGAGTTGCCAGGATAGTCACAGGGACTGACGTCCCTTTTTAAGCTAGTGACCAAAGTTTGTGTGTCAACTTTGTGCTTCAAATTTGAAGCAGCGTATACATTGAATGTGTCTCCATAGGTATCACTGCCACCCTAATCCCAGTTGAACTGAGACAGCGCCACTCATCTCCTTGTTCTCAGTCCCTTCAAAATCTTCCCACTATTTCTCCTAAGAGGTGAAATACTTAACTTGACCTGGAATTACTACATAGTCTGGCCCCTGCCTACCTCCCCAATGCCATCCTCAGTTTGCTGTCCATGGACTGGTTGACACCCACTGGTCTTTTGTTACTCCTCTGACATGCTCCCAACTGAGAGCCTTTGCTGTTCCCTTGGCCTGGAATTTTCTCTCTTGCTCACAGTATGTTCTCTCTTTCTCAACTCTGAGTGCTCTGACTAGTGGGTTAAATCCTCTGTCTTGCTCCTTCTGAGCTCCTGTCCTCAGAAGCCAATTTACCATTAAAACTAGTGAAACAAGCTTCAGGGCCCTTACTTGCCCAAGTCACTTCTAAGGCCCTGTACCTAAATTTTGTATTTGTAATTTTTTAAAAAAGTTTTTATCTATTTTTTTGACAGAGAGAGAGATCACAAGCAGGCAGAGAGGCAGGCAGAGAGAGAGAGAGGAGGACACAGTCTCCCCGCTGAGGAGAGAGCCTGATGCGGGGCTCAATCCCAGGACCCTGAGATCATGACCTGAGCCGAAGGCAGAGGCTTTAACCCACTGAGCCACCCAGGCACCCTGTGTTTGTACTTTTAATTAATTTTTTTCTTAAGGAAGTTTTCCCAGTTTGTTTAAGTTTCAGGTTCCCCAGAATCTCGGTGTCCCTCTGCCTGTTCTTTTCCTTTGTGACATTTAATGAAGTAATAAGCAATGGTGTCATTAGCTCTTTAATGTCTGTCCTGCTTATTACAAAGCAAGCTCCTTGGGGGCGGAGACTCCTGACTGGTTTACTGCTTAATCTCCAATCCAAGCACAGGGCTTTGCTTACCAGTGGGTACCTGTCAAATATTTGTTGAAGTGAAATAAGGGTACGGAGTTGGTGTCCTGACATGTGACCAAGGAAAAGGAAGCAATTACAGGATAAATGAGAAGCAGGGTACTTCATTTGGCACCCATGAGCTTGAGGTGATTAAGATACAAAGTAGAAGATTTTCAGTCAGGGATCTGAGGAAGGATTGCCAAAGGTCTGACCATGATTGGTAGGATGACACAAGGAAGGTTCAGGGGAAAGACAGGTATCAAAACCAGGTGACCACACCATTCCTAGCAGAGGGACCAAACAAACCACTTAAAAGCCAGGTTCTTACCATTTTTTAACCTGAATTTAGGCTAGCAGTGTGTTGTGAAATTGAATTGATGTTAGAGTTAGGAGATCTCAAGTAGGCTGAAGTAGAAAGTAGACAGGTACATTACAGAAATGTGTTGCAGCAGGTGGATATAAGTCCCTGCAGAGTGACAGTTAACAGGACAGGATGGAATCAAGAAAGGTGGACCCCTCCTTGCATACAACAGATAGTCACTGACTTAGAATCCATGGAGCCTAGGCCCGTTCAGGGTTAATCTATGCCAAATCCAATTCAGAGTGGTTTAAGATCACAAACTTGTGTCTCTAGTTTTGGGTAGTTGAGACTAGATGACAGTGTTGCTATGTAGAAAGTCAACATTACACATTTTATATTCTATTAACAGATGAAATTAAAAGAATATTCAAGAAGTGTACCTTTTGTGTCCTACCAAGGGAACACCCTCCTGACCCTTTGGGGCTCTGATGCTTTTTGCCAGTCCCCACCACCCATGGACACCTTCCTTCCTACCTGGGCCCTGATGTATTACAGCAAGCCACTCTCTATGTGGACATCCATCCTATTGTTCTTGGGCTCTGATAACCCATGCCGGGCTCTCATAGCTCCTTCTATATCCTCTTGGTCAGCTACCTTTGTGTGTCTTACCCAATGACTTTAAAACTACATGATCAGGGAGGAAGGGAGGAGTAAGAAAGGAAGAAGAGGAAGAACTTTGTATCTGATTTTGTTGTATATATCGTACAAAGGTTTGTGATTTTACTACCTTAGTTTTTCTGAGAGTTTTTATTAAGTGACTCAGAGAATTTTAGAAACTACACTGCTATCACTATTCTGATAATTACTAAGTATTGTTTTTTTTTTCCCCTTTTCTTTCTCCCTCCCCCACTGAAGTATAAATAATTACTTTAAATCCTTTTACAGATGAAGACTGGGGAAAGGCAGGCTGGAGATTGTCATTGGATGGCTGTATGATTGGTAGATGGATGGATGGATGGAAAGACAGACAGAGAAACCCTAGTTAGACAGTAATAGCTTATACTTGCATAATATTTACTAGAGTCCATTGGCACTGTTCTAAGTCATTCACTTTTATTAAGCTGATTTATAGCTTACTAAACAATGTACGGGTTCCTTTGATGGTTTTCCACTTTTCGGAGACAAGGAAGATGAAGCGAAGGAAAGTCAAATAATATGCCCAACACCACACAGGTAGTATGTAGTAAAAGTGGGATTCAAACCCATGAAATCTGCCTCCAGAGTTCTGGCTATTAACAGAGACATTCTCCTTCATATAAATAAATGGGTGATAAGTAGATAATGTATGAGATTAGAAACAGCAGATTTTCTATGTCATGGCCTTCTCTAGATTACTTTATTGTGTAATCATTTAGGTGAGGTAGAATAAACTCTGGGCTAAGTGAGTAAACTAAAAAGCTGTGACTAACAGGAGTCAGAATGCATGCCCAGTTTCAGTTAATTTAACATTTCATGCTAATTCAGCAATTAAGGCTTTTTGAATGCATATAGTTGCTTGAAAATGGAATTAACTGCCTTTTAAGGTGGTGTACATCCTGTGAGGAGAATATTCAAGCAGAGGCCAAATGAATATTCTCTGTCTCTTGGTGTCACCTTGAGCAGGATTATCTCAGTTTTGAGATAATCAAAGGCCTTTTCAGATGTGTTTGGTGGGTCGATGTTTGTAGATATATATAATGCTGGGGAAATATTTATTAATTAGTCACTGAAGAGCCTTTAAGGGGGATAAGTGGTTTTACAAGATTTTAATTTTACTTTAAGTTTAGAAGCTTTAAGGATGTCAAATGTTATGTCTTAACACACTGTACCAACTCCAGCCTTGTAATTAGTGATTTCTAATAAGTTTTGATAGTAAGAATACAGGCTCTGGACTCAGAATGCTTGGTTTCAAGACCCCATTCTCATTTACAAGATGTGAAATATTAACCACGTCCCTTGAACTCTTTGTAACCTCTATTTTGTCATTTATAAAATGGGAATAAATTTATATCCCACTACAAAGAGCCTAGTAAAGCATCTGGAATATCGTAAGTACTCAATAAATGTTAGTTATTATCATCTACTATCATGGCTAATTGTAAGCTTCAACTTACATTTTAAGAAAGATGTATAATGTATATATGTTTCCAGATGCCACTTAAAGTTTATCTAATCCAAAATGTTATTGAACTGATTTCTGTTAATTATTGAATTCCAGCTAAAGAAAGAGATCTAAATGAAATATTTGAAATAACTAAGAGTAAGAAAATGGGAAATACTGTATATAATTGCAATGTACAATCTTTTGATTGAGCTGCTAATTCCCACATGACATGGTTTTTAGATAGGTTCTATTATATACAGTTTATACTTGAGTGGTTGGAAACAAAGAAGATTAACTAACTTCCTAAAGCATCCCCTATTCCTTAGCAGATCTGGGTTTAGAACCCAGGCTGTGCTTTGTTCATGCCTACCACTAAATCAGCAGGGAAAAAAAGTGGCATGATTCATGGTAATATTCAGATAATGTGGAGCATTAAAAACTGAATTAGGGAATCAAAATCCATAATGAAACCATATTAGAAAATAGGCTCAATAATCAAATGAATTCTCACAAATATGCAAAAGAAAAAGCAGACTCACTAATGAATAGGATTGGGAAGATTGTCAACTGAAGAATAGCTAACTAGAATTCTTCAATTTGTTGAGATCCTACTTAAAATTTATAAAACAGGAAAAAATGGGCTAAACTCTTGAGCAATCAGGAAAAAAAGCAAGCCCTTGAAGAAACAGCTGTTGGCCTAAAGTAGGATTTGTGGTACACTTACAAAGTAAGCGATGCGACAGACTTGTTTAATGTTACAGAAACAGACTCAAGCTTCTAGTTGACCTTACTTAATAAGAAATTGTGGCATTGGAGAAATTCTAGAAGTTAGGTAAAATAATATACAAACGTGACTCATTTATAGTTTATCCCACATCCCTCCAGTTACCATATTAAACTATTAAAAAAAGCATTTTGCTTGTTTTTGAGAGTTTTTCGCGAAGACTGGTCACAAATTCTATGATTCTTCATGTAATCTAAGAATACTTCGAATGAACTGTTGTGTTCAATTTTGCAGGATTTATTTGTATATTAATGAATTAATGAGCTAAATTAGAATGAATCCTACTTAATTATTAAAGACAAAATTGTCTGCACTTCATGTTTCTTACCATGAACTTATTTCTAATGCATTACAATTGATTCTCAGTTAAAAACATTTAAAATTTTACTTGTATGCATTCCACGTAGCCTACTCCATTTTGCGTTGCACTACGACTTCCATACCAATTGTCCAGAATCGGTAAGATTTGTTTTTATAAAAATAGAAGCTGTGTAGGGAAGACTAAGTGTGATGTCAAACAGATCTGGGTTGAAATCTCTGCTGTGTTCTTAAAATACCAGGTTTGTCATGAACTATGTGCTTCGGTTTCCTTGTCTGCAAAATTTGTGTCCTGCTAATCCAAGGACTATGAGAATCAGAGATAATAAGTATAAAGCACATAGAGCACTTAGCAGCACTGAAGGAATATTTGCTGTTGTTATCATTGTTATTGTTACAGACAGTCTCATTTGAGAGTCATAACTCACCTCACAAGATAGCTATAAGGTTAAATTTAACAAATGTGACCTATGTTCAGTTACTAATGGCAAAAGTGTATCGGGACACAAATAAAGCTTTGCCTTTTCTTGCATTTTCCTTCCATGTCCTCAAGGCTTCTGGAGCAGATGCCCTGGAGTTAAATTTATCGTGTCCACATGGCATGGGAGAAAGAGGAATGGGCCTGGCGTGCGGGCAGGTAAGGACCTCAACAGCTGCCATTGTGTATTTCTGGGGGACAAGAACATATCCCCGTATGGATAGGAACTGTACCTTAGGCCACAAGATGTGTGGATCAGATAACTGGCTTGAAACTTCCAGGTCTGCATTGTTTAAATATTTAGTGCTTAAAAAGTGGAAAATGAGGGAAACTGAAATTACAGCAACTGTTTAGTTTTATTGAGGAAAATATCACATTATGTGCTTGACAGGAAGTAATATCATAACAAATAGTTTTTAAAAGCACTGAAGCAGAATTAGCTGATTTCAAATGCAATGTTCTTTATTCATTCCTGATGCTGATCCAGTTTCCCTGGAGCAATATACTGTACAAAATGCATTGTTCGTAGTGATTTTGTAGTAAATGGGGCACAGCATAAATTGCATTTTACATTTTTTAGCATACAATCATTATTCCCTAACTGTGTTTTGGGAGTTGCAAAAAGACTTTGATGCTATTTTTATTTTGGGATACAATAAATGGAACCTTCATGCTAAAATACTTTCAAAAACCTAATGAATAAAATGTGGAAATATATGTTAATATGTAGAAAATACTGCATCTTTATGTAACTAGGATACAGTGTTGTATGTTAAGGAGCAATGTAAAAGCTTCATGCTAAAAAGGTGAGTGTTTTGCATCTAATTTGGCTTTTAAGCCCAGAGGGAAATGGTGTGAATTAAATAATATGAAATGTTGTCATTTATGACAAATTTTCTAGTCTTGGAAAGTTTACTTTTGTCTTGACATCTGGCACGGGATCTTGTACATAGTAGGTGTTCACTTCTTTTTTTTTTTCTTTTTTCCAAATCCTTGGATTATTTGAATTAAACTCAGAGGCCAGAGACCCTTCATTTGGAAGGGCAAAAATTTCTGCTTATTCAAATGAACCTAGGTTGCTATTTTCATATTAGCATTCAGGGAGGATTTTAAAGTACTTTGTAAATATTTAATTAACATTCAGAATAGATTTGTGACTTAGGAAGAAACCATTCTCATGTAGCAGCGGGAGAAGGCCTAGTCAAATGTTTTTCAAGTATATCCTCTGTTCCACTCACAACAGGTTACACAGAGAATCAGTCAGTGTGGTGACAGACCAAGCCTTGGTTGACAGTATGTCAACATGTGTACCTTGACTGAAATGAGGAAGGCTTCTAAAATCACAGCTGGAACAGGGCCTGAGGTAGTCAAGGTTCTCTCTTTATAACCCTTGCACAGTGTCTGAAACTTAGACCCAAGATATTTTTTTAGTTAAGTGGATAAAAACAGCTATGGAAACATTTAGATCTGTTGACTAATGTTTTAAAGAAGGATACATTTTAATATGTATTTCTTGCCACAGAAATGACAATTATTCTGAAAATGTTGCCTAACCTTGAGCTTATTTTTTTAGAGTAAGCTTTGACTCTGTGAACACATCTGAACTTACCCAGCTGTTAAGTGTCTTAGGTATATCCTCTCCAGAGAGTTATTTAGCTACATAAATTTTTGCATAGCCTTTGGCTGAATGAGGATACCAAGCAGTAAAATTTTGCAGTAGAGTTAGTATTAAGATTTCTAAAACTCTTGGAGAACATATGTTCCAAAAACCATGATACCTTAGGCTGAAGGAAACTTGAGAACATTGCTGCTTTACTTGTTATAATTTCTAAAACCGAAACCAGTTCTTATCAGCCACATTTAGAAATTTTCTTTTGAATTATATTCTCGTTTAAGTCATAGAGTTGAAAAATAAAACAAATGTAGTCGTGTTTGCTCCAACATATTTTAAATGATTACTCTGCCTCAGGACACAGGAATGTTCAATATTTTAAATGGAGGGCAGGAAGAATATTATTAGTTCATTAAAAAAAAAACTTTACTGTAAATCTGACTCTTTAGAGTAGACACAGATATATCTGGGTCTTATTCATCTTTCCCTTTACTTCCTATTTTTTTTTTTTTCAATTTCTCTACCTCCTGTTTCCATTGCCTCTTCCTTTCTCTTTGAGCTTCATAGTCTTGAATACTTGTAAGCTGCTGGGATGGGAAATTTGTACTCAGTGTGGGGAACTGAGAAGCTATTCCAGTTCCTCTTCCCCATTGCAGTGGGATCCCATGTTCCATCTCTTGGAAAATCCATGTGTGCAGAGCACAGAGCTGTGAGCATCGCCAGAGCCTGATAAGTGTTTGCTTCATGAATGAAACAAACTGACATTAGTTCCATGCCTAGAGCATTTATCTATTGGAAAAACTCTCTTGTACTTTTTCCACTGGTGTTTCTAGAAATCATCATAATTTTAGCTCCTTAAGAAGAGGCAGAGTATCACAGTATGGTACAGTTTCCTTTCTAAACATGTTTTTTCCGCCGTTATGTCATATATTTTCTCACCAATATTTCATAAGGGAAAAATACTGCCTTTGTATCTAAGTCATTCTATATTAACTACATATGTATATATTTAAATATATATTTAGATATTTAAACTCTCTATGAATGTACCTGTAAGTGACCAAATATTGTGAAATTTTTGAACAGAGAAGGCTATAACCTCTACTCCACAATATATAGAAATCATATATTTATGGAATTTGTAGAAATAAAGAAAATCTCAAGCTGACCTTGGGAATTTGAATTGTATATTTCCTACGAAGTGAAATGGAAAATCCCTTATAACTTTGATGCTCAAGCGAAAGTGAAAATATTCTCTAGCTTTAGTTGTGTACACTCTGAAGAGTCGGAGGTATATTACAACGTGGAAAAAAAAATTACTTTTCTTGTCCTCACAATAACCCTCTGAATAGGTTGAGTTTTTATCCTACTGTACAAGAACAACAATAAAATAAAAACAAACAAAACAGCAACAAAAACTGAAGCCTCCATGCTTCCCATGTCACAAGTCTGGTCAGCAGTTGCCAAGGCCTGAGCTTTCATTAGTATGGAAGCCTGAATATAGATAAGTAGATAAGTCACCGAGAATAGTTCTTAATAAATTGGTATTCTAGCATAAGCGTTAAATATTATTATTAACTGAAAGTGCAGTACAGGACTAAGTTATCTCTAAAGTCTCTTGTATTTCTAAATTTACATTTCTTTAAATATATGAAAACACAAGTAAGGGGTGCCTGGATGGCTCAGTTGGTTGCGAGTCTGCCTTTGGCTCACATCATGATGGGATCCAGCCCTACATCAGGCTCCCTGTTCAGTGGGGAGCCTCCTTTCCCTCTTCCACTCCCCCTGCTTGTGCTCTCTCTCTATCTCTCTGTCAAAAAAATAAAAATAAAATCCTTAAATACACACACACACACACACACACACACACACACACACACACACATCTACTAAGTAGATGTTGCATCTCTCTGAATAAGGGAGCCTCCCCAATGTCTTAATATTCAGATTTAAAGTTGTCCTTGTGGGGCACCTGGGTGGCTAGTCGGTTAAGCAGCTGCCTTCAGCTCAGGTCATGATCCCAGGGTCCTGGGATTGAGCCCCACATTGGGCTCCCTGCTCAGCGGAGAGCCTTCTTCCTCTCCCTCTGCCTGCCACTTTGCCTACTGGTGCTCCCTCCCCCCTCTCTATCAAATAAGTAAAATCTTAAAAAAAAAAAAAAATTGTCTTCATGCAGTCTGTGTGAGCCAAATTCCTGTGCTGGCATATTACTTTATAAATATAACTAAACTATAGTCAATTCTATAAAGTTCAGATAAAATGTCACCTCTTGGAGGTCTTCTCCTTTTCCTAAATAGAAAGTATTCTGACGGCATTGGGTGAATACCCCTCTTTTGTCCTTGAATAATTGACTATTTTTAATTTCATCCTGCAGAAGTTCTAATGTGAATTCAGGCAAGAGTTGAGGAAACTCGAAAGCTTTCTGTTGTTGTTGTTGTTGTGTTTATCTTGTTTCTGAAATTATTAACAATATTTGAAAAATAGGTGGATTTGAAAGGAAGATCCTATTTCTTACTCTCTTGAATTATGGAAGATACGGCTATGGTGGCCTCCATTACCATGCAGTAGTGAGGAGCTAGAGCTTAAGTGCTCTCCTTTAACACTCTATGTGGTTCATGCAGATAGCAGCAAACGTTTGACCGATGGTAAATGCTTGTTCCCAAACGTGGATTTGATCCGTACATGCCTCTCCAATTCCACCCTTAAATATCCAAACCAACCCTTCCCAGAATTTTTGCCTACTTTCTAGGTTCCTGACATTGAAGAGTCTCTAAGCTGCATTCTTTAGCCAGCAGTGCCTTTAATTCTTAGACCCTCCATCAGCTACGAAAAGAAAAAGGAGTTGATGGAGGTTGTGGATGGAAGGTATGGGCTAAGATGCCTTGTCTTCCCACCTTCCTGTTTTATCATCCACAAGGCAAAAAGGAAGAGCAAGAGGCAGTGTGCTCCTCAGGATGTTGCAGTACTAGTTGTAAGCCCTCTTTAAATGGTTTTTTTTTTTTTTCCTGCCATCAGAAAACAGGAAGTTTTAAAGCTTTTTCTTATCTTTCACACAAGTTGTTTACTTTTTTGCCTTGTGTCGATGATGTGACATAGTGAAGTACCGATTTCTAGAACTGAGAGTAACCTGAAGGATTTTCCAGTTTGACCCCCTTATTCACAGGAAAGGAATTAGGGACTGGGAAGATACTTAATTTGTCTTCTCCTGAAGAAACCAACCAGCAAGGTCCATAACCTCTGATGCCCTTGTCACTGACCCGCATCTGGCACTCTATTCAGTATTTCCCTCCAGGTCATTTCGATGTATCCAAATCTCTAGTTAAGCTGAATAAGCCAGTATAGTGCCCTGGGAACTCCTGACTCCATAGCTTTCTGCCTAGAATTCACAACTTTTCAACTGAAATTATCCAAATAGAAATCACCTGTCTAATTCTATTTTAAATGACATCTAATCTATTAACTGAGTATATCTTATCAGTCAACCAAACTTTCCATGAGAAAGAGAAAAGAATATATTGTACATGAACAAGTTTAAAGGTGGAAACTAGAAGTACACTCTTGTTACAATCTCTGGAGACCTAGAGATTGAATCACTGTCAATGAATTTGAATTTCTTTGCCTAACAATTTTAAGACACTACAAAGATCTTCTTTCCCTGGCCCTTATAGGATTCCCATTTTTTGGTAGTTTGGATGCCTTCCTTGTAGGTGTGATTGCCATAGAACGTACACCTATTTCAGTAAGGATGCTTTTAGATGGAAAATTCCAAAATGATAGTGTAATCAGAGGGAAGACTACTCTAGCTTCTCATTTAAAACAATGTCCTAAAGAAAGATGGCAGTGCCACGGTTATTACCTGGTAAGTCTTGCTCTCTCACAGCCCCCTCATTGATTTACACACATCCTCCGCATAGAATTTCTAAACACTGAGATGCTTAACTCAAACAGTCTTAACATTAATTTCATCATCAGGAAATACATATGCAGTCCTGCTTTCATGGTGATCCAGCTAAGTAAGAGCAAACAGATATAAAGTGGTAAATCTTAAAACGTTTACTGATCTTAAATAATTATTGACTTAAATTAAGATCACCCAAACAACACTTCGGTTTTTCCCTCATGATCTGTTCTATGTCCAATTTAATTTACACAAACTCTGTATGCCTATTAAAAAAAGAGAGAGAAGGGCTTTGTTTTTATTACAACATGCCAACATTTTTCATAAAACATTAACCACAGATTATTACTCTTACCCTTGCCAGGGAGCAGACGTCTGTCAGCAGAAAGAGAATCCAAAACTAAGTGTGAAGACCACATTGCCCCAGATGTGTTAGCATCTCCCTTGGGAAATAAAATCTTCCTCCAGCAGCTGGGTTAACAGACCCCCATCTCATATGTAATACAGGGTCCATGAACAATGACCACAATCTGCCTGGATCAGGTCCCCATAAGATGTTTGTGCATGAGACAGTATAAAAGATACGGGTTTTAAAGCCAACACAACTGAAAATTCATAGTACTACCTATATTTCCCAGAGGAATGAAATTCAGGAACTCAGGAGGATAAGATACCCCAAAGGCTAGAGAAAAGAATATGGGAGCCCTATCAGTAGTATAATACAGCTGAAGTGACAGTGACTTCCCTGGACTCTTTTTAAGGACCTCAAGGGGAGGGATCACTGCTGAGTTAGATTTTTTTTTGATACTGGTCTGGTACATGCCCATGAGATGTCCTCTGTTTCAGGTTCTTGATTTCCTCAGACTCCTTTTAACTCCAGCCCCTATAAAATACATGTATGACAAAGTGCCACATCATCCTGAAAGTGATGTTATTCTTGCTCTACTTAGCATGGGTGAATATAACTTAAGGTTCAGGAGTTGGAACTAAGGTCTGTAAGTTGAATGGATAAATATGGGATAGCCTAGGTTGGCTTCAGTGGATTGAGTCCCCGAAACATCACATTCACAGGTTTGGAAATCATTATGTCACAAAGTAACATCATTTCATGGAGAGCTATGACAAATGACTGCAAAAGTGACTGAAATCTGACATTCTCCATATACATTCAAAATATCCTATTCTCTTATTTTCTTTGCAGCATTATAACTTTAGAAGTGCTTTAAAATAAATTATCAACTTGTTTGTGAGAAAAAGTATCTCTGATCAAACAGAAATATTTGCTTTATGCTGTATTCTGTTGCCCAACTTTTATTTGAGCTTGATTCTCAACCATTTGCATAGACATGGGTGCTTAAATAAGTAGATAACTACAGGAGATCTGTAAGAGGCATTTCTGTAACTGCCAATATTTCGCCTTAAGCTGATTCTCTATGAGTTTTCAGTTTAAGTTATTAATGTTGGTTAGTGATATAAAATGATTGCTTCCTCTCAAAAATTTTAAATTTTCAGCAGAAAGCAGTGCCATTTAAATCTTACTGAAATACCAGTTGTAGGTGGGGGGAGTAATCACATAAATGTCTAGGACAACAATCATGTGGCAGTTTAAAAAAATTACATGTAGTACAAATAAGTGGATCACTGGTGAGTGGTTACAGGAAAAACATTTTAAATGTGTGTATCTTTTTTTTAACTTAATGTGGCTTTTATTGTACTCATCACTTGTTATATTCCCAAAATATAGCAGCAGTAGTATTTTAAAGTGTTTTTTTTTTAAATCACCCTCAAACGATCACATCATAGTGACTTTGAGAAATATAGCAGAGTTTTTTATATGCCTGCTGACTTATAGCATAAAGATAAACCAAAAATGTCTTTGACCCAAAGAGAGAGACACAGGAGTAGGGTAGGGAGAGGCTATGATCTTATCAATGGTACCATGGAGAGTTTGCATAGCATAATGTCATACAGAATAACAGGCATTAGCAGTGCAGAGTAGAAACAACATTGGAAACCAGAACTGCTGGCAGTGAAATGAAGGGTCTAGTCACGGATCCAACTAGTCTAGAATATTTGGAAAAACTGGAAAATACGACTGAGTCATTTATTAAAAGGCACAACAGACTCAGGAGTAAAGGACACTGCATATTAGGCTAAAAAACCAAGATTGGACCAAAACCTAGTAAGCACTTGGAAGCTGAGAGATTCAGAGGCAGCCAAGTTTACAATAAGGCAAGAGAAAGGATAATGAGTAAGACAAATCAACTAAAGGCGTAAGAGCCACCACTTTCAAGAAGACCTTAAAATTAAGGCAACTTGTGCCTCAGCTATAAAGTTTTTATACATTTCCCACTGGGATAGAAGCAGCCTTTTAGAGTACAATCACTTTAAAGCTTTGAGCTGGGAGAAGGTGAGCAATGTCAGGAAGAAAGCATGTGGGTTTGCCTGACTACTGAAGGAACTAGTGCCCCCCCCCCAAAGAAAAAGTAAGTCAAGGGAAGTAGATTTATTAAAATCATGACATTTTTTTTTACAATCCAGGAGTCTTGGTTCAAGATGGAAGACTCTAGGGCTTTTGTTAACTATCATTTAGCAGCCCCATTCCCGGAGAACTATTACTCCCCCGCCAGATACACAAGAGGTGGCACTTACTGATAATAATAGATTTTATACAAATATGAAGTCTGTCTTGTTGATTACATTGAAGAATCTTAATGACAGTCATGTTTTATAGCTAACTTTGTTTTTGTTCCTTCACCAAAAAAATCACTTCATTAAGTTGCATTATGATTAATAAATATAGGCTCTACAAAAAAAGCTTTGTTTAAGGAGATAATAATGTAAAGCATGAGAATCAATTTTAGATACTTTGAGATGTTCTGAATGTCTTTCTTTCCTCATGTTATCTGTTGTTTATGTTTTCTAGTTGGAGTGTTTTCTCTCCCTATCTGTTGTTACTGAGTGTACTCAGTTGTAAAAGTCCTCATAGATCAAGTGGCAAAATCAGTTCTACTTAATGTATGTTAATGATCATCAGAGAGTAGCATACAGATTTTTTCTCTTATTTGTGAAACTTTCAGCTGTTTTTCAAATGAATGGAGACTCTATTGCCAGTTTTTGTTCATCAGTGTTTTTTTTCCTTGACAATACCTGAGATCATATGGCAACATAGTAGGCATGTCATTCCTGTTTCTCCTACAACCATGTTTTCCAAATGTGGAGAACTTAGTACATGAAGGAACAATTGAATCCCTTCACTTCTCCTGTCTTGTTCTCTATTCCTCTATCCCATGTTCACTCTTGATTCTTTTTCTACATTCTGTCACCTCAGTCTCAAACTTTCGGAAAACAGACTTTCTATTTAGGAGACAAAGGCTATACAGACCCCAGAGTATTCATTGTGCTTCCCAAATCATCATGATTTGGGAATAATGAATATAATTGCTTATATTCATTCAGCAAGTATTTAGGATTTCTGCTATGTACCAAGAATTGTATGAAAAGCTGAGAGTATAATAATGAGCAAAACCAGATATGTTTTCTGTTCTCAGGGATCTTCCCATTTAGTAGAGTAGACATATATTGCACAAATAACCCCACAAACAATAAAGTACAACTGGCATAGTACCATGAAGTAGTGGTCCTTGATACGTGAAAAACATATAATGTGAAATTTCTGGACTACTTGGAAGGGTAAGGAACGGCTTTATAAGAAAACGATGTTACATCTGATAACTGAAGTATTTGAGAATTTTTAACTAAGTGGAATGATTGGGGTGGGTTAGAGCATTCCAGGCCATGGGAACAGCATGAGCAAAGCCCTGTGGTTGAAACAAGGCATGTTGAAGGGCAAAAGAATAGGGTGCTTAAAGCACACACATATGGCACAAGATGATGCTGGAAAAGGGAAAATAGAGGTCAGACTATATAGAAGCCCCTAAGTCATGCCTTGTTAAGCCTTTTGATCCTATCCCAACAGACAGCAGTGGGAGGTTATAAAAAGGTTTGGTGTGTGTGTGTGTGTGTGTGTGTGTGTGTGTGTGTGTGTGTGTAAGCCTGTGCATGTGTTTGGTGGGTGAGATGGTGACAATGTGGGGTGATAACGATTGTGTTTTCATTTTAAGAAGAGAATTAGAGGAGCATGAGAATGGACATATAAAGACTGTCTGGAATAACCAGGCAGTTGTTCATGTAAAATATAAGGGAGGTTTACAGCTTAGCTTAGAGAAGTGATTGTAGAGAAGGAGAAATGGATATGCCAGAGATAAGGAGTCTGTCCAACAGCATTTGAGGATGGGTTGGATATGAGTTTTGAAGGAAAAACAAGTAGCAAGATAGTTCTTAGCTTTCTGTTGTATGCTGATGGAGGAATTCTGGTATTATAAACTAAGACAAATGTATTGACCGATATAACTGATGGTGTGAGGTTGAAGTTGACTTCATGATTGTCTGGATCCTGGAAAGCAGATGTCCTTAGCATTCTTACTCTCTCTTACTTTCTCTTCTTTGCTCCATGGTTTAGTGAATGACTCATTCTCCCCTATGACAGATAAGCATTTTTAAACCATCTAATGACCTAGTCTCAGATAAATCTCTGGTTCCTCATTCCAGTTCCCAGGGGTTCTTCACCTTTCCACCCTGAGAGCATTTTCTGATATCTGTGATTCTGGTATTTTCTGTATACTCTCTCCAATCCCCACTATTAAGCCCTTAGCAAAAACTTTCTTTTAAATGAATCCATCCTTATTTTAAACAAGTAAAAGCTTACCCATAAAACATCTTGACTATTAAACATATCACTCTCTCATAGAGAAGATGGATAAAGTGAATAAAGTAGGATAAAGTGAAACACAATTTTCCCGGTATATAATAAATAAGGAATTATATTTTTGAGATGGCAACAGTACAAGTATAGTTACTATGATATAGATATATCCCAAGAGAATAAATTCATAGAAGATTATAAAAATTGAATTTGTTCACTTAGTATGCCTTGTATTCCAAGCCTTGTGCTAGCTGTTTCCACCTGTGGGATCATACCCACTCCTTAGTCAACTTTGAGGAGGAAGATAAAACATTTTCCATATTTACAGACAGAGGACCTGAGGTGGAGTGACTTGCTCCACATTGAATCCCCAAGAATTAATGTTATTATGGTACCTGGTAGGTTCCATAAATAATTTTTGGACAGATTAATGAAGGTTTGAATGAATGAATAATTGAATTAAGTCTTCATACAAAATGTGGTGTGTGTGTGTGTGTGTGTGTGTGCCATTGGCAATGAGAAGATCCTGAGCAGAGTGGTTTATGAATATGACTCAGTATAGCAGTTCTTGTTTTTTTTAAGTTAAGACTTATATTTCAAGTCATTTTACTTTTCTCTAAAACCAGTGTCAATACATTGCTCTGGTTTTTGATCATCTTTCCGCCTCAATCGTGTTAGGTGTCATGTGTCCGATTTCTCCAGTTTGTGTCTCAGATCCATTCTAAATATGTTTATCCAGAGGTACATACTACTCACTTATACATATTATTTACAGTTCCCTGTGCCCTGGACAGGAGTCTGTCTCCTTTTCAAATACTCTGTCTTTGGAACTTAGTAATCTTTTGTTTTTTGTTGTTGTTATCGTTGTTAAGAATGAACATTTTTTTACACGTTATTGGAGGAGTTTGGAGGATGAAAGACATCAAAATGGCTTACTCTGTTCCTTTTTCAAACTTGCTATCTATCCTATATAAACAAGGCCACTATCTAGGGTTGAAAGGAGAGAAAGAAAATAAACTTCCTTAGCCTGGCCTCTAGGAAATTAAGAACTTTATTTTCACCTGTTTCCATTCCCAGTTCTGAATTACAAATGCTCCCTGAATGTTGCCTCATACATTATTTGAGAGCAGATATGATCCTGCTGTGCTACTTGCCAGTCTCTGATACAAGGTCTAATTCCTATAATCCTCACAACTCTATGATTTATTTACTATTATTACACCCATTTTATAGATGGGAGAACCTAGAGACAAAAGGAATAAGTAGTGTGACAGGTCGCACAGCAAGCAAATGACCACCTCAGTATTCAAATCCTGGACTCTAGCTCAAGAGCCTGTGCTCCTAACCTTGGGCACCGCTTCCTCTCCAGAAAGAAAATTCCTGGCTTTACTAAGCACACAGATTATTGATACATATCTTAATGATACATCTCTCTTTGAAAATAGTGCTGTTTGTGGGAGTAATGGAAGCTCCTCTGGATAAATACTACTGAAAAGACTAGTTTCCTCAAAATAATCGGTAAAAAAAAAATTTTTTTAACTACCTTTATTTTTATGTGTTACTAATTTTTTCTGTGTCTAAATTCAGTTTTAAAGGGAAACCCTAATGTTTCTTTTTTCTTTTCTTTTTTTTTTTTTTCAATTTCCGGGCATGATTAAAACCTAGTGCAGTTTCACAGTCATGAATGTTAATTGTCAACGTCTGTTTTTATTTTTAAAAATCATTTTTTTGCTGTTTAAATTTGACACCACCCCTCCCATAAAGGAGACAGTCTGTGGTATCAGGCATTAAGAAACTACTCCCGCTAGTTGGTGATTATTCGGGAGCAGCTGAAGAGGGGTAAAGAACCCCCACAGAAGTGCCCAAGAGGGAATTCACCCCTTCTTCAAAGGGTGGAGAGCACTAAGTAGGCAGAACGCCGTCCAGCCCCATGCGTGGTTCTGCCCTCGCCTGCCATTCCACAGCCCTGCCCCTTTACAAAGGGTAGATCATTAAGCCATCCAGCGGTGGGGAGTATTTTCATATAGCTGTTGCCCTTTATAACAGCCTGGCAGTGAGTGACCATAATAAATTATGCACTGCTCTGTGAGACTGTGACACAATGCACTGCCGGAACAGCGGGGGTGTTAGAAAATCCATTATTTGAAATTTTTGTTTCTTTTTCTTACTAGATTCCATGCTGTTCTTTTCCTGTCATCTTGTTCCTTTTTTTCCTATCTATTGTTTTGAGGGTTTTGTGTCTGACAGTTCTTTTCTGCTGCTGGTTTTGTCCTTTTTGTTACCTTGTTTCTGCCTTCGTGGGCTCTCCCACCCCCCCTCCCTTGGTCTTGTGTGTTGTGAGCCTCATTCTCCTTTTCTGTCATGCAGTCATTTGCTTTACTTTTCTTTCTCTTTCTGCCTTATTGTCTCATATAATGCAGAAAAACAAATTCTCTTTTTGTCGGCATTCTTTTACATGGTGTTATGTGGTTGTCATTTTCCCTTCAGGATAGATGCACTTTACTGTATGTACTATTCATTTGGGTTCCAAGAATCCAAAACACATGTCCAGAGGAGTGCCAAGGCTGATGGCAATAAAACACAATCAAAGCAACCAGGAGAATAGTTCTCTGGGAACAGCGCAGACCTATTTCTTCCCTGTAGATCAAGTCACAGAATCTGTAAGTTTTGTTCCTAATTTTAGATTATTCAATCTCTTTCTCCTTCTCCGAGTAGATTTAGTCCAACATGGCAATTGTTTTGACTCTCTTTCTTGCAAATCTACCTACTCACTATTTCTGTAATTGTTTTTCTGTTGATGAACACAGTCTGAAAAGCTAATTCTGGTAGTTGGAACACGCACTGATTCAGTTAATCCATCAGTCATTAATTGAGCAGCTATACTGTGTCAGGGATGGTGCAGGTGCTGTGGACATTGAACACCATCAGTTTTGTTCTTTTTACATTCTTTATTTGCTCATGTCCCTTATCCCTAACTTCTTTCTGTGGACACGTCACATACTGTCATTTGTCATCCTGCCTTCTCCACTTTCTCTTCATTGACTCCTTTGGAACTAACATTTCTTATATGTAGATTTATTTTCAAAGAACTTACGATTTTGCTACCTAAATTCAGTAAATTTAGAAATGATTGGATTAGAAAGCCCAAATCTTCTTGGCAGTGAACACCTGAGAATGTGCCAGATTCTTCAAACCCATTTTTGTGTTGCAGTTAAAAAATAAATAAATAAACAGAAATGGTAACCTGACATCTGATGCAGCTATAGATTTTTATAATATTGGCAGTATATGTACTTATTAAGTATCAGTGAATTAAATAAACAACTACAATTAAGTTCTTCGTTTCACAGTACCTAGTTCCTTTTTCCTTTTAAATGTTTTTCTCTCTATTTGCTTTTACATGCTTACTTGTCATTTTGTAAACTTACTATCTTCTAACCCGTTTCTTCTGAATCACCACCGATATTCAGTTTGGTCTACCTCTGTTGTGTTTTTTATATTTCATCTCTCTCTCTCTCTCTCTCTCTCTCTTTTTTTTTTTTTTTTTACTGTGTTTTATTCCAGGGTTATAATTAACTTCTGCTGTAGTGGTAATTTGATTGATTGATTGATTTTTTTAGAGAAAGAGTGAGGAGCAGAGGGACCAGAAGAGACACAGTCTTAAACAGGCTCCACTCCCACTGTGGAGTATGACATAGGCTCCATCTCACGACCTTGAGATCATGACCTGAGCTGAAATCAAGAGTCAGATGCTTAACCCACTGAGCCCCCCAGGTGCCCCTGTAGTTGTTATTTTAAATACGAATTGCCATGATAGCTCAAAAAAGTTAGCTTATTGTTTTCTATAACTGGTTTCCTTTATAGTAATCTCTTTACCCTTCCTCATGTCTCCAAATTTTCAGCTAAGTGTTTTCATATTTCCTTTATTCTATACTTTCTTTTTCTCTTTCTTGGCACTTTGAATTCTATCCCTTAACTTTTTCTGTATCAGTACCCCCCCCCCTTTTTAAGAAACACTAGTCCCTTTAACATCACTCTGCAAATGCATGGGGATGACTTCTCTGATTTTGTTTTTTATTAATTGGCCTTTCAGAATAATCTCCCGAATATGTAATATAGTCCATTCTATGCACCCACAACAAGTCAGTTGTCCCGTTAGCTTCCAGATGCAGTGAAATGCTCATATTAGAGTCTCATGTAATTCACACTTCCAGTTTTTAATTATTTTCTTCATAGTTGGGAGAAAGTAGAAGGGGGGACAGATAGGAAGAGCTATGAAATAGTTATACAGTATTAATGAAATAGTTATGAAGAGCTGAAATAATAAAAGGAAAAGGGAGACAAAAGACTGAAAGTAAATAAGTGAATTTGATATTTAGGACACTTGCATCCTTAAAGGATCTTGTGGGGAAAATACTTTTGGTGGCAGGATACAAGATGAGAAGATCAGGAACCTCTCACAGGTTCATTCCTGTGGGCCAGGCCTGTTACAGCTAATTCCACCAAACATCCCTGGCTTTTGCATGAAGTGCATCCAGTTCACCCTGCAGAATTTCATCCATGTCATTACTAAATGGCTTTGCCTTGACAAGGTGATATTGCTAGTTTGCATGCCTTTGATATCATGCTCTAATTTTTAAAATTAACAGTATTAGTCTCTTTTGAATCAGCTATTGCATTTTTTATTAGCCAGATTCCACTTATGACTTGAACACTTCAGTGATAATATTTTGAAATCAGTATATAAAATAATCTGAAATAATTTTGTCATACCTCTTTATTTTTATTCTGATTTTGTGACCTCTAGTCATGTTAATAAGTGAAGCTCAGTCCTTCCTGTGCCTTGACTAGTGCCAATTTTATTTTTGTTTATTTTTAACGATTTTTTAAAATTTTTTAATAAACATATAATGTATTATTAGCCCCAGGGGTACAGGTTTGTGAATTGCCAGATTTACACACTTCACAGCATGCACCATAGCACATACCCTCCCACTAGTGCCAATTTAAAACAAAACTTGTCATCTTTAAAAACAGCCCCTCAAGGGGCGCCTGGGTGGCTCAGCGGGTTAAAGCCTCTGCCTTCGGCCCAGGTCATGATCCCAGGGTCCTGGGATTGAGCCCCTCGTTGGGCTCTCTGCTCAGTGCAGAGCCTGCTTCTCTCTCTCTCTCTCTCTGCCTGCCTCTCTGCCTACTTGTGTTCTCTGTCAAATAAATAAAATCTTTAAAAAAAAAAAAAAGCCCCTCTAAAAATAAGCTATTAATTTATCAGTTAATTTATTTTTCTGACCCCTCTACTCAAAACTTTTTTAGATAACCTTGGATTTGTCAAAAGGGATCGCTGCCTACTAAAGTAGCCCAGTTTTGTATATAGATGACCAAATATAAAAATATTACGGGCAACCCACACTCCAGTATAAATTGTGAACATAAAAGGAAGAAAGTAGATCATTTGGAGGGCTAGATTATTAAATATATATATATATATATATATATATATAATTAAATACAACATTACATTACACACACACACACACACGTGGCTGAATATAGTACTAATCTTCAATTTAAGAAGCTTTTGAGTCTGGCATTTTGGACTAAATCTAATGACTTGAGTATTTAATTCCTTCCTTCTCACCCCCAGTAGCCTAGCCAGTATCATAATAGAGTTTAATTTTACTTAGTTAAAAAGGTTTCAGTATCCTTGTGACTTTCTTTTTATTTGGTCACCCTCCCCAGTCCTTCTTACCTCTCTCTCTCCCAGCCCTTAGTAACGGGTGGTTCTCAGGTCTGAGACTCCTTTCACCTCACTGAATTTTAATTTTTCTTCCCATATTTAACTTTATCTTTTTCTTCAATGATATTTTTCTTCTCTTTTTCTTACCTGGAATTTTTCTTGTTTGAATCTGCCTTATGGTTTCTGATTCTCTTAGAATCATCACTACTGTTTCTGATAAGAATTTGCAGGATTGGCTTACATTCCTAATAATAAATAGCTCTCATTTTTTGAGAGTTTATTATGCTTGTTAGGTAGATTATATTATTTAATTCTCAACCAACCCTCTGAGCTACTACTAACATTATCCCTATTTTTGCAGATAAAGAAACCAAAGCATAGAAAGGTTAAGTAACTTGTTCAAAATCCTACAGGCAGGAAATGGCCAAGCCAGTACTCAGGGTCAGAGTATCTGACTGCAAGCTTGCACCCTTTACCATTACTTTATAGCTCCTCTTGTAAAGTGATGCCAGGCTACGTTATTTTGCTTTATTTTTTATTTTTTTTAAAGATTTCATTTATTTTTTTGACAGACAGAGGTCACAAGTAGGCAGAGAGAGAGAGGAGAAAGCAGGCTCCCCAAGGAGCAGAAAGCCTGATGTGGGACTCGATCCCAGGACCCTGGGATCATGACCTGAGCCTAAGGCAGAGGCTTTAACCCACTGAGCCACCCAGGCGCCCCCGTTAATTTGCTTTTAATCTTGATGTAAGAATCGGTGATTTCCCTACTGTATCTTTCTTCATCATTAATTCTAATGAGATCAGCCATAGCCATAGTGCGGAGTAGGAGGAGTGGAGGAGATGGAATCCTATGGTGTTAACATTTTGGTCCACATTCTCCTTGCCGTACCTTCTTGGCTTCCTTCTGGCCACCACCATGAGAGATTACATGTGAAAGTAATTCTTGACCTATCTCCGTTATTGGAGTAAACACTTTCTAAGGGCAAGGTCTATATCATCTTTTTCACATCCTTCACATTGCCTTGTAAATGAGTAGTGTCCAGATATAGGGCCACAATTATAAACCCTGGCAGATGACCATCCTCAGGTGCTTCTGCTGTTCAGTGCTCCTGTTCTGTGTTTTCCCTCATATTATAGGAGAAAAAAAGGCAAAGCATACCCTTCTTTGGTGTAGGTTGAGTAGAGACATGTTAAAGCCTTTCCCAAGTGGTCTGTTTTGCAAGAACTTTCTTCAGTTTTACACATTTTTATTTTCCTCATTCACTGGAATAGAGTACGCACGAGGAAGCAGAGTGACTTGGCTAAGCAGTTAACTGTTTATACTTGAAAAGGTTTTGTAGAATTTTCAATAAATACTCCGAAAGAGCTTATGTTTTTATTTTGAATTACAATTTGACAACATTTAATCCCTTGTTATTGCTTTGTCAGACTTTTAATTGAATTATTCAAAACATGAAACAAAAGGAAAGAATTGTACATAGCACAGTAATATGAGCAGAATTACCAGAGTGCTGAGAATTATTAAAGAGGACATTATGTTTGTTAATCGGGCATTTAATTTTGCTTCTGTTTGTTGATGGAAAACATCCTCTTGGAAAGGATTTTTTTCAAAAATCTTAATTGTGACAATGCCTTCTTAACATCCATGAATATACGGTACTGCAAAAGCTGTTTGAAACCTAATTAGTCAAAAAGATTCCTAATTTCCATTTTAACTCTAGGATGGCTGACCAGCATTCTGGTCAGATGGGTCATTAGTACACAGGAAAAAGCAAACCTTCCAGAAGTGCCTTAAAAAACGAAAAGTGCTTGCAGCAAAGATTTTAAACTATTAGAAACTGTAGCAAAAAAAAAAAAAAAAAAAAAAAAAAAGAATACTCTCTTGACTCTTATTATAAGGCAGACATAACCTTTGGACTGAAATGTCAGTTTTAGAAAGGAAATTGCGGGCCACTCTCACTCCTACATATTGATATGAAACACCAAAAAATGTTAACATGTTGAGTCCAGCAATGTGTGGAAAAGGTGAACACAGCATGTCCATGTGGGCTTACTTCAATAAAGCAAGGTTGACATAAACAACCCCCCCAATAAATTAATGTAGATCATTACATAAACAGGTAGGTCTATAAGTCTTAACCAGGGAAATAAATGAAAAACAAGTTTCACATGTATCAAATGTGTATTGTGTATATATATATATATAGAAGCAGTTGAATTTTTGTTCAATAATAATATATAAATATGTATAGTTATGCCTACATAAACATGGGTAGAGAATGAAAAGGGTGCACATTAATGCTCCTAGTGGATAAAAACTCTAAGATTAGGAAGGGGGACTTTTATTCCTTATTTTGTACAATTGTCTAAATAGGAACAATTGTTTATTCTTATGTTTTGAAATATAACTATCTCAATAAGTCAGGTTTTAAAAGGACAGTTTTATGTTTGAGTACACAGGATGTGACTCTGTAGTTAAAATAATTTCACCACCATTATTATAATTATGCTAGGGAATGCTATTATGTGGCATTAACTGAGGCCCAAATGCTAGTCTGTCCACCCAAAGAATAAACCAGGTATATATGAAATTATATTGCCCCATTTCCAAAATTCTTTAGAATAGTAATTAACAAGTACAGGTTAACTTTTGGGAAGAGTGTTGGTTTTTGTTTTGTTTTGGGTTTTTTTTTTTTAAAGAAATAATGACCAAAAATAAATTGTCCTAAACTCATTTACTCAATCTAGGATTCCTTCCTATGAAACAGTACAAAAATGTCTAGTTTCCATCCAAAGAGAAGTATAATTTTATAGTGCTCTATAAATATTTAATCAATAATTAAAATTATTGAAGTAATTTTTAAAAATAAGATGCTTGTTAAAAAATATTAATAGTGGCCACAGAACATGAAATTGCATTGAACATTTACTAAAAGGACAAATAGGTAGTGAATCATGATACAAATATAACCAACTTGAAATTCTAAAGACTTGTAGACTTTTTAAATTTGCCATTGCTTTTGTGAAGATTGATAATATCTTACCAGCTATTATCTGCCTATTTATTATAGTAAAGGGATTTTGTTCTTTCACACCTGCCCATGAGAGAAAGCCATTTGTAGCTTCAGCACTCATATATTAAAGAAGTTGTATGCTTTCTTTTAAAATTTCTCATGGAAGACATAAACCTAATCAAACCTTTCTCCCCTCTAGCTGGTAACCTCTGCATGAACTAAAGGGTTGAAATATTGTTTAATCATGCTACATACCACTTTTTACAGTTATGAGAAACATTATTTTGCTGCAGTGGAAGCAACAAAACAAAATGTTTTTACTCCGTGCAAGGAGAAATATATTTTTAAATTATTTATTATTTTAAATGGCATGATTTCTTATGAAACTACATTTCCCTCTTCTATATTTCAAATATTACTTCTGGGAAAAGGGCATATTTTTACAGTGATGATAATATACATGTAATCTGAGGAACGCAGACCCTCATACTGACTTGTGACTCAGAGAGAAACAATGTGCTAATTTCAGTTGGCAATCTTTACTTGATTCCTTCAGTCCAAACTCAACTATTATTAACCTTTGTTTGTGACAATTGAAGAGAATAATGGTTGAATTTAGGGCCTTTAATGTCACATTGAAATCAATAGCTGTAAATGGTAGTTGCCACAGTTCTAACTGATCTGTCACATTCAAACAAAAGAAGGCCTTTCTCAGTTCATAGAAGATAGCTGAAACAATTAAACACACAAACACACACAGGAATCTCAGAAGACCTTTAAAACATTGAGGAAATGTACTGATTCTTGGGATTTATGCGAGGTTTTTGTGGGGTTTTGTTGTTATCTTTTCTTTTCTTTCTTGCTTGTTTGTTTTAATGGTGTTTTTAAAAATACCTGAAACTGTAAGTCAAACATAGGACAGTTAGCAGACTTCATCTAGACCTCAAAAACTGGTTTCTGTCATAAAAATAAATTGAATTGTCTCACTTGGCGTGGTGGTGATAGTGGTGGTGGTGGCATAGGGGGGGTTGTGGAACTGATGATAAGCCCCTTCATGAGCAGAAATTACAAAGGCCTCCAAATAAAAACAGCTCAAAACCCTTAGAGCCAGAGTTCTGCCTGCTTCTGACAACCCTCTTATCATGACTTCAACTCCCACCATAAACCCATCTTTTAGACTTGTGCACATTCATCAGTGTTAAACTTTCAGTGCTCAGCTTTGACCTTGTCTTTACCTTTCTTATTTTTCTGGACATTTTGTGGATGCAAATTAAGAGATTTCAGCTCATGCTCCCACACAAGACTTTGATAAGCGTATTCGCCAGCTCTGAACCCGAACCTGGTTATAATCACCTGCACATTGATTAATTCTATTAAGAACATAAGTCTACTTCTGCTTAGCATTGTTAAGTTGTATGGAGTAATAAGAATATTTCAGGGCTTTATCAGAAAGAAAAAGCTTTAGTAATTTTTTCCCATATAATAATAACAGGTCTCCAAATTTTATTAAGGCATACTATGAAAAATTCTTATTCACTGAAATGCCATTCCAACCATCCTTTGAAAAATTAAATTAGTTGTTCTTGGAAGTAGAAACTAGAAAGATTTGATACTACAAGAGTATAAGAGATTAAAAAGAAGAAAGTAGACCATGTTTTTAACTTGCCTGGGCAAAAGTACTATTTTTTTTCTCTGCTTATAATTTTATAAGATGATTTTTTTAGACTTAACATTCACCAAAATTATTAGTTTAAGGATCCATGCATGACTTAAAAAAAATTTGACTTCTCAGAAATAAATTCATTTATTTAAGAGGAAATATGCCTTTTCTCTACATTCTTTCCTCCCACAAGACTATGAGATTCCAAATTTGTTTAATCAACCCCCCAGGGACAAAAATCAATAGTGTGGTGGGTAAACTGGGTCTATGGGAAAACCAACCTTTGATTTGTATGTAACAACTGCTGGTTTCTGTGGTATAAATTCTTTATCATACGCAGTTTCAAGCTACAACCTGATGTTACTAAATGTAGAGCTGTCTCCAGCCCACCACTAGAATGGTTAGGCTTCACCTGTGGAAATTTAACTTCTAGGGGCCCTCTTAGCACTGCTAGAATCCTAAGGGCAGAAAAATGGCATGTCAGTCTTCATGAAGGAGAGAAATATGAAGTGATACTGGCTGACCGAAATACCAGCTGTTCATATTAGATCATCATGCTTACCTGCTTTGAAATAAAGGAAATAAGAACCATTAATTTTGTAGGTAAAATTGAAACATTTTTAAGGTAAATTTCACCTTTTTAAATGCTAAGGCAGAGAGTCAAAATGTTCATCTTTAATAGAGTTGTCTATGTTCAGTGAAAGGATCTGGGAATTTGAAAATCCTCCGGTTTCCTTGGTATATCCTATACTCAACAGATCTTTTTTTCTTACATTTTGCTATTCTGGAAAAAAAGAAGGGCTAATGAGAAAAATCTAACTTGTCAAGGCTTGTTGCATAGATACATAAATCTCAGAATATATGTTGAAAACCAATTTGTGGTCTTTGCAACTTAACATGAGATAATTGAAGGTGTCTGTATAAATCCAATATACATGTCTGCATTACTATGTGGACACAAAAACAGAAAGAGAATGTTGAATTAGTTGGCTATTTTTTTTTTATTCTGGAAGACCAACTAGCTTATGCCAATTGAAAGCAAATTTTTGACTTGAGCCAAACTACGGGAATGGTAGTACAGCTGATTCAGGAAGGGTGAAGATATCCGGATGCCTCAGCACCTTCTCTAAGTACTGAGCCAGTTTTCTCTGTAACTCACCTTTATTGTCACTGTCCTGCAAATATCAGCAGTGGACAAAGGAATATGACAGTCATCTATTGGTGGTTAATGCATAGATTTATCGGATTCTAGTCAAAGAACCCACTGAATAAAACCACTATGTGGGGAAAACTGCTGAGCTGTTCTTGTGGCCGATCATATGTCCAGAGTATTTACATGGGTATATGAGAAAAATACATGTCCTGTGTGTGCTATGTAGTTCTGTTAAGTCAAGTTTGTTAATTGTGTCATTCAAATTATCTATATCCTCTCTTATTTTTCAGTCTGGTCAATTGGTCAGAATCTAAAACAGATCTATTAAAATATCCAATTATCATTGTTTTTATATATTTTCCCATTTGTGTCCTAGAGTTATAAGCCTTAGACTAAACCTTAAAGTTACATTATATGCCTTATCTTGCTTGCTATATAGTATATGCATTTAGTTTGGGGAACCATACATGTTATCATCAGATAATATCGTTATTTACCTTCATAATACTTTGGGTCTGGATTTGCACACTGAACAGTAAATTGCCATCCCTCCAATATTTTTTTTCCTATTTTAGCTATTTGATTTTTTTAAACCAAGTTATATTTTTTTAAATTTTGATAGGCAATTCAGCGTATGCACACATACAGTGGTAACTGATCTGCTTGATTCATTATTTTATATTATTTTGTGTTTACTATTTATTTTCTTTGTTGGTTTCCTCCCCCTTTATTTCTTGTCTTTGTTTTTGTTTTTCTTTTTACTACAGTAAGGAATTTTATTCTTCTGTTCACAATAATATATAAAGCAATATGACTCAATTAGTATTTCAAGTTCAGTAATGGTAAGTCCCTAATAAGACAGACTATTAACTCCTAACTCCTGAACACCTCTTTCCTCTAATTCTTTTAGAGACTTCTTGACAAATTCCTGCCATCCTCTCTCTACTTTCTTCCCTCCACAATTTCTGGGTTTTACTGAGTAGGTGAAAAAATTTAGTTGTAGGTTTTTATAGATATATAGATAGATAGATAGACAGATAATGTTTGTAATATATATTTAATTTTAAGACCTTGTATTGGAATTTATATTTTAAGTTTTAGTTATAGAACCATCATCCTATAAATTAAAACAAATTGCTTAATATTGTATATCTTACTGTTCTTCTTCCCTCTTCTCAGAAACGAGAGATTTGCTTCTGATTGAATTTTCATGAGGTTGGGAGTACTTCCTTGAGTATGTTCTTCAGATAAGATATCAGTACATGGGTGGCATATTTTCTGAATCCTTGAATGTTGAAAACCATTGTGCTTTCCCTTAACATTTGAGTATTATATTAGCTGGTATAAAGATTCTTGGATCATAGTCCTTTTCTTTTAATAGTATAGTCAGATAATCTTTCTTTTGTAAGAAAACTATGTTTTGTTCTGGGTAGAAGAAAGAATTTTTTCATTAGCATTGGAGGTCAGACATTTCCTCTGATTATGTCTAGGTGTGTGGCTTTTTTCTAAAATTAATCCTGTCTGAGTCTTAGTGAGCGGATTCAGTTAGAAGGCACAAGTCTTTGACTCAGAGAATTTTTATTCTATTATTTCCTTGACTGTCGCTTCAATTCCATGATCAATTTTTCCCCATCTGGAACTCCTCATTTTTGCATATCATGTCACCTAAATCTTCTTCTAAATATCTTATTTTATTGCTAATTTTTTTTTCCTCCTCCTTTTCATTTGAACATCCAGACAACTAATTCAGTTCTCAGCAGTGGCTACTCTATTTTTCCATTCTTCTATTTGATTTTAGAACTCTGAAAATCACTGTTGTCCATTCAAGTAATTATTATTTTTATTTTCTAATTACATCTCCTTGAGAATACTCATTACATTTAAATTAACACTCTTTTCTATCTCATTCATTAGCTCTTTCTTAATAGTAGGCACCTGGTCAGCCTGACCTCCTTCCCACAACCTACAGAGTCCTTGAAATAGGTAGTAATTTTTCTTTAACTTCCACGTAATGCAGGTTTTGTCACACAAGAACAGGTCAGGATTTGAGGTTCTCCTCAGCAGTAGTACAATGGACCATTGTGGATGATACAGTGGTTTCATCTAGGAAGCTAGTGATGACACACAACATAAACAAATCACTTCACTGGAAAGGGTGTGAGACCCACTGCTAAGACTCAATTGGTGCAAGTGGGAGAAAGTCCATTCCTCCCCAAATCTGCATACTTGGAACAATTTATCTCATTCTTTTATCACCCTCCAACCCTTTCAGACTGCTTGCCTTAGCAGGATTAGGTAGCCTCCCAGCGGGTCCTGTGAAACATTGGCAGATACGCTCTTTTTGCACGATTGGAGCTCCGTTGGCTTATGTTGGCTGAGCCTTCACCAGTGGCCAAGAAGTCTGCTGCATTAACTTCAGACCTGCTGGGACCCCTGCTCTTCTCACTGCCCTAAAGTGAATGAAGCCTCATGCTTGTTCTCTCCTCTCAGAACCCAAAGCTTTGGAGGTACTAGTTGGCTTATGTAGATGTGGAGTTATTCTGGCAACTTCCTATCTTCCCAGAATCCATTTACATTATTTTAAATGTTGCCATCAAGTGTAAAGATTTAATCTTACACTGTTTTTCATTTTCACCTTTATTTTGTTTGGGTTATTTCTATCAAATCTAATTTTCCCCATAGTCTCACTCAACTATCTTTGGGGTTAAAATGGCAGGTCAAAGCAATGAGATTATAGTCTCCTGCTACTTCATCTACAAAATTCTATAACATATGGACTGCATAATGATAGACATACTTAATAAGCAATAAGGAAGGAACTGCCCATTTAGAAAAGGAAAAAGAGAGAATCAAGATATAGCTGCTGGTGGTACCATATAGACCATATGCTGCTTGCAGGCTTCGTGGTAACTCACTTCCCATTAAGTAAACCAAATTTTTGATTTAACCAATCTGGCTGCCATAGGGTCAGCTTTTGCTGCTGGGGGTCTAGCTTTTGCCCAGTGTTGACACAAGTCAAGCCTATTAACATAGTTAAGCAATGTTTAGATATTAAACAATCCCATGCCATCCTGCCAGACTTAGAGGTCTTGGGCAATAGAGCTTCTTTAAAATCCTACTGAGCTTCTTGCTAATTTCATTTGGGTACTCTTGTAGCTAGAAACCAATTACAAAACATGTGTGAGTCATGAGTCTTCCATTTAAACCTGCCCTTTTTTGTCTCTTAGCAAAAAGCCTAGGAGTTCGGCCCATCATCTAAGATGTCTTTTGAAGATCTTTTTCTTAGAACAGTGAGAGACAGTACAACTCTGTCCTGGGAGACCTAAATGAATGGATACATTGTACTACAGAGTTGGGTTTGTGCGTGGTGATTGGGAAGGGGGTAATTAGTATTTTACTTTGGGCAGTGAGTACAAAAGGGGTATTGATAGAGCCTTAGGAATTCTGCTTCCTCATTGCTCCAACTCTCCTGGAAAAACCTCCTTCTAGTTGGCAGTCTCTTTTAACCTCAACATCAGAAGAGCCCATCCTCCTTCCCAAGACAGCCTCTTCTGCTAACGCTCTTAACCCCAGTCCTGTCTCCTTCTTCAATGTCTTACTCTCTTTTCCACCATTCATATTTTTCATTTCTCTCTTTTTATGATCCCTAACTGTTCTTCTACATGCATGACAAATGTCCTGTGATAAACCTGGCTCAAATCCTACTGCCATCTCTGTACACCTGTCCATTTTTCATCATCCCTTCACTTCCATTCATGTAGAAACTGTCTTCACTTCTTCACCATTCATACTGTCAAATTTCCTGTGTCTCTTGTTTTTCCCAGCCTTGTCAGAAATGTCACCAGTAACATTTTCACGGTCTTCTGTCCTCTCATTTCCTGCCCAGAATTTGACCTTAATTACAATCTCTCCTTGAAATTATTTCCCATCTCTTTAAAAATTGTACTCTTCTTCTTCATTTCTCAGTTCTCTGAGCACTTGTTTCCCCCTTTTTTCTGGTCCATTTTCATCTTGTCCTGAGTTGGGACTAGAACTCAGGTTTCCTGGCTCCTGGTTAAATTCTCTTTGCTTGACAGTATTTAAATATGTTGCCACACTCGTTCATTCTGCAAATACTTATTGAGCCCACTAGGTATAGACACCATCAGGTTTAATTACTGGTGGTTTTAGTATACTTGGTTTCTTAAATAATTTGTGTGATTATTTTTAAAACACTGCTGCAAAATTTTTAAAATTTGATTTGAACTGATTGATACTGCTTCCACCTGTTCACTGACAAGCTTTGAATAGTTTACAAGATGTGATCTAAGAAGCTCTATGTAAAGGCTTAATTGTTCAAATCTGCCTTTTCTACTATGTGCCACAATATCTGAATTATCCCCCATTATTGAGTCATTCTCTGAGGTGGAGACATTGTTACATTAGGTGGAGACATTGTTACATTTTTTTTTCCTGGAGTTCTTTTTAAAAATGGGAATGGTCTTTTTTTTTTTTTTTAAAGATTTTATTTATTTATTTGACAGAGAGAGATCACAAATAGGAAGAGAGGCAGGCAGAGAGGCAGGCAGAGAGAGAGAGAGAGGAGGAAGCAGACTCCCCGCTGAGCAGAGAGCCCGATGCGGGACTCGATCCCAGGACCCTGAGATCATGACCTGAGCCGAAGGCAGCGGCTTAACCCACTGAGCCACCCAGGCGCCCCGGGAATGGTCTTTGTAATAAAAAATCATTAAGCTGTTTGTAACCTAATAAATTATGAAACCAGTTTCCTTGAAAATGGAGTCAGTGAGATCTAGGACAGGACATATGGCACCGAGAAAAGAAAATAGCCTGTGGGAGTTAAAAGAGGTCTGGTGATGGATCCTGGTGATGAAGGTGGAGAAATGGAAGAATAAAGAAAGTTAGAAAGAGTAAGTTGAGTTGTGTCTTGTCTCAAAGGGCATGTGGGTTACTTTTAGGATTGCAACAATTTTGTACTCTTGTATTCTCTGCTGTTATATTAAATGTAAGAAATTTAGAGTAATCCTTGGTCCTACCTGTTGACTTGGCCTGTCTAGGAGGTAATGCAGAGGATTGTGGAGACCCAGTGGAGTCAGGGAGAGCTGTCGTAAATGGAACAGGTTCTTCGGTAGTGACGTCTCTACAATTAATACAATTAATATGGTGACATATTCCCTTAATTTAAGGAGAAATGTACACTTAATCCAAGGAGAAACAAATGTGCTATCATATCTAAACAGGTAACTATCTTCAACCCATATTTTAAATAATTCCTAAAAAATAATTGATAAAACTTCTCCCTCAATAATTTCTGAAGGTTTGAATCACCTGTGAAGGTCTTTTAAAGTGATACATGGATTCCTTTTCCCTGAGATTCTTCAGGAATTTGGGGCCCTAGGCATTTGCGTGCATGTGTGCATGCCTTTCTGTGTACGTGTGTGTGTGTGTGTGTGTGTGTGTATGTTTAATTCCACAAGTGATTCTAATGCACAGCCAGTGTTGAGAAGAACTAAGCTGGAAATATGATAAGCTGAGCTTGATTAGATAAACTGCAACCATGGAAAGAAGAGGGGAGGCTCTGCTTACTTGTTAGGCAGCAACTTCTAATTAAATTGAGGAAGCAGCCTCTACAAAAGCTGACAGCAAAGCTTCCTATACCTGCTGCAAAGGAAAACATGATGAAAAACAAAGGAGCTGCCCTCTCTAGAAGCTTATCAACAGAAACAGGCAACCTGCCTTTCTTTAAAAACCTACAGTTGGCTCTGATTTCTTCCCACCCCTGCGCAGAACCTTCATGTTACAACATTTACATATTCTTGCTTTCCCCCACTATACACCGGGCTTTCTTCTTCCCTGTAGTGCTTTTGTTCATGGCTCAGATTTCCTTCCAACATCTGCCCAGTCAAGCCTATTTGTTCTCCAAAGATGGGTTCAAATCTCTCTATTGATCACTGGGGCCCAAAGTGACCTTTCCCTTCTCTATGTGCTATGTACCTGTCATATAGCTTGTAAGTGACAGAGCCAGGAAAACATAAGTTTTCCTTATGCTGATCCCAATCCCATATTCTTTTCATCATGCTATGCATGCTGCCTCTCCTACCCCATACCACCCTGAACTATGATTACTTGGGCCTTTGCTTCCCTCCTAGACTATAAGCTAGTTATGGCCACAGACCATATAATGTGCACATTAGCAATTCCATAATGTCTGCCATAGTTTTTAAAAATGAGTCAAACAATGACCAAGCAGCAGGAATTAGCAGAGGCTGGGGGCATAACTTTAACCTTGGCACATGCTAGCACTCAGACATCTGGAGAAGTTCCAGTTCTTAAAGCATCGTAAGTCCTAAGTGTCTAGTCATTAAGCAGTCAAATTTAGCAATACCTAGCAGGAAAACTCTGCATCTTCCAAAAAAAAAAAAAAAAAAAGTGGGGGGGAGAGTTCCCTAATAAGCTGAATAAGCCAATTTTAGCGATTACTGAAGAATTAACAAGAAATTGTAGGAGAAAAGTAAATCTACAAGCGCTGAGACTTAGATATTAATGAGGGATATGTCCCAAGACCTTCTCAAATCCCTAAGTATCACTATAATATATAATTTTCCTCATAAAAGGCAGTAAAGTATAACTGAAATATTTAAATGATCCCTGTAGACCCCTAATGATTCTATAGAAATGGAACTACAGTCATTTATAATGCTATTAACATAAATTCTGAATTGAGCACTGGCTGAAACATTTTCAAACATCACTTTTTCTTGTTTCCCATATAGGGCATATGGTGTGCTCGTTTTTGTCTGAGTCACCACCGAATTTATCCAGAACTTCTATTTCCTAAGATGCATCAATTTTTAAAAGCTTTTTCACTTTTTCTTAATTTCCATAATGAGAGTTAGCCATTAGCTTTCTACAGGGGTCACTTTACACAGAAGTTTTTTGATCAAAGTTCAAAAAATTATTTTGTACTTCTTAGATAAGAAAAAAAGAAGAAGAAGGAAAAGGCTTCACTGCAAGGTAGGTAGGTGTTTGCTAGAAAAGGTCTTGAAGGCTCAGCTCATTCTTAGCCAAGTGACTCACTCACACCACCCTTACTCTATGATCCACATTTCTTATAAAATTATGTATTAATACATGTACTATGGAATCATCACAAATTGTTGAAACTGCAAATATTTACTGTATTATGTAGTTGTCTTCTTTATTTCTTCTTTTGTTTTTTAGTATATCCATCAGTAATAAAGAATTTAATCATCCACTGTTCATTTACAATTTATTTTCCCAGAGCGTATAATTTGTGTTATTACCTGTACAATGCAAGGAACCCAGTAAATGGTAAATATTTAGTCTCTGTCACGTGATGCAGTGCCACCATCATCTGTTGATAACTATTCTGAATTGTGTTCATGCTCAAGCATGAAGACATTTGGGTTGGAGCAAATGAGGCTGCCTTTAAGAAAGAGAACCAAGCAAAATGGTCAGACTGTCAAAGACAGAATTCCTAGTTCAAAATGTACCTATAGTGGTGCTATTTTTCAGTCTTACTTTGGTATTAGTGGTACCACTAATGTGTTAGTATATTAACTATGAGTGTATGTATGTATATTTTTACATACCTGTGTGTATATACATATATATGCACACACATACACACATATGTGTATATATTCAGTAAAAAAATGCATGCATGAGAAATTCCAAGTAATTTTATTTTGTATATGTTAATTTCTATTTAGCTGTTTAAAATTTTTTTTCGAGCCTTCTGGCCCTTTAGAGGAAATGTTATAAAATGGAAACAGGAGAACTGCCTCAAAGACCTCAGGTACAGACAGGATGTGCCATCATTTTAAAGAGGCAGCTCAGACCACAGAGCTCCAGATAGCAGAGCTAGGTAAGAGGGGCATATGTCTCTGGACAGTTGATGGAGGCCCAGAAACACCAAGTGCGTTCTCAGTGTTCTTAGGTACACAATAAGAAGATAATTAACAGTGCTTATCTCAGAAGCATCTCAGATGCAAAAAAGGGACCTGGAAATACAAAACTTGAAGATGAGAGAAATAAAGCATTCTTTCTACTAATGTAAAAGTTCCTAGATAATAGATAGTAACAAGAATAGTCCATTAGTACTGTGGAGTTGTATTTCCCTGAATTCTTGCTCTAGCATAAGCATTTTATAGCTTTAAGTAGAAATTTAATCAAAGTTATTTTCTTAATGAAAGCGCAGACATTCAATTAATCTTATATTATCCTATATCTCTGTCTGAAAAAGAAAAACTACCCATTATTCTTAAGCCACTCTAAACAGATGGCACTATTATTTAATTTGTAACAAAAACCAAATGCCATAGTGATTTGGAGGAGTTAATTCAATTTCTTTAGTCTAGTCTTCTTTAGCCTGCCTGCCTGCCTTCCTTCCTTCCTTTGTGAAGAAACTGTATCTAGCCACAGCCCACTTGAACATGAGTGCAAACATTTGCAGTTTTAACTCTTGGTGAATGACCTCATCTAAAAATTTAGCAATATACGGTTCTGCAAGAAATTTGAGTCATGCAGTGTGCTTGGTGTAAGTGAATTGCCTGGCTAAGAATTAGCCTAACTTTTACAAACTTTCTATCAGTTTCTTGCATCTCAGTTTCCCATTACTGGGGTATGTGTATATATATATATATATATATATATATATATATATATATATAAAACTGGATAATAGAAACAGGTAATGATCCTATAAAACATATCACAGCATTTTCTTTGGAGTCACATCTTATCTAAAGCAATAAATATTTAGTCAACGATTAATACATCTATTGTGCCTATTGTGTTCAGGTATTATGCTTACCTCTATGGATGGTATTGCATGATGAAAAAAATATATGGCCCCTGTCTTTAGCAACTCAAAATCTAGAAGCAAAGAAAAAAACTTAACTACATGAAATGAAAATAATTTTAAGCCACTATAATAGCGAAGTGATGTGTATTGGTCAAAGAATTTACATAGAGTTAAATGTGGCTTCCTCAGGTTCACTTAAACAACCCATCTCTAGTGTACTATACCCACCCCTCAGTCAGACTGACTTTCTTTCTTTCTTTCTTTCTTTCTTTCTTTCTTTCTTTCTTTCTTTCTTTCGTTCTCCTCTTACTGTGCTGTATATTTTTATTACCTACTTGAAATTGTATTACATATTTATTCATTTTTCCTTATTGTATTTTCTACTTGAATGAGAACTCCATGAGAATAGTAACTTTTTCTTATTTACTGTTAAAACTCCATCAGCTAAGGGAGTAGTTGAATAAACATTTGTTGAATGAATGAATGAGTGAGTGAGTATCATCAAATAAGGAAAAGATCATTGAGGACAGGTTGTGCAACATGTGGCCTGCTACTTATGAAAATAAGATGAATATGGCTGATGATGCCCTATTTCTTACCATGGCACAGATTTAAATTATTATACAAATTCAGATCTTTTGTAAGCAACAGCTATGACAATGAACACAAGAATAAAATGATATAAAAGAAAATAGACTGATCATTTTTACAGTTTCTTCAGAGCTACTTCTAACTCATTGCCATGGAATTCACCCTGATTTCTTTTATTGCCAAGAAAATCATTTATCTTTATGGCTTTGTTTTATATTACATCAAGATGAATTAGTGTTTAATTTCAAACAGTTGTCTCTTCCCTAATTAAGAAGAAACATAAATAAAATCTTCCTTGTATATTAAGATTTTATAAGCATAAATAATAAAAATCATACTGAAGTTTGGATTTCACATTTTCAAAAAGTCTAAATACAATGTATTGGTTTTGGTATTATAGAAGTTATGGAAGTATCATAGAAATAAAAATATCAAAACTCACAAATTCGGCATAAGACATTATGGAAGTCATTCTTTTTTTGTGTTATTTGTGTTTTAAATGTAGAATAAGATATTTATCTAGTGTGCCATTTATGCATGGTGACTCAAAAATATTTTATACCCTTATCCTTTAGTAGCCAGCAGAATGCTCATCAAGCATCACTTTAAGCCAGGATTAAATACTGGAAATAAACAAGGTTAAAAGTGTATATTTGTAACCCTGATTACATCCAAAGAGACATACACTTCATTTTGAATGTGCTTATAATATAAATGACTAAAATGGATAATTCAAGTTACTGACATAATCATAAAAATGAACTTATGCAGGATTCAAATTGGTAGCAATTCCATATCCTAAAATATATTCTGGTTAATGCTCATTCCTATTCATGCAGTCTTAACAAAATTCACATTTACAACTATACTTCTTTTCCCTTCTTCTTTAATAGCTGTTTTTAGGCTCTTAAGTTCAGCCTACCAAATTGCCCCCAAATCTAGGAAGTAACATTTAGAAGTTGTCTTTTATTCACTTTAGGAAACATTTTCTTTAATTTATCACACTTTAAAACAAATTGCCAACTTTAGCTAAATATGAAACAAAACAAACACATAAACTAAACAACCCTAGTATGAAGAACAGATACAATAAAAATAACCTGAAATTCACAAATGATAACTTTTCCTGCAATGATTGTGACATAATCACAGTAAAATTTCAGCAAACTTTAAATGAATTTAATAAATATATAATTTTCATATGATTATCAAAAAATTACATTATGGATGCTTTACAAAAACAAATATGTATTTTATGTAATCTGGCCATTTTTTTTTCTACTTAGTAGTATATAGGTTCTGTTATCTTTTCTAAGTAATGTGTCTCTGGAAAGGTATAACTGTACTGATATTTTTCAAAAAATTTGTATCCTGTGATCCAGTTATATAATAAATAATATCCATTTGTTCATTTATTTAGTAAGGTTCCATGGAACAGTGAAAACAGAAATATATATGAAATCTTAAGTAAATTTAAATGAGTAAATCATTTCTCTCAAGGGCTGGAGCAAATGTGTATGATTTGAGTGGGGAAGGATATTGTGGATGAAGGGAATAATATAATAAATTCTGGTAAAACAGTTACACATAAGTGGGCTAGTATGACTGTTCTAATATTCTATAGTAACTGATTTTGACTGCATGTCACAGTTTATATGTATAATATAGGTTATTGTCTACTTCTTGATTATTTAGAAACAAGTATGGCTACAGTGTAATAACATTATCATTTTATTCCTTATTAAGGATCTCTATAGCGTAGAAGGTTCAGGAAAATCCCATTATGAATAATATTGGCTTAAGTTAAACCTCCTGGGGGGATCAGTTATACATGTGCTATCTGAGGAAGATCTTATCTATGAGTGAGGCTCAGGATCTTACCTGTGGGAGCTCTATGCTTTGGAAAGAGTGGAGGGGACGTTAAAGGCTGATTGTTGAACTGGAAATGTCTCTGGTCTATTTTGTGTCCATGACAGACTCAATCCTGTCTCTTGCCCCCATAATAACATACAGCAGCATAAGTTTCCACTAGTGCCAGGCCCAGGGCTCTTGACTACCAAGGTAGTTGTATCTTCTTAATACCTTTTTTTGTTGGTTTGCTTTAAAAAAAAATTACATTTTACCCATAAAAACAGCACCTAGGAATAATAGCAGGAGCATTATGAGCACCAGTTGCCAGAAGAGATTTAACCCAATGTTATTTATAATTAAACCAGGAAATAATTTCAAAGTGAAAAAATTAGGAAATGGGTATAATAGTACTTATCTATACAATGAAATACTTTATAAATATTAAAATGGAATTTTTAAAGAAGTCTAAGGACATTGGGAATGCACATGATATAATGTACAAATGAAGGATATAAAACTGAAAAAAAAAGAAGCAAATATTGAAGGAAGTGTATGCTTACGCAAGAAAATAGAAGGAAATAATCCTTTTTAATAGTGCCGTTTGGTTGTTTTGTTATGAGTAATTTTAATTTTGCAAAATGATTTATTGAAAAGTATTCCATAATAATTATGATATATTTTTATAATTGGGAAAAGAATTCTTAAAAATAACATTTGAAGAAAGATTTATTATAAGGATATTATATAAATTATATAACATGGTGTTCTTTTTCTCTTCCAAGGTAAAACAAAAATATCGATTTTAATCTGTACCAGGATGGGAAGGAGACTTGTGTGAATCTGTTGATTTCAAATACTGTGAGAAGCAAGGTCTATTGTATTCTTCAATAGGGATGATTTGTTTTTTCTTTTTCTTTCTTTTTTAAAACTAAGTTTAATTAATTAACATATGCCATATTATTGATTTGAGAGGTAAAGGTCTGTGATTCATCAGTCTTATATAATACCCAGTGCTCATTTAATCACATGGCCTCCTTTACGTCCATCACCCAACTGCCCCATCCCTCCACCCTGGCTCCCCTCCAGCAACCCTCAGTTTGTTTCCTATGATTAAGAGTCTCTTATGGTTTGTCTCCCTCTCTGGTTTCACCTTGTTTTATTTTTTCGTCTCCTCCCCTATGATCCTCGGTTTTGTTTCTTAAATTCCACAATTAAGTGAGATCATATGATAATTGTCTTTCTCTGATTGACTTACTCAACTTAGCACAATATCCTCTAGTTTCATCCATGTCATTGCAAATGGCAAGATTTCTTTTTTTTTTTTTTTGATGGCTGATTAATATTACATTTTATACACACACAAACACCCCACAGCTTCTTTATCCATTCATCTTTTGGTGGACATCTGGGTTCTTTCCATAGTTTGGCTATTGTGGACATTGCTGCTATAAACATTTGGGTGCAGGGGCCTCTTCCGATCATTACATTTGTATCACTGGGGTAAATACTTAGTAGTGCAAATGCTGGGTTGTGGGTAGCTCTAATTTTTAATTTTGGAGGAAACTTCATACTGTTTTCTGGAGTGGCTGCACCAGCTTGGATTCCTACCAACAGTGTAGGAGGTTCCCCTTCTTCACTAAGGACAAATTGACATAAAATAAAAAACTAGAATAATGTAAGCACAATTAAGTTAGTATTGTGAGAGCACTTGGTAAATCACTGAGTATGTTTATATGACCTAAATAACTTCTTTGGGTCCTGCTGTGCTTATAGGTTCAGTTGCAGATTTATTTAACAAAGTTCATTCTTTAAGTCTCCGATTGTTATTGACTCTCCATTGTAAGAATTCAGAAATATTGTTTAAGCTACAACCAATTCCTTTAAAAATTTCAGTCTCTTCACTGTCACATATAAGCATTACCTCATAAAATAGCAAATAATCTGTTTTACTGTCAATTAGCTATAATTGTGGTAACTATAAAATGGTAATTACTTAACATATATTTGTTGCCTACACCTTGTTGTGTCAAGCAGAGTTCTCAGTTCTGGTAGTTCCAGTTAATTTTATTGTTTATTTTCTTTGGCTTTATGTGTCTGTAAATATTAACTTCTTAATCCATTACAATCTTCCTTCCATTCCTATTATGTCTGGCTGTATGTACTCATATATTGCCAGTGACTCTAAGTAGTATAATCTATTACCTACATTTTAGTTCTCTTCCTATTTGATTTCTTTGTGGTATTTTGTACCAAGATCTATATCTACATCTCTTTGATCTAAGTTTCTCTTTTCCCTTGTATTTTTCCTGATTGGTCTCTTTTTTTCTTTGACCATTTCAGAGATTTCTACACTTAGTACTAATGATCTCAAGGGGTAAGTCCTTTGCTTTGTATCCTCTCATCCATTCACAAGACTCCAACCACCATCTATCTGCATGTGAACAACTCCTAAAATATATACTTCTAAAATCTGCCTTAAGATCCAGATTCCTGTTAGCTCTCAACCAGATTCTTTCAGCTAGATGTCCTAAAGCACCTCAAACTCAGTGTATCTGAAGCTCATTCGTCATTTCTCCAAAACCCAGCTTCTCTTGTATTTCCTCACTCGGTTGATGAAATTGCTATCCCCAACAATGTCAAAGCACAGAATTATTCTTGATTTTCATTCCCCAACTCCAGTTTCTTTTAGTCTTGAAAATTTTAAATATTCTTCCTTAAAATGATATTCTAGCCTCCTTGAAGTTCTTGATTTATACTTGTACTCCTTTTCTTTTGTCCCTTCTCTTTCACGTGGGTCTTCTTGCTTGCACAGCCTTATCCTACTTACCCCACAGACATATATGAAATTATGTTTCTAAAACATGGATCTAAACATATGGCCTTCCATGTTTTCTCCTGCCTAAAGGAGAAGGCACAGAATCTTTAGGAAGCTGACCCAAAACTCTAAATGAACCATTTAGCTGTGTCTCCTGCCTGCTCCTTTCATAGGTAATAATTTTTTTTCTATTTTCCATCATGCCATGCATTCCCATTTTTTAGTCTTTTCCTATGTATTCCTCATTCACATATTGTTTCACGGACCCTCCTCTAGCCAGTGTCATTTGAGGATCTTTTAGGATTTCAGACTGTTATCACCTTCACTATTATCTCCCCCTTCCTACATATACACAAGTATACACACATTAGAAGCAAATAAAAGTAATCATGCCACCATTAAGTTTCCATTCACTTTGTATTCAAGTAAAGCAAATTGTTCGAGGTTATCGTTATGTCTGTTTCTTATACCAGAATGAAACTATTCATACAGCCTTCATGGTTAGTTGCAGGGTGATTGCAAATGTTCAGTTAAAGGCATCAGTCTAGATTCAATAGCTTTTGGTCATCCTACAAATCCCTTACTTATCAGAGAAAGGGTAAAGTAATAAGGAATATGTATGTCATGTTTGTGATATCAGCTGTTGCATGTTAAAATCTGGGTACTTTAGTAACTGAAAGGGTATGTATAAAGTCATCTTTGTAATGCTGGATGCTGCCTTTGCCCAACATCTAAAGACCTGATTAGGTGCTGCTGCATCTAGTTGTTAATTACAGAACCCAATAAAATTCACCCCAGTATGCTTGTTTCTAAATGGGGGAGAAAAATGGCAAAATTTTAAACTCTCTAAATTTAGCAGTCCTTTGGGTACTTTACATTTGTTGAATATTGCAAAAGTAAACACCCATCTGTTTATAGTACTAATATGATTCTGTATATCAAGCAGTTTGAAGATTTTTTCCCCCATGCAAGCTTCATCAGCTGTTTTATCAACAGTGTAGGCTTCAGGCAGTTTTGTAAAGTTGAGTTGGGATAAATGAAAGATCCTTGTCGAATTGGTAATCATGCAGGTATTCAGAGGGAAAGGGGAGATCATATTTTAATTTAATTTCAGTGCCTCAAGATATTTTTTCTTATAGGCTATGTTACCATTCTCTGTTTACATATCCAACTTTTAGGAAATCATAGCTACTCTTAATACATTTCAAATCAAGCTTTCCTAGTTCTGGGTGATATATATATATATTTATCACTTCGTTCTGCAAGGGTCTCTTGAATTATGAGAACTCGTTCATTGTGTCAGATTCAAATGCTAAATGATTTATAGAGGAATACAGACATATTTTAATCCCAAGGCCACTTATATATTCTATTGAATCTGACAAATTTTCATGCCCTAAGTGGTTATAACTTGATTGTAAGTTCGTTGAGGACAAAGTTGATGCCTCACTCTTCTGTAATTCCCATATTTCATGGAAAGTTTCAGTTTAATGATTAGGTGCTAAATAAAAATTGGCATTTTCTTACTGCACATGTTAAGGGCCTATCATACCTTTCTAAAGGAAAGTGGTTAGAGACAGCATATCGCATGCAAATTTCCATAAAAGCATGTATCCTAGCTACCTGTACCACAATTCACTGGACCAGATATAACCTGAGCAGGACAAAAAAAAAAAAAAAAAAGACCACCAAAAAAGAGACTCAGTAAAAAGAGGTCAGCAGCCATCAGGAAGTGTGGTGCTGTAAGTTGGACAATAAGGTCACTCTGTAGTGGATAGTGGCTGACTGTACAATTTAGCACTCTTAATTGCAATCAACAGAAACATACTGGCTACCAGAAGTGAAAAAATGATTTATCAGTGGGATATAAGATGTCTTAGATAATCAGGAAAGGCAGGAACAGTAGGCTTTGAAAAGGGACTTAAATCAAAGAGGTGCAGACAATGGTGAACTAGAATTGTCCAGTTTAAATGCAGCTTCTACCAGTGCTGATATCTCCCACTACTGCCGTTGTTGGATACTATCAGGAGACACAGTGCCATACACCACCACAAGTCAACTTTAACCCCTTTTCTGATTGTCAGATTTTAAAATTTTTGGTGGAAACTTCAGTTGGCCACACCTAAATCATGTACTTGTTTTTTGGTTGCCAGAGAGTAGAGAGAGAAAAACTGTCTCTTCAAGGGATTACATAGTGAGGATAGTTTCTGTGTCCCGCCAATACTTCATACAAAAATATGAATTTCCCACAAAATAAGAAGGGTATGAAATAGGAAGGACAGCCAAAAAAAAAAAAAAAAAAAAATAGAATTATTCCGTTTGTATTGCCTCTTCTCCTCTGTGGGCTTGATTTTGAAACATATAGCTTTTATAGTAGATGTTAGAAGAATTGAATTAGGATCACCTGGGTGGCTTAGTGATTAAGTGTCTGCCTTCCACTCAGGTCATGATCCCAGCATCTTGGGATCCAGCTCCCTGCTCAGCGGAGAGCCTGCTTTTCCCTCTCTAGTCCCCCAGCACACCCCCTGCTTGTGTTCCTCTCTCATTGTCTCTCTGTTAAATAAATAAGTAAAATCTTTTAAAAAAGAAGAAGAAGAAGAAGAAGAATAAAGAAGAAAAAGAATTGGCACACACACACACATATATATATATATATATATGAAGTGATTAGGATAGAAATGGAGGGCCACCTGGGTGACTCAGTCGGTTAATCATCCCACTCTTGATTTCAGCTCAGATCATGATCTTGGGTCATGGGATGGAAGCCTGAAATGGGATCCAACCCTCCCCTCCTCTCACCGGTGGGGAGTCTATTTGAGCCTCTTTCCCAATGCCCTCCTCCCCTCTCATTCGCTGCATAGGGATGAACATTCTCTCTCTCTCAAATAAATAAATCTTAAAAAAAAAAAAAAAAAGAAAGAAAGAAAAGTAGAAATGGAAACATGCTGAGAAATAAAAGCAGATTTATTACTACCGAAGTTTCTAATCCTTAAAGCAACTCTTAAACAATAAGAAAGTAAGAGCTGCTCTTAGTCACTGGCTTCCCTGATGAGTCACCAGAGCTGCCTTGTATGCTTTAAGATAACGAAAGGAATCCCAAACCCTAGAAGCCTGGCTTTTCCTTTACCCAAAATACTTCACTTACTTTCTGACATCTCCATGTACATTTGTTATAACACCCTGGCAATGGGGGGTTACCTTCTCATGGTTCCTTTTCTCAACACCAGAAAAACTTTTAAAATTGAGAACCCGCTTAAACACACACACACACACACACACACACACACACACACATCTTAAGGTATATATTCTTATAAACCATGTACTCTTATAAATAAATATATTGGTAATGATTAAGTTAGGTTCAGATTGCTCAAAATTTGGGGTAAATCTAGTTTATATCAAGAGTTTATAAATACCACACTTGCAAAGGTCATGTTTAGTATCTTCCCCATCCCATATTTTCGCACAGAGACTTTTCAGTAAAGTCTCCCCCCTTTTAGTATCTCCAAATCCTTTCCAGCTCAAAGAGGGAAATCAGTCCACAGAGCTGGCAAAACAAACAAAGGCCTAGATATTTCTTTCTAGCTCTTACAGCAGCCTAGGAAGAAATCCCTCAAGGAGCTGTACCAACTTGTTATGGATGAGTTCCCCTTAGCTGAAACCATTCATTGCCAAGGGATTGAGGTTTTCTCTACTACATTATTTAAAATTGCCTCAGCAGTAATTCCTTCTTGCTTAGATTTCATAAAGTTCCCAGGACAGAAACAGAACTTCCCTAGACTCTCTTCATCCTAAATGTATCAGCATTGTGGGTGCTTCAGGGCAGAAGGCTGTTTACACTAGCCTCCTCCCTGTGCAGTTAATCATTCACACCAATATGGGATTATAAAGATAGTGAGGTTTTGTGCTTGTGGTTGTTTTCCAACTGCAGCATTGGAAAACATGGGCTAAGTGAGTAGACCAACAGATGTATAAAATATCAATTGTTACACTGTTTACGCTAATGCTTTGCATTACCAAAACAAATGACAAACTGCCTGAAGTCTGCAAAGAATAAAAGCTCCTTGTTATACACTTAAATACTCACTTGCCCTTATCTAAAATGAATCCATACACAGTAGTCCAAGCGACTGCCTGCACTTCATTCCCCTCGGAAGTCTTTTTAGTGTGCTCTGAGCAGTGATTGGGAGGCCAGCAGAGTTTCGGTTTGGTTTAGCTGGTCCACAATTTTGAACTCCTACTGGTGGTATCCGCAAAGGATGTGCATAGCCCATTTCTCCATATATTAAGATTTTCCAGGTTGCACTGTATAACCTCATTAATAAACAAACTGGGAACAACCCTTTTTGTGTGATACTAGTCTTTGAATTCACAGATAAATAGCAACTCACATATGAGGGAAGATGAAGGTCTTCTGGCGGGAGCTTAGTATAAATAATTCTAAAAACAATAAGCTATTCTCAAAAATATTTTAAGGATTTTTTGTAAATAATCTTTAATAAAAAGGATTTTAAAGTATCTTAATTTCTTTATACTATGGCCTATGTATGGTTCTCAAAAAGTATTTGTTTGTCTGTGAAGATAGGCCTGTGGAGTCTGTGTCAATCTCGATTTGGTGGAAAAAGAGCATAATAAAAACTAAGACAAGGGAAATGGAGATGAAAATGTCCAGCAGAAACAAAGGAAAATCACTGTGAAGCCTCAATGTGATCAGCAAGTCCTGGTTCAAGGATGGATGTAAACAGGGCACCTGCTGGTCAGTTCAGGCAGGTGTCAAGACTCAAAGAGGTCTAATCCAGAGGGAAATGGGCAAGGGATAAAATACAGAAATAAAGAATGCAGGCAAACAGGTTGGATTATGAAAGCAAAAGCATTTAGAATATAGTATTAGAGACCCAACACACCTAGAAGAAATTTCCAGATGACCTCTTCATGTTGTTATTAAGGAGGTTGTCATTAATTGGCTTTATCAACAAGAGACATGAGACTAGGGTAAGTATTAGGATATACACTGACTTCACTGGCCATACTCCCTTGCTGAGTAGACCAGTTTTCAGACACAAAGATAGGAACTTCTTTATCTGTGGACTTCTGCACATTTTCAATGGCCCATATTCACAGCGGTGACTCTTTCAGCAGGTTCTGAAAGTAGATGCTTAAACTCTTTAAGAATATTCTGAACTACCTCTAGACAAAAGACACTCATCATTGTCCAGGAGAAAAAATTAGACCTGCATCTTGGCCATTGTTGGCTGTACTAGTCTTGACTCTTTCAAGGAAAATTGGAATTAAGAGATTTTCTTGGATTCAGGTTAACTTTCTTGAGTTTCTCTCAATGAGATACCCTGGGGTATTTAGACAAATTTATTTTTCTTCCTTCACTTTCTCAGAATATAGCCTAATCCTATCACATGGAGACTTCCAAGCCCAAGTAGGTCTTTGCTGCATTAGTTGAGGCCTCCAGGGATCAGAGACATAGATGTCGTTGGGAAGGTGTAAAAGGCTTATTGAGGAATGCCTAAGGAAAGGGGAGGAAATAAGACTGGACAAGGGGAACAGACAGACTGATGGAGATACGAGAAAAATTTTTGCCAGCCCAATGAGGGCTCAAGGGCAAAGATCGCTGTTAGAGGAATCTTGCATTGGATAGAAATGGCTAAACCCTTGTACCACAACTTTGCTGTCACAGGGTAGGGACTCCTCAAGAGGAGCCTGACCTCAGCTGAGGCTGACCCGAAGGTATAAGCAATTTGAGGATGTCACCTTACCACACTGTTGTGGTGGGGCTTGAGTCTTCTCAAGCCGGAGGATCTGAGTGGTGCATGTCTGTGACTTTGTGTTTCTTTGTGTATTGGATAAAAACACTTTGATTCTCAAAAACTTGACTCCTTAACTTAACCTGAGCTCAGCTTCTTCCTCTCATCCTACTCCCCCTGCCCTTCCTTCAACTCCTCTTCTTCCTTCTTCTTTCCTTGGTATAATATGGGATTTCTGAAAGAGAGACACGAGACATTTATATCATAAGACAGCAATAGTGCTATGAGGAAGTCTTCCTATGACAGGCACTACTAGAATAGTACACGGAGCTGGGCAGGAAATGTTCACAGACCCGTTTGGGGGGGCATGTATATTTTATCCAATTTCATTACCATGTCAGGTAAGACAGTGGATTCTAGTTTGGATTAGCTGATAAGATGAAGATAATTTGAGGACATCTGAATCTGATTCTGTGGGGAAAATTGTGAGTGGGGGAGGGAGGTTTGAAATTTGAAAAGTTTCAAGAACTGACCTCCACCATCAGCACTGCCAATTGAGAGTAAAGAAGTGAACTCATGGAGAGGTAGCTAGAGAATCAGAGGGACTTCAGAGAGGATAAAAAGAATGACTCAAAGAGTATCTGGCCATCAAGTATTGTCTAAACAGTGCATGACAATTCTTGTCCATTTGTTTCTGAGACTAAGTGTATGGTAATAGGAACTCTGACATTAAAAATGTCAGAGAAATGGTATACCAAGGAAACACTGTCTGCAAGGAGGAAAACACTATATAAACTATGTAACAGGAAATGTTATTTAAAGGAATAAAAAAGGAATGCAAGTTCCCTTTAGCTGGCAAAAATATGAGCTGATTCCGCCACCAGGCCCCAAGGACCAAGGACTTGGAGCTGGGTAGGGTTAGGGGCACAAATTCTAGAGAAGCCTCAGTACCCTAAGGATTCAGGCAGAAAGGGCCTGGGACCTCAGGAAGGTCTTCATGAACTGCCAGGCCACAGGAGGGGACAGCTGACCTCTAAAGCACTTTAACCCATGAGAGAAAGCATCAGAAGACTTTCCAAACACTCACCGGCTGGTGGGGCAAGAGCTTATATCTCCAGCTTATTGTGGCTCGGTGGAAAAGAAGAAGCAAATGTTTCTTGGTCAATGTGGAAAGCTGGCATACATCTAGGAATTCTTCATTTTTTAAAATTCAGCACAGTATTTATTATCTTTAGTCTCTGAGACACTGTGTTAGGGGACCAGGATACAAGTGTAGGATACATCCCTTAAAAGACTAATAGTCTAGCTGAGAGGAAAAAAAAATCAAAACAAACCATAAGGGGCGTCTGGGTGGCTCAGTGGGTTAAGCCATTGCCTTCGGCTCAGGTCATGATCTCAGGGTCCTGGGATTGAGTCCCGCATCGGGCTCTCTGCTCGGTGGGGAGCCTGCTTCCCTCTCTCTCTCTGCTTGCCTCTCTGCCTACTTATGATCTCTCTCTGTCAAATAAATAAATAAAATCTTAAAAAGAAAAAAAACCCCATAAATGGCTGATGATTATATATTGTAATAAAGGAAGGAATAAGGAAATGTTATGGAAGTATTTAAAAGTCAGTCCTTTACTCATTCATCCTGTTCTGACGTAGGATGGAGGGTTGGTCATGGACAACTACCCTGAAAGTGTTCATCCAAGGGACAAAACGATAAGGACACTCTGGGTGAGGAGACAGGGAGAAAGAGAGGCTGAGGTGAGAAACAGAATGGAGAAGGTTGTAGTGCCTGGGGAGGAGAGAACACAAAAGCAGCTCCATGTCATCTTCAAATTAAGGCACAGAGATAGTAGAGAAGAAAGAATATATATAACATATAAAATATTTCATACATTGCAGGTGTATATACTTACAACATTTTGTTTTTCACATTTGATGTTTGTTATATGCATTATCCCCTTGGATCATAAAGTTTGATTTGTTTTGTTTTGCAGAAGAGGGATAGTGTATTCTACACTTTAAAATCACTGTTGTCTAACAGAAGGCATAATGCCTAAAACAGTTGTTTATTAGGTTATCCTGACCCAATAATTTTACAGTCTATTTTCTTCTGAGAAAATTGAAATAAGAAAGCCCATGTTAATTTATGCAGTGTGAGCTCTATCAATTCAACGGTCTTTTTTGGAGCCTACTGTGTGCCAACCCTTTGCTATGTGCTCTGAAATAATCTGAAATGAGAGAGCATTATTAAGATCTCCTTTTTTATACTAAACCTCCCACATGTAGTTCATGTATGTGTCTGATGTTCTATTTTCTAATAGACTGTGCCTTCCTTGTTCCACTCCTCTGAGTCTCCAGCACAGACAAGTTCAATGCCTTGTGTTCAAGGAATATTTGTTGAAAAAATAGAACCCACATTGCCTAGAATACCATCAGCATTCATTTTTAATTTATATTTAAATACCCTTTGAATTGTTTCTCTTTGTATATTTTATAAGAAATATGTGGCTGTATGATTTACCTTTAATAAAAAGAACACATTTAGGTGTAGAGTTTGATGTGTTTCGGCAGATGTCTACATTGTAAACATTACTACATTACTACAATCCAGTTACAATCCAGTTACACAGTGTTTCCATTACACTCAAAAATTCTCTTCTGCCTCTTCCCACTTAATCACTCCGTTACCCCAGCTAATCTCAGCAACCACTGCTCTGCTTTCGTTAGCATCGTGTGTGTGTGTGTGTGTGTGTGTGTGTGTGATTTCATAGAAATAAACATACAGCATTTAAATTCTTGTGTACTTCTTTAGCTGAACATAATTTTTTTAATTGATCCCAAATTGTTGCTTTTCTCTTTGTCACTGAATAATATTCCAGATATGTTACTGTTTGTTTATTCATTCACATATTAGTGAATATTTGGGTCATTTCCAATTTGGATTTTTTTTTTGAAAGCGTTGCTCTGAATGTTTATGTACAAGTCTTTGTGTAGATATATGTTTTCATGTCTCTTAGATATATAAATAAAAGGGAGATTGGTGGGTGGATTGGTAAGTGCATGTTTACCTTTTTAGGAAACTACCAGGTGATTTTCCAAGGTGATTGTATCATCGTTAGCATTCTTAAATCAGGAAAACCAATTTCAAAAGAGCACATGCTAAACCATAAGTTAATTTAGAACATTCCCATTCTTTGCATTTACTAACGATTCTACCTGAAGTAGTTAACTCTTTCTGTTCTATTTTATTGACATGGAAGGATAAATACATCACGTTTGCCTATTATTCTGAAGCTACATTTAGTCTTACAAGTATAAATGAAGAACTTTGTAGTTCTGGTTTACAATTGATGGCTGAATTTCACTTTAGGGAGCAATTTTGCTAAAGAAGATGATGGTTTAGGACATGATAATGGGAAAGAAAATTAAGAAGGTGAAATAGGTACTCAGATTGATCTTCTGGGCCCTGGTTCTCTCTGTCAGAGAAGTGGACATAATAAAAAATGCTAGCTACTTCCTGGCATTCATGTGAATTAAGACTTAGGAGTTCCTTAGTGGAAAACATTTATTGCTGGTAAAATTTTTCAGTGGATTCATTGAAATGCCACCTTCTAAGAAAGCCATTTTGAAAAGAACTGTACGGAGTGAAAATTACCAGGTAAATTGGAGAGAAATGTTTCTTAAAGTCCAAAATTTCACTTGTAATTTAGCTTATCAAGAAATTCTCACAGCCTCATTCTCTAATGCTTGTTCTTTTGTACAGGGCATGAAACCAATGAGATTTGATGCCCTAGGAAATTGGTGGAAATGCCTGTCCTACAATGGAGAGGTCATCTTAGGGTCTCAGACGCAGCAGGGTATATCATTTTCAGAACCCCTTTAATATGTAACTAGAGACATACTAGTTACTAGATTAATGTATTATTATCTTACAGTCCAGATAGAAAAGTACATTTAAAAAAAAATTTAAGCTTTAAGTGTACTAGAGTTAGAAATTGTTATCTTATGGCCCAGATAGAAAATAAAGCTTTATTTATTTATTTATTTATTTATATGTTTTGAAGATTTTATTTATTTATTTGACAGAGAGAGACACAGCGAGAGAGGGAACACAAGCAGGGGCAGCAGGAGAAGGAGAAGCGGGCTCCCCACTGAGCAGGGAGCCCTATGTGGGGCTCCATCCCAGGTCATGACCTGAGCCAAAGGCAGATGCTTAATGACTGAGCCAGCCAGGCACCCCCAAATGGCTTTACATACAGTTTTGGACAGTCGAAACTACTGTAGCCAACAATCATTAAGAGCTACATTTTCTAGTTTTTGTTGTTATTGTTTGGTTTTCATAGAGATCGATTCCAAGTGTATTAATTGCAGGCAGACACAGAGAGTCTGCCCATTACAGTTGTCAGAGAGACCAAAATTGTGTCTGGTTCACTTTCATCTTCTTGTCAGCACCTCACAGGTCTGGTCTGGTAGCTTCCCCTCAACGCAGTACTCTCAAGACCACCATGTGGTTCCCCAGCCCCATCACTCACGCCTTTAAGTGCTTCAGCAATTTCTTGCTTATCTTATCACACAGGGCAGAAAAACTCATTCACTTTTCTCAGAGTTTTCTTTGGTGATCACATGAATAACAAAAAGGTTAACAGGTGTTTAACATGTTGCTTTACAAAGAAGTATACACACCTACACACACACAGTTGCTATGGGAGAGATCGCAAATCATGGTCAGAGATAGGCATTATTAATACCTGTAGGAAGAGCCAATAAAGACTTTAAGATCTAGGTAGACTTTGTGAGTCACACACTTTAAGAGTCTTGTTAAGCTGTTTGGGTTTTTTTCCCATCATTACCCACTCTTTTTTTTTTTTTTTTTTTCCCAGAATTATCCCAGATTTGTAAGGAAGTCTTGGATTTCATGCTTTTAGATATTATTTGTCATAAAATTTACTCAGGGTTGCGACACCTTAGGTGTCTCAGTCAGTTATCTCTGCCTTCAGCACAGGTCATAATCTCAGGGTGCTGGAATGGGGCCTTGAGTCTGGCTCCCTGCACAGTGGAGCTTCTCCCTCTGTCGCTCCCCTCTGCTCATGATATCTCCCTCTCTCTCTCCAATAAATAAATAAAATCTTTTTAAAAATAAAAAAAGTATACTCAGCTTTTCTTAAACGTACGCATAGTCTGTATTTTGATGAATCTGTAAGGAAATCAATGGAAAATACTGAGTTCTTATTTATTCTTCTTTCTTTGACACAACTATTTTTTTTTTTTAAAGATTTTATTTATTTATTTGACAGAGATCACAAGTAGGCAGAGAGGCAGGCAGAGAAAGAGAAAGGAGGGGAAGCAGGCTCCCTGCTGAGCAGAGAGCCCGATGCGGGGCTCAATCCCAGAACCCTGGCTTCAGGACCTGAGCTGAAGGCAGAGGCTTTAACCCACTGAGCCACCCAGGCACCCCGACACAACTACTTTTTGAGTGTTTATAATGCTTTGTGCCTAAAAATAGAAAAGCAGTCCAGAATTGTTTGGTTTTATTTACTTTTTGTTGGTGTGGTTAATGTTCAAGTGTCAATTTGTCAGAAATAATAATACCTTTGTGTATTTCCCATCTTTTTTTTTTTTAAAGATTTTATTTATTTATTTGACAGACAGAGATCACAAGTAGGCAGAGAGGCAGGCAGAGAGAGAGGAGGAAGCAGGCTCCCTGCTGAGCAGAGAGCCCGATATGGGGCTCGATCCCAAGACCCTGGGATCATGACCCGAGGTGAAGGCAGAGGCTTCAACCCACTGAGCCACCCAGGCGCCCCGTGTATTTCCCATCTTGAAGATTTGGAAGGGGGAGGCATTAGGTTAATTGTCTAAAATTTATTTGTTTCCGTAAGATTTTAAAAATTGGCTTTCATGGGTAACACCATCTGATGCTATCACTAGGAAATTCTTAAGGTCAAGTTGCAGAAACACTATTAATTGCTTTTAGATCTCAAACATTAATATCAAAAGTGTGAGGAAACCAGGAAAGTGTGAATAGTTTCAGAGTGTCCTTTGATTTCCCAAAGTATACAGATCCATTTTATCATGTTACTAGCCTCACCACATTTCTGGTTGTGTTAGAATATTCCCTATTATGTCTGTCAAGCAAAACTTTGCAATTTAAAGAATAGTCATTAATTTTACAATAATATTAGTCAGAAGTTTTTTTTTTTTTTTTTTTAATTCCCAGGTAATCAAATTCTGTTTCAGCTGGGTATAAAGATTAGTTAGCAAGTGGCTTGGCTGAGTATGAAGATGAGAAAAAAATATTATCTGAACACCAGGAAGCTTACTCACAGAAGTATAGGGTGGTCAAATCATGGCATCTCAAAATAAAGACAGATGATTCAAGTAAATATTATATATATACACACATATATATATATATATGTATATATATATTTATTTATTTAATTTTTTTTTTAAACTTAAAACCTTTGAGCAAATTCCAAATTGTTAAACAACATGTAAAGGACATTCACTTAAAGTAGTCAACTGGTGGGAGTGAACAGAAAAAAAAGTGTGATAAATGTTCAAAGTAAATTATTAAGACATGGTCGTCAATAGTATCGAAAGCCACTTAGAAGCCTATATCAGATTATTAGTGTTTACTCTATCGGAACCAAATCCTATTTTGTATGTGTTTCAGTAATTCTTATCAGGCTACCTTCCATGTATTATGCAATTCAAGTGATCTTTAAATTATTGTCAAATTCTATCTTAAAGAGAGCTTTCACAAAGGACATGCAATTCATATCATCTAGAGTTACTGTCATTTCTAGGCTAAGTCCCATGGAAATTCATAACTTAAAAATGAAAGTCACAAAGATGCAACTGCCTTCATAATGCCAATGCAGCGGTTATAAATATTTCATGAACATTGCATGGGCAGGGGCAGATCTCCATTTTCATGAGTTAGAATTTGTACAGCTAAGTCTCCAGATTTTACTATTCATAATGCACAGTATGCCCTGTAGAGCATTCCATATAGTGCTTTTTTAATATTTATGTTTAATGAAGAAATTACTGTTCTGAAAAGAGAACAAACCAAATCAAAGATTTTTTTGTTAAAATTATGAGCTTGCTGAATAGAGATGGTAACAATCAACAGAAATTACCTCATTGCTGTATCTTAGCACATAAACGCACAACTTTTAGAGTAATACAAGATGACAGATCAAGACACATTAAACGTAAGTGAAAAGGTTCTTTCTAAAGGTTATAACATTAGAAATCTCATCTTAAAAGAATTTGAAAGGTTAAAATGCAAAGAGCAACTTCCTTACATATAAAAATATTAATTACAAATGATATACTTGCCTGCTGTTTCATAGTTTAAATATATGTCTGTATTTTTCTGGGTTTTTCTTTTATTCAAAAAACATTTTAACTTGCTAAGATAATATTACCAAGTTCAATAATGAATTGCTATTGCATATTTTAAGGTAATTTATCAAAGTGCATTATCAGTACCTGTCAGAATAAATTTTGTACTAAAAGTAATAAAAAAAAAAGGACTATTGTATGTGTTGAAATCAAAGAACATTGCTACAGCTAAGTTATTTTCAATGGAAAGGATAGGTGATTGCCCTCTAAATGATACTTGTCCCATGAGAAAATAGAAGCCTGAAAAATCACAGGAAACAGGCACAGGAAAATGTCTATTCCTTGCTTTTAAAGATGAGCATTTGATATTTTATTTCATTTTTGTCATTTTGATCAATCCTTTCAAGTAGATGAATGTTGAAAAGTGCTTCACAGATCTTAATAACATTTACAAAAGTAAACTAAGTTACTGATCAGCTCATGTATAATCCAAGGCTGAATTATTCCGTATTAGCATACACTATATATCATAATTAGATTGATTAGGAAGTCATGGATTTTCTTTTGAACACACTTCATCAAGACTAAGTCTTCTAATAATGGAAACAACAGGCTTCAGATAGAATATAATCCAACCAGGAATCAGCAGCTTAAGTATTTTTTATTAGGTTTAAGCCAATGAGGTTGCTGGAAATTCTGTAATATTTACCAAAAATGCCACCAGAAGTTTATGCTTTACTCCCAGTATTATTTAACTGGTAGTAGAAAACAGTTTCTTCCATTTGGTTCTTCGTAATTTTATTTTCCAAAGGCTCCCTTGAGGAATTTAACCTTTATGTGATGAATTTGCAGTTCACTGGAAGTGTGTTAACCTTAGTTCCCTAATGAGTCTAGGTGTAATACTGAGGCGGAATTGAGAAATATATCATGTAGCTCATTGTCAGGTTGGATTTGTCTTGCACATATCCAGCTTTGCTGTTGTTCCAGTACACATTTTGATCACAATTCTTTAATTATGTTCTATATTTAACTGACCTATTTGAACAGGATCCAGAGCTGGTACGGAACATCTGTCGCTGGGTGAGGCAAGCTGTTCAGATTCCTTTCTTTGCCAAGTTGACCCCAAATGTCACTGATATCGCAAGCATCGCAAGAGCTGCAAAGGAAGGTAAGAACTAAACTTGTGTCGGTTTTCTAGTCACTGAACTATTTGCCTGAAGTATGTGCCATTCCAAAGTATATCTTTATCCACACATATATGTGTATATCTTTGTTTAGAGTTTAGTAAAAGTACTAAATTGAGCACTTGATCTCACAAATGCAGTAGGTTCACACCTGGACCCGAGCTAGTAAATGGAGTCTAAACAAGGACATTTATAATCTTTCTTGATAAACACTTGCTTTGCGCACAAAAGATTATGAAACAAAACCATGATCACAGTGACCCACTCCAGAATAAATGACCTCGTAATGTAACAATCCAATAGTAGCATTTGAACCTTTAATGAAGTACAAAACAAAAAGATACCAGCTTCCACAATATGAAATTTCTTGTGAGTTCCCTTTGTATTTGATAGTATACTGCCTTAAACATATGCCCAATAAATATCTATTAAACACATAAATCATGCAAGCAGTGAATGCTTTTATAAATCATACATGCCATGCCCTATCCAATGGAAATTGCATCTTGATTTGCAAAGGTATTGAAAACTACCTCGGAAGTAACACCAATTACAAAATATTTGGCATCTATAAATCTGTATAATAAATGGAAAAATGAATTGATGGGAATTAAAAATGTTTATGTCTAGCATTTTAAGCAAAATGGTAGGAGTAAAATTAGTAAAGTCACTTAAGGGAAGGAAATGTTCTCAAGGGAAAGAGTGTGTTCCTGGGTCGTGTGGGCTTGAATGGCTTTTGACCATAGTCCCTTTTAGAAAACCTCAGGTAAATGATGAAGTGTTTCTCATAGGTGGCGCAGATGGCGTTACAGCCACCAACACTGTCTCAGGTCTAATGGGATTAAGAGCCGATGGCACGCCTTGGCCAGCAGTGGGCTTTGGGAAGCGGACTACCTACGGAGGAGTGTCTGGTAGGTGTTGCGCTCTCTTTGCAATTTGCTTTCTTGAAGGTTGCTAAAAAATCAGAAGTCATGTTGCAAGCAAGTATATCATGTCTTTTTGATCCCTAATTATGATAACTAATTGCTAGTCAAAATTCCTAATAGTTATGACAGATGGAACATGCTGAGTGTGAAGGCTCAAGTGACTGATGGCCAAAGATGAGAGAATACCAAGATAGGGTTGTGTGTAAATTTGATTCTCTCATGGTCTGCGCTCTCTTCAGAATTTCTCATTTTCACGAATGTCTTGTCACTTACTAGCAAGAGCTAATACCAGCGCCATCGCAGAGAAAAACATAAGCACCCTGATGATAATATCTTTTTCAGAGTCTGAATTTGTTTCACTTTTCCTAGAATTTTGAAATGTACCTTCTTCAAAAAACCTTGCTTTCATTACTGTCCCAGATGAATTGGTAAAACTGCATTTGTGGCATCAGCTGAGAAGACATTTCAGACCTCACACCTTTGCATATCTTTTCTCATCATCATCAAACACTTGCATATAAAACAGAAACAGAAGTTTTAATCCCAGTGTGTCGGTTCAGTATCTTTGCCCTGTGCACTCTGTTGCTGTGACAACATGAACTTGGTCTTGCAAAGACAATGCTGTAAGGTTCTTGACTGTACTGGTATGGGGATTAGTCTCCTTGGTGATAGAGACAGTGGTAAATATACATAATATAGCAGTGTCCCACTGTTCGAGAAAAGCATTGCTGAATCAGACCAAAATATGCTTTTGGAAGAGGCCGGGTAGACACAAATAAAACACTGTCCATGCTGAGGTATTATATTTTGAGAGCATGAAGTGTGTCTATGAGCCATGATTTTTTTAAAAATTATATTCTGCTGGTAATTGAATGCCATTCCCATCCCCGCAATGTCAGAAAGAGGAAAGCTGAGGAGAAGCACCTGCACAGGGTCCAGACACAACTCTCTTTTATCAGGAGCTATCAAACAGAGCCTTAAATATTATTGTAATGCAGAATAACGTGGACTGCGTTAGCATGTGCCGCAGAAAGAGAGTCAAGAGACTCCAGAGTTGGGCTGTAACATGCACTATGTTTTCTGTCAGCCCATTTCAATTTTTCCAGCCTGCCATGTTGACAGCAAGAGAATAAAGGAGGTCACAGAGGGTGCTGAACATTAAAAATTAATAAAAGAACTATTGCAGTAGTATTTTATATAAGTAACACCATTCACGTTTTCTCATTTAAGCTGCAATTTCTGAATATTCTCCCATACTATAACTCAGTCTAATAAAACTACAAAATTACAGCATTAGAAAAAGTCTTTTGTGTTGTAGTCTTTAAGCATACACACACTGGAAATTATAGTGCTACCTGAAAACAAGTTCAGCTATACCTCAGGGCCTGTTAACATTTCCATGAAACTCTATTTCTAAGATTTATAAATTCATATATAAATATTCACTTGGGCTATAAGCTCAGCTAAGCCTGGGTGGAACTTTCATTTTAAACCACAAAAAGTCCCTAACATTTTTAAGGGCTTGTACCTCATTTCTAATAGGTTCTATATTAAGTCCCTTCACATTAAACAGTCTGTGTTGAAAACAGCCTCTCTCCATATTGACAAAATTGATAGAATTTTTCTCCTTTAAAGCAGTGTTGGCTTTAATTTAAAGGTAATAGAATCTGAAAAGCAGTTTAAACAGGCAATAATAATATATTTGAGGACGGAAGCAAGTTCTATAACAAAGTACCTTCAGAGTGAGTTATAACAAAACCTAACCTACTCTGTTAAATAATAATGGCTGCAAATTTTAGGAGTGGTGGAAATATCAAAATGGCTAAATACCATTCATACCTTTATCAAACATGGCTGTCAAGACTTCAAATGCTGCTTCAGTGTAGAATATCATACAAAATATGCCACTTATTTTCACAAGATTAAAAAAATTACCATAATGCAGTGCTAATATTTTCCCAAGTATTCTCTCAGAGCACTGGAATGTCTGCTTTTAGAAGAGCAACTTGAGGGGTGCCTGAGTGGCTCAGTGGGTTAAGCCTCTGCCTCTGGCTCAGGTCATGATCTCAGGGACTTGGGATGGAGCCCTGCATTGGGCTTTCTGCTCAGCAGGGAACCTGTTTCCCCCTTTCCCTCTGCCTGCTCCTCTGCCTATTGTGATCTCTGTCTGTCAAATAAATAAATAAAACCTTAAAAAAAAAAAAAAGAAGAGCAGCTTGAATTGCAGATTTTTTTTTCTTTCTTTTTTTTTAAGGGAAAGCTGAAAAGTCTTCAGTTTTGGATAGCCACCTGAAATACACCACATACTTTCCATTGCCAGGCAGGAGTGTTTTTCTCCTTTAATATTCTCCAGCTCTCTATTCAGTCTTTATTATTTTTTTTCTCAGAGTAAGATTGTTGCTGTTTGACATGAAGGTTTTGTTTTGTGTAAATAGGGAAATAATGATATACTTGGGGTACTACACATGCTATAGAAAAATGGTCACATTCTGTAATGTCTGTCTAAAACACATTAGCTAATAAGGAGCAGTGACTAGCGTAGTGAAGACAGAACCTCACCCAAGGAATGTCGGTTGGATTATTTCAAACATGATTAGTCTGGATTCTAGAGTACTTTAAAGCAATGTTTTTCAAACTTTGTTTCCCAACTCATGAAGTACTATGGAGCCAAGTTAAAGAACTATAGTCAACAGTTTAAAAAATCAAATAGAACAGAAAAAAAGTCTGAATACTTTGCACACAGATGGGATAAACATTGGTCAAACTTTTTTTTTTCAGTTTTACAGATAATACACACACTACGTGTGTGTCTTTCTGTACTGGGTCATGATGTAAAATGAGTTTTTATTATGGTTAACTTCAAAAATTTGGAAAGCTACTGATTAGAGGGAGGTCTCTTTATTTAATAAAAGAAGTCACTAAGTCTTTTTATTTAATTAAAGAAGTCATTAAACAAGGTTACTTCTATTTGTTGCAGTTTAAAATTTTTTATCAGAAGCAAGAGTCTGATTCCAAGGTCTCATCCTCAGCCTTGTTATTTTAGAAACTGCCTTTTTCCGACGGCCTATAGGTGATTAGAATCTGGGAGCAGGGGTTGGAGGGAACAAAACCTATGAAGCAAATTGATAATGGAATGATTTATAAACCTGAATTTCAATTCCAGAAATACCTTGCAAGACTCATGCTCTATGAGTCCATTAGAGGTTGAATTATAAAATTAAAAGTGATTTCATAGTGAGAACAGTATCAAAAGAAAGTTTAGTCAGTGTGCATAAGGAAAACTTTTGTGAAACGGAGATGGCTAATTAAGCTCTCCACCATACAAATACATCTGTCTAAATTACTGACTCTGGATTCCCTACTTTTCTTTGGGCCATAACTGCAAGTTGTTACCACCTCACTTTCCTTTTTTCTAAAATCTGTGCAGAAAACTTTTTTTTTTTTTTTTAATATCAAACAACAGTTAGTTCATATGTCACCAAACAGTTGAGCAGGGTATTGTTTTGTTTTGTTTTGTTTTGTTTTGTTTCTGGCAGTGGGCGTTCTGTGCCTTCATTTATTTCACCAGAAGAACCACTGGTCTCATCAGTAACATTATTTACGATCCCCATCCTTGAGTGAATTGCTGATGATTTTTCCTAGTTTCAGTTCACTTCTTTTTTTTCTTGTTTTAGTTTCAAATTTTGACATTTTTCCTGGCCTTATCCACAAATAATGAAGGAATGTTAAGATAGCCCTTAAGTCCGTGATTACTATCACCTAGGTAAATGGTGTCACCCAGCTGTGGTGTGACATTTTCACAGTCTTCCCTGTGGATAAGGTTCTTTAAGACATGGTTAAGAATGAGTCCTGCATGATATAACCAAAGATACATCTTTCCTGCAAATGACTTCGTGAGGATGGTATTTATTAATTTGTAGCTGCTTTAGGAGAAACAATAATCAAGTATTTTTCAGTGAGGTGAACTCACTTGAAGGAATTATTCCTTGTGTTTTAAGTGCTTCTTTCTATTGATGGGGGATGGGCATATTTTTTAGGTTTGTTACGTAATTCCATTATTCTGTATATATTTTGTTTGTTGTTACAAAAAAGCACACACACATACCCACACATAGGGAAAAGATACGAAATTTCTCTGCAGAAGGCACTTTGAAACAATGGGGGATGCTTTAGGCTTCATTAATCCACTTCCTACAAGCTTGGAAAATTAAGTCATTGTTTTACATTATTTTTTATTTACTACATTTGTTCTATCTACCCAAAAAGGAAATTCTTGTTCTCAATTTCAATTTTGGATGGCTTTTTGGAATTATTGTCTGTACCAACCTGCTTAGTTAAAACAATAGAACACATTTTATTTGAAAGTAATACCTATAAATTCTAATACTGATTTCTGAATAATTTATCAAAGTTGGCCTTCAAAATTTGATCTCTGTTTCAGGAACCCAAACTTATTAATTAGTTACATATAGGATATTATAGTTTTAAGAGATGGTTGTGTATTTCTTAACAAATGACAATGGCATACTCCATAAATGCCCTTACATTCTCAAATAAATAATGGATGATTTGAAATCCAGCTACTTGGACTCTTCGGCACTGAACTTTGGGTTCTTATAGTTACAAACCTCCTAAAGGTGTTTTATTGTGAAACCAACCAGGGAAACAGCAATAAAAGAAGGTATAAGTTAGAAATTTGCTAATAATTTGTAACTCTATGCCAGTGTATGGGTTAGAAGTGGGTTCAAAGTTGTATAGCTCAGAAAACTTGCACAAACATGAACCAACACGATGACTTAACATAATCTTAACTCTATACTACATATTTCATGTTCATATTTTTAGGAGGCAAGATTATCAGGACCGTACAGTGACTTAGCAGCATTGAGCTCAGGTACTGGGCATCACATGAATGCAAACGCAATGTAACCCATTCCAGTCATGAACTTAAACCTATTTTGATGTATTTATTAGTTTATTTTTGTAAAATGAGGAAGATGACAAAACGCATAGTAGATTGAAAACCCAAAAGTTATAATTTGCTTTGAATAGCTGTTACACACATGCAAGCAACTGAAGATCTGGGCAAGATGGCTTTAAGTTCTTACACCATCCATTACAATTATATCATAAAATGCAGTATTGATATTTTTTTATGGGGAGTAGTTGTTAATGGGTTGGACTTTTTTTTTATTGCCAATCACATAATTACTGATGCATAAAATCCTTTTAGAAAAACACGCCAACTCACTGTCATAAAATTTCAACTATCTATTGTAACCACCTTTATCAATAGGAGCTTAGATTTTAATCCTGAAATGTCTAAAATAACCTGAAAGATAAAGGTAACATTTAAATGAATAAAAAAAGCAGTGATAAATTATGCCAAAAAGAATAATTAAAAGAACCTTTCACTTTATACTCACTCATCTATTTTCTTTTGTGTGTGTGTGTACAAAATAATGCAAAAAGAATATAGTCTATTATCTACATAAATATTCTGAGGCCATCACAAGTTTAACTGATCAAATTATTAAAGACCTTGTTATATAAATATATGTACGATATTTGCAGAACAGTCAAAGTAGGCATATCAAATAAAGATGCTGAATTACAATTTTCATTATAAATTATCAGTTTGGTTGAGGGAAGCTCCCCATTAGAACTATTCTCATTTAAATCATGCTCATTTGAATATATTCATGTACACATTGACAAAGAATCCCCCTTTGCATTATATTGCCTTTCCTGGAGCCCGAATTTCACACTGTTTGGCTGTCGTTGGTCTGTGCAGGAGATCAGAGCCCTAATAATAGATTTTTGACGGTGAGCTCGCCTGCTACCTGCCCTACACAAATCCTCACTGTTCATGTTTGCTTCATGGCAACAAAGCAGACAGAAGGAAAATGCCAAGTGCTGAGTTTGAGGTACAGCCTTGCCTTGGCTTGACATTTCAGCAGAATAGCAGTTTATGAGATGCATAATTTTTCATCTGGGACTCAGCTGCCATATTCATAGACGCTTACAGCTCATCGACGGACTGGAGCAAGGGCGAAGGTTTAAAGCATAGATCAAGGTCTACATCCTTTCCTTAGGTATTTTAAAATAACTATTGTCCTGCAGATAGATGGTAAAATCAGAACGTATTTAAGAACCAACACATTCATGGCCACGTGGATATTATATATGTTTTCTTTTATTCAAAATTAGGAAAATAATGTCTGTATCACCTCCTAAGAGAATATTCGATAGACTTTGTAAACCAAAGGACTCTGACAAGCATATTAAGAAAACTTACCTTTGCAGCAGTGGTAATGAATTATTAAATTTCTTTCCTCTGTGTGTGTGTGTGTGTGTGTTTCCCATAAAGAATGACTTGAAGCTTGAAATTAATCAAAAAATGTTCTATTATGAAAGTAAAACTAAGGAGTATTGTGTCACTGTTTGAGCTTGAATTTAAATATTCACAGATTCATGCATATCTACTGTACTAAAAAATCAGTGTAGGTACACGTCAGTGACTGTTTAATTTAGAACTACACATCTCTGTAAGCTTCAGAAACAGTTCACCATGTCACAGTCTCATACAGAACAATGGTACAGTACGTTGGATTAATTAAAGAAGCCTTGCAGAGAACTGAGTTCTCAGTATGTCAAGATTTCAGTTTTATGTTAAATATTTTCTAAAGGCCAGACCCTTAAATCTCAGGGGCTGTACCAAGCAGTGAGCTGTGAATTTAACCATAGGCTAACTGCTAATGATAAGGAAAAGAGTCCTAGTTGAGGCAGCTGTAATACAGTCATTGGATTAGGCTATCAATCACTCAGCTCCCTAAGGAAAAAGGGAAGAAGACCAAACAGTGAAAAGGGAAATTAGGAAAGGAGGGCATGACTAGAATGAGATTCCTCACCAGCCTTATCCATTCGTTGGCTTAAATCCCCAAGCATTCGACCAAACTCTCCAGCATTGCTCAGACTATAAAGCCAACACATTTATCCCTAACATCGAGAGAAGTATCAAAATGTCATTGGCTTTCTGTAGCTGAAGATCTTAAAACCTGCTGGAAGCAAATGCCTGATTACATAATCAAAATTAGATTAACCCTGAATTTTTGGACTTAAGATTTATATGTATATTATTTTATGCATAAGGATTTATGTATGTTAGCAAGGAAAATATTCTTATTTAACTTCTAATTTGGAGACAGTTTTGACTTACGGAAGCCCCGTTGTGAGCTGAGATTCCAGTAGATCAGTGGTTCTCAAACTTCGGTGTGCCCCAGACCCTGGAGGACTCATTAGAATACAGATTGCTGGGCTCCTTCCTAAGAGGTCTGGGAGGGCCTCAGAATCCTCACTGAACAGTAGATGAAGGAAGGTTAGTGTTGTTGAACATTTTGAATTGAGATCTTATCTCCAAAATAGTGTCAAAGGTTTAAATCAGTGGTAAAACTCAAGAATCTTGGTATTTCATACATAAATTTAGAATCTCTGCCCACGGCTAAGTCTCTGAAACAAATAATAGTAAACAGGATTTGAATTCATTCTTAAGAAAAGTACTAGAAGAGGTTCCTTGGTGGCTCACACAGTTAAGGGTCTGCCTTGGGCTCAGGTCATGATCCCAGCGTCCTGGCATTGAGCCCCACATAAGAGCTCCCTGCTCAGCAGAGAGTCTGCTTCTCCTCCCTCTGCTTCTCCCCCTGCTTGTCCCCTATTGTGCTCTCTCTCTCTCTCTAACAAATAAATAAACAAAATCTTTAAAAAAGAGAGAGAGAAGTAAGAAGAGAATTTGAGGGGTTAGGATAGAAAGAATATGTCACTCCATTTAAAATGAAATGTTTCCAGTTATAAAATAAGTAAGTCATAGAGATGAAAAGTACAGCATAGGGAATATATTCAGTAATATCGTAATAACATTATATAGTGACAGATGGTGAGTATACTTATGGTGGTGAGCATTGAGTAATATATAGAGTTGTCAAATCACTGTTGTACCTCTGAAACTAATATAACATCGTATAGCAACTATACTTCAATAATAAAAAAAATTTAAGGATTAATTGTTGAATACAAACCATTGTTATGCAAAGATAATCCATTCTAAGTGCCAGTAAGTAGTCCTTTGCAAAGGAAACAGGTATCAGAGGCAGGCAAGGGTAAAATTAAGCTCAAGATTGTGAAATACCATGTTTTTCTTTTTTATTTTGTGTAGATACTAACATATTGAATAGTAACAGTTCTCTCCCTGAAAAAGCACCCACATATCAATAAATGTAGTTATTTCCTCAGACTTAAACTGTAGGAGGAAAAGTATTGATAGCCTCTTGCTTTTCTCTCTTCCTTTACGTTTGCCTGTTATCACCAGACAGTTGCATCCTTTTTATCAGTAGAAGGGTAGGGATAACCAAGGTCGTGAGGAGAAGCTGTTTGAATGCAGTATCCCTCCCGTTAACACAGTTATACTATGCACTGAGAGTCTTCCAAAGTCGTGTCTATAGACTGTTGGTGATACTGTTTGTCAATCGTGGAAGTTTCCAGCAGTTTTCCCAGTTGAAGGAGGGTCCTGGTGTACAGCTCCAACAATCTAATACCATCTGAATCCCTGAGAGCATATTATACCCCAAATTTTAAAAGGTCTGTAAGTGTGGGGCATAGGGCATCCTCAAGAGACCCTCACAGTATCTGATGCTCAAAGGTACAGACTGTCCAGATGATAGAGGACGGATGATAAAAGAAGGATCATAAGAGAAGGTAAAGGAATCTGGTCAGGGCAGCTTAACTTCACTCACCAGGCTTTCGTAGAATCTAATACTTTGACTCAATGTGTGTAAGGATTCTACACTCATTATTCTAGTTTTCTTCAAATTTGTATGCCCACAAATGGCCCACATTCAAAAATTATATAAACTGGGGCTCCTGGGTGGCTCAGTCATTAAGCATCTGCTTTCAGCTCAGGTCATGATCCCAGGGTCCTGGGATCGAGTCTCTCCCCGGCTCCCTGCTTGGCCAGAGCCTGCTTCTCCCTCTCCCACTCCCTCTACTTGTTTTCCTTTCATGCTGTGTCTCTGTCTCTGTCAAATAAATAAATAAAATCTTTAAAAAACATATATATAGAAACTATGTACTCCTCACCCATTTTAAGTCACCCTTACAAATTTAGCTGTAAGTTTAAGTGATAATAAAAGACATAATCTCCCACATTCTGCAGATATTAATTCTTAAGATGAAACGGCTACACCATTTTTTTAAATACACCTAATAGAGTCTCAATAAACAGTGATTTTATACTCAACATAACTCATTTAAAAATACATAAGCAGACTTGAAATATTTGGAAATTTTACATAATTTTTTCCTTTGAACTAGTATTTCCAGTCAACTTCCTCACCAGATTCTTTGCTGTGTTCATCTATTTTTAAGTTTGAACATTTCTTATGGATTGCCCTATAGAATTTCTCTTTAACAAAATATATGCCTACAATATGACATTTACATTTTTTAAATTCCTGGGCTAAGGCTTTAATGATAATTTTTCTTCTGTATTGTTCTAAGTGACAATTTATACTTTGTCATAATAATATAAATATGTTATAAATAGTGATAATTATTCAACATAAAAGTAAATTTTATTGGAACTACACTTCTTTTATTTTTTTTTAAAGATTTTATTTATTTATTTGACAGACAGAGATCACAAGTGGGCAGAGAGGCAGGCAGAGAGAGAGAGAGAGGGAAGCAGGCTCCCCGCTGAGCAGAGAGCCCGACGTGGGGCTCGATCCCAGGACCCTAAGATCATAACCTGAGCTGAAGGCAGTGGCTTAACCCACTGAGCCACCCAGGCGCCCCTGGAACTACACTTCTTAATGAGGAAAATATGGCTTCTTAAAACAATTAGATCATATATTTACTATTCATCCACATTTTTCCTAAAAATATCAGAGTTGGCATTATTCTATTCTATTATTATTTTTTAGATATTAATATTAAAAATCCTTTTTCATCTAAATAATTAAAGGGGACTACAAAGAGTTTTATTATAGTCACTTAACCCAAATCTTTGAACATCTTCTGCATTACAAGTTAAGCATAATTAGGCAATTTGATGAGCTCCTCTTTCAGTTTTGTTGAAGAAGTAACTTGGAAGTCACCTGACTTTAAAAAATATTTGTTACCCAATCATATATCAGTTCTTTAAAATGAAGACCAATAGTTTGAATCATCATGTTGTTTGATACTCCAGTGTTTTTATTGTTGAGCAATATGTCATTATAAAATTTGAGATCTGGGGCACTAGGGTGGCTCAGTGGTTAAAGCCTCTGCTTTTAGCTCGGGTCATGATCCCAGGAATCTGGGATCAAGCCCCACATCAGGCTCTCTGCTCAGCAGGGAGCCTGCTTCCTCTTCTCTCTCTCTCTCTCTCTCTGCCTGCCTCTCTGCCTACTTGTGATCTCTGTCTGTCAAATAAATAAATAAAATCTTTAAAAAAATAAATAAAATTTGAGGTCATTGAGAGGTAAGCTTTTTTCCAAGGTAGAAAGGACTGTTAAGACATAGGAGTTGGGAATAGGAGAACTAGCATGATATTTTGACTGTACTCTTTCTCAGGCATATAAAATTTAAGATATAATACCTATGGAAATCAAGGATCTAGAAAATGATTCCCTATGATTAGTTCACTCCATAGGAAGGGCAACACTATGTTTACATCCTTCTTTGAGAAACCACTAGCTTATTTCATCTAATCTTCACACAACTTTATGCTAACAAAGCAATACCTTGGTTTTCCTTTTTATATCAATTTGACCATATTTCTTAAAACCGCACCAGTAAAATTAAGAACATTTTCATGAGTGGGGTAATAAATCTCAGTATATAATTTAATATGTGCTAGTGGTAGCATTTGAAATTTTATATTGGCAGGCTTTTGTGTTATTGGCAAAATCAGTCAGCATTTCTGCACTCCTCAGCGCTGGCTATTCAGGGATTAGGCAGCAACATCATGGGAATATCAAGGCGTTTGAATAATATGATCTTTATTTGCCCAGCACCATAATGAACACTTTATATGCATTCTTATATAAATAACTCTATGATGCAGACATCACTGGCCCCATTTTATAGCTTTTGAAACTCAAACTCCAGATGGTTAAGCAACTTGCCAAAGTTTACATAGCCAGGACATGTCATAGTTTGGATTCAAACTCAGATCTGTCTCCAAAGATGAATTGCTAGGCATTTTCATGAATGTCTTAATCCAGTATCTTCCATGATAAGTCTCTTTCTACATGTAATACACTCATTAAATTCTAAGAGGCTACAAATGTCATTTACTAATGCAACATTTATACTATCTGGATTTGGAAATCTATGAATGTCCTCTTCTGTGGCCATTGTCAAAATCATGGCCTTATTATCTGTATCACTCCATCACCATATTGGAAAATTGAGCAAGTAGGTGAATTAGAGAAAAAGTCTTTAATTCCTTCCAAAAAACAAAACAAAACAAAAAAATGACAGGAAGCATTCAGGCATTTTTCTTAAAGTGTAAACATGCAATGTTTGCTTGAAGTGAAGCTGTCATCAATATAGCAATAAATAACCTTATTTCTTAGTGACTTAGATAAACTGTGTGAGGGCTTGGTCCAACTGTGATACTGAGAAAAAACTTTGGGTGTCCTTTTTAATTTCTTCTTTCTAATCTTCAGTCAGTTACAAATGACCATGTGTTCCTGCAACTGTCTCACCTTCTTTTTGGACAGATCCATCTTTTTCCCCAGCAGCAGTATCATCTCCTTTATAATTTCAACTGAGCTTGCAAAAAGCACCACTAAGTGATTCACAGATACTACTTTTTCATTAGGTGAGGAGAGAGAAGGACATTTTGAAGGTGGTGAAGTGAGAAAGAAATTGGACCAAAAAACTTGTGAAGCCCCTTCTGAAAGGGGGGAAAAAAAAAAAGGGAACTGCACCATTTCTCACTTTCCCTCACTTAAAACAAAACAAGATAGAATATAAATAAAATAAAATAAGAAGATGAAACTCTTTTAGTACACATCTGGCATGATATGATATGAAGAATTTTAATCTGTATAAATTAATTTGAAAAGTATATAGATCAGAAGTCAAAGAGTTAAAGGAATGCTTCTAAATTGCCGTCAGTTCATTTAACACATGTGGTTAATAACAGACCTGTTTGGATTATAAACTTCTTAAAAGCAGGAGCCATTCCTGCTTCTTTATGATTTCCTCCAAGGCCCAAGAAAGGCATAGGCACATTGTAGACTTAAAAAAGACGCACCATTTGATCCTTAATATTCTTCTATGTGTAACTGAGAGGCTTTTGGGAAATGACTGCCTCTTAATTTCTGACATCCATCGTGACTTGCTGATGAGCTTTTAGTAACTGAGTAAGAAGTTTTAACTAATAGAATATAGGCCACCTTACGATATATTCAAAGATCTGAAAGGAAAAAAAAAATTGCAGCCAAGAATACTCTATTCTGCAAGGCTATCATTCAAAATAGAAGGAGAAAGAGTTTCCCAGACAAACAAAAGTTAAAGGAATTTATGACCACTTAGCCAGCCCTACAAGCCATGTTAAAGGGGACTCTCAGTGAAAAGGAAAGACCATAAGCAAGAGGTAGTGAAAGTAGGAAGCACAGAAGCAGTAAAAATAAGTATATCTGTAAAAACCAGTCAAGGGACTCACAAAATAAAGCAGTATAAAGTATGACACCATATGCCTAAAATGTCAGGAGGAGGGGAGTAAAGAATGGGTTTAAACTTAAGCAACCATCAACTTAATATAGACTGCTATATACAGCAGATGTTATATAAAACTGAATAGTAGCCACGAATCAAAAACCAATAATAGATATGCAAAAAAATAAAGAGAAGGAATCCAAATATATCACTAAAAAAAAAAGCCAACTAAGCATGACAGAAGAGAGCAAAAGAAGAAAGAAATGGAGGAAAACTATAAAAACAACCTTAAAACAAATAACAAAATGGCAGTAAATATATATCTATCAGTAATTACTTTGAATGTAAATGGACTAAGTGCTCCAATCAAAAACATAGGATGACAGAATGGGTAAAAAAACAAGACCTCTCTCTATGCTGCCTACAAGAGACTCATTTCAAACCTAAAGATGCCGGAAGATTGAAAGTGAATGGATGGAAAAGCATTTATCATTCAAATGAATGTGAAAAGAAAGCCAAGGTAGCAACACTTATATTGGACATAATAGACTTTAAACAAAGACTGTAATAAGAAACAAAGAAGGACACTATATCATTAAGGGGATAGTCCAAAAAAAAAAAAAAAGATAACAATTGTAAATATTTATGCACCGAGCATAGGAGAAACCAAGTACTTAGAACAGTTAATAATAAACATAAAGGAAGTAATCAATAGTATATAATAATAGTAGGGAGTTTAATACCCACTCACATTGATAGATCATCCAAACAGAAAATCTACAAGGAAATAGTGGCTTTGAATGACACACTAGAATAGATAGACTTAACAGATAGATTCAGAACATTCCATCCAAAAACAGCAGAATAAACATTCTTTTCAGATGTACATGGAACATTCTCTAGAACAGATCACACATATTACACCACAAAATAAGTCCCAACAAATTCAAAAAGATCGAAGTCATATCATGCAGCTTTTCTGATTGCAGTGCTGTGAAACTAGAAATCAACTACAAAGAAAAAATACGGAAATGGTTTAAGTAACGTGCTACTAAAAAATGAATGGGTCAACCAGGAAGTCAAGGAGGAAATCAAAAAGCACATGGAGACAAATGAAGATGAAAGCACAACAGTCCCAAATCTTTATGATGCAGCAAAAGTAGTTTGAAGAGGTAAGCTCATATCAATACAGGCCTACTTCAAGAAGCAGGAAAAATTTCAAATTAACAACCTAACCTTACACCTAAAGGAGCTAAAAAAGAGCAAACAAAACCTAAAATCAATAGAAGGAAGGAATTAGTAAAGATTAGGCCAGAAAAAAATGAAATAGAAACTAAAACAAAAACAATAGAACCATCAATGAAACCAGGAGGTTGTTCTTTAAAAAGATTTAAAAAAAAAATTGATAAACCTTTAGCTAGACTTTCAAAAAGAGAGAGGGAGAGAGAGATAACTCAAACAAAATTAGAAATGACAGAGGAGAAATAATAACTAGCACTGCAGAAATACAAACAATTATAAGAGAATATTATGAAAAATTATATGTAAACATAGTGAACAACCTAGAAGAAATGGATAATTCCTAGAAGCATATAACCTCCCAAAACCAAGTCAGGAAGAAAGAAAATCTGAACAGACCAATTACTAACAATAGAATTGAAGCAGTCATCAAAAAACTTCCAACAAACAGTTCATGACCAGTTAGCTTCATAGGTAAATTCTACAAACATTCAAGGAAGAGTTAATACCTATTCTTCTCAAAGTATAACAAAAAATAGAGGAAGGAAAACCCAAATTCATTCTGTAAGGCTGGCATTATCCTGATACCAAAACCACATAAAGACACAACAAAAAAAGAGAACTACAGGCCAGTAAGCTTATGAACATAGATGCAAAAATCCTCAACAAAGTATTAGCAAACCAAATCCAGTAATACATTAAAAACATCATTCACCATAGTCAAGTGAGATATATTCCCAGAATACAAATGTGCACAAATCAATCAACATGATACAGCACATCAATAAGAGAAAAGATAAAAGCTATATAATCATTTCAGTAGACACAGTAAAAGCATTTGAAAAAGTGCAACATCCATTTATGATGAAAACCATCAAAAAGTAGGTTGACAGGGAACAAAAATCAACATAATAAAAGCCATTGGTGATAAGCCCACAGCTAATATCACCCTCAATGGGGAAAAACTGAGAGCTTTCCCCCTAAAGTCATGAACAAGACAAGGACATCCACTCTCACCACTTATATATTCAGTGCAGCACTGGAAGTTCTAGCCACAGCAATCAGAGAAGAAAAAGGAATAAAAGCCATCTATATTGACAAGGAAAACATAAAACTTTCACTATTCACAGATGACATGATACTATATATAGAAAACCCTATAGATTCCACCAAAACCTACTAGAACTGATAAATGAATTTGGTAAGGTTGCAGGATACAAAATTAAGATACAGAGATCCATTGCATTTCTATACACTAATAATGAAGCAATAGAAAGAGAAGTTAGGAAAGCAATCCCATTTATAATTACACCAAAAATGATAAACTACTTAGGAATAAACCTAACCAAAGAGATGTACTCTGAAAACTATGAAATATCAATGAAAGAAATTGAAGACAATGCCTACAAACAGAAATATCGATGCTCATGGATTGGAAGAACAAAAATTGTTAAAATGTCCATACTACCCACAGCAATCTTCAGATCTAATGAAGTCCTTATTAGAATACCAACAGCATTTTTCACAGAACTAGAACAGACAGTCCTAAAATGTATATGGAATAGTCAAAATAGTCTTGAAAATGAAAAAGCAAAGCTTGATTTGTATTACAAATCAATCACACTCCAGATTTCAAGTTTTACTCCAAAGCTGTAATAATCAAAACAGTATGGTACTGGCACAAACAGAGACACATAGAGCAATGGAACACAATAGAAAACCCAGAAATAAACCCTCATTAATCTTTGACAAAGGAGGAAAGAGTAAACCATGTGAAAAAGACAGTCTCTTCAACAAGTGGTGTTGGGAAAACTATACTGCTACATGCAAAAGAATAAAATTGGACCACTTTCTAACACCATACATAAAAATAAATTCAAAGTGGATTAAAAACCTAAATGTGAGATGTGAAACCTTAAAATTCTAGAAGAGAGCACAGGCAGTACTTACATTGGCTGTAGCGATATTTTTCTAGGTTTGTCTCCTTAGGCTAGGGAAACAAAAGCAAAAATAAACTGTTGGGACTAGATCAAAATAAAAATTTTCTGTACAGCAAAGAAAATTTTCAAGGAAATTATAAGGCAACCTACTGAATGGAAGAAGAGATTTGCAAATGACATAGAGGTTTAGTATTAAAAATATATAAAGAACTGATACAACTCAATACCACCAAACCAACTAATCCAATTTAAAAATGGGCAGAAGACATGAACAGAGGTTTTTCCAAAAAAAAAAAAAAAAAAAAAGACATGCCGATGGCCAACAGACACATGAAAAGATGCTCAACATCACTCATAATTGGGGAAATGGAAATAAAAACTACAATGAGATATCACTTCACACCTGTCAGAACGGCTATAATCAAAAACACAGGAAACAAGTGTTGGCAAGGATGGGGAGTAAAAAGAACCCTCCTGCACTGTTAGTGGGAATGCAAACAGGTGCAGCCACTGTGGAAAACAGTATAGAGATGTCTCAAAAAATTAAAAATAGAATTACCCTATGATCCAGTAATCACACTACTGGGTATTACCCAATAAATACAAAAACACGAATTCAAAGGGATACATATGCACCCCTATGTTTATTGCAGCATTATTTACAATAGCCAAACTATGGAAGCAGCCCAGGTGTCCATCAATAGATGAAAGGATACAGAAGATGTGGGATGTGTGTATGTGTGGGGGGAATATTTAGCCATAAAAAGAATGAAATCTTGCCATTTGCACCAACATGGATGGAGCTAGAGAGTATTATGCTAAGCAAAATAAGTCATTCAGAAAGACAAATGCCATATGATTTCACTCACATGTGGAATTTAAGAAACAAAACAAATGAACGAAAGGGAAGAAAGAGAGATAGATAAACACCAAAAAACAGACTTACTACAGAGAACAAATAGGTGGTTACCAGAGGGGAGGTGGGTGGGAAGGTGGGTGAAATAGGTGAAGGGGATTAAGAGTACATTTGTTGTGATGGAGTAATGTGTAGAATTGTTGAATCACTAGAACTAATATAAACAATACTGTATGTTTACTCTACTGGAATTGAAACTAAGTATTTAATAAAAAAGAATATAGGCCATCTTACTAGGTACTAGATGCTAAGAGTTTTTAATGCATTATTTTATTTAATCATTACAACAACCTGTGGTTACAATTATTTTCCAATTTTACTGAAAAAGAAACTGACGTATGTACAGAGAAGTCAAGTAATTCTATAATGTCACACAGCTTATATCCAGATGTATTGGGATTCTTGCTATCTGGCCCTTAATACTATGAACTTAACCACTATGGTACAGTTACTTCCCCACCCCTGTTCATTTTGTATTAATTTACTCTATTATGCTCTTGTAATATCCTCAGCATATTGTGGGATGAAAATATCTAGAGACCCACTTTTGTATTTCTTAAACAAAAATAATAGACTAAAAATAATCTATGAATATAGCACTAAGATTAATCATTGTTTAAAAAAAATTCACAGGAGAGTGCTGTGAATTGTGTAAGACTGATGAATCACAGACCTGTACCCCCGAAATAAGTAATATATTATACGTTAATAAAAAAAATTTGAAAAATTCACAACAGGTCACAATTACACTATAAGTGGTCTAGTAAACCTCTCGATATTCCTATTAACCTCTGGGTTTCATGCATTTCTCATATTAATATACTAAGAAATAGCACAAAGAAATGTATGTACTAATAAAAGTGAGTTGGGCTAACAATAATAGTTTGAGTGAAATATCTTTTGCCTTAGCCTGTCTAGCTCCCTAAAGCCTTGTTTTAATAGCAAGTTTATAGTAAATGAGAATATGGTGACTTCTTTGTTGAAATTGTGTGTGTGTGTGTGTGTGTGTGTGTGTGTGTGTATTTATATTTGTTCCTTATAAATTATTCTAAAATCATTCCCAAAGGCTTTTCTTTAGTTTTACCATTTTTATAGGTTTGTGATGTAGTAGGGATCACCAAGGTCTTTAGTGTGATAATAGTCACCTAAGGAGATTATTGAGATAGCTGATCCTGGGCTCAGAGAGTATCTAATTTGGTAGATCAGAGATGAGACCAGGATTATATATAATGTTTTTTGTTTTAAGAATCTCAGAGGATTCTGATACCCATTGATCTTTAATCTTCGATTCCCATCTTAAGGTGGAAGAGAAAATTCTAATATGGGGAATGCCACCATTACAAAATACAGTTTATATAATAAAAATCTGAGATGTTTGTTTTTTGAGAATGAAATGAACCAATTTATCTTTTATAGGTAAATGTATTCAGTGATCATTCTCATTTTAGTAGTTGAAATGTAATAACTTAGATTTTAAATGTGTAGACCCTCAGGTGGACTCTCTAAAATCCTCACTAAAATATATGAAGATATAAGGAGTGCCACCAATTCAAAGAAACCGCAAAATGCTTACTTCATGTTTAGTCGGTTGTCATGACTTATCAAGCAATTTTCACTACCTTTCTATTTCATGCTCTTTATTGATGGGCATTAAACTTTGGGTGATGGGATATATCATTAAAAGCTCTTTGTGGGGCTCCTGGAAGGCCCAATCTGTTGCATACTAGACTCTAGATTTTGGCTCAAGTCATGATCTTAGGGTTGTGGGATCAGCCCCACCTCAGGCTCCATGCTCAGTGGGGTAAGTCTGCTGGGGATTCTCTCTCTCTCTCTTCCTCTCTCTCTGCCCTTCCTCTCTCTCCCAAATAAATAATGTTAAAAAAAAATAGCTTTTCGTTGCAACTCCTAGTTCCTGACCAGGTATTTTTGAGAATGTGTGTATATAACTGAATATATCAAAAGAGCTGTTATTATAAGAATATTTTTTGATAAGTGGTCCAGTTTCTTTTTCCTACACCAGGAGTAGATAAAAACAGAGCCAAGAAGCACTTAAACACTTTTATACCTGTTTTAAGGCAAGCAGAATTGCTATTGTTCCATTGCCACAGGATGGACTCTAGAATGAATGAAGACTTTATATCTTTCTTTCTCTGTGAGGGTTAGCAAGGGGTAGCTAGAGGCAATGCCTAGTGTTTAAGAGCTCTAATCCTCATAAGCTAAGATCTTCAAGTAAAATTAGAGACTCCAAGATTCCTAATACCTGTTCCCTGGGAATTATGTAGTTTTACATGTATTCTATCTGTACAGAGTGTCAGATCAGAGCAAGGAGAAAAAGATAAATTTTTCCCACTTTAATCTCACCAAGTCCCATGGTCTGCTAGATTCTGCCAATTTGGCTTTGAAATGTGAACATGAACGTTATGTCTACCTTCAGGCCTGAAGAGGGGATTTGCCCAACCAAGCAGACATTAAAAGTAAGGGGCAATTCACACTGGACTGAGATGAGAAGATACAGAATGGATAGGGAAATGGGGGGGAAAAAAAAAAAAAGGAAAGAAAAAGAAAAGAAAGAAAAAAGAGAAAAAGAAAAGCAGTGAAGAAGCAAAAGCACAGTAGCACAAATAAAGTCCACATTGCTATTGTGACAGAGCAAAACTGAAACCGTGGAAACTTGAATCAGTGTTGCGAAAGATAGCCTTAAGAATCTCTCCAAAAATATACAGAAAAAGGACAGAGCAGTTAATATCATGAAAGGGAAAGTGATGGACATATGTAGACAACCCAAAAAGGAATTCATGATGAAGGTAGCAGGATAGGAGTGGGGCAGCACATAATAAAAGAAACAATAGTAACACCTAGCATTACTGAACACTTACCATGTTAGCAGTCACTATTTTAGCTCACTTCCTATAACTTAACTGCTTTAATAGGCATTTTCCTTATGTTAATTAATAATGAAAGACATAGGTTTTAAAACATTTTTAACTTTACTGAATTGAAATGAAATTCAATTAGAAGGTAGTGACTGATCACAAGAACAACAGAGAGAACTTTACCTAGTACATTCTACAAAATATTTTGAATTATAAGATGATATAGATAAAATTAGGCTAGCCACAGATATAGTCTCAGCAACACTAAATTCCGAAAGGAAACAGAGTGGTACATATTTTTAGGAGGAATTGTAATCACACATCCAAGTGATAATTAGTGTGTCATTTCAGGATGAAAATTCTCAGATATACAGGGGCTCAGAAAATACAACATATTCTTTAAAAATATTATTGAAGATATATGTACTAAATAACTGAGTAATAAATTACAGCAGTGGTTTTCAAATTATGGTCTCTGGACCAGCAGCAAGCATCACCTGGGAACTTATTAGAAGCACAAATTTTTCAGGGCTAACCCCAGACTTACTAAATCAGAAACTATATAATGTGCAGCCCACCAGTCTGTTTTAACAAGCCCTCCAGGTGATTCTGATGCATGCAAAAGTATGAGAACCACTGTATTAAATTAATGGATTCAAGAATTAGAAGGCATTCCATAAATGTTAAGCTTTTTTAAAACAAATTAACTTTATATTTATGCCAGAATTATCAGAAATTGAGTTTTAAAACTGAATGTCTATGTTGAAAATTAATCCCTGAAAAAGAAGTCACAAATATTAACAAAATTTTAAAATGGAATCATTTAGATTTAAATCCTAGATTCTTTTAATAAAGAGCAATTTATAAGAAACACCAAAAGTTAGTGAGTAGGGGATTCAGGTGTGGAAAATTTCTTATCCTAAATAGGAGATTTTTTTTTAAGTTTCACTCTTGACTTAGATAATTTTCAAAAATATGTTGAAACAGCCTTTTGAGGAACTTAAGGATAAGTATTATTTAAAGAATAAAAATTATAAAAGGATATATACTATATACTTTTTTATAATTCTCTATCTTTTATGGTCATAGGAGTGTTATAATTATGACATGCTTTCATTTCTGATGCTGGTAATTGGTGCATTCTTTCTTTCTTACTTTTTTCTTTGATTTTCTCATTAGAAGTTACTGATTTTATTGATATTTTCAAAGAACCACCTTTGGCTGTCTGATTTTCTCTGGCTTTTGTTCATTTTCTTTTTTCATTTCTTACCTCTATTGTTTCTTTTTTTCCACTTGTTTTATATTTAATTTGCTCCTCTTTCCAGATTCTTAGAATGAAAAGTAGACATATAAATTATTGACTTAGGCCTTTTCTGTTTTCTTTTCTCTTTTTCACTTTGAAAGAGTCATTTATTAATTGACTCGATTTCAAAAATAATCCTGGTAGATACCTTGTTCATTCTTCTAATAAATCTATTGATCTGGTCTTCCCTGTTGTTAACATCTCCAACTTCAACAAAATGGGTGGTCTTTCTCCTCATTCCTCTTTGAGGAAAAGATAATTTGAAGGGCCATAAAAAGTTGTGTTCTTTTTTAATATATATGCATAAAGCTGTAAATTTCCATCCAAGTATTGTTTTAAGCATAACCTACAAATCAATTATTTATTATATTTGTGACCTGCTACTACTCATTCAAATGTAAACTTCCCAAGAACAGAGTTGCCTTGCTTTTTTACTCACTGTTACATCCTCTGTTGCTAGAATAGTAGCTGGCACATAATAGGTGCTGAATAAACATTGCTGAATGAATGAATTTTCAAAATTGGGGCCTGACATAAAGAATGGTCATCTTGTAATACAATGTGGACATAATCTTTTTGAAAGTTGTGGTAAGCAGGATAGTGGTTCCAGGCATAGACCTGTGAATTAATGCATTTTGAAACTGGAAAACTTAACATTTGTCTGCCTGAGTTTTCTCGTCTGTATAACAGGAATATGAGTAATACCTACTAAAGAGAGCTTTTGCAATGCTTATGCAAAATGAGAGATGATGTAGGAAATCTGGGTAATAGTTATGTAGTGCTTCCTCTATGCCCATATTACAAAAATAGTCCCAGAATATTTCTATAATGGAAAAGTCATTATGAAGTTAGCCCACTGAAAGTTGATTTTTTTAAAAGGCATGAAATGAAAGTTATGAATCTGAATATATAGTAATTGCTAAGAAATTAAATTCAATAATATATGAAAATCATTGTCCAACTTGACCAAAGAAGGGTACTCCAGGAGTGTGAGGATGACTTAATATTATGAATATTATTTATGTAATATCATCAGCATTGTTATTTAATATCGTTCTGGAAGTCACAGGTAACATGAAAGAAAAGGCCCAAGTTTTTGGAAAATATACTTAGTTATCTGGATATGTTCTGCTTATAGACCTAAGAAATATAAAACAAAACATTAAAGCTCAGAATGAAATAAAGTCTAGGATAGTGCAATGACAATGGTGGCACTAAGGTCTCATAAGGCCCTCTATCAAAGGGCCCCTGAGTACCCGACACTAAGCTAACCTTTACATGAATCATTTAGGAAAATTGTATTAAATTCCTCAGACAGCAGCGCATGAACTATACAGCAAACATACGAACTTAAGTTGCTTTCCTATACTCACACAATTGAGTACACAATTGTGTACTCACACAAGCAACAATGAAAAGCACAAATATCCATCCTTAACAAACAATATATGGGACTGAAAGAAACAACCTAATGTAGCATAGAAAAACAGCTTTGAATAAATGACAAAACATATAGTATGTTCTTATAGTAAAAGACTCATTATTATAAATATGACATTTATTTTAAACTAAGTTGTATTTTAATACGATTATAAAATTACAGTAAGTTTTTTTTTCCCCAGGACATACAAACCATTTTTAAGTTTAGAAGAAAGAATAAACAGGCAAAAAAATTAAGTAGTTTTTTTCAACCAGAAGAAAGGTGAAAAAGATATATACAGCCAACAATTCAAAGTAATTTCTAAATTATGCTAATTAAAAGATGTTTGCTGGTGCACAAATCAACAGACAAACCAAGGAAGAGAATAGAGAACCCTGAAATAAACTCTGTATTCCAAAGAACATAACATTATAAAAGAAGGCTCTCTAGTAAATTGGGAAAAGGTGTTTTGTGAATGAATCAATATATTAACTGTTCAGGGAAAAAAAGATCTAAGTGTACCCTTTCCCCATAATATATAACAAAATAAATTATATATTAAAAACTTAAAGAACTACTGTACTAAACTATTAAATAAAAAAGAAAGATGGATATTTATGCTATTTGAAAATGGAAAAGAAGGGAGCCTGGGTGGCTCAGTGGGTTAAAGCCTCTGCCTTTGGCTCAGGTCATGATCCCAGGGCCCTGGGATCAAGCCCCAAATGGGGCTCTCTGCTCAGCAGGGAGCCTGCTTCCCTTCCTCTCTCTCTCCCTGCCTGCCTCTCTGTCTATTTGCGATCTCTGTCTGTCAAACAAATAAATAAAATCTTTAAAAAAAAAAAAAAGAAAAGAAAATGGAAAAGATAAGCTTTCTAAAGTTGAAAGAGAAAAATATCACAGTTAAGATGTTCAATGTATCTGCATGTAACTTTTAAATTACTCTCTATAAAAAAATGAGCAAAGTTAAAAGATGAATGTAAAACTGTTTTCATAAGATAATAATGAAGTTGCATCAGAACCAAGGTACAAGTCATCTCATTACGAGAATACCATATAATATACTACTTATATCCTAAACAAAAGATTCGCAATCAGTATACTAACACAATTGAGTTGGCTTTCTTATGACATCCCTCAGTTAATAGCACAATATTAAGGGTTAAGTCAATAAAAGCATCTCTTTGCTGATCTGGCTTATCATACAGGTAGATTTTTAAAGCTCTTTGAGCAAAGGGTGGAAAATCAACAGTAACCACAAGGAAAACACTCTTAAAACTGTTTGCAGAGACATGAAAAATAAAGCAGGGGTAAGCTTTGTTTTGAGTATCAAATTGATAAAATGTTTTAAAAGTAATATTTAATCCAAAAGATGGTGGTGAAGTAGACTTTTATACTCCTTATTGATAGAATTATAATTTGATCTACCTTAGACAACAACAACAAAAATATGCCCTCTATGTCTGTTGTCAGGGATATCCCTTGACTTACTGCTTATGTTGGAGTCTCTATTTCTGGATCCCATATATTCCTTATTCTTGGTATAGCTTTCTGATCCAAGCTTGAGAGTATCTTGGGATATTCTAAGCATTCTGAGAAGTAGCAGTAAAATTATCAGTTCATACATATTTGAAAAAATCTTTATTCTATCTTTATGTGTAATAATTTGTGTATAAAACTCTACATTAAAATTGTTTTTAGGGGTGCCTGGGTGGCTCAGTGGGTTAAAGCCTCTGCCTTCGGCTCAGGCCATGATCCCAGGGTCCTGGGGTCTCTGCTCAGCAGGAAGCCTGCTTCCTCCTCCCTCTCTCTCTACCTGCTTCTCTGCCTACTTGTGATCTCTATCTGTTAAATAAATAAATAAAATCTTTTTTAAAAACTGTTTTTAAAAAACATTTTAGATCATTTTCTAATTTATTCTATCAGTTGTTGAGAGATTTCCTCCTAACTGGTATTTGCTAAAGAGTTATATTTATATATATTTTCTCCCTTTAGATCCTTTTAATCTACTGTTGTTCTTGGTGATCTGGTTTTCAAAACAAGGATTTCCCTTAATTGATTATTGAGTTCTCAGCCCTTTTCCATCTGGAAATGTATACCTTTAACAAATTTTCTGATGTTATTTTGTTTGCTTCTTCATTTTTTTCCCATTCTTTTTAAAAGTTATTCTTTGCTCTAATTTTTTTTTGTTTCAATCTTATTGTTCTGTCTTTTGGGAGATTTATTATTGTTTCTTTTGAGAGTTTTTTTGATATCATGTTCAGACATCTAACTTTTTATTGGTTGTTGTATTTTCTTTCTTTCTTTTTTTTTTTTTTAAAGAATTGTTCACTTTAGAGAAGAGAGAGAGCATGTGGCGGGGAGGGGCAGAATGACAGAATGTCAGGCAGACTCCCCACTCTTACGACCCATGAGATCTTGACCTGAGCTAAAATCAAGAGTTGGATGCCTAACCAACTGAGCCACCCAGGTGCCCTGGTTGTTACATTTTCTTACAATTCTGTCTTGTTTTCCAATAGTTTCTTTATGATGGCTTCATGATCTTTTACAAGACCAGTGCTCTAACCCCTGAGCTATGGAGCCTACTTCACGATCTTTTAAATGCAATTCATTGTCTTACACTTTCTAAAGCTATTACCTATTTTTGTTCTCATCTTTCAGTTTTCCTTCTTTTTTATTTATTCTCTGTTTCCTCTGACTTATTTATTTTGATGATTTAGTTTGGGTTCTCTGCTTCATGCAGGAGGCCTTCCAAAAGGTCTGGGGATTTGGGGCTCTTCTTCTCTGCTCAGTTTCAAATGTAAGACACTAAGAAGCTGATTGAAAGCTCAGAGTATGTGAGTGCAGTTTATCTGCTAAAGATTTTAAACGTCGGGTGGTTAAATGGTAAGCTGTACTTTTTCCCAGGCTCGCAAATTTGAGTATTTTGAAATCTTTTCTCTGGGAGTAAGTATTTTCTCAGAAGAAGAATCATCATGTCTTCTATCATGTGAGCACCTGTCTTCCTATGTAAAAGGGATGGAGGGTGAGTGGTGGTGTCAGTGTTAATATGCAGACTTTCATTTTATGACCATACTTTTCATCATCATCTCAAACACAGCCTTCCACTAGTTTTTGTATCCAGTGTATCTCTGCTACATTTCTTCCATGAAAATAAATCTTTGCTCTTTAGTGAACCACTAAAAACCTGACTGCAGAGTGAGAGAGGGGACCTCCTGGTCCAGTCGCCTCCACATACCAATCTTCAAACAATGTTCCCATTTTCAGTCCCTTGTGTTCCCTGACTCCCACCATCCTGCTGTGTTCCAAGGTCCCTTTACCTTTTTGGGAGTTCTACATGGGGAATATTCATGGGTCTCTGCTAAGTCAGTTACTCCTTCTCAGTCCATTTTCCATCCTCCAATCCACAGTCCACTTTCACTTTCAAATTTCTCATCCGCTGTTGATGCCTTCCTCACCCCCTTTGTCTTCAGACACTTTTGCTTATTTTCTTTTAATATTTAATTACTGTCTGTCATCCAAGTGGAGTTTTCAGCAAGGAGTGTATAGGTGTGATAAATCTGCAATATGTAACCAAAATATGTGTTACATTGAGTATAAATGAAAAACAATACTTTGACACATTTCAATATAAGAGCCTTGATATTTTAGAGATTCAACATGTTATATATTATTTTAAAAGTAAGTTCTTGCCATTCATAAATTCAAGTTCAGTGTCCATGAAGAGCTATGGAAAAAGTATTTTTTATGAAATACCATTGCCTTAGGGTGTAATATAAATGCATGTATAGGTGTGTGTTTGTGTGTCTGTGTGTACACATGTACACACAATTAAAAATGATAAGCTAATAGTACATCTCCTTATGCAAGGACAATATTTCCTGCACTATCAGAATTCAGGATTTGAGATTTCTCTAGCCCTTTGCATCATTGCCACATGACAGGAAACATTGCTTCTGTCTTAAATGATGCCTTCTTTCCAATTACACACATCAAATTAACCTCATTTGGTTGTCCTCATTTTCCTCTATACACTTTTGAAACTTTTTGAAGGGAGCAACAGCAGGAAGTCTGCTTGGGGGTTTGTAATACCACCAGGTAATTCAGCATAATTGGAGCATTGGTCTGTGACTTTCTAAATCTAGGCATTGAGTTAAGAACACTGAGGAACGTTTAACTAGTAGAGCTTAGTCATGGGCTAGCATATTATCAACAACAATTGCACATCTCTTTCCTTCTCCACTCACATTCTTGAGTTTCTGACAGTCCTGCTCTAAATTGTAGTGTGATAAAGAGCAGTCAGGTAATATATATAACTTTTAAAATTTGGAGCTCCCAAGAGCACTTCTCTGTCATAGACTGACACATTACTTTTGGCTTTTCTGGTGCTTTCTTATCAGAGATGAAGTCCCCAAGTAGGTAAACTTTTGTTGACATTACTGCTCATTAGGTGTTGTTGAAGACAAAAGAGGGAACACCTCTGAATACGAAAAATGTGAAGATGCAACTGAAGAGAAATTAATAATTTGTTGTTGTTGTTGTTTTAATTTTGATCTTGGCATTCCTGGAACGGGCTGAATCATGAGATGAATGACCATGAGCACTCACATGGCACATTAGAGTTAGTTATATAAAGGTGAGCAAGGCGACCACAAACAAAATATATAAATCAGCACCACCAAAGAAAACAGGTTAAAGATAGTGCCTTACGGTGGAAAATGTGACAGCAAACTATTACCCATGAATGTTCAGTTAAATTATGGAGAAAAGATTAGTGGATTGGAGACAAACTGACCATGATCTTGATTAAGATACATCTGAATGCTAAACAGATCCATTACTTAAAATCAGTTATTCAAATATATTTAATTTAGTATTTCATTAAAAATTTATCAATTGAGGGATGCCAAGGTGGCTCACCCCTCAGAGCAGCTGCGTTATGATTTCGGCTCAGGTCATGGGAGTGAGCCCCACATCAGACCCCATTCTCAGTGGAGAGTCTGCTTGAGATTCTCTCTTCCTCTCCCTCTGCCCTTCCCCTGGTTCACACACAGACTCTCCCTCTCTAAATAAGTAAATAGATCTTTTAAAAGTGTATATTTATCAACTGAATATCCAGTAAGTCTTTGCTATTTTCAGTACGACTGAACAAGGTAGATAAACACTCAGCCATTTATGGAGGGAAATGTTCTAATGGAGGAGATAGGAACTAAATAACTAAATATACCTAATAAAAATAGTAATAAGTTCTATAAAGAAAACGTTGGGTAAGGAACAACCCAAATGTGATCACTGGTTTAGTAAATACGGTCAAGACAATCCTGAATAAAGTGTGGGCACGAGTCATACCTATCCCTGCAGAAGGAAGCTATGCACAGGCTCTGTGATGGCAGAATGCTCAGGACCAGCAATGATGAGGTCATATGAAGTAAGATGAACAGAAAAGAGAGTGGTTGGTTATGAGCTTAGAAGGGTAACCAGAGGTCACGTAAATCCTGTATGGATTTTGGATTTTATCCTAATTTTTAAAATAGTTGTAGGATCTGACTTTTGTTTTTAAACGAAAGGTCAGATGTGTGTGGCAGACAGATTATAAGGCATGAGAATGGAGACAGGGTGATCATTCTGAAGGCTATTGTGGGAATCCAGGCAAGAAATGATGTTGGCTTTGTCAGTGTTGTAGCATGGAGGCAGTGGAGGGGTGTGAATGTTGTGTTCAGAGTGTGTTTTGTAAGTAACTCAATGGGGTTGGCTGGTGAATTGAATGTTGGAAATGAGAGGAAGAGAGATTACAGATGACCACAAGTAGTTTGGGCCAAGCATCTGAATGAACAGTGGTGCCCTTTAAAGTGACAGGGAACCCTAGAGAACAACTATGGGGCAGGGAAGTCAGAGCAAGATCAGTAGTTCATTTTTGGATGTGTCATGTTCTCTGTCTATTAGAAGTAGATGTGAAGATGTACAGTCACTGGCTGGATATTTGATTCTGAAGCTCAGGGGAAAGGAACTGCTTAATGCATAAATCATACATCTGTACAGCAAACAGCACATGATATTTGAAAGTCATGGCACCCAATGAGATAAACTGGGCATTACATACAGATAAAGAAAAGAAGGGATCCAAAGATTACTTCAGCACTTTGTGATCACAAAGGGTGGGAGGATCCAGCAAAGGAAACTGAGGAGGAAGATTAGGAGATGGTATAATATGGAAAGCGCACTACAGTAGCAATGCCCATATATGTGAGCTGAGAAAAGGAGATGCTAACTCACCATGGAGACTAAGTGATGGTTTTCTGGAAGAAATAATGATTGAGATAAATCTTCAAGGTTTTAGGCTTATAAATAATTGGCAGACTATACTATCCACCTATCTAGAGTCCACATCTTGTCCTTTTTGGGTAGTGTACATAACTCAAGTAATACTTCCAAATGTCCTACTATTCTTCCAGATATTTTCCAACTTCCACATACTTGCCCAACCCAGCATGGCAAATGTCTATAAGTATTGTGCAGAATTTATAGGTAAGGAAATAAGGTTAACAGATCTGTCTAAAGGCAGATAGGCTCCTGCTAAGTGAGAGAATTGAAAGTAGATCCCTTACCCTCTGAATTCTAGTTCCCTATTCTTTTCACTCCACCACTCACAGATTCCTGTCATTAGAGCTACTTTTCCATATTCTCTTTTTTTTTAATTAAGATTTTATTTATTCATTTGATAAAGATTACAAGTAGTCAGAGAGGCAGGCAGAGAGAGAGGAGGAAGAAGGTTCCCCGCTGAGCAGAGAGCCCGACGATGTGGGGCTCGATCCTAGGACCCTGAGACCATGACCTGAGCTGAAGGCAGAGGCTTTAACCCACTGAGCCACCCAGGTGGCCCTCCACATTCTCTTCAAGATGAGGATCAGTGTTTTCCTTAACATTCCTCAAACCACTTTGGAAACCCGTCCCTCCGGAGTGCACGCAGCCTGTACCTTTCTTTGTCATGCCTGTATGGTATTCTATTAACTTCTTGCCTGTCTTCCTTAGACTGTGAACTTCAGGAGAGAAGGAACTTTCCTGCCATTTAATCTGTGCTATTCCCACATGCTAGGATATAGTGGTCATCAGGTCATTCCTCACCCCCTGGAATTTTCTAGTGTAGCAGCACTTAGTAAATGCTCAGTGAATCTTTTCAGCCATTATTAATGGTTTCGCTTTTAATGAGTATATATACTTTGGTTCATACTGTTCTAAATTCCTTGTCCTTCGATGTATGTATTTGAGCTAATGTTTGGTTTATTTAAAGTTTATTCTTTATTCTTCAAAGTCTAAGCTTCTAAAGTAAAGATTACTTTAACTTTATGGTGTATAAAGTATCCTGTGGGCAAAATGGGCATCAAATAATAATTCACAGGCTATGATGATAATAATTTAGAGTCTTGTGCTTCCTTTAGATAGATATGTTCTTCCACTTTACCCCTAAAATTCAACGGGAAAATTGAAAAGGTGGCTTGTGAACTTGTTATTGTATATATGTTTCATTAAACATTATCTTATTCCCAGAATATTATTACTAAATAATTTTGCTCCTGAATTGTACAGACATTGAGAAATTTTGGAGCTGCAGGCTCTCAAATAATGCAAATGACATCTATCAGACAAGGAAGACACCTGCATTTTAAAATGTGTGAATTCATGCAAGAAAGAGAATGGGATTGAGAGAGCTGGATAAATGTCTTACAAAAAAGCAATAAACACAGAAATCCTCCAGGAAAACTGGTGCAGTAATTTAATCACATACCAACAATATCTATATTCCTAGATAAATGCAAAAGACCTTCCAATTTATAAATAGTTTACCACCTTCTCCAGACCTCTCCAGCACTTCGAAAGCCTTGGCTGGTAAACACACAAAAACCAAGATTTACTACTTAAAGGTTTAACTGCCAATTTGCAGTCACCATGGAGGTAATTATACCATATTGAAAGTGATAACTTAGGAGGGGGTAATTCAGTTAGAGTATAGATGAATATTAGTGTTTCCTTTTAGCATAGTTTATAAATTTTTGCTTTCCTTTTTTTGGGGGGGGGGGGAGGATTTCAGTGGTCCCAAGATACAGTTTTCCCTTTGGCCTTGTTGGACCCATTGCAAACTATATTTTGAAAGCCTTGGACAGGTTAGAAAATTCCATTTCTAAGATTTATCTCTTTGCTATAGACTGTTAGCTAATTTGCCTTAAAACTGAATTTAATTCTGAAAACTGTACATCAGGAAATGAAAATATAGTCACCTACAGGCTGTTTCTTGAAATAACTATTTCATGTTTATTGAAAGGAAATATGTCCACGTTTCTGTCTTTTTGATTTTGTGGATATCACATGTAAAGTACCCTTTATTTCCTATTCTCCCAAGTAACTTTAGGGTTGAGAGTTTTGCACATTGATTTCAGCTCAAATATAACTTTTCAATTAATTGGCATTCTCCTCTAAAGCCCCTAAGGAAAGTACCATTTGTTTATTTCTTTAAATTTTATTTAATTTTATTTTTTTTCAATGTTCCAAAATTCATTGTTTATGTACCACACCCAGTGCTCCATGCAATACGTGCCCTCCATAATAATACAACGGAAAATAAAACTAGTGATAAGCCACATGCTACTTACTTGATCTCAGAGACACTTTATAATCAGAAAGTTCAAGGTGCTGGTTGTTAAATATTTTAGAGAAATTATCCCCATAAGTCTGGTCAGAGAGATAGCTTGTAGTATCTTCTCAGTCAAAAAAAAAAAAAGGTTGGAAAAAAAAAAGGTTGAAATGGGTAAAGATCACTATATCATTAATCTACTTAAAGATTAACCTTTTAAACAGCCAAGATTTGTAACATGCTTGCTCTTATTCAAATCTCACTTGTGTTCAGCACCATGGAAAGTTTTATGATTGAATATATGTAATTATAGTATATGAAGATTTAAAAATAACTCAAGGGATTGAACAAAGTTTTCCAGTAATTAATCATTAATGAAGATCTTAAATCTGTGCTTTAAATACAGACAAAACTAGTTATAATGATCTCATTAGTGCCTTATTAAGGTTATCTATTTTAGTATTTGTCAGGAGAATTCAGATGGAAATGAACTCCTTAACATATTTAGAAAGGGTTGTTGATCATTTACTCAGATAAAAGACATACCGTTGCTGATTAATTGTTGTGTAAATAAAGATTCCAGCTAGAAGCAACAGAAGAGCTTCTAGCTAAATGTAGCCCTTTCAAAAAAATAAGCGTCCTTGCCTGTGCTTGTAGCCCTGTTTTTGTTTGTTTTTACTAGTTTAACCAAGAAATAATTTTAAAATGTAGTGAAAGTTGGAGAAAAAGTAGAGAAAAAAGTAAACATGACTGTGAGTCGTGATTTCCTAGAAATTGGCTGTGTCAAATCGAATGGAAACCTTTCACAGGTGTTCAAAACCTGGGTTTTTAAAAGAGAAAAACGTGTTTGTTTGCCTTTGACAAAATCTGTTGCCCTAAGTTCAAATTGCAGGAAAAAAAGTTTGTTGTTTTGGTTTTGGGGTTTTGTTTTGTTTTGGAAAAATGCTCACAATTATCTCAGGGTGTTAGTTTGCTCTTGAAAAGGAACACTGTGATAGAAGGGCAAAGGAAGCTAAGGTTATTGATATAAATATACTTCAGAGAGAAGAACACAGTGAATGTTAAATCATAAGGGACCATGCTCGAGATCAATTATTCAAGGTGTAGAAGTCTTTCCATTCAAATGGTTTACCCAGTGGGAGAATGGAGAATACAGATATTTGGGGGATGTGGTGAACAGACAATAAATTGAAAACAGTCTGTGTATTTATGCCCTAGTAGCTAGTTCTGCACATTGTTTTAATCTGAGCTAATATAATTGATGCTTTTGTAGGGCTTTCAAAATATGGTATCAGCAGAGTGTGGATAATATGCAGATTTCTTGAAAAACATTGAATTTAAAATGACAGTCTCTTTGATTTGTATTACAATTTAACCTTCAACATACATTACCTCTTCTAAGATCTTAAGGGGAGGCTATGATAAGTATTACCAGATCTTACTGATCTCAAAAGCCTAAAAAAACCCTGCTTGCCTGATGCTTCTCTTAGCTGGTCTTTTTCTGACCCTCCTCACCCCCACCCCCATTTTATTTCAGACTGGGAACATTGAAATAAACTCCTACCTGTTTTTTTTTTTACTTCATTTCTCTCTTATCTCCTGTCTATTCTCTACGCTATACCCAATTTTCTCTAAATTTCAAACTCCTATGTGCACAAATTCACCCCAACCACCTCTCCAGCTGTTTTCCCTGCCTGCTCCCCTTCGCAGACCCAGCTGGACTGTAGGCTCAGGGAACCACTCTCCTCTGCTGTGCACCAGGCTTCTTCTCTCTGGCTTTCCCGGTGTCTGGGGAGATCCCAGTTTTCCTTCCATATGCAAGCACATCTTCTCTGTGAACACTCTGGAAAAATTAGATGTTCCCTTCAAGGGCTTCCACACACTTTCAGGGTCCTTCTGTCAAAGCACTTGCCATTTGTGTGGTTATTATTTGTTTACATCTCTGCCTCTTATGAGTCTGGAGGTTCTTTCAGCCCAGAAATGCTCTGTAAGTCATTAAAAAAAAAAAAAAAAAACCCATTAGCAAAGTCCCTGGGATATAGTACTAGGTGCTTAATAAATACTTGGGGAACCAACACAGGAGGAAGAACAGAAATCTTCCTGACTAAAGTTGCTCAAAATGTATAAAGGAGTTTATGACAGAATTTTGGTAACTAACTTGCTTCAAAAATATTCGGCATAGGCAGGGCTGGCTCTTGAAGAACTGAACTAGACAAAATTTATCTTTCTTTGTCCCTTGCACTTTTACTTCCTCTTAAAGGACAGATTCCAAGAGTCCTGCCTTTCCGTAGTTGAACCAAACATTTATTGCCCAAGCCCACCCTAAGGTAGTGATTGCTTGTATTCTATTTTTGGCCTCACACTCGCAGCAGAATTTAACTATTCTATGTTTTGTCTCCTCACAACCTTCATAGTCCAAGTCCATGTAAACAAGAAATGGTGTAAATGGCATAGCTAATTAACTCCCACAGATAATGTATATATTTTTTAATTAGATTCTTCTGGAGATCTATGATGTAACCCATAGGAGTAGTTAGAATATGAGGAATGTTAGCACTTGGTTCAGATATGCAAGGAGGCAGATTTGGGGAAGGAGAAGGGTCAAGGAGTACAGGGTTTACAGACGGTATCCTGCAGTACTGATGCCTTTTGTTTGTTTGTTTGTTTGTTTGTTTTTAATAAATTAATTTATTTTCAAAAAAACAGTATTCATTATTTTTTCACCACACCCAGGGCTCCATGCAATCTGTGCCCTCCATAATACCCACCACCCAGTACCCCAACCTCCCACCCCCCCCCCGCCACTTCAAACCCCTCAGATTGTTTTTCGGAGTCCATAGTCTCTCATGGTTCACCTCCCCTTCCAATTTCTCCCAACTCCATTCTCCTCTCTAACACCCCCGTCCTCCATGCTATTTGTTCTGCTCCACAAATAAGTGAGACCATATGATAATTGACTCTCTCTGCTTGACTTATTTCACTCCGCATAATCTCTTCCAGTCCCGTCCATGTTGCTACAAAAGTTGAGTATTCATCCTTTCTGATGGAGGCATAATACTCCATAGTGTATATGGACCACATCTTCCTTATCCATTCGTCCGTTGAAGGGCATCTGGGTTCTTTCCATAGTTTGGCGACCATGACCATTGCTGCTATAAACATTGGGGTACAGATGGCCCTTCTTTTCACGACATCTGTATCTTTGGGGTAAATACCCAGGAGTGCAATTGCAGGGTGATAGGGAAGTTCTATTTTTAATTTCTTGAGGAATCTCCACACTGTTCTCCAAAGAGGCTGCACCAACTTGCATTCCCACCAACAGTGTAAAGGGCTCCCCTTTCTCCACATCCTCTCCAACACATGTTGTTTCCTGTTTTGTTAATTTTGGCCATTCTAACTGGTGTAAGGTAATATCTTAATGTGGTTTTAATTTTAATCTCCCTGAGGGCTAGTGATGATGAACATTTTTTTATGTGTCTGATAGCCATTTGTATGTCTTGATTGGAGAAGTGTCTGTTCATATCTTCTGCCCATTTTTTGATATGTTTACCTGATGCCTTTTAACACCGTAGTGGAACAGATCCTTTCTTCAGGAAAGCTAAACCCTTTCTCCCATTGTTTATGAATTCGGACTCCTAATGGGAGATTGTTAGGTTGTTCAGTGATTTCTGTTGTCTCCCTGCCTACTTTTCTCCTTGCTTCTTTCCTTTACAAATACTGAGTGTCTATGTATGCCAGACAATCTGTTGGAGTGAAGTGGTGAAGAAACATATATGGCCCTGGAACTTGAGGTGCTTATAATCTAGTAAAGGAATAACTCTTAAACATAGTAGATAATAGCAACTGTGCTAAGTGGTATGAAGAGAACTACCAATTAGATGAACATATATCTCCAGTATTTCAGTGCAATATCCACAGAGTTAGTGTTATTGACCAGTTTATTTTTTTTTCTATTATTATGTTATGTTAGTCACCATGGAGTACATCATTAGTTTTTGTTGTAGTGTTCATTGTTTGCGTATAACACCCAGTCTTCCATGCAATATATGCCCTGCTTAATACCCATCACCGGGCTCACCCATTCCCCCTACCACCTCCTCTAAAACCCTCAGTTTGTTTCTTGGGAGTCCATAGTCTCTCATGGTTCATCTTCACCTCCGATGTCTCCGCTTCATTTTTTCCTTCCTCCTCCTAATGTCCTCCATGCTATTCCTTATGTTCCACAAATAAGTGAAGCCATATGATAATTGACTTTCTCTGCTTGCCTCATTTCACTTAGTATAATATTCTCCAGTCCCATCCATGTTGATGCAAAAGTTGGGTATTCATCCTTTCTGATGGCTGCATAATATTCCATTATGTATATGGACCACATCTTCTTTACCCATTCATCTGTCAGAGGGCATCTCAGCTCTTTCCACAGTTTGGCTATTGAGGACATTGCTGCTATGAGTATTGGGGTGCAAGTGGCCCTTCTTTTCACTACATCTCTATCTTTGGGGTAAATACCCAGTAGTGCAATTGCCGGGTCATATGGTAGCTCTTTCTTTAACCTTTTGAGGAAGCTTCACACTGTTTTCTAAAGAGGCTACACCAATTTTCCTTCCCACCAACGGTGTAAGATGGTTCCCCTTTCTCCACAACCTCTCCAACATTTGTTGTTTCTTGCCTTGCCAATTTTTGCCATTCTAACAGGTGTAAGGTCATATCTCAGTGTAGTTTTGATTTGAATCACTGTGATGGCTAATGATGATAAACATTTTTCTGTGTGTCTGTTAGCCATTTGTATGTCTTCTTTTGAGACATGTCTGTTCATGTCTTCTGCCCATTTTTTGACTTTGTTTTTTGGGTCCTGAGTTTGACAAGTTCTTTGCAGATCTTGGATATTAGCCCTTTGTCTGTAGTGTCATTTGCAAATATCTTCTCCTATTCCATGGGTTGCCTTTTTGTTTTGTTGACTGTTTCCTTTGCTGTGCAGAAGCTTTTTATTTTGATGAAGTCCTAAAAGTTCATTTTTGCTTTTGTTTCCCTTGTCTTTGGGGACATGTCTTGAAAGAAGTTGCTGTGGCTGATGTGGAAGAGGTTACTGCCTATGTTCTCCTCTAGGATTTTGATAGATTCCTGCCTCACATTGAAGTCTTTCATCAATTATGAGTTTATCTTTGTGTATGGGATAAGGGAATGGTTGAGTTTCATTCTTTTATACATAGCTGTCCAATTTTCCCAGCACCATCTATTGAAGAGACTGTCTTTTTTCCACTGTATATTTTTTCCTGCTTTGCCAAAGGTTATTTGACCATAGAGTTGAGGGTCCATATCTGGGCTCTCTATTCTATTCCACTGGCCTATGTGTCTGGTTATGTGCCAGTATCATGCTGTCTTGGTGATCACAGCTTTGCAATATAGCTTGAAATCAGGCAACGTAATGCCCCCAGCTTTATTTTTCTTTTTTGACATTTCCTTGGCAATTTGGGGTCATTTCTGGTTCCATAAAAGTTTTCGGATTGTTTGTTCCAGCACTCTGAAAAATGCCCTTGGTATTTTGATCGGGATGGCATTAAACATATAGATTGCTCTAGGCAGCATAGACATTTTAACAATGTTTATTGTTTTGATCCATGAGCATGGAATGTTTTTCCTTTTTTTTTTTTTTTTCTTGGTCTTGTTCAGTTTCATAAGTGTTCTGTAGTTCCTTCATAAGTGTTCTGTAGTTCCTAGCATGTAGATCCTTTACCTCTTCGGTTAGGTTTATTCCAAGGTATCTTGTGGTTTTTGGTGTATTGTAAATGGAATCGATTCTTCAATTTCACTTTCTACAGTTACATTGTTAGTATGTAAGAAAGGAACTGATTTCTGTGCATTGATTTTGTATCCTGCCACATTGCTGAATTGCTTTATGAGTTGTAATAATTTGAGGGTGTTGTCTTTTGGGGTTTCCACGTAAAGTATCATGTCATCTGTGAAGAGAGAGTTTGACTTCTTCTTTGCCAATTTGAATACCTTTTATTTCTTTTTATTGTGATTGCTGTTGCTAGGACTTCTAGTACTATGTTAAACAATGGTGTCAAGAATGGGTATTCCTGTCATGTTCCTGATCTTAAGAAAAAGGGTCTCAGCTTTTCCCCATTGAGAATTATATTCACTGAGGAATTTTCATAGATGGATTTTATGAAATTGAGGAATGTTTCCTCTCTCCCTATACTCTAAAGAATTTTAGTCAGGAAAGGATGCTGTATTTCATCAAATGCTTTTTCTGCATAAGAGGACCATGTGGTTCTTTTTTTTGTTTTGTTTTTAAGGATTTTTTTTATTTGACAGAGAGAAACATAGTAAGAGAGGGAACACAAGCAGGAGCAGTGGGAGAAGGGGAGGGAGAAGCAGGCTTTCTGCTGAGCAGAGAGCCCAATGTGGGGCTCAATCCTGGGAGCCTTGGATCATGACCTGAGCTGAAGGCAGCTGCTCAATGACAGCCACCCAGGCACCCGGACCATGTGGTTCTGGTCTCTTCTCTATTTATGTGTTCTATCACATTGATTGATTTATGAATGTTGAACCACCCTTGGATCCCAGGGATAAATTCCACCTGGTCATGGTGGATAATCCTTTTAATGTACTGTTTAATCCTATAAGCTAGAATCTTGTTGAGAATTTTGGCATCCATATTCATCAGGGATATTGGTCTGTAATTCTCGTTTTTGGTTGGGTTTTTGTCTAGTTTGGGGATCAAGGTAATGCCAACCTCATAAAAAATAGTTTGTGGGGATTGGGGGGGGGTGCCTGGGTGACTCAGTGGGTTAAAGCCTCTGCCTTCAGCTCAGGTCATGATCCCAGGGTCCTGGGATCCAGCCCCGCATCGGGCTCTCTGCTCAGTTGGGAGCCTGCCTCCCTTCCTCTCTCTCTGCCTGCCTCTCTGCCTACCTGTGATCTCTCTCTGTCAAATGAATAAATAAAATCTTTAAAAAAAAATAGTTTGGAAGTTTTCTTTCCGTTTCTATTTTTTGAAACAACTTCAGGAGAATAAGTATTATTTCTTCTTTGACTGTGGAATTGGTGAAATTCCCCAGGGAATTCATCAGGTCGTGGGCTCTTATTTTCTGGAAGGTGTTTGATCACTGCTTCAGTCTCATTACTGGTTATTGGTATATTCAGATTGTCAGTTTCTTCCTGTTTCAGTCTTGGTAGTTTATAGGTGTCCAGGAATGAAACCATTTCCTCCATGTTGCTTAATTTATTGGCATATAGCTGTTGATAATAATGTCTGATAATTGTTTTTATTTCCTTGGTGTTTGTCATGATCTCTCCTCTGTCATTCATAATTTTATTAATTTGGGTCCTTTCTCTTTTCTTTTGGATAAGTCTGGACAGTGATTTATCAGTCTTATTAATTCTTTCAAAGAACCAGCCTCTAGTTTCATTGATGTGTTCTACTGTATTTCTGGTTTCTAATTCATTGAGCTCTGCTCTAATCTTAATTATTTCCCTTCTTGTGTGTGGGTTAGGTTTAATTTGTTGTTGATTCTCCAGATCTTTAAGGTGTAAAAACAGTTTGTGTATTCAGGATTTTTCTATTTTTTTGATTGAGGCTTGGATGGCTATATATTTCCCCCTTAGAACCACCTTTGCCATATACCATAGGTTTTGGACCAATGTGTCTTTGTTCTCATTGGTTTTCATGAATTCTTTAGATTCCTCTTTGATTTCCTGGTTGGCCCATTATTGAGCAGGATGGTCTTTAGCTTCCAAGTAAACACTAGTTTGTAGATACTTCATATACTACACTTTTTGTGGATTGAGTGTCCGATAATGGCAGTTCATGTCCAAATACAAGGTGCCTTTGATTATAAGACAGCCCTCCATTTTCCAGTGGGAAGATTGAGAAAAAACAGTTCTCAGCCAATTTGAATGAATAAATGTTATGAATGTGAAGGCGGTTTTTAAACACCTATTAATATTTAATATCTTAATTTCTTTTATTTATTGTTATTAATTTATTTTTATTTAAATTCAATTTAATTAACATGTACTGTATTATTAGTTTCAGAGGTAGAACTTAGTGATTCATCAGTTGCATACAACACCCAGTGCTCATTACATCATGTGCCCTCCTTAATGCCTGAGACCCAGTTACCCCATCCCCTACCCACCTCCCCTCCAGCAACCCTCAGTTTGTTTCCTGGGTTTAAGAGTCTCTATGGTTCACCTGTCTCTGTTTTTATCTTTTTTTTTGAAAAAACATTTTTTAATTAAATTCAATTAATTAACATGAAATGTATTATTGATTTCAGAGGTACAGGCCTGTGATTCATCAGTCTTATATAATGCCCATGTTCATTACATCATATGCCCTCCTTAATGTCCATCACCCTGTTACCCCATCCCTCCATTAACCTTTCCTCTAGCAACCCTCAGTTTGTTTCCTATAGTTAAGAATTGCTTATGGTTTGTTTCCCTCTCTGTTTTCATCTTATTTTTCTTTCTCTTCCCCTCTGTTCATCCGTTTTGTTTCTTAAAGTCCACATGAGTGAATCATATATTTGTCTTTCTCTGACTGACATATTTCACTTAGCATGATACCCTCTAGTTCTATCCATGTCATTGAAAATGGCAAGATTTCATTCTTTTTGATGGCTACATCTTCTTTATCTATTCATCTGTCAAGGGACATCTGGGGTTTTTCCATAGTTTGGCTATTGTGGACATTGCTACTATAAACAGTGGGGTACATGTGCCTCTTCAGATCACTATATTTGTATCATTGGGGTAAATACTTAGTAGTGCAATTGTTGGATCAGAGGGTAGTTCTTTTTTTAATTTTTTGAGGAAACTCCATACTGTTTTTCAGAATGCTTATACCAGTTTGCATTCCAACCAACCGTGTGAGAGAATTTCCCCTTCTCTGCATCCTCGCCAACATCTATTGTTTCCTGAGTTGTTAATTTTATTTGAGATAATACAGCTTGTGAAATCATATATGATTCTGTCAGTGAAAATTTTATATCAAGCTACAAATGCCAATTCACCTCAGTTTTGGACTTTTTTTCCTTATTAATCAAAGAAGAATATATTCATGATTTTGACAACTTTTAAATTTTAAATGGATTTTTATTCTAATAACCAGCCTTTTCAGTTGTGAGGTCATTTCCCATTATACGGGAATAATTGTTAAACCAGTTTTAGATTTATTTACCTAATTATTTAAAAGAATTCTATCAGATAATTACCTAAGTACCCAAAATATCATATGAAGTAGTTTTATTTAAAATATAAATTTATTGGGAGAATACTATAATTGAAAGACTTTAAGATCTTGACTATATGGTGACTCTCCTTTCAGAGGGATAATTTTTAGGAGTTACAGTTCATCTTAAGTTTGAGTATTTATAGCTCATTTTGAGTGAATTATTCAGCTACAGACTGAATTACGTCTGCCCCAAAATTCACATGATGAAGTCCTAACCCCCAATGCTTTTAGAGATAGGGCCTATGAAGAGGTAATAAAAGTCAAATGAGGTCATAAAGGTGGTGCCCTTCTAAGAAGAGATAGGGGAGCTCTCTCTCTGTGTTAGGACATGAAAGACTTCTAACTGAAATCTAAAGAGAGCCCTTCCAAGGAACTGAATCACCTGGCACCTTGATCTTGAATTTCTCAGTCTCCAGAGCTATGAAAAATAAATTCCTATTGTTTAGGCCTATTGAGGTGACCCAGCCCATGGCATTTTTTACCCCCAGTGGCATTTTGTTATGGCAGCCCAAGCTGTTTAATACAATAAATAAATAGCATTACAGCAGGCAGGTTTCATGGTAAAAAGCAAGCATCAGTGGAAAGACATAAAATGTTCCTCCTTTCTCTGCATAGGTATAGTACCCTTGGATGGCAGAAATTACATTCACACATTGGTCCTGTTCAAGGCTGGGAAAAGGGAAGAGATTAAGACAGTGAGTGACAAGGCCACCAGTAGTATAATAAGTAGCGCTCATACCACATCTTCCCACATTATAATAATCTCAAACTCCATGGAGTTGACACATCTAAATTATTATCTAAACAAATTACTATTGAAAATTTTTACCTGGATAATAGAGGAACATAAAAAAGAAGATAAAAATCACCAATTAAGTCTGTCATCTGGGTCTAATCCCTATTCACCTTTAGTATATGTGTGTGCGTGCATACACAAAAAATTTATATTTTATCATCATGGAAAAACACTGAATATTCATTTTTATTCTCATTCTTTTTCACTTAAAATTATACCATCATAAGTATTTTGTCATGCCATTAGAAATTCTTCGTGATTGTTAATTATAATAGTTGCATAATATGCCTAGGTTTCCTAGAATATCTTTAAAAAGCACACAAATTCAAATTTATCATTAGCCTCTGAGAGATCTAGCCTTTGGGGGCAGCTGGAGCTGTTGACAAGTATATTCTTCTTGAGGGGCTAAAGGCGGCTATTCCCAAGGAAAGCTGACTGCTGAGTCAGGTCTCTGCTTGGTGTCATCATTGCCCTAGGCATAAATTTTGAGCTACCCCAACAGCTAGTAGGGATCCTGTGCTCTGCTAACTACACTGCCAGAAAAGCCAAATGATGTGCCCCCATGTGGTACTCAGAGCTTCCTTGCTTTCATGTTTCTTCTCTCATTTAATTCTCTGAAGAATCATGGTGAACATTTCAAGATAAGAGAACCAAGATTCAGAGAAGAGAGATGATTGTCCACGTACACTCACTTAATGAGGGTCAGAATAAAAGAACTCTCATGTGATTTAAGTACAATACTCTCCCACTAACAATAGAGCTTCTCCTCAGTAGCTTAGTAGAAAGCACACAGCTGAAAAAAGAATATACCACCTGATCTTTCAGACTAGCTATGGAGTTTTGTGAAGTTGGATTCTAACTCTACACTTCCTCAAAACTGACAGACACGAAATCAGATCTTAAGCCTTCTTATCCTCACCAAAATTGAAGAATGAGCTGGAATATAATCCTCAGCAACCTACAACTTCAGGCTGCCTTGAAGGCTTATCCCAGATCAAAGAGAAAAAATTGTGTTCCCAACTCCCGTACTCTCTTTTTAAATCAGCATTTGGGCTAAGATGCTGAGCTCTTCAGGAACTTTCTGCTGTGGGTCAGATAAATTACTCTGACCTAAATAAGATTCTTGTTTCTCACTAGTCTGCGAAAGGGAGGGACAGAACTAGATGATGTAGCATTCATTTGAAGTATTCACATAAGATATGAAGAAAATTACAAACCCACCAGAGGTCACTTGACAAGCTATAATGGAGTATTGAACTGAATTCCATGGGAAGACCAAAGATCCAGTTACCCTGAACTGCAGGCCACAGTAATATTTATTTGGGTATTGGGTAGCCCTCCTAGATTCTGCCTTCATGTTCCCTAAGCACTCTCTCTTTGATGCAAAGCGTTCTTCTCCTAACAGCTGAGCATTCTAAGCAGAATTGCACTATTTTTCATTCCCTGGCTGGTATTTTCCCTTGACATGCTAAGCCAAGTGGATGTTGCTGCCTAGGGACATTTATTAATACCCTTCTGAACTCAGAGGAATGGCTCATACAGATTTTATAGCACAGTATTTCTCTGAAATTCATATTCTATTAAAATTATTATGAGCTAATACTTGGAAAACTTAGATTAAGTTCTTTATTTCTGGATATCTCCATCTTTTATCTAAAAAATCTGATAATTGGTAATAACTTTATTCAAGAGTACTATTTGTCTAAATTCACAGGACTTAGAAGTAATTTTTACTTTTACTCAAGGCACAATATATAACTTTTCCTCAATAAAAATGTTATAGAATACATTTGATATGGAATGTTTAATTTATAAAATTCTGGATAGAGGAATCAAATTTATACTACAATAAAGAAATGGGGTTTTCTTAGAAAATTGATCATTTAAGGGGAGATTAACAAAATGTTCTGACTTCTGAGTAGATAGGTTCCATGTTTGAAACTGAGAAAGTCAGTAGGAGACCTAGAATAATTAAAGAAAAATTACGTTTAAAAGTTTAATGAGAAGGTTAAATATTGTGTTTATCTCATAATAGTATTAATATAAACAACCTACGCTACATAACAGAAAATAGATATGAGGTTGTTTATACATAATAGTGACACAAATTCTGTTACATTCAGATCCCCAGAGATAAGCTTGAGAAAGACAAATGTTATTCTTAAAACAATTTTTGTAGGATATATTATATCTGGATGTTAAAGAGAATGATTCAATTATATATCCATTAAAAACATACTTATAAGAGAGCCTACCATATGCCAGGTACTGTTCTAGACTTCTGAGCATAGAGCAATGAGCAGGATTGGAGGTGAGGGCAAGGAGATAAATAGGAATAATCTCAGATACTTCTAATGGTTGTGAAAATAGCAAAACTAGGTGATATCATTGTGATAGAGGAAGAAAGGAGTGGAACTTTAGACTGGAGCTCAGGTAAGTGTTTTGGAGAAATGACATTTGAGCCGAGACTTGTATGATAAAAATATGCCAGTCATGCAATAATACCAGTACTTAGAGTGCCAGACAGTGGGAAAGGGTATGCAAAGGATCTACTACCATGATGTGGGAATTTTAGAAACTTTACATTCTTTTTTTTTCTTTAAAGATTTTATTTATTTATTTGACAGACAGAGATCACAAGTAGGCAGAGAGGCAGGCAGAGAGAGAGGAAGGAAAGCCGAGCAGAGAGCCCGAAGCAGGGCTCCATCCCAGGACCCTGAGATGAGGGCCTGAGCTGAAGGCAGAGGCTTTAACCCACTGAGCCACCCAGGCACCCCAGAAACTTTACATTCTAATGAGGCCAGAGTGTGATGAACAATGGCAAGATTAGGATAATGTACTTATAATTAGGACTCCCAGCATCTGATAAGGCAGGGTCCAAGGGTGGAAGAGATAATGAGTAAAAACCGGTTGTCGCTTAGGGGAAATTGAAGTGGTTTTCTAAGAATAGACAAGGCAAAATATAACTGAAAACTATGGCTTTGTCTTTTCCATTACTAATTGTTGACATATGCTAGAAGGTAACAATTCTCTAAAAATAGAAACATTTTTAGGTCCAGAAGTGTCAGCATATTGTATCTAGGCTTTGCCTTGATCAGGAAATCTCTGATATGTTGATAGAGCACCCCGGTTGTTATCAGTAGACCCAGGTTCAAGTCCTGATTTGAATATATGTTAGCTTTGTAGTGTTGCATTGTGCTCACTTGATCCATCTGAGCCTTGTTTCCTATATGTAAAATTATGATTATTATCATATTGTGAAGGCCAGTTGACATTTAGGAAGTTTAAGTTAGGAACAATGATGGGAAATTTTCTCACTACATAGAAAGTTTAAATAGAATTTAAGAACATACCTTGTACATTTGTCTTACCTTAGTAAAACCAGTATGATAAATCAAAACTGGTACCGTTTCAATGAATCACTGACATTTCCAATTCAGAAATGTATAGACTGAGAAGAGAAATTTGCCATTGATGTATTAAAAAATCAGAATTACCAGTCACAGCTATCTGTAGCTAACCAAAAATAGCTGGATCGTGGTTCTGGTTCTTCTGGTGGTTTCAGCCCAGTCTCATTGACTCATTGTCAGTCCAATTTCATCTTTAGCCTTTATTTTGGATAAAAAACTAAGGTTGGTAAAATCAAGGGCATGTTCAGTTATGTTATAAGGTCTTGAGATGTATGAAAATTTTGATCACCAAGTGAAAGGGATAATTTTTCAATTATGAGATACATGTTTAACATTTTGTTTTTGTTTTTATTTTTGTCATCTTCGTCATACCCAGTCTCATAGAGTGCTTTGTCAGGCTCAATAAAAAGGTAGACATACATTTCTAATCCATCTCTATTAAGCCAGAAAAGCCAGAAGGCAATGAGAAATGTATTTAGACAAAAATATTATTTTTCATATCATTTTATTCTTAATCAGCATTGAGTGTATAGGTTTTCTTCATCATAAGATCGGTCCTCACTGCATTTTCTTACTTGTACAGAAAAGTGGTTACAGAAACTTTTAACAAAACCTCAGAGCATCATTGTAGCAGAAGATTCTAAGTGTAGAGTTATGAAACTTGCAGACTATTTGTTTTTAAGTTTATGGGAATTGTTACCCATCATCTCTTCTGTATTACATTTGTTTCTGAATACAGATTAACATTTTTTCCAAAATTTTTTTCAATATTATAATCATGGTAGAGAAATGGTTATTTCAAACCTCTGATAAAAACCTTACAGTGATTTCATATGACAGAATTTTATCTGGGTTTCAAGAAATCCTAATAACAGCATTTACAATTCTTCTATGCAATTTCTCCTCTTCTTGTTACTATAGAAGTATGGAAAACACGTTCCTGCTTTAAAAAGCTAAAAGAAAAAAAAATCAGCAGTTTAATCTGAGTGTTAGGAAAAGGATCACAAATCCTGCTATGGTATTTTGTATTTAAGCTAGTTTCTATAAAGGCCCCTGACATGCCCCCTGGGAGCTAAATATTGACAAGCATGCTTTGGCAATCAAGATCAAGCTTGTTGAATTAACACAGCTCAAGTCTTGCGTTGACACTATAACCCAAGATTGAGAACTCTTATCTTACCCCATTTATTTTGGCTTTATAGGTGATACTGTACACTTGAATTAGGGATTTTCACTGTATCTTAAATGCTGCAACTGTGGATTAATTTGATTTCAGAATATACTACTTCTTATCATGTTCACAGTGGAAATTATAAATGAAGTGTAACATCCATTGTTTTCTTTCTCAGCATGGATCTAGAATAAAACTGACTATATACCTAAGGCTGATATTTTCTACCAGAAAACGTCTTATAATTTCTACCTCCTAAAAGGCAAAAAGAAACAAGAATGTTATTGTCCTTTATGTATTTTCCAGGTAAAAGGAAATGTATCCCCACATTGCTAGTTCTTTAGAGGCTTTGATAAAAAGTTAAGCCAAATATAAATCATAAAAAAAAAGATTATTTTTCATCATGACTCCTGAAACTCACATGGCAATCTTCCCATGACAATAGTATTTTTAAAAATTAAAATTAATTGGGTTTAGGTTTTAGAGCAAAATATAACCCTTTTCAGTCTATCAGGAAGTTGAGGAATGAATTCTATAAGTAACTAGAAATAAGGACGAGGCTTGTAGAGGTGGTAAGAAGTAGCATTCATTGAGGTCTCACAGCCTCTGTGTGGAGCATTTTCACGCAGTTTCTTATTTCATTCTGCGAGGTAGGTACTTTCATTGTCCCAGTTTAACATATAAAGAAACAGACTCAAGAAAGGTTTAGGAATGTGTCTGCCCATGCTCAATGTTTCCTAAAACTTGATCTTACTTTCTTTTCTGTGGCTCTACCCACAATCGAGGTAGTCACTAGATATGTCCTCCACCCTTAAAGAACCCAAACTATGGAAGAAGAGGCATACATGTATTTTTATCATTAAAGGTGATTTTCTCCTAGTACTAGGGGGAGCAAAAAGGGGGGAATGTGGTGTTGCAGATGATCTGGAAGGGTCCCCAGAGGTTACAGTATTTTGTATGGGCCTTCAAGGATGAATAGGAGAAGAAGATGAACATTTAAGGCCTTGAGAATAGGAAGAACAATGACACAGGTGTGAATACATGTGATCTCAAGAAACTGCCATTAGTTCAGTGTTTCGGGGGTTACTGGATGGAGGCCACATGAATGATGCAAAGAATTTACTGAATTTAAAGGTCAGAACTATACTTACCAGCAGATGACATCTGTATCTTCACTCTGAACTGAAGATAATACCCCAAATCAGGCCTCCCAGAGCTATTATGAGGATCAAGGAGAAAAATGCAAGCCAGTTGCCCTGTCTGGTCCTGCTTCTCAATTCTAAGAATACCATTTTATTTTCTCCAGTAAATTTATACCCATTGTAACCTTCAGAAGTAACTCTGGCGCACCTGGTTGGCTCAGTTGGTTAAGCGGCTACTTTCAGCTCAGGTCATGATTTGGAGTCCCAGGATTTAGTCCCACATTGGGCTCCCGGCTCAGTGGGGAGTCTGCTTCTCCCTCTCACCCTTCCCCCTCTCATCTTTTCTCTCTCTCTCTCTCTCTCAATGAATAAAACCTAAAAAAAAAAAAAAAAAGCAACACTGGAGCTACCTTATGAAACTAATTTATTTAAATAAAATAGCCATTTGGCACAATTTCCCTTCTAATTTCCCTCCTTCCTGTGGCAAGATAGGTGAGAGATACAAGCTGGCTCTTTGTTGTTATGTATGTTCTTCTTTTATCTCTTTCTCAGAGAGGGTTGTCATAACTTGATCCCCACTAGTAAGTGCCATTTGGTGCTAAATCTTCCCATATTTGTGCAGTTGGTTTTCTAAAATAATTTTGAACTGTGATTTCAAGTACGTATGTTAATAATAAAGTTTAATCATAAGGATGACATACATAAAGTCAAAATAGTCCATCACAGTGCCCAACATGGAGAAGCACCCTATGAGTACCCCTTCCCTTTCTCTCCCTTCACCTTTATATTAACACCCCCTTCAAAACCCATTGAGGGCTATACAGGAAGAAAACACTGCGCATTTTGTAAAGGGCCTGCTAAACTTCACAGTCATTCTAGACTAACTCTCCACGATCTAGCAACAACAACCATCTACTTATAATACATCCTGCATTTCAGTAACTGTTTCACAGGTTGTCTACTCACGGTGAAGACTTTTCTCCTTGTTCCTTAAAAGCAGTATATGTGTTCTCAGTTATAAGCCTTCTTTCAAAACATTCTGAAGTTGGGAACGCCTGAGGTCCACTTATCTGATTTTGTTCTTTTGATGATCACCTTCTTCAAGTATGCCTGAAACTCACCCACTCCCTGAATTCCTCTGGAACTGTCCACTATGTTTCTCAGACTTTTATATATGTTACATGATATAGTTATATAGTCTACAGACCCTCTCTCCAGCAAAATATAATTCCATTTGGGTTAGGGACCTAATTTCTCTATGTATCTGATGCAAAATGAAGTTTTGCTTTTGAAAATGAAAAGCATCATGGCTTTTTCTTTTTTTTGCTTTTACCAAACTGCACACACAATAAAGTGTGTTTGTATTTTATATATATATATATGTCTCTGTGTGTGTGTGTGTGTGTACATATATACATATATATATTCACACAGCTATTTCATAAGTTGCTTAAACATTTTAACTTCAGGGTAATTTGTGTCACGAATATCTTTACGCTGAGTTCTTAATTTTGCTAATTAAATTAATGCAATTAAAATGCTCTCAAACCAAACTTTTCATAATTCTTTAAATGGGGGTATCTTTACATTATATGATCGAGTGCCACCACACCTATCATAAATACTTTCATATAGTTTTTAATATATTTCTATATCTTATTTCTTATGTCAGTAAAGAACACTGCCATATAAGTGTGCTCACAAAAGAGATACAGAAATCTTAAAAACCAAATATTTAGAAATTGATGTAACTAGTTATAAAACCATAATTATATAAGAGAATGTTCTTTTATAACAAGAAGTCTTCACATCTGTCATCCGGTGTTTTAATGCCTATAGTACTTATTAGCTATTTCTGTTATTACCATTCTACAAGTAGCTGCCGTTCTTGAAACTGATTGATGTTTAGGAATAAAGTACATTTATTACATGTTGCCAACTGCAGAGGAGCAATCTTATAACCTACAGCATTTTTTGAGAAGTGATGATACCTTGTATTTCTGGAACTAATCTCTGCTAAAGCAAGTAAAAGGGTGAGAACATAATACTTTTTTTCCCCGTGAAGACCTTTCCTTGCATTATATACCATTCAACTTATAAAATGATTATAGTGTTTGATTTGCCAAGAATGATAGTGGTGAAAGGTAACTTTATATGTATTAGAAATATGTGTACATACCCATCTGTACATGCCGGGTTGGGTATCATTTACCTATTTTGGTCTGGCTAGCCTACTTTGAACAGAGATGAGGGAAAGAGGAGGAGAGAAAATAAGAATTAAAATTCTTGTTGACTTTTAATGTGAGCAAAAATGAATGCTGTTAATATAATGGTTTTACTATTTCACGACTTCTTCCAAATTACTGTTTCATAGTCGTCCATCACTGTTCTTTGAAGTTCTTGCCTTCATTTTACCACCTTGGCTTTGTACACTGGCTTTGCCTCAGTCATGCCACCCGATCCTCATCTACTGACCTTAAGTCACTACCCTACCTTGATTGACTGCTTTGGTTCACTGGTCTTTCTATCGCTCAGCTTCTGCCATCATCATTAAGAGATAATTGCAGAAATATTTAAAGATTTACCTAGCACATAGTAAGGTCATGAATGTTAACTTTCATCATTACCATCATCCTCATCATCAGAAACTTCATAATCCATGCTGCTATATTTCCATCAGTTTCCAAAACTATTTTTCAGATGTGGTAACTACTATTTGTGTAACTCCTATACTATATCAAAGCATTTTCAGAATTTTATTTGATTCTTACAACAACCTTATGAGATAGGTGTTGTTAGCTTCGTTTTTAGATTGAGTAAAATCCAGTTCACAGTTGCTATTAAAAGAGGAAAGCAGAATTTATACCAAGGTTTTATGACTCTTGAAGGCCCTACGTGGTTTTTTCAGTTGGACAGCATTTTAGCAGACACTTTCCAGTAGTCAACACTGTCTCAACCTTTTCAGATCTAGGCTATTGTACATAAATAAGGCATTTACAGAATACCAGTTATACAGGACACTATGTTCGGCAAAGCTAAGTGTAAATAATGGGCTATATTCTATCTTCTTAAGTAGCTCAGATATTTTCCACCTAGATAACCTCAGGTGCTTGCCCAAAGTCAAATGTATTATCCTCTACAAACCTTATGAATCATTATAGTTAATGACATTAACCTCTGAGCCTTCTTGATACCTCCCACCCTCTTACTCTGCACATCTAATTAATGACAAGTTTCTGATGAATCTAGCTCTGAATGTGCCTGAACCTTTTAACCTCATTTCTTATCTCTGCAGTCTTGACTTCGTCTGAGACCTTATACTTGCCTAGGCCTAGTAGGTCCTTGCTGTGCCAGCAGATGTTCTGGGGCAAAAGTAGAATGAGATGTGGGTCACAAAGTTACCGCCGTATTTTCTACCCAGAATTGTCCCCTTCTTGTCTTTCCTAATTTGTCCTTTACTTTTAGACCTTGTTACACACCTGATTTTCCAGTTATTTCCCAATCTTTTTTCTTTTGCTCATACAGTTCTGTGATTCCTATCCCTGCCTTCTAAAATGCTGTTTATCCTTTAAGACTTAGCTCATCATCTTCTGTTAAAGGTGACCCAACCAAAAAGTAAATTGCACCTTCCTCTGAGCTGTGATGGTCACTTGCCTAGGTTTTATTGAAGCCATTAGCAGGTATTAAAATAAATTATATCACTACCTCTAAACATAGTAGCTGCTTTATAGTTAGCATTCAATAAATGCCTATTGATTTAATAGATGAAGATACTTGAATACTTTAAATGTAAAGATTAAATTCATTAATTCAGATTTTATTTTCCAATTGATTGTATAGAACTTCCCTTAAATTGAAAAGAAGCTAGAAAAATATTCATACTCATAATATATATATAAACATATATATATGTATATGTGTGTGTATATATATATATATGTGTGTGTGTATATATATATATGTATATGTGTGTGTGTGTGTATGTATATATATATATATATATATATATATGAAACTTCACTCTTAATAATAATCCTTAAATCTCAGGCCTCATTTATTAGAAGATAAAAGATAGATCTCATTTATTTAATATAGGTGATATATGATAATTATCTAGATTATATTGTTTGAAGTAATTTGTATTCTAATAACAAAATATCAGATACAGAAATTTTACAATTCTATGAGTACATATTTTAATATTATCCAACCAATTACTTGAAAAAAATTCTGTGCCTCTTTTTTGTTTAGTACATTTAACAATTTTGCCACACTTCAGTTTCCTCTTTTGAAATGCCAAATAGCCCTATAATTAATTATCTCAGAGTTTTCCTTTTTGTTATAATATGTTAAAAAGTATGTTCTTCAGATGTCAAAGTGGCCTCAATCTCCTACTTTTTACCAGTTTTTGGCCTTGAGATTACCAAAGGGGTTGGCTGCTGTTATTGGATTGAATGTTTGTGTCCTCCCAAAATTTGTATATTGAGATCCCAACACCCAGCGGTATGTGTAGGTGAGGCCTTGGGTAGGTAATTAGGTCATGAAGGTAGAGCCAGGGTGGATGGAAATAGTGATCTCATAAAAGAGACCCCCGAAAGAGCTTTGGAAAATCAAGTAGACTGCTACTGGGTTTTCTTGAAAATGGAAACATTTACCAGAATTTTTGTCAGAAGGCCACAGGGACACCCTGGAGGGAATTTAGTCCCTGTTAAACATTCTCATTTTAATTGTGAACATTCAACCTTTTTAGGAAAATAAAATCTTAAAATAGGCAAAAGTGAAAGAATGCATAATCAACTGTCATTTACAATCGGTCAATACTAATTTCATGTAGAAACATCACTAACACTTTTTATTTGGTGATTTTGTTTACAAAGGAAAGAAATTTTCACCCATATGGGCTGATCCTGCCTGGAAAATGAAGTGAGGAATTTCACAACTTCTCAACTTGACATAACTTCTAGAGTCCATGACAAAATAGTCTGCTATTCTATTTCTAAAAGACAGCAGCCTAGCACAGGGAGGAACTGTGGAGACTCTGGGGCTAACTGCTTGGGTTAAAATCCTGGTGCCACTACTTACCAGTTCCCCTTACACAAGTTACTTGGGCATCCTATACGTCAGTTTTCTCCTCTGGAAAAAAATGGCAGAAATAAGAGTACCTACCTCTCTCAGTTGTTTGGGGGATTTAATTCGTTAATATTTGTACAGCACTTAGAACAGAGCTAAGTGTGTAAGAAGAGCTGTGTAAGCACATGCACTCATTGTGCTTATGAAACTTGGACTTTATTCTTAGAAGCTTTTGTTTCCTAATGAGTTTGGGTTACATCAGGCTCTTCACATAAACGGAGACGTAAGATAAAATGTGTGTTTTCTTTGTAGAAATACCCCAACCAGTACATTTCATTTGCAGTTTGATGCTCAGGTATGCCCTGACGCCTCACAGCTGGTTAAGATAATGGTGACATCTAAACCGAGCCACAGTAGGTGGTGTGGACGAGGAGCTTACCACAGCCACAGAGCTTTCACCAGGTGTGAAGCCTCAACCTCCCCGTCATACCTTCTGATCCAGCCTTTCCAAACCAAGTACTCTAGCATCACAACTTCTATTTTACCCTCTGTGTGGCCTCTTGACATAATCTTAGCAAATGGAATCCTTCCTTTTTGTCTGAGTGAGCCTTCTGAAGTAGAAAGTGTTGAAATAAATGGGTTATGACATGTATGGTGTTGAAATAAACGTTTATTTTAACACTTCATAAGTCATGAGCCATTTATTTTAACACTTTGCACTTGAAGTGTTTAAATAATAGGTTTTATACAGGGATGTGTCATCTACTCTGTTTAATGTAAAAGTGAATATGTAAATATATCCATCTATCTAATCTAGATTTTAAACCCTTTGACTGCCAAAACAGCCAGGTTGCCATAGTTTCTGGAGTAACCCGAAATTAAATTTTCTACTCTTTCTTTTTCAGTTGATAGGTGATTTGACAAAACATAAGGTGAGTGGACATCACTCTATTAATAGAGAAATGGTTAAATACATCTTTTTCTCCCCAAAACCTGAAGAAATGTCAGCAAAGACTAGAGCTGACAGTGAAATAAATGCTTTCATAACTAGAACAACTTTCACTAGAAAGAAGCAGGATCTTTTCTTTACTTTTTAGGACTCATAATAGCTTGTTTACAAGGCTGTTTTTGAGCACTCTTACAAATCTATAACTTAGTACAGTGCCTGGAACTGTATTCGTATGAGCAGGAATACATACTAACTTTTTGAAGCAAGGTAGTGTGAAAAGCAGCACTCATTGAGTGAACTCATCTAAAGTCTTCCAGTTACTAATACAAAGGCAAGATATTTTGCCATTTTTGACATTGAAAAGTAATAGCTTTGGGGATTTTTATGAGATTTAAATGAAATAAGTAAAAACCTTAATAGATTTCTGAGCACATGTTAGGCAGTTCAATAAAATATAGCTATTATATTTGCTATTATTTCTTAATAAGAAATGACAATTAATAAAAATAACTATAGGGGCGCCTGGGTGGCTCAGTGGGTTAAGCCACTGCCTTTGGCTCAGGTCATGATCTCAGGGTCCTGGGATCGAGCCCCACATTGGGCTCTCTGCTCAGCAGGGAGCCTGCTTCCCCCTCTCTCTGCCTACTTGTGATCTCCATCTGTCAAATAAATAAAATCTTTAAAAAAATAAAAATAACTCTAAATGCTATGTTGAAAAACTATTAATATTCACAAGTTTGTTATTGTGTTTATATAATATTTTTTAATATAATACTTTTAAATAATATAGACAAATGGATATTCTCATAAAAACAGGAAGAATCCAAGTGTTGTATAAAGAGTAATTTTTTTTAAATAAACGTTTTGTTTTGGAATGATTTTAGATTTATAAAAAAGTCAAAAGGATAGTACATAGAGTTTCCACATACCCCTCACCCAATTTCTCCTATTTTTAATTATGAGAAGTATTTTAATTTAAGAAGTTACAAAGTAGTATCATGTGGTAGGAAGTATTTATGCCAAAACCTTTAGTTTGAAGGCTAATGAAGACTGACAGGAAGTGGAGGGAACTAACGAGAGGGGAGGAGACCAAGAAGTGCATAGAGGGAAGAAGCCAGAGGAAGGCACATTGACTAAAGGGCAGAGTTTAGAAAAACATTAGTTCACAGGAAGACTTGTCATTTCCTGTATATAAAGCAGCTCCCTCCTGGGTGTTGTATGTAAGTGATGAATCACCAAATTCTACTCCTAAAACTTACATTGTATTGTATATTAACTAACTGGAATTTAAATAAAAACTTGAAACTGGAAATAAAAATAAAGCATATCTCTGACAAACCTAAATCTGTTGAAAGAGTTAATTGAGACATGAGAGGGCAAATGTTAGCTTTTGCTTTCAGGTACTAGCAAATCTTTTAAGGAATAATTAAAATCCTGGTAGTAAGAATGCTCTAGAAAGAATACAAATACTGGTATTCGTTTCCCATTTTCCATTTGACATTTTCCAATGTCTATAAATGCTATTGATTTCAAATTCCAAATTATTTCACTTCTGAACATGCCTTGTAGAATTATTACAATGCTGTTTGTGTGGACTTGTAATTATTGATTGCAACATTATACTCTCCATAAATGTGCCATTGTGAATAATTAAACTTGTTAGCATTTTGTTTGCCTACAGTCTTTAGAGTGCTAGCCCTTTTTGGCAATCACAAATATGTTTCTCTAGTTCAGTTTGTGCTAGATATGGGACATATTTCATTTTTCCTGAAATTTTTTAATACCTTGCCATTTTTAAATTTCAAATTTCAAGAGCTGCCCTATAACAATTCCGCGTCTAGCACATAAGAACTCTGGGAGTCTTATGATTTGTATTCTGGAGTTTATAAATAAATGATCTTCTAGAATGTAAACAGGAGACCTTTTTTTAAAGCCACTTACTGCCTGTGAGCATGCCATTTCTCACACCTTCATTCTTATTGCCTAGGGTAAAACAAATATTAGTGTTAGAAAAAAGATATACATTGTGACTGCTGGCCCTATTTACACCCGTTGCAGATATACTTGAAAAGATTTGAAAGACTGGTATAGTCTAATATGATTTCTGTCAGCTTCTACACAATTACAAAGAGTCTCTGCGCTCTGTTGAGAAAACAGTATATAGCAGTTCTGGCAAAGGTTACTAAAAAAATCTATCCCCTTGAGGCATGGAAACCATGTTCTAGTCATGCCTCTGTAACTGAATTTAGCACATCTGCGAAGCCCAGTGCTCAATTCTGAATGGCCCAATGCTATTTGGAATCATTATGCACAATTTAAGCATTTGGATGATGAAACACTTATGGCAACAATATAAATTGAATGAGCGTCTATGAATGAGGAAAAACATATGCATCACATTTCTGCTTAGATATGTGCATTACATACTGACTGTATATCCTTTTTCCACCAAGTTGGTCCTGATAATAGGCTGTCTCCTTTTCATGCATGCAGAAGTTAGCTAAATGCCATTTGGCAAGGAGTTGAGTCATCCGGGGTTGCACTCTTGCCAATTCAGCCTAAATATCCATGCCAATTGACAAAGTAACGACCTTGATTTGACAAGAGCTTGAAATTTCATCAGAAAAGATAAAAGATTGGAAAAGTAACAAATAGAGAGAGGATATTTCATTGCAAACCCATCACAGACTTGACGTAAACTATAAGCCAAATACTTTTTAAAGATTCAGCTGGGAAGATAAGTTTATGATTACAAGGTTTTAATAGGAATAACACCCTCGAGTGCTTGCTTTCTTGTTTTGGAGAGGTAAAGATATACTCAAATAGCAATTTGGGCATAAAGTGCAGAAACAGAAACTCCCATTATGTGTTAACAATATTTGTGATCAGTCGATGACATTTTTGAAATTTGGCTCTGGGGTCTTACTTAGTACAACAGTCAGCAAAGGGCCAAACTGCCTTTGTGGCTTCCTGGATCTGTGCCTTTCTACAGAGTGGTGCTTAGCGTGCCTGCCTAATTCAGGAGTTGTGATTTAGATCTGTGGTCTAGCCATGATACCTGTCTTTATATTTGCATCATTTTTTTTTATTACTCCATGTATCCTATTCTTAACAATTAGTGATTTATCCCTGACTGTGTGTGTGTGTATATGTGTGTGTGTGTGTGTGTGTACATCCTTGCATGTGATACATGTGGCTTCTTTTAAAGCATTGCTCTCTAGAAAATTTCATGGAAATTACAAACATTGGAAAGGCCAACACCAGCATAAATGACTTTTATGAGGTATTGCAGATGATGATCTTTAGTCCTATTTCCCTTTAAAATACAAGATTCGCTTTCTCACAGGTTTAGCTTATATCTGCAAATGGGAAAGTGCTCTCATATTTTATAATCTGAACCTTTGAATGATCTGATCATTCAGAGATTTCTTAGAAGTGGATCCAAATAGGAAATGCTCACTTTTGTCATGGACTTTTTTTTGCTACTTCTTACATGTATTTACATATTTTTAAATTTCTCGAATGAAGTATATTTTACATATAATACAATGCGTAGGTATTAAGTGTTTGTCTAAAGTAGCTCTGAAAATTGTATACATCTGTAGTAACTACAATCTGAAACAGGATCTTGAATACGTGGGTGCACACATACGCATGCATTTGGCTTCATTTGTTCAACATAGTTGTTTGTTTTTGTTTTGTTTTGTTTTGTTTTTATCCATCTGTATTGTTGTAGGTACCAGTTAGTGAGTCTTTTATATTGCTGGTAGTTTTCATTAAATTAACTGACCAAAAGCTGTATTTCCACTCTCTATTGATGAACCTTTGGATGGTTTCTAGTTTGAGGCTGCTATAAAGTAAAGGTGCTGTGAACATTCTTGTGCATACAATTTTTTAGCCTTGTTTTCGTCCTTCCTGAGTGAAAATCTAGGAATGAATTTGCTGAATCATAGGCTAGATGTATGCTGAATTTTTAAAGAAATTTTCCAACAATTATCCACAGTGTTTTTATAATTTATGCTCTTATCGACAATGTATGAAAGTTCCACTTTTCCCACATCCTTGTCAGTGTTTAGTTTTATCAGTATTCTTGATTTCTTTTAAAGATTATATTTATTTATTTGAAAGAGAGAGAAGGAGAGAGAGAACACAAGTGTGTGTGGGAGAGGGGCAGAGGGAGAAATAGACTCCCCACTGAGCAGGTTTTCCTACCTGGCCTCATCCCAAGACTGGTCACAAAAACCAATCCCTGGGATCATGACCTGAGCCAAAGGCAGATGCTCAACTTACAGAGCCTCCAGGTGCTCTAGTTTTCTTGATTTTTCTAATGGCTGTGAGATGATGTGACTTTTCATGTGTTCATTGCCCCTTTGTATGTTGCCTTTTTTGAAATTTCTGCTCAAGTTTTGCCCATTTGAATTGAGTTATTCATCTTGTAATTATTATTTTATAGGAGTTCTTTATACATTTTAGATATGAGTTCTTTCTCAAATAAATGTGTATAAATATAGTATTTTTCCTAGGCTTTGGCTTCTTTATTGATTTTTGATAAAGCCCAGTTTATCAATTTTTTAAAAATTTTAGTTAGTGCTTTTAATGTCCTTTCTAAGAAATCATTGCCTAACTCAAGTTTACAAAGATAGTGTCCTATTTTTTATTTCCTTAGGAACTTTATAGTTTTGGATTTCACGTTTAGATTTTCAATCCAGCTTGAATCTTAAAAAGAAAATTTTTTTGTATGAAGTGACGTGGCAGTCAAGATTTTTTTTTCTTTTTACTAATATCTATCCTAGCACCATTTGTTAAAATGACTTTTCTTTCCCCCACTCAACTGACTTGGTAACTTGGTCAAAAATCAATTGACCTTTATATATGTGTGGACTATTTCTAAACTTCATCCTGTTCTATATTCTTTTTTTTTTTTTTAAGATTTTATTTATTTATTTGACAGATCACAAGTAGGTAGAGAGGCAGGCAGAGAGAGGAAGGGAAGCAGGCTCCCCGCTGAGCAGAGAGCCCGATGCAGGGCTCGATCCCAGGACCCTGGGACCATGACCTGAGCCGAAAGCAGAGGCTTTAACCCACTGAGCCACCCAGGTGCCCCCTGTTCTATCTTCTTAAACTATTGTCTCGATACTATAGATTTATAGCAAGTCCTGATGTGTAAAAGTGTCCTTGAATTCTGTTTTCTTTTTCATGATTGTTTTGGTTTATTCTAGGTTGTTTGTATTTCCATATAAATTTTACAGTCAGCTTAGTTTCTTCATATAAAGCTTACTGGAAATGTGATTTGGGTTTTGTTGACTCTGTAGATCAATTTGGAGAAATTTTACATTTTAACAGCATTGAACCTTCCAGCCTATGAATGTATCTCTTCTTTTTCTTAAACATCTTTGATTTTTCTCAGAAATATTTTATAGTTTTTGGTGCAGAGATGTTACATATCTTTCACAGCTTTATTCTTATTTGTTACTTTTTTGTGCCGTTGTAAAGTTAAATTTTAATTTTCTGACTGCTCATGCTAATGTATAGAAAAAGATAAGAGTACATAGTACATAGGGAGTATGTAAAGTATACAGAGAAAAATAATGTTCAACCAACAAGCATGATATTAGCTCTACAGTTTTGGTTAGATACCGTTTGTCAGAGATTGATCTCTTTTATTGCTGTTTGCTGAGAGTATTCATTATGGATAGATTTTGAATTTTCTTAAGTGTACTTTCTGCAGTCTTTTGAAATGCTAACATGTTTCTTCACATTTTTTTCTTTTATTTAATGTTAATATGGCAAATTACATTAATTGATTTCCAAATGTTAAGACATCCTCCCATTCCTGGGATAAACTCCGTTGATCACAATGCTTTTCTCCTTTTGTATATTGCTATACTCATTTTTCTTAAATTTTTTTAAAGATATTTGGTTCTATGTTAGTGAAGGATATTGGCCAATAATGTTATTTTCTTTTAGTATATTTGTCAGGGTTTGGTATCAGGATCATGCTAGCCTCATAAAATGAGTTGGGATTTGTTTCTTCTATCTTCCGCAAGTATATAGACTGGTATTATTTCTTCCTTGAATTTGATAGAATATACCAGTGAAGCCATCTAGGCCTGCAGTTTGCTTGATAAAAATGCTTTTTTATTATGAATTCAATTTCTGTAAGAGTTATGGGGCTATTTTTTATTTTGATTTTCTGGGTTTTGTTGTCAGTTTGGTTAGTTGTGTTTTGCTTAGAATTTGTCCATTTCATTTCAGTTATTGGATTTATTATACAAAGTTGTTCTTGTTGTTCTCATTATATTTTTATTGTTTTTAGAATCTGTATTAAGCACTTAGTATGTTCTTGTCAATGTGTTACCTGCTTTATACAGATGACTTGATTTTACCTGGTTTTATTTAGGTCCATTAAAAGTGCTCTCTTACTCCATAGTTACCCACATAGAGACTGATTTCTAACCACTCATTTGCCTGAGGAGTGTCCTAATTTACCATTCAAAGCCCCAAAATATCAAGGGTCCTGGGGGCCTCACTGATATGCACAGCTTGAGAAGGAATGAGCAGCTGTATGACATGCTAGGAGAGGTTTCCAGACTGAGGCATATCCTCATGATGTAGGGGCCCAGGAGAGCTCCTTTAGGGAATACTTTGGGAGATCCTTTCTGAAGTAATGTAGTGTTAAAATCTTTTCCCTTTCCTTAGTGCTTGATCATGCAGTCTATTTTATACATGCTACAGATTCCTACAATATCTGTGATGTTTATTAAAAGTATAAATGCATCTATGATAATACAAATTACAGGACTGGCAGCACTTGTTGAATGTAAAATGGAGTAGAACTTGTATTCTTTTTCATTACATGAGTCCTCTACACCGTGAAAAAGAAATCTTACTATTTTAGTCCTAACCCTTGTCTCCTCTGGCAGATAAAAATCCTATTACTTTTTTAATCAAACTAGAAAGGTCCTTATAATCTATAGGAAGGCTATAGCCAATGTACATAGAGTTTATATTCTTCTTAGTTTTCCCTAATAATTTTTTTTATTAACAATAAAATAAATCTAGACTTACTTCATACTATAATATCTTTTATTCAAGACACTGTTGAAATTCAACCCCCCCCCTTTTTTTTTTCTTATGCCATATCAGTATTTTAAAAAGCCTTTTTAAAAGAAAGTATCGTGGTTATAGCTAGGGGGTGAGGGAAGGGCTGTTCCCTCTGTTCACCAGGCAACCCTTCTCCCTATCTAAATGCTTTGTATACCATTTCCCAAACTGCAAGGCCACTTTAGTTTTGCTATTAATGTGTTTCATGAACCTGATTTGTTCAGGAGTATATCTGCGACTTTGCTCACCTTGTCCCCAACTCCTGCCAGGTTTGAAATAGCCTAGTTCTCAACCCCAGACCCACCCAGACCATCTTTCCGGAGCCCAGTTGAAGTCCTGCATGCGCCATAAAGCCTTCCTGGACCTCTTTAGTTAGTCTTTCACTCATCCTGTCCTATGACTCTTCTGCCCCGCCACAATCAGGCCGAAGATATCCATTGATCATGTTTTTATCTCCTCTGCTCAGCCTCATAAGCTCACTGAGAGGAGGAACCTCTCTTGCTGCTTTTTTGCAACTGGTTATGATAAATAATTTTGACTGAAAGTGATTTCTCATTTTTTGTCCTATTGAAATTTACGAAGAAATTTTATTGTTGAGTAATTAAGGGAGCAATTACTAATCAGTAGAGCAAATATGAATGGGCAGAGCCCCTCCTTTGCAAAGTGCCCAGGCAGTCCATAGAAAGCATTGGTTCTCAGGGTTCAGATAGGGTCCAGCTGGAGATGTCTTTGTCCACATTACTACCTTTGAAGAGAACAAAACCTTATTGCCTGCTGTACAGCCTGGGTTTCAGCAGACTCTGAGGAATGCAGCCTGATCACAGGGCACAGAGATTTACACATGTAATTCATTGTCAAGTGAAAAGAGAATGTATTCCCAAGAATGAAAGCAAAGGTTTTACAGTAAGGCAAGTGCTACCATGGACACCCTGGCCAGGGAACCACCCACAGAGTGAAAAGAGTGCAGAATTTCAGAGAGAAAAGAATTCATGGATTTCCAAAGAAAGAAATAATATGATCCTAGTGGATGCAGAAACTTTTTTTTTTTTTTTTTAATGTCTTCGGAAAAATGCTCACTTCAGAATGATTCTGGATTCTCCATGGGTAAAATGTAGTTCTGGTCATCAGTATTAGCATCGTCATTATAATATTTCTCTTCCTCATCCTCCCCCTCAGATAACCATTTTGAGTAGACATAGACCGGGGAGATTTTTATCTGGTCTGATAACATTTGCCCTGCACATCCCATAGGCAGAATTCCATGAGAAATGTTTATGTTCACCAAATCTATCATGGTTCTGAATTTCTTGGCTAAGGAAATATGTGTATTTCTAAAAATAGTCCATATATTTGTATTTGTAGGTAAACTCATTATATTTATATGCTAAAAGCACAGCCAGAAGTACTTATTTGGGAAGGACTGAGGCATATGGTAATTTGGAAATAAAGAAAAGCCCTCAAATTCAAATGTAGCATTGAATTTTACTGTCCTATTACATCCTGATTGTTTTATTGTTGTAATACATTATTTTACCACACACCCCTGCCTCATACAATTTAGCCTCTTGGAGCCTGAATTTCCTCATCTGTACAATGGGGATAATGCCTCTGTGACCTACTGTGAGGATATACATAATGTATGAATAATATAGCAACTAGTACTCATTAGACTCTCAGATTATTTCGTTTTAGCCATAAAATGATATCACCATTGGCTTTGAATTCTAATTCCCTTTTACCATATGAAAGGCAACAGCTTAAAAATTATGAAAACCTCAAAGAGTTTTGTCACTGGCAACTCAGAAACATTGTCTGCCCCCTCTTAGTGGAATAGAGAGCTGAATTGCAAGGAAGAACTCTGGCCCATTTTAAATGTTAAATACCAGCTGAGATCTAAAAAACCATTTGCAGTTTTTCATGATATGTCAGCTTTGAAAATTTGCACCATTTTGTAAGCAAAAACATACTTAAACATTTTAAAATGAAAGTAAGAAAAATTCCCTGCTTGTTTTCTCCCGTGTGGAGGTTACTGAACAAATAATATGATGAGTGTATTTTACTCATAGATTCATATGATTTTAATTTACACACACCCATTACACGAATCAACTTACAGAACTCTCCATTCTTATTTCCGAAGAGAGTGCATATGTTGCAGCATCTACTGTGAAAACTAAACCAAGTTGGAAATACCAATAATGTACTTATTTCATTAACGTTTTTTCTTCTGGCTGTGTGTCTCTTCTTTGTGTAAACATGTCTGCACACTGGATTTGTTTCTAAATCTGAGTGTCCTCACTGGCCATATTGAAGAATGTGCTTACTGTACTGTTTCATTAAACTGCTGTGTTATCGGGTAATTGTTTAAACATAATGCCATAGGACTATCAAAAGGAAAGGTGAACTAATGGCATTTGCAAATGTCAGGGATTATCTTAACACTTTTATTATAGTTTATAAAAAAGTAGGTTCAGGGCATTTCATGGCAATTATTTCTACAGAAATTGGTTATTTAAATAAATTGCTAATTATCTGAAGATGACAGTATTGAAAATGCTACTAATGAGTTGTTTAATAAGTGTAGCTTGTGGTGGCCACCTACAGGTTGAAAATAGAAAGAACATATAGACTAATTATGCCTAGCTATCACATATGAATGCCATATATTTTTCCCTCGATTATCAGATTTAAAGACATTTATCTCTTCATGCCATTCTTTTAGTCAGTTTCTGAGTTCTTCATAGGTTATGGTTTTAGTCTAAATCAATTTCACTTTGCTTTCATAATTATCTTTGTGCTGTAATTCATGCATATAATATAATCATCCAAACTGAGATACTTTTAGACTGAAAGAAGATGCTACTTATAATTACATCAGATAATTACAAATAAATACAGGTATAATAAACTGGGACTCTAATTCCTAGCCAACATTTAATATAATGCTAATATTCTTGGTTTTCTCATACTTGGACCATATATCTTTATGAGCTACAAAATCAGTGACTACTCTCTCTGTAACTTAATTCAGATCCAAACATTTAAAATAAGGAAGAAGGGATGCCTGCGTGGCTCAGTTGGTTAAGCATCTGCCTGGGGCTCAGATCATGATCCCAGGGTCTTGGGATTGAGCCCTGCATCCGGCTCCCGGCTCAGTGGGAAGCCTGCTTCTCCCTCTCCCTCTGTCCTCCCCACTGCTTGTGCTCTCTCTCTCTGTCTCAAATAAATAAGTAAAATCTTTAATAAAATAAAATAATATAAGGAATAAGTATAACATTATGGCTAAGAGCATGATATTGGCAATCAGGTTGACCTACATTCAAATACTGGACCCACGCTTTCTACTGAGTGATCTCTTGAGGGTGAGATATTTATTTCTGCTGAGTCTTGTTTATACATCTATAAAAATGGAGACCAAAAAAATCTATGGTAATGTCATTGACACAATGTATACAAAAAACACTTAAGAAAATCCCTGGCAATTAAAAAGCACTCAAAAGAAGAGTCTCTATATTGAGTGTGATTGTATTTAATGTTAAAACTTTATTTTAACTTGTATCTGGTTCTTTCTAAGTTAGCTTCATCACAGGTATCTATTAGAAAGCACAGAGCATGTAAAATTTCTCCTAAACTACCATGAGAAAGTTCATAGTGTCCTTGAATTTTGAATTCGAAGATATCGTCTAATCTAATATTTGCTAGAGAGGTCATTTTATTGTATTCTACCTGCCAAATATCCATCTAGGTTCAAGGAATAAGGATGTCCCAGTGTAACTACTTGTGCTGCTGGATTTGCAAAAAATTGATGAAATCATGGTAATAATAAAACTATTTGGGGCTCCTGGGTGGCTCAGTCATTAAGTGTCTACCTTCAGCTCAGATCATGATCCCAGGATCCTGGGATCGAGCCCTACCTGGGGCTCCCTGCTCAGTGGGAAGCCTGCTTCTCCCTCTCCCACTCCCCCTGCTTGTGTCTCCTCTCTCACTGTGTCTCTCTCTCTGTCAAATAAATAGATAAAATTAAAAAAAAATTAATGTGTGCTTAACCATTAGTTCTAGTTATCTTTTAAGAAAAGCATAGATGAAACCTTTTCTCTATGGTTACCTTCAATATTTGAAGACAACTATTGGGATTCCTTACAGCCATTTCATACACTATGGTGTGTGTGTGTTTGTGTGTGTATGTGTAGGCAGGGAGAGATCATTATGTCCAGGATATAGTCTGAATTTGTTAATATTTTGCTTAAAATGTTGGATAAAGGACTAAGTGTACTCTCTTAAATATGCAAAATATAGAATCCTTGCACATCCTCTCTATAAAAGTTGCACAACAGAAAATCTGATAATGCGTATTTCTCTATTGTAACTTTTTGGAGCATTGTAAAAACTAGTCACTTTTTATTGCAGAAGTAAATTATAAACACTTTTTATCTAAAGGAATCAAATATGGAAGTTTAGATATCAACCTGAGACTTCTTCGGCACCATCCCCAGAGTTAACTGTTAATAGTTTAAAACTCAACATTCTATGCATTTACATGCCATGTACTAAATGTAATCATACTTTTTTTAACCCAAAATGGGACCACATCATATATATTATTTTGCTACTTGTTATTAACATTTCAGCATTTGTACTAGAGATACTTCCCTGTTAGTTTTCCTTTTTTCTATTTATTTGGTTTTTTTTTAAAAGATTTAATTTATGAGAGAGAATGGGAGAAGATAGGCATAGGGAGAGAATCAGGTAGACTTCCCTCTCAGTGTAGAGCCTGATGCATGTGTGAGGGAGTGCTTTGATCCCACGATCCCATGAGATCATGACCTGAACTGAAACTAAGAGTTGGACACTAAACCGACTGAGCAATCCAGGTGCCCTATCCATGTTAGTTTTAAAAATGTTCTAGGATATTGGATGCCTGGGTGGCTCAAGTCAGTTAAGCATCTACCTTCTGCTCCGGTCATGATCCCAGGGTCCTGGGATCGAGAGCAGGTTCCTCTGCTTCTCCCTCTACCTCGGCGCCTCCCCCTTGCTTGTGCTTTGAAAGAAATAAAATCTTTTGTAAAAATTTCTAGGGTAGATGAACTATATTTAATAGCATAATCTATTGGTGATCATTTATGTTGTTTTCACTATTTTGCTATGAAAAGAAATATTTCAAGGAAGATCTTTGTACATGTAACTTTGTGTCTATGTACTAATGGAATGGATTCCTCAAACTGGAGTTTCTGGATGAAAAGACATATACATTTAGATATTGCCATTGCCTTATAAATCTAATAAAGATATGTTTACACAAATACATGCATTTATAATCATAGACTCAAAGTATTTTTTTACAAATGAAATGACATATGAATTACAAGCAAATCTCCAAATTTGAGATCTAAGAGGTTAATTAACACCCCTTAAGTATTAAGTGTTTATCCCCACATGTTTGTAGCTGAATGTTTATTTTTCTGCTTAGTTTACTCTAGCTTTGACAGTAATATTAGCCTATGTATACTAGAAACCAGGCAGTATGCCAAATGTTTTCGGTGAATTCTATCATTTAATTCTCCTCAGTTTGCTCTGATATTGTTATTAATGACCCTGTTTCACAGATAGGGAAGACGGATGCTTTAGGAAGTTAAGGAGTTTGCTCAAAGTCATACTTATATGAAGTAAGCGAGCTGAGACTTACACCTCATTGGTTGGATGTTAGAACCTATGCTCTTAGCACTAGGCTATTGGCCATACTGATACTGGTTTTCTTGGGCAAAGACAATATGAAGATGATCTTCTTCATAAATGCTGCACTGTCATTTCTCAGTAACAGCTGAAGAGTACAGCCTTTCATGTCATAGAGACTTGGTGTTTGATTTCAGTCTATCCCTTTTAAACTGTGTGACATCAAACAGTTTATTTATTCAGTTTGAGCTTCCCTTTCTTCATATACGAAATAGAGATGACAGCATCTACCTTCACAGCATCGTGAGGGTTACATTGCACAATCTGTTTGAGTCCTCCACCTCAGGTCTGGCACGTGGAAGTTACCCCGTGAACGGGTGCTCCTAATCCTTCCACTACCAGCAGCTGATACTTTCAGAAAGGAAAATGGCCCCCTCTTTGATGAATTGTCTTAATTCTTTTGCTTTAAGATAAAATGCTTGGCACATGCTAGGTACCAAGTGACTGAATGTGAATTGACTATTAACATACTGAATATGTTATGAAGAAAATAAATATAGCCACAAAGATATAAAGACTTAGGAAAAAATTCTTGAAATAGTCAACTGAAATTAAAACATTTTCCCAAGGTAATTTTCATTTTTTCCAATAAAAGTAAAATAACAACAACATAAAACAATTGATTTTCTTTCCCCCATTTCTCCTCTTTAAATTTCATATCTCTACATATAACCCTGGATCCTTTTAGTACTTCAATTTCTGGTTGAATTATGCTAATTTTCTCAGAGGGCTTTAATCCATGTGTAAAGCTGTATTTTTAACTAGCTATGTTTCACATATCTATTAGTATATTAGGTTCATTAACATATTAAGCTTGTTTTAGTAAAGCATAAATTTTTTGGTGCTTTACTTAGGTGTATTTTAGTATTTTATAAAATCAGTTTCTCAACTCCTAAATCCTTGAAATTCTTGATTTGTTAATATTTTCTTCTCGATGATGTTAAAATTATTAACAATTAGGTAGGCAAAGTTCAATTTCTAATGAATTTATTATCTACTTAATTCCTTATATTTTAATTAATGTAAGCAAATTAAAAGTACATTTTCTTTTTGTATACACAGTGAGCATGAGTGAGTATTATAACCCACTTTCTGTTTTATTGCCAGCTAGGGCTATTATCAGGGAGTTTATTGTGGACTTAGCTCTAACAATTAATTGTGCAACAGTAGCTGTCCTAGGAGTCAAATGATTAGGGAAAAAACAAACAGAATTAAACTCAATTATTCAAAATTCCAGTTATCCAAAATTAGCATATGTTCCACACTGTCTTGCCCATTAAAAATTCCTTTCTCTTCAAGGATTTAGTCATGCAGAGTAAAGCTCTACCTCCTTTTCACCAATAAACTTGAGTTCTAAAGCTGTCATTAAAATCCTGTATATTGGTTTAGTGCTTGGACCTTTGGATTCTTAAAAAAAAAAGAATTTTTTTTTAAATATATTGATTTTTGCCTCTGAGATTTTTGCCTTTGGAGTCAGTGAAAGTAATCTTATCAACAACGTTATGACACTGCTGAATGAGAGCTGTTAGGAGAGGGGGAAAGGACGGTGGATGTGTGGTCCTTGTAAGGTTTCAGGGGATATCGAGTTCTACCATCAGAGGCATCATGCTTTTTTTTCTCTATTAAAAAAAAAAATGGTTTAATAGCATTACTAAATACACAGCAGAAACACAACAGGCACTGTCAAAGTAAACTGAATAAATGCTCCCCCTGAAATCAATTGTCCTTGTGGATAGTACAGATCAGAATAGCAAAGACCTGTATAGTTTTTATCCTGTGCTAGCCCTTTATATATATTAAATCACTTAATCCTCAAAAAAAAAAAACCCTGTGAAGTTGTGATTGTAATTTTATTATTTTAATGTTGAAAAAAATGGAGGTACATCAAATGAAGAAATTTTCACAAAATCACACAGCTTGCTGGTGGTGGAGCTGGAATTTTAGCCTAAGCTTTTGGCCCTGTTGTGTCTCTGATGCTGTCCAATTGCTTTCTTTCTAAAATTCATATTAATAGTATTTATAAAATGTATATGTTTAAATGACTATGAATTTTTCCTAATGGAACATCTATACAGAATAAATAATTGGATTCATATTATTTGCCTTAAAACCACCTTCTAAAATCACAGGGATTAGTATTTTGGGTATCTGCATTGGTGACAAGGTGGGACACAAATTGATTAAATGGGATCGCTCTTGAAAGATTTTCAGCTTTAGTACAATTTTTTTTAAAGGTATAGGTGCTTAATAGACATTTCTCAGATAGACAGATGGACAGATGAGTGGACAAATGAGGCCTGCATAAGGAAACTGATTAAGTCATAATACCTTACTATTTACATATCAGTACATAACACTATTGTTAATGGTAGCTTTTAAAAATTATTGAAGTGATATTGGCAAGTGATGCTATCATCTTCTTAGGAAAAAAACTTATCCAAATCAGACTGATTAACTTTTAATTAAAAAATCTCTGACTTATAAAATTTTTTCTTCTAGAATAGGAATCAATCCAAAAATGTTCTGTGAAGTTTCTTCAGAGAAGATCTATGACTTCAGCATATTAATTGGCATTTTAAGTTGTGACCTTAAGGAAGGCCTAGACTGATTAGATGGCAAAAGTTACATTTCAGTCTAGTCTACCAGCTTTTCTAGTAGGCTGCTTTCGAACCAATCAGACTCTTGGTAGCAGTGTTGGGGCTGCATTTCATTTTTTGTTTGTTTGTTTGGTTGGTTGGTTGTTCAAACCTTCAGCTTGTTTTGAAATTTGGGAATTCAGAATGGCTTGACCTTGATTGGAGCATACCACACAGCTGGAACAGAATGGCTTGATATAACTGAATTTCCCATTAGGCATCAGGCTCATCTGGCCATCCCATGTGGATGAGGGCTTAATTTAAATTGCATGTTGCCTATTAGTTCACGTAAGCTTATAGGATTTCAATTTCTTAATTTTTAAACCTTGTCATTTTCTTATAGATGGAGTCCATATTCAATGCCTTAAGCCTCTCAAACTGGCTTCTTCCTCCCTGGTCTTTGGTCTAAAATCGTTAATTACTACAGAAGTGACAAAATCGTAAAAAGTCCTTATCTGATAGCTGCTGTGATCCTGGAAATATTTATGTGTTTTAATTGACAAGTGTACAACTCTGTATAATATAGATATATGTGTTTTACTTATACTGAAACTTTTATTTTTATCTTGAACCTATTATTTCTTCATCCCTGTAATTTTAAAACTGAAAAGAAATTTCTATATAACAATTTAGAAAGATCCTTTTATATACTTTCAAAAGATTTCCTTCCAGAAACCTTTCATGGTAGATAAAAGTCATTTTTAAAACCTATTCCCCATAAAAATGCTCTCCGAGAACAGGTAGATTATATTTCATATTAAACCAGGTGAGTCACAAAGAAAACTAATCAAATGGAATTCATAATGGAAATAAAAACTGAATTTACTATAACCCAGTAACAGAAGGATCCATTTCTTCATTTTTGGATCACATTTCCTGAGAGAACATAATTACTCTTAATTTTTAAGAAGATACCTTTATTAGTTTGAAAGGTTTTCATGTTCATTAAGTAGATTAGAAAGTTTTAGGAAAGAAAGAAAAACATGAAATAGAAAATGTCTTATTGACCTAATTGAACATTTTCAAATGCCACTGAGGATTTGCTGGTGTTTTTTAACACCTGTGTAATAATGTTGCCCTTTAAATGTAACTGGTTAAATTTTCAAAGCTGTGTTCTGGGATTTTGCCATTTGATGTCCATTAATATCAATTGGAATATGTGGCCAAATCCCTGTGTACCACTTTGAAATTTTATTCCTTAGTATTAATGATAGTCTTCTAACAGTGCAGTTAGAAATAAATTATTTATCTGCTTAGCTCAAATTTCCTTAACTCTCTAGGGTGAACTAAATAAGAAAAAAAAAAAAAAAAAAGGAATCCCAGTGTTACCACTTCAAAGTACATGCATATAAATAAGCCATCAGCTTAGTATGTATTGAACATATCTGTTATATTATGCAAATAGATATATGTCAATCCAAAAGATTTATTTAAATTACAGATGTCCTTTAAAATGCTTTTCTTTAACTTTTATTTTTACTCAGATTTCTTTTTAGTACAGCTAAAGATTTGTACATTTAAATGTGTATGTGGGTGTTGGTGTGGGTGTACATTCTTGTTATGCATTCTTCTGTCATTTACCTTCTCTACCTTATCAGACAGATGAAGAAGTCACAGATAAACACTTTGAAGTAGAAATAGGATCTTGATGTTCAGTTTCTAATTCACCCTAACTTACTGCCTTGTATTTCAGTGTCCATTATGGAATTCTGAAGTGTCAGCCTTGAACATTCTTGACTAAGAAACATTAATATCTAGAGGAGGATTTTAAGGTGTGGGAGCAATAGGAACAGATATTTCCAACAAACATTTTTGGTGTTAAATGCAAAGCATGAGTTACACATAAATTTAATATCATCAGAAATGGATATGAACAAGATAAAAAGAAATCCACTAATTTTTAAGGAAAATTCTTTGTGCTTCCTGAGGGTGAGTCCTTCCATAAATACATATTGATAATGCTGGTCTTGAAGATGCTTGTGGTGGTAGAGGTAATGATTAAAGTACTCACCACATGAGGCTGATTTTACCAGTTGCTTATTTGTGTTCTTGAGGCAATGTCAAATAGAACTATTTTTAGTTCAGAAAATACCTTTAAAGAACAATGACTTATGAATCTGCACCAGAAATACCAAATTATATTCCAGTGTGATGAAAGCATTAATTTACTTTGGATATGTTAACCCTTGAGAGTTGAAAGCATCTTTAATACAATATAATCATTTAAAAAATGACCCTCAAATGTTCTGTTCATCTACGAAGTTTTCATTATGATTAGGGAATAATATATTTGTAATGCCTGGTTGAGTGAAGTATAAAAATTAAGCACATACTCTTTAATTACTGAATTCGAGTAAATTGTCCTTACTTTGGTGGAAACCTAATGTATGAAAAATTCGATTAGGCTCACTATATTTCATCAAATTGCAAGTAATGCATGTAAAAAGCAATATGGAATCTGTAAGTTCGTCAGCACCTTGCTTGTTTTCACAGTATCTCTATTCACACCAGCTGCTTTATACTTAGTGGAAACATAACAGAGCTGTATGTCTATTTATGCACTGTATGTGATTGTTTTTCTTTTTCAAAATCTGCTGTTCCTTGTTCTTTTTAAAACAGATGCTTGAGAGTTCCATATAATCTTTTACACATTACTGTATATCAAATTGTATTATGTATGTATTTTATGCAGGAGTTCTGAAGTTGCTATATCCACTTGCATAACACGTTTGCTTGCAATAATAGCATCAAAATTCTTTAAATACACATCCATTTACAAATTAACATACTTTAAAACATGGCAATGTATATGTATCACACATACACACACGCATATCTTAAGTAACAATAAAGAAAATTGACTTTTGTCTAGTATAGCACACCATTGCATATAATGATTATAAGGCAGTATGTTTAAATGGTCAATATGCTAACCATTGATTATTCTCATTTTCTGTAGGCACAGCAATTAGACCCATTGCTTTGCGAGCTGTGACCTCTATTGCTCGTGCCTTGCCTGGATTTCCCATTTTGGCCACTGGTGGAATTGACTCAGCTGAGAGTGGTCTTCAGTTTCTCCACAGCGGAGCCTCGGTCCTCCAGGTAGTACCTGTATTTTCCCCTTCAAAAAGCTCCATCTAATACATCTAGTGTAAATTATGTGACAACAAATATATTCTTGTAGGATCTCCTGAGAAAGAGACAGTGTGGGATTAAAATGGCAGCTCTCATTAAGTTCCTATTATGAGTTGAGAACATACTTGAGGTTTATTTTCTGTCCTAGTTAGGGCTTACAAGCCCTCTATCTTGTAAAAATATATTTGCTTACCTCCCTGTTTCCAAAAGAAATGAAATTAGATAACAAAATGCCTACTCTAGAACTGGGAAGAAGAACAAATACATGAAGACATCTGGGTAAAAGTAAAATTTTGTTTGAGAAATAAAATTAAGTCATGGGTAAAGCCAATACACAAAACCTATGCCATAATGTACTGGGGGGATTACCAAATTTGACTGAACTTCCTGGCAGTCAAAGCAAGGAAATTATTGGTTTCATAGCTTTTGAAATATAGATATAAATTGATTATTCAACTTCTTGTGATACAGAGCTGAGAGATATTCTTCCAATACTGTCATAAAGGGATACTTTGAGATGTAGTACATTATACTCTTAATAGCATTCTTACCGATAATCTTTACTTATTACTTATATACTTGCTTCTTATTATGTTTCTCAACAAAGGCCCAGTACATTGCCTTGCCACATTATAGCATAAACATTTCTCTGAGGCCAGATATGCAGATTTGGATGGTCTGGCTTGACCCAGGGATAAACTTTTTCATATGATGACTAGACTATTACTTCCAAATGAAATATTTCAATGAAAATTATAACTGAAATTTAAAACTCAGTTAATGGGCTCAAGAGCAGAATGGAAAAAACAGAAGAAAGAATAAGTGAAGTAGAAGACAGAACAATAGGAATTAACCAATCTGAACAACACATAGGAAAAAGACTGAAAAAATGAGCAGAGCTTCAGAGATCTGTGAGACTATAACAAAAGATCAAACATTCAGAGGAGAGGTCACAGAAGGAAAAGATGACAAAGAAATAATGTTTGAAAACTTCCCAGCCTTTTCGCAAAAGAGAAAAATCCTATAGATTTAAGAAGTTGAATGAACCTCAAATATGATGTATCTAAAGAAATCCATACTGGGGCACCCAGTTGACTTAGTAGGTTAAGCTTCTGCCTTCAGCTCAGGTCATAATACTAGGGGCCTGAGATTGAGCCCCACTTGGGGCTCCCTGCTCAGCAGGGAGACTGGTTCTCCCTTTCCTTCTGCCTGCCACTCACCCTGCTTGTGCTCTCTCCTCTTACTTTCTTTCTCTCCATCAAATAAATAAAGTCTTAAAAAAAAAAAAAAAGAAATCCATACCAAAGCACATCATAGTCAAACTTCTGAAAACTAAAGATAAAAAAGGACCTTGGAAGCAAGAAAACACACACACACACACACACATTTTACCTGGAAGGAGCAAATAGTTTTAATGGAAATAGATTTCTCACCAGAAAGTGTAAAAGTCCAGGAAGTGGGACAATATTTTTCAATTGTTGAAGGAAAAGAACTATCAACCCAGAACCTTGTATCCTTCAGGAATGAAGGAGAAAGCAACACATTCTTGACTGAAGAAAAGCTAGAAGAATTTGTTGCCAGGAGACCAGAACTAAAAGAATGGCTAAAGGAAGTTCCTTAGAAAGGAAATGTTAAAGAAAGTATCTGGAGACATCAGGAAGGAAGGAATAAAGAACAGGGAACAACAACGTCAAGAAAAATCTGAAGATAAATCTAGGCTTGAATATCACCTGAATTTACATTCATGACCAAGGAGAAATGTAGGGACTGGAAGATATGAGTGGGTTGTGAGTAGGTCCCAGAAAAGATGCTTGCTCATTTCCCAACGTGATTTTTGGCAGGTCATAGATGGGGGTGAAGACTGTTAAGACTAACAAGTGTTGCTTTTAGCTCTGCTACAGATAGTCTTTATACACCTACCTGAGAGTGAAATAGTTTTATCATGCTTCACTTTATTGTACTTTATAGATATTGCATTTTTTACAAATTGAAGGTTTTTGAGGGTGCTTGGGTGGCTCATTGGTTAAGCGTCTGACTTCAGCTCAGGTCATAATACCAAGGTCCTAGGATTGAGCCCCATGTTGGGCTCCTTGCTCAGTGGAAAATCTGCTTCTCCCTCTGCTCCTTCCCCTGCTTGTGCATTTTTTCTCTCTCTCCTACTCTCTCTCAAATAAATAAATAAAATCTTTAAAAAACAACAACAACAACAACAATGAATTGAAGGTTTGTGGCAACACTGCCTCAGTCCACTGTCACCATTTTTCCAAAAACATTTGATCACTTTGTGTCTTTGTGGCACATTTTGGTAATTCTCACAGTATTTCATATTTTAAAAAGTATTATATCTGTTAGGATGATCTAGGATCAGTAATTATGACTTACTAAAAGCTTAGGTTATTAGCATTTATTAGTAATAATCTCTATAAATTAAAGTATGTACTTTTTAAGACATAATGCTATTGCATACTTAATACAGCATAGTATAAACACAACTTTTATATGCACTGAGAAACCAAAAACATTCATTTGACTTACTTTAATGCATTATTTGCTTTATCGTGGTGGTCTGGAACCGAATCCACAATATCTTTGAAGTTTGCCTGTGCTTTGATCGACATTTCGTGTGACTTGGAGGATGAAAGGAATGTAGCCAGTCACATGACTAGTGCTGGAGCTGGAGCTCAAACAGCAGCAGGTTTCACAACTGTGAAGCCAGTGCTCTTCCAATGGCTCATGTTGCCTGTCCCCTCCTAGAACCTCTAAGGTGAGAATATCAGCAATAGGTAGATCTTCCCTACCTACTCAAGGCTTGCATATTCAGGCTACAGCTTCTTCCTTACAGAAAGGGTGCAAAGAAGAGAAGAAATGTGAAAACATAAAAAATAAGTCAACATGCGTTCCAAGAAGAGGTGTACTTAGTGTGTGGACCATAGTATGTGAATATATGTAGAATACCATGTGTCCTTATAGAAATGTGTATGTGTGGTTAAAATAATCATTCATGTTGTGGTTTCTGCTTAGCCCCATTTTGGATCAAGAAGTAGAGAATCACTCAAAGTTCCTTAAGAAAATGTAGTCAGTTGTATTCTCTGAATCAGGGGACCCTGGAACAAGAACTTTAAAAACCGGTGGGGCAGTTCTCAGGAGAAATCTCCTCCATCTCTCTTTTATGGTCCATGTGATTTCTCCCTCAGAGGAATCTAGAGTTCCATTCACTCCTTCTCTCTTCATAGCTTCCTCCTTGCTTCTGCCTCCTCTCAATTTCTGCCTGCCACATGACACCTGGGCCCCCTCTACATGGTGGTTTTCAGCTCCAACTTCCAAGTGAAATGCTTCATAGGCTTAATATCTCTTAGCTCAGATTTCAAAAGAGGAAATTTGTTTTGTTCAATTATCTTTTCATGCCAGGCCCCATCTTTAAACACTAGTCATCCAGTGTATTGACTGCTTGGTAGATAGCAGAAACACACTAAGTATTTGTTGAATGAATTTGTTAAATGAATGTGTTGGAGTTGAGCTTTTGTTTGTTTGTTTGTTTGTTTGTTTGTTTGTTAAAACCTGATTGTGAAGAGGAAATGAAAGGGTTAACGTGGTCTAGGTGGTGGTTGCCAAAGGACTTGCCCTTCTGTTCCAGCTAGGAACTGCAGGGAGACTTTCCAGCTGTGTAAGATACTGGTTCCCAAATGATATGGTTAAAAATGTGAAGTTCCACACATAGGCTTCTACTGGTAGAAGATTACAGATTATGCATCAATTCCACACCATTAGCTTGAGTCAGAGTTTTATTTAGCCGGAACATATTTTTAGACCAATTTTAACTGAAGTCTGAACTGAACTAAAATCAGTATTAAGATACACTTGGGATGATTATGAGAGGGGAAAACCCTTGAATTTAGAATTCTGGCTTCCCATTTAAATGAGGTGGAGAATGTGCAGTATTTTTGTGTCTCTTCCATAGTAACCGAATTTCACCCCATTCTGTTCCCTTGGCCTTTTTAGTCCTGGGTTAATCTAGCCTTTCATTTTCTATGCTTCTGGGCTGCTGAATATTATTAGAGAAATTCAGGTAACTCTGCCAATTGGATTTACTGCAAATTCACAGTGTTTAATGTCAGCTGGGCCTTGGGTGCTAGTCAGCATCTGTTTTTATTTATCTTTATAAAAAAAGAAAATCCACATCAGATTCTCCCCAGTAGTTACTTCATATTTTTTTCATATACCTCAAGGTAGATTACCCTCCATCATCACCCTCTGTTTCTCTGATACCATTTGTTTTCTGGCTCTTATCACCCAATTCTATACCCTTCTCTGGTTCTATAATATTTCTCTTGAAGAGCTCATCCACTTATATATCTTTGGGTGGAGTACTGTCAAATCTACCTTTCCAATTATTTCCAATCAGAAGTAAAGTACATACTGACAAAATGCATTTTTGCAAGATATGATCAGACAAATGAAATGTATTTAAGTATTAGGGTGGCACTGATACATTGGGGTGTAGAAAGAGATGTAGTGGGTACAGAAATAGTGACATAAATATTTTGATCCTGATCTTCTTCATACATAGACTGCGTAAATAGGTGAGTTCACTCTTGGAATAAGGATTTAGTCAGTAGTTTCAAATGCCATTTTAAATGAGTCAGACCTTCTATGTGACTTTAGAGAAAGTACTGACATTTCAAAATGGAAAGCTAAAATATTTTCATAGTTGGGTAAGTGCGATAGAACATGCCTTTTTTGTTAATCATAATGCATCACAGAGAATCAGACATACATTTTTTCATTCAAAAAGTATTTATTGAGGACCTACTACATGCCTGGTATTGTTTTAGGAATTTGGAATTCTTCTGGGAATAGAACAGGCAAAAGTCCATTCATTACCTCTGGGGCTTACAATTTAGTGTGGGAAGAAACATAGTATATAATAAATGTGAACTGTAAGTATATTTGGTATGTAAGATGGTAAGTGCTATGAAAGAAAAGATGCCTTATTGAAAAGGTAGCACTTATATGAATAATTGGGGATGGTGAATCAGGGAAGGAAAATAGTTACGTCGTAGCATCACTTGCTTAAATTTTTAATTGAGAGCTATCTGAAATATAAAAATTACAAAATATTGGAGGTCACCTTGCAGTTTATAGATAGAAATGCCTTTTATGGTTTCAGGTTGCATTTAACGGGTAATTTTTGAAGTCTTCTTGCCATTTCTAGGAATGTATCATTTCTCTGTGGCACTGTTTATTTCTATTATCTTACTCTGTAACTTGCTTTGACAAGGATGTTAACATTTCAGGCTGAAACATCCAATAACTCTCCCTTCAAAATGCTTCAGTGGATGTTGAAAAGAAAAACTAAGGAATTAGTTAGAGAGTAATTTTGGTTCCAGATCATTTCCCTAGTACATTTTTGGAGTGAAAATGACTATTACAACAGAACCAGATATAGTACTGTGGCCAAGAAATAAGGTTCAAAACCAATTATAGGTTTGTGTTCTTGTGTAACTGCTCTTATAACTTTGTCAGTCAACTAAACTGACTTCTAATTTATTTATGCAAACTCCAGTGTATTTGAAATATGATTTTTGTTCTTACTTGATAGGCTTTCATTAGTTAGAATATGAAATTTAGAGCTCTAAAAAGGACAGATGAAAATTATTAGTAAATTTCAACTACTGAAATTTATAAATACCTCCTTGGTAAATTATGTTCTCAAACTCTTTGTGGACTCTTAAGGTCTTAAAAATCTTTTGGGGGTTACTCTGAGGAAAAGAAGTTGACTTCCGGCTGCCAATTGTTTATTCATGAAGAGGATAGCAAATAAATAACTTGTATGATTGCCCTTTAACATAGTTTGAAGAGAGGACTTTAATAAATTAAAACTGGGGGTTTTTTTGTTGTTGTTATTTTTTTTACAGTTAATTTTAGTTTTTTGAGTCCCAGACCTATTTTCCTGGTGAGCCCAAATCTCTTTCCTCTGATTTAAGTACTAGATTGAAGTTTCTGTTAATGAAAAAACTACATAGAGATTTTCTGTTGCAAACAAACCCCAGACTGAGTCAGTTGCTTTTAGGGAAAGGTTTCATCACAAAATGTTCAATCTCCTCTGTTGGATATAGATAGAGAATATAAGAACGACACTACCCTTTTTTTTTTCACTGAATGACTTTGGGAGTCTGTAGTTTAATTTAATGATATTGCCATTACAATTTAATCTGTCAAGGACTTTGATTCAGGACATCACAAATTATAGAAAGCCATCCGTTCATTCATGTACAATTATGACCTGTGCCTTCACTGAGATTGTACAGGTGGGTATTCTTAATCCCATTTCTTTTGTTGGGGTATGTCACTGAACTTAATAGAAAATCCTGAAATACAACAGGAAGCTCAGTGGGCATTTACTGTGAAGAGTCACAGTCATGTGATAGGCACTCACTAAACATGGATGACCAAATCAATCCTTAACAATAATCAAGCTGCTTTAATGGAACTAGTCCAAGATAAATTTTTTTTAATGTGGAATTTTTAATGTGACCAGGTAATGTATTATTTTACTAAAACTAGGGAAAAAGAAGTAATTGAAGCAGATAATGACACTGTTTCCTCACGAGAGCAGATTCATTACCGCCATTTTCTTGTGGTCATAACACCCAGGAAGACTTTGGTGCTTCAGCTCTATTGATGGGGGGTTCTTGAGGTGATAAAAATTTAGCACACTATACTCTTAAATTTTATTGGGTAGGTGGGCAAGAGTTATTCAATGATTTCCTATTTTTTTCTTCCACATTCATGCACTTTAAAGTCAGGGTGTGATATGTGAAGGAAGAATAGTTGATGCCATTCAAAGTTATTTTAAATGGCATTGGAACTGTTTCACATATTAGAAAAATAGACATATTTTTCTTTCCACTATGCAGTTTCTTGTTTCCTAGCTTTAATGAGTATTGCATGTGCAATTTTAAGAACAATATGCAAGTGGACATTAAAAAAATTAGGAACTCTGTATCCTCAGAGTAATATATAAGAAAAAATATGCTCTTAGTATCCCTTCAGTGAAATTCCAATTACCGTGTCAATTATTACATTAATTTAAATTACTTTAATGGATGGTTACTTTTAATGGAAGAGGTTTTAATTTTTGAAAAGCATCCTGATTTCAGTGCAACAATGTTGTTTATAAGCAAATAAAGGAAATTAAATGGAAACCTGTTAGGCCTTTGAATGATTATACACTCTCCACTGGATAGAAAGATTAATATCTAAATTCAATGAAAATTAATTGAAATCAAGTCTAGTTTTTTTGAAAAACAGTTTTGCCATAAGAAAAAGTAATAGTAACACACAGTGACTGTTTTTTGTGAGAAAATAACCATGTGTTAACCAAGATGTTTGCAGATATAGCCATATGAAATTTCTAATCTTGTGTAAACTTCTTTGGCTAAAGTTTTTTTCCTGACTGACTCGATCCTTCATGTTGTCTGCCCCCTTATGCACTGTATGCAAAGATATAGTAAACTACTAGTTACATTTCTTCATCAAAAAAAAACTTCATATTCCTGACCAAAGTTTTAAACTGCTATTTATCCTTTTGTGAGTTAAAAAAAAAAAAATCCCAGTTGTATAGATATTCTTATGTTACATATTATTTTCCAAACATTATGTTTTCTTTGTTGCTTTTCTTTCAACCTTTCAAATTTATCAGTATCATTTGAAATGAGTTGTGATTGGATGTAACTGATTTTTTAATAACCATCCCATAGCTTGTCCATCCAGATGACTGTTAGAAATAGTCATTTTGGGAGGTAATGTATTTTGAATACCATTGGTAACTACTCTTCATACTTTGAGAGTGGATTTGATTTCCTGTAGACAAAACTAAAGACAGCCAAGTTGAGTGAACAAAGTTGGCTTTTGAATTGAGAGATACAAAGTCATGGGTCTCTTTTTCTGGCAATTAATAAACGGTTCAAAGAGAGGTGTTACAAAATTCTAAGCAATGCCAACATCTACCAAGGTGATTATTTTGAAAAAGCCACACTCAATTGGATATGTATTATTGTATATTTGTTAAAAAATCTACTTCAATATTGTATAGACTCTCTACTAAGTTAGGGTTCAGAATTCAGACTGTATAAAGATCTAGAAAGATCTACGCTATAGCAAGTTTATGGTAAAGAATATTAATGATCTAATGAATATTACCTTCTGTTTTTGAAAAAGTCTCTTCCAGTTATTAATTCATTTGACTCTTACAAAGCTGTAGGCCTATCAGTAAGCATTTTAAACCCCATTTTACACATTTGCAAGTTGGCAATTTCCTTGAGTTTATTTCATCATTTAGCTAACTCAGTAGGATTAGAAACCATGTTTCCTGATTTCTGCTCCATCATTTGTCTCTGCATCCCCTACCATCCATGTTACTGTGCTTAAGAAACATGCTAGCAGAGTAAAAGAGAAATTCATCATAAACATGTGAATGCTCACTCTGTCCTTGACTTATTAACAGATGATTCATTCTCAATCCTTATACTACTCCTGTGTAGAGTTTACCCCAATCTTACATTTTACAGGCGAACTCTTTGTTCTTTGTTAAATAATTGTTTTCATCATGATAAGTGTAGTCTTTAATCCCCATCACCCATTTCACTCATTCCCCCCACTCCCCCCACCCCGATAACCATAAGTTTGTTCTCTGTAGTTAAAAGTCTGTTTTTTGGTTTGTCTTTCTCTCTTTTTCCTTTGCTCACTTGTTTTGTTTCTTAAATTCCATATATGAGTGAAATCATATGGCATTTGTCTTTCTCTGACTGACATTTTGCTTAACATTATACTCTCTAGTTCTACCCATGGGTTGCAGATGGCCAGATTTCATCTTTTTATGGCTGAATAATATCCCATTGTATGTATATACCTCTTCTTAATCCATTCATCTATTGATGGACACTTGGGCTGCTTCCCTGGTTTGGTTATTATAAAAAATGCTGCAATAAACAAAGGGATGCATGTATCCCTTTGAATTAGTGTTTTTTTGTATTTTGAGGTAAATACCCAGTAGTGTAATTACTGGATCATAGAGTAGCTCCATTTTTAATTTTTTGAGTAATGTCCGTACTGTTTTCCACAGTGGCTGCCCAGTTTGCATTCCAACCAACACTGCAAGAGGGTTCTTTTTTCTCCACATCGTTACCAACATTTGTTTCTTACATTTTTGATTTTAGCAATTCTGACAGCTGTGAGGTGACATCTCACTGTAGTTTGTTTTTTATTTTAATTCCAGATAGTTAACATAAACTCTTATATTAGTTTCAGAATACAGTATGGTGATTCAGAAATTCCATATTCTTTTTGTAGTTTTAATTTGCATTTCCCTGATGATGAGTGATGTTGAACATCTTTTCATGGTCTGTTCTCCATCTCTATGTCTTCTTTGGAGAAATAGATTTCATGTCTTCACGTTTTTTACTGGGTTATTTGTTTTTTTGGATTTTGAGTTGTATCAATTCTTTATATATTTTGAATACTAATGGATATGTCATTTGCAAGTGTCTTTTCCCTTCAGTAGGTTGTCTTTTAGTTTTATTGATTGTTTTCTTCACTGTGTGGAAACTTTTTATTTTGATGTAATCCCAATAGTTTATTTTTGCTTGCATTTCCCTTGCCTCAGGAGACATAGTTAGAAAAATGTTGCTATGACCAATGTCAGAGAAATTACTGCCAGTGTTCTGCTTAAGGATTTTTATAGTTGCAGGTCCCACATTTACTCTTTGCTAAATAATTTATCTCTGAATCCTTCAGAATCCTTTGAATTCTGATAAATTTCCACATGCTGAGCAAAGGACATTCTCAGTTTTCTAAAGACTGGGAACCCAGGAGTTTCTGCGTTCTGTTTTGGGACAATCTAAAAATCCACATTCTTAAATAACATGAAATATGGAGGCAGAGTAACTTACAAAGTAGATTCAGCACAAGCAAATGATATATGCATGACTGTATGCAATATGAGATGGCAAAGTTGATTAATGACAAATATAAGAGTAATCCTAGGGTGTAGAAACATAATTATAAGCTTAAAATGGGGATGACCATGGAAGAGAGAAAATTTTGTGGAAAAATTTTAGAGGGGTTTACTTAACAATAAGGCCAATACAAACAGCACAGTGATATAGCTTCCCCCCAAAAGCTTATATGAACTTGGTTGCATCTGAAATAGGATATCTAGACTAGAAAAAGGTAAGTGATGTCCCCATAGAACTCTCTTCAGCTGACATCTTCATTCATCACATGATGGGTACCCACAATTTGCCAGGCATGGTTTTAGCCATGAAAAAATCAAGGATGTTCTCAGACAACGGAGAATGCTCTCAGCAACCTCACATGCTGTAACCTTCTTCCAAGGGTGATAAGATAATCAAGTCCAGGGGCTCCTGGGTGCCTCAGTGGGTTAAAGCCTCTGCCTTTGGCTCAGGTCATAATCCCAGGGTCCTGGGATCGAGCCCCGCATCGGGCTCTCTGCTCAGCAGGGAGCCTGCTTCCCTTCTTCTCTCTGTCTGCCTCTGCCTGTTTGTGATCTCTGTCTGCCAAATAAATAAATAAAATATTTTTAAAAAAAGATAATCAAAAGTCTGGGGAACAGTGTCCTTCTGGCAAAAGGAAGAGCAAGAACATACATACAAAGTTCGTATGATGTTAGGGTGAAAGCAGTTTTGCCCTGTTTCAGGACTGGCAAGGGGCACAGCAGATTTAAGGATGGTAGGAGATAAAGGTGCATAGGCTGTGGTGAATCTCATAGGGCATTGTAGGCCATGATATTTAGATGATTTTTTATGTTTAATGGAAAACTATTGAAGAGTGACAGTCTTTATGATCCCACAGGCTGACACCACACCCCTTTTCCCTCTATCTCCTCAGATCCAGGAGCAAATAAATGCCCAATGGGCCCTTTCCACATTGTACTTCCATGGTATTTTGTTCACTTCCTAAGGAATGGTTTTTATCTTCCCAAGATTTCAGTTCCCTCTTCTAAGAATACTGGCAGCCTCTTTCATCCTTGGTTAGTTGCCCTGCAGATAGTTTTTTTGATTATTCCCAAGGACAGTGGTCCCCCAAATGTGACTTTATCAATACAAACCAATCGCTTCTAGAGGAAACTTATCTCAGAGTTCCTGTTTTGTTAATGGTAGAACATCATCATCAACTTTCTACACAAAAAGACTATTAAATATTAATCTAAAAATCAGACCAACACAAATCCATTTCTAGAAATGTTCAGTTCTGTCATATACTTCATATGTATGAATTTTTTCCACAAGGATTCAGATTAGAATAGATTTTCTGTGCCATTCTGAGTTTTCTCTTGCAAGAAAAGAATAAAAATCCAGGCCACGAAAAGACATTTCACAGTTGATTCCTCATAAATACCTACCTCCCTACGAGTTTCTAATCATGACTTTCAATTTTGTGCCCCACTATTTTGCTTTATAGGTACTGTCCCACTTCCTTATCACTTTTCTTAGTTTCATTTTTGAAATGACACTGAATTATTAGCTTATTATAATAATGATGTTCCTGAGTTATGGCCACTCTTCTTTTTAAATGACTCTGTCTGCCTTATACTTACTATACTTATTTTAATGGGAACAAAACAGATTTAGATATTTTTCCAAGCTATTTTAAGACTGGTTCCTTTGAATTTTGAATACATTTTTATGTTTGGGATCCCAGCGGTTTTGTTTGTTTGTTTTTTTATAATCATAACAAACCAAACCTTAAAAACTTTTATCCTTCTGACACCTACATACATGTGTGTCCAAGGTTCATGTAAATATTATAGTAAGCCTCATGCTTGGTCATAATCCCCACAATATATTCACAGCAAACTAGGTTCCCTGGAGTTACTTTCTTCTGGAAAGATCCAGACATCATTTTAGTTGTAGTGCATTCTGATTTTACTCTAGTTTTCCTCTTTTTCTTCCTGTTTAGATACTCCTGATTTTCTTCCTAGCTCATTTCTAGTGGAGAGATTTTGTTCTGATTTCTAACCATCTTCAAAGATTAGAAACTGTGAAGGTTAATTTGTTCGCTTTCTGATCTTGATGTGGGATGTGTCTAGGGCTGTGAGAGAGTAGAACTGAGAAGGGAGGGAGACCCTGCTAGAAATAGCTGCACCACAGAATGCCTGGGGCTCTGAACCACACCGGTAACTGATCTCTTGAGAAGGACTTGAGAAAGGCTAGTGGTATCTCTTCTTACTAAGGTACAATGGAAGCTCACTAGTCTGCCATATCATAGCCTAATTCACAGCTTTGGTTTTGCTGATCTTGCAACCTGAGGTTCTCAACTTCCTTGTTCTTACACTTTTCTTTAATAAACCCTATTGTTGGTTCCTAGCATTTTTCAAAAACCTCAGTTCTTTCTAGTTTTGAATATTCTCAACAGTATTGTGTGCCATTCTTATATATCCAGATGTGGTTGTATTGCCATGTATAGCGTAGTCGTTAAGAAGAGGAACTCTGAAATTCTGCCAGTCCTTTGCTCAACTGCCAGCCCCACCATTTAATGGCTCGATAAGTTTGAACTAATTATTTAGTTTCTGTAAATTTTTGTGTATTCATCTATAAAATGGAAGTTATGATAGCTATCTCATTGGGTTGTTACAAGGAGGAAGTGATATTTAATATGTTAAAGGGAATACCACAAGTGAGAGTCCTAGTACTGGAGTGTCCCCTTGCTCCAGCCTCCCTGGCTCAGCTGCTTTCTCGCCGTCCATCAATGCCTGACACAGCAGGGAGACGTCAGCACCCTGGTTCAGCTCTCAAGGTTCACTGTGAAATGAATATCAACGGTGATTGTCTCTGTCTCTAATTATAAACTCCTAGAAAAAAAGAATAATAGGATTATGTAATTTCAGTCAGGCAATTGACATTTATTAAGGGCTTCTTTGGTGCAGATGATAATGATTTACTGAAAAATAAAGAATAAGCAAACAATTTGAGTGCACATTTATGTTTGCAGTATTAATTGTGAGTCTTGATGCAAATAATGATTGTGAAAGAAATTATAGTAAAATATCAAAGTCCTTACAGGCCTAAAAACATTTTAGGAAGACTTTTGTTAGAAATCACAACTCTGTCTCTGTTTAGTTTCGAAAATCAGTGATAAATTTAAGGTTTATGAGAAGTTGTAAAGGCAGTTACTGTCAGGAAATCTCTTTAGTTCAATGACTCCTAACTCCCAATTCAGAAACCAGCCTTAGGCCAGATGACCTGTCTAGCCTAGGAATATAATCAAGTTTAACATTGAAAAACAAGCTTATGATTAGTTCCCGCAGATAGAATTAATATCACTTAAGAGTTTGACACAACATGAGGAAAGATAAACTTTGTCAGAAATATTCTGTGCAGATAAATATTTACTGGATTGTTGCATCTTCCTTTCACACTTACACTCTTTAAAAAAATCTTTAGGGGCACCTGGGTGGCACAGTTCATTAAGTGTCTGCCTTAGGCTCAGGTCATGATCTCAGGATCCTGGAATCAAGCCCTGTGTTGTGCTCCCTGCTCAGTGGGGAGTCTGCTTCTCCCTCGCTGCCTCTCCCCCCCCCCCCTGCCTTGTGTGTGCCTATGTGCATGTGTACTGCTCTTTCTCTCTCTCAAATAATGAATAAAATATTTTAAAAAATCATCTCTGAAACAAGCTGTTTATTTATATGTGAAAAGTTTGTTCTAGGAAAGAAAATCTTACCATCATTGCTCCTGAAGAAAATGCTTTTAGGGGAAATTTTGAATGTTTTGTTGCAGACTACTCAACAAATTACTATTTCAGATAGAGGACCAAATGGTTCTCTGTTTTATCTAAGTGGAAAAAAATCATTCAAGAACTTGGCTCTCTAGAAATACATATCTGTGCATCATGTATGTATTTTATGGCATCAAAGTTATAGTTCAGTAGATTTCTAAAAGGCTTTTGAGACAGAGACATGAATTTTTACAGATTCTAATTACAAGTTAGAAGTCATCTCACTGTGGGAAATTAAAAATGGAGATAATTAGGGAAAATTCCAGTTGAAAGAAAAATGCATTATGGAAAAAGCAATAAAAGCACAAAAAATAGGAAAGTAAAATCCCTTTTCAGTAGCTTCTATGATTCAATTGTAGATCAATAGTGTGTAGTTAATGCATTACCAGGAGAGCATTAATTTGCAATTACCACAGGTGATCTGATCCTCTGTGTTCTGTCCATTGACACAAATGACCTTTTGTTGAAAGAGATTCTGCAGTCATTATTTTAAATAGAGCAACAGAAAAGCAAAAGGAAAGTATAGGTCACTTTCAGGCATAAGTGTCTTACATTACACAAAGTGGAAACCTTAGTAGTGTAGCCCCGAATAGTCACGTTATGGAGTATAATGAGCTTGAGCACAGATATGTCTGTTTGCATACAGGAGGGATATAACATGTACTGTATGGTGGTGGGTAAATATGATTCAAGGCAAAGCTACAAATGCCCTGAATTAAGTATAAAATAAAGTAGACCTTTGATAAACCTCTACAAATAAGGGAAGATTGAGAGAAGTTGGTTCAATGAAATGGGTGTTTTGTAATGCTTTGTTTCGAAGCAAGCTGGGTCGCCTTGGAGGTGGAGAGTCTGATGCCCCAACAATGACACATTCTTGAAAGAAAGCAGACCTCGGCTCTCTAGAGACCATATTCCAATCATAAACAATGTGGCAGGAACCCCCGTGGCCCTGTCCAGAGTCTGCTACACAAGCAGGGAATTGCCAGCTAGGTACAGGAAGCCTGACAGGACTGCATCTTACTGATACATGCTTCAACACAAATGAAAATGCATCAAGTTGCTTGGAGGGGCAATGCTGCTCTTTAAATCTGTGACCTCGGCTTTATGAGATATGTGACCTTTGTATACTTCAGGTTTCTTTTCTGAAAATTAGGGTTTCATAGGATAGTTGTGAGGATTAAATGTTATCACCTATAAAGCATTTCAAACAGTACCTGTAACACAGTGCCCAGAGATGTTAGATATTAATTATCATCATCATCATCATCATCATCATCATCATCATCATCCGCTAGGATTTTTATTCACTGACATAGAATTTTCAAACAAAATTTACACCCCCCTATTCTAGCTTTGGACTAGCATGTGTTTTGGCTCACGCTGACTGAAACCAGAACCCAAGGAAAGGGCTGAGTGGTAATGTTTTGTTGGAAGGTAAAATCAGTAAAGTCTGCCATAGCTAGAGTAAGAGGAAATAGAAGAGACAGACAAAGATGGGATTTGAATACAAGGTCATGCATTACTGGATAGTCCACTGCTTCACAAGCTGCAAGAAAGCCAGTTAGTTGGCCACGTGGTACATCTCCGGTGAGACTAGATAGAAAATAGTGCCTCAGGATGATGCATTACAGGAAAAGGGAAAGAAAATTTATCCACCATTACTTTCAGCCTTCCTTCTCCCATTGGTTTGAGTTCATCCTTCTGGATCTGATTATCCTGCTCCCACAACCTGCTGTGTGGCTCATTCTGGCGCTTCATACAGGATCCAGATCTTTTCTATGTGTCTGGTTATCTAGCCTTTAGATTCATAATGACAGATAACTTATTATCTTATAAGTTACCTAGTTAAAATTATAGGTAAATTCTGTCTCATACTGTGAAAAACCTACCTCCAGATATCTTTTATCCATTGTCCCTACTTCTTTTTAAAGCTAGAGAGAAGAATATATCCATGTTATTTTTATAAAAGCATAGAATTTCAGAAATGAATAAAACCTTGTTAGTAGAGAGTTAAATATTATATTTATATTATCCTTATTATCTGTGTTTATGACTATTCGTAGTAACCAGGTAAGTGAAAATACCAGCAATTTTATAATAATTTTATAATAATATTATTCTTAGTATGCTACAACCTAGGTTGCTTCATTCCCAGAATGAGACAGAAGTCTAAGAAGGTGAGTGATCTCAAAAATTGGCTTGTGATAGAGAATTAAATGGGTACCCCAGGACTTCCTGAAACCTGGAGAAATTAGGACAACAATGACCTCAACATATAGAAGGGAGCCCTGTGTGTATCTGAAAATTCAGGAGAAGTGCTCTGAGAAGCTTTCATAATGTTCTTTAAATACTGAATAGCATGTAGGCAAAACATCTTTTAAAGTTATTAATCAGAAGTATATCTGACAAGCAGGTGGGACTTGTGCCTCTCTAGAGAAGTATCTAAAGTGGTCATTGTGGTGATTTGAGAAGGGGGTATGCTATCCTTTGGCTGCCTCTCCATTCATTCCTTGGTCAGAAGCAGCAGTGATCCATTAATCATCCAAATAAGCAAAAGGAAAAAGAGACTAAGAAACAAATAAACGGAGTGAAGAAAAAAGGGAGAAAGAAGGTCCTTACTTGTCAAGCAATTGAGAACAGAATGAAACTTTATAAGGGAAAACGACTTGTTTATAGCAGCTTTCAGTTTTTTCATGGACAGATACATTTTATTAATAAATGAAATCACTATTTATTTATTTTTTTTTAAGATTTTATTTATTTATTTGACAGATAGGGATCACAAGTAGGCAGAGAGTCAGGCAGAGAGAGAGGAGAGAAGCAGGCTCCCTGCCGAGCAGAGAGCGCAATGTGGGGCTTGATCCCAGGACCCTGGGATCATGACCTGAGCTGAAGGCAGAGGCTTTAACCCACTGAGCCACCCAGGTGCCCCTGAAATCACTATTTAAATCAGTCTAATTCCCATTTTTAACTGAAGTTGCCTTGTAGGTCATTCTGGCCAGTTGGAATATTACCCATTCTAATTATTTGTGGGATCTGTAGTTTTTTATAATAGATTTTTATAGATTTTGTAGATTTTTATAGCATCTGGCATTCTAGTGCCTGGACGCCTAGTGTCTGGACACCAAGTGATACCTAGCTTAGTCCAACACATATATGGAACTGATAATTAAGAAAATATACTTTTTCTCAAAGCTAAAATGTAATCCAGATCCAGGCTACAAGTACATTATAACTTTGCAAATGATAATGCCAAAACTGTTATAATGGCTAATGCTTACATAGAATCTACTACAGGCCAGGTACTGTGTAAGCTAATAATTATATTTGTTTATTTATCCTCCATTAATCCTATAAGAAAGATATTAGTATTGCCCCTCTTCTGTAGCCAAGAATGTTAAATTATAAGATGATAAATGGCAAAGCTGTGATCTAAACTCAGACAGTTTGGCCTAGCATCTGATTTTAACCACTATACTGACATTTTGCCCACTAGAATGACTATTATCAACAGACAGACAGTGATAAGTGCTGGTGAGGATGGGGAGAGACTGGAATCCTTTTGTGTTGCTTGTGGAATTGCAAAGTGATACAACTACTTTGGAAAACAGTTTGGCAGTTCCTTAAGAAGTTAAACATAAATTTACCATACAATCCAGAAATTTCATCCCTGGGTATCTACCCAAGATAAGTAAAAACATGTCCACAAAAAGTCTTGAACACAGTCATGCAATATTGTTCCTAATACCCCAAACTGAAGACAATACAGATCCCCATCAGCTGATGAGTGGATAAACAAAATATGGCACATGTAGTTCATACATACAATGTGACAGTATTCAGCAATAAAATGGACTGTTACCATAATAACATAGATTGCCTTAGCATGTGTAAAAAAACATGATGCTAAGTGAAAACAAGCAGATACAAAATACTAATATTTGTATTGTATAATTCCATTTATATGAAGTGATGAGAAGTGGCAAATCTAGAAAGACAGAAGACAGATCAATAGTTGCCTGCAACTTGGAGTCTGAAAGAGTGGCCGTAAAAGGCACAGGGATCTTTGGGGTGATAGTGATATTTTATTTTTTTTTAATATTTTATTTATTTGAGAGGGCAGAGATAGTGAGAGAGAGCACAAGCAGGAAGAAGGAAAAGAAGCAGACTCCCTGCTGAGCAGGGAGCCTGATGTGGGGCTCAGTCCCAGGACCATGGGATCTTGACCTGAGCTGAAGGTAGATGCTTAACCAACTGAGCCACCCAGGTGCCCCAATGGAAATATTTTAAACAGGGTTGTGGTGGTCATTTCACAACTCTATATATTTACTAAAAATCATTGACTTGCATACTTATAATAGATAAATTTTATGGTATTAAATTATGTCTTAATAATGCTGCTTTTAAAAAACCCACATAATTAGAGATAGCTTATGTACTGCATGTAACAAAATTATTTAATATGAAGGTTTGAAATTTGGATTGAGGGATTCATAGTGAAAAACCTGAAGGGTAATGGTGCTTAACAGTTGTTTCTTTTTTTTTTTTTTTTAATCTGTCTCTTCAATTTTACTTGAAAATGACATAATACCTTTTATAAGGATCCATTAATATTTATAGTATTATTAGTATCTCAAATGTAATCAAATTAAATAAATGTTTATGAACCCTGCCTAATTTAAAAGTAAGCACATTCAAATAAGTCTGCCTGATTAAGGCATCCTTGGTAGAGGCCTTCCTGGATTTCAAATGTGTTTTATGCATTTAAGTATTAAAATTAGACTATTTTCTTACAAATAAACATTGATCATACTTGGTATACATGCTTATATCTGATATAAGTATTTTAATTTTTAAAATTACATATCATTTAGGAAGAATTAAATAGACCAGAGGGAGATTGGCTTTGATGGTATCAACAACTAACATCTGTTGAGAACTTCATTCATGAGGTTCAATATTATCAAGCCGTATTATGTAATGGTCATAATGTCCATTTACTATTGCATTAATGGTTATTGAGTGTCTAATAGATACAGGCACAATAGTGAGAAGCAAACATGTAAGAAAAATGTCAAATAGTGATAAGTGCTATGCAGAGAATGTAAATTAGCAAATGTGTTAGTGACTGGCTGGCTGGAGAAGTTCTTTGGAGAGGTGATATTTAAGCAGGGAACTGTATAAGATTCACCCAGCCAAATGAAAATAGGGAAAAGAGCATTACAGGCAGACAGGGAAAAACCCTGACCGAAAAAACGAAGGCATGAATGGTAAAATAAAAGGCATGCCTTTGGGGGAGGGGGGACATGCTCAGAAAAGGCCATTGTGGCTACAGCAGAGTGGGGTGAGTAAGAGAGGTAAGCAGGGACCAGATCATGCAGTGCTTTATACCAGGTGTTCCTATTTTCTTTCAAAGCAAGGTAAGACATTATTGGTTTTAAGCAGTGGTGAGATATCATCTAATTTATATTTTAAAATAATCATTCTAGCTGTCGTATGGTTAATGAATCCAGGGATGGCTGATAGTAAAAGACGGAAACTGTGGCAATAGTCCAGGTGAGAGCTGATGATGGACTTGAATAACAAAAAGCAGTGGATGTGGAGAGAATAGATAGATTCTCAATGGAGATTCGAAGTAGTGCAACGAGGCAACTGAGAGATTACAGTTTTCTGAGCCAGAAAAATAAAGGCATGAGGAATGATTTTTAGCTTGTGGACTATTGGAGAAGTAGCTTGCAGGAAGTGGGGAAATTAAGAATGCTCTTCTGGCCACAGTCAGGATGCCCAGGAGACACCACTGGGGATGTCAGGTGGGCAGTTGCCCTCCTTTTTTCCTATCCTATTTTCCAGAGATGTACCAAGGCTTCAGAGGCACCTATCACCTAATGCTGTTAAATGAACGCATGTCTTCCCCCCATTCCTTCCTGCTTCTTATGAATGCCTCACAGTGACCAGAAGAACCCAGCACAAAGTAGACACATGGATACGTGCTCGTGAGTAGATGCTGAGAGATGACTGGGTGGATGTCTAGATCCATGAACATTTAGAAAGAGACAGTAAGCATCTGGGTATTGAATATTTCAGAGGCCAATTTCATTTATCTCGTATCATTCTCAGATACATATTCCTGCAGCTAAGCTTAAGAGGATCATGAGTGTTAAAGGAAAAGATTACAAGAAGTACAATTCCCATCAAGTGCAGATGTTCAAATAAAGTAAATAAAAAGTCTAGAAAATATTTCCCTTCAAAGGAATAAAAACCTAAATTTATTAATCTTTAAAAACACTTTTGTCCTTTTCCCTAACCCATTTTCTTCAAACATCCAGGAAATACTGCTTTTCTGCTGTGGTCAGATTTCTCACACGTTCAATGTTTTTATGACTGATGAATCTCTGAAAACTCAAACCAGATTCTCCTCGTTGAAATATACATATTTCTAGTTAAACACCTCCTTACTCTGTTCACTGATCACACCCCGCAAAATCTGAGGAGAGAAAGACAATGATTGCTGTTGGCTTCTTTTATATAAGTGGACAGATCTGAACCAAGAGGACCTAAGGACTTCTGGAATTAAAAATTTGGGCATGCAAATATAAACCTTCATTATCCTCAAATCAATTATGCTGTGTTTGTAAAACAAAAGAAACTAATATACCCAAGGATCTAAATATCAAACTTCTGTTTCAGAGAGCTGGCTTAATCCCACAGTGATAGACACGTCAGATATTATAATATTTAGCATATTTCCTCATGTGGAAAATGATAGGATTTCAGTTGTCATGCTTTAAGGGCATGAGCCATAATCTCATTATCATCTCCCTAAATCAATCACTACATCCTGGATATTAACTCTGTCCTAATGACACCAGATGCAGTAATGTATATGAGGTGAGAGACAAGTTCTATGACTCATCATTGGGCCCCAAAACAGTGATGCAAACTAAAAATCAGCTTAATCACTGGGGAATTCAATACGGCCAAATACAGCGTGCACTGCACATGCCTGGTCTTACAGAACTAAATTAAGAATAATGTTACATATTCATAGTGCCTGATGTCTCTAAAACACACAAAATAAATATGAGTAATATAGAGAATTAAAAAAAATCAGTTCTGTGGCATTTAAAAGGATTATATAATTAGCTAATGTTCCTTTTAACAACCTCAGAATATAAGCAACAGTTTAATTTACAATGTGACATGTTATAGACAAGACTGAAGGGTAAAACAAATAAAGTTCACTTACCTGCATTTACCTTATTTATCTGTTCTTTCATTCATATTCATATTCTAACTCATATTCAATAACTCATTTAGAGCCTATAGTATATTGATTTGTGGGGAGGGGGGCAGTAATCAGAATTTAGTTTATGCTCTCGAAACATGACAAGTGACATTCTGTCATTTTTTGTTTGTAACAGTCTATCTTGTATGTTCATCTGTGTGTCATAGGCCAGTTGTTTACAACATACAAGTGATCATTTTAGTCCAGGGGCTCAGCTAGTAACTTACCTGAGAAACTAGTTAATATGGGGAGAGAACTCAAAAGGCACTAGTTTCACATGAAGACGTATAATTAAGAACTTGAACAGTTATTTCTTTCCCCTCTGAATGAGACCCATTGTGTCACACATCCCCTGAGAGAGACTTCCTGGTAAATAGCACTTCATAATTCTTATCTCATTTGGTCCTCACAACAGCTTTTCAAGGAAGGTTTATTCTGACAAATCTAAAACGAACAGTATAACCCCAGGCTTTTGCAGTCAGAAGTTTTGTTTGATAATAGAATTTGAAAAGAACCAGAGGACTGGGTTATAAATTAGTATCTGCAGAATGAAAGAATAAATGAATGAGTGGGTAATTTTTGAGTAATAGAGAAAGACTTTTTTAAAGAAATGATGTCTTAAAATTGCTCTCTTATGATAAAATCCAGAACAATCTATTAAATACTTCTGGCTATATATCTCCAGCAAATAGAGAAGGCCTTTCCCGGGAAGATGAGGCAATTTTACAGGACACATATTAGAAGAGAGCAAATTATTTTAAATGCCAGTGTTTGCACAAATCTGTTCTGTAGTAAATTTGATTATTTACCTTGATCTTCTTAGGGTAAGTTGATGAATTTCTGAACTTTAAATTTAAAATATGAACTTGAAATAATTAAAGATAGAGAAAGAATTCTTTAAAATGAAAATGTCATTTCAGATCCAAGGAGACACTAGATTTACCTGGGTATATGATGCAGAAATTAAAACATTAAATAAGAGAATCTAGACACACAACAAGAATAGAGACCTTTCCCTTGAACTTTTCCTGGCTCTGTTTTATCTTCCTTCAATGTAGCTAGAATCTAGATTGTTGTATATGAAAACTTCAATATATGTACAGACATGTGAAAAGGAGTAGTTTAGAACATCATATACACAGGACATGAGTTCAATCTTTGTTAAACAAATGTCTTCATAGAGTTCTGAATTACATAGTTCTTCAGTTCTTTTTAAAGGGGATTTCCAGGGGCGCCTGGGTGGCTCAGTGGGTTAAAGCCTCTGCCTTCAGCTCAGGTCATGATCTCAGGGTCCTGGGATAGGGTCCTGGGATTGAGCCCTGCATCGGGCTCTCTACTCAGCAGGGAGCCTGCCTCCCCCTCTCTCTCTGCCTGCCTCTCTGCCTACTTGTGATTTCTGTCTGTCAAATAAATAAATTAAACAAACAAACAAACAAACCTTTAAAGGGGACTTCCAGGAGAGAATCAAATGGTGGCTGCTGTCAAGATTCAGGTATCCAGGGGTACCTGGGTGGCTCAGTCATTAAGTGTCTGCCTTCAGCGCAGTCATGGTCCCAGGGTCCTGGGTTTGAGCACTGCATCAGACTCCCTGCTCAGCCGGAAGACTGCGTCTCCCTTGCCCACCCACCCCCGCCCCCGCTTGCATACCCTCTCTTGCTGTGTCTCTCTCTGTCAAACAAATAAATAAAATATTAAAAAAAAAAAAGAAGATTCAGGTATCCAAACTGGAAATATGAGATAAGCAATAAGCCATATATAAACTCTGTCAAGTTTGGCTGTAACAAATAGTACTCTGAGTATCAAGAAGAATGCTGAAGTAGATCTACTTCTCTCTATCCTGGAAAGGACACTGGTAAACCCCCAAAATAGTTAAGTAATAATGCAAAGGTATTCATGTTTAATGGTGCAATAGGGGCATAGACTTTAAAAGCAGTAGAAGTTGAGATAAAAGTATTTTATTGTGGGTTGGTGTGAATTCTGAATTATGATAAATTTGTATAAGTAGAGGGAGATGAAAATATATCATTGACAGGAAATTAAAGAGTTTTGCTTGTCCTTGGATGGTATTAATATATCATTAATTCATTCATTCATTTATTAATTTGAACAAATCATTTACCAGGCACAGATCTTTATGTGCTAAACACAGTGAGAGTGCCATGATGAACAAAACAGATATAGTCTGTACCCTTTTACTGTGTCTTTGAAAGCTGGAGAATGAGATCTATATTGTAATCCTTACATGTATTTTAGGTATGTTCTAGGTACTTATGTATCTTTTTATTTAATATATTCCCCACAAGAATTCTATTTTGGATAGATAGAAAGATAGATACATAGATAGATAAAAAGATAAATAAGATAGGAAGACATATGTGTGTGTATGTAAATTATATATATGTACGTATGTATGTATGTATATTTATTCCTGTTTTCACAGGAGAGCCAGGTGCCTTTGTAGTGGTTAAAAAAAAAAAACAAGATTAGCTGCTATGAGAATGGATCCTAGGGGCAGATTGATCCAGGACTTGAACCCTTGTTCTGCTGTTTATTAGCCATTTGGTGTTAGGGCCCTTAATCTCTGACCCTCTGTTTACCCATCTGCTAAACGGAAGAAAATAATAATACTCTGTGGTGTTATTGTGAGGTTTAAGTGTGATGCTACATTGAACATATTTAGCACAGTGCCTGGAAAGTAATAACACCAAGTGAATTTCAGTCAGAGGAATTTGGGTAAAGCATAAAGAAATGACAGTTACGAAAGAACAGACTGAGAAGTATGTAAAGTACATAAAAATCTTCTACCCTTAGGGTGTTTCTGTTTAGCTTACAGGATTCAGATTTTGGGCAGTCCTTTACCCTTCTTATCCTTCTTGAGTTTTTCATATGCCAAAAGATACTTGGAGGTCAAGAGGGGAGAACCCTTTAAACCTAGGATCCTCTGGATCAGGTTAGGTCTCTGAGATCCCAAATCCTCAGGTAAACAATAAAAGCCCTGTGACTCCAACCCAATGAGCTGAGGCCTGCGTAACTACCTGAAGGAGTGAATGTTAAACCAAACAAGAAGTGACCGAGCATTCTAGAATGTGTTCCATGAGGGTAAGTCAAAATCTCCCTCCAATCTAGAGAGGGGAAAACCCCTTTAATAAGTAAGGGACTCAGGGATGCAGGTTTGTTCAGGACAGTTTTAGTGTGTGCTCACTGCCCTGGTATTTTCATTAACAGTTTCTCTCTTACTCTCAAGTGTCTGGATGGTAAATTATGCAGTCACCTCTAAGCATCCTTCTAAAACCCTCAGCCTAGATTGCTGTCTTTGTCATCTTTCTTCAGGTTAATCGTCACACTCACAAATCAACATATGTGCCCTTCTAGTGAGAAATGCGCAAATAAAAGTGTTCATATGGTCATTACACTTATTCATATCTAACCATATTGCACCAACCCAGCTTTGGAGGCTGAAAGGCAGGCATTTTTTAATTATTTCAATAACATTTTATTTATTCACTGCAGGTTAATTATTTATATCGGAAATGTGTCATTACATGTACAGATAATTTTTTAACTAGAATAGACTGCATTTGGTCAGTTTCAAAATGTGATAGCAATTTATGCTAACATTGTACAATTCTTCAGCTAGTGCCAGTGACAACATCAGTAGTATGTAAGATAGCAGTGTCCCCAATATTTTTCATAAAGCAACTCATAAAAAGATAATACAATAACAGGCATTTTATTTTTAGGTTCTTGGTCTTCGCTAATTAAAAGCAAAACTAAAACAAACAAAAAACAAAATAAAAAATCAGAACTTAGCATACAATTTATTTCCCTGTTTTTTCCACGTAATCACAAACTTTATAAGCCTCATATTTTCCACTTGTGTAGTAAAGAAATTATGAGCACATTTTTAATTTTTTTTTAAATCTCCTTTTAAAAAATTCAAACCTTTGGCTTTGCTTCTCCAGCTCTCCAAAGGTATGCACTGTGCTTTCAGTATATGAATTGGAAGTAAGTTTTGTTTTTGTTGTTTTCTGTAGCCCTTAACTCATAAATAGATGATTCACTCTCAGTCATCTGAACTTTGTCTAACTTTTGTGTCCCAGTCTGTACTGGCAACTCAATCAAGATCATGGACTCACTGATAATGGCCACACACTATGCTCATAAATTTGTGTTTTTATCAATGATAGATTAACCATAAAATCAACTACTGTACTGTGAGTGCTTTAAGAGGCAAACAGTGTGATTTGAGGTCCTCTTTCCATGTTAACATTCTCATTTCTGACGGATAATCCCCATTTCTTGGAATGTTGAGTGTCTGCTTATGTTGTTGAGTAACCACGTGGCTTTATCTGTCTTCAGAGTCCAGAAAATAATTCCCATGGGTGAATTTGCTCAGTAGACTTTTCCTCTCTAGGCATTACGACTTATTCTCCTATCACCCCAACCCCATGTGGTTATTTTAGTAAATGATATTGTAAGTCAGATTTTGCCAGCTGTGTTGACACTGCTGAAAAAGAGAGATTGCCTAAAATTATGGATTTTAGTCCTCTGACAGCCATTGTTTGGATATTCAGTTTCCTCTTCTTGCCCCACTTTTATCATGGGAGGTGCTGAGCTTGCACGATGCCACACGCGAACCCTGACACCACCACCTGTGTTACTACAGAATAATTGAAAATTACGGTGCTAACTGATGCGGCCCCACAGCAGTAGCCTCAGATAAAGAGACTCCATCATAGAAGAAAAATGCCCCTTCTCCCGAGGCAGAGTGGCCGAGCTTCCCCAGACTGTAACCGCAGCCCTTCCCCAAAGACTGGGCTGCATAGGGGAGCCCGGTCCCAGTCGGAGTGCGGAGGGCTCCAGATCTCGCCCGAGTTTTTTTCTACTTCCATTTGTGTCTGTGGGGAAGCAGGGCCGTCAACAGCGACATCTTTGAAGACGCAGGACAGCAGTCCCCACTCTTTGGCCCTCTGGGTTGTGCCTGACTCACCCATTTTATCTCTGTCCCTTCATAAAAGGCAGAGAGAGGGGCTGTGTCTCTGTGTGGTTCTTTTTCATTATGATTTCTTGGTTCAGGTCATCCCTGAGATCTGAATCCGGTTGAAGCTGACTTTGCAAAGGGCAGCCACAAGGAAGGGGACAGAGGCGATCTCGCCTGCAGGGCACAGCATATCCCTTTGACTCCTCAGCCTAGGCTGTCCCCAGTCAAGTTGTATCGTGAACAAAGACAGCAGAGAAGATCAGCCCCACCATGTTCTGAATAACAGTCAGGTGGGTGGCCCGTCATCTATGCCACATTGGAGAAAATACTTAGAGAACTGACACTTAGACTCCATATTCCAGTTGGCAAAATTGGTTTGGATCCCAGTACCAAATCTGTTGGAAACATTTTATTCTCTCTAGCCCATCTTCAGCTGAATTTGGGTTAAGAAATTAATCAGATAAAGAATGACCACAGATGGGACATTTAAAAATAACCTTTCAAACACCATAAAATTCCTTCTTGACTGGGGGACAAAGGGTTATACATATACATAGAATTTGTCAGAGAATATATAATTTAAAAGACCAGATAAGAGGATAAGTAATGTGATTGACAATGAAATATAGGATATACAAAACAAAGTGACTTCTCTACCTTTAGCATTTATCAGTGAGTAGCAATTAAAGGACAACATTAAAATGTAATTAATAAGCAGAAGTGCTTATTCGCTTTTTTTTTTTTTTTAACCTGAACCCTTAAAAAAACAACATCTGTGGGATTATTCTGTTGTTCTTTTTTTTCCCCAGCCCTATTTGGTACGGTCAGAACATAGAAAACTGAACTGAAAGCCAGGTTTCTTGATAGCATGGTATTTGGACAGCTATTTTACTTAGTGATCCTGTACAGGTTAGTAGCAAAGCTGAAATAAGCTCTCTCCTTTTGGGGGAAACAAGATGGTATTTTGCTGGATGCTAGAATTTTATCACTTTGGGGGAAAAAAAAAAAAAAGAGCTGCTTGAGAGACCTAAGAGTATAAAAGCATTTGAGATCTCAGAAGGAGTTTAAATCAATGCGCTGCCACAGTTACAGAGCAGATGAAAGAACCTGCTGTCTCAATTGCCAGGAAACTACTTAGAAACTCTCACTTTGATTTCTTCACGGAGTCTGTTACATTACTGCTAAATACAATATATAGGGACATCGCGACTTTGATGTTGTACACCTTCAACAAATGGAAACTAATATGATAGAACAACTAAGATTGGTGGTTTTATGTGGATATACAAATATATACGCATCTGGTTCCTTATGCACTATGTATCTCCAGGGGCTGTCTTTTCACCTATAGCTTTATAAAATTATAATTTTGGTGTTTTATTCATGAATTCTAGTAAGTGCCATGTTTATGTAGCACCAAAAACTCATAGGGAGATATTGTTATTCTGATATTACCTTAACAATATGTATAGTACAGCAGTTTCAAAATTATAATGTGGTTTCATATGTCTGCTTAGAAGTACTGGACAGAAATCAACTCAGTGAGGGATGACTGATTCGGTGCCTTTAGAACATCTGATGTTTTTGCTCAGTGGGTGTGGACAGATGAAATTAGAAACTGCGTTTCTATCCAACAACAGCAGAGGTCTGTTTTCCAGTTTTTGTCATAAACCTTCAAGTGATCGCCCCATTATTAAAATCCTGGCATTTAAAAAATCTGTGGATTTCTGCCATAATTCATTAATAATAAATTTGAAATCATTTTTAGTAATGTGCTTCTCCTTATGGAAATTATAAATATGTGCTTCTTTAATTCTGTGAGACATCAAATTTAAGATTGTGAAACTTACAGAAGGGAGAAGCTCTTAAGGATCTTCTGACTTCTAAAGATCTTCATTACACTGTTGGCTCTACCACCTACTAATCTTTTGAGTTGGGGCAAAGCATTCAATGTTTGGTTTTGATTTCCTCACTTACTAAACACTTAATGGCACCTTCTCTGATCAAGGAAGATGATACTGGGGAGGCAGTGCTATACTGAAGAGAGCTTCAGGCCAGATAGGGAGACCAGCATCGCCTCTAACTAGCTGTGTGACCACAGATAGATCGTTTAGCCTTTCTGGACTCCTAATCTGTGAAATAAGTGGCTGGTCTGAAAACATTCTAGATTCCCTTGTGCCTTATTTATTGGCATGCTTTGAAAACTATAAATCACTATGTAAATATTTCTGAATTTTTTATAACATTCTTTGAAAATAAAGCACCAGATAAAATATTGCAGGTGTTTTACATTGTTGAAACAGTTTAACGCTTTATCAAAATAAATTAGTAAGGGGAGTGCATTGGATTTTTTTTTTTCTTTTTCTGGGAACTCTTTAGGAATTGGATGGATAATCCTTCTTATTCAGTCTTTTATCTACAGACTATGTTCACAGAAATACTCGTGAACTTTTTTTAAAAATTTTTTATTTTGTTATGTTAGTCACCATACAGTCACTCATTCGTTTTTGATATAGTGTTCCAAGATTCATTGTTTATGCACCATACATAATGCTCCATGCAATACACGCCATCCTTAATACCCATCGCCAGGCTCACCCGTCCCCCTGTCCCTCTCCCCTCTAAAACCCTCACTTTGTTTCTCAGAATCCACAGTCTTTAATGGTTTGTCTCTCCGTCTGATTTCCCGCCCTTCATTTTTCCCTTCCTTCTCCTAATGTCTTCTGTGCTATTCCTTATGTTCCAGAAGTAAGTGAAACCATATGATAATTGACTTTCTCTGCTTGACTTATTTCACTCAGCATAATCTCCTCCAGTCCCATCCATGTTGATGGCAAAAGTTGGTATTCATCATGTCTGATGGCTGAGTAATATTCCATCATATATATGGACCATATCTTCTTTATCCATTCATCTGTTGAAGGGCATCTCGGCTCTTTCCACAGTTTGGCTCTTGTGAACATTACTGTTATGAACATTGGGGTGCATATGGCCCTTCTTGAACTTCTTCCAGCTACACGAGACTCTGTTACTAGTATAGTTTGTAATGTGATAAACACTGCAGAAAATTTTCCTTTTTTACTTAAATCCAGGTACCCTCCAATACTCCTTTTACTAATAAACTTATAGCAACTTAAAGGCTACTTTGGATTCAATCAGAAACATATTTTACTTGCATATAGCCTGGTGGCACATATTTCTAACACCTGGAGTGTAGTTTTTCCACCTATGTGATAAGAAATGAAAAGCCTAGTTAATGATCGTGAATTCTTCTGTATTGCGTCTGGTAGTTTAAGATTCCTATTTAAGAACCTTGTTACATTTTGAAATATCATATGAGAGATTGCTGCTCTATTACACAAAGACATGGGCCAGTCTACAGTGTTCTGATTCTGTAGAACTCTTCCTTGCCAAATTATTTACCTGGGATTAATATTGGTAATCCAATTTGGATTCAATTTGCTATCTTCCTAGTAAATTGTCTTTTACATTTCAAGGAAGTTGTTTTTTTTCTTTCTAGGCAAAGTTGGCCTTTTCTTTCCATTTTGGGCTCGAAGACACCTTCAGCTTTAAATTACCCAGTAATAACTATGTGGTTTAGTACAATTCCTGTCCTTTCTGAGCTTTGTAATTTCCACAGCACTGCCAACTACATAGTACAGTTTGATCCCCACAACAAGAAATTAGGTATTATCATACACTTTTTTTTCAGATTTGGAGGTGGGAGAGGGAGACTCAAGCCTGATTAACCCCAGTCACAACGGTTGAATGACAGAGCCGAGTCTCAGATGTGGTTTGTGGCAACCAGACCAGAACTTTTTTTGAGATCTCTACTTACCACAAATAAACACAATGTCCACAACCTTCCTTTACTGCATTAGACCAAAAAAGTATTAGGCTTAAAAAATTATATCGTGCCTAATTCATGCTCTAATGATTTATTCATGTTACAAAATTTATTTTTGTGCCAATCTAGCTTACTAAGTACTAGCTACTATTTTAAGGTTCAAGCATGTTTCCTTTTAGTTTCCTATGCACTATTCCCATTTTTAAGTAAAGAAAGTTGCTCATACTTATGCAACTATGATGTAGTTTAAACCTGATTCTGCTTGACTTCTGTGTGCATGCTCTTTGCCTCTGGGCTATAGGACTTGATATGGCATTAAAAAACCACTAGATTGGACTTGAAGAAATAGTTTTTCAAATTCAAGCTCTTACCATTTTTTTAAAAAGATTTTATTTATTTATTTGACAGAGAGAGAGATCACAAGTAGGCAGAGAGGCAGGCAGAGAGAGGCAGGCAGAGAGAGAGGGAGAAGCAGGCTCCCTGCCAAGCAGAGAGCCTGATGCAGGACTCGATCCCAGGACCCTGAGATCATGACCTGAGCCAAAGGCAGAGGCTTAACCCACTGAGCCACCCAGGCGCCCCAAGCTCTTACCATTTTTAAAGGAAAAGCATTATCCTCTCTCCTGCTTAACTTGCAGGTTTGTTCTGAGTACTGAAAGAAATGATGATGTAGGTAAAGGAGATTTTTTTAAGATGTAAATCCACCATAAATAGGTAATTTACTGTTAATGTGCTTAATCTCACTTAATGAGAAATAATGAGAAAGGAATAACACCCCACAACCCTCTGTCACCTTGCAGGTGTTTGCACACTCACTTTGCATAGGCAGGCTTTTACTAAATGTGCCTGCCTAAACCAAGAATTCAGGGCACTGTGTCAGACCTCTGGAGGAGGCTCTTCAGTGGCAATAGGAACTTCATGACACTCCTCAACTCCTGCTGCACAGGGGGCCACCACCTACTCAGGCCCTGCACGGAGCTGATCCTGCTGAGAATCCAGGGGCCCCTATTTAAAACAGCTCACTATAGGGATATTCACGCTTATGGAAATAATTAATGGTGGCAATGATCCTTATAATGGCACCTGATATCCTGCTGGGAAGAAAGATAAACCAGCCTTCACCATAAAGAACTTACAAATTATACTGAGCAAACATGTTAACACCTATTAAGAGTCCTAATCAGAGCTGTTAAACAAACAAAGAGATGTCATATAAAATATACCCATTTAGGAATAGCAGCTACATATTTGGAGTTTTAAAAGGCGCCATTTACCTTGAAGATAGAGATAAAGGCCTCAGTGGAGTGTAAAGGTTAGGCAAGAACAAGATACCTTTCTGAGCAAATCCATTCTCTGAGCATCAGATCCCATGGCCGGAGATCTGTTCCCAAGGCTGTGCTTGCATCCTAATATTTATTTTGGGTCTTATTACTATTTCATCAGAAAATTACTCGTCTCTCAGATGGGACTTATCATTATTATTAATAAGTAGTGCTTCTTTAAAGGCCATGAATATGTTGCTACAGTGTAATGGTAAAAATCAAGAAATTGTTAGTTGTAAGAAATTCACTTTGCAGACAACATTTCAGGTTAAGATAAGATTCATCCCTACTGGTGCTTCAGATCTTGCTATTCCAAGGGTGGCCCAGCAGCATGAGTACCACTTGGGAGCTTGTCACAAATACAGGATCTTGGGTCTCATTCCAAACCTGTGGCAACAGAATCTGCATTTCAATAAGATCCTCAGATAATTTATATGTGTATTGAAAGTTTAAAAGAAAATATCAGCATGCAGAGTTCCTACGATCAGGCATTCTGTCAGGAAAATTAACAAGTTTAATCTTATCAGAAAGTAGAAATTAAATTACTCATTTTAGGAAGGTATACAAATAGTCTGGCATTTGCCTTATGATGAAACGTACCTGAAGTGATCCCTTTAAACACCTATGTCTGATGGCGGCTTCCAGTGTTTCCAGCATAGCACACCATCCCAGCCATGTTCAGTCGCCATGTTGTAGTCTCTTCTCCCTCTTGAGGTTTTATTTCCCTTCACCTACTCAGAATAGCTCCCTTAAATGTGACACAGTAACACTTTAGGATGGGAACGTGGGAGAGGGTAGGAAAAAGGTAGTCTTCCCAGTCTTGAGGCCCACCATGTTCTTCCATAGTTAAAAATACACCAAGTCTATGTTAACTTACTTCAGTTAAAAAATAATGAAATGAAATGAAGTGAAATGAAATGAAATGAAATATAAAATGAAATACATCGAATCTGCTCTTGACCACTCCAGCACCATGGAGCTTAGTCTACCATATACAAATTGTGCCATGTTTGTGGATTAAGAGAATTAGAGGCTTTTGTGTCTTCTCATTGGACAACTCAGGATAAATGAGATTTAACATTAGCATTCATATGTTACAAAGTATCTAGATACCTTTTAGCAAGCAAGTTTTTACAACAATCATGAACATCCCATAAAGAACATGATATGGTGTGTTTTCAAAATTTGATGTCTTATGGTCATATGGGGAACTATTTTAAGACTAGAGTAAAATTATACCATAAGCATGTACTACAAAAAATTGGAATCTCCTTGTGAACGAAGAAGGTAAAGTAAGGCATCAGTTGACTTACAGTTTAAAAAAATCCTGTGGAGGAAATTATAATAATGTTTTTCATCATTGTTCTAAAAAAAATCAACTCTCAGTAAGTTTTAAGAGGCCTAATTAATACTCAAATTGTTCTTCCTAAGAAACAATTTTTTTAATGTAATATAATGTGCTTCCTAGAAAATATTCTTCTCTGTATTTATTCAGTTCTCTTCTCTACATTGTAGTAACATACAGCACTTCAGAATAGGAAATGAAGGATTTTTTGTGCCTGCTTTTGGAGGTGTCTTTGGTAATAATTAACCTAGAAGTGTTTTTCTAAATCCATTAAATTCAAGCTCTAACTCAAAGCCCAACACAGACTTTCAAGTTTATTTTTATTGGAAGTATCCTAATTTTTCAGATTTAGCCTTCCTTTACTCTGGAATTTTTTTAATTCTTTATTTTCTAACATATGGTCACTCAAATTAAAATACCTCTTCTAAATTATCCAGGCACTCCACATAGATTTATTAAGAGCAGAATAAGTGACAAACACTGTACTCGACACTGGGGATAATATGGTGACCAAGATAAGTAACAGGTTCTTCCCTCCTGAAGCTTCAGCCTGTTTGGGGAGTGAGCTGTACATCAAATGCAATAGGATATAAGGAAACAAATGTAGTAGTAATTGAAGGCCTTAACCTATTCTGGGCTCTCTGAGGCCTCCTCAAAGAAGTTATATTTACCATGATAAGGGAAAGGGCCAGTAGTCAACCATGGGTAAAAGGGAAAAATTTTCTAGACAGCAAGATTTTATGAAAAAGTCTTAAGGCAAAGAACGAACATGGCAGATGTGAGGAAGAGAGCAAAGACCTGGTGACTGGAGCATAGTGAACAAAAAGAAGAACACCAGTAGACAAAGATGAAAAGGGAGACAGGGGTCAGTGGTGTTCGAGTTAGTGATGAACAGCATTCCAGCCTTGGCATGACCACCTCTGGGCGTGAGAACTACCTTCCGGCAGTACATCCCAAAGGACAGAAAACGAGAGAGTTAAAAGGTTGTTTCTTATGCTATGCTACATTGGATTCTTTGTAAATCCAACTGACTGGATCTGATTTTATACAGCTGTACTAAGGTTTGCCTGATGTACAGTGAACTGCACATATCTAATGTGTCCAATCTGGCCATTTTTGAAATACATGTATACCTGTGAGGCCATCACCACATCGAGTTTATGGAAGTAGTCGCTGTCCCTAGAAGTTTCCTTGTGCCTCTTTATAACCCCTCCCTCCCCACCACTCCCATCCCCACAAAATGATTGGTATGCCGTGCTTGGAACAGTGCCTGGAACATAAATCGCTTTCCTTGAATAGATGCAAAGTGAGTCCATTTGGAGAATTAGCTCTTAGATTGACATTTGGTTGATTGTTCCATCTTTTCTAGGTATGCAGTGCTGTTCAGAATCAGGATTTCACTGTCATCCAAGACTACTGCACTGGCCTCAGAGCCCTGCTGTATCTGAAAAGCATTGAAGAACTACAAGACTGGGATGGGCAGAGTCCAGCTACCGTGAGTCACCAGAAAGGGAAACCAGTTCCCCGTATTGCAGAACTCATGGGAAAGGTATGGGCTCACTTCTCCTCTTGTCCTTAAGAACTCTACCTCGGGTGCTTTCTACATCAGGTCTTGTTTTCCTTCCCACTATCTCATTAACAGAGGAAACACAGTGCCTTTTGGATGTTATTTCTGTAGTGGAATCGTTCTGAAGGAGGCTTGATTACAGCTATATGATAGGTCTGTGAGTTACATTTTTATAAAACCAATATAACACAAGGTCATGTAAAGGAAAAAAGATTGAAGTTTGTAGTGTGAAGTGCCTCCAGATTCTTGCTTACTGTGGTGATGACTGGCATTCTCTCCAGTGGGAGGCTGGGGATTTCTTTATTCTTTAACAAGCTCTGGAAATTATAACATTACCTTTTTATTTTCAAGACAATCAAATCACTGGAGCCCTGAATAATATGATGAAGTTTTTAAAATTAAAATCTAATCAGTATCTTTTGTAACTGCTTCCGCTATGTGGTTAAACCTGGGCTCAAAAGGTTATGTCCCAACTTTCTCACTAACTGCTATTTTCAGAGAAATATATACTACATTTACATTTTGTATAATATAGTGATTTTAGCAAATCTTTTCTAAAACAACATTCAGCATTTTGCCTTTGTATTTCCTTTGTGTTATTCTAAATAGACAACCATTGTCAGAAGACGTTTCTTGAGTCCTGAATGAGGGGAGGAAAAAATTATAATTCTGAGTCTTTTCAGCCTGTCACTACATCAATAATTAACATTAAAAAAAAAAAGAAAGGCAAGTATAAAAAGATTCTTTAAGGAAGCATTTAATAATTCAAATGAATCTTAACTTGAAACAGGTCACATGAAAAAGAATAGAAAACAAAAACCCTGGCTACCCTGCTTTGGATGGCAGGAGTAGAGTCTCTGAAAGAATGAGGGAAACATCATATAACTGACTTGGATTTGGCTACTTCTAATGCAAACTATGACTCCCCTCCCAGATAGCCAAAAACAAAGGCTTCTTGAAAAATAATGTACGTGATTGCAAGTCCAGGAATGAGAAACAAAAGGGAGAAAGAAAGAAAATCTTACAGTGAGAATTCCTAGAAAATATCGTGATGAATGACTCCATGAGTGGCAATCAAACAGAAAAGAGAGTGGGTGGCATTAATATTTATAATATTGTAATTAGCAAGACTCTGCCTAAGCAGCATTATTAATGTAACTAATCATATTATCATAAACTGAGTCTGCATTATTTAGACAGTGAGTGCTCTTGCCTTTATCAATGACCATCCATATCTGGAGGTTGTTCACAGTGTAAAAAAAAAAATTTTTTTCTCACAAATAACTTTACACTCATTCAGTGTAAATATCCCAAGTAAATTGGTTCTGACACAGTAGTTTTGATGGTTTATGACCATTCCATAAAAGCATCATCTCAAATTCAAGCGGTCACCGTGTAAGCTGAAATGTTAAGTAGGCACATTGCACTGTGCTGTTTTGTCTTTAAAAGACTTCCACACTCATCTCAAAACTTACATATTCAAATAAAAGATGAATAATGGTGGAGACACTTGTGTCAATGACATAAGTGGAAATTGATTTTCTGATAGATGGAATCTAGATTCTGACTTTTTTTTTTTTTTTTTTGGTGAGCCCAGACTTCATCAAAATCGTGTCATTTTCAGCATTATCATTTTAAAAAGGTTTTTTTTTTTTTTCACATAGATTTTGCCTGTGTGATTATATTAGCGATTCAGTGCTCAACCCCAAGTTGAGGAACTAGCAGTTGGTCTGGTTGTAGAGATATGCTCCTGGATACCCCAGTGTGGACTGATGTGATCAAAACAACAGGAGATGGTCCCCTTGAGCTTAATGTCCCTAACAGTGAATCAAAGCACACTGGATCCAGGGTGGGGTGGGGGGGCTTCCTAACTGTTCCTTCATGGTGCTGCCGGTGTGGGGCGCCTATCTTCGAAAACAGCTGGGATTGTTCTCTCATTAGCTGAAGAATAGGATTCCGTTCTTTGCAGTGTTTTCATGTTACAGGGAAAACAAGATAGTGTAGACCCTTTTCAGAAGGACCTGCTAGAAGTAGCTGGCTTCTTTAGGCAGGAAAAGATTTGTTCGGCAAGTACAATTGCGACTCTACTTAATCTTTCACTCAGAGGTCAGGCTAGAATAAATTAGAGTAGAAATTTAGAAGAAACCAATTACAGTACAGTGTTTGAAGATGGAGAGAAATGAGATGTTAGCTATGGAAACAAGGATTTGGCCAAATTAGTTGTGTTATCTTTTAAGTAATTAGTATCTTTAATATACTCTCCCTTTGCATACCCTCACTTATTAATTCTTGAAACTTCCCAAGCGATATTTCTTTAGGTGGCTTTGAAAAGGCAAGAAGTCAGGCATTTATAGTTTGCTCTGCTCTTATGGTGCAAGATGTATAAATCTGTACCTGCAAACATGAGAGCAGACCCCATACGAAGAGCTTTGCACACCACAGAGCAGTGGGTCTCAAACTGCTGGTGCTTAAAAACCATGTGGCACACTTGTGAAAAATGCAGATTCTCTGGCCCCACTCCCAGAGATGCTGACTCAGTGGATCAGAGGTGGGTCCCAGAACCCATCTTGTCACGTGGTAGTTCTGATGGACAGATCCAAGGACCCACATTGCCAAAAGTAACAAAGAAGAGAATAGCAACAGAATAGCGTTAGAGACTGAGAAGTGAGCTGTGAGCACAACACAAGATTTTCTTAGTGGAGGAAGCCGGCACTAAATGATGTTGAGCTAGAGAAGAAGTGAAATAGAAAATCAGGCAAGGAAGTCCAGAGAAGCAGTGAACTAAGTTCTGAATGGCCAGTGCTCTGAAATTACCTGATGAGGAAACTGGGGCAGGGAATTAGTGCAGCAGTTAGGTCCAAGGCAAAAAGAATCATGAGGACAGAGATGCTTTGCCATCAAAGATGGAACATCCTCAGTCCGTGCAGACAGTCAGCAGTAAGGAAATCTGGGAGGATAAGGACGCAGAGGCTATTCCCAGGATCTTCGGAAAGGAGGGGTCTCTGAAGCAGAGTGCCCACTTGGTTTGTACTCGGTAGTCTCAAGGCCTCCTTACCCCTGGTGTCAATCTAGGCAGCTCAGTGAAAGTGAAGTGGTCATTTGCCACACACTGGACAGAGGTTCCTAGCAGAGACCAAAGTCAGACTGGTGGGTTTGCATGATGTTTTGTTACTTAACTAGGTGAGCAAGTTGGACAAGTTAATTAATCTCTCCAAATCTCTTTCTAAAACTATCAAAGGAAGATAATCACAATCTAAGTCCAGAGTCCCTCATTAATAATTCTGAAATCAGAAAGTCCTGAAACCAGGTGTTTCATTTTCCAGCAAAGATGACCTGAACTGATATGAGACTATTACTAATTTTTATTTAATTCTTTCTAGAGTGAACATTTACGTGTTTACTGCAGAGAGACTAATGTGTTTGATTCCAGGTTGCTAACCCACATCTTGCTGGGGTATTAAGTAAAATGTGGCACACTCACCATTTTACTTTTCTAAAGCACCCCCTGAAAATTCTGAATTCCGAGCTGTTTTTGGCCCCAAGGGTTTTGGTTAAGGGGTTGTGAAGAATATTTAATTGAGACTATCACTGCAACTATAACTTTACCCACAAATTCTTCTTTAGAGTTGGAGGCAAAATATCTATTTTAGTGATATCAGAAAATGAGATATTAGTATTTGGAATTTTTAGATGTGGCAAATCACAGTATGTTGAGATTATTTGCTTGGGAAATATGAAAGAAATTGGATGCTCCAAAATTAGAACAGAAATTTTGCAATCAAAAAACATGGAAGGAAATGATTTCACCTTTTTTTTTTTTTTTTTTTTTTTTTGATGCTTAAGAGGAGAGTAGGATTCCTAAACAAGAGCCCTCGAAAGGGAAACAGTACAGGCCAAAACTACTGATTGGTTGGGATCTGCATGCATTTTCACTTTCTGTTTCCTATATCTGGAATGTCTTTCCTGCTCACTAAAGAGAAATTCGCAAAAACCCCCTTCTCTTTGAGTTATTCTTTGAGCTCTACACCAGAATTAATTTCTCCTTTTCTTCAGCCTTAGTTGTAACAAGTATCACACAGCATTTGGATTTTTAAATGTCTTTTTCCTCTACCAGACAGCAAGCCCACTTCCCAATTCCTTCGACACCTACTGATACACAGTAAGGACTCAGTATATGCCGCTTTTGTCAATGAATGACAAATGAACTCTGTAAGAAAACAGCGAAGTGGTAGCATTAAAAACCAGTAGTCATTTGACTTGCCAAGCCATTGCTTCCCCCATCGCAGCAGAAATGAAATGAGTGTAAGAAGGAAAAAATAACTTGGAGCTTAAAGTCCTATTTCATGTGTGAGCCTAGTTTTGTTAAATGAGATGGAAAGAAGTCAGAGTGGAGTGAGGTGGGCAGGTGAACAACATTTATTCCTTCTTAACTTAGCAAAATACCTCAAGTCTAAGCTTCTTGAGGACTCAGACCACACACTGTGTGCCCGGGTCTGACACGACATGTGCCACTAGGAGCAGTGGCATGGTAGCTGAGTTGCTGAATAAATATATTGATCCATCACTTATGTATTGTAAGATGTACTGTAAATGTCACTTCCTTGGTGAAGTCATCTACGACCCTCTTCTCTGTCTGGGAAAATTGAGTCCCTCATTTCTCAACTAGTATTGCAGTTATTATATTACCTTCTGGTTATACGTCTTCTTGTTCATCACCGAAGTTATTATGAGCATCTTGAAAACAGAGATGATGTCATATTTATACTTGAGTTTTCAAGCACCTAGTACAATGCTGCATGGTTATAGGATTAAACTGCACAAACTATCTGCAGTGTCCTTATTTGGAAGGAAAAAAGAAAGGCAATTTATTACTAAAATTCCAGCCAGTCCCTTTCAAGAATAGCAGAGATTGTAGAAAGAAACAACAAATATGCCAGATTACTTTCAGTAGGTATTAAAACATGGTGAAATATACATCGGTGCTTTAACCAGTGAATATAGTCTGTGCTCATTAAAAGGCTTTCATTAGGTTAAAATCAGGAAAACTGTCATTGTGTTTGTATAGCACCCCTTAAAATAAGGCTTTATTTTGATGACAGAAACAAAAATATGTACATCCATTGGACCAGATACATCATTCTCATGTCATTTTAAAGCCACAAGTGATGTGATTTTATAAAACTATTGCTCTCTGATTGTAATATTTTATTTTTTTAGTATTTTATTTCTTTACTTGACAGAGAGAGAGAGAATGGGCACAAGGAGGGGGAGCAGCAGGCAGAAGGAGAGGGGAAGCAGGCTCCCCATAGAGCAGAGAGCCTGACGTGGGGCTTGATCCCAGGACCTTGGGATCATGACCTGAGCCTAAGGCAAACACTTAATTGACGGAACCACCCAAGTGCCCCCTGGTTGTGCTATTTTATATGTAAATGTCTCACCATCTATTTATTTGTTTCTGACATGTTATCAAACACAGAGAACAAAGAACTGTCCAAAAGGACCATATGACGTCATGAGCATGACCTTTACTAGAGGCCTAATAACCCCTGTCTTAGAGGCAAAAGAGCAGTAGTACCTCCTCTTCACAACTTTAAAAGTTTTCTGTCTTCCATGCTATTTATTTTTTCATGCTTTTCATTTTTCCAAATTGAAATACAATTTGCAGGAAGAAAAATGCACAGGTCTTAAATGAACCATTTGATGAGTTTTGACAAAAGCATACATCCATGCAATCCTCACTTCTGTCAAGATAGCAAACATTACCAACATCTCGGAAGACTTCCTTCTGCCCCTTCCCAGTCATTATCTCTCCCACCTCTCCACCAGCAGAAGTAAAGGTAATTTAGTTTATATCGTCATAGATTAGTTTGTTCATCTTCTGTAGCGTCATATAATTAGAATTCTAGAAGATGTATGTTTTTGTGTGTGTGGTTAGTTTCACTCAGCACAGTGGTTTGGAGATTCATCCCTGTTGTTGTGGGTGTCAAGTAACTCATTTCTTTTTGTGGGTGAATAATATTCCATTGAATAAATATATCACAGTTTGGCTATTCATTCAAAATGCCATTTGAGCTGTTTTCACTTTTCCAGTATTATAAGTATGTTCAAAATAAGCATTCAGGCATAACTGTTTTTGTGAATACCTATTTTCATTTCTCTTGACTAAGACTTAGGAGTGTAGTGTCTCGGTCCTAATGGGATGTAAGAGCTTTAGAAGAAATTTGCCAACAGATTTCATAGTGGTTGTACCATTTTATATTCCTGCCAACTGCGTGGGTGGGTGTTTCAGTTCTTTCACACTCCAGCCAACATTTGGCATTCTCTGCCTTCTCCATTTGAACCATTATAGTACATGTCCATTGGTATTTCATTGTGATTTGGATTTCCATTTTCTTGAAAACTAATGATATTAAACACTTCCTTATTTTTTTATTGGCCATCCATATACCTTTTCCGTTAAGTACTTATTCAAATCTTTCACCTGCTTAAAAATTGGGTTTATTTTTTTACTGAATTTTCTTTACGTATTCCAGGTTCAAGTCTTTAGATGCAGAAAAAGCATTTAACAAAAATTCAACATCCATTCATACTAAAAACCCAGTTATAGAAGGTAACATGCTCAGTCTGATAAAGGATATGTATAAAAAACTATACAACACAAATCATATTTAAATGGTGAATAAATAAACTTACTTTTCTAAGATCCAGAACTAGGCTGGCATGTCCACTTTCATCACTTCTATCCAGTATTGTACTGGAGGTCCTAACTAGTATAGTGAAGACCTGAAATAAATGGCATCCAGATTGGAAACCTACTAAAACTGTCATTTGCAGATGGTAATATTGAATACATCAAAAATCCTCAAAAAACTGTAAAAACACCATTGAAAATCAGTAAGTGAACTTTGGAAAGTTTCATGATATAAAGACAATATACAAAGTCAGTCGTATTTCTAGATGAACAATAGAAACAATGAACAACCAGAAAATTAAATTTTAAAATTCCATTTACAATAGCATTTAAAAACCATGAAATTCTTAGCAACAAATTAAAATGTATGCAATATCCACACACTGAAAACTATAAGGGATTGCTGAGAAAAAATAATGGAAAAAAAATCAATGGAGAGATACGTTCTCTCCAAATTAATCTGTAGATATATAGCACAATCCCACTCAAAATCCCAACACATGTTTTTGTAGAAGCTGACAAGCTGATTCTAAAATTTTCATTGGTATTTAAAAGAGCTAGAATAACCAGTATGGTCTAGAAAAAGAACAAAGAGGATTTGAACTATCTGCCTTCAAGTTTTTATATAAACCTGCAGTCATCAAACAAGCATGTTTTAGTGTCAGGATAGACAAATAGATCAATGGAACAGATAGAAAATCCAGAAATAGACCCACACACATATACTCAATTGATTTTTCACAAAGATGCCAAAGCAATTCAGTGGAAAAAGGAAAGTCCTTTCAATAAACGGTGCTAAAATTAATGGAACCTCATATTTTCCTCACACAGGACACAAGAGTAGTTTTAAATATATCATATATATAAAAGTATAAAAATTTTAAAGAAAACTTAAGTAAATAGCTTCATTATCTTAGGATAAGGAAAAATTTCTTAGGATGCCAAAAGCACTAACCAACAGGAAAAAAAAAAATTGATAGCATTTCATCAAGATTAACTTATGGCCATCAAAAGATACAGTTAAATAAATGAAAATTCAAGTCACAGAATGAGAGAAAATATTCATAGTATTTACAACTCACAAAGAACTTGTGAACAGAGTAAATGTATATATAATACTTAAAACATGTAAACTGGAATAGTATGAAATAATTTAATTTCATCAGAAGTATCTGGAAATCTTAAAATAAAAAGTCCATGATGAGGGACACACCTGTAGGCTCTTGCAACTAACCCTCATCCATCTATGATAACATTTTTTTCTCTCTTTTCTCTGATACAACTTGCAGAGCTAGCCCAGAAAAGAGGGAGTGAGGGAGATGAAAGCCACTTTCCTTCCGGTTTATCTTATAGGCCTGTGATTCTCGTCCATGTTATTTTTTCCCAGTGCAGCTTTGAATCACTGTAGTTCTTCTTTTTGAGGCTTTCAGTTGGGTACTTTATATTATTAGAAAACTTCCAGATGACATTCTACATTTCTATCAGTTACTTGGGTACTGATTGAAACAGGAAGCAGTATTATTAAGATCTTTTTCTTTGACTAGCCAGGTTGTGTGGGGATAAATATTTTTATTGATGGAGCTCACTTCATAAGACATGTCAAAAAACAAAAACAAAACAAACAAACAAAAAAAAACAAAAGCACCAGTTCCTGGGGGTTCAGATTCACGAATTACCAAATCAGAGTCTACTGCATAGATATTATGGGGACTTAATTGCATCTCTAAATATCATTAGATGGTTTGAGTAGTGTCTTAGGTAGAATGCTGAAATGCCAAGTATCCTTTAACAATAGGGTAGACACCTGTTTGTAAATGGTGATTAGTCCCACTTAGAAGGAAAAAAAAATGTTGAATAAGATTTGATAGTCCCTTCTTGTAGTTCTGAGTTTCTAATCACAAAGAAGTCCGTGTGCTGTAGTGAAAAGAGCACAGTGTTAGAGTCTAGTAGGTCTAGAATCCAGGCTTAATGGCTTACTTCTGCGTGAACCTGGGCCAGCTTAATGAATCACACAATCCTCTATTCCTATATTGGCAAACTGAGATAATGATATCAGTTTCACCAGTACTTTGTGAAGATTAGAAATCACATATATGAAGTGCATAACACATAGCAAGCAGACATTCAGCACATGCCTATTATTGTTATTGTTCATTCTAAAATAGATGATGGAGAGGTAGCTACAGAGCCACATAGATACATAAATAGAACACAAGTAGACATAGAGAAATATTGGGGTAATTTGTATATGTGATACTTACACGTTATTTGTATAGTTTCTTTTGACTGTTTACTGATAACATGATTTTGCTAGCTTACTTTGGTTTGATCTGGTCAAAAGCTTGCATCTTTGTCCTTTGAAACACTCCCTTTTGCAAAAAAAAAAAAAAAAAAGCTTCTAAAAATTCAGATGTGTTCACTTTCCAGGTAAAATTGGTTAATTTGGAGTTTGGGCAGTAATATAGCATGAGTGGTCCTTCCTTGTCCTAAAATAGGTAGAAGGGCCGAGTCTATTACTGTTGCCAAATCCCAGTAGCAATACCAGAATTTAAAGTGAACCATTAGGGGATATGCTGGTAGGAGTCTCTCATGTTGTAGAATGAGGTAGTTTTGCATTTCTTATAGCCAGAATAGTTTGTGCCGCTATCAGCCTTCTCATAATGGTCTCTCTCCCATCTCTGGGGTAAGTGGGTCTATTTCACAGGGCAACTCCACAATCAGTTGGTAGTGGTGGCTGGCAACAATATATAGAAGAAGACTATGATCCAAAGCCAAGTCCAGCAGAGTTGTGTGATCAGGTGGCAATGCCCCCATCAGCATGGACACAGGACAAGACCTGACAGGATATAGCTTCTCACTTCCCTGAGTGTGGCGCACTGACCACTTGCCCACTGGCCGATCTAGGAATTGCACAGCACTGAGCTTTGCAGTCTTCGTAACCACTGCAGCTGCTTCTTTGCAATGCTCCACTGTATGTCTGAAATAAAGTGTAAACCAAACATTTTTACTGTTCTGCATCATCCCACCATGCTTTGCTTCATCCATCATGCTTTTAAAAATCATGATTTCTTATTTCTCCTCATTCATAAACAGGTATCTAATTGCCAAACACAAGTGTGATTATTCTTTTGTCACTTTCATGAAAATATGTAGTTAAGTGTAATTCCTCATATTCCATCAAATATACTACTTTAATCAGAATGCACCTTATTGATATTAATTATACACATAGAACTTGTGTAAAAGTACTTTCCATCTTCAACACACTTAGCCACATTAATTTTGATGTTACCTTTACACCAGGAAAAAAGAAAACTTAGGATTTTTCTTGTTCTGGGTGGAGATTGAGGATTTATAAAGAAAGCATTACTATCAGCATGTAAGATGAAATTTGAATTCAAATACTACCCTCGAACCCATCCCCTACACTTCCTCCTCCATACCCTATAATAGTGTGTGCTTTGTGGTCACAGGTGACGCCTAGAAATGTGTTTAAGATACGACTACAGCCTACACAGAAAAATGTGCTAATGCTGCTCAGAGAATCCTTTGGTTTGCAGCTTCAGGCACCTTTGTAAAGTTGCCTCATTGATGGAAATGCCTTGAAGACCTCACTCCCAGTCCCTCATGCCTGCTGGCCGATGTGCTATAGATTGTTCATGGCAAACACCGTCAAGATTATGCCTTTTGAAGATTTGTTAGTATACATCTTTAAAGCATTTTGCTTGTCTTCCCTGCTTCTCAGTTTCATCCCATGTCATCTCAAACTATAGAACCTTCTCTAGATCTTCTTCTGGCAGTTCATTTCAGCATGCACCCAGGCCATCTGAGCTGTACAGTGTCACCCATCAAGCTAGTGATCTTTCAGAACCTAAATATAGCCAAGTCTTTGTTTCCATTTAAAATAGATCCTGAGTGAAACTTATGACAGTAAACATAGCATTTGTGGTAATCCAGGCCTCCTAGGAAGATAATTCAGTACTACTCTATACAGTCTTTATTGAGATACAGAAGAAGCCTGCTTTAAATATTCTCTTACTTGGGCGCCTGGGTGGCTCAGTGGGTTAAGCCGCTGCCTTCGGCTCAGGTCATGATCTCGGGGTCCTGGGATCGAGTCCCGCATCGGGCTCTCTGCTCAGCAGGGAGCCTGCTTCCCTCTCTCTCTCTGCCTGCCTCTCTGACTACTTGTGATCTCTCTCTGTCAAAAATAAATAAAATCTTTAAAAAAAAAAATATTCTCTTACTCTGTTCACGTGTTTGGTGATGGTGGTAGGCATTGGTGGTGTCCACTAACATTTTCTGTTTCCGTAGGAGAAGCAAACTCCTTGCCTCTTGGCTATTGCATGTGACTGGGTGACTTTCTTTAGTTAATGAAATGTGATGGTATGTGATTCTGAGTGGAAACATGGAAGCTGGCACTCGATTCTCCATATTTGCTTCCCTTGCCTCAGTGAACATCACAGTCTCATGTTGAGAAGGTGGCAACATAAAATGGATGACCTAGTTTCTGAGGCACCACTTCTAGGACATCTGAGATAGCAGACTTTTTGTGACTGAGAAACCAAATTTAACTCTGTTAAGTCACAGAGATTTGGGAGTTGATTGTTACCACAATACTATCAGCTGGTAAGTATTACACAGAGTTCCATATAAGTTGTACCTGCCACCAGAGGCACTGATGGCTACAGAAGTAACCCTTTGAAAAATTATAAAATGGAAACGCTCATCTTTAGTGATCTTCACCTTCCTTTCTGCGTGTGGTTCCACATGCTGGAAACCAATTCCATAATGCAGTTTTCCATTATGTCACTCCAACCGGTGTCCAATTTCTCTCATGATAGCAGAGAGCCTTTCTTTCTAAACCATACAGTGAAAACATTTATTCTGATATCCAACAGCCAGGCTAATCCAACTGAGGAAACAGAGCATAGCATGTACCTTACATAACATCTTTCTTGTTAGTAATAAGGACTTGAGCACCTTATGTGCTTTCTCTTAGCCACCATTTTCTCATCCAAAAACTTGGGATAATAATATATATCTCATAGGATTGTTGAGAAAAACAAGTCTAAATTTCTTCTGAAAGAAAAGTTGGGTTCTAGAAAACGTCATCTCCACTCACTGTCTCTCATTCCTTACTGGTTTTTCTATCTTCAACCCATCAAAATTAGATCTCTACCTATCCCCACTCCCCAAATCACTAGAACTGCTCTTGCTGAAGTTGTCAGTGATTTAGTTCTCACCAGTAGTTTCCAAGTCTTTACTAGGTCTTGTTATATTCTAGAGTTGACCACTCCTTCATATTTGAAATTTCTTCTTTGATTTTTAAATACTCTTTTTTTCCTGGTTCCTCCTTTACTTTTTTCAAGCAGACAGTTGTTAGCACCTAGCATGTGCCAGGCATCGTGGAGGCAAATATTAATAATAATGTAACTGCCCTCCCTTAAAAGGATCACAGACTACTGTGGAATTAGACAACTTAAGAGTTATTTATAACATAGTGATAATTACAGTGATAGATATGCACAGGATAGTAGGGGTGGTGGGGTATTTGAGAACATTTTCCAGACCAGTCTGAAACTTAAGATCTGTAAGTGTAGGAAGAATACCTCAGGCTAAGGCAGAAAGCATGGCAAAGTCCTGGACATAAATAACATTTCTGTGTGGAGACAACCATCTTGGACTTGATCTTTAGGACCCCTCCTCTCTTTTTTTGGTCCTTAAATACTAATATTTCCCCTATTCATGGCTCTCATGTTACTATATGTGCTTCTCAGACCCATGAAGCCAATTTTACTCTCCTTGTTGTCATCATCCACATTTGTGCTCTCACCAAAGACCTCCCTCTGGACCCTACACACCCATCTCTTCAGCTTTCTGGTGGACTTTGCCATGCAATAGCCCTGCTCAGTGCTCTTCCTGCAACCTAGGAATAAAACAACAGTAGTGATTATCCATGACAATTATATAAGCACTTTATAATTTACAAAGCACTTTGGCATACATTATCTCACCAGCTGCTTCCTTAATGTAATAGCAGCAGTGGGCAAAAAACCGTGTCACTGCCAACAGCGCTTTTCTGACCTTGGTCTCCCAGCCCCACCTACTAAAAACATGAGAGCAGCTGGATGGGAGCTGATTAGAGGCTGGAAGCTGACCTTGTCTGGGGACCAGGGGAGTATGACAGCAGCAGTTGCCACCTCCACCTTCTCCATCTCCGTAGGGGCGATAGAGCAATCCAGAGGTTTCGTGGCAAAACGTGGGAGGCTGCACGGAGCAACCAGGCTTCTCGTGAGCTGCCTCAGTGCAGGCTGAAGGTGGCAGGCATCAGCTTGTGGGAGGTTAAGCGCTTATCCACTCTCCCCCACTTTTCTGATTTCTTATTTCTTACATGCATTAACTATCATTTTGAAAGTTTCAGTGGGTTAATTAAATTCTTCTAGTGTTGATGCTAAGAAAGCTGAAACATTTTCAACTGAGATTGACACTACTCAAGACATCGGCTTCACTGATGTTTGTTCAGCAACACTCCAATATGTCACAGGATTGCTGAGAGAACATCTGAGAGCTATAATGAGCTAAAAGTCAAGTACAGGGGAAAATGTGTTCCAGACTGCTGCAGATGTTCTCAAATCAAATCATATTTCTGTGAAATGCCATATAGAATATTCAGCAATTGAAGGATGCAACATGAAAGGACAGTTCAATTGATTTGCACTGTTTTAAAGTTTTATTTAGACTAAATTATATGAAATCTGGTGGTTTTTTTTTTTTCACTTTGAATCAATTAATAAGAGGTGCTCTTGATCCTAATGAGCTTCAAGGATAATATTCTTGCGCTAACAGGAATGTATTAACTGGTTGGGGAGGAGTCAAAAACTAGAAAGTGGGGCAGTGGAATAAGGGAAACAAATTAGAGTCTAAGGACAGACATTCCATAGCCCCACTTTCTTGCCTTTATTCCTCCTTTATCCCCTTGGCACCCAAATTGAGCAAACCTCTGTTTAATTCACCAATATCCTGATAAACCTGTGTTTACCACTGTGTTGACAGTGGTTCATTCTCTTCCTCCTGGGCAACCTAAAGGAAGCTTAGCAGGAGTAGGTCAAGGAAATATTCTGACAGATGCATCTTTTGTTGTCACCAGCTTATATTCATCACACAGGTGGCCTTGCATTTCACCAGAGTTTGGATAGTCTGGCCTATGATTAGGGGCGATACTGTCCTAAGTGAAGGGTAGCACAAGGTAATAACCAATAAACCCATTAAGAAAAAACAGAGAAAATGGTTAAGTGACATTAGAAAGTGCAGTAAGACAGCACAATGAGATACCACCCCACAACTTGTATAATGGCCAAAATTTAAAAGGATTGACAATATCAAATGTTGGCAAGAATACGGAGCAACTAGAACTCTTGTACTTTGCCAGTGGGAATATAAAATGCTACCATGACTTGGCAAAACTCAACATTTTCTTATAAAAAAGCCCAACAGTTCCATTCTCAGGTATTTATCCAAGAGAAACAAGAACACATTTCCATAACATTTGAAACAGATGAATTTTAAAAGCAGTATGTTAAGGGAAGGAAGCCAGACACAAAAGAATACTTACCAACTCATACCATTTATGTGAAGTTTAAGGGTAGGAAGAAAAAAAATTATATCATTAGAAATTACAACAGTGGTCCATATCTAACAGAGTGGAGAGCCCAGATATGGACCCTCAACTCTATGATCAAATAATCTTCAACAAAGCAGGAAAAAATATACAGTGGAAAAAAGACAGTCTCTTCAATAATGGTGCTGGGAAAATTGGACAGCTATGTACAGAAGAATGAAACTCAACCATTCTCTTACACCATAAACAAAGATAAACTTGAAATGGATAAAAGACCTCAACATGAGGCAGTAATCTATCAGAATCATAGAGGAGAACATAGGCAGTAACCTCTTCGACATCAGCCACAGCAACTTCTTTCAAGACATGTCCCCAAAGGCAAAGGAAACAAAAGCAAAAATGAACTTTTGGGACTTCATCAAGATCGAAAACTTCTGCGCAACAAAGGAAACAGTCAACAAAGCAAAGAGGCAACCCTCGGAATGGGAAAAGATATCCGCAAGTGACACTACAGACAAAGGGCTGATATCCAAGATCTATGAAGAACTCCTAAAGCTCAACACACACAAACCAGATAATCATGTCAGAAAATGGGCAGAAGACATGAACAGACTCTTCTCCAAAGAAGACATACAAATGGCTAACAGACACATGAAAAAATATTCATCATCATTAGCTATCAGAGAGACTCAAATCAAAACCACATTGAGATACCACCTTATACTAGTTAGAATGGCCAAAATCAATAAGACAGTAAACAAGTGTTGGAGAGGATGTGGAGAAAGGGGAACACTCTTACACTGTTGGTGGGAATGCAAATTGGTGCAGCCACTTTGGAAAACAGTATGGAGATTCCTTAAGAAATTAAAAGTAGAGCTAGAGCTATGACCCTGCAATTGCACTACTGGGTATTTACCCCAAATATACTGATGTAGTGATAAGAAGGGCCATCTGTATCTCAATGTTCATAGCAGCAATGGCCACAGTCACCAAACTGTAGAAAGAACCAAGATTCCCTTCAACCGGATGAATGGATAAAGAAGATATGGTCCATATATACTACGGAGTATTATGCCTTCATCAGAAAGGACGAAAACCCAACTTTTGTATCAACATGGATGGGACTGGAGGAGATAGATTATGCTGAGTGAAATAAGTCAAGCAGAGAAAGTCAGTTATCATATGGTTTCACTTACTTGTGGAGCATAAGGAATAATACAGAGGGCATTGGGAGATGGAGAGAAGTAATTTGGGGGAGTTTGGAACGGCGGGTGAACCGTGAGAGACTGTGGACTCTGAGAAACAAACTGAGGGTTTTGGAGGGGAGAGGGGTGGGGGGTTGGGTGAGCCTGGTGGTGGATATTATGGAGAGCACATATTGCATGGAGCACTGGGTGTGGTACATAAGCAATGAATTCTGGAACACACAAAAAAATTAAATTTAATTTAAAAAATTTAAAAAAGAAAAGAAATTACAACAGTGGTAAGTAGAGCTTAACCAGAATAAAATACAAGGGAACTTTCCAGAGTGGTAGATATGTCCTATACCTTGGTTGGGGTGACAGTTTCATGGATAGATCTATTTGTCCAAATTCCTCCAACTGTGTGCTTGCAGTCTGTGTAGCTATACTGTGTGTGTATGTATAAATATATCAATTAAATTAATTTTATTTTTTAAAGCATACATCAAATTCTGACAGAAATTAGAGGACAAGCATTCAGCATACTTTTAGGGACAAAGTGAGACATGTCATATAGGAAATACTAAAGACATTTTTTTATGTCCAAATTACTTTTAATCAGGTAGCCTTTGGGAACTAAAAATCTTGTGAATTTAACCACTGGAAGAGAATAACTGGTACCTTGATAAAAATCTTGGCTGGAAACCAGCTTAAAGAAAATGGATGGCTGGGGGCATAAACAAATGTATTTTCCTCTGCCAACTTGCGGACAGCTGGATGTGGAATTGAAGTAGTTTAGGCCTTGCGCATCAGGGAGACTGGCTGGGACTTAGAAATCAAGAAGGGGAACATCTGGCTTCTTGAGAAATGACAAAGGTAAGGGAGGTGGCATCACAATGCAAATGAGAAGCTGCTTCTTAAAGATGGAAAATTTGATTAGGTCCTTTGGTAGGCCTTCAGCTTGCTTTGCTTTGTAGGATCAGCCAGTGCCTGCAGCCTCTGTTAACAAAAGCTAGCCTTGCCTGAGGCCACAGCTCCCAGAGCAGAACCCTAAGTTGATTGCTGATAGGGTGTTGCATTGTAGGTCTAGGTGTTTTCACCCTACTGGTCTACCTACCCTCCCGCAAACAAACCCAGTGGGGCATTTGTCTGGAAGCCTTAAGTCACATGCATTTCTAATGCTTTAACATATGCACTGACATCTTCTCTTGCAATAGCTCTCTTATTATTTGGTAATAACATTGCAACTATGGAAATAAAGACAAACTCTTTAGGCTGAGTTTCCATTCACTCAGGTACATTTTGTTCATTTTCTGAGGCACTACTGTTGCAAAGTTGTAAAGACTCCAAAACTATATTTTGATTCTGGTATTTTTTTTTCCTTCAAGTTTCTGCTTTTTACTTTCTATTACCTAAGATGCATCTCCTACAAAATTATGGCTGGAAACAAATATCGCATATCTTTTTTGAACTCACATAATTTTTGTGAAAGATTTGATTTTTGGTACTAATTGAATTTATTTTACATATCTCTGCCTAGTATAAAACTTTGAGTTTGGATTTTAGTCATTTAAATATATAATCTAGTCATTCAACAAACATTGAGTATATGTTACATGCCAGGCATTTTGATAGATAATTGAGATTGAGTGATGAATAAAGATAAACCCTTTATCACTGAGGGACAATCAACTGCAAAAAATCATGTTACTAAAAAATCATGCTTTACACAATTATGTATGCTTATACATGTATACATACATTTACGTGGGTGCCTGTGTGTGTGTTTGTGTGTGTGTATTTCCCCATTTTACAAAGGTAGAAACAGGCTTAAAGAGGTTTCATTATTGCAGTGGAAACAGGATACAAACCCCATTCTGTTTATTGCAAAAACTGTGCCCTTAACTACTTAACTACTCTTCATCTCAACATAACTGCTGTTATGATATCAGATTTATGGAAGCTAAAAGGAACAAGTGTTCTTCTCAACCTGGGGCATCAGGAGCAAGTATAAAGGGACAAATGAACTGTGTCTTGAGGGATGAAACAGTATAAGTTTTATGTAAATGTCCTCATTAATTCCAATCTATAAGCAAATGGCTGTGACCAAGTGATCACTTGTAAAAATTGCTACATTTTTATTTACGGTGGTAAAAGAGTTATAAAATCTGTTAAGTAATTAATCCCATTCCCTGATAGGGCACAGGTTTCATTCTTAGTTTGTGCTTTTGGGAGCTGTTGTCTTTTAGCATAAATCCCATCAAATCTTTGTGAGTTTTGCCTTTACATTTCCTTCATCTGTGACGGGAAGATTCTATTAACAACCCTGGCACCTTCCATTAAAGTCTACAACTTCCAACTGCCAGGAAGGGATAATGAAGTGATAAATTTAATTTGCTACCAAAATATGTAAGGCAGAGATATCTAAGTGAATTTATAGCGTTAGCTATGTCTTTCCTCTTAGCATTAACAAAAGTTTTATGGCAGGTTATCAGAACCAGTGCAAAAAGAACAAATATATATGACTTTCCATACACAGAAGTCAGATCTGTAACTCTGTATCAAATCATTTCTTTCCCTCTTCTTCTTAGCATTTCTAGGTTCATCAGAACTTAATACAGTAAGTTTCAAATATTTTTTTACTTGGAGAATGTAAAAAAAAAAAAAAAAAAAACTTAACCAGACTAAGAAACACGTTTTACTCATTAATAAAGGCCCTCTGAGGTTTATAAAATATGTATCCCCTTCTCATGCCCCTGCTAGACTCTAAGGGCTACCAAGGAAAGTAACAACACCGTCCATGTGGGATCGTGACAGTGAGGGTGCTTCAGATTCTATGGGGCACAAATCTACTTTCCCCTCATTCTTTAACTCTGGCCATGGTTGTAAAAATGATTCTTTAATTTAAAAACTTGCGTATATATTGCCATTTCAAGAATTCCTTTTTTCCAGTGAACTTTAGCTCACAGGATCTCATCTTCCCACGTCTTGGCATTGGGATTGTTCGTGGATTGCAGGGGGCCATGGGTGCACCCATCAAATGCAGAGCCAGGATGTTTTGCTTCTACCATTCAGTGATGCAAGTGTCCCTCTTGTGAAACAGACAGAGCTGTCAGATTCAGTTCTTGACTTCAAGGTTAGGTGCCCGAAGAAATGTAGAATTGATCACTAAGATATGATAATAAAAACAAGGTACATTCAAAGGGCTGTGATGTTATACTCTTTCGAGGGCTTTTTATGTCACCCACTTGAATCCTTGCAACAATTCATATCAGGTTTGAATCACTATTCTCTTTTTCCTGTTGAGAGAAGACAAACTTGGGAAGGTTAGGAAAGTTGTTCAAGTTCCCTTGCTGGTAGGAGCAGAGACAACATTCTATCCCAAGTCTATGTGTTCACAAAACCTGCACGCTTGCCTCCTACACTTCACTGCCTCCACTTATTATCCTGTGCAGAGGATCATTGGTTCTGAGGCTTTAGATTTGATTCTTGGTTGACAGATAGCAGATTAAGATTCTATTAATCTTTGAGCAAGAATGTTGAACTTTCCACCTCTCTTGCAGTGACCTGTGGCAGTCGATTGTACTCGGAATTACACGAAACCTGCTTGCTCACTTGCACTCGGGGGACTCAGGATGAATCAGTGTTTTTGCAGGCATGTCACCCCCTTTCCTCAGGCCCTTAGCCACTGGCATCAAGAGCATTAGATGCATTGCCATCCCGCTAGCTGGGCTGATCCTCCCCACACACTCCTCACACTCTGTTTCTCGGCGAAGGTCGTGGCTCGTCTCTTCTTCCTTCTGTTCCGTCCCTTTATTCTGGTTTACTTGAGTTTTAGCTCCTATACAACAAATCCAGTTTGGGTTATGAATTCATGTATTTATTTATATGCATAAATTTCCCCCACCAGTTACCTTAATGAGCCCAGCCCTTCTGGTCTGCTGATTTATGTCTTTGAAAGTGAGATAAAGAGAGCCAGAGAGTAATGGAGAAGAGCATGAGGAGAAGCCTGGATCCCAAGGTCTGCGTTGTTCTCCCACCGACTGCTTCGTCCTCCCCCACATTGGGCCTCCCCTTTAGCAGCTGCGGGGTCTATCTAGATGTGTGTGGATGTCTGGCTGTATGCCCAGCCAAAGTTTTGATGCCTTGTTCTTCTCTTAAGTCACCCCAGTTTCATATAAAATCAGCCATGTAGGCAGAAGCTAGGTATTCAAATGGACTTTAGATTCTTCTATGTTAAGTAGCCTCCTCTGGGCTTCTAGTGGCCTTTACTGCCCAGGGTACCAGGCGGTGGTTTATACTTAATGGCAAGCAAATCCCTAGGTACACCTGCCAAGGATGTTAGAGCTCTTTGTTGCTATCCAGGCAAATCTTCCATTCATACAGTACTTGTAATATAAACATCGTGGTGTATGCAGGTCTGCAGAGAACCAAAAGCAAACCTGTAAGTGGTATCTGAAAGTATTCTAGCTCTGGATATGGGTACTCTCCCCTGACTTCAAATGCTTGTATATTTCCTGTATGTACTCCTCTATGTTCCCCTCTGGAAGTGTCTAGAGCACACCTAGCCTCACATTCTTGGGCCAAAGAAAAATTCCCAGAACAGTTATTTAAATTTTTTCCACTGTTTAGTTTTTATTGAGTGTCATAAGATACAACATGCCAGAGCTGTGGTGGGGTGAGGTGAGGAAGTGGCAGCGGTTGAGTGTGGAGTGGAGGGCTCCAAGGTTGACTTAGAGGAGATGTTGGTGTAGTGAGTATATAAAGTCAAATGACAGTCCAAGCCAGAGCACAGTTGTGCAAAGGGTTATACCACCAGTTAACATCAGAATGTATTTTTGAAGTTTTCATTTGTGATACCAAATAGATACAGAATGTAGGTTAAAACAGTATAATCTCTGTGAGTGATGATTACTTGCTATAAGGTGAGAAGAGTGTATTACAAGAGGAAAGTGGCAGTGCTTCAAGATTTAACCCAATTCATTAAAAAAAAGCATATATCTGATCATTACCACAGGCATCTGTAAGCACATCTTTGTATTAATGGTATTTCCCCCAAATGTTTTGCCTTCAAAAGAAGTGGATGCTTCATCTGAGACAGAATTATAGTACAGATGCCAATATGTACACATTTTGAATTGGAAAGAACAGTAAATTATGGATGATACTGTTCCCATCAGCAAATATTGACTCTTTAGAGCTACCAAATGAAAGTTGTGGTGATTAGACCATTCCTTAGAAGAGTTAATTTTGAATTGTAAAATGTTTACTGGTGACAACAAAGTTGGCAGAACTGTTCAACTCCTATTTTCTTTCCATTTTTTTTCCCCCACTAAAATGAATAATCTCAATCTGGAAATAGAAAGACACAAATCACTACATCAGAACTGAAACCCTAGCTCTCTGTGCATTAATTTAGTCAGATAATACTTAGCCACTTCAGATTCAAGTCTCCAGCCCCAGACAAATGTCAAAACCCAGCTACTGGTCATCTCTGAGAAACCATCGCACACAGGGGAAATGCCAAAACCTTGAAAATGCATTGATTTTACTGAAGGGAAAAAGTGTGACTTCTGAAAATTTCTGAATGTTGAAGTTGAATGTGGTAGGGGAATCTAGGTAGGAGACCTAGAAAATATTAAACTCATTGTTTTAAAAACATATAATTATAAAAAAGGTAAAGGAAACCCTGTTCCTTTGGCAGTAGGATTTGTCTAAAACAATGCACATGGGCAGGTGGAGAGGGTAATGAAAACCCAATCTAAACAATTCATGCCAAATGAACCCGATTTCCTTTTGATGCGTTTCTAGGCAATAGATAACAATTGCTAACTTTCTCTTGGCTTTTACTAAATACCATGTGCTGGGCTTAAGTTTCCTCATTGAACCCTTAGAGCAACCTGTGATATTAAGTCTTACAGATATACCTACTCTTCAGATGAGAAAAACGGAGCAAGGCTAGCACATCATTGAGCTGGAATTTGGACCCAAAGAGTAAATCAGAACCCGAGCCCCAGACCGTTCCACATCCTTCTGAAAAGCACAAGGAGCTGTGGCTGATACAGTGTACCTTGATTTCCAGAGGATGTCTGACAGCTGACTGCACTAGCCTGTTGGATGCTGTGAGGAAGACAGTCACAGAGCTAGATAGGTATTAGGCCTCATAATATTCTCATTTCCCTACGAAAAGCTCAACTCGCTGTTTGGGACATACCACACTTAGAAAAAGAGTTCATGTTCTCAGTCCCTCAGATTTACAATTAGAATCTGTGGATATGTGATATCCACTGTAGAAATCTGTCACCCAAACTTGAAAACATTACTCCATCAGGATATGATAATTAATTAAAGTAATATATTTATGAATAGTCAATGAGAGTACAGCCCCTCTGAAAAAAAAAGGCCTAGAATTTTTCCAGAGACTAGTAATATGAAAAGCTATAAACTTGAACACTTTAGGTTTAGCTAAGTTAAAATGCGGGATGTTGGGGTGCCTGGGTGGCTCAGTCAGCCCCACGTCAGGCTCTCTGCTCCATGGGAAGTCTGCTTCTCCCTCTCCCTCTCCCTCTGCCTGCTGCTCTGCCTGCTTGTACACATGTGTTCTCTCTCTCTCTGTCAAATAAATACATAAAATCTTAAAAAAATAAAATGCAGCATGTTTAGTCATTAGAAACTGTAATATACCTTTATATTATAATATGAAAAGGCTTGCTTTGCTAAACAAATCGTTAGTAGAAACATATTTCAAGAAACTGTTTAACCTACTTAAGATAATTAACAGCTTTCGAGTATGCTATCAAAATTCATATAAAACCAACAATGAATGTGCTATTTTAAATGAGCATTTGGTAGCAATTCCTTCCAGTGGATGTACCTGAAAATGGGTTTCTTTCCTAATAATCTATAAATCAGACTATTCACTGAGTCAAAAGAACCCTTCACATAATTCATCCAAATTAACTGTAGACTTTCACAGAATAGAGAAAGCACCATATTCCCTGTGGATATAATTTGATCTCTGTTATATAGTCATTGTCTCATTCTATCTGCTACCAGAAATCTTTCATTAGTTGCTTGCTGATCTTACTCTAGAGGCTTGAAGTAATTATGTCCAAGAATTGTACAGTGTCAAAACATGGTGACTTACAGGAAATGGCGCTTTAATTTTTTAAATCTAATACTAGGGCACTGAATAAACCCAGGGAGTATATAAATATCAAGTTGATATTCCACAGAAGTATATATTGTGCTCTTCCTGTGACCAAATGATTTTAACTTTTAATCTGTTCTAAAACTTCTGATAAAAATAGACTTTCCATTGGACATCTTGTGAAATTAAAAAAATAAAAGATTTTCCAGTATAAAGCCTTAATGTATAAATCTGTTCATAAACAGCCTCATCTGAAGCATAATTCTATATTTTTATAAATTCAAACTTTTGCTATCAGAAATCTTTCTATTTCCTAATTTCACACAAATACGCCCTACAAAGTGATTGAAAACATTGTGGTAATAAAAATAATATATAAGGAAACTTTCCAAAACATTCAAATAATACAATGCCTAAATAATATTCCTGTACCTGCATTAAATTCTGAGTTTTTAAACTTTTTAAAACACAAGTTTTGGTCCATACGGCAAATCTCTGGATTTTCTTTCTTATGTCTGGAGAGTTCTCAACTCAAACTGTAAATTCTGGCAGGTAGTTTCTGCTCCCTATGAACTGAGAGACGAGGGAAGTTTGGAAGGAGCAGGTTCCTGGGTCGGTCCGCTGCCAAGAGCCGAGCGTACAAGTAAACACCAGTCATCTTCAGGAAACCCTCAAAGGAAAGGGAACTTTTTCCCATTTGCACGAGGCGTCAGTTTTACCTTTGTAATCTGCCGCTTTTTCTTAAGACGTGAACCTTGTGGATCAGAATGAGGATTGTCAGCTTGTCCCTTCCCCGCTTGTTTGGGGTCATCCCACCCTCTTCTGCTCTTGTTCACCAGACTCAGTATATGATGCGTCTGTTTGGCTGTTGTCTTTCCATTTGGAAAATCATTTTTCACATGGTGTAGACTTCATGTCGAACGAAGAATGGAGGAGGACACCTCTATAGCTTCCAAATACATTGCTGGTTATTGGCTGGCTTAGGAATACCCTCAGATCCTTCATGATTGCAGGTGCTTTCGGAAGGCGAGAGTTCTTCTTTATAAAGAGTCTTGATTTATCGGAGTACTCGTATTTCGTAGGCTTGTGTCAGTGTGGTAGAATAACGGTGGGCTGCCCCCACAGAGTTTCCAGGCTGTTTTCTGTGACTGAGCCTCTAACATTAAAAATGAAAGAATTCAAAGATAGTGCTGTATTATATAGTCTGGCTGTTTGAGACGTTCCCTGCAGCTGTGTAGAAAAGATGCTTTATTTAAGGAAAAAATCCTTGGAGAAATTAATTGATATGAGCCAGAAGTTGTTCAGCCAATTTAATCACTAATCTGCTGTTGTTTCTAAATTGCATGAGGTACAGAAGGAAGTCTGCCTGCCTCCAAAGCAGCCAATTCAAGAGATGAACACAGGACGGAATTTAGACCAACTATATGTTAAAATGCCTGCTTGAAATTAAGCAGGCGGGGCGCCTGGGTGGCTGAGTGGGTTAAGCCGCTGCCTTCGGCTCAGGTCATGATCTCAGGGTCCTGGGATCGAGTCCCGCATCGGGCTCTCTGCTCAGCAGGGAGCCTGCTTCCCTCTCTCTCTCTCTCTGCCTGCCTCTCCATCTACTTGTGATTTCTCTCTGTCAAATAAATAAATAAAATCTTTAAAAAAAAAAAAAAAGAAATTAAGCAGGCTTTGCTTGGGGTGGGGGTGAGGGAGAGACTGGCCAAGTTGTTAAACATGCTAATTTACTTCTGAGGGCATTTTGCCAAATTAACTAAAGCTATCCTGAAGCTATTTGAAGAATTAACTGGAAAACAAACAGTGACCAAGTCCAAATTTCTGTTTTCAAAATTTGTTATGAACTGGGCTTTGAAAAAAAAAAATGAAAGCAGTAATTAAAGTAAGGCTTTTATTCAGATATCACATTACCGAATCCCAGTAATACTGTGGTCTCTTGTGGTTACATTAAACAATTTGGGTGGTAGCTTTCCAGCTCTTATTGATTCTATGTGTAAGGCTGACGTGTTCTTTCTGAAAGTCAGATACTCTGTAGGTGACAATAAAGGAAAATTCAAGTACCAATGAAATTATAATTGAGTTTAATCCTTGGGAACTAGAGGGGGCCTTACAGGAGGGGGTAAATCTCACACAATCTTTCTATTCTAGTTAAGGAGTTAGCTTATCTCTCAGAATCTTACACCCCGCTACTTGGCCTTCAGAGTTCTGCCAGACTCTCCAATCACACATGTGTCAGGTGGTATAATAAAGATGCATCATTTTTAACTCTCTTACCAATATTATAGAGAAGATACAGACTGTTAGTTCAGTTGAGGATGTATGACTAACATTCTATTATGAGTAGTTTAAAGAGAACCTTCTATCTCGCATTTCCAGTGTGACTTCCCAGTCACCCTATTCTAGTATTCTGAATGGATAAAGGAGAATAACTGTCTTTGTTGTTGTTTTTTCTTTTTTGCCCATTTTTGTAAAATAATTTTCTGTTTTAATTTCATATCTTTTAAATAGAAATTCTACTAAATCATCTTGGAAAGTCCAGCACCCTACCGTATAGTAATTGTGGAGAAATGGGTTAAATATGCAACATTATAAATATTAAAATATTGGTTATCACAACAACTCTTGACCAAAGTAATAAAATGTCATTTCTTCTCCAACTAATGGTATCAGTTAGAAATAGTATCCTTGGCCTGTCTCCAGGATAAAAGGCTAGAAGAAAGGGAGGGGAGAGGAAGAAAATGAAAGGAAATCTTAGTTATATAAGTGACAGAGCAACTGAATAATATTATTTTTGTTTAATTACCTCCTGGATAAGTTCCGTCTATACTTCTATTTAACATTCTAGCAGTAGATTTAAAAGGAACAGAATGCATCTCAAGTTCCTTTTTTTAATATTTCCCCTTTTTCCATATCCTCCTTGCTAAAGTTTTCTCTAAACGTATTACCAATTTAGAGTCCCAAATCTTTTTACCTTCTTGCCCTCTGCATAATATTAAAATGTTATAAACCTTTGAAATTCATCTATAGTTTTTGTGTGTGTGTGTGTGTGTGTGTGTTTTTATTTGACAGAGAGGGAGAGATCACAAGTAGGCAGAGGGGCAGGCAGAGAGAGGTGGGGAAGCAGACTCCCCACTGAGCAGAGAGCCAGATGCAGGACTCCATCCAGGACCTTGAGATCATGACCTGGGCCGAAGGCAGAGGCTTAACCCACTGAGCCACCCAGGTGCCCCACATCTATAGTTTTTATTCAGCTTAAGCTTCTCAGGATTTTTTGAGTATTATAAATGCATGTGCCTTACCAAATGTGGAAAATATTGTTATTATTTCTTTTTCTTTTTAAGATTTATTTATTTATGTGAGTGCAAGAGCCCACACAGTGGGGGTGGGGGAGGGGCAGTGGAAAGTCCCCAAGCTGGCTCTGCATGGGGGCTGGATCCCAGGACCCTGAGATCAGGACCTGAGCTAAAAACAAGAGTCACTGGTTAACTGTCTGAGCCGCCCAGGCCCCCCAGTTATTATTTCTTTAAATAATTGTGATCTGTTCTTCTTTTCTCTTTCCTTGGACCCCAGTTAAATGTCCATTAGACTTTTTGATATTGTTCCACAGGTCTCTAAGCAAAAGAGCTTTTTTCCCCAATTGTTTATTTTTCAGACTGGATAATTTCTATTGCTCTCCCTTCAAGTTTACAAAGTTTTCTTCTTTTACCATCTCCATTATGCCATTAGAAACCTACTCAATGAATTTTTTACTTCAGATACCACATTTTACAGCTTTAGAATGAATGTTTTTCTGATTCACTTTCAAAGCTTTCCTTTTTTGCCAGGTTTCTTATCATTCATTATCAGGCGTATTTCTCCTTCTATCCTGAGCATAGCTGCCTTAGAATCCACGACCTCTGGTTCTAACACCTGGATCATCTCAGGACTGATCGCCATTGGTTGCTCTTTCTCTTGAGAATTGTCACAACTTCCTGCTTTTTCATATGGCTGGTGATTTTTTATTGTATCCGAACTGTGTCAGTAACACATTGTAGCAAGACCCTGGACCCTATTATTTGCTACCTAGTACTGATTTCTGTTGTTTTAGCAAACAGTTAACTTCTCAGTGCAAACCCCAGACTCTGTCCCCTCTGTGCTTAGAAGCAACTGAAATATCTTTTCAGTTACTTCAGCCTCAGCTGGGCTGCTTGCAGTCTGCTAAGCACGAACGTTGCTCTAGCGCAGTAGTCAGCCAGAGATTTGGTTGCATAGGGTACATATGCTAAATCCAGTATGCTCCCTCTGTAGCTTTCCCCCTTCCTAGATGCGCCCACCCCCACCACCAAGTTTGCTTTGATGGCGTAAGACTGCATTTCTCTTTGAATTTTTACCTCCCTGCTTGGTACCCCCGGGCCTGTCCTCGGGCAGAAGAATGGTGTCTTTCCCTTCTTCTGAGTGTCAACTCGCCTCCGGTTCTTCAGTGCCTTTGGATGGCTTCTATCTGTGTGCCTGGTGACTCTATCTGCAGGAGAAGTCCAACACAAGGTCCCCTGCCATTACAAGAGGGGGAGCTCTCTACAAATCATCTGTCATAAATAAGGAACATGAAGACTCCTCAAAGAAAAAACATTCACCGACGCATTAAACTCTCTGAAATTGCAAATTTGTACAATTTGAAGACTTAAATGTTTTCTGCTGCTGTTGTTTTTAAATTCTCATTCCATGTACTGGCATCTCTAAATCAGAGCAATGAATTCAGTGGTTCTGAGCAACTTGACATGATTTGTAGAAGCACAAAAGGCCCTGGGGAATTGGACTTGGTATTGCTCACTTTTAAGCTAATAAAGAGAAAACCCTACAATCAAATGCAGTGAAGGGTATAATTGGTGCAATACTGCTTGCTATCAGTGTACTTTTCAGGGTCATTTTTGTTAACTGCAGAATGAAGTAAAACATTTTTAAGCACCCAGGACTTCAATAAGAATATATATGGTTACCCTGAGCAGTCAGGTCCAAATACGTGATGTCTGATGATTACAGAAGCACCTATTCAACACTGCTCATTGTAAAGAATCTTATTCTCTAGTTGCAGATATACATCACCTGAAATCAAGCCATGTCTAGAAAATATATCACTTTTAGCTCCATGTACCATTAAGGGTGAATAAAAGTGTCAAAAGTAAAGGAGAGCTTGTACACATATTACAGGTATGGGAATGCTTGTACAACTTGAAAATATATCCATCAAGAGGTGTGGGCAGTTTTCACAGAAAGTGAAATATTTCAGAAGTGTTACTCCAACCTGTGCCATGGAATACATATTTCCTGAGCCTGGAGAGATTCCAAGCCTCCTTTTTTTCTGTCTCATATGCTTTAGCTGACTATAATCATTGCTCCTTCAAATCAGTCACCATGGAAATGAGAGGACTTTGCTGTCCTCTATAGAGAACTGACTTAATAATAGGAAACCACGGATGGGGATAACCAGGACTTTGTGTTACTTTGGGGTCAGTAATAAACCTTATCTCATCTGAGGAATAAAATTCCACATAAGTAGGTAAGTCTTCACAATCAGCAAAAGGCGAAATGATGGTAATACACTGAAAAGGGGTCTCGAAAGTTGTATGAATGGACAGAAAAGTTGAAATGTGTTTGGATATAAGCAAATACAAGGTAATATAGATTAGTATCAAGAAGGATTTGTAAAGAACCATTAGGCATTTTCTTACCCAAGAACAGAACCATAGTCTAAAGAAGGGAAAACCAAGTTATAATCCTCTCTTAGTTCATATTTAGAAGTGAGATCCTTTCCCTAAGCTGAAGTCAAAGAAATTCATTCATTTCAAATAGCCACCGCTTCAAGAAAATTCCATATATAAAAACATGAACATTTTCCTTAAAACTTCATCTGAACCCAATTAGGTTATTTATGTTGTTTGTATGAACTGGAATTGTCTAGATGAGTGCTGCTGGGAGCATGGTGTCCAAATCAGCAACGTCAGCATCACCTAGAGCTTGTTTGAAATGTACAGTCTCAGGTCCAACCCCAGATCTGTTGAGATCTATCTGCATTTCAGCAAGATCCCTGGGTCACTGATAAGTATATTATAGTTTAAGCACTCCTGGGATACATACTACAGTAAAATCTCAATACCAGAAGCACCTCTTTTGTCTTATTTAGTGACATCATTGGAAAGCGAGGTCAAAAGAACATTCAGGAAATGTGTAGATGGTTATAACTTGGGAGGTCCTTTTACTTCTCAGAAAAAGATAACTCACACAAAAGACTCTAAAGAGGTTACAAAGAAGAAAGAAGAAATGAAATGAAAGCTGGGCAAATGTAAGATATGAATCCGTGAAATAATAATGCCAAATAAGACACTTAATAGACACAATTTAGAAAGCAGTATTATCAAGAGACCTGGAGCTGGGATGAAAGTGAAGAACAAATTATAGTAAAATCAGGCTTTCAGTGTATTAGGATAATAAAAACAACTAATGCAATTTGGGGCCTCCTACCCAGAGACAAATCATGGAAGAGGCAGATAATGTTTCTTTTTTAATGACTCAGGTGAAAATTCAAAGAGAATATTTGGACACAAAAGCAGAAAAGCACAGGCTTCATACAGGATCCAGAGAACAACAGGTTATAAAATTTGAGAGCTACAAAGAAGTCTGAGTAGTTTAAACGATGATTCCAAGGTAACACATCTGGCAACATGTGGAAATAGGAATTGTAAAAGCCTTTGTTTTTAGGAAGCATGAAACCTGAAGCATAGTAGTGAAGTCAAGCATAAAAATAAGTCCCAAATATTAATACACATCCCACATATTTAAGAGTACCCGGTCCCAGTCTACATGCTCAGCTACTCAGGCTAGACGAGCATCTCCCCCAAGACAAGATAACCAGTTGCTGCTAATGCCCCCCTCCTTTCCCCGGTCTTGAGAAAAGCTCAGCCTAATACTCTGGCTTGCTCCACTTCTACGTGTGACACAAGCAAAATGCTAACTTAACTAGGATGAGGCTACGTACTGTGTAAATTATCTAAGTACATATTCTTAATACTGTCCTCACCATGTCCTGTGCCATACAGCCTGGCCTAAACTCACCTGTCATCCTCTGTCAACACATTGTCTGTAGGTACAGTAGTGATGGGAGAGGAGTATGGGTGTAGTGTGGCTGTTACCTTCTTTTCCCACATCTGGATGGAAATCCTGTTTTGGATGACAGTTCTTCTCATTAGGCTCTGGACTAGTCTTATAACAGCAGAAATGCAAAAAACCCAGAAAATGAAAAAATTGGGGTTTTTCTAAGCTATCACCAGATTAAGCTACAGAACATGCTTCAGGTTCATCCTGCAAAAGAGTACCTCTACTCTATGAAAATCAGTGGTTAGAGCACAAATAAATAAATTGCTTATCACAAAAGATTTTCTCACATTTCAGAAGGCTTCTCCGTAGGGTTCCTTTTAAAAATGAACTCCTCTAGTGTTTTTAAGTGTTTTACAGATCGTTAAGTACATGGCAGAGGGGCAATGAGAAGGGATTTCTAAATTTAATGAACTAGGAAGCACTCAAATTGAGGGCAGTTAAATATGAGACAAGTTATATTTAAAATTCTGTTTTAACAGTGGGAAAATAACAATAAAAATCATTTCAATATAAACTTGAGAAATGGTATCCATTTCTCATGCTATACCTGAGAGAGTAACAACTTTGACCAAAAAAGGATACTATTAATACCATACAGGTAGTTACATATAAATACATTATATATTATATATATGTCAATGTCTCATATGTATGCCTATGTGTATATATTATGTAAGTGCAATATATAAATATCTATTATAATATACAATATATAGATAGATATCTATTAAATATGGGTATCTGTGTACGTACATGTGATATCATACCATAATTTAATAGATATATTGATAGATATTAAATGTTCATCTGAATATGTGCAAGTAGATGTATATGTGAATCAGTCAACACCTAACAAAGTGGAAGCATCATTTAAACTTCCTATCTTTACATTTTACACCTAAATTTAACACTGACATTGACCTTGAAAATCTCATTCTTCTGAATAAAATGTAACCCAACCGTACATTCACTCCCAGCTTTTAAACTCTTAAATCTCATTTAGAGATGGTGTAGGCCAGGAAATAAATCAGCCACATCCCTGGAAACTTTGGCCGAAACTGCATAGTATATTTTTCCACCAGAAGTATTTAAAATGTTTCCTAGATGTATAATAAATGCTTTACAAAGTTAGTAGAAGGAATTTCTTGAAAATACCAATATAAATATTCTCAATTGCATTTTAATAGGAAACTAAGAAGTCATGATAATTAATACTTTATCCATAAAATTACTTTATCCATAAAATTGGTCTAGAAAACATTTTTAAGTAACTGTAGTATTAATATAATCACCTTTTGATAGTGAAAGGCTGAAGAGGACTTAGTAAATAATACTGGACAGATTCAGATAATGTACTATTATAAAACTTTTTCATTAATTAAGTTTTTCTATTAAGTTCTTTCATGGCATAGTAGAATATGTTAGATTGTTTTTAATCTAAAATGCATTTTAGAGCCCCTGGGTGGCTCAGTTGGGCAGGGGCTGCCTTCTGCTCAGGTCATGATCCCAGGGTCCTGGGATGGAGTCTAGCATCAGGCTTCCTGCTCAGCAGGGAGTCTGTTTCTTCCTCGACCCCTCCCCCGACTCGTGCTTGTGCTCTCTCAATGTCTCTATCTCTTTCTCTTCTCTCTCTCTTTCTCGCAAAATTAAAGAGAATCTTTTATTTTTTTAATTTAAAATGCATTTTATGTCTCTAATATTTGTTAAACACAGAACTGTAAAATAGGAAGAACAGGAACCTGAAGATCTGAATTCTGACTCTACTGTTAGTTGATTGCATGGTCACAGATAATGTTTCTAAGCCTAGTTTTCTCATCTAGAGAGTGTAGGTAATTAAATCTTACCCTGCTGATTTCACAGAACTGTTATAAAGAATCAAAATATATTATATATATATATATATATACATATATGTATAATATGCACACAGATATGTGTATACATATGTATATGTAGTACATTTTGATATGTGTGTATATATGTAATATATATATATATAATAAAAACCTCCTAAATGCAGTAAGGAGCTATATAAGTATTTTAATATTTTCAATAGTGTTCAAGTTATAAAAGGAATACATTTCACAGAAGAATATTATAAAAATATATTGATTTTTCATTTTGAGCATAAGATAGCTGGATTTGATATCAATATTCATTTTCCATATTCATACTGATTTAGCTTTGCTGTTTATCTTATAACAAGAAGCCTTAATCGGAACATAGTTTTTTCCATAGACTTTATTACTTTATTGAAGTTAGTAATTATACTTCTAGTTTTTCCAGACGAACAACAAAAACAGTTGAACATTGTACAATGAATATTGTTATGAAAAACATTTGTCATAATAATGAATTAGAATCCCAGGAAGATGCAATAAACTTCATTTGTCTGTAGTTTCTTATGAGGAGCCTTAGTTCTGTTTGAAGCCAAAGAACAAGGTGGCTAGTGAAAAATACCTAATAGCTCAATCTTCTGAAATAGAATAGAAAATATAAAAGAGAAGGCCCTAGAAAGAAGTATTACATTTCAGCTCATACAGAAGCCACGAAAGCAGATGATGTGGGAATGTACTTAGTTCTGCGGTCCTGTTTTGTATAAGAGAAATAAATATTAATAAATACTCATTATCCTAAGAAAATAGCTTTTTCATGGGTATAGAACAGAACCTAGTCTCCCCTCAAAAATGTCTGAGTGAGGATGTTTTATTTCTGGTTGCCCAAGCAAATTATATCTTAATTTCATGAAAAGAATAATAATAAGAAAAATGTCTTTGAGCACTGGAGTGGCTCATTCATTCATTCACTCATTCAGTTGACAAATCCAGTCATTCAACAAATATCTATCATTAAGCACCAATTATAAGCTAGGCAGTATGCTAAACTGGGTTCTCAGAGGTTACAGTGAGGTAATGGAGAGAACTGTTTCATTTTTTTTTTTTGGTAAATTACAGTTTCTGATAACTAGCATGAAAGAGAAAAAGGCATGCTTCCAAGAATAATGTGGAATGTGTAGCCACTTTAGTTTTGGTGTTGGGAAAGGGCTCTTTGAGGGAGTGACATTTGAAATGAGATCTGAGACCTGAGAAGGAACAAGGGAACAGCATTCCACTGGGAGGGAACAGCATCTGTGAATGTGTACAGTAAACTGAAAGAAGGCCTGTATGGTCAAAGTTAGAGGAAAAGGGTAAAGATTAGAAAAGTTGACAGTGGCTACATCATGTAGAGCCTATTTGCTGTGATGAAGAATTTAGATTAAATTAAGCATGCAAAGGGAAGCTGTCAAAATGGTTTTGCACAGAAACAATGATATTATCCAGATTTCATTTTAAATACATCTTTATGCTGCTATGTGAAAATAGATAGGGAAATGTGCAAAATCAAAACCAAAGAGATAATTAGGAGATTCTTATCCAGCCCAGCTTCATGGGTGCATGACCTATCAAGTCTCACAAGACTCCCTTTTCCAAAAGGGTTCTGCTCTTCGTTTAATGCTCTGCTGACTCCATCTTGAAGTTCTTAATAATTTGTAAACAAGGGGCCTTACCTTTTAATTTTGCCTGGGACTCCTAAATTATGTAACTGGGTGCTGACTGTTACAGAAATTGGGCCATGTAGAACATTCTAATTGTTTGTGCAACCCTAACTTACAGAATCAATACATGTCCCATCCATTTAATAACACTAATTTTCAAAAGATAACTATTTTTGTCATCCTTATGTTAGTACATCTGCATATCATGTATCTATGATACAGTGAACTCTAAAGATGTCAAACATTTAGATTTATCTTTCCATTTCACTAACACCTGTTGAGTCCAAAGCTCCAAAGCACATGAAAGACTGTGCTGTGAACTTAGAGTGATGCATTGTTATCAATTAAGAATTTGGAATTTAGGGGCACCTGGGTAACTCAGTTAGTTAAACATCTGACTTTGGCTCAGATCCTGGGGTCCAGATCTCAGGGTCCTGGGATCAAGCCCCATGCCAGGCTCCACGCCTAGTGGAGAGTCTGTTTCTTCCTCTACCTCTGCCCCTCCCCTGGCTTGTGCTCTCTCTCATAAATAAATAAATAAATAAATAAATAAATAAATAAATAAATAAAATCTTTTTATTTTTAATTTATTTGTTATTTCTTTAAAGATTTTATTTATTTATATGACAGACAGAGATCACAAGTAGGCAGAAAGGCAGGCAGAGAGAGAGGAGGAAGCACGTTCCCCGCTGAGCAGAGAGTCTAATGCGGGCTTGATCCCAGGACTCTGGGATCATGACCTGAGCTGAAGGCAGAGGCTTTAACACACTGAGCCACCCAGGCACCTCCATGATCTTTTTAAAAAATAAAAATAAAATGTTGGCTAACTGAACACAATAGAATAAAAAAATAAAAATAAAATAAAGAATTTGTAATTTAGTTGAAAGGTGAGACTCAATAGCTATAGCACAAGGAAGAGTCTACAGGAATAACACAGAGGAGGCAAAAGCAATGTACCGTAAGGGAGTGCATCTGTTCAGAAGGATCATTAGAAGTTGTATCCAGTGCTCTGCTTATTTAACAGGAGTTCAGTGCTTTTTGTCATGACATCAGAATGTGGAATGACATTATTGTGACATTTCATTTTAATTAAAACCAGGTAATTTCAGAGATTTCATAGGAGATATCTTCCAAAAAGTAGTAAGCAAATAAGATATCCTGATCTTACTGAAGATTCCATGTAAAAGATAAATATTATTGGGGCACCTGGATGGCTCAGTAGGTTAAAAAACTGAAGCTTGATTTCGGCTCAAGTCATGATCTCCAGGTCCTGGGATGTAGTCCCCCAGTGGGCTCTGCATTCAGTGGGGAGTCTGCTTGTCCCTCTCCCACTGCTCCTCCTCCTGTTCTCTGAATAAATAAATAAATAAAATTAAATATATATATATATAAGTCAAATATTATTGAGGTCTCTAGGGGAAAAAAATTCAAAACACCTCTCTGTATTCTATATGAAATAGAGTAGAACTCTAAGTAAAATAATTCTTAGTAGTCATCATTAGAGTTGAAAAATAAACCCAGAATTTTGACCAATAGATAGAAAGCTAATAGAATTATAGATAAATGAAGGCATTCTGGTTACTGTACAGCCAGATCTGTCTTAAGTTTAACAAGCTACACAAACTGCAGGCAAATGTGTGTATTTTCTGTATAGTATGGAGCTCTCACCAGAGAAAAGCCGAGTTTGCTGACCAGCATTCAAAGAGAATGTTCCAGAGGAGAACACACACACATATACCCCCCCAAACAGAAGACTCTTGGGCAGTGGAAGGATGTATCAGTGCCCCAGAGACTGGGGCAGTCTCTGGCTCTAAAGAGCCTCTGGCTCTAAAGAGTTTACCTTGTCATGCATCACAGCCTTAAGACCCCAGACATTACATCCCAGGACATTTGTTACACTTTCAGACTTCCATGATTCTACCGTGGGCATAACCTCTACCTTGTATCTCCTGAGATAAACTCACGGCTCTGGTTTGCCCTGCACTTACCTTCTTTTTCAAACCTGCACCTGTAGGATAAAGTAGTTATATCCTCCAAGTGCTCACTTTTAAACATTAAGGCAAAAGAAAATGGCTACTAGCTTAGGCCATACCAAGGCATGTCAGTGGACTCATCGTCTTGGCCCTGGACATTCTCAAAGTAGAGCCCTAAATTTATCACCTGCTCTTCACTCATTGAGCCTGAGACATTACACCGAAGAACACAGAAGACAGGAAAAGAAGATGAACTGGTGGGTCGAAGACATGGAAGACATTGAGAAGATGTGATATAACCTGGGAAATAGGTGTAAGTGTTCTAGTAGGACTATTTCTAGTAGGAAAGGATAGGAGCACTTGAGCAGCCCCATCTAGCCACTGAAATATCAGTATCCCCATGTCAGCTTTCAGCACCTCTCTCTTACTCTTTATAGGCCTTCTCCTTCTACTTTCTACCTCTCCAGCCCTCCTCTGTGTCACAGCCAATTTACTCTCCAAAACTCATTTTCCTGTTCAGAGCCTTCAATGACACTACTTGATCAACAAACGTAAGGACATCTTTCAGCTGACATTTGAGGCTCATTGTAATGTCACTGGAGCCTATTTTACCAATCTTATTTTTGTTATTCCTCTGCACTTACATTACCTCAGGGTCAAGTGGTCCCTAAATGTGCCCCACTCCTTTTTCTTATGAGCTCAACATCTTGGCTTCTGACATTCAAATAATTCTTCTGACTCTATCCTCCCGGTCCAGTGAAATTCTACTGATTGTTGAAGGAATTAGTCACTACTGCAAGGGAGTTTTGTTTATTTTCCCCCATCAGGTAGGATATTTCTCTCCTCTGAACTAAGAGATCATCTAGTTCACACCTATTTTAACATATACTATGTTATATACCATCTTGATACCTGTCTTTAACCATCTTTCTGACCCTATCCCTGGTTATAAACACCTCAAGGACCACACTTTTATATCTCTCTTTTCCTCGTAGTGCATACTGATCATAAGACAAAGGTTTAATAATGGGTGGCTAGAAAAGAGTAGAAGAGTGGATTCTTCTCCCTATTCTGAAATTGTCCTCCACAATCATTATAATTCTAGTCAGACCTTATGGAAAGCCCATTGAGTTAAGGCAAAGCCAAAAAATCAAAAACAAAATAAGACAAAAAGACCACAAAACAAAACCCACCCCAAATCTTTGATACGGAGTGCCTAAAATAATAGAATGCATTCTACTGCCTTAGGTCGTGGTAAGCTTCTTTTGTATTTGCCAATCCAAGAACCAATGGTGGGGATAATCACATAGGCCCGTTTGCCCGTATCAGACCTGGTGTTCATGCCTGTAATTTTTGATACCCCTCTCCCTTTCATTCTCAGAAGTGTTCTGGTTTAAATGATAAATTATAAGGTCACTCTCCCTAAAGACTATTTTCGTTGACAGGTGAGATGACTCACCTTACATACCATTATTGTATTAGTTTTCTTAAACAAGGTAATAATAAAAGTAAGATGGGTTACCATCCCATCTATTTCTTCTCAAAGCTTCAGGTCAGTCTAAAAAGCAAACCAACTGACAGATAAAAAAGCAAGAAAAGAGAAAACAGAACAATACGGAACAACAACAACAAAGCCCCCACGCTAAGCCATTTGAAGTAGGAAAGGATAAAACATATGGCTCAGTATCATTGGGAGAGATTTTCTTATCCTCCGTTTTTTCTTTTGTCTCCAAGGAATTCTTCATTAGACTCAATTTAAGCCTTGAGTTTGAGGTTTTGTATTCTCAGTTGGTAAGCACACCTATTAAAAAGCAATGTATTCACATTAACTCCCTGGCACCAGCAGGCTCTGTGTATTCACCGCTAGCAGTGGACATCATGCCAGGAGAACCTGACTCCTGGTGCAAAAGGATTTAAAAAAAAAAAAAAATCAAGCAATGCCAAAAACAAAAAAAAAAACAAAAAACAAACAACAACAACAAAAACAACAACAAAACCCCACATCATTTTTTTCTGTACTCTGTGGTTTGTTTTGCTTAGGAAAACGGCCTGGTTTTACCCCGCAGCACGCATTCATTACAGTGATCTTTGACTGGCAGATGCAGAGTAATAGGATGCATATTTTAGTGCTTATTATAATACCCTGTCCAAAAACAACTTGACAAATTTGTGATTTCGACAATATCTCATTTTGCTGGCTGCAGTGCTCTGTGATTGTCTGGCCCACGTGGCTTCCAGATTATGCATACCACCAATACTTCTCATTAAAATGGCCACAGTTCACCAGTTTCGGTAGCTTGGAACGAACTTGGAATGAATTATTATACAACAAAGAGGCTGCTGTCATGCAGAACAAAAGACAAGCAAAAGAGAGCTTTGGCTTAATGAGGCTAAGTGAGTGTCTCTCCTGCATCACAGCTACTTGACGGCCTTTGAGCATGGATTTTTTTCTCCACAGGCCAAAACCTTTGGTCTATTATTTTGTGTTTATGCACCTTGAGGCTAATATACATTTTAATATGCTGCACATGGAGAAAAAAAAAATCAGCCATTAGATTAGAACATGTGCACTCCCTGTTAAATTAATGACAACCGAACATAGAGATAAATTTAGGTTTTCATATTTAATTATAGCACACTGCAGTACGTTTAGCAAGGATAAGTTGCACTATTATTATGCTTCATTTTTTTGACATCTTCTCCTATTAATGGTGCACACTTGCCCCCCACCACCACTGACACCCTGTGCCATGCTAACATCTCTCTACATATCATCCTCTCCTTAGTATCACCCAATCTTAGCTATCACATTGAAAGTTATCCTCTTTTATTGGTTGAATGTAGTGAGAGAACTAACACTATTTTGGTGCCTCCGTGGAATGAAGAAGAATGTGATTTGTAAGAAGGTGATAACTCATTTAAGAATATATCAGTTGTCACCCATCCTTGCTGCATCAGATTAGAGTGATGGACACAAGTTCTCTGTCTTTCTGATCTACCAAAGGCACAACGCAGACAATCTGACTCTGAATAGTTGTCTTACTATGACTCAGATGACCTGTTTGTAAAGAAGTAATCACAACAATCTTCCAATAATCCTGTTACTCTTTGGGACTTCTCTCCAATGATTTTAATTTGTTTGTTACAGAAATAAGAACACTTATATCTTGCACTATAAAAAGTGCAAGTTGTAGGGTAATAAATATCCAGTGGTCTTCAAAAAAATAACAAGGACAAAAGGAAAGATTATGAATATTGCTGTTCATTCTTTCAAGGCCACCAGAGCAAGAACAGTTTGTTAATACAACAGAAATGTCGAAATGGACTTTTCATGAGAATTACCTGATAACTTTTAGTTCTTTCTGTTTGGGGGCTGTGACTTTACTTTTCCCTGATTGAGTGTAATTGTTCCCTGTTACATGTGGAACATATAGTTTAGTTTACCTCATATACCAGGTAATAGAGTTCCAGTTGGTTACCCACAATGTAAAAATTCTTCTTCTATCCTTGTGTAAAGCAGGAAAAAAAAGCATTTGCCCATGTATCTGAATTAAGGAAACACACCTATTTCTTTTTCTTTTGCTTTGAAGTCACATGAATTAGCAAAAGCCTCAAAGTCAGAGAATATTTTTTCGTGGTCTGAGAGTCAATATTCAGCTCTGGGGTCATCCTGACACAATCTTTTATTGGTCATTTGTTTCATGGCAATACATATTGGGGTCTATGACCAGAGAAGCCTAGCAGGGTAATAATTACCATGTAAGGAAGGTCTGTAACTGGGGAAAAGCCTACACCAGAGGAATCCCTCAGCATGTCCTGGTGGATAACTCTTCTTGATAACACAGAAAAGCAGCCACTATGTGTTTATTAAAAATAATTCTCTTTGCCCAAAGTCTGGTAGGGTGAAATTTACAAGAGAACATATAAGAAATAGCCTTACAAAAATGGGTTGTGAAATTCATGCCTTTTGATTTAAAATTTTACTTATCTCAGAAACTAAAATGGTGAGGTAATGAATAGCTGCGTAGCCTGGTAATATGGAATGGTAAGAGTTTCCTATGATTAAAAAGAACTGTGTTTTTATCTCTAAATTCTTGCCAAGCTTAAATTCTAAGAAAGCCCTTGTGGAATATAGATAAAGATTGTATTTACTATTTTATAGATGTTGACAATGAGTCATTAGATGGAAGTGTCTATCTAATTGGCGCAGTCACTGGAAAATACTAAAATTCCTTACTCAAGAGTCTTCATTCGGGGCACCTGGGTGGCTCAGTAAATTAAGCATCTGCCTTTGGCTCAGGTCATGGTCCTGGAGTCCTGGGACTGAGTCTTGAATCAGACTGCTTAGCAGGGAGTCCACTTCTCCCTCTGACCCTCACCCTGCTTGTGCTTTCTCTCTCTCTCTCTCTCTCTCATTCTCTCTCTCTCTCTCTCTCTCTCTCTCTCTCTCCTTTTCTCTCCTAAATAAATAAAATCTTAAAAAAGGGGGAGGGAAGGAGTCACCATTCATCCCTGAGGTTTATTTCCACCCAAGGACAAGGTGTTCAGACTTCTCAATCAGTAGTAGTTAGTGGCTATCAAATCACATTTCTAGGTTTATTCACTATGTAGTTCAAAGAATTTATGCTAACTGGTCAAGAGTGCTCAGTCCCAAATACTCTGGCCATTAGACATTCCAGTGTATTTAAAGCAGATGCTGAAATATTCCAATTCTTACATAACTGTTCTACCAAGAGGATTTCAAAAATATACCTGTTGCAAACATCCCTGGTAGAAAGAAAGAAAGTAATTTCTTAAATAAATCTCACACTGAGAAAATAATATATACTGGCCCTAGAAAATACTCATATTATTAAGTCAGAAAAAATGCAAGAAACCAAATTATATATAAATATAATTCCAGTTTTGTTAAAAAAAATATATGTGTATGTGGACCAAAAAAAAAAAAAAACAACAAACTATAATGACATCCAGATATTAACAAGCATTTCTGAGCAGACATTCTGGGTGCTTTGGGTTTCCTTCTTTTTCTCTGTATTTCCTCAATTTCTTGTAATGAACATATATTTTTGTATTGTGAGAAAGACTAAAAATGAAAGTAACTTTCAAAAGTTTTGTATGAGTCTCTAAAGAATATTGATCAAATATTTCATCAAAATAGCCCCAGAAGAGCCAAATTTAAAATAATCAAGACTATTCAAGTGTCAAAAAGTAAAGCCAAGAAGTGCGTAAGGAACTAGCATGATTTAGTTTGTGGAATAAATTAAAATTAACTAACAATGAAAGGCTGAGAAAATAAAAATGCTAGTTGCATTTTTTTTTTTTTTTGCTAGTTGCATTTTTAAGAATGGTATTACCTAAAACTTTTAAAGGAAATAAGTTTCCTAAGTCCACTACCGAGGATGAGAAATAACCGAACGTAAAGAAGTTAAACCTGACAAACGGTAAAGTCCTACTGAAGATAGATTTATTTATCCTCAATGTGAACTATGACTATTTTTTGCCACAGTCCTGTGTTCTTTGAGTGCAAGTTGATTTGAAGAACTAGTTAATCTAAACTGATTGCATTCCAATTTATTTTAATTTCCATCAATATCTAAGTTCTTATCTCCTCTGCATTACATAGGGATAGTTCTCAATATATAAAATTTTAGGGTTTCCAAATATAATTTTTCTGCTTCCAAACAGCCAGAAAGGAATCAAAGGGAGCTCTCTGACCTGCCATTTGACTCAAGAGTCCCTCAGTCATTTTTTTCAGCTTTAATGAAGTACAGTTGACAAAATTGGAAGGTATTTAAAATATACAATATGATAATTTGGTATATGTAGACATTATAAATGGTTCCCACCATTGAGTTAATTAACACATGCATCACCTACATATTTACCTTTTTTGTTTTTGTGAAAACATTTTTAAGTTCTACTCTCTTAGCAAATTTCAATCATACAATAGTTTTATCAGCCTGAGTCACCATGTTATATTTTAGATCCTCACACCTTGCTTATCTTATAATTCAAAGTTTGTGCCCTTTTATCAACCTTTATTTCCCAGCGCCCAGCCCCTCACAGTCAATTTTCTGTTGTTTTTCTATAAGTTCAACTTTTCCTTTTTCTTTTATACTTCTTTTCTGTTTTTTGTTTTGTTTTGTTTTGTTTTAATGTCACAAATAAGTGATACCATGCAGTATTTGTCTTTCTCTGTCTGGCTTATTTCACTTAGCATAATGCTTTCTGGGTTTATCACAAGTGACAGGATTTCCTTCCTTTTAAAATCTGAATGATATTCCATCATATATATAATGTATATATAAATATCATATATATACATATTGATTGATTGATTCATTCATTCATTCTTGGTCCATTCATCTGTTGACAGGCTCTTAGGTTGTTTCTGTATTTTGCTACTGTGAATAATGTAGCAATGAACATGGAGGTACATGGATCTGTTCGAGTGGTCCCAAGTAGGTCTTGAATATATGTTTAGAGTAGGAGTTTTGGTAGGAACTACTGGATATATACTGCAATTATTTGGCAAAGGAGTCAATGACTGTCACTTGCCCCAGCATATGTTCCTCAAAGGGAATTCAGTTTACATAGCACAGAAACCTCTGATCATGTATAGTCATTTTTCATTCAACTAAGATAACGATTAAATCCCTACTCTCTGCCAGAAACTGTTCTAGACACTTAGGATACATCAATGAAAAAAAAAATCCCACTCTTGCAGAACTTATATCGAGTAAGGAAACTTAAAAATGAATAATAATGACAAGGGATGACAGTATGTTAGGTGACAGGGCTATGTAAGATGGAAAAGTGAAGCAAGCAAAGGAGTCAAAAGTATGGGAGCTAGGAAACAGGTTGTCATGTAAGTGTTAGGGGGGGCGGTGAGTGCAGACTCAATTGAGAAGGCGACATGTAGGGACAGATGTAAAAGGAACGAGGAGTAAGTCACGCAGATGTCTGTGAGAAGAGATTTTTTGGTAGAAGGAACAGTGGATGCAAAACCTCTAAGGAACAACAAGGACCAGTGTGTGGGAGTAGAATGGGTAAGGGAAGTGAGAGTAATGGTAATGAAGGCAGGGAAGTAATGCCAGGTGAAGCAAGGGTGTCCATCCTCACACCCTAATGTGGCTCCCTTCTAACTCAAGAAGCTGTCGGCCGTTTCCTGTGCACCTCCGTCCAGTTTTCTCCCAAGATTCCCAGTTCAGTCTTACATGCATTTAACAGTCTTTCCTTATGTGCCAGAAACTGCTAGAAAAATGCAACCGTGATCTTGTAAGAAGCCAGATCACCATACGAGTACTTCCCATTCTACCTTATTTTGGATTATAACAAAAATATGTGAAAGTACAGTGTGTACTCAGAAGAGAACTTTCCCTACCCTTGCGATGTCTGCAAACTTGTAAGACATAAAGTCCATTCTCAGCTCGTACTTACATTCAGCTTTGTAGTATAACCCCAAATGGAATTACTTGATTATTGGGAAAAAATACGTACTGCAGATTATTGACTGAGCTGTACCTTCAGAATAAGCCAGAAACATCCTTACTCTCTCTCAAACCCACTAGGTTCCTCTTCTTACCTTTGGTTAAAACCATGGGCCCATCTCACTCAGGGCTTTTCTTGTCACTTTCAGATGGTGAACACTCTCGGGTAGTGAAGAGTCCAGCCAGGAAACGTCTAGCTCTCCTTCTATTTACATATTCTCTGCTTTAACCTGCACTCCACCCTTGAATCCTCTACCAGCAGTAGGGAAGAGGTTAGACATGCTTAGGTCTTCTGTGATGTTCTCACCTCCGTCTTGTACGCCGCCTCTCCTCTTCTCAGTATCAACTCTGACTCCTCCAGTGTGCTGGGATCAGAGGAACATACCAGGCTAAAAGACATGGGTTTGGTATTGATGCCAACCTGGCAGGACAGGGATACCTTTGAGGGATCTTCAGAGAATGATTCCCTTTGCAGTCTGTAGCCCTGGTGATAACCTCTTCCCCTGTGTCAACATTTTCAGCCCACAGTCACTCTCTACTGAGATCACTTCTCCTTGGCAAGACTTTCAAGATAATTCTATCACAGCAGCCTTCCTCAGTGTCCCCACAGTGAGCACAGAGCACAGAGTCCCCAACCACTGAGGTAGCAGAGCTTACTAATGTTTACTTACTACTAATGCAGATCCCCCACTAGCGGGGAACCCAAAGAGTCAAATACTAATATATAGATCTTTCTAGGCAATAGTCAGTAATCAGTCTTCTTATTTTCACCATCCTACAGCTATCTACCCCAAAACCTAGGGGCATGTCCAGGTCCTATTTGCCAAAATCACTTTTAATAATCAGTAGCTATCTCATGAAAGCAGATTTTTGTGAGTAGCAAATGTATAGCCCCATAGTCAAAAATGTCAGTTGCTTCTTTGGACAAGCACCCCATTCTTGAGTTATTTTCTAGAGGCCCTGTCACTTGGCTTGACATCACACAGATTCTATAAGAGAGGGGAGAGAAAAGTATAGCACTTTTTCTAGGTGTATAATAAAATATCTTTTCTACAGTTTCTTCTCTCAGTCTCATTAGAGGTAGGCTAGGTTTAGGTGATGGGGGAAGATCCCAGACCTACAGAAGAAGTTTCAGTCATATCTTACCACGTCCTGCCCAATCCTCTTTAGAAAGAAGGAAATTTGCCAATATTTCATTCATCTTTGGGGCCTCGTCTAAGACTAAGAAACGTCTCATAACATCCTAATACAATAGTGCTATTAAGTTTGTTTTCAATCTGCTTTGCTTTTAATCTGTTGTTTATAAACATAAAAAAAAAATCTTTCCAGGCTAAAAATATCAGGTAGTATGGTAATAACTTTCAACTAAGGATATAGTGATGCGTCAGTTGGTTAAACCCAAATTATAAGAAGTTTTAAGTACTAGAAGTCCAAGATTTTTTAAATCCATGAATAGAACCAAGTCTTTGGGTTTGGCACTGTTTCATTGTTCTATTGCGTATCTGGAAGTTGTATTTTTAGGTTTTTCATAATGTTTTGATTTTTCTTTAAAAGATTCATCTGTGAAACCACATTGGGAATAAATATTTTTATTTTCATGACTTGTATCTCAAAAGAATGACAAGTAATATGCAGTTTTCTAACAATTCCATTTACTTGATCCAGTTGTAATTTGGGAAGATCCTACTGTAGCATCAGAAATGAAGGGGAAGCAGCTAAGTAACCAGGACTGGCATGGATCAGAACAGGACCAACAGAATTCCAAGATTTCCAATTTGGAAATCCCAGGAAATTAATCTACATTTTGAATAATACCCATGAATCCACCAAGCTTAAAGAGAAATATATAATGGTGGCAGATTTCTTATTCTTCAGAAGGACCACTGAAGTGAAAGATTGACAAGTTCCTGAAAAAAAAGTTAAAGGGAATCACCTTGGTGTTTTATTCAACAACTAATGTGATATTTCTGCTCACAGTTCTTTGTTATGAGAGTCGAATGTGCCATGTACGACAAGTCAGCCGTGTGACTAGAATCCGTGAAAGCTGGTCTCTGCTGCCACATAATAACCTACAACCGATCATAAAGCCAGACGAACTCTTGGTTCTCTAAATCCCTGGAAAATGAATTTCCTTAATTAGCAGACACCAACTTGAGTGACTCCCCCAGAGACTCCCAATTCACTAAGCTTCTAGAATAACGTCATTAATACTTCCCTATTATTAGTTTATATATATGTATATATACATACATTTTATATATATATATATATATATATATATATATATATATATACACACATATATATATAATTTTTTTCAACAAAAATTCTCAACACTTTGCCACCCAAAACCAAACCTATGTGAATATTTCCTGGGAGTAAAATGTGAAAGAATGAAAATAATGCAGTTTATTAAGTGAGTAGAAGCAACATACAACCCAACCGCTCACCGGCTCAGGAGCTCACCAGATTCTATTTCCTGCTGTTTTCAGTTACTTCTATTTATACTTCTAACCGGATGAACTCACCATGCCCCCTACTGCTTAGGAGCAATACTGCCACAGTGTAGCACAACACAACACATCCTGGTATTCTCCAGAGATTTATTTCTGGCCATATGCTATCTTTCAGAATGCTTGTTGAACAATGTTGTTTGAGTCCCCTTGGTCACCAATGCCAGGATAAATCTGCGGAGTCATGCTGGCAGGAGAAATGGCCTCCAATCAGTGACAACAAACAAGTTCCTTATTACTGACCCTGCCATCTGTCTCGGTTTCCACATGCCACACTCACATAGGAACAGGTTTCCGCCGGGCCACATTCAGTGTGCAGCCAACATCTACCAGTAGGGTCAGCATGAATATCCAGACTGCAACTGTGCTTAGTCCCCAACCTAGCTAACATCCTTCATCCAGACTGGAGAGTGGTTGGTGGATGCTGAAAAAAAAAAATGTTTGAGAGACCCACTGCCAATAAGAAATGTGTTGCACCAACGGTTTGGAGCAGGGATGTATACACAGTGGAATCATTAGTCTCTCTTTTTGGCAAAGGCAAGATGTAGGTGTTACCCACTTTGGTGAAGGTGTGTAGCGGTCAAGACCACTCCGCTTGTACGCGGTAAATATGAAAGAAGGGTTACCCAGTACATTAAATACTAGCTCTTTAAAAAATATACAGAATAGCCAAACATATGCCCAAGATGAAGTCATTTCCTAAAGGCTCATTTTGAAGAGGGAGATGATCCTATGTGTTCCGGCATTGTAGTCTCAACACAAATCAGTGTACCTGTGCTTGCAGCATATCTTGAGTTTTCAAAGTATCACATTTGGCGACAAGAATGAAAAAGTGCTCTCAAACCAGCCATCCTAAAGTAAGGGTGCCAAGAACACATTATGGAAAAACTGATAGAGATATAGAGCCGACAAAATGTCTGCAAAGAAGCACAATGAGAGAAATTGTCTTTTCCTGTTAATACCATACGAGAAAGCTTACAGAAAAGTTGTTCTGTTAAGTGTTTGTGTTATTAAAACCTGCTCCCCCGTCTGGAATTTTATGCTACACAATGTACTAAATAGTCGAGCTTCAAGAGAAATGATAAATCTGGAAGAATTACATTACTACCCAAAGTATCGGTCATTGTACAGTGATTTAAAATTTAACAACCACATTAAACACCAAGCTGAATCAATAGTAATATTTTCAGTCTCTCCAAAGCAGATGACTGAACATGCTGCAAGCATTCTGGGGCTATGTGGCATGGTGTTCACTGGGACATGCATCAGTAAGGCTGGCATCCCAGTATAATCAGCTCTGGGGAGCCACTAGACTCAGCATTTTCAGAAGAATCTGGCCCACAGCTAGTCTCCAGCTACACAAGACTCACAAGCGAGACACAGTATTGTGGTACCCACACCAAACAGTGAATCTGATTCAAATTGAACTATTTAGTTGGCGTTTGCCATATCATTCCTTAGTCTTCATCAGAAAAAATGACAGGTTGTTACCTGTAGCAAATACCACGGTTATGGAAAGAGGAGATTTGTTGGCTTAGACTTTTTCTCCGATTTATGTCACTTTGAGAAATTATCCTGTTGGTTGTCCATTTTAGCTATCCTTTCTAATCCAATCTCATCTAACATGCTGTTCTTAATCAGTTTTGTGGATGGCATAAAAGAAAAAGAAAGGAAGGAAGGAAGGAAAAGAAAGAAAGGAAGAAAGGAAGAATGGATGAATCCAGTTGCTTTTGGTACATATTTACCTTCTTCTTATCCTAAATTTGCATTCCTACATTTTTTCCAAGAAAGTCTTTGATTGTGGCACCTTATTTTCACTGACATTCCTTTGGGAAGGTACAGACTATTCTTCCCCGATTTATCCAAATACATGGTGTTCTCCTGTGTTCTAGCCCTATTTGTGACTTTTCAGCCCTGAAGCACGGAGTATGAATTCCAGCTTTGATGGCAGGACGTTTCTAGGAAAAAGATCTAAGGGGGTAGGAATTAAGATCTCTGTTAGATAATTATTAGGGTAAATCAGTCTGGCTTGGGAGAAGAAATCACCTTGTGTATGGAAGAAGGAAAGCATGTCAGTGTTTGTACACTAATGGATCTGTAAGGCAGTACACACAGTGAATGAGAGCTCAACTGAATCCTGGTGCTAACCTGCTGTTCATTTTCTTGCCTGTAAAGCGGGCAAAATAATAATACTTGCCTCAACAGGTTATTGTAAAGATTATATGAAATAATGAAACATGCTTAGCACAGAGCCTGAAACAGAGAGTGCTTAGGATTTTGTTATTTCTCTCATAATTCCTAGCACTTTTAAAACAGGGGTTTATGAATAGAGATTCTGATTAGGGTCATGTTGGATTTCCAGCCTTGGAAATTATTCAGGTCATTCTTATTGTGTGGATGCATACAGAAACTGAGTAAATGGATTGACCTTCGGTGCCACGGCTGGATAATGGGAAGCCTTAGTTCCAGTCTCGACTTTTTAATGATTTAACATGTTACCTTTGCAAATGATATTAACTCTCTGGACCTTGTTTTCCAAATCTCAGAAATGAGGGAACTAGGCTCTATCAAAGTCCCTTCTAAGTGAAGAATGGTGATCCTAAATATCCTCTCCCTTCCCATATAGAAAGTAGCCACACTCCATTGCGTGGTAATTTGAAAATAACAGAAAGCCTTTCTTAGCTCAATTTCCTGCTATTAGCATCATTTTAAATTAAAATCTATCACTAAAATCCTCTCTGGTCACCTTTAAAAGACATCCATCAATCAGTCAAGTTTTTCATTGGGTACCTCTAAGTGAGGGGTAAAGATGGTACAAAACAAGAAATCCTCTCTTGTGATGAGACCTTGAAATTCACTTGGAAGAAAAGAAGTTACCACTATTTTTTTTAAATCAACATTTAGTAAGAGTCAGAGGAGGAACACAGACAATAACTATTTCATTCATGCACATATATGCCTTTTTTTGTACATATATGCCTTTTAAAACAGCTTACAGATTTAAGGCATTTAGGACAATACAGTTTTCTAAATTTAAAAGAAATGGCAAATCACTTAAGAAGTAAGAAAAACTTGTATCAGAAACCAAAGATAAACTATGCTGTGAAAACAAGACATCAAATTTAGCTCTAAACTTATTGGTAGTGAAGAAACTAAAGAACCCCATGGGCTTTACAACCTTTGTGGTCTGAGAAAAGATTGCTGTCTAGGTTTGTCTTAAGAGACAACATTTGGAGGTGCCTGGTTGGCTCAGTAGGCTCAGGTCATGATCCCAGGGTCCTGGGATGGAGCCCAGCATTGGGCTCCCCACTCAATTGGAAGCCTATTTCTCCCTCTCCCTCTGCCTGCTATTTCCCCTGCTTGTGTTCTCTGCTCTCTCTCTCTCTCTCTCTCTCTCTCTTTCTCTATCAAAATCTTTAAAAAAAAAGATAACATTTATTCTTGGCACCAAATACCAGGAAAATGTTATTGCATGGATCTATATTCAAGAAGACTTTATTAATAGAATGTGCAATGTCTATAGTTATTGCTTTGCAAAAGATACGAAAAGAGATCCTTCAGATAACTATACCATGTCAGTTCTTAGTGGAACCCGAGGATCAGCTAAATCAACTCAATAGAAGTATGTCTGAGCAAAGCCAAGTAAATAATTTCCAGGAATTTTTCTTCTGGGTAACCAAATTTAATGCTTAGAGAAACCAAATCAGTGATGGAATGGTTACCCTTTAGTCTGACTTTTTAAAAATATCAGTCATCTCAGACACTTTTTTTTTTTTTTAAGATTTTATTTATTTATTTGACAGATCACAAGCAGGCAGAGAGACAGGCAGAGAGAGAGAGAGGAGGAAGCAGGCTCCCCGCTGAGCAGAGGGCCCCATGCGGGGCTCTATCCCAGGACCCTGAGACCATGATCTTAGCCGAAGGCAGAGGCTTAACCCACTGAGCCACCCAGGTGCCCCTCGGAGACACTTTTTAAATTTAAAAAAAAAAAAAAAAAGGTAAGATCCTGCCTAGAAGGAATAACCCAGTAGATACTGTTCACCTTTGTGTAAATTGTTTTACAAGATCCTTTACCATTTTATTCCCAACACTGGGATACTGTTAGCAGCATCCTACTTCCTCAAGAGTAGGTAAGAGACAAAAGCAATACTGACATACTTCATCATTAGTTCTAGGGCTACTTGGAAAAAACAAGGTCCTACATGCCTTAACGGAGGTGGGTAGAGCCTTCTGAAAGTATGCAGTAAAATTTCTCTGCTAAATAGCCAATCACTAACTTCAGAAACTCATGTCAAACTGGGAAATCCAAATAGCGAACATCTAACATCTACTTAAGCTGTATAATTTAGCCCAATGGTAAACTTCTCTAAAAAGCCTTTGTTGACACACTTCACGGTCTTCCTCCAAAATTAGGTAGAATAATACAAATATTCATTTAACCCCCGTAACAACATCAGGAGACAAAGACTTATTCTTGCCATTTTGCATATGAGGAAAGTAGTGCATGAAGAGATTAAGAAATTTGTCCTGCCCAGCCTAGGATAGCCAAACTCTCCAATCTGGAGGTAGCAGACGAGAGAATTGCACTCAGGCAGTCTGGCTTTGGAATTCAGCCTCACAAATACTTTGTGATGATATGAAACTCAGTCTTATTTTGAACTGGATGCTTACCAAAGGAAAAAAAACATGTACACTCAGACTTAATGAAAACGGTTATTTTCATTTTAGAGATAGAATAATAGCTCCAACAATTGAATGTGATATTCTTCCCATTTCTTGAAAATTTAGGATCAGCTCAGAGCCAGTTCTATAAAGTCCCAGCTTGGTCAGAAGTCATTACCTAGAAGATAAATTATTATCAGTGAAGTGTTATTTCCCATCTTCTCCATTAATGTAATTAGAATATAATTTTAAATAAAAATAGTATCTAATGTGCATAATAATTCAATATATATCATAGAAGATTTCATACAAAACAGTGGGGAAAGGATTCTTTTTCCTGTTTTGTTGAGAAATAATTGATATACGTCAGTATACAAGCTTAAGGTATACAACATAATGGTTTGGTTTATACATGCCTTGTGAAATGATTTTTGCAAAATGTTCAACTAACATCCATCATCTCGTATAGATACAATATTTTTTAAAGATTTTATTTATTTATTTGATGGAGAGAGAGACAGAGAGAGAGAGGGAACACAAGCAGGGGGAGTGGGAGAGAGAGAAAGAGGCTCCCCACGGAGCAGGGAGCCCAATGAGGAGCTCTTTCCCAGGACGCTGGGATCATGACCTGAGCCAAAGGCTGACGCTTAACAGTTGAGCCACCCAGGCGCCCCAGATACACCATTTTTTAAAAAGAAAGAAGAAGAAAAGAAAAAAACATTTTCTCCTTGTAACAAGAACTTTTACAATTTAAGCTCTTAACAACTTCCCTGTATATCGAACAGCAGTGTTAGCTATAGTCATCATGTCGTACATCATATCCCTAGAACTTATCTATCTTCTAACTAGAAGTTTGTACCTCTCAACCACCATCCTCTAATTCCTCCTCCCCTAACCCTCTGCCTCTGGTAACCACATGTCTGACCTGATCTCTTTTTCTAGGAGTTTGGTTTTGTGATTTTTTTTTTTTGCCTTTTTATTAGATCCCACATATAAGTAAGATCAGACAGTGTTTGTGTTTCTCTGTCTGACTTATTTCACTTAGCATAATGCTTTCAAGGTCCATTCATGTTGTTGTAAATGGTAGGATTTCCTCATTTTTTTTTATGGCTGAATAATACTCCACCGCATCTATGTATACCAAACTTCTTTACCCATTCATCTATTTATAAGACACTTAGATTGGTTCCCTGTCTTGGCTTTCATCAATAATGCTGTTATGAGGACAAGGTGCAGTTATCTCTGCAAGGTAGTGTTTTCGCTTTTTTTGGACACATTTCCATAAGTGGAATTGCTGCATCGTGTGATGGTTCTTTTGTTTTTGTTTTGTTTTGTTTTGTTTTTGTTTTTGTTTTTGAGGAAACTTCATACTGTTTTCCATAGTAGACATAGTAAACTGTACCAGTTTACAATCCCACCAGCAGTGCATTAAGGATTCCCTCTTGTCCAAATCCAGTCCAGTTATTGTTATCTCTTGCCTTTTTGGCGATGGCCATTCTAACAGGAATGAGGTGATATCTCATTGTAGTTTTGATTTGCATTTCTCTAGTGACTATAATTGAACAACTTTTCATGTACCTTTTGCCCTTTTGTGTATCTTCTTGGGAAAAATGTCTATTCAGGTCCTTTGCCCATTTTTTTTTTAATTTGGGTGTTTATGGTTTTGCTATTGAGCTGTATGAGTTCTTCCTCCATTTTAGATATTAACCCCTTATCCGATAGATAGTTCATGGATATTTCTCCTACTCTGTTGGTTGTCTTCTCATTTTGTTGATGGTTTCTTTTACTGTACAGAAGGTTTCTTTTAGCTTGAGGTAGTCCTATTGGTTTATTTTTGTTGTTGTTGTTGCTTGTGTTTTAGGTGTCATATCCAAAAAATCTATTACTAAAGTCCATGCCAAGGAGATTTATTCCTATGTTTTCTTCTAGAATTTTTGTGTTCCCAGTCTTAAATTTAAGTCTGTCTTTGATTTTTAAGGTAATTTTTGTTAGCAGAGTAAGATAAAGGTCTTTTACACAAAGGTATCCAATTTTCCCACCACCATTTGTTGAAGAGAATGTCTTTTTTTCCATTGAATGTTCTTGGCTCCATTTTCAAATATTAGGTCACCGTAAAATATTGGGTTTATTTCTGAGCTGTTCATTCTCTTCTACTGGTTCATGTGCCTATTTTTATGTGGATACCACATTGTTTTGCTACTCTAGCTTTAGAGAATAGTTTGAAATCAGGAATTGTGATGCCCTCAGCTTTATTCTTTCTCAGGATTGCTTTGGCTATCCTGAAGAAAGATCATCTTTCCTACTTCTGTAAATATTGCAGTTGGAATGTTGATAGAGATTGCATTGAATCCATGGATGGCTTTTAGAAGTATTGACCTTTAAACAATATTGATTCTTCCAACCTATGACCATGGGACATCTTTCCATTTATTTGAGTCTTCTAATTTTTTCATCAGCATCTTGTAAATTTCAGAGCAGAGATCTTTTACCAGCTTGGTTTAATGTATTGCTAAGTGTTTTATTGTTTTTGATGTTATTGTAAATGGGACCATTTTCTTTATTTCCTTTTTTAGGTAATTCATTATTAGCGGATAGAAATGCTACTGATTTTTGTATGCTAATTTTGCTTCCTACAACTTGACTGAGTTTTTTCATTTGATCTAACAGGGTTTTGTTTTGTTTTTGTTTTGGATTATTTACATTCTCCTGGATTCTAACAGGAGTCCTTAGGATTATCTATTTATAAAATCTTGTCATCTGCCAGTAGAGATAACTGTATTCTTCCTTTCCAATTCTGAAGCCTTTTATTTATTTTTCTTGCCTGACTGCTCTGGCTAAGACCTCCAGTACTATGTTGAAAAGGAGTGGTGAGAGTGGGCACCCTTGTCATGTTACTCATCTTAGAGGAAAAATGTTCAACCATTTTCCCTTGTATGTTATCTGTAGGCCTATCATATATAGCCTTTATTATGCTAAGGTACATTTCTTCTATACTTAATTTATTGAGTTTTCATCAGGAACAAATATTGAATTTTATCAAATGCTTTTTCTGCATCTAGTGAAGTGATGTGTGGGTTTTTTCTTTCATTCCACTGATGTCGTATATAACAGTAATTGATTTGGTTATATTGAACCATCTTTGCATTCCAAGGATAAATCCCACTTGATCATGGTGAATGATCCTTTTAATGTGCTTCTGAATTTGACCTGCTTGTATTTTATTGAGAAGTTTTACATAGATGTTCATCTGGGATATTGGCCTGTGGTGTTTGTTTATTATAATCCGTTTCTGGCTTTGGTATCAGCAGTGCTGGCTTTATGAAATAACTTTGGAAGCATTCCTTTCTCTTTAAACTTTTAGAAGAGTTTGAGAAGGATTGGCATTAATTCTTTAAATGTTTGATAAAATTCATTAGTGAAGCCAACATGTCCTGGGCTTTACTTCTTTGAAAAAGTTTTGATTACTAATTCAGTCTCCTTATTAGCAATTGATCTACTCAGATTTTCTATTTTTTTTCATGATTCAGTTTTCATGGTTTGTATTTTTCTAAGAATTTTTCCATTTTTTCCTAGATCATGCAGTTTGTTGTTCCTAGTAGCCTCTTATAATCCTTTGCATTTCTCTGGTATTCATTGTAATGTCTCCTTTTTTATCATTTTGTTGACTTGGGTCTTCTTTTTCCTTGGTTTGTATATCTAAATGTTTATGAATTTTAGCACATGATATAATGAGCACTGGGTATTATATATGACTGATGAACCACTGAACTCTACATCTGAAACTAATAATACATTGTGTTAAGTAATTGAATTTAAATTAAAAAATAAAAAGAAATAAAGATTTATCAATTTTATTTATCTTTTCAAAGAAACAATTTTTAGTTTAGTTAATCTTTTCAGTTATTTTCCTGTTTTCTGTTTCATTTATTTTTCCTCTAATCTTTATTGTTAATTTCCTAATGCCAATTCTGGACTCAGTTTTTTTCTTTCTTTCCTAGATCCTTAAGGCATAGGGTTAGGCTGCCTTTTTGAAATATTTCTTTTTTCTTAATGAAGGTATTTACTGCTGTTAAGAACTTCCCTCTTAGAACTGCTTTTGCTGCATTTCATAAATTCTGCTGTTTTGTGTTTCCATTTTCATATGTTTCAATATACTTTTTTACTTCCCTTGATTTACTTACTAATTTGATCTATTGTTTGTTGAGTAGAGTGCTGTTTAATTTTTATGTATTAGTGAATCCTTCTTGCTCTTGATTTCTCTTTTAAGGCCATTGTGATCAGAGAAGAGATTTCAATCTTTTAAATTTGCTAACACTTGTTTTGTAACCTAACCTAAGGGTTATCCTAGAAAATGTTCCATGTACACTTGTTCAGTGTTCCACATACACTTGTTCCATGTTCCACTTGAAAAGAATGAGTATTCTATTCTGCTGGTTGGATAGAATGTTCTGTATATGTCTGTTGGTCTATAGTGTTGCTCAGATGTGCCGTTTCCTTAATGATTCTCTATCTGGACAATCTGTCCATTGTTGAGAAGGAGTAATAAAGTCTTTAACTCTTACTGTGTTGTGGTTTATTTCTCCTTTTAGCTCTATTAGTTTTTGGTTTATATACTCAGGAGCTCCAATGTTGGGTGTTCTGGTTCAGTTCCCTCATTGGGCAGGACAGAGGTTGTATCATCATTATGTGTTTATTAATGAGCAGGACTAAGAATTAGTTTTCCTGCCAGGTGCAGTGAGAGAAATAGCTCTAAGGCTGGTAAAGCTCTTTGTTGTCTTAACACTGGCTTGCTCTGACAATCATGGGCTCTTCCTGCCCTTCCCTTGACTCTACACTGGGCCACATAGCTCACAGCCAGCCCTTCTGGTGAGATAGGACCAGGAACCACAGTGGGTAGGCAGATCTTTGTCTGGCTTTCTTGCCTGGGAGGAAAGGAGTGGGACTGCTCACAACTTTCAGTTTCCCAGACAGGATCTTGGGTTTGGAGGGGCTAGGAGGTACCCTGAGCCTTGGCTATAAATTAATCCCCGTCTGTGTGTCCATGTCCTGAACTGGCTTTGCTTTTGTGACACTCAGCTCTGTTTGCCCAGTTCTCAGCTCAAGTATTGTTGGGCTATGCAGCTTCCAGGGCTTCCCACTCTTTCCTCTGGTCAGATGTGGCCAGGAAATGGTCTCCATAGCAGGTGGAGCTATGATTCAGCTCCTTGCCTGGCTGGGGGCAAACCAGGCTCGAGGGCTGGTATAACTCCTTGTTTGAGGATTTGAATCAAGCAGATCTGCACGCTGCCAACTTCCCTGGTCAGAGAGCATCACTGACTTAGTTCTGCAGATGAGCAAAACTGCTGACTGCAATTACTACTTGGGCACTGCAGGTATGAGTTTTGTTTGCCAAGATCCATACACTGTTTGTTGGATGCCTCTCCTTTCTCCGTCATGGTCAGATTTCCAGTGTTGAGCCCCACAGATTCCCTGCAACCCCGGGTGAGATCAGAGTAGAGACTCCCACAAAGCAACCTGTAATGCTGGGAGAAATGCTGATTGTCCTTTCTGGATTCTCTTTTCCCACTGGAGGAGCTAGAGTCTCAAGGGGCACCTCTCCACATGTACTGTGCTGGCCTGGGGAAGGGACAATGTGGTCAATGTGTACCTGCTTCTCTAACTCTTCTAATACCATCTGTTTTGGTCTCTGTTGTACAGAGAGGTGTTCTAGCCTTACCCCCATGCCCTTGGATTCTTGCAGTGGTGTCTTATTCTTGAATAGTCAGTTGTTATTTGTTCTTCTTGTGAGTGGCAGCAATGTCAGGAGCAACATATATCATCATCTTGGTGATATTACCCCTGAGAGGACTTTTTAAATTAAAATGTAGTATATGATAATGCATAGCAATTACAGAGAAAAATTAACCTCATACCATACACCAAAACAAATTTCGAAAAGGTGAAATAGTTAAGTATAAAAACAAACTAAAGTATAGGTAGAAGAAATTAAACTAAATGTTTATCAAACTTCAGTAGATAATCAATTTTTTAAAAAGCAACAGAAAGGAAAATGATACCAACAAATAGATCTCTCTGCATGTTAGATATAAACCTTAAAGAAATCTATAAGGAATTAAAACTATAATATCACTATAGGTTATCACTAACAAAAAGTAATATAAAAATAAAATAAAGGCTGAGAATTATGAAATCTATTTATGTAAACATAAATTATAAATTATATACTTAGCTGCCTAAATTTTAAAACCTGTGTACATAATATATAGCCCAAATTTGAAAAGACCAGCAACACATTTAGGGAAAGTTTAATAAATGTGACAGAGTTAATGTTTTTATTTAATAAGAGATTAAATTTAAAAATTTTAAAAATATCTTGACATCTCTATAGTCAGTTCACAAACAAGAAATACAACTAATAAAGAACAGAAAAAACTGCCAGCCCACTGGTTTTTGAAATACTTTATTTTAAAGGAAAAATAAGGTCTCGTTTTGAGATCACATAATAAACAAAAAAATACAGTTATGTATATTAAGAATATCAAGTATTGGTTTGGAACTGGTGATCTCATACATATTGATGAGTGTGGAAATGGCTTTAACTCTTTGGAAAAGAAATCCTATAATCTAAAGCCTTTAAATTAGTTCTAAGGAAATATTCCAAACTATATTTTTCAAAGGCGCACACAAAAGTTCGCTTCATCATTATTTAATAATCAAACAGTATTAACTGTAAAAACTTGGAAGCAGTATAGAGAAAAGTTGATTAAATTACGGTACATTATTGGATAGAATATTTCAATTTCTAGGCAGCTATCTGGCACACTCCACATGATAAAATGCAAAATGAGCAAACATATTTTAAGAGTCATTTTACATCATGATGACTTGCACATGAAAAAGATGGAAGGAGGACCCATAAGAATGATAAGAATTTTGAGCATGCTGGGTTTATGTGTGACTTCTTTTACTTTTCTTCATGTGTCAAGTTTTTCTATATTACTATTTTACCTTTATAATTGAAAAATATAGAGACAAAATTCCATGTGGAATATATGAAATAAGAAATATGAAGCTGTGAATATTTCCTCCATCTTATTCATTTCCTATCCTAGTAAACTCTCCTACAGCCAAATAAATTAATGTGGAATAGATTAGAGGAATGATAGAGCATTTTATATATCTATAAGGACATTTCTTTATCACTTAAGGGAAAAAATTCTTAACATTATAAATTTTTATTATTAATAACAGTTTTTGCATTGAAAGTAACCTCAGTCATGAAGTTCCTGTTGATGGAAACATTTAGCAGCAATTTGACTAACTGACCTAAAGAATGCTGAGCTGTAAAAAAGTCCAATGAGGATAATGAAGCGATTACGTTTTTGTGTGTATCTTTAAATATTTTTTTTTTTACAAAACACTTTTCTTCAGCTTCTTTCTATGTGTCCCTCCCAATTTTGTTGTGTTCACTTTTAATAGCACAGTAACCATGAAGGTCATGGAAATATTTTCAAACGTGTTTTATATTGTAGGCACCTTAGCAACCATATATCTTCACTTAAAAGGCATTTAGGCAAAGGAAGCTAAGTGACAAAAAAATTGTCCTTATGTAAAAAAGTATGATAAGATAACTTTAGAAACTAAAATTATTCAGTCTTAAATGATCTTTCCTCATTGCTAGTCCATCTGAGCATAACATGAAAAGGTTGTTCATGGCTTTCCTTCGTGTTAGGCCTGGATCTCTTGGCTTGCTGCAGTCTCATTCGTCAGGATTGTGTACTTTTACCTTCTCGGTAGGGGCATCTTGATTTCACCTCGGTATTGAGTCATCTGTGATCAGGTCATGAAGACTGACATTTATACTCAAGTTTCTTCAGATCCTATGAACATTCACACACACACAAATAGTTGTCTCTTCAGCTTCCACTGCACTTGACCTTCTCAGTGTATTTCACTTGTCTTGCTCTGACATATAGCAGGGACCAGGAATCTATGCTCCTTGCCCTTCTTCTTGTGCACATCCCATAACACTAACCTTTCTCAGGTGGAGCTAAGAGAGATATTGATGTTCTTTTTTGTGACTGCTGTCTAACAGAGTTAGTTTATAAAGTGGTGTCTGGATATTATTACATGCATAAAAAGTACCATTCTCTTTCAAATCCTCCGTATGAGAACTATAGTAGGGGAAAATACTGCACATGTTGCCTCAGTCTCTACCTGAGGTTATGAAGTATGAGCCCACTAAGAACAATCAGTGAGTGGGCGCCTGGGTGGCTCAGTCATTGAGCAACTTCCTTCAGCTCAGGTCATGATCCCAGGGTGCTGGGATTGAGCCCTGCATCAGGCTTCCTGCTCAGCTCAGGGAGAAGCCTGCTTCTCCCTAACCCACTCCTCCTGCTTGTGTTTACTCTCTCACTTTCTCTCTCTGTCAAATAAATAAATAAAATCTTTAAAAAAATCAAAAAGGATCAGTGAAAACCAATAATGATGAATACCATTATTGTGTTCAAGTTTGACCAAAAGCCTATGTGGGTTCCTTCAAGTGACTGTTTACATCTGACCTATAGCCATTTTAAACTGGGACTTTTCAGTACTTTGTAATTCTTTGGATTTAAACAGGAGACCCTGAGTAGCTTCTATGTACAAAGCACTATTCTATGTACTTTATATGAAATAGAAATTACTAGAATATTTATACCCAAAACTTTTTCATGTTTAAAACTTCAACAGTTTTCAGTAAAAATATAATAACTGACTAAGTAGATGATAGATAGATAGAAAAAGAAATCAGAGGGTAGATATTAAGACAAGAAGAATAAAATAGAGAGGGAATGGAGTTAGTAGTATATATCAATAGTTCTATATACTCTAATATAAGAAGGTTGAAAATAAGACTGAGCTGCCTAATAACTAATATAAAAAGTGGAGTAGTCCTATATGCAATTCACAGGACCTACAGGTATAAACCAGTGGAAGAGAAGCACATCTTTTCCTGGTAAGAATCCCTCAAGAAATGTCTAATATCTACTTACAGAGAAGATGTATTCTAAAGCTGTAACTCTGATACAAATGTAATAGTGGGTTTCATAGCACAGTACTTGGTACTTCGTTGTTGATGGTGACAAGAATTTTACAAATGGCCATCCAGTTATGTAGATCTCTGAAGCTTAAATTTAGAGCACCTAGAAATAAAATGTAGAGAATCCAGAAAAATGAAGTCTTCAGACCCTTCTTACATACTTTATTTTCAAGTCTGAGTTTGATCATCGCTGAGTGGCAGCCAGCACGGCAGTACCCTATCTGACCTCTAGTGAAGTATCCCCGTGTTGCCAAGCATGGCAGATTCACGCCTTTTTATTTTTTCTTTTAATAGAATATCTACAGGAAAGGCTATACATTTAGAAATGTGAGGATATTGACCAGAAGAATGCTCAGGAGTAGAGCCAGTATTTTGTGCAAATATAATTCTGGGTTCACTTAAAACTTACTATCAAATGAGTAATGGAGATGCTGACGAAGACTTAAAGATGCAACTTACAGTCACTGGGTACTACAGAAGCTGAAATTGCAAACTATAATAAAAAGTGGAGTAAAAATGCTACAGTGGGGATGCAGTCACAGTAGTGTCTCAGGGCAGGGAAGGGGGGTTGTTTCCAAATGGAGAAATCCAGGAATACATACAAGAGCCAATGAGCCACAATTTGACAGGAGACCCGTATTTCAGAGGGTGAAGAAGTTTTAGAGGATTCGAGGGTAAGCAGAGTGTACAGAAGACCATTAGTTCATCCAAAGAAGCTGACACAAAGGGTGTGTGGAGCAGTGAGTGTGGAGGGAGACAAGCTGCAGAGGTGAACTAGGTTGAGATGGTGAAGCTATGTTAGCTATAAGCAAACAATATGGGACTTAGTAGACAGGACAGAAAGGGGTTATTTATTTAATGACTATTTAAGACTTTCTTAAAGGCATCATGATCTTGTGGATGGCATGTTGGAGGGTAATTTGAGTGAGAAAGGCTACAGTCAGAGTATACGGATTAAGAAATTATGGGAAAAGGCCATGCAAGAAAAGGTCAAGGCTGAAGCTAGGGAAGAGGAACGAAGAGGAAGGGCGGATGCGGGGGGAAGAGAACAGAGAGGAGAAATGCCTGCGCTACACTTGATCACCAACTAGGGGGCAAAAAAAAAAGGGTAGAGGTCATGCTAAGGTTTTCAGTCTATGTCTGTGTGATTAGGTCCGTGATTGTGACAAGGAAGACAAATAAGAGGCATATAAGGGAGGCAGCTGGAAATCTGAATAGAGCTGAAGAACTGAAGCATCTTAAGAACATAGCAGGATCTTGCAGAACCAGGATCTATAGACTTCTAAGAATGCTTGTGGAAGGACAAGTTCCCCCAAGGAGCGTGGTTGGTAACTCTGTCCTGGGCAAAGTCTGGTGGGCTCCAAGGGGAGAGGACATTACCATTGTATTTGGCATCCCACCTCTGTTCACACTCTGAATTCTTTCTTTCCTAACAGATATTACTCTACAGAAGACAGAATTAATATTGTTTTAGGAACTATTGACTTTAGTCTTCAGCAGGGGAAACACACACACACACACACACACACACACACCTAAAAGCATCAAAGTTGGCATAGTACGTTCCCAGACTTGTATCTCTTGCTGAAGCAGAAGGGCTCTGAGGCAGGTCGTGAGAGCCTGATATACTGCAGTGTTTCTGCCACACAGGCAGACAGCAATCCCTCCCCAGGTCCCGTAAGAGCACTTTACATTTTCTTCCCATCTTTCAGCTCATAAACATGTTTCTCTTCAGAACACACACCATATGCCATTGGAAAGGGGTTGTAAAGTTTTATAGATATATTTGAGAGTATTATAAGAGTATAATAAAGCAAAAATAATGCAAAGGAATGGGAATTATTGAACAATGGAATTAAAGTATTAGGCACGGATAACTCTAAGCATATTCAGCTTCTGTTTGTTTGTGCAAATCATAAAACCCAGAACTCTTGTTTAGTTCAAAGATTTGAAGCCTTTGAGTTGGGCTTTAAAAAGGAAATCAGCAGTGGCTGTACTTTATTGAAAGCTTATAGGCCAGTCATCAGTAAATGAGAGCTTATTATCTCAAATACCATATATGAGGTTCTGTGTTTTTTGAGATGAGAAAAAAAAATTTTTTTACTCCTTTGGGATTTTTCTACAGGCGTCCCTTTTTCTGAAGGGATTAACTACATTTATTTGATTAGCATTTATGGAGTGTCTGTGCCAGTGAGAGTGGTTGAGGATGTAGAATACAAAAGATAATTTTTATTACCGAGGAACATGTATTCCAACATGTACCAACCTTCATTTATTCATTCATTCCTTTATTCATTAAGCATCACTAAGTACATAGTACTGTGTGCGTGGTTCGTGCAAGATCAGCAATACTTACAAGGCTTAGTATTGCAGGTTCTAACGGCATGTGTGGGGTTGGCTTCTGTTTGATACACTTTTTCTATAATCCAAGAGGATATCTAAAGGAGTTCGGTCGTGAGTTGGTTTAAAAGAAGAAAGACAACAGAGAGGCGTGCAAGATAAGGAAATGACTCTAAAAATGGAAAATTGGAGGTTGGGGTCTCAAAAGGACTAGAAAAATGTGTAGCAGGTAAATTGAAATTGGAAGGATGCCAGGAGGAAAGTACAGTAGAGGCCAATTATTGGGATTTTGAACCTGATGTGAGTAATAAAGCTTAATGAGGATGGGGAAAATGGTTGGACAATGACCTTTTTAGCAGCCTTCAAGTTGAGCTTTTTAGAAGAATCATTTAATATGTCATAAAATAATTTTTTAAAAAAAGAAAACTAGTAAGGGATGAGAGGTGTTTCTATAGCTTTGTAGAAAAAAAGAGTTACATGCAGAAATATTGTGTAGGAAGATGAAGCACGGCTCAGACATGGCAATGAGAGATTCATAGCTCTGCTCATAATCATCAGTAGTATCCTGTGTCTACCAAAAATCTAATCCTGCAACCTAGTATTCAAGGCTCTCCACTGCTGAGACCCAGGCTCCTTTTCAGTATACCATCAACAATTCTACAATTTATCACAAACCCTGAGCTCCAGTCAAGCTTTAGTCTATGGGTTCTATATTTTCTGTTTTCCTTTCTTCTTTTTACACCTTATCTTGTGGCTTAGAATGTCTTTTCTCTTCATGCCGTGCTGTCCAGACTCTACACATGCATTAAGGCCTTTTTCCTATTTAAGAAGACCTGTCTTGTCTCTCCAATCGCATATATTATTTCTCTTCCATGATACCATTTTCTACTTTGATGATCATGTTCTTTAAGTCTGTTGTCCCTTTTCTGTTAGACTGTAAACCCCTTGACAGCAACACTCAGGTATGACCTTTCTAGGAGTTCTTTCCACAGTCTTGCAGAGTGCCTTGTACATAAACAAAACCCAGAAATATTGGTCGAATGAGTCAGTGACTGTCCAGGCAGAGCAAGGCAGAAAAGTCCCAAAGAAAACAGAGGATTTGAAGGTACTATTCCAAGGTACTATTTTTCAGGGATTTAAAAAGAACTGAAATGGGAAAATCATGTGCAGAAAGCACATAAAAAAATACAGTTTTTACTACCCATTCATTCATTTATTTACTCAACAAATGTATTTAAGCACCTCTATATGAGAGGCATTCCTTTCAGGAATAGTCCAGAGGGGAATTCAGGTCCTGACATAATGGAATAAATGCTAGGAATGGGTTAACCCCAGGTGTTATGGAAGGAAGTACACATTAGCAGGGAGTGCTTCCCAGAGATGACAATCTCAAAGTTGAGACCTGGAGAAGTAGTAGGAATATGCCATATTAAGACCAGAGGGAAGGGGGTTGCCTTGGTGGCTCAGATGGTTAAGCATTCATGATTGCAAGGTCTTGGGATCGAGCCCTGAGTTGTCTGGCCTCCTACTCGGCAGGGAGTCAGTTTCTCCCTCTCCTTCTGCCCTTCTGCTCACTTGTGCGCTCACTCTCTCTCTCAAATAAATAAAATCTGAAAAAAAAAAAAAAAAGAATAGAGGGAAGGTAGGTAAGACCCAGAGAACAGCATGTGCATAGACTATGAAGCATGAAATGTTATGGAGCACTTGGGGACTGCAAGGAGTTTAGTTTAGTTGGAGATGAAGTGTGGGCAAGTGGAAGAAGCGGCCAGGGAGGCAAGCCAAAGCAAGTACTTGAGAGCTTTCAAAAAGACATTTAAATGGAAATGTCTTAAAAGATGGAATCAAGATTGTCCAAGTTCTACTGAAGGGTATTTATCTGATACTCATATTTAGAAGTTACAATCTAACGACACGATATCCCAAGCTAAAGCAATTGGGAACTTTGTGCTGAAAGTGAAGAAATGACCATTGCCCCTCAATTTTTCCAGCTGTTTATCATTTAATACCATATCTGTTCAGATTACAGCCAAAGAACAGTTCTTTTGTCTCATCTATACTGTAAGTTTCACTCATTTTTATCCTGAATATTGAGAATCTATGACAAGTTGGACAAGAGCAAAACTAAAGTTGATCATTGAACTATTATGTCCTCAGAGGGATTGATAAGCCTTTAATAGTCCCCCCAAAAGAATGATATATATTATTTACTTACGAAACTGAATTAACTAATTCCAAGCATATTAAAGGCATCCATTTATATAAGTTATTGCTTATCATAGTTTATTCTGGCCTGTTCAGTAAACTGAGTCTCTTAAACCCCAGGCCTATGCAAATATTTAGCATAGTTCTAACAATTCTATCTACTCGAACGTTATAAAACTAGAATTTTTCTTTGACAACTGGGTAGGTAGTCTGAGGTTTTTTTTGAAATCTGCTTAATTTTCTATAACAAGTAAGATGCTTTGTCTTAGTGATTAGAGAATCAGAATGCCTAACATTTTTGGTTTGTTTGTTTGTTAAAACAGAATTTTGTCATGTAACTAAGATAGTTTTTTGAAAAAGGTATTCATCAACACAATAGGAGACATAGTCATATGTAGTCAGTTTCCATTCACCTTACACAGGCAAACAAACAAAAAACTGGTTTATTTCTTTCTCACTAGTTAGTTCATTGTTATTGTTACAAATAATCCTTTGTAAAATATTCCAAAATTAAGGTTAAAACAAAATTATATTCAAGTTGTGGTTTTACGTTACTGATTCATTTCCTCCAAATGTTATTCAGGTGAGGTTAGAGTTTCCTCTTTCATGCACTGTAGAAAAGTTAAATACTCTCTACCTTCCTATGTGAGACCCCACAGTTTTTTAGAGAGCATGTATGGTCCCACAGTCAGAAGATTAAAGGAGTAAGTGGCTTTCCTAAATTCACAAGGCAAAGGCCACCTCACTAATCACTAAGAGATGATCAGAAAAACAATTATCTGTGCGGATGCACAAATATTTGAAGCAGGAGAGTGGGAACAGATCACCCAGGGTGTTCAAAGATGCAGGCAAATTTTAGTAGCATCTAACTTCTCTTGGTGAACTTATATTCATTGAAGTCAAATATTTTATCCCTGTATCTGGAGCGATAAACTCCAAATGGACCATGGCAGCCATATTTTTTCATCCTTGGTAGACAATGAAGCATGTTGAAGTAAATAATATAAAATGCAAACCACAAAATCTTAGGTGGACACTGACCTCTTGAATCTGTGCTTGGAATAAATCTAGTTCTTTGGTTTCCCAGCACTGTCCCCTTGGGAAATTGTGCCTCTCTGTGTTTTTAAAATTACTCAGAAAAGTTACTAAAATTGCCTTGTTAAAGCATTGTGACCCAGTTAACATTACTTTTTGCCTTTTCTCATAACAAAGTATTAAGAGAAATAAATAAACTAAAGATTAGGAGTATTATTTTATTAGGGACTAAAAGCTAGTCAATCTATTGATACATTAAAATTCCAGAAATCTATGTTATTTGGAGCAAAGCAGGGGAGCCATTTGCTTTGCAAAGTGATAAAGAAGAAGTTCATTATGAAGATTTCCTCTGGTTTCTATACATCAGGCTTTGTCATTCCAAACCATAAATCCACCAATTGATTTCACACAGAAATCAAGAATGCATGATACTTCTTCCAAAGTTTTTAATGAAACAAAATCAGAGCAAAAGCAAAATCCAAGCAACTCCATCATGATTTATAATGCGGGGCTGGAACTTCACAAGTGGCAGACCAAACTTGGCAGGGACCCAGATCTGTTCTTGCACATTGCCCCAAATCACCTAGGCTACCTCTCTATGCTGTGGGGCTCGAACCTGCACCATCCTGACAACTCGGGAAAGGCGTCTGTCCAAACACAGCTAAAGTGGAGAAAGAGAAAAGAGGATGCTTAGGGTATTGTAATGAAGCTTTCAAAAAATCTGTTAAAGATTAGATAGAAAAGACAAAAATTAAGGAAAGATGAATGAAGGAATAAAAACACCAAAGTAAATGTTGCTATGCATTCATGTATGTTTTCTTGGCCAATAAATGCTCTCATCCATCCATTTTTAAAGCATCTAAATTGTTGATTCTCTTACATTCGAAGGGCCAATAAAGAAAAATTTCATAAGTAAGCTAGTATATAAATGTGATGTCAAGGAGTATATGCATTTTTCTTCATATATTTACTTTGCTTATCGGATTTAGAAAATAAGAGAGTCCTCTGGGCTATTGAAGGTACTATATTTCAAACCCTATTCAATTGAATTTTTACTGGTTTTCCTAAACTCATTGGAAAGTACCAATTTCAGAGGATAATAAAGGACCAAGTCTCGATGAACTGGTCAAACCCCAGCCTCAATATTAGAAGCAGAATTTATTAGAAAAATAAATTTTAACTACAGGAAGTGTGGTAAACGCTTTGTGTGTATATCTTTGTACTGACTGGTATGTAAAGCATCAGTTTCTAATATATAAAAATACCCAATTTTCAGAATTCAAGTGAGGACTTATAATGTTATTGTTAGCATTAAAATTTTCAGTCTCTAGTTCATCAACTGAAAACTGAAGTTATAGCTTTAAAACTTAAATAAATGTGTCAGGACCATGTTTCACTAAATCCTGGCCACATGGTAGTTAACTTCGACTTTCAAGATAACAGAGGCTGGACTAATTAGATCCAAATATAGAAGAAAAATATCTGAGGGAATAGGCCACCTTGTATTTAATTTGACTAATCAGAGCAGTTACAACCAAGGACTAAAGTCCATCAGAGGCACCTGGGTGACTCAGTCAGTTAAGCAGCTGCCCTCGGCTCAGGGTCCTGGGATCGAGCCACGCATCAGATTCCTTGCTCAGTGAGGAGCCTGCTCCTTCCTCTCCCTCTGCTGCTCCCCATACGTGCACTCTCTCACACTGTCTCTTCGTCAAATAAATTCTAAAAAAATCTTTAAAATCAAAAGTCAATCAATGGCATAAAAGAGTCACAAAATGATGATCCACTAGTCACTGGATTTTATTGTCAGTTTTCAGAAATATAAAGAAAGCAAAGATAGCTAAGAGCTACTTTTTTAAAACTGAAGGATTGAATGAGTTAAATAAGGAAAGATGAAAGCAGTGGGATTTCTAGAGAATAGTATTTCAGCAAAATTTCCTTGCCTTACTCTCATCAAGCTGACTTTTGGTAATGCCATATGATCATTCTCTGTGCCCACAGAGGATAATATCAAATAAAGTTGATTCTAATGAAGGTTAAAAAGCTTGCTTTGGAAAGAAGGAAGAATTCCTTAATCAGTCAGAATACTCGAAAGATTGATGAGCCAAGTTGCAAAATCTCTGTCCGGGAGGTCTTTCGAAAAGCAAGTACATGACCCTATTCTGGAATTTTCAACTTTTATCTCTTAATAACTGGAAATCAGATGAAGTCCATAGTTCTTAAGTTTTATAGTCCAGTACTTATAAATATTTATTTACTTGACGATTTATATTCACCAACACCACTGTTACTCCCACAGAAACAAAATAAAATAAAACATATTTCCTAAAGCGTAGACTTCTGAAGGAATCTGTCCTCTCCTTACTAGCTATAGGTGTTTCCCACATAAAATAATATGACCTGTTAAACCCAATCTCCAATATGATTAGCCACCTATGATTTTAGAATTATGTCACTTTTAACCTTCCTTCTAGAAAGCATGTCTGTAAGGTAAGTGGACTACATGAGGCTGATTGCTTTTTCTCCCGTGCGTCCTGCTTCTCTTGACACCACTCCCCATGCTTTTAACTCCATTTATCTCATCTCTGCTGCTGAAAGCATTGTCTTTCAAGATTCAAGATAGTATATGCTATGTCCTGCTTTGGACTGAAAACATATAAACTAACCTCCCTAGATCATAATCTACCCGAAGGCATAGGCCAGGGTGCTGTCTCCCGTGGGGTGCCTGGCTAGGTACCCATGCCATCATGGCCCTCGCTCAATTACTCTACCTGACTAGGCTGAACTGGTAGCTGAAGGCTTGCGTCAGACTCAAACCAGCTAGATGTGTTTCTGCAACACCCAAGTCCACAGCTCTATTTACAAGCCCACACTTCGGCTAATTTCTTGTCCTGGGTTTGGAGTTGAGCTTCCTCTCTTAACACCAAACTCAAGGGTTCTCAGAGTAATAGGTAGTTTTCTTTTCCTTTCTCTTGTTAAAGATTTTATTTACTTATTCTAGAGAGAGAAAGAGATAGGAGAGAGGAAGAGGAGCAGAAGAAGACAAGCGGACTCCATGCTGAGCACAGAGCCCAACAGCAGCGCCAGATCTCACCACCCTGAGATCATGACCTGAGCCGAAATCAAGAGTCAGACAATTAACTGACTAAGCCACCAGGTGCCCCTTTGAGCTAAAGGTGGTTTTCTTCCCAAACACAGTCATTATGTAGATTGGCCTCTCTGACCAGAACCTCTCTACATGAAGCCGTAGTTCTGGGGTGCAATCGTGCCATTTCCGCACACAAGATGTGTGACCTCATTACATTTCTTGGGGAAGCATATTTATTGAGCACCTACCCTGTGTCAAACACTGTGCCACGAGGATCATTTAGTGAACAAATTGTCATTTACATTTTACTGGGGATGGAGATGGACAATAAACAAAATAAATACATTATAAAGTAAGGGTGAAAATCAGAAGTGCTAAACAGGAAAAAGGAAGGCGTGGAAGGAGTGCAGGGACGGCAGGGACGTGGCAGGAGGCAGGAAAGAATTTTCCGTTTAAACAGGATGGGTAGGCAAGGCGATATTTGAATGAAGACTTTTCAGAAACAATTCCTTTGACATGAGCTTCCTGCTGAAAAGGCAGCAGATTCACCTCCCTTGTGGGAATCTTCCGCACCCTTCCCACCGTGGCACTGTTTGCTGGATGGTATTGATCTGGCCTCTCTCTCCTGTGAAAGCACAGTGCCCAAAGCAGGGTAAGGCTCTGTCTGCAGGTTATTCTCAAGTTCTGAAATACAGAGAGAAAAGAGTGAAACCAGAGTCATTTTTTGGTGCGCTGACAGAAAACACCCTGATGTTCATTACTTAGAACTCTCCTCAGGGATTAAGCATGATTAAATAGCCCCGGTTTACTAAAAATGACCAGGTTTCACCACCAGATACACACGCCACACACTTGGCATCCCATTTTTGTGGTGTTTCACAAGCATCTTTAGCAAAGCTAACAATGGAGGCCCAGATTTCTTTCTCCCTAGAGACGCTACACATTTCTCCAACTTGCTGTGTTCACATTGATTTCAAAAGGAGCTTTGCACTCACAAGAAAAACACGGAGGGCTTAGCGTGTGACCCATGGTTTTTACAGCCACACTATTAAAAAAAGGAAAGAAACTCAAAGCATTTTCACATTTCCACATTGACAGGAATTGGCTGTTTTGACAAGGGAAAGTCATGGCATAGGATTTTTTAGATAAATTAACAGAATGAAAGTGCTAAATTAAAATTGCAACATTGATTTCCTTTTTAGCTCAGCTGTGCATTATATAAAAGGGTCAGAGGAAGGATTTATTATGGGCGATGAGTCTCTGTCGTCCACTAAGAGAGACCAGTGTATAAAATAAAGTTGTCCATTTCAGACACCCTTTGTCTCCAAGGAAAGCTGTCTAGGAGGCCCACGGGTGGCAGAGGCACTGAAAGGAAATGGAAATTGATAATCGGTCCTGTTAGGCTGATTCTCTGCATGTTCAATTCATATCCTTTTGAAAAGAAGAGATTAAGATGAAACCTCATTGAGGAATACACATTTCGAAGAAAATAGAAACAAAGGTTCTGCAAGGCTATTTCAGTTGGTGTCAAATGTGAGAACAAGGCGACACAAACTTATATGAAGAAAGGGCATTAACAAAATCCCCAGACAAAGGAGAAGCTAATAGCAAATATATGCAGCCGCCTTTGTGGATGCTCACAGGAGAAGTGGTACAACTTGATTTACAAAGGACCTGGATAATTATTTGTTACTTGGAGCCAACCCTGCTTCTCCCTCTGCAGAGGGCAGGCACTGACCATCTGCGTGTCTTAGTTTTGCTTTTGTGCGGCTGAGAATTAGCCACATTTTTGTGTCTGGTAAGCTTTGCATGAAGAGACGTTTGAAGCACTGGCTTTGTTTTGTTTTAAATCTTTAAACTGTTCCCTCGGCTTCAGTCAGAGGATTATTGCACATCTAACCACAAATAAATTGAAATATCAGCTCCAGAGAGCGCATGTTGCTCCCTGACGGAATAATGGACGGCAGGTGGTAGAGGGTTTTGTTTTCAGAAAAGCACAGGAGGCTAGAAGTGACAAGAGGGATTCTGAGAGAGGGCTGAAACTGTCAGGATGGAGTCGTGGGGGTCAGTAGTTCCTGAGCTGACCTTTTTAAACAAACCCTGAGACGACCTTTTACTGCGTCCTCACAGCGGTGGAGCATTCATGCCAGAAAGGTTGCCCCTCCCTCTAGATATTGAGAGTTTGAACAAAAAGCATATTTTCTATGATAGGGCCCGTGTCCAACGCTTCACTCACAGGGTAGCCTGACACTCCCTCTCCTGTCAGCCCGTGACACGCGATCCTAACTGCTCACCTGCTCCAGCACACGCACGAGCATTCGAGCTCTCCCTTAACACCTTTCTGCCGCCTTTGATATCATCTTCCTGTCAGATCAGGGAAGTCGAGGGACTCGGCAGCCGCGCAGGACACCCCGTGGGCTGATTTCCATGTCATTGCCCTGAATGGTGTTCTGGCGCAGAGGTGTGACACGGAACTCTTACTTGACTTTTGGGGACTCGGACGCTGAAGGACTGAGGTGTGTTGTTGGTGAGCCAGAGTTATAGAGGGCACGGGCAAGGCTTTCTTCTCAAATACTGTTCTCTCTGGCATCTCTTGTGTCACCTGAAATAGCCAAAAATAATGCACCTAGTGTGCTTCCTACTGAAGGCTCTTTGTTCAAAACTGCCTGTATCTGAAGGCGACAACCAGTTGTCTCCAAGGCCTGTGAAAAACAATGAGGGGGTTTTTTTGCCTTCATCACTAAAAAATATTCTGTTACTCATGCTCCTGTTGAAAATGTTTTATATGATGATAGAGTCTGTCTTCTGTTCTGAGATGTCCGTTATGGGAGCTGTGCTCCTTGCTCAGGTGAACATGCAGATCTGGGGGTCATCCTCGGGTCTGGGATCCCAAAGCCGTGCACCTCAATTTAGAAACTCCTTTTCCATTTGCACCTAGCCCCGTCATTTTCTCACTAAATTTCCATCTTCAAGTGACCTGGTCTAAACCACTGAAATGTAAATCATTAAAAACAAACAAACAAACATGCTTTTTAAAAGTTTTGAAACAAATTTAAGTAACTATAGAACTTAAAATTTGATTTTTTTTCAGTTTGGCTCTACGTATTTCTCTCATCTTTTGAGTAAATAACAAAAGGGATATTTAGTGAAAGATTCCCTTGGAAAAGACCCAATATTTGAATCTGGCAGGAAAAAAAAATGATGTAAGTAAAGACCTAGAACCTTCATCTCCTGATCTTCTGTTTCCAGACTTGGTACCCTTTTCTTTTATTTACTCTTTCCTTTTCTTTTCTTTCTTTTCTGGGACTCTTTTCAATGGACATCACTATTTCCTGGTACTCAAGCAAACAGAGAAATTCAATAATATAGCTCATTATTGCTGGACCTAATTTTTAATGTCTTCCCCCCATCTCTGCCCCTTTACAGAAGCCAAGAAATGCAGATTGTATTGTATAATCATCTATTATTTCCTACACATGTATATTTAAGAGGTCTATACGCTAGGAAGCCAAAGTTTCTGGCTTGGAAAAAAAAAATGTTAAAAAGGAAAAGAAATGGAAAAATCACCCAGGCAGAAGGTTAAGGGCAGGGGGGAATAGAAGGGAAAAGAAAGAAGGCGTTTTCACAATAGAACCTGAAGATTATAAAGAAAGCTCAGGATGCCGAGAGAAAGGAAGGTCAGCCTGGACTGGGAGGAGATGCAGCAGATCCCCCAGCAGCATCTCCTTTTCCTGGTTGTCAGCAAGGTCTGTTTAGGAATAACCACAAAGATAATAGAAAAGGAAGAATAAAACTTTAAAAAGTGAAATTTGAAAAGACCAATGAATGGATAAAACTATCATTGGAGCTCAAAAAAGGAGCAGTAAGAATATATTCTGTAGAAGAACGAAAAAAGAACTGTAACCTCAGGTACAATCAGGGGTGCCTGGGAGGCTCAGTCACTTAGTCTGCCTTCCGCTCAAGGTCATGATCTCAGTGACCTGGGATCCAGCTCTGGGTTGATCTCCCTCCCCCTCTGCCTCTCCCCACCACTTGTGGTCTCTCTCTCTCGTTCAAATCAATCAATCAGTCTTTATGGGGGAAAAATAGTATATAACCAATAATCATCCATAGAATTAGAAAGCAAATTTTTAAGTTTACCATTCAGAAGATCTTAGGAGCAAGTAGTTCTGCCACTGAATGGCTGATAGTTTTGTCAGAGTTTCTATGCTATTTAAATAATTCCAGCTTTTAAAAAGATAAAGAACACATGCCCTCCACATCAAAAACTAATGATGTACTGTATGGTGACTAACATAACGTAATAAATAAATAGATAAGAAGATATAGAAAATTCCCTAATAAACTTATGAGCCTTAATCAACTTTACTACCCAAAACCAGGTAATACTAGAGTAAAAAAATAGAGATCATTTTCTACTTACGAATAAAGACGCAAAATTGTAAACCAAGCAATATTAAAAATTAAATCTTTGATGTTATAATGAAACTAAAAGCTCCACTCTGTAGGTTCACATAATGGATTAAGTCTGTCTTCTGATCTTCTCTTTATTAACTTGATAGAATGTGGATAAACCCCAGGATGTAGTAGGTTGAATCAGCATATGAGAAAGATGATAACAGTGCTTGACCTAGCTTCCTCTAGGTGTCCTCTGCAATTATACAGCAATAATAAAGCTTTCACCTATGATTCTGAAGTAATCTTTTAGGGAAGATTGTTCAGGAAAATAGGCTTTGTTCATCCATACATTCATTATCAGTACTTGAAAGCATCAAATAAATGAGTAACTCTTGACGATGATTAGGCATTCAATCAATAAAGGTTTTATTTGGGAAACCTGTAGTGTTAGCACATTCAACCTGTCATTATGCTTTTTATCCTGGGGGGACTTGAGGTTCTTATTCAAGCGTCTGCTAGGGTAGATATTAGAAGACACTAACCAAAATCAGTAGTTCATCTTCAGTACAAAACATTGCAGGAAAGAGACTGTATACTGAAATGAAATCTATGATAAAAGCTACCCATTTCTCTCATTTTACACTGACTAGATAGATAGATAGATATAGATATCTTAAAATCCTAAAATGGTGTCTTGGTAAGACATACCATAGCCACCCTTTAGAAGGTATCCCAGATGCGCTGAGTTTGAGTCTCCTCCCTGAATAGTGAGTCAGTGAGAGAGATCAATGCCTAAAAACTTGTTGGTGCTCAGTAAACGTTGTTTTAACTTAATTGAATCACTCAGACAGAAGATTATCCAGGCTTCCAAATCACTTTATTTCTCCTCTCCATATACAAACATATGTACAACTTAAGCCACTGATTTAAAAATCATTAGATAGTGCTGTCTACTCTATTAGCTTAAATGAATGTACCTTATCTTTAGGACTATATTTGGAAAAATGTTTAAGCCTCAAGGTCAGGGCACTTGGGTGGCTCAGCTGGTTAAATGTCTGACTCTTGATTTTGTTTCAGGTCATGATCTCAGGGTCACGAGATCAAGACCCACATCGAGCTCCAAGTGTAGGCAATAATCTTGAGCATGGAGCCAGCTTAAGATTCTCTCTCTCCCTCTTCCTCTGCCCCTCCCCCTCCCTCTCAAATACATACATACATACATACATACATACATACATAATTTTTAAGCCTCAAGACCCCCAGTAATGTAGAGTACAGAATTCGATAACCACCCTAAAGACATACTGACAGAAGTAATGCTTTACCTAAAGAGAGGCTTCCAGAACTGCCTGTTAGAGCCTAAGCATCCACGGACAACATGATACCAGTTCTCATTCACACAGTTTTACTCTTCAGGCAGTCCTTTATCATTGGTCAGCTTCAACCAGTACCCACTCTGTAGGAAAGCACACGGGGCACGAGATTTGCCAGCGCTTTAAGTTGCTTCCTGTTTTCTCTTCTTTAATGAAATGTTGTACCGAACCAGGCTTTACCCATGACAGGCCAGCAACATGAAATTCTATCGTGCTGCTTTCCAGCCTTCTTCTCCTGACTCAGCATCTTCTCTCTGGCTTCATCATACACAGAAAGGTTCCATGGAGAAAGGCTAATTGCATAGGGGTCTTATATTTTAGATTGGTCAAACAAAGAAGTGGTGCCTACCACTCTCCTTTTAAAAAGCTGAACATCTTTTTCATATGGCCCTGCAGCCTCTGGGTTCAGGGCGCCTGTGTATCAATCTTGCAGGAAACTGACCTTGCATACATTCACACCTGCCAGATATGATTATGGTTCCGCTTCCAGTTTGCAGATGTTCTCTTCACATCCAGCTGGTGTGAGGTGGGATCAACTAGCAGGTGAAAGATGGGCATATCAAGCACCCAGCATGGACATTCACCATCTGGGTAGTTATCGGGGATGTAAACTTAAATACGTCATCTTGATGAAGTCCATGCTGTCTGAATAGGACTCCAAACCACATTAATGCAGAACAATAAGGTGACTCCGTATAGAGACCTGGTAACTTCTGCTTCACAAGCAAGGTAAATTCTGTCAAGAAAAGTGTATTCCAGGGAGAAGGTTCGTACGAAGCATGTGTGCCACGTGCTGACTGTATTGCTGGAGCAGGAGATCTCAGCTTAGTTATGAGCAGTGCATTTGGGGGACTAGAAGGCAGCTGTGTCTTTGGGGGAGCACATGGAGGACGAGTTATCACATCACCTGTGAATGTCTTTTCTTCACCATCAGATCATTTGCATACAGAGCTAGACATGCTCCAGAATGGGTTCATAATGTGGACTCCAAAGACATTTAGTGATCTGTGTCATTAAACTCTTCTGTCTTCTGAATACAACTCCCCAGCCCTGGTTTTCTCCCTGCTAAACAGGGGCTGATGAGTCTGGCCTTGAAAGACTGTCAGGAGGAGGAGGTCGGATAATGCAAATCACTCACATCAATGCCCATTTTTAAATGCTTGTAAAGTAGATATTACCTTTATGGGTCTTAAAAGCTTATAAAATCACAGCTTTCATTCTCTCTCACCAACTGTTGTTTACAGATCTTCTAACTCCCTTACTGACAACTTATTTTTCCAACGTCAGCTTATTTGCTGCTACCACCTCTAATCTATATATAGTCTTTGTTTCATATTTTTACAATCTGGTTTCATTATTCTAGTGAAGTTTCTCCCATACTCACTGACTTCTGCTTAAAAGGACTGGCCTACAAAAGATCTCACCAGCCCATCAAAAATGTTCTTATTTAATCCACAAATGGACCAGTCGGAACTCGGTGTGAGGGTAACACTTAGGACTATAACCCTTCTCAGCTCTGTTCATTCTGTCTGGAAGTGCAGATGATACTTGCCACCAAATATCTTTCTAGAGATGCAGTATTTTTAGGCTCAGGCATATTCAGAAATCTACAGTTGTTTGGGTAGATCAGCTTTGGAGGGGCAAAGTTTTATTCTGTGTATTTGCATATGAATATTTTCATGTGTATATCTATCTAAATGTATATCTTCTTTGAGAAATATAAATGAGAAATAACTCACTCTTATAAAAACTAGCATTAGAGTTTTAATTCTTGGAAAGTTCACATTACAGTTTAATTATTTGAGGTACATTAATTTACCACCACTCCATATAGGATGGAAATTTAGTCATATCTTCAGAAATAAAAATCTGTAATGTAAACATATAGAAAAAGTGACTGAACATTTCTGATTTAATATATACTGAACCATATTTTAGAATTAGACAGGAGGTCTGCTTAAAGTATTTCTGTCTGTGTAGCCATTACATGTGTACTCTCCCACAGGTTAGATTCATTTGGTAGCTACCGTTCTAAATTACAATTGGAAGATCCTATTAAAAAACAACAATAAGGGTGCCTGGGGGGCTCAGTCAGTTAAGCATCTGACTCATTCTGTTCCAGTGGTGATCTCACGGTCTTGAGTTATGCTTGAGAGTCCCTCTGCCCTACCCTTGCCCATGAGCGTATGTGCTCACTCTCTCTCTCTCTCTTTCTCTCTAAAATAAATAAAAATTTTAAAAGATATTATAAAATAACAACAGGATAATGATTTGGGCCATAATAGTAATTATGATTTTATTCCCATAAGATTTTTATAATATTTCCCATTAGTGTGCCTTTTAAGACAATATTTATTTTAGGGATGCCTGGGTAGCTTAGTCGATTCAGTATCTGACTCTTGATTTTGGCTCAGTTTGTGATCCCATGGATCCTGGGATGGAACCTCATGTCAGGCTCCATACTCAGTGGAGAGTCTGCTTGAAAGGTTCTCTCCCCTTGCCTCCCCCCCACCATTTTTCTCCCTCTCTCTCTCTCAACTAAATAAATAAATAAATATTTTTCCAAAAAAAATCTGTTTTAATAACAGTTTTCTGATTATACAATAAATGTGCTTACTGCAGAAAATTAGCAAAATACAAAAGTGTAAAAAACATCATCTCTAGGGACACATGGGTGGTTCAGTTGTTAAGTGTCTGCCCTCGGCTCAGGCCATGATCCTGGGGTCCTGGGATGGAACCCCATGTCAGGCTTCCTACTAAGCTGGGAGTTGGCTTCTCCCTCTCCCTCTGCACCCCACCTCCCCACTTGTTCTTTCTCTTTCTCTCAAATAAATAAAATCTTTAAAAAAAAGATCATCTCTAATCTCACTATGAACAGATCCCAATTGTGTATGCACAATTATATATGTATATGTATACATATATGCATATATATACACATACATACATATATATGTATATGTATACATATAAAAATAATAATTCATAATACTGCATATACTGCTCTAATTACTTCTCTGTCCAAAAAATATATATGTAAGAGTTTTATATATTTCTTATAAAACCCTGAAATATGATTTTCTTTTTAGTGGCCATGTAGGATTTTGAGAAATTAATGTCAATTTATCCAATCTGCTATTTTGAAATTTTTAAATAATAAAATCAAAATCCATTTTGATGAAAAACCAGAGAACTTAACTGCAGCCAGTTATGGTCCTCAAGAATTTTTCTCTCAAACAGGAAATGTCAGACTATATGAAAGAAGTCCGAGCAGGGGAGGACCCCAAATCCAGTACACTGCCTTAATTCTGTGTGTTGACACAAAACATTGATGAAGGCAAGTAGGGAGTGAGGCTCCCCAGATTATCATATGTGTAATAGAATCAGACCATTGTATAACCCGTAATGGCTTCTTTAGCCATAACTCAAAGACATCCCCTTTATTCTAGGGTCTTTTTTTCAATAATGAATAAATTGCATTTAAATTATAAACTTAGAAAGGAGAAGTAAAAGGATTACTGAGTGAGAGAGATGAAGAAAAGCAGTAAATCCTATGTGATCAGAAGGATAAGTTTCCCAGTTCATCCGACATAAGAGATGGATTAATTACAATGTCTCTGAAGTGGGGGACAATTTTGGCAGTAATTTATATTTAAGTAATCCATTAGTGCCATCCTATACATAATCCCATCATTGGATGACTAACAAGAATATATGGTATTTGCTTATGATTTTATAGATTCTAATAAAATATGACATTATCTCTTTGAATCATTCTTATTCAGGGAAAACATACTTTCCTAGGACTTGGCTGATGTAACCCACAGCAACCATTAAATGGCATAATGATTCTGTATCTTTTGACGTTGTCTGTGCATCTTTCTCTCTGTGGTTCATTGTGTCCTAGAAAAAGTATCCCTAAGGAGCAGTGCTTGGATTAACCCCTGGACAGTGATCAACAGAAATTTTTCCTAGAAATAACTAAGTCTGTCAACTGCTCAGGTATTTAGTTCATGGAGAGACCATCATACAGGAATCCAAGAGGTAAATTGTGCTCTTAAAAAATATACAAAAAAAAAAAATTGTCAAACATTATGGTTTTCTTTGAAGGAAAAGTGTTATTTGTGATATTTTCTCCTAGAAATCACCTTCGAAGACATAAATACAAATACATATTTCATATATTCTTCAGTTTAAAAAATTGGCATTATCTATTATAGAGAACATATGGGAAGAATGGAATTCAAAAAACAACAGACATCTATCTCAGAAGCATTTAAATCTAGACTCAATCCAAATCAGAAATAACTAGTAACTACCCCACCCTGCCTTTTTCCTTCAAATATTCATTGTTTTCTGGGATAAAGCTGGAAGTAGAACATTGTTTATTCCCTGCTTTTGTCTGACAATAATTTTGTTGTTGTTGTTTTATACTTCTAAAATTTGGACTTTTATTTACAAATAGGATTTTAGGAATGTTGATGTAATTTTCACATAACATTGCTCTCAGAATAATGAGATAGCACATTATAGCTACTGACAGTGATGAGAAAGAAACTTAAAAATGAACCAGTCAGTATTTGAGGAATATAATGCATTTCATCCATTCTAAGACATGAACTTTTTTCGGAGTGTCTTACAATTAACTTCTCTTTAAACTAACAGACTGAATGTTTAGAAGTTTTAGTAATATTTTGAAAAATTTATTTTGCTTATGATTTTCTTCTTACTATGTGGATAAAAGCAATGTATGATAACATCTTAAATGTGATGAAATACAATATTGTGTTTTCAATTTGTAGTAGATAATGATAAAATTATTCACTGTTTGGGGAGTACTTGTAACTGACATTCTAATTCATCAACATAGACTTTCTCCCAAATTCCACTAGATAGAAAAAAACAAATTGTCTTGGAAAGTTATTTCACAAAAAAATTCAAAATTTCATCCTCATTCTGTTCAGAAAGTTGCTTTCTGAAATCTAACTAATGGGGCATTGGGCCAGAGTGGATTAATGAATTCCATAGATAATCCCTCAAAACTCAATTTATTCATTGAATTCAGTTCTTTCTCTACTAAATGTATTCCCAAAGCTTGATGGGTAACCAGATTAATTAATTTGTTACATATCCTTACTCTTCCTTTCTGATAGTCAACAATGAATAAAATCCAAAGTCAGAGAGAAGAAGCAGCACAAAGATAATCCCTAATCTGAATAACCACTTCTGGACAGCAGAGAGCCTACTAGGCTTTAAGTCTTTCTATAGAATTCAAAATATTGGATCCAAGGATAGATGCCTTACATGTATTTATATGTGTGTGTGTGTGTGTGTGTGTGTGTGTGTGTGTACACAGAGTAAGCACGCATATATTTAATTACATAGTCATGTGTATTTAAAAGGCTTTGGCCATAATGTTCTAAAACCACTATCAAGAAGGCAAGAATGCACATGTTAACATTTCTTTCTGGGTTAATAGAGATGAGGGGGAAAGTTATTGGGGTTTGCAAATTTATTTTAAATAAATTCTTTTAAAATACCCACTGACCTACATTTATTGAAAGAAAAACAGTCAACTACAATTGTAATTGTTATCCTGTCAAGTATTTATTAATAGACAGGCGGCTGTCATCTTTGTTAAAATGCTCTAAGTTGACAGAATTTCATTTACATAAATGGGTGGAAAATCCGTTTCTTACTTGTCCAACAAACTGGAGACAAAGTGCCTGCCAATGTTTTAATTTCTTTTTCATGTTCTGGTTAGAGAGTGAGAAGAATGCTTTCACTCCACAGTGTCATGAATATGATAATCTATGGAAATCACGGAAAGCAGGTACTTAAGTTAAGCATATACTGTACTATGGGAATCCCTGATGAATTCGAGTCTATTCTGTTTAGAGAAGATGTTGTTGCCTGTGAAGTGACAGACTGCCAGATGTTCCTGAAGTAGCACGGTAATGGGCTCAGATCGTAGCATCTTTCCCCAGCCCCCACAGATGACAGCATTTACTTTAGGCTACGGAATGGTCTTGCTTTCATTCTTTAAGAACTCATGTTTACATTTACTTTGCAACTATCAAATCTTCATTTTCTTAATTTTACTTATTTCAACATGTGGAGTATAAAATTATATAACTATGTGAGTAATCCTTACTTTATAGAGTGTATGCAGTCTAAATGTGATATAAGCAATTCTCCATCGTGTAAAACATGCTTAAGCCATTGATTTACCTTATAAAAGCTGGAAAAGGGGATTTACACGAGGGAGAGGAAATGTTTACTTTAGCATATTAAGCACATAGAAAAATGTGCTAAAGCAAAGTTAATACTAGAAAGAAAACTAGAATGTGTTGCGAGGATTTCTATAATAATATGATGTGGATGATAAAGACTAACTTGGAATAAGTGCCTACTGTTTACCAAGCTCTGGCTTCATTGTATACATTTTATGTAAGTTATATAATCCTTACTACAACCTTATGAAATGTTATTCCCATTTTATGAATGAGGCACCTGAAATCTTATAAAGATAAAACAAAATTTGACCAGGTTAAATAGTACATAATGGAACCAAGATTGAAAGCCAACATGAAGGACTGCACTGTTTATCCTATATATACTACTAACCATACATTTATTCATTTGAGAATGTATACTGGGCCAGGTATTGTTCAAAGTTCTAGGGGAACATCACTAAACAAAATTTATGAACATCCTATTTGGTAGCTTGTATCTTCTACAAACGATGGAGATATAAAGTAAAGGAATAAAAAATATGATCATTATCAAAAGGAAGATATACAGAGTATAATTTAGAGGACCTCCTTTCCACATAAAGGCCCTAAGACTTTTTAAGAACAGCAAAAAGTACACGAGTGTGGTTGCAAGGTAGCAAATTAAGAGGAGAGTGGTTAAAAAATAAAATTGGGGACGCCTGGGTGGCTCAGGGGTTTAAGCCTCTGCCTTCGGCTCAGGTCATGATCTCAGGGTCCTGGGATCGAGCCCCGCATCAGGCTGTCTGCTCTGTAGGGAGACTGCTTCATCCTCTCTCTCTCTGCCTGCCTCTCTGCTTACTTATGATCTCTCTCTGCCAAATAAATAAATAAAATCTTTTAAAAAAAATAAAATTAAAAAAAAATAAAATTGAAGGGGAAGGTAGGAGTCAGATAAGCCTGCAGTCAGTGCAAAGCTTTTAGATTTTATTTTAAGTATTTTGGGAAATCACTGGAGAGTTTTAAGCAGAGGAGTGACATGTTCTCGTTTCTATTTAAGACAATTGCTCTGGCTACTATCTGGAGAATACATTATAGCAAGTCAAAAGAGAAAGTAGACAGATCAGTTAGGAAGCTACTGACTGCAGTGTTCTTGGTGAGGGATATTGGAGCCTTGGACTAGACCCATATCAATGGAGATGGCGAGAAGTGGAGAGAATTAGGTTGTTTTGAGTGTAGTTTTGCTGAAGGAGTTGTTCTAGAGGGGAGGATACAGGGAAAAATAAATCCAGAATAGCCCTAGGTTTTTGACTTGAGCAAATGGGTCAGCAGTCATTTCATTAACTGAAATAGGGAAGATTGAGGAAAGAATGTTCGGAGTGAAATAACAAAGGATCTGCTTAAGACACGTTAAGTTTGAGATCACTCTACATCTAATTAAATGTTAATTAAGTCATTGGATATAAGAGTCTGGAGCTCAGTATAAAGAGCAGAACTGGAACTCTAAATCTGAAAGCCATAGCTTAAGCGATATTTAAAGCCATAAGATCAGATCACTTGGAAAGGGTCACTGGCAGAGAGGAAAAAAGAGCATCTAGGACTGAGACTTGGATGTTCCAACCTACGGGTTTCAGAGAAAAAGAAAAGAAAAAAAAATTACGGAGAAACAGAAGTGAGGTAGAAAAAAAAAAGTAGTACAGTATTTTAGGAAGGAGAGAGGGGGTCATCCTGATTGAATGCTGCTGAGGCAGAAAGTAAAATGAGCACGAAAGTGTGGCTATCCAATCTGCAAAATAAAGGTTGTCTTTGGCCCCATCACCACAGCATTTCTGTGTCTGGGAATGGAGGACCAACTCCAGGACCAAGTAACTGAGGAGTTGAATGGGTGGTGAGTCTGGGAGATCAGACACTGCAATTACCAGGGCTGCAGGCAGGTTTGAAGGGAAATAGGCAAATGAGGAAGCCTCGAAGTGGCTGCAGAGACAGAGTTCTTTTATTCGTTTTGTGTATTTGTTTTGAGGAGGGGAGGGATTAAAGCACATTTGTATGTTAACAGAAATAATAAGAAAATAAGAGTGAATCATGGGATGGTCAGAGATAAAAATTAAAGAAGCCGATTTTGATTTCTTCCGGTAAACGTATGCAAGACAGAGCCCTTGGTGGATCCTGTAAAAGCAAGGGCACCTCCCATCATAACAGAAGAAAAGATGAAGGTTGATAGTACAGATAAGGGGGATTTACAAAATGCAGAATAGAAATACTACTTCAGTATTTTTACCTGATAATGTGAGGGCAGGTCCTCAATTGAGAAGGAAAAGGAGTGGCAGTTCAAGCTTTAGAAGCAAGAAGAGGATGCAAAAAAAAGTCACGTGGTAGAGAGAGGAAACTGAAGAGCAATCGGTAGTAACACAGTGAGGCCCTACTGCGTGGTCACTTGTGATTACAGTCACGAGGTTGTCGGGGGAGCAGTCATACTCTGTAGCCATCTTCGGTTTTCAACTGTAAATAACGAAACGATGGGATGATTGAGATAATATGGGCAAAGATTTTGCCTGGTGGATACAAGAAAGAGTTAGAGGTTGTTGTCTGATAGGACTTGACCTTAAATGATCAGATAAATGTGTATCACTGAAAACTGTGCCACACATTGTATATGTTTTAAGGATTATTTATGTTTAATTCCATTCCATTACAAACTACCATAAACTCCCTGAGGATAGACATCATCTCTGTTTTGGCACCTATTATGTCTTCTTCTTCTTTTTTTTTTTTTTTTAAAGATTTTATTTATTTATTTGACAGAGAGGGAGAGATCACAAGTAGGCAGAGAGGCAGGCACAGAGAGAGAGAGGAGGAAGCAGGCTCCCTACTGAGCAGAGAGCCCAATGCGGAGCTCAATCCCCAGGACTCTGGGATCATGACCTGAGCCGAAAGCAGAGGCTTAACCCCCTGAGCCACCCAGGCACCCCCCTATTATGTCTTCTTATTAGCTCTTACCCTTGGTATCTTCTCCTAAAACATAGGCCATACAGTAATTTTAGGTTACATGGCAGCCAAACAGCTCAGAAAGGACACTGGCACTCAATTTAAAGAAGATGCATGGCTTGGAGGTGAGAGACCTAGGTTTGGTTGTGCCCTACCATTACCATTATGTGGCACTGGGCTTTGTGTGCTTGCCACATTGGTGGCCCTTAGGTTTCATCAATATTATGATAATTCCATTATTGTAAAAATTAAATGGATAATATACACAAATAATTTCTATAGCTGGAAATACCGTCACTGTGTTACTCAGTTTTAGAATTTGGTCCTAATGACTCTAGGGACATGTGATGTTCATCCACTGGCTGATATCTGATGAAGCTCAGAAAATTTATGTACAGATTATTCTTCTCCAAGCCTAATGGCGGGTCTCTCTGACAACTGTTTTCATTTTGTGGTATTAGCCTTTGCCAAACATGAGGTTCATCTTTATAATAGACTCAAGAGCAGGAAGGTCTGAAGACGAGCAGTGTGGCCTACGTGGCCGTAGGGCCTACACGAAACACACAGATGTCAAGTGAATTATTGTTTCTGGAAGCTTAATGTTTAATGCAATGATTGCCTAGATTCACAACTGTTCAACGTATAAAATAATGGGTTTTTAAGAACTCTGGCTTACAAATTCTTTTGTTGTTTAATTTTTTTTTTTGTTTCTGTTTGACGTGGTTGTTTGATTTTTATGAACAGGAGAGTGAAATAATTGGTCATTATTATTTTCTTGATAGAATACTTTAAGCAAAGAATCAGGAAAATACAAAGAAATTATTTGTGTTGTGCTCTACACTGTTGAATATAAATTAATTTCTTGGAACTATACCTTACAGTACCTTATTACTCCAAATCTGTCAGGCTGTAGAGGATGTTTTACAATTTAAAGCAAGTGTTATTATCGGGGATTGGTTTAAGTAATATTTTGGATGAGGCCAAAAATTAGTTGCTTATTAAGCATTAGATGATTCTTATTCTTGCCAAGCCTTGTGCATAGAGATAACCTGTCTGGACGTTTTATATGAAAAGTGTTCAGTTATCAGCATTAAGCTGTGACTACACACACATTGAGGTTGTTGAAATTTCTTGTCAGTATAGCTTTTTGTTGGTGTTAATCCCTCATTCATTCATCAAATAGTTAATTAAGGACAACTACGTACAAAGAACTAAGGTGAAGATAAAACATTTTCAAAAAGTATCCTGTCCTCAAAATGTTTATGATCTACTCAGAAAAATAGAGATGCATAAATAATCATAGTATCATTTAGATAGTAATGAAAAAGAAAAAGAGAGGAAAATCCAAAATCTGTGTGACAATGATTGCCTTCAGTAATGACCCAGGTACAGAGATGAATTTTATCTTATGGATGTTTGCTACTATCTCCATGTCTGCATGCAAAAGCTGTGGTTTATGAAGAATTTTGCCACACATACAAAAGATTCTGTCCCATGTTAAATACATCCTACTAAATTTCTTTCCTTTCAACTAAAAACTTGGACTTCCTTTTATTTTCTCTCCAATATAAATCTCCTGCTTAGCATAGAAGCCCTAAAAATGGACTTTCATCAAAGTGATGATCATTTTTTCCAATATGTCCTGAACTGTAACTCCAAATAGGGTTTTTGATTGGATCAAAATGTGATATTTTATGCCCTATGCCACACTTTCAGGTAAAAAAAGCTTAAAGCAGTCATCCCGGTGTTTCTGTGTAGGGAAAATATTAAGTATCATATTGAATAAATATGGAAAAGATTGATTAATCTTCCACTCTTGCTCCAAACATAGCCTGACCCCGGAATGCTCTTTTCATATTTATAGCAGTCCCATTTTCCTCATCACCCCATTTTTCTGCTTTTCTTTGCTTCTATCCCATTGTATGGGGTAATTTTTATTCCATTTTCCCTCATTGGTTTTTGCCCTTGACATTCTATGCAATATTTAGCCATGAAAGCAGTAGCATTTTGAAGGTGGATTTCCAAAGCAAATTATTTCATCCAAAGTTCTCCAAAGGCACTGGAAGGACTATAGCTTAGGAAGTATTTCTTTATGTGAGGCTAATATTTTGTGACACTTTTATAATGCAGAATACTCACTTCATCTTTACATTGTAAAGATGTTAAAAAAAATTGTACACAAATACAAATCACATTCACTGTAATAAAATAACACTTTGCTTCTGTACTGCTTTATAGTTTTCAAAATGGTAAAAGCTGTATTTTAGTAATCTATTAGTCCCTTCCTATTTCAAACAGTCATTTTGAAGAGCAAGTAGGCAGAATGGTCATTGCTATCTCCATTTTACGCAGGTGAAAACCAAGGTCCACATAGGGCAAGTGACTTGTCTTAGAGACCAAGTATCTTGGTCTCTGATCCCAAAATCCAGTGATCACTCTGTATTGCACTGCTTCAGTAAAAGTTTCCATTTTCTCCCATCCTGTAACATCCTGTAACTGCATATCAAATGCAACCACATGTGTGTCTATGTTTTATTCTTACTGACTTGGCAATTTCATGTCTGGTATCACTTATAGCCACTTCTAATATTCATGTGGTTCATTTGTATAGAACGTATCCAGGTGAGTTGTAACTATAAACCAAACTGTATAAAGATAATTATGGTGCAGCGTTGGTGGTGAATGAATTTCTCAATGTATACAGGTTATATTAGCCTTCATTTTAAAAACTATTTTATTTATCTTAATTATTTATACAGGTTTTATTATTTCATAATTAGAAAATAGAGAAGGTATCTTTGGTTGTACCTTCCACCAGTAAAGCCTAGAACAGTTTATGAACTCATCCAACCTTGGGAGTTTGATAAACATTGTCCATATTATTCATACTTCCAGTTTCAAAAGACTTGAAATGTTCTGTAAATAGAAGGAAAAGAGTTATAATTTGTGACTCAGTCAAATATTTCATCCACAAACTGTGGATGTGATGTGGTTAAGATTATGGATGTGATACCACCTGGTCATAAACTCTGAGGATTTCTTTCTTTCCTTTTTTTTTTTTTTAAGATTTATCTATTTATTTTAGAGAGAGAGAGAGAGAGCAGTGGGGGAGAGAGAGAGGGAGAGAGAAAGAGAGAATCTTAAGCAGACTCCCCACTGAGTGCAGAGTCCAATGCAGAGCTTGATTCCACAACCCCAAGATTATGACCTGAACTGTAATCGAGTTGGACGCCTAACTGACCAAGCCACTCAGGCGTCCTGTAAACCCTGAGGATTTCTAACTGTGAATTTGAAAACAAAACAAAAATTGCTGGAAGTTACATAAATTATCTGCTCTGACCCACTCATTTTACAGATGAGAAAACTGAGACCCAAAGGAGTCACTGGCTCCCATGGGTCACAAGATGAGGGGATATCAAGGCTAAGAACACAACCCCATCTTCTAACTCTCAAGTGCTCTTTCCAATATTACCTCCCACGGAAAGAAGCCTCCCATGGGGGCATTGCTTCTTGAGAATGAAGTATATTAAATTCACATTTGGCTGCTAATCATTTTCTCAGCAGCTCTATGGTATTTCATTAACTGCTGCATGTAACACTCTGGCCTTTCACCTGTATTAACTTGAGCTCATTAAACTTGAGGCCAATAATAAACAGGACTGAACTAATACAGATATTTTGCATGGTATGTGTTCAGCATTTTTTTAAAACAGTATACTGTATGAAACACTTTTCCCCCCATAGTTTGTGGAATGAGTAAAAATGGGAAGGGTAGATTTCAAAGAATGGATTATATGTGTAGTATGTGTCTTTATATCAATCAAAAATATATTGTACACTTATCTAATACAGAGCTTTGTAAACACTATAAAGAAACGTGAGCGACAGCATAGCACAGGGTCTGGCATCTGGCGGACTGGGATGTGAATCTTAGCTCTGCCATTTGTTAACACCAAGAGCTGGAGCAGGTTGCTTAGCCTTTCTGAAACTGTGATCTGGTCTGCAGCCGGGACGAGGATAATACCCACTTCATAGGGTTGCAAGAAAGAACGGATAATGTCCTCCCGTGCTTTGCAGAGGGCCCGGTGTACAGCAAAGCTCAGTTAATGTGCTGATTTTGATGAAGATGGTGCTGACAATGCATTTCCTTCCCTCGTCGAACTTATAATCACCTCCCACCCCAGCTGTTGTCGAGGAGGCTGATGTTCCTCGAGTCTTCTCCCCACCTCATCATTACTACAGAATATAAGCAAGGGTCCTCCAGAGTGCCAGGAAAGAAAAACTAATCCCAGCTTCCCCACAGCGTGAATTCCCATTCTTTTTGACTGAGAAGGAACTCTTCTGCAAATTGTAACCTCTGCGGCCACCGGTTAACCACAAGCTCTTGTGTGATTTTGATAGCATTTGAGATTCTGACTGAGCAGGGGATGGTGAGAGAGGAGGGGTCATTTGCAGAAAGATGCAGCAAAGAGAAAGGTCCATCATGATGAGAAGGATTCTGTGTCACAGAGAGTGAAACCTGGGTGGTGTCAGGCAGAAATCACTGAGACTAGGGGTGAAGCAGTCCGTGGGCAGTGTGGGGGTGAAGATCAATGGGAGGCTGTTGGAGTTGAGGTGGGTAGTCAATATATGTTCTCTATTTTCCAGAGTACCATAGACTTTTGAAAGAAACAAACAAAAAAATCTCGTAGGCCATCTATGTCACTTTTATGCTTCTACCAAAATCTCATCTCCGTCATGCTGGATCATTATCTTCTTTCTGCCACATACATCCTCACTTCCTCAACCCACCCTTCTTTCGGCCACCGAAGGCATCCAATCGCATATTTTCAAATAACTGTTGTTTCCCTATACCCTGAAGAACAAATATCCAAGCTGCTTTGCCCGGAATTCAGAACCCTCCCTAAATTTCCCAGCTTTACCCCTGTTATTCCCCAGTCACGTACTATACTGTACTACATTTTAGCTCTGTAAGAATGAGTTTATCCTGTTTTTTTTTTCCTCATTCCTTTCCTCATCATTCCTTTATCTGTCTCATCTCTTTTCAACACCACATACTATTTCTCCCTTTTATAACCCTTTGTCACAGTTTAAATTCCCCATTCACTAGACATCTCCCTTAATCTTTTAGTTGGAATTAAGTGCTCATTTGGGTCAGAGTTACATCAAGCTGTTTGTGCATCTCTTCCTCTACTTATCCTATTCTTCCTGAAAACTGCCTATGGAACCAGTGTCAGCTGAAATCAGCCAGTCCATCCTTCTGGAAATTGCTGTAAAATCCCTGGAGATTATGTTCTCTAGGTCACTTCCGGCTATAAATTCTCCTTCTTGCCGAGTTCTGCATCTCCCTCAATCTTACTTCTTCTTGGTTCCTATTCTTTGAGCTATATGCCCACCCAACCATGAAACTCAAGCCTATTTTTTGCTGATTTTCTTCCAAATTTCTCTCTAAGGCATATAAGTACGTAGGAGACTTATTTAAGTTTTAAGGGTCAGAGAAGAGGATTTCAATTGCAGCAACGCAAACAGCTTAAAATTGAATATGAGCCCTTCCTCTTTTTTAAAGTCCCCCAGCCCTCATACTACCAGGCTCTGCTCCCGTCTGTCCCTTCTCTCTTCCTTCGCTTTTTGCTCTTTCTTTTTTTCTCTCTCTCTCTTCTCTCTTCTCCCCCTGTTTCAGAATTTTGCCTTCCTCAGGCACAGTGGTTTGGCCATCTCATTGCTTTTGTTCCTCCTAAATCATGCACAAGGCTTCATCTCCCAAACTCCAAGCTAAAGGTATTGTTTTGGGGAGAGGGTTAAGGTGGGAATTTATTTATATTTTTATCTTTTTTAATTTAAATTCAGTTAGCCAACGTAGTTTAAGATGTAGTGTTCAACAGTTCGTCAGTTGTGTAAAACCCCCAGTGCTCATCCCATCACGTGCCCTCCTTAATGCCCATCATCCAGTTACCCATCCCCCAATCCACCTCCCCTCCAAGAACTCTCAGATTGTTTCCTATAGTTAAGAGTCTCTCGTGTTTTTTCTCCCTCTCTGATAACTTCCCATTCTGTTTTCCCTCCCTTCCCCTATGGTCCTCTGCACTGTTTCTTGTATTCCACATATGAGTGAAACCATATGATAATTGTCTTTCTCTAATTGACTTATTTTGCTCAGCATAATACCCTCTGGTTCCATCCATGTCGATGTAAATGATAAGTATCCATCCTTTCTGATGGCTGAGTAATATTCCATTGTATGTTTACATGCACACCCACATACACACACACACACACCCCACATCTTCCTTATCCATTCGTCTGTCAATGGACATCTGAGTTCTTTCCACATTTGGCTACTGTGGACATTACTGATATGAACCCTGTAATGAGGGTGCCCCTTCTTTTCACTACATCTGTATCATTGGGGTCAATATCCAGGAGCACAATTGCTGAGTCATTAAGGGTAGCTCTATTCTTAACATCTTGAGGAAACTCCATGCTGTTTCCCAGAGTGGTTGCACCAGCTTGCATTCCCACCAACAGTGTAAGAGGGTTCCCCTTTCTCCACATCCTCACCAACATCTGTTGTTTCCAGGCCTGTTAATTTTAGCCCATCTGACTGCTGTGAGGTGGTATCTCATAAATTTGTTTCTTTAGAGGAACCTGATAGGCATCATTTAAATAATATTTTAGTATAAATAATAATTTTCTCACCTCAGTTTCAAACAATATGAGTCAGTCTTCCTCCCAAAGCCATGTGCTGCTTTTAAAAAGAACCTCCTCCTTCTTGTTTCTGTGGCTCCAGCACCTCCCCAGTGCTTGACCAAAAGCAGGTCTTCCCTCTGTCATCCTCTTTTAGCATTCTATCTATCCATGTTAGATTTTCTTCTCTTGATTGACATTCTTCCTTACGTATGTTCTGATGTGGTTCCCTTCACAGAGGAAACTGCTCGCCCTCTTCTATCTTATTAAACAGAGAGCACTGGGTTAGCAGTCCGCTGGCTCTCCAGCACCTCTTCCAAAGTGCGCCCCTTCTCCCTCTGGTGTTTCTTCCACTGGGAGGATTTTCTTCCCCTTTCCTGGCCCTCACACCTCCATCTTCACCATTTGCCAATCTATCCTTCAGAATTTAGCTCAGATGTCAACTCTTCTAAAAAAACACTCTGACCCCTCAGCCTGGGTTAGGTTTGCATTGTCATTGCTTATCTAGCACTCTGTGTCACCTGTGCCCCAGCCTTTGTCCCGGAGGACTGCAGTTGTGATTAACTATAGGTTCTATAGATTAACTATAGGTTCTCTATAAGGTCACAGATTGTCTTTTATTAAATACATCACAAGTGTCTGGCACTTTGTTAATGTTTTGTAAATGTTTTTGAGTTTATGAATCACAGCTCTTATGTATATATAAATATGGTTGTTTTTTTTACTGCATTTGATTTTAATGTTAAATGGACGTATTCGTTTAAATTCATTTTTTTCTGAAAGTCATGTTTCAGGTTATCTGACATTTCGAAAAACCAGCTGGATTTTTAAAATACATTCAAGATATTCATTCATTCATTTGTTAAGCTTCAAAAATATCTTGTATACCTAGTATCTGCTGGATCAAAAGTAACTCTCTAGGACCTCAAGCAGGGACCGTGGAGGCATAGACTACCACGGGAAGGCAGTGTGGGGAGTGCAGAGGTTAAGGTGTGCTCTGGAGCACCGTGAGGGACCCTAACACTGTGGGGAGGGGAGCCAGTTAAGAAGATTACTTAGATGCTATGAAAACCAAGCTGAGACTACAATGCCAAATGGGCATGTACCAGATGAAAAAGACTGGCAGGGGCTCGCCTAGCAAAGGGGATGTAATAGCCAACGTGGAAATATGGAGCATGGTACACAATGCAATATAAGCAGTTAAGGCTTATGGGAATAAATTGGCAGGCATGCACTTTACAAATATTATTCCATTTAATGCTTATATCAACATCGTGTGTTAGATACTGTCATTCTCATTTCATTGATAAGGAAAATTAGTAGCAGAATAGTTAAGTAATTGGCTCATAGTCACACAGCTAATGAATGTAAAACTGTGATTTTAATGCAAATTTTACTTCTAAATCAGTACCCTAACCGCTATGCAAATGTTGGCTTTCTACTGTCACTGAGAAGCACGAACTGTCATCGCTTTTGACTGACTCAGACATCAGATAGTTTATCAAAAGTTGTACTCTTCAATTTGCCAGATTCAACTAACAGTTGTATTTCATTAATTTCAGGTATTCTGCATGTCCGACTTCTTTGTCCCCATTTATCCACTGGGCACCATGTAGTATTATGAAATATGTAGATGGTCCTTTCCTCTTTGTCTTTTACTGTTTTCCACTGTCCAAATTTGATAATATCATGAAAAACTGCTTACCGTTATGTCAGTGATTAAGCATTACATGTCAGTTACTCACAGGAAAAATCTGGGTTTCTGAATCTAAGCCATGCTAAAATGAATTTTGAAATAAAAATCAGGATCAAATGTAAGCAGTTCACTACTCTTATAATTCAGAGAAAGGAAGAAGAAAAGTAACTGAATTTGGACAGAACAGAATTGAGACTTCTCACCTCTGTTTCCCTTACGTATGGCATGCTGAACACACAGTGGTTGAAATTAAGGTATGCTAGAAACACACTCAGAGAACCCATGTTCCCAGCCATTGGGGTCCAAACTGTATATTTTGAGTATCTAAAAAGTATTCCTTTGCTTTCGTGAGTTGTTGTTTTATTTTTAAAGAGTAACTCTTTTATTTTCTTCATTTTTTAATCTCCAATTAATGGTCATTTAATTGAGATCAAACAGTTTTCCAAGAAGTTTGGTTTATCATTCCTTTAGACAACTGCAATAACCGGAAATATTTAATATATAATTCAAGCTGACAGTACCCTTAATTTATGGCAAGGGATACATAGAAAATGTGTAACATTGTTAAATGTACACATATCATACAGAATTTATTTAACCTTTAATGTAGTACAGGACAGTTTCTGATCCAGAGCTAGTGTTTGATACTGTATTTGTTGAATAAATGGCAGAATATAAATAGTATAACTAAGTCATATGTGGACTTCTGTAAAAAAAAAAAAAAAGACAATTCTTGGATTTGTGTAAAAAAAAAAGCAATTCTTGGATAGTTGTGAGATATATATCCTTGAACTTATTTCTTTGTCAGTGTATATATTTATACATATACACATGCACAAGTATATTATACACACATATGCACACACAATTTTATATATATATATTTGGATTTCAGGTTTATATTGAGTATGATATATATATATAAATATATATTGTACTTAGTGTATATGTGTGATTTTATATATGCATGTGTATACCTATGTAGGTAGATTACACTCAGTATAAACCTGAAATCCTCTTTTAACTTATTACCATTTGACTGTCAAGTAATTACTTTTCTTGTTGTTATTGTTTCCAATCAGATAAGGCAGTATGATTAGGAAAATAGAGTTGATCCATTATAGCACTGTACACCATTGCTATTAGCCAACTTGCTGCCATTCTCATAAAAATTATGCAATTTAAACTGGAAGATACCAGTACCTGCTTCTATTAGAAACAAGAATGCTTTTCTACTTCATAATATGCTCAATTACCTTTAGATTGATCCATGAATAAATTATAATCCAAATGGACTGCTTTACCTTAAAGCTTTGCTGGCTTAAGATATCATTGTTGATTCATTATGTTGTCACTTTTCTATCGGCAATGTAATGCTTTTTATATCTGGATAGAGACAGTTTTAGTGTGAGATACTGTTATCTTTAAATGAGTAGGATTTAGCTTTTCTGGTGAGAACAAATTCATCAATGATGAATCCCTGGAGAAAGTATTGAAACAAAAATCATACCATTTCGGAGCTTTGTTGAGTTCATCAGTTACAAAGCAGCTTTTGATAGTCGTAAAGAACTTTTTTCTTTGTTTAAGAAATATAGCATGACGCTCAAAACCCCTTGCTTTGAGTTACCGCGGGCTACAACTTTTTCTGTAAGAAAATAATGAATGAAGAGGAAAAGCTCCTGCTGCTGGCTCTGTCAGGCTCTGCTGCTTCTCCTCCTGCAATAGGAAATCAATTAACTATATGTTCAGGCAGAGATTTGAACTAAATGCTTTATTAATCATCACTGATTGCACACATACACACCAGCCAACTATGCATTTGTCTTCACTCATTCTCAGTTTTATTTTGCTTTTTGTTTGTTTGTTTCTTTTTTTTTTTTTTTTTTTTTTTGCAAGATCAGAACACAAACGTGAGGCCAAGTGTAGTTTGTGTAAAGGTGGTCGTCTGGTGCAAGAGAGAATTGATCTTTTGTATTTTCAGAAAACTTAACTTTTAAAATATTCAGAACTCAGATATGGTAGAGCCCTCTTAATACGTAATAAAGGAATTTTTAAAGAGATTTTATTTATTTACTTTAGAGAGAGACAGAGACAGCATGAGCAGGGAAAGAAGAAGAGGGAGAGGGAGAGAGAGAATCTCAGACAAACTGCACTGAGTAGAGAATCAGATGCATGGGACTCGATCTCCAGACCCCGACCCTGAAATCTTGACCTGAGCCAAAATCAAGACTGTTGCTTAACCAGCTTTGCCACCCAGGCTCCTCTGTAACAAAGTAATTTCTTAAAAAGCACTAAACTTTCTTATACTAATTTGCAGAAAGCAAAATCTATGGCAGCCTTGATGTTTTGGAAGTTGGCACTACACCTGGTCTCTGGGACCTCCATATACCAGTGAGAAACTACACACAAATGAGCCTATTTGACTTGGACATGAATGAATGGTAGAAGTTTGGAGAGGGCAGTCACTGGTATCATGTGTGAGTTGCTTTCGATTTAAAGAAAAAATACTGGCAAGAGATTTCCTTCTTTTCCATTGACTGCTGTAACTAACACACAAAGAAAATCCTGTAGGAATCTTTATGTTAAATTGAGAACTCCTCCTTAGGACTAATTAGAAAAGATTATCACATTATACTTGTAGCTCTGTTAGCCATAGAAAGGCAATATAATTTAAATAAGGCAAATGTGGTCAATCACTGCCCAAAAAAAATTACAGAAAATATCAGGATGCTAGATGTTTACTCAGGCTGTGTTCTGTTCAGCACCAAGGGGTTTTCAAATACTATAATTATTATTGCTATTATTATTATTATAATCACTGGAACTATTTGAAAATATCACAATTTAAACTTAATTATTTTATTTCCCTTTGGATAAAGAATATTCTAAATGGGGAAAAAAAGTCTCCTCTGGTTTATATTTAAAAGAAGATAGATCACAAAGTTCCAGGAATGATTTCTTTTGAATAACATTTATAGAACTCTTGGATGGAATCAGAGTGTTCAGTCGGTAAGACTCAGGGAATCGGGATAGTGGTTTGGCGTTTCATTGAGCTTGCCACCATGAGGAATCTGCTAGAGCCAGAGGTCAATTGTTTCAACATTTAATGACTTTTTATAATCTTCAAGAATATAAGTTTAGGATTTAGTGCCCTTGGTATAGAAGCAAAGTGTGGAAACAGTGATACTCTGACAAGAGTGATGTCATGTGGACATGCATTTACCACCTTATGAGATGTTATCTGAACCCCATATTATCTGAACTTTGACATCACATATAATCCCTAACACCCTCATCTGCCCCAAGAAAAGGTTATTTAATAAGAGGACATTTCAAACAAGCATTATCTATTCTACATTAAAAGGGCTTGCCTATGTGATAAATGTTGAGGATCTGTTTTATACTCATTGATTTGATGTTTTCTAACAAGATAGCATCACCTATTTTATGGTAAAATAGATACAATATATTCTGTCCCTTCATATTATTTCATATTACTGAAATCATTACATATTGTAATTTAGGAAAGCATTGAGGTATAGGAATGAAGTATATAGTTCTAGTTTAATTGTATATAAATAATTTGGCATTCATAACATTGCTTCCATTTGCTCAACTTCCTGACATAATTATAGTAAATTGAGAATGGAAGTAACAATCTTAGATATTTCCACATAAATATGTTCTGCTAATATAAATTTTCAGTGACAGTTTGGCTGAATTGGAGTGTGGGTTAAGTTTCACTTACCTACCCTGCTAACATCTCTAAAGGACTAGAGAACTCATTTTCCTGGGACGTTATGCAACCTGGCAGTTGGAGGCCAGTGTTTCAAAACAAGTGTGATTTTTCACCGAAGTATTTGCTAGGTCAGAGATCAGGATGACCTTGGAGTGCTGTAGTTTTCCAAGCCTCTATCAGCTAGATAAATGGGCTTTATTTTGTAGGAGAGAGAGAGAGAGAGAAGAAAGGGTGTTTCTGCAGTCTTAGAAAGGAGACCCAGCAATTCCAGGTTATAGGCGGACACAGAACATTTGGAATTTAGTAGTGTTTATCACCAGCTTCATGTGTCAGTAAAAGTGAAGATCAAAGGTTCTAGAAGAGGAGAAGGACAAAAGTGAAGAGGGAATAATTGTGGGATAATGAACAGTATGAGGGCATATTCGTGTTAACTTGAAACCACTTAGCATTTTTCCATTACACCCAGGTATCTTTCTAAATGAACTTTGTAAAGTACAGTTGAATAACCTTGAGATTTAAAGCTCCATGATGTGATTTTGAATACTGATGGAGTTTGTTTAAGCCCTGTGATATTTCCTCTGCTTTTCATTTCTATTTTTGCCTCCTTCATGCAAAATAAAATTTATTTTCTGTACGGAGAAATCAATATTTTTACCATTTTGTTTTTCAGCTACTCCAGTAAATTGCAATCAACATTAGTTACAGTCTTTAAAGAGATGTAGTAAGAATTTGAACACAATAAAATAGAGATACAGATTAGAACTTCGGCAAAGTACCTTTGCTATTGACAAAAGCATTTGTCAGGGACTATGGCTGTGTCTATATTGTGCTAAAAACCTGATGAAGAGGAAAAAAAGCATCAATAGGTTTTACCTTCTGTCTATACGAACCAAACAAATGGTCTAATAGCTACCATTTTAAGTGAATGGATTTAGTTTACCATTGTGAACTTTATTCCATTTAGAAATATATTTAATTAACATCTGTGTATTTTTTAAAATTTTATTTTTTTTCAGTGTTCCAAGATTCATTGTTTATGCACCACACCCAGTGCTCCATGCAGTATAGGTCCTCGTTAATACCCACCACCAGATTCACCCAACTCCTCCTCCCCCCAAAACCTTGTTTGTTTCTCAGTGTTCACAGTCTCTCATGGTTTGTCTCCCTCTCCAATTTCCCCCAACTCACTTCTCTCCTTCTCCCAATGTCTGTATATTTAATATGTATATATTTGGCAAAAGTATTGCACTCTTTAATTCTTTTTAATAATTAATGGAATCTGATACCTAATGAGTCTCAAATAAAAGAAGACATTGTTACAGTATATAAGAACAATTTCAAAACACACATTTGTTTGTTGATAATACTTATGTATTAATATCCCCACATTTTTCTCTTCTGTGAGCTAACACGCTTTCTTATTTGTGCATTTACCTTTTAGAAACTACCAAGTTTTGGACCTTATCTTGAGCAGCGCAAGGAAATCATAGCAGAGAACAAGATTAGACAGAAAGAACAAAATGCAGCTTTGCCACCATTTGAGAGGAAGCATTTTATCCCCAAAAAGCCTATACCTACCATCAAGGTAAAAATTAAGTTATATATATATATATACTATATTGCTGTGTAAATATACAATATAACTCAATATAGATTAACTATTTATTTACTGGGAAAGTATATAATTTATTTTGTTTAAAAATATAATAAAAGTTAAAAAAAATCTGTCTATGGTGATAAGGGTTAGCATCTTTTATTTGCATATTTTAGACTTTTTAGAATATAGTCAAGTATGTGTTTCATGGAAATTTCTGTATGTATTAAATGGGCCAGGAAATATTAAGGTGAATTCTTTGTCTTCTCGTAGTCATTTTAAAGTTATATTCATATACAATTAAATCCAAGAGATATGTTAGTCATATAATACAACTAAATGATTAATATCCAACAGCATCAATTTGAACAAACTTTGTTTGATTGAGTCTCTAGAAAGCCTTATGAATTGGGGAATCAGGAGACTTTGATTTGCTGGGTAATAGCAAGAATTATCATGAAGATGGAATGGTGGATGTGTTATATTTCTTGATTTTTTTCTTGCAATTTTTATTTTGAAAGAGTGGCAGATTCACATACAGTTAAGAAATAATACAGAAAGGTCTTGTGAACCCTTTACTCAGTTTCCCCAGTGTAACTTCTTCCAAATATCACAACCAGAATAATGACACCGATACAATATACTGATCTTATTCAGATTTTTAATTTTTTTATTTTTGTGCACATGTCTGTATATGCGCATACATGTGTGTTTACTTCTGTGCAATCCCACCACACGTGTAAGTTTTTTTCTACCACCACAGTTGAGATACAAGAGTTCCATCACTACAAAGATCCTTGGGTTGCCCTGTCATAACCACACCTACCTCCTTCCTGCCCACCTTCCCCAAAATAGAATTGTCTTAATGAGAGAAAAGGGAGGTGTTATAGGACTTATAGAACTCCATTATCCCTGAAATCACCATCACTTAATGTGGTTTCAATTACTGAAACTTATTCTTCCCTATTTAATGACAATCTACTCCTGCATTTCCATTTTCTGTTTGAAGCATCAGCTGAAAATCTTGCTCTTAAGACCTCTCAGGGGAACCTCCCAGAAATTCATCTTTATCTGTCACCTGGGAACTAGAACCTTCAAAATTCCCTCTGCCTGTGAGAGAAAAAAAGATGTGTCCTATGTCAAAAACAGTGGGGTTTACACTTGCTGTTGCAAAATTTAAGTGATTCAGACTTCTGAAAGGAAATATAGAAGTGGTTGAACACAAATTCTACCAGTATTTCAATACCATAATTCTAAATAAAGTGAACACTTGGGACTTTTAAGAGCATAATAGCCCCGAATACCATCTTCCCAGCATTATTTGTTACCAGAAGAATGAACTAGACACTGATGATAAAGAGAAGACCAGATCCTTCAGCTCTTCACAAGCCCTGTGTTTGGCTATAATTATTATATGATTTGAGGTTAAGTGAGCATTGTCCCACTTACATGCCTCTTCTAAATTAACTTGAATTAAATGTAAGATCTCATCTTTTCCTGACATGTAAAAAACAGAAAGAAAGATATTATTTATATTTGAAAGAAAAGTGCAAGGTGATTATAAAAGCATTTGACCTTTTCTAGTCTTCTGTTCCTTCAGGGAATATATTGATAACCTAGAAGCAAGACAAAAACAGAACAAAGAAAAAGCCTACTAGAGTTGAATTCAAGCTGGTCAGTCACTAATCCAAGTAAAATATCAAACTCAGCAGAATTAAATAAACCAAAGAAATGTGAAGTCAGGAAAGTAAGTAAACATTTTTTTAAAGTATCAAGGATGGATAAGTCTTATTTAAAAAAAAAAAATAGTGCAAATTAGGGACGCCTGAGTGGCTCAGTCAGTTAAGTATCTGACTCTTGACCTTGGCTTAGATCGTGATCTCAGGTTTGTGGGACTGACCCCTGCATCAGGCTCTGCGTTTAGCTAGGAGTCTGCTTCTCCCTCTCCCTCTCCTTCTCCCAGAAAGAATGAAAGAAAGAAAGGAAAAGATAAGAAAGGAAGGAGAGAAAGTCTTTAAAAAGAATGCAAACTTACATTCCTCTCCTCAGCCTCCTCATTTGAGGTTATCCAAATTAAAGTATCCCTGGTGTTACATTGCATGAGCCTCATGACATTGTAGATACCATCTTCCCAGCACCAAAAACAATAATAGTGCTGATATACTAAAGGACTGCTATGGTAGATTTTCCCAGTGTCTAGTGGATTTTCCACTCCTTTGGCTTCTCTCCAGGATGTCATACCCATTCTATCTGTTGTCATTTCTAGGGAGATGGTATGCCCTGTCAAAAAACGTAATGGTAGCTGGTAATTGTGGGTTGAATTTTTTGTTTGTTTGACTGTTTTTTGCTTATTTGTTTTCTTGGGGTTAGCATTTTCACTTATAAATAGTTATAAGAACAACTTTTAATTATTAGTGCAATAATGGTTATAAATGCAACTATGTCTTTGGAAAATGAGGAATTACATTTGTTAAAAGAATGACTGCTCACTTTATCTTGCTTTCTATAATGCTTTCTATAGAGTAGGGGGAGCATATGTTTTAGAGGAAGAAAGAAAATATAGAGATCTCTTCCTGTCTCCACAGAGAACCCCAGTTTCAGATGACTCCTGATTTCTAGATCCATGATGTGTGTGTGCATGTATGATTGCATTTGTTAAAAGATTTTATTTATTTATTTGACAGAGATCACAAGTAGGCAGAGAGGCAGGAAGAGAGAGAGGGAGAAGCAGGCTCCCTGCTGAGCAGAGAGCCCCATGCAGGGCTTGAACCCAGGACCCTGAGATCATGACCCGAGCCAAAGGCAGAGACTTTAACCCACTGAGCCACCCAGGTGCCCCATATGATTGCATTTTTAATTAGATCAGTTATTCTCTAATAGACCCACATTTATTCACATTCTTACCAGAGTAGGAAAGAAAGAAAGAGTAGGAAAGAAAGTTCATCTCCTGGAAGCATGGAAATACATGGCAACGAGTACATCTAATGTGCCTCTGCTGTTCCAAGTGCTATCCATGTTTTATCTCATGTGATCTTCACAATACCTGGGATAGGTACTATCTTTATATTCATTTTCCAGATGAGAAAACTAAGGAAAAGTGAAGATTAAATAATTTAATTAGTCACATAGTCATCAGTGGTAGAATGAGGGATGGAAATGAAATTGGGAATTGCTGACTTAAGAGATTCAAAAGATTGACTCATAATAGGAGCTATAAAAATTTGGATCCATTCTAGAAGTGTATGAAATAGATCTAGAGATAGGCCATGGAAGATGAAGACATCAACATGGAATACAAGAACATTTAATAAGGGAATTTTAACACATGGCTTTTGTCTCAGTTGTACTACTAATCACTTGATTTGGGGCAAATATCAAGTAAGAAACCTGTAAAATTAGACTACTGGGCAAAGTTAAATACTTCTCTCCAACATTCCATAGTTTCGTTTGTTTTTTTCCTAATGTTAAAAGTGCAAAGATTAGTGTAAAAATTACCCATGATCTTATGCAACCACTATAAAAACTTAGATTTATAAAATTCTAGTCATTTTTATATCTAAATATCATATATTAAAATAAACATAGAATATTCTTACATTTGCTACATAAAAACTTCACAATAATTTATATATCACTTTTATATCGAAATAATGGTTTCATAGGATTTTATAATATGAACTTATTATTAACTTTTTAAAAGTAACTTATTAGAGCCTGGAGGGCACTGTACTGCTCCCAGAGAGAAGGCAGGCAAACAACACAGAGGCAGACAGTGTGGAAACAGTGATCTGAAAAATGCCTGGGACACACAGTGGGGGAGACTATTTGCTTTCCTCAGAGTGCTTCCCTGAGAGCAGCAAGCACAGAGACCCCTCTCTGAGGACAAAGGAGCTAGCTGGTGCCATGGTCTTCCACACCCCCTTAGCATAAACACAGAACGACCTGCAGTAAACAGCACAGGTCCAATGCTGGCTGCCTACCCTGCTTGTACCAGGTCCCATACCCCTGTGCTCTGGCAGTACTGCCCATCTTGGTCAAGTTTGCCTCAGTCTCAGCATGGCAGGCCCCTTCCCCAGAAGACCAGCAGAAATTCCTATCCATACCCAAACAGAGAATTCTGCCGGGCTTCAGTTCTAATGGAAGTAGTATCAGATCTCATTTAACAAGTAGAATAGGGACGCCTGGGTGGCTCAGTGGATTAAAGCCTCTGCCTTCGGCTCAGGTCATGATCTCAGGGTCCTGGGGTTGAGCCCCACATCGGGCTCTCAGCTCAGCAGGGAGCCTGCTTTCCTCCCTCTCTCTCTGCCTGCCTCTCTGCCTACTTGTGATCTCTGTCAAATAAATAAATAAAATCTTAAAAAAAAAAAAAAAAAAGCAGAACAGAGCACACCTAGTTATAACTCTGTCTGGCCAAGGACCAAACACTGCCCACTGCAGCAAGGGAAGGCTCTGCAGAAGACTGGCCTAAAGGATAGAGCACCCAAAACACAGCAGCAGAGTGCACACAGCACACACCAGAGACACTTCCTGGAGCACCAGGCCCTGGACACGATATGACCTCTTCTTCATAAAGCCATTACTCTCAGGAGCAGGAAACATAATGGGCTTTTCCAACACAGAGAAAAGGACAGAGACTTAGACAAAATGCCAAGATGGAGGAATTCATCCCAAATGAAACACCTAGAGAAGGTAATGGCCAGAGACCTAGTTGAAACAGATATAATATGCCTGGTGGAGATTTAAAGCAAAAAATCACAAAGATACTTGCTGGGCTTGAGAAAAGAATGAAAGACTTCAGGGATACCCTTACTGCAGAGGTAAAAGAGTTAAAAAAAAAATCAGAAATGAAAAATGCAATAACTGAGATTTAAAACAGACTGAATTCAATGAACACAAAGATGGAAGAAAGAGGGAAATGAATAGGTGATATAGAAGATAAACTAATGGAGCTGAACAGAGGAGAGAAAGAATGATTATGGAACACGAGAATAAACTTGGGGAACTCAGTGACTCCATGGACTGTAATAAGATTTGTATAATAGGAGTCCCAGAAAAAGAAGAGAGAGAAAAGGGGTTAGAAAATTTATTTGAAAAAATGATGGCTGAAAAGTTTGCTCACCAGGGGGAAGAAACAGACGTCTCGATCTAGGAGGCACAGAGAGCACCCATCAAGATCAACAAAAGCAGACCAACACCAAGACATATTGTAATTCAATTTGAAAATATAGCAATAAAAAAAAAAATCTTGAAAGAAGGAAGACAGAAGAAAAGAAGTTCCTAACTTACAAGGGAAGACAAAGTTAGCAGCAGATCTCTCCAACAGTAACTTGACAGACCAGAAGAAAGTGCCATGACATATTCAATGTGCTGAATGGGAGAAATCTGCAGCTATGCATACTCTATCTAGTAAGGCTATTATTTAGAAAAGAAGGAGAGATAAAGAGTTTCCCAGACAAACAAAAAACTAAAGAAGTTCATGACAACTAAACCACCCCTGCAAGAAATATTAAAGGGAATTCTTGGAGTACAAAGGAGAGACCAAAAGTGACAAATACAAGAAAGGAACAGACAAAATCTCCAGAACCAGTGACAAAACAAACAATAAAATAGCACTAAATGCATATCTGTAATTAATTACTCTGGATGTAAATGGACTAAATACTCTAATCAAAAGACATAGGGTGTCAGAATAGATAAAAAAAAAACACAAAAATAAGACCCATCTATATGCAGCCTATAAGAGATTCATTTTAAACCTAAAAACACCTGCAGATTGAAAGTGAGAGGTGGAGAAATATTTACTATGCAAATGAATGTCAAAAGAAAGCCAGAGTAGCCATACTTATATCAAACTAAATTTTAAACCAAAGACTGTTAACAAGAGATGAAGAAGAGCAGTATATCATTTTAAAAAGGGCATATCCAAGAAGGTCTTTTAAGTATGTATGCTCCCAACATAGGAGCACCCAAGTATATAAAGCAATGAATAACAAACATAAAGAAATTCATTGATAATAATACAACAATAGTAGGGGACTTAAACACTCCACTTATAGCAATGGAAAGATTATTTAAGCAGAAAATCAACAAGGAAATAGTGGCTTTGAATAACACATTGGGTCAGATGGACTTAACAGATATACTCAGAACATTGCACTGTAAAGCAAAATAAACAAAAATACAGATTCAGAGGGGCACATACACCACAATATTTATAGCAGCATTAACAATAGCCAAATTATGGAAATAGCCCAAATGTCCACTGACTGATGAATGTATAAAGAAGAAGTGGCATCTGTATATATATACAACGAAATATTACTCAGCCATCACAAAAGGAGGAAATTTTGCCATTTTCAATGGTATGGATGGAGCTAGAGAATATTATGCTAAGCAACATAAGTCAGTCAGAGAAAGGCAAATACCATATGATTTTATTCATATGTGGAATTTAAGAAACAAAACAAATGAATGTGAGAGGGAAACAGAGAGAGGAAAACCAAGAAACAGTTTCTTAACTATAGAGAACAAACTGATGAGGGGAGGTGGGCGGGGAGTATGGGTTAAGTAGGTGATGAGGATTGAGGAGGGCAGTTATTGTGATGAGTACTGGGGTTTGTATGCACATGTTAAATCACTATATTCTACAGCTAAAACTAACATTATACTGTATGTTAACTAATTGAAATTTAAATAAAAACATGGAGAAAGAAATAAGTAACCCATTGCTAAACCTTTAGGCTGTTTCCAGAATTGTATACAAATAATGCTATTATAATTATCATTGTATCAAAATCTTTGCATAGAGGTCTTATTGTTTTCTCAAGAGAAATCACAGGTGAAATTTTAGGTCTTTTAATACATATTGCCAAGTTGCTCTGCAGGAAGAGTGTGCAAATTTACATGCCACCAAAAAATACAGGAAGTCTCTGCCTACTTGTGATCTCTGTTTGTCAAATAAATAAATAAAATCTTAAAAAAAAAAATACAGGAAGGCCCATTTCTTAGGCACCCTTCAACAATGAATTTATGTTTAATTTTAACCAATGTAATAGTCAAAAAAGTGTTTCATTTCTTTTCTTTAATTTTGAATGTTTAAATAGTAGTGAGATTGGCATGTTTTTATAAATTTTTGGACCATTTCTTCTTTTGTGAATTTACTACTCATTCTTTAGACCAGTTTTCTGTTGGAATCTTTGCTCATATTTTTTATAAACTTTTTATATACTGCCATTTGTCTCATAATTTGTATTGTAGTGTTTTTATACATATGTAGAGCAGCTTTAACTTTATGTAGTTATATCAGGCAAAAGCGTATCTTGTGATTTCTCTCTTTATTTACTTAGTTTAGCTTTATTCCAGTGTAAGATCATAAATATTCACCCCATCTCGTTCTTTTAGAATTTTAGTATTTACATTTGACTAATTAATCTAAACTTTTTGTTGCTTTAAAGTATCAAGTATGGTTATAGACTTTTCCCCCATATAGACAATCATCCCAAGATCTCAATATCTGCGCTTCCATGTGGCCCCTCATCTTTCAAATTGTGACTCAGTGACAAAATGTATCTTAAATTGCATGACTTGCTTTACATTCAAGTTTTTTACCTCTCATAACTGGCTAAATGAAAATGATGTCTCTATTCATCTCTCTGTTTCCTAACTTCTGTATCATTTCCTTTTACAATTAATCTAGACTTTTCTTACATGTCATCTCAACTATTCTCTATCACATTCTCTTTTCTATGCTTCAGACTTTTGCAGGCCACTATCTTCTGGATACCTCCAGTCTAAAAAAGGAGCACAAGGGCCATCATACTTAAAACTAAACTGATTATCATTCCAACCAAACTGCTCTCCACCCTGAGTTGTGCGTCTTAGTGAACATTGAGGGCCACTCTCTTTCCTAAGCCAGAAACCTGAAATTCAGCCTAGATTCTATTCTATTGCTCATCCCACTCGTGAATGGGATCAGGGTGCATTCACCAATGTCTGTCATTTTTATCTCTCATGTCTCCCTCCTCCTCTGTCCTCTCCTTCCAAGGAGACCTTAATACAGTTCTTTACATATTCTTTCACGGAATTTTGAAATATTCTACCACTCCCACCTTCTTTTGTCATTGTTGCCTAATACATTCTCCAACAATTATGGAATATTCTTTCAAAAATGCAAATCTGATTTTTTTAACCCCTTCCTTAAGATTCCCACATCTTAAGGTAAACTCCTCAGCTAACATTCACACCCTTCATATTTTAGCTTGTCTTGGCCTGAGCAGCTTCAGTGGAATGGTAAATTGAAGAATTAATGCAGGTTGAGAAAATAAGAACAAGGTTAATGGAATACTCTTTTCTAGACTTGAACTTGATCAGAAGGAAAGTGACAGGAAGATAAAAATCAGGTCGAGCGAAGGGTTGGTTTGTTTATATGTTAGGATAATCAAGGCTTGCATGAGCTTGTCTCCTCTGAGAAAATAGCTAAAGCTATCAGAAAGAGTGTGATTATGGAACCTATATCTGTGGCAAGGAGGTTGAGGAAGGAGTTCAGATAATACATTAAGTAATCTGGCATTAGGGAAAGGACATCTCTTATGATTTTCTACCTACTGCGTGCCATGCCATATGCATTTAATGAAACTGAATTTGGGCTGACTAGTATCATTTTAGTAAGTAGCCATGTTTAAAGAAAGCAACCATAAGAAGCCTTCATCTATTTTCTTTCACTGAAATACATAGCGAAGTTCATAAGATTTTAACAGATTACCTATATGGAGGATGAGTTTCCTGCATTAAGCATGGAACTGCTCTGTCCCACTGCCTAGGTTCAAATTATGGCACTACCATTTTGTAGCTGCATGAACTTGCCTCAGTTAACTTACCTGTGAGACAGGGAAAATAAAAGTCTTCCTCATGGGGTTATAAATTAGGCAATGTGTGAAATGCTTTTAGCCAGCATCAAATATATCCTAAATAAATATTACCTACTATTAGTTATTATGTCAAGAATGGACAGGTTGAAGGAGATAATAGGTTAAGGTGACTCTCCATTCCCATTTTCTTTAATAAAATTAACTCAGAATGAAAGCAAGAGTACATAAAGCTCTGGAGGCCAATCAAGTTGGAAGTTTTGAAGAAGCCCATATATTTTCCAGGAAATCTTTCTTGCATACGTACCATGAGACAAGCAATGTGGTAAGAATTGGGCATCTATAGTCTAATAAATAAAGGAGACACAGCCTCTGTCCTCATGAAGTAGAAACAGACTCGAGAAAGAAACATATTAAGCAAAGAATTACACTAATAATATAAAATCATATTTGTGATACAAACTATATGGAAAAATACAGGATGTATGCAGTCTCTTTCATAGGAAGACCTTAATTTAAACCAAAAAAGCAGAGGAGGTCTTCTCTGAGGAACTGGAATTTAGGGAGCCCTATGATCTGGAATGTTTCAGGAGATCCAAAATATGGTCCTGGATTTGGTGGGTGGCCATGGTTATAGAGACAGAGGAAGGGATGAAATTGATGGAGTCATGTGAATTCTCCTTTTAGAACTTGGTGATTCTCATTAGACATTGAGAGACAAGGACCAGTAAGGAGTTAAGAATAAGGAGACCAAAACAATTGGGTTTTCTATGGTCCCACTAAGTGAAATAAAGAAAAGATAATGAGTCAGGATTTGCTCTTTGTGTTTTTAGATTGAATGCCCTTTTTTGATGTAGGATGAAAATTTAAATTTGAGCATGTTGAAATTAAAGAACTCAACCAAATTAGGGACCCATGCTGGAGGATATAAAGGACACTTTGACTACCTACTACATGCTAGACCTAAGATAGAAGCTTCACATCTATTTATAATTTTTACTTAGCCTCATACCCTACATGGGAGAAGGAAGTTCTGGGGAAGCAGATGAGAAGAACCAAGGGGGGAAAAATAGGAGAATAACCAGAAGGAAATGATAATGTGGAGGGGGGAACTAAAACAGAAGGAAGTCTTAATGTAGAAGTGTCCACAGGTCTGAAAGCTGCTCATCTTGGCAACGACACCTTGTATTGTTTCCTTTTCTCTTTCACACGTAACCACTGAGATTCCAACCTCTAGTTGGCAAACATTGTCATATTCACCCTACGTTCACTTTGTCATTCATCCAGCAATCACGAGTGTACACCCACCATGGTCCAACACTGATGTAGTCAGTAGGAATTCAGTAGTGAACAAAACAAAAGCCCTGCTCTCTTGACTCTTACATGTTAGTAAGGAGAAAGAGACAAACGAGTAAACAAGTGAATGCGTACCATGTCAGATGGTCTCAGTGCTGGGAAGAAAATATAGCAGGATTAGGAGAATAGGAATTGCTAGGGAGGTTGGTCAGGAGAGGCCCGCCTGATTAAATGGCATTTGAGTAAACACTTTAAAGAATGGAGGGAATGAATGATATGGATAGATACTTTTGGGGACTGCATCCCATTCAGAAGCAACAGAAAGTGCAGAGAACCTGTAATAGGAAAGTTTTTGGCAGGAAACCATTGAAGGAAGAAAGACATGATCTGATGTAATTTTTCAGAGGATCCTACTGGCTGTAATGTTGATATAAGATCCTACACAGGCAAGGACAGAAGCAGAGAGACTGGTTAGAAGGCTGTTGTAACAACCCAGGCAAGAGATTGGGAGAAGGAAGAATAAATACAAGATAATGTCAGAAGGCCTCGACGCCATTGTTTCGAGTGAAATGATGTGTGTGAAAGTATTGTACACAGCATAGTTCTGTTCCAGGGTGAGGGGCCATGGGTTTTGTTATTTTCATACAAGTCCCCCATCCCTTGGCCCATTATTTCAGACCCCATCTGGATGGCGTGGCTGTGTGGTTGTTCAGGCCTCACGGAAATGAATAGCTGCATGCCCTGTAAGGGCCATCTCTGTGAGTGTGAATCAGGCATTGCTTCTCATGCTTTTTGTTTTCCCCCACCACACATACCACACATACCCAGGCACGCCATGTACTGCCCTCTGTTGCTTTCATTGCTTTTATGTTTTCCCTATGGTGTTTCTTCTGTTCTCGACATACGATTTTTCCTTCTTCCCTTTTTCCTGGAGGGCCTGGATTGTCTGTTTTCATGCTTAATATTTTCTCTGTCCACCCATCTGTTTATTTGAGCTTGTTTCTTCCCTCCTGTCTGCTGGCCTCTTTATAGATTCCTTTGTTCGATAGTTTAAACTCCATGCCACTGCTTTGTTTATCCTCTCAGCTAGCGTAGTATATTATTCCCCATCTGCTACGGAAAGAGCCCCAGTGCCCCACAAAGTTAACTAAGCCCTTCTTGTCTGAACAAGTTTTTCAGTCATGCATTCAAGTTTCTAATCTACCCCATCTTCCCTGGTTAGGAGTGTGACAATATTATTTCTAAGCAAGCTATGCTCAATAGATCTCATCTTTTGTTCTTTTTTCCTTCAAATGCCTCAGATAAGATTTAATGGTCTGTTGCCTCGAAGGTAGGCAGTTTCAATATCAGTCCATCAGTAAGTATTTATTGAGTATTTGCTATGTGACCAGAGCGTGCTAAGGACCGGGTTTAGATCCAAAGATCCCAACCGTCAAAGGCACAGGAATTTTCCCAATCTCGGTGGAGATGCAGCACTAAAATGTATTTACTATGCACTCACTGCAATCCAGGAACTGTGCTAGAAACTAGGAATACAACATGAATTTTAAAAAGAAAGACATCTATCCTTATGGAGCTCATAGTCTAGCAAGGGAGAAAGACACATGTTAAAAATTATTTACAGTTCAATCAAATATGTACAAAATGCTCTGGGAACACAGAGGAGTGAAAGGGATTAGTTCTGCCTCGGGTAATTGTGGAAAGCTTCACAGAGATGGTGATATTTAACATGGAGTTTAATAAATTAGTGTTAATTAAGCAGAGAATTAATAATAAAAGCTAATATTTATTGAGTACTTATGAGGTTTCAGGCACGGTTCTACATGCTTGTGAATTGACTCATTTAATTCTCACAGTAACCCTATCAGGTACCTTATTTTTCCTATTTTACTGATTAAGGAATTGATAAGCAGGTTAAATAACTTGCCCAAAGTCACACAGCTAGGAAGACATCAAAACTAAGATTTGATTCCAAAGTCCAGCTCTAGAACCTGGGCCCTGCACTATCTTCTGCATATCTCACAAAAGAAAATGAAAAAGAAGGAAGACAGTATTTCAAGCAAATCAGTATGTTTGAAAAGCGTAGTTTATATACATGCTGGGAAGGAAATGCAGCCATGAGACCTTAAATCTAATACACCATCCATGGATATCAACCAGGTAGTAGGGTCTGACTGGTAAACCCATCTTTTCTCAGTAGGAACTTATAGAAAGGACCCAACTGAGAGGCAATAATGAGGAAGATAATCCAGTTTTCTTCATCAGTCTTAATGATATAAAAGGGCAAAGGGATGTACTGATTAAGGTGTTGGCCATGGTGAGCTAGAGCATCGAGTGGTTATTCCCAGTGTTAGACTAGGACTACAGGGTCCTGCATGCTATCCCTGCCCCCTTGGAAGCTAAAAATAGCCTCAAAGGCCCTCAGTCCTGTATCAAGGATGGTCTGAGGCTCTCAGGTCAACTTGGCACCCAGCTGATTTCCTTTTTAGCAAGCCCACATCTTGACTTCCATTTCGTAGTGAAACAACATTTACATATATATGTGTACATATATATGTATGCATGTATGTGTGTGTATATGTGTGTGTGTGTGTGTGTGTGTGTGTGTGTGTGTGTGTATATCCCTTTTATGCAGCTGCCAATTTTATGAAAGAAACAGAAATGAAAGGATTCTGAGGAAGAAAACAGTAATCAGAAATAGTGGTGGAAGATTGAGATAAAGGAAGAAAAAGAGGGCTGTCCTCCTACAGTAGGTGTAGAGGTCTCCTTCTGCAAGATGAACCAGGACTTTCTGAAGACGCCCCTGACATTCCACAGGTTCGCTTGTGCTAGAGAAAAGAAACTGAATAGGAGACAGTTTTGTCTCCTCACTGAGAACTGAAGTGACAGTGTGCACATTTGGCCCGGCTAAATGAGAAACGTGCTTTATTCCCAGGCAGCATATAACAGAGATTTGAGAGTCTGCCAAGACTTATAAAGTCCCCCGAATGCTTCCCACTTCTGTTGATATATATGAGAATGAATTCTCATTCTCTTTATGAAGCCAGGAATGTATCTCTAACGTCTTTGAATTTCTGGGTAGGAAAATGAATGGTTTAGGGGCACTAGTGATGTTTTCATCTCTTCTTCCTGCTGCTTCGAGTAAGAGATGGACTGCATCTCATAAGACTGGCAAGACAGTGTTGGCAGGAGACCAGTCAGCCTGATCGAGTGGTTTATTATTTCAATTGAATTGTGAGAGAAAGGAGAAAAGTACTCAGATAAAACTGTAAGACCGTATTAGATACTACAGAGCATAAAAGAGATGGCACAGAAAGAAAAATAGTGGAGGACTATCCCAGCAATTTTCAGAAGATGCCAGAGAAATGGGCTGGGGCTACATTAACATTCTCAGTTGTCTTCTATACCAACAAATAGTGATGAAAAAAATATTAAACTGAACTTTAAAAGAAATGAACAGAATTTGGTAAATATCATCTCTTACATCTTACGGGGATGTGTTGTGATGTGATTCCTGCCTGGAATACGGCCATGGAAAGGTGTATCTTGTTTGGAATAAACAGGTCTAATGGAAGGGCTCGGGGAGGAGCAGTATATGTCAAAAAGATGTACACATGCACGGAAATCACACACCTGAAGGTGAAGCATGGAGGAAGCAGCTGCAGCAGAGTGAAATGAATGAAATACAGAAATGTTACCCTGGGACTATGTCACAGACCTCATAACCAGATGGTTAATAGGGACAGGCAAGATAGAGGAGTGATGTAAGCCTTTACAGACTGCAGATGAAAATCCCACTCCACTAAAGGCAAAACATCTGAAAAATTATTGAATTGCCTTGTTGTAAACTTAGTCTCACAGAAGAGAGTGAAGCAACGAGGGGTCTGGCTGCATTGGCTTGTTTCTGGCTCCTTATAAAAATCTGTTTGGGAAAAGTGGCAGCTTAAAGCATCTTAAAGGAAGGTAACATTCCATATCATCTGTGAGTTCACGAGGTCACAGAAAGGAACTCTGAGCTTGGACATACAAGTATCCTCCACCTTTAGTAAATCTCATTTCAGGAAGTTCAGACAAAACAATAGAAAACAATCCCATAGTCAGTGACTCTGACCTGAAGACAGATCACGAAGAAAGAGAAGCAGGGTTCCTGGATGGCTCAATCAGTTGAGTGTCTGCCTTTGGTCAGGTCATGATCTCAGGGTCTAGGATCAAGTCCCACATCATGCTCTCTGCTCAGTGGAGAATCTGCTTCTACCTCTCACTCTCTCTCTCTGCGTTCTCTCTCTCGAAAATAAATAAAACATCTTTTAAAAAAGAAGAATGAGAAGCTGTCAAATAGAAATTTGATAACCTAATCACTCAGTTTCCCAAGGAGTAAGAAAAGGGTCAGCAGTCAATGGTCATATTAGAAAATAAAGATCACATTACCAATGATGATCAGAAAAGAGCGGTATCAGGGATTAAGAATGTTTGAGAAGTACCAAAGCCTCAAATTATCTGAATTTGGAAAAAAATATTAGGGAAAATGAAAATGTATTTTGTCTGTTAAAAGTTAACAAAAAAAGAAGAAGAAAGGAAAAGGAAATACACCAACTACTTAGGGCAGATGGTATATTGTTAACTTATAATTAGTGAGAACTGTTCAATATCTATTATCTTTCTAGCATCCATAGAGAATGCTCTTATAACTGAAAAGGGTAGGGAAAACATATTTGAGAGTTGAAGCCCAAGATAGGTAAGGATATAGTAGAAACATATCACATCAGCTTCACTGAATTTAAATCCATATTGCCGGGGCACCTGGGTGGCTCAGTGGGTTAAGGCCTCTGCCTTCAGCTCAGGTCATGATCTCGGGGTCCTGGGATCGAGCCCCGCTTCGGGCTCTCTGCTCAGCGGGGAGCCTGCTTCCTCTTCTCTCTCTGCCTGCCTCTTTGCCTACTTGTGATCTGTCTGTCAAATAAATAAATAAAATCTTAAAAAAAAAAAAAATGCTTCCTCTTAAATCCGCAGAGCCTGGCAAGAACTTGCCCCTTTGAAGTCTGAGCTACCTACTTTAAAAGAATGTAATAATCAGAGCACAAAACTGTGCTGAGCCAACCATAGTCATACCCAGACCTCACTCACCTGTCTCTCCCACTTGTGAGTCCCTCCCACTCTTCTCTCCCCCACTTCAGTTCCCAGATTTTCTCTTGCTTCCTTCTCATCTTTTGGTTTACTTGTTTCTCTCACCTTCCCTGCCAATCTACTACTTTATTTCCAGGCTGGTGCTTTGTCTCTGCCCTCCCTTTCAGCATATTCATGCTGAGTCCTCAGTTATCACAGTTCTACTAAATGTAAACTCCAGATTTCCTTTTCTCACTGTACAGACCCCCTCCCTGCCTCCTAGCACAGAGGATATCAAAAATAAATTATATGCTGTATTTTTGAAAGTATCTTTGTATGATATTGCTGTATCACACTGCTGAAAAATAAATGTTGCCTCAGGTTCTTTAGAAAAGGACCTTTTTGGTAGAAGAGACCTGCAAGCCTGAGGTCTGACCCCAGTGAAATTCCCAAGACCTTTGACTTGAGAGCATTAATGAAGAAAGATGTTATTAAGAATCAGCATAAATTGGGTGCCTGGGTGGCTCAGTGGGTTAAAGCCTCTGCCTTCAGCTCAGGTCATGATCCCAGGGTTCTGGGATCAAGGCCCGCATCGGGCTCTCTGCTCGGCAGGGAGCCTGCTTCCTCCTCTCTCTCTCTCTGCCTGCCTCTCTGCCCACTTGTGATCTCTGTCAAATAAATAAAATCTTAAAAAAAAAAAAGAATCAGCATAAATTTAGTGAGAACTAACCAAATGATCTCATTTCCTATTTTGATAGGTTTATTAGGAAAGTAGTGAACTTGGAGCAAAAGATAAGATGTGTGACAAATTGGTGATGGTACAAATAAGGATAAAATTATTAAATAGCTATGTCCAAATAATTTAAATATTGGATCCCTTTCACACACAAGTCACAGGGATTGCCCACAGCACACTGCCCTGGGTCCTGGCCTTTGACTAGCACTTTTATTGACCGGTTTAGAGAAAGTACACTGATCAGATGTGTAGAAGACTTCAAGCTAGGAAGAACAGTTAACGTGCCAGACAATAGTCACAAGTTGAAAATACTTCAATCACCAATTTTTTAAAAAAAGGCCAATACTAATAAATTCATACTAAGCATAATAAATTATAATACAACAGGGATGGGGCTGGGGCCCCCACTCACTCTTTGGTCCTAAACTTCATATTAAACAGAAATACTGACTGATCCAGTTTTTAAAAAGTATTTTTGATCATCCCAAAGATATAATTAACTGACGAAGATGTAACTCTTGGATTCTGTGGTCCTTTGCAATGATAATTTTGAGGAACATTTATATTTAAATCAGATGTGTCTCTATACTTTAAAGACTTTAGCATCACTTTCTCCATACACATGCACAAATGAACATTTCCAGTAATCAAGGATGGCTATAATCAGGGTGTATATCCACACCCTCCTTGGAAGAATGTAGGCTCCCTAATATCCACAAATATGTGTCCAGGAAGGACTAGACCAGCCATCTGTCCTTTACTGATTATATGTGTCTTTCAGTGAACTCCAAATTCCAGATGACTTCTCAGGGGTATTCATAAGCCTATAGTACTAAGTGGAAGCTTTGGGTTTTAAACAAATGTCCACATTTTTAGGCACAGAGAATAGTAATTCATTTTCTCTGATACTCTTTCCCAAAATAATTTAAAGTGGTTACCATTCTTTTAACCTTTTCCAGATTAAAAAACTATACTATCTTAAGAACTACGATAACTTTTTAACACCATGTCCTAATAAGTTTTAGAGGCTAAGAGCACCTTGTTTTATTTAGTTTCTACATTAAACAATAATATTTTAATAAATAACAACAGAAAATCTCTAATACAGAGCAGAAGGCATATTTAATATACACAGAATGTGAACTTGCCTCTTACAATAAAATGTCTTGAAATATACATTGTGTCTTTTGAATAAGCCTTGATGACTGTCTAGGGAGTTTCTTGTTTAATCATCATCTGAATATTTTCTGGTGATTTCAGTCAAGCCATGATCTGATTCAACAAAACAACTGCTTTGACTGATTGATTTCCTGGATTGAAAAAATTATTTTCTATCACATATAAATAGCTTTATAGCTACCTCATGGACTTACTGCCTTAAAATATTATTAGAGATATTAAGCATGTCCAGATACTTTGACTGTGATTATTTTGTATTTAAAGAAGGGCTCGAATATTTTTATAATTCTCATATTAATAAAACTGTTCAGTAAATCAACAAGTAGCTATTAGCCCATACAACTCTGTGCCTAATATTACACTATTTAGTACATGAATAAATGAACGTATATTTACTTTAACAAATATTTGAGCACCCATTATGTTTCAGTGATCTGCAGGAGCAAGATATGCCACAGGAGACACAAAGATGAATAAAGCCTGCTAGGAAACTGCATATAGGAAGCTAAAGATAGAAAATATCTACAACTTGAAGTAGAATTCACTAAATAGAGAAATAACAGATGAGTCAGCACAGCAGTGCTTATGACCATAGAATTTGAAGTCAGGCGGCACTGACTGAATCCCTGCTTCATCATTTACTTAATTTTGTACCTTAAATCTCATTCACCTCCTCATGTGTTGAGGTTTAAGTAAGACAACGCTTTAAAATCATGGCATTGGTCTAATACATAGTAAGAACTCTAAAGCTGTTTGTTATCATTGCTCCCGCCTAATAGATAAAATACTATATAGGTCACTGGGGGAATAGAAGAGAAAATGGGGAGGGGAGAAAAACAGGTGGGGGGAAATTGAAGAAATGAAGAAGATAAAGAGACAAAGAGATCACATCTTCAATCTGGTTAGGAAAGGTGGTAGAAGAATTGAGCCCTTCTTCATGAAGCAGTGGCATGTGAGATGTCTTTGAAGGATGGGGAGGATTTTTCAAAGTGGAGATAAGAAGGAAGGGTATTCTGGACAGAGCATTCAACATAAATTTAGGCATCCGAGGACTCAGCTGACAGGTGTGGTTCAGTCTAACCGAAGCACATGGTATTTGGAAGTGACCAAAAAAAGATATTGTTAGAGAGCCTTAAATGTGAGATAATATGTAATTTAACAGATTTTTGAGTAAGGTAGCAAGAAATTTAGTCTGTCCTGTACAGCCTAGATTAGGATGACAACATTACTTAGGTTGGAGTGGGGAAAGAAAGAATATGAGAATGAGACTTATCATGTGGGCTCTTAACTGCATTAGAAGTAATGGGAAGCTAATTAGTCATGGTTACAGACTGTAGTAGACATGTAGTAGACACAGAGGATTCAAAAGATATTGCAGATCCAGAACTCACAGTACTTGACCATAGACAGGTGAAATGCTGGAGGAGGAAGTTGGAGTAGACTCAAACTCAGAAATGTCAAGCTTCAGTGGTTGGAAAATCCCTACTCTTGTTCACAAGAAGAAGGAAATCAGAAAGAAGACCCAGTTTTGTGATGTTGATGATAAGTTTAGTGAGTGGAGAATTCAAGGTACCAATGTCTAGTGACAGTGTTCTTCATGCAGCTGACAAATGTAGATCTTGAGATCATGAGAGTGATTTGGAACAGAGATATTAATTTGGATATCAAGTGCCCACCTACAGACTATAGTATAGTTGAAGCTCTATCACCAACACATGGAAAAGAAAATTGTGAAGACAGTCTTGTAAAGTTTCTATCTTCTTACTCCTTGAGAGATGCACAAATAAACCGTAAACTTTGTTTCAGTCTGAAAGCTCCAAGTCTCAGCACACTGTCATTTAGAGCTTAAATAGAGAAAAAAATAAAAAGGGGGTAATGAAGGTCATAAAAAGAAGAGAAGAAAATAAAATGCTGAAGAAAATACAGGAAGATAGCGTTAAGCAAGAGTCAAACCTCCTTGAATGCAGACCTTGAATTCAAACAAAAAATTCTCTTGTTAAAAGTTAAAAACAAAAGCAGACAATCTTAACAGCATACTAATTTGACAAACATTGTTACATCCTTCTGTTTTTGTTTTATGCAACAAAGTATTTCTTATTGTTGATGAAACATCTTCTGTGCTTCACATATTAAACACACTTCCAATTAATATGAAGAACAAAGCAATGTGTAAGTGCATGAAAACTCTTCAGGGGTGAATGAAGAAAATCCTAGTGCTTTAAAAGAAAAAGAGCATCTTCTTCTAGATATTAGGTGAACCTAATTAATTAACATAAATTAGAATTTTTAAATAATGAAAAATACTCTTCAACACATGACAGGTGGGCATGCTATCAAAGCACTTTTTTGAAATGAAAATCTAGAATCCAAATGCAGTGATATAAATGCCTATCATTCGCGTTTTTATTCCCCTCATTCCTGGCAATCTAAAGTTTTCTAGTTTAAGTGCATCACCCTTTGTCAGTTTTTATTACTTTTGGATCCTTCAAAGTTCAAAATTAGGAAAAAAAAAAAAAAAAGGAAGCCACGATCACTGAAAAGGCTTCATTTCTTCATCCACAGAAACAGCTTTAGATCATCTAGTGGAGAACCTATGGAATACAGTCAATTAGGTCTTGCGTTTCTAAGCTGGAGATAGACACACACACGTGCGCACACGTGCACACACACACACACAATTTGCCCATCTTTCAGAAGACAAAATTTCAAGCTACAATTATGAAAAGTAGATCTATGAGAACTATACTCCTGGAAACTTCCTGAGTTACATAATGCAACATTATATTAAAAAAAAAAAAAACAGAAATCTAGACTGATCCTAATTATTTCCATGGCAATGTTTTACAATAAGCCCTGTCAGTCATTCGGTGCCTACCTTGTAGGATGTCATTGGAAAAGCGCTGCAGTACCTTGGAGCCTTCGGTGAACTGAGCAACCTAGAGCAAGTCGTGGCCATGATCGATGAAGAAATGTGTATCAACTGTGGCAAATGCTACATGACCTGTAACGACTCTGGCTACCAGGTAAGGATTCTGCGGTAAGTGGGATGCTGTGAGGCATGTTTCTTCTGGCTTTCGTAGCAGAAAGCATCTTGTGTTGCTGAGGGCGCGATGGCGACTGGACGTGCCCAGTATTGCCCCTCAGCAGGGGCTTATCTGTTCTCTCATTCTCTAAGCATGGGAATTTTTTTTCGAAGGAGAGCCCTAACTTGTCCTAACTGTGCCACCATCCAGTGAATGGTGTTATTTTAATATCACTGTATCACCCAGAACACTGGAGGGAAAAATCCAACCCGAAAGAGAAATCCACCCAATTATGGATGTTAGGAAGCATTAGGCTTTAATACAGAGAAGAGGGAAGAGAACTACCACGTATTGCCATGACCCCGAAAGGACTTGAGTCTTTCTACAGCAAGAGAATTCTCTTCCATTCAGTTATTGACTGGGCTTCTACTACAGTAAGAAAGAAAAAAGCACCTTCCTACCAGGGAAAGTGTTGGGACCCAGAATTCTTTGTGACTGGAGAAGACAGCAGGTTGTATTCTTTATCACATGAAGTGAGCTGTGGGTTCTTCCCAGGGCCTCACCCTTCTGCAGAGAGGCTGCCAGGGGACCACACAGAAGATGCAGGGATTCAGCTGTCTTCAGTCTCAAAACTACGGACTCGTGTTATTCTCATTAAACTTTACAAGCTATGAAGAAGTAGAATAAAGCAACACCTTTTGAGACGATTAATGAAATTTTCAAGGTAGATAAAATGGCCCGTTTTTAAGAATTGAAGTTCCTTTAGCTTATGCAGCCTGAAGGAAGGTCCCATGTTGCTCTTGGTGGGATTTTGTGTATTCTTCTGACCACCTAATAGAGATATAACAGACATATTTTAACTTAAAAAAAAACTCTTCCTCTTTGACATTAGTTCCATACCAGATTTTTTTTTACCTAGTGTGTCACTTTTTTTTTTTTTTTTAATAGCTGAAAGGTGTCTCTAACAGTTATTTTGGAAATGCTAATCCCATCACACTCACTTTCGTCTTTCCTCTAATTAACCAATTTGAGATGAGTTAAGAAGTCCTGTCACTAAAATCATAGCGGCGGGACTCTAATAGCTCAAATCTTAAAAGTTATGAATCCTACCTTAGAATTCTAGCCTTAGTACAATGTCAGTGAAAAACAAAACAAACAAACAAACAAACCAAAAAAAAAAACCCATATTAATGAGGAAAATAACAATAATTATACATTATAAAAGATTTTAAAAGTCCTCCTTTGACTCTTCTGTCTCAAAAAAGATAAAAAATAGAAAACCAAATTCTTCAACTGAATATAAAATTTTATATGTCTGCAAGTTTATAAAGCATAAAATTTTTAAGATATAGGCATTATTTTATTTTCAGTTGCTTCTTGGATTTCTATTTATAAAAGGGTACATAAGGAAGAGAAATAGTTTTTACTCATTCAAACAGCCATCCAAGATGTTGTTTTATTTTTAAAAAATGGCAACAATTTATGTGGATGAAGTTTCTTATGGTTTGTCATATCTACAGTTCTTGTTCAGTTAGAATATGGTTGTTTCCTTGAAGATCAGACTTTTTGTATATTAAGCAGTCTGACATAATATAATCTAATAAAACCATCTTCATTTTTATGTGCATAAAAGAGGAAAGAATTATAGTTACAAGTAGCTTCAATTGAGAGAGGGCAACTTTTTTTAACCAAAAAATTATTTTCAATTGGATTATGACATATTTTATATGACAGAGGATAAAAGTCAGAATCGAGGATTTATTTCATTGAAAATCTTCACACCTCAAAACTGGCACTAAAGCCAACTTTTTTTTTTTTAACTCCTGTTTTCTTCTAATTTGAAATCCAAGCAAATACATTCATTGCCTCAGCTGACTGTGACACATTCTCATCCTTGAGAATGAGGCACGTTTGAAGAGAAAGCACCCCAGCATCCTCAGGCAGCAGACACCCCATCCCGATAGGAGGGGAAGGACCTGCGCTCTGCTCAGAACAAAGCAAACGAGAGAGTTACTGTTCTGCAACCTTTTCTTCGGACCACACAAGAAAAATACCTTTAAGGAATTTTAAACAATGTATTTCTTTTTTTTTTTTTAATTTCTTTTCAGTGTAACAGAATTTATTGTTTATGCACCACACCCAGTGCTCCATGCAATAGTTTCCCTCCATAATACCCACCACCTGGCTCCCCCGACCTCCCTCCCCACGCCCCTTCAAAACCCTCAGATTGTTTTTCATAGTCCATAGTCTCTCATGGTTTTTTCTTCTCTGGTTTGTTTTCTTTTCCTTTCTTTCTTTCTTTCTTTTTTTTTTTTCCCTCCCCTCTGGCACCTCTGGCAGCTCAACTGTTGCTCTAGCTGACCCCCAGGGCTGGGCATCCTCTGTCCTCTCGGAGTGTCTCTCTATTGCAGTGGAGGAAAACGTTCCCACTAAAATGGTGGCATCCTTGACCTTTCTGGTCAGTGACAGCAATACCCTTTGTTTGCAGGCTATCCGGTTTGATCCCGACACCCACCTGCCCACCATTACTGACTCCTGCACCGGCTGTACTCTGTGTCTCAGCGTCTGCCCTATTATCGACTGCATCAAAATGGTTTCCAGGACAACACCTTATGAACCAAAGAGAGGCTTGCCCTTGGCTGTGAATAATCTGGTGTGTTAAGGTGATTTGTGAAACTGTTGCTATGAACTTTGAGGCCACCTACCTGTGCCGATCTTTTTAATTGTGACCATTATGTTCAGCTTTTGCTAAATTGAAACAAATAGATAATTTTTAAATTTCTAAATGAAACTATAAATTTCTAAATAAATTTCCAAATTAAAAAAAAATCTCCTGCCAGTGACCATTCAATTAATGGTCATAAAATGGAATGATTATTTTGTGAGGATAGTTGTTAAATAACTGTGTAGCCATTAATTGGATATTCACCATTAGCTGTCCATTCTGAAAAATATTAACATTTTTGTGGCAATTAATGCAATAGTTTCCAAATTGCCCTATGCCATGCTCTGTCTTTGATTTCTAATTGTAAGTGAAATTAAGTATTTTAGAACAAAGTACCATTTAACTTACAAGAAAATGTTTCCTAGGAAACATTTTATAATTAAAAATTACATTTAATTTTAACACTGTTTCTAAGCAAATGTAATTAGCTCCATAAAGCACAAATGAAGAAAGTCAAATACTTATTTACTGTGACAGGAAAAGAAAGCCAAAGAGGGTTTGCAAAACTTTTTTAAGGCCCCTTTGTCAAAATAGCTTCTTTGTGGGAGGCTAGATACTCAAGTGGAAGTATTTGGTAATGATTCGTATCACTCGGCTGGTCCCCACTCATGCCTGAGATGAGTAGTCAAACTCTACCAATGAATCAACATGACATTCTTCTTTAAATATTTAAACTACATTCCTAACAAAATAAGATATTAGGATGGAGCCCTGGTTAAAGCTACTCTTTTGCTGTGCACAGATCTGCTCTGTCTGCTTCTAATAGTAGCTTTCGTGATTATAGCAATTAATGTTTGAACAAAGCCCAAATTATATGGCAGTGGGTCACGTGCCTCATTATTCAAGAATGAAAAATATAGTATTGGTAATATATATTAAGTGTGCAAAACTAACTTGACTACTCTTTATTTTAGTGTTTCTTTGTTTAATTTTAAAAGTAATCAAATAATAAGAAATATATATTTTCTGTTACTGCCAAATAATATTTTTATATTTCTCTCTTTTCATAATCAGCACATAGCATCACATAAATTCATTTATCTCTTTGTGGCATATTTTAATATGAATCCGTAAGTAGCAAATCTTTAAGTAACAACCTGTGGTATATTTCTATGAAAAATGCAAGATCTAGACAAATAAAATGTTTGTTTATGCACTTTTAGAAATGCACATTTAGCAGAAAATCTTCATGATTGAATGATATCAAATAAAATTTCATAAAGCATTTTAAACAACGTGGTTTTTGGCTGCCTTTCTTGCAAGTACAACATTATGTCAACGATTTAGATTTTGGGGTGAAGTTTTGATTAATCCTATAGTGCATTCCATCCAAATGTATATATGATGCTAGTTCAGATCTAATGAGGGTAATGACAGTACAGTTATTTTAATGTTTCACTTCTAGTCCCTCTTACCCAGGTTGTCCTACTGAATTTAATTCCATTCTGCCAAAATGCGTCTTTCACTGGGCACAGGCCAGATTTCTTGCAAGGGTTCATGGGCAGAGATAAATGAGAAAATGGCAACCTACCATTAAAGTGCCATCTTCACTATAAGAAAAATCAATGTCACTTAATAGGTACTCCTTAGATAGTTGTAAAATATTAAGGACTCAAATAATAGACTCACTTTTTTGTTCTTTTCACGGTGGGGGCATTTTACCCTTTGCACTTGATAACACCTTAGAGAAGGGGTCAAGTTGTCCAGAAAATAAATTTACCAGCACCATGTGGATACCATCACAATGTATTACCCTCACCTCAATCTGATGCGGGTTTTTCATTCTGGGAGTTTTTTTAAAGTACATCCTATGCATATATGCCTGAGTCCTCTTCAAGACTCTGATTGCCAGGAAGAAATTCCCTTAACAGAGACTAAAGAAAAGAATAGTTCATGACTTTTGCATCCTTCTCTCAGAAAGAGTGAACGTAGTGCTGTGGCTCTTTACTTGAACTACTTTGGGGAACTGCAAGTCACCGGGCTTTTGAGTTAGGCTGTGGCAATCTGTGATTTTACACTAGGATGTTCCTCACACATGTTTCTGTTGTGTCCTCTTTCTGCTGTACACAAAGAAGCACTTCTTATCTATGCTGTTTATGGGAAACATACTTTAATCTTACAATGTGTGGCTTGCAGAGAGACTCTAGAATAGGGGAAGAGTGAAAATTATGTCATTCCATCCCGCAAGAGACCACAAGCCATTGGCCCTAATACACACGTTCCCATGGTTCCTTACCTTCAGACATGAGTGAAGACATAGGATCAGACCAAGGAGTCTGGTTTTGAGCGTTTCCTATATCTAAGAAACTATACTCAATGTGATACATATGTGATAGTTAATTTTATGTGTCAACTTTGCAGGACTATAATACCCAGATACTTGGTCAAGAATTATTCTGGATGTTTCTGGGAGGTGATTTTGGATGAGGTTTACATTTAAACCAGTAAACTCTGAGTTAAGCAATTGCTCTCCATAATGAAGGTGGACCTCATACTCAGTTGAAGGCCCAGATGGAACAAAAAGCTGACTCCCCCTACCTCCTCAGCAAGAGGAAATTATCCGGCATTTGGCCTTTTGGACCTCCTTTGCAACATCAGCTGGTCAGACTCCCCTGTCAGATTTTGGCTCATCAAGCCTCCACAATCACACAAGCCAATTCCTTAAAGTAAATCTCTTTATACACACATACACACATACACACACACACACACACACACACACACACACACACTGTATTGGCTTTGTTTCTCTAAAGAACCCTTTTGAATATAACATATATTATCTTATTTTACTATTAAAATGATCAAAAGTAGATTGTATTGTTTTTTCTTACTTAGCAAAGGAGGACATGGGTGCTTAAAGGGTCCAAGTAATGTGTTACAGGTCACACAGCTAATTAGGTATGTTTCTAAGTGTGTTGGTTATATCTAATAAACCCTCTGTTTTTCCTTGTGTTCATCCAGCCATCCATTCATTTAACAAATATTTATCAAACAACTACCATGTGCCAAGCACGGGTTGGGCTGAGGTTGTGAACTTGAAGGATGAAGGTTTCCTAAATTCCACCCACTTACAATCCACAGGGAAGTGGGCATGTCACACATATTACAGAATGGGCGGCCAGTGCTAGGAAAACAATAGAGAAGGGACATCTACAGGCTACTCCTTGGACAAGATAAGTTAAGCCACATTTTTAGCTCACAAAAGCATTTTCTCAACAGGAAACAAGAAGGAAAAGGAAAACAAGGAAAGCACAGAGGTATGAAAAGTCTGGACTGTCCAGAAAGCTCTAAGAGCTTGGGGTTAGACAGAACGAAAGGAACATGTGGGATATAAGGCAGAGAGAGAGGTTTGAATCATCTCAGAATCCCTCAGGGAATCATAATCAGCATTCTGTCCATTCATTTATTCATTCATTCAAAAACATTAAGTATCTCCCTAATACCAAGCTAGTTGATGGCGATTCAACCATGAACCAGACAGATATGATTCCTGCCTTACTGAACTTACAATCTTAGTAGAGAATACCAAAAGCAAAAATAAATAAACTGCAAATTATGGTAAGTACTTTGGCAATGACAGCAAGGGCCTGGGATAGGGATGAGGAGGACACACACTTACCTCTTCAAAGAGTGGGGCAGGGAAGTCCGAATTCATGGGAAGGAGCAAACCATATAAAGAATACAGAAGAGTGTTCGTGTTCTAGAAGTAGACAAGGCTGGTGGAAAGACCCTGAGTTGAAAATAAACTGAGTTATTCAAACTACTAGAAAGATAAATCAAGGAAGGGTAATAGAAGGCAATGCCTAAAATCTGTAGGAACCGTGGACTAGAAGCATAAGCGATTAACCTCAATTTCCTTATCTGTAAAATGGAGAAGACATAGCCTAATATTTAGTACATTAGATATAATCATAATTTCTGTTGCTATTATTTATGGACACAGAAATTTTAAACACACTTTAAAGAAATAAAAGTCTACTAACAAAAATCAATGTTTGCTAGATTCAAAATCAGACTGTCATAGTCGTGACCAATGATATGACTTCCTAAATTAACTCTCATCATCTGTACCAATCTAGAAAAAGATATTCCATGCAGTTGGAAGATCAAGGTTAAAAAAAAAAAAGTAGGATAATCAATTCAAACAAGAATAAGAGACCCAGAAATAAAATTTAACATATATATAAATAAAATTATCTCTATCTATATATAATTATCTCATTATATGTATAGCTGTCTAATTTTACTTCTCAATTCTATGAGCTGGATATAGCAGAAGTATTTATTTTTTTTTAAAGAGGAAATTTAAAGGAAAAGTAGATAAGTGACTTACATAAATTGATATATTTAATTAGTATCATATTCAGAAATGAAGCCCAGCTAACTCGATTTTCAGACAATGCTCTCTCTTCTACATTATTCTGCTAAGCAAGTATTCTGTATTTTTCTAAAATATAGATATTTGGAGAAATTCTCCAAATTATTCACTTTTGGTAATCTTCATGTAACAGTAAATGGCCTAAAGAAATCCAGCAGTAACTGCTGTCAGAAAGGGTTAAGATACTGCCCTTAGAAACAAGCTTATTACCTGGCAGGATCTGATCTACTTTTGTCCTATGAAGTTAATTCAATTAACAGGAAAGCCATTAGACACACTATTATCTACCCAGAGCTGTAACTTTTCCTCTTACCACAGATGCACACAATTCAGCAAACAGCCTGCAGAGTGAAAATTTGGACCAAATCCTTAATGATTCTGTGAGGTTTGTGAAGTCTAGCTCTCTCTTTTATTCATTAATGTGGTAACACTAATATGGTACCCCTTTTATTAATTAACATGGATTTTCTGCTTAAATTTTTTAAAACTACAGATGATGTCTTTAAACTGAAAGGTCGCATTTGGGTTGGAAACATGCATTGCTGATTCTCCCTTTGTGTTAGCCTTCCATTAACCGATCCGGTGCATTTATAAACTGATACTGGCTATCATTATGTTCATATTTACTTTTCTCCTAATATGCAGCATAGACTGCAGTGCCATAAAGAAGCCGAGTCACTTTGCCACTGGTAAATGGTCTATAGTGGGGAGTCATATGGGGCAATGTACCTGTGCAGTTATTTATGTACAGGATGTATATGGTGCTCTTCCCTATGCTGTGTTCTGCGTGGACAAACGGCCTTCTGTGTACTCCTGCCTTTCTACTTCCGTGCCTTCTTCATTCAACTGCCATCGATAAATTCAAGTTTATAGACTGCTGGCAGGTTTTGAAGATTTGCATTAGTCAGCATGTGGCTCAAGACCTCTTTGCTTACCAATATCTTTTTTTATGTGTTTCCATTGAAAATAAGATCTACCTGTCTATGAATAGTGTGGGTTTATTAATCTTTCTGGCCTTCTATGGTATCTGTCTGCATGAATCTAGGTATTTGAGCAAGAGAAAATGCCAGACACACACACACACTCTCACACACACACACACACACACACACTTACTGAAAAGTTTGCATCTGCATATTTTTCATGGAGGCATAAGAACCTGGGCAGAAGATAAGAACATTTTAACTCAATTTATGTCTTTAGGTAAGAAATCCAAAAATTCTTATCTACTCTCTTTTAAAAGAGACTCTTTTGAGTGAATCGGGGACAGAAGATTTTAGGGATTTGGGACAGGACTCTGGGAAGGTAATCATGAATTTTTTATGTTCTATTTCTGTTTTGCAACATTTGGGAGAGTACATCTTGCTCCTCCTCCTTACAGGTGGTGATGCTCCAATGGGGCTTCACCAATCTACAGGGCTGGATGGGGCATGGAATATTTAATAACGAAAGTTCATTTCTTTTTCTGGGACTGAGCATGACCAATTTTTATCACACTGCAAAGTCCTGCCAACAGTTATGGCCGATGACAATGCCCGCTACTCCAACGTGATTGAGATAACACTTTAAATAAGACCTTTGAACGTTTCCTAAAGAAAAGAATGTAGTAGCTTTACATTCTCTTCCACTAAGTAAAGCAGGATAGGAGTCCAAGGACCTGGCCAAGCAAGAACGGCATGGATAAAACATCTACATGAAAGAGAGAAGGGAAAGGATCTAGAACATCCAAAATCTGTGCGCCATCTCCATTTCTCTGAATTTCAAATTTTCATATCAGAGTGCTTATTGAACAGTGGTTACTCAAATATAAACCCTAAATCTCTATGCCCTGAAGTCAGCTCTGTCTCCTCCTTAGCTCCCGTCATCTCTTCCTTCCTGTACAATAGCTTCCCCTTTGCATACTGCGAATGTTTCATAAACAGGAAACAAAAATCCTCATCATGAAAAAAACATTGATAATAACTACATTAAAGTCAGGAGTTTCTTTCCATCAAAAGACCATTAAGAGAATGAACAAATAAGTCACACAGTGAGAAAGTACATTGGCAATAAGGTATAACCCACAAAGGACTCAGGTACAAAACACAAAAGCAATTCCCACAAATCAATGAGAAAAAGACTACCAAGAGACCAAATGGGATAAAAGACATGAGGAGACGCTGCACAGAAAGGGGATATCCAAAGGATGAATAAATATATGAAAAAGGTGCCTAACTTCGTTAGTCATCAAGGTATTGAAAACTGAAACACTATGATTTCAGAATCCAAATCTTGAATAAGATGCAACCTACTGGACTGGAAAAAAATCTGAAAGAATTGTAGCAAATAGAAAATTCTGAAGCTGCCTGGCCCCTAACCAGATTGTGTAATTGAGCAGTTAATAAAATTTAACCTACAAGTTCCATGCTGAGACAAAATGAGAAATGAAGTACTCTTAATATTCATGCATTGGAAAAGATTTATTTATTTAGGAAAGGAAGTTTATTAATGTCTGCATCAAGAGATGTTTTAACGAATGAATGACTGTCAACTTCAGCATGCAGAAGATACCTTCCTTAAAGAAGATGTGTGGGATCATAAACACACCCACGTGGAACTTGTCAGGCAGTTAAAATTCTAGATGGCTTGCCTGGTACAGAAACAGTAAAGAAAACCCAATACTTGGCATTTATCAAATAATTATTATTAGGGGCGTCTGGATGGCTCGGTCAGTTAAGCATCTAACTCTTGATTTTGGCTCGGGTCATGGTCCCAGGGTTGTGAAATCGAGCCCCGCGTTGCCTGGGCCCGGCTCAGTGAGGAGTCTGCTTGAGATTCTCTTTCCCTCTCCTTCTGCCCCTTCCCCACTACTGTGTGCTCTCTCTCTCTCCCTTTCTCTAAGATAAGTAAATAGATCTTTAAAAAAATAATAATTATTATTGAAGAGGTTCACGTGTCAAGCCTGTCCATATTATCACGAAACTCTCAGGCTTAAATGTATGTCCATTTAGCTTTTGGATCAATTTTATCAGGTGGGAAACAGAGATTCTTTCAGTGGCAGAGAACAGAGGCTTACGAACCATATCTCATACTACTTAGAGTATGGTGAGAGACATTGGTAGCCCCAAGTCTAACTAGGTGCTGTTACATCGAGCCGAGCAAGAAGTTTTGAGAACTTAAGCTAATAAGGCAATAACAGTGGAGTAAGGGAGGAAGGAATGAACTGTAGAGATCTTCAGCAATAGAGTTGAAAACAACATATATTTATTAAGAACCGGTAGTCTAGCCATTGCATAAAGTCATGAGAAAACACTAGAAATACCCAGTATTACATACTTCTAATAAAATGTTAACATCCAGTTATGGAAATAGCAATAAAGGCATCCTTAAATCCATCTGGGGAAGACAGAGGACACTTCCCAGAGGTATACACCAGGTCAACTGAATCTTGCAGACAGGGGTCTGGTGTATTGGTGTTGAATGTGGATTCTAGAGTCAGACTCCCTGTATTTGAATCCTGGCTCTGGCTCTTAGCTCTGTCTTCTCGTGGAAGGTACTTGATAATCTAAACCTGCTTTCTTTCTTTCTTTTCTTTTCTTTCTTTTTTTTTTTTTTTTAAGATTTTATTTATTCATTTGAGAGACAGAGAGAACACAAGCAGGCAGAGGGGCAGAGAGAGAGGGAGAAGCAGACTCCCCAACGAGCTGGGAGCCCAACTTGGGGCTCGATCCCAGGATCTGGAGATCATGACCCGAGGCAAAGGCAGACGCCCAACCATCTGAGCCACCTAGGTGTCCCCCCCCTTTTCTAAGTTGTACACAGAAGTAGCAAACAGTGGGCCAGTAACAACTAACACTCAACACCTGTCAGCACATGTCAGGGCCTATTCCAAACCCTTCCTCCTGTGCTCCTCTCCATCACGACAATCCTAGGAAGTAGGTGGTAGTGTTCCTGCCAATTTAGAGATGAGGAAACTGAGGCACTGAGCTGCGAAACAGGCTGTACCAGCCTCCCTACTGGTGGATGGCAGAGGTAAGGTCCGAACACACACAGTCTAGCTCCTGAATCTGTGCCGTTAACCAATAGACCACTGGCAAGAATCAACTTCTCAGCGTCACAGTGAGGTCCCAAGGAGATGGTGTGTGCAAAGTGATGAGCACGACGCCTGCAGGTGAAAGATGTTTCATAAATATTAGCTCGATGATACTGATCTAATAATATAATATCAAATAGTAATAAACACAAGCTATTTGGAAGGAGCCGTTGCATGGTAAGACCTGCTGGCTGCTGTTACAAAGAGTACAAAGGCAGGAAGGAGGCCCCCATCCTGAGACAGGAGACCAACCCTCCATCTCTGTCTTCTCTGGTGGTAGATGGCAACAGCGCCCCTGCTCAGGGCTGGCTCATTAACACAGCCTGCCGGACAGGAGAGCCAGATTCAGTCCATGGTCATCACTTTCCAAGGACCAGGGATGAGTCAAACCTTGCGCCAGATTTCTCACAGGATGTGGAACTGGAACCATGTCTTCAAAACAAAGTAGTGGCTGAGAGCTCAGGAGTGGAGACAGATTTCCCAGGTTTGAGCCTCAGCTCCCCCGCTCAGCAGCTTTAGACTTAGGGCAAGTTACCTAATCTCTCTGTGCGTCACTTCCTTTGTCTCTGAAATGGAGAAAAGCGTCGACAGGTCCCGCCAGGCTATGTGCAGATGAAAAGAGCTGATACACGCAGGTGCAGCTTGAGTGTTCCACGAACGTGCCCTCTGCTGGGTCCCCCTGCTCTGTCCCACCTTACACTTCTGGCCTGAACCTCTCATCACTTCTAGAACAGTTGTCCCATGAAGTGCTTTTCAAACCTCTTTGTTTTTCCCTTTTGAAGCACAGAGTTAAAACAACAAAAACAAAACAAAACAAAACAAAAAAAAAACTTCTTTGGAAATACAATACATAAAACACTCTAATGCCTGAGCATGTGCTGTTCCCTTGTTCCGTATTGTTCTTCATTATCTCGCACAAGGACCAAGTTTCTTTCTTCAAAAACTACCTCAAGAAGTTGGGGCCTCCTTTCTGAGGCGTCCCCAGAAAGGAGAGTTAATCACTCCCTTCTGGTCATATCTCTTCTCCTTAGGCATCGCTTATCAGAACACCAGGTTGCAAGCAACTGACACCTTCGTCTCTGTGTTCCCAGAGCCTGCCCCGCCCCCTGGGCCCCGCCCCCTCCCTCAGCTCTCCCGGGTTCGACCCCGCCCGCACCCGAGGCCCCGCCCCTCACGGTTGCCGCGCCGGGCTCAGGCCCTGGCATGTAGCAGACTGGGGACACAATAGATGGTTTTTTATAACAGTTTTATTAAGATGTAATTCACATGACATAAAAGTCAGCCATCAAAATTGTAAAACTCACTGGTTTTTAGAGTATTCACAGAATTATGTCACCATCATCCCCTTCAATTTCATCACCCCCAGAAAGAAACCACATTCCCACGAGCAGTCACCCTGCATCCCAGGCAAATATTAATCTACTGTCTGTCTGTGGATGTACCTATCCTGGATATTTCATAATTGGAATCACATAATATTTGATCCCTTGTGACTGGCTTCTTACACTTAGCATAATGTTCTCAAGGTTCATCTCTGCCTCTGATGTCCCCCCCTTCACTTGTCCCTTGCCTTTCCTAATGTCCCCCATGCTAATCCTTAGGTTCCACAAATAAGTGAACTCATATGATAATTATCTTTTTCTGTTTGACTTATTTCACTGAGCATAATCTCCTCCAGTTCCATCCATGTTGATGCAAATGTTGGGTACATATCCTTTCTGTTGGCTGAATAATATTTCATTGTATATATGGACCACGTCTTCTTTATCTGTTCATCTGTTGAAGGGCATCTCGGCTCCTTTCATAGTTTGGCTATTAAAGACATTGTTGCTATGAATATTGGGGTGCATATGGCCCTCTTTTTCACTACATCTATATCTTTGCACCCAGTAGTGCAATTACTGGGTCATAGGGTAGCTCTATTTTTAACTTTTTGAGGAACCTCCACACTGTTTTCCAAAGTGGCTGCACCAACTTGCATTGCCACCAACAGTGTAAGAGGGTTTCGAAGCACAAAATTTTTTTAATTTTGATGATGTCCAATTCATCTACTTTTTAATTTGTTGTTAATGTTTTTGAAGTCATATCTAAAAAACTATGCAATGCAAGGTGACAAAATTTACACCTCTGTTTTCTTTTAAGATTTTTATATTTTCGGCTTTTACATTTAAGTTTTTTTAAATCTGTCTGAATTAATTTTTTTAGATAGTGTAAAGCAGGAGTCCAAGTTAATTCTGTTTCATGTGGATATCTTTTTGTTCCAGAGCTTGTGGAAAAGACCATTTTTCCCTCACCATAAAAATTTGAGTTAAATGACATGCCTCCTGGCTCCTCCTTCAGGAAACTCAGTTTGATGACAGAGACTAGTAGGTACACCAGAAAATCACACAACAAAGCAAGGTGAGAGCCTAGAAAAGTACAAGACTTAGCTAGGAATCTCTTCTTCTAGGTTTCTGAACAGAGCCCTGATGTTGAACATAGAGTTACCACAATCAACAGTTCTCTCTTCCTAGGAGATACAGTTAAAAGTGACACCTCCATAATTCCTGAACTTCTGGAGGGCACTAGTCTTTCCCCACATACGCATTTCTCAGCAATTAGTAATCACCAAGAATGAAAGCACAGAAAAAGGTGGAGAGTCCTCAATTTTTTAAAAAAGAAAATCTCAAGTATGATAAAAAGAGCTCAGGAAAAAAAAAAAAAAAGGCAGGTCCCTCTTGAAGTGCAGCTCCTACTATCCTTAGTGATGCCATCCTGGTCCTGTTATGATGGTCCAGTATCCTGGTCCAGTATGATGCCATACTGATCCTGTTAGACCAGTCCATTAGTTTTTTGTTTTGTTTTTTTAGTCCATTAGTTTTTAACAGAAAGTCACCACATTGCCTTTCCCCTCCTCCTATCTTGTTCTCCATTGGGAATCTGGGCGCCTGGCTTCTCTGCACATAGGGCTGAAATCACAGGGCTCACTTAGCCGAAAGTCTGTCCAGGGCTGTCACAAAGGCTGTGGCAAAGGACCAGAGATGGAGTGGGGCTCTTCAATCCCAGCCTCTTATTTCAGACTCCGAGGCAAGCTTTGGACCTGATATTTCCAAGATGATAAAGACGACTTTGGCATGAAATGACAGCATTCATCAAAATGTTGCCATTAATTTCTCAATTACAGTCAGTGAGTAAAGTTTTAGAACTGATTGTCTTTCCTTAATCTGACACTATGTTTGTGGATAGACACATGTACATCTATGCTATGTTCTAGAACTATGCCTTTCCAACCATGGAAAAAATCTGTATTGTCATTTGTATCCTTGAATAGCATGGAGGTCTAGCTACATAGGATTTTACCCATGAAGATGTAAAACATTCTTTTGTTACCTAAAGAAACAAAGGGGGCTTTCTTTCACTTCAACATGTAGCATCCATTCACTGACGATCTGTGGAAGACATGTTTGCCTCACCAGCACCTGGCTACCTGGCAGACTCCATAAGCAGCTAGGCAAGAAACTTCAGAGTTGCTTCTGGGTCTTTCACATAATTAGCCAGTTTGTAGGCCATCTGGGTTGCGTTGATTTCATCATCACTCTTTCAGTCTGAAGAATTTCTGTGTCTCTCTTCCTTTGGGACTAACATCATTAATAAGTTCTCTCTTACTCTGGGACACCAGCTTCTTTAATGTATCTGACAGCTCCCTGTCCCCCTGCATCCATCTCATTACGAAGCACCCTACAGACCCAAGGAGGGAGGTGTTTATATTTGATAATGCTGTCATCAAATTAATAGGCCTCATTAGAAGGAAATTACAGATTTGGGGCTCCCTAATAGAATAAATGCTTAGAAAACTTCATCCAAAGAATCATAAAGGGTACTTCAAGAGAACAATTGCAGTAAGGGCTGAGTTTTAGTGACGTGTGCTCTGGTGGGCAGAAAGGCTGAACTATGGGTGTTGTGCTAACCACACGGTACTGGGATCAATTTTAACCTAATTTGAAAACCCTCAGACCTCACTAGGCCATGTGGACCAAAGAGGTCACAGTAACATCACGAATTAAATGGCAAAGCTTAATTAACCCTCAGCGGCAAGCCCACCTATGTCAGCCCTTTTCCAAAAGCCCAGATTTCCCCCAACTTCAAACAGTAATGAAAGGATTAGCAGGAGTCTCCAAGGGGCCATGTACTTCCCCACTGGCCCCCCAACCCCACATGCCCACACCAGTTGCCATCACTTGAGACCAGATTCACCTTATCTGAGGTGACTCAGCATCTTGTCCACATCGTGCCAGTCCCCAGAGCCACCAAAGCTCTCAATACATAAGCTCTACTTTTGGATAAAAAGAATAAGAGCTGCCCCACTCCTTGTATTACCTTCTATTAAAGGGGTTGAATGAAGTGGTCCTAATATTTATGGCACCTGGGGTAAAAGTAAGAATGGAAATTCCCCAACCCCAACCAAATCTTTTTCTCTGACCCCTTCTCTGACCCTCTCTGTAAAAGGCCTTGGACACATGCCTATGGATACTTCAGTGCAAATGTTCACCTCAGTGGAGGAAAAAACCCCACCTTCTCTTCCTCCGAAGAGCTTGCCCCTTTGCCTAGGAATGTGCAGATCGCATTCAGGAAGAGGACCTGGGGATTCAGCCCACAAGAGCCCTAGAGGTGCTGTGGAGCTGTTGGGAATTCTGGGTTTGCAAAGCACAGTCTCCAGGGTGTCTACTTGCTAGATAACTCCAATCTCAGCTCAGGCCTAGAGGTGACACCCTCTCACAACAACGTAGCAATGGTACTTAATCATTCGCTGAGTTTCGTTGCAAAGGGAGCTTGCAAGATAATGACTGCTGTCAGACACGGGCACTGGTCGGAAGGCCCTGACACGCACAACAGTGGCTTCCAGACATTTTTTTTTTCCTCACATGAGCTTCTCCCCATGTTCTTAAAGGATAAACAGTTGAAGGCGGAATTACTGTGGTTCAAAGAGGCCAAGAATGGAGGTCCTGTGTCTGCCCTTCCCCTCTCTCCCTTCCTCCCTCCTTCCTGTATTTATGCATTCATTTAACAATCAGCCAGTATGTGTTCTAGGCTTGGTGATTTTAACACAAAGACAGACCAAGATCTCTGCTCACCAAGAGTTTATAGTCACTTTTCCAGACCCTAGAGTTCTAAGGGACACATTTTGAAAACCCAGCTACAGAAGAAAGAGCATGGGCACTGACTCTGGATCCGGTCTGAGCTTCTGCCACTGAGCAGCGGCGAGAGCCTGGCTTCAGGAGATTAAGGGATGCTGTAATGGTTACTTCACAGGCTTGTGGTAAGAGCTATGATAACTAATGAAGCAATTAGCATCTAATCAACTTCCTTAGATGTCCTTTCTCTTTTCTTTCTCCCCAGTTGGTATTTATTATATGTCTACTCCTAGTCTATCTGGTCCCCCTTAAGACCAAGGGACACATTGGCAGGGTGAGTGGCCAGTCAGGAGTGGAGACTGACTCTGGACCAAGTGGTGGTTTTCTGTTGGTATGGAATTCATTCATCTTTCCTGTAAATGACAAAACACATATATCGATGGGAAATGCACAGTGAGTGACACAATTGACCCTTATTCCTAAGAGTCAGCCAGCCTAAACATCTACCTTGTTATTTACCTGTCCTCCTAACAGGTCTTCTTTACTACTATTAACCCAATAGCTATTTGCTAATTCCTCTGTGCCAGGAATTAAGTGCTCTTGCGAATAATAACTCATTTAATCCATAGAATTTGGGTATGACAACGCCCCGGTCTGAGAAGTGAGGGCACTTGTCCAAGGCCTCACAGCTAGTAGATAGCAGCGTGACAATCTGATCCTGCTTATCTGGCTCCAGTGTCTGTCCTCCGAAGCCATCCACCACCTTATGTCCACTGATCATCACTTTTATGCTATTCTTTATTGGTTTTCTTTTTTAAAATTTATTTATTTCTTTGACAGAGAGAAAGAGAGAGTGAGGGGAAGGTGCTGGGGGGAGAGGGAGAATTTCCACGCTGAGTGCAGGGCCGGACGCAGGGCTCGGTCTCACAAGCCTGAGATCAGACCTGAGCAGAAACCAAGAATCAGATGCTTAACCGAGTGAACCACACAGGCACCCGTTCCTGCTGTTCTTCTTCGAAAGCCTTCCTTTTTCCTCTTCAGTTAGTAAATCCTCTGTATCTTTAAAGCCTATATCAAATCTTACTGAGAATGTGCAAATGGCCACAGTGAGGTTCTAAGAAATGGTTTGCTTGGATTAGATAGTGTTAAATTTTAAAGATTTTATTTAATTATTTGAAAGAGAGAGAATGAGTTCTGGGGGAGGGGCAGAGAGCGAGAGGGAGAGCGGCAGGCTCCCTGCTGAGCAGAGAGCCTGATGCCTCATGAGGCGCTGGATCCCAGGACCCCAGGATCATGACCGGAGCCAAAGGCAGACGCTTAACTGACTGAGCCACCCAGGCGCCCCTGGGACGGCATTAAATTTTTTTAAGTCAACACCTTAAAATACAAATATTTCACATTACCATCCATTTCTAAATTCCTTTGAAATCCACCAGCCCCAGGACCCTCAATTCTAGAGCTGGGCTGCTGTATTTTAGGGGCCAGCCCTGCTGAGACAACCTGTTTTTGTAAATGAAATTTTACCAGAACAAGGCCACACACATTCACTCCTAAATGATCTAGGGCTGCTTTCCTGGGCAATAAAGTTGCTTACTGGAGCTGCAACAGAGTTTCATAGTTAAGTTGTCATCCACAGTATGGCCAGTTTTAAACCCCCAAATGCTTATCATCTGGCACTTTATGGGAAGAGTGTGCTAGCCCCTGAGCTAAAATTAGAAACAGCTGCTCCTTCAGGTGAGGCTCTCCAGGTGGACCTTGCCAACCTGCCACTTTCTTCCCCATTCACGGGGTTTTAGAACCCCTCACCCAGTCAGCTCATGACTCTCCCTTTCAACTTTAACCGAGTCATTCCCCCTTCTGCCCACTGTCAATCAAACCAGCCACATTTCCTTGCCCCAATTTAGTTGCAGAAATGTTTCCTTCCTGTTAAAAGTTTGTGAGTTTTGTCTCTGGAGGGCAGGAACATATTTTCACTTCTTTTGCATGCCCCCAAGGCCTGACACTGCCTGGATCAAACAGGAGACGCTTAGTTAGTATTTCTATTTGACTAATAGTCGTCAACCTGATGTACCCTAACCTTACAAAAGAATAAAGAATACTAAAATAGATGTTTGGCTTTGAGAAGAAATCCTCCAGGGGAAGACACACATTTTCCACCTGACAGCTGGAGGAGCTCCTGGAGCCTCTCATCGAATCACTGGGCTGCCCCGGGCGCGCCCAGGCTGCGGGAATCTCAGGGGAGGCCACCACCCACCCGCACGAAGTCTTCCCGGGGTGGAGGCCTCTGCGGCTGTCTTGAGGGCTTGTTAGTACACACAGCGAGACTCGCTCCACGTCTGGGGGCAAACTCCTATCACCTCACTTCACAAGCACAATTATATAAAATGGAATTTGCCGCAAGAACTAGAACAACCAAGGGGCCTGGAATCTCCAGCCTTGGGGTTGGCCTATTTTTTTCTCTCTAGGCAAGGAAATCTAGGGAATAAAGAAAGGAGAGCTGGCTGGACAGCTGGCACGTCAGGGGACATCCCTTTCTAATAGTCCAAAGTACCTGGATTGGTCAGTCACCACCTTCCCTGGCCAAAGACCCTTCTCTCCAGGGTGCTTCAATAATTTCCGCCTATGGTATTATCTCTAGGATTTCATTACTAAATAAACACCCTTCCAGTTTACCTGCTCCTTCTCTAAAATACATCAGTCCCAGCATCCATGTCTTGCTTGGACCTGGAAACCTGAGATCTCTTTAACATGACTTTCTATATCTGCTGTGATTCATGATCATATATAGATCTTTTGGCCTAAAGGTAGTATGTTATTATCCAGATGAGAGGAGAGAAAGAGAAGGCATAACCCCAGAACTCTCCTGAGTATCAACTATTTGCCTAAAAGATGGCCTGTTGGGGCAGGAGCTTTCAAAACCAACCTGAAAGTAAAAGGTTGGTATGAACACAAGTTTCCAATATGCACAGGCTTTAACAAACCAGAAATGTTAGGCTCTTGAGGACACACTGGGGAGGTCACCCCTCAAATTGAATTCTGTGTCTAATTAGTCTCTAAATTTTGACTCCTGGTTTCAAAGAAAAGGGAGGGGCTGTTTACTCTAAGACAAGAATCCACCACAGTCTGCCATGGCTGTGACCTCGAGCCCAGTGATCTCCCTTCTCTGGGAGTCTACAGGGGCCACGTGGAGAAGAAGGACATCCTCCCAAGGAGCAGGGATCCAGAGGCAGAGTCTCAGGCGGGAAAGGATAGAATACACTGGGTCGGCCCACTTTGCTAGACCAAAAAAAAAAAAAAAAAATTATGAATAGATATAGTTCTTTTTTTAAGATTTTATTTATTTATTTGAAAGAGAGAGAGAAAGAGAGAGTGTATGCACGAGGGTGGGGGTGGGGGGCGCAGAGGGAGAAGCAGACTCCCCAGTGAGCAGGGAGCCCAATGGTGGGACTCAAACCCTGGACTCCAGAATCATGACCCGAGCCGAAGGCAGTTGTTTAACCAACTGAGCCACCCAGTCACCCCTAAATATAGTTCTTAATCCCTTATCCACAAAGCTTGGGGCCACACATAGTTCATATTTCAGATTTTTTTTTCACATTTTAGGAAAAGATGCATAGGCATATCCTGTATATCCTGTACATTCCCAAAAGTCAGGGCGACATTCCATATATGAAGTCACTAGCAGTTTTGGATCACTGTCCTCACTCTAAGGGCATGAAGATGTTGCAATAGAATCACATCGTTATCAGCTCAAATTTCACACCCAAAATGACTAGATCAGGTTGGTTTTGCTGACTAATGATGTTACCAAAACAAAACAAAATAAAAAACATACCACCCCATAAACACATCTTGGTTTTTGGAGCTTTTTAGGTTACAGAATTGTGAGGAAAAGATCATGGGCCTATAGTGCCAAATAAAACTATGAATGGATTACCACCAACTCTTGACTCATCTTTAATATTATCTCCGCACAATGGGAAGCACTGCCATGCCCCAGGACCTTGGCTCAGGCTCAAGCAGTCTTTCTTGGCATTCTTTCCCTGCTGGCTGTAGGCCTGAAAGGCTGAGACTGCTTCCTTCCATTCATCACATGGGACATAAAGATCTTTCTCTCCAGAAGGGCAATGTCACTTCCTGCTCATCCCCAAAGATGAATGCTCAGCGTTTCTCATTTTATAGTTCTTACTGCTAAACATTACAGAGACCAGAGAGATGTTAACAACAATAATAATAATTGTTTATACTTACTGAGCCCTTACTGTGTGTCATCCATCACCTTAATGGTGTAAATTATTTGATTTAACTTCAGAATAAGTCAATAACATAGATACCTTGATTGTCTTCATTTTATAGATAAGGTTACTGATGCAGCGATAGGTTAATTTACAAACTTAAAATTTCCTGACTTTATTGATGTGATGGGAATGTTGCAACTGGATGAGATACTGGATCTCAGCTTTTAGGTTTTTAATTGTTGATAGATTGTACATTATTCCCTCTTCCCTCCAAGAACTTCTTCTTCAATCCTTAGGATTTTAGAGACCATTGTGGCAGAAGAGTAGAAGCCACCTTTACCCCAAGTGGATAATTGATTTCTTCCAGGGCTTTCTGACTGTGAAAAATGTTGTTCTGCCTTTTAGAGTTTTCTTACACAAAATCTAAACCAGCCCAAGTCCACCGTTGTTTCCAAGACTTTATTGTAATTCCTATCAACTGCTAGTAGAAATGAGAAAACTTGAAGAGGAAGTCTTGTTGTTTTAGGGAACTCCACAATCAGTCATCCTGTAAAAGGACTAAAGGAATGACCATGAGCCAGCTGGGAAGGTTTGGTAAATGTAACAGGGCAATGCGCAGGCCAGATTAAGGGATGACCCCAATTAAACTTAACAAGTAGTTCAGAATTCAACCAATAATTAGACAACTGCCCTGTGCTCCCCAGAAATGTGTTCTTGTCTGGAAAAACTAACGATCACAGCACATGTATTTTCTCTATTATCTGCACTCAAAAAAAGACTATTTTTTCTGTCTCTAAAGCATTACCAGATGAATCAAGGTATATATTTCCACCCACAGGTAGTGATTTACCTTAAAAGCAGAAGTTAAATTAATGTTTGTAAAATGGTTGTAAAACTGATGTTTGTAATGTTTGTAAAATTCAAAGTGAAACTAATGTTTGTAAAAACTTCCATTCTGTGGAATGCTACCATGAAATTAAAACCAAAGTGCTAAGTGCTTTAGGGGCACCTGGGTGGCGCTGTTGGTTAAGTGTCTGACTCTTGCTTTCCACTCAGAATTGTGAGATCCAGCCCAGTGCTAGGCTCCACACTCAGCATGGAGTCTGCTTGAGTTTCTCTCTCCTTCTCTCTCTGCCCCTCCCTGCCCCCAATCTCTCTTTCTCTCTCTCTTGAATAAAATAAATACATTTATTTTTAAAGAGTGCTTTAAACATCAGTCATAAATCCTCAACACTCAAAAATTCTGCTTGCCAATTTTTTTTCTTAAAAAGAAAAAAAAAATAGGGGCACCTGGGTGATTCAGTTGGTTAAGTGTTTGCTTTTGGCTCAGGTCATGACCCCAGGGTCCTGGGATCAAGTTCTGCATCAGGATCCCTGCTCAGTAGGGAGTCTGCTTCTCCCTCTTCCTTTGCCCCTCCCCCTGCTTACGAGCTCTCTCTCTCTCAAATAAATAAATAAGAAATCTGGGAAAAAAAAAAAAAAAGAAAAATATATCTCACTACTAAAACAGTGGTCAGTATTCAATTTTTTTTCTGGACAGCTCCCCACACAAACACATATACTCTATCTTTACTATGTACACATGAGTGACTAGGTCACTAGAGTTTATCATCTGTTGAAAGAGCATTTTCTTTATTCATATGTTCTTGAGACTTCTTGCAATCACCATTTCTATTTGCCCTTATTAGAAAAAGGTTCAAACACAGTAACCAATGATGATATATCTAATATCTGGGAGTTAATAGTTCACAGGAAATGAGTTAGTAGTACCATGCAGATTAGAGGGCCTGAGGATGAAATCACCCAATTTGATTATACAGATAATGACATTGGTGCCCTAATTCTAATGACTGAGGAATACATAGACAACATCTTTGTAAAAAATGATCACAGTCTTGTTAATAATTAAGATGATATTAACTGACTTGAGATCTGATCTTACCACTTCTAATAAAGAACAAAAGGAGACAGTTCTAGGCAGATGTCTGGGGCTCCGTTTTTTATTTAAAGATGAACTTGCTTGGGAAAAAAATAAATAATAAAAGTGTTTTATTTGCCTGGTCCGTCCCTAGCTCTCCTTTTAGAAGTCATTAGCTCTGCAGAGGCCCCAGAATAAAGCTCAGTTTGGCTACTCCAAACAAACCTTTGTGCTCTAGGCTTTCCTCAGTCTTTTATCAAAGCCTAATTTATTTGAATTGTCTGCACTGGTGCCTTTTTTTTTTTTTAAGGGATTTAATTATTTGAGAAAGAGTGAGAGGGAGAGTGGGGTGAGGGGAGGGGGCATAAGGGAGAGAGAGAGAGAATCTCAAGCAGACTTTCCATTGAGCATGCAGCCTGACATGGATCTCACAATCATGGATCTTACAACCCAGAGACCATGATTAAGCCGAAATCAAGAGTCAGACCCTTCCCCAACTAAGCCACCCAGGTGCCCCTGCACTAGCACCTATTAAAGAAGTAAAACAAACAAAAAACTGTTAACTAAATGGATAACATATCTGAAACAAAGTTTCAGTTATTATCACTCCATCAACACACTTATTTCAAGTACCCAGTAAGTGTGGAGAATCCTGCTAGTCACAGACCATATAGAGGATTCGTCCATATGTAGTATTGCTTCTTCCATTTATTCAACTATACATCACTTATTTGCAAGACCTGTATTTCATACACAACTTGGATTCCCAGTGCCAGGCACAGTTCTGCCTGACACTTGCTGGGTGCTCAGTAAATCTTCACTGAATGAATTTAGTCAAATTTTATTGTGCAGTGACTATGCCAGACACTGAACCAGATTCCAGGAATGCAAAGAAGAAAGACACAATCAGGAGTTTAACAGGAAGAAAGTGTCACCACTCTCAAGAGCTAGAAAAGTGCCTATGAAGATCTCCAAGGGGAAACATGGTAACAGGGATAAATTTGTTTTCATATATATATTATATTTTTTTCTTTTAACTCTTCCATAATGAGTAGGAGTTACTCTTATAATTAAAATATAAATATATAATATATATATATTTATTATATATTATATATAAATATAATATTTTTAATAATTTTAATAATTTTAATAAAATAATTTTAAATATATTATATTTTATACTATATATAAAATATACTATATTATATATTTTTTAATTATAAGAGTAACTCCTACTCATTATGGAAGAGTTAAAAGAAAAAAAAGAATAAAAATCATCAATAATTCTATCAACTCAGAAACTCACTGTGAACATTTTGGTGTGTATTTTTCCAGGTTCTTATCTATGTTTGATAGATGTGTTTATAGGTTTTATTCTTACCAAACATAATCCCATAAATACTTATATTCTTTCAGAAAAACCATTAAGAAAATAAAAAGTCAAGCCACAGACAGGGAGAAAATATTATGTAATACTATGTAAATGTTATTTACATTGTAAACATTATGTACATTTACAAATGTAAACATTATGTATTATTATGTAATATACATACATTTTATGTGTAATAGTCTCATAAAATAGAGAACTTGTTTCCAGAAAAAATTTTTAAATTCCTACAACTCAAGAAAAAGACAAATTAAAAAATCAGCAAAAGATTTGAATGGACACTCACCAAAAAGATATACACATGACCAATAAGAACATGAAAAGAGGCTCAATGTCACGAATAAATAGGTAAATACAAATTAAAACCACAGTGAGGTATCACTACACACCCACTAGAACAGCCAATTTTTTTTAAAAAGGCAATATTAAATTTGGTAAGACTATAAGCAACCAGAATTCTCATGCATTGCTGATGGAAATATAAAATTGTCCGACAATGTTGGAAAACAATTTAGCAGCTTCCTTAAATGTATACTTAGCGATAACACTGAGCAATTCTACTCCTAGATGTTTATCCAGGAGAAATGAAAGCATATGTCCCTGCAAAGACTTGTACTCGAATGTTCACAGCAGCTCTATTCAGAACAGGCTAAAACTGGAAAGGACCCAAACGTTCATCAACATGTGAATAGATGAACTACCAGATATCAAAGTAGAGTACCACTCGGCAATAAAAATGACAACATACAGGAGTCTCAAAATCATTGTGTGCTGTATGGTTTCATCCCTATGGTACTCTAGGAAAGAAAAGCTCATCTACAGTGACTGAAGGCAATTCAGTGGTTGCCTGACACTAGCACTGGCAGTGGCATTGACTGGACTAGGGAAATGAGGGAACCTCGGGGTGATGGACAGTTCTGTATCTTGATCATGAAGATTGTTTCATGGCAGTATACTTTAAAAAAACTTACCTCACTGTACACTTAAATTGTGTCCACTTTATTTTGTATAAATTATATGTCGATAAAGTCAATTTTAAAAAGGAATCACGTAGAACATATTGCTTTTTCACCTAAAAAGACAGCAACAATCGGGACGCGTGGGTGGCTCAGTCGGTTAAACGTCTGCCTTCGACTCAGGTTGTGATCCCAGGGTGCTGGGACCAAGCCCTGCATTGGGCTCCCTGTTCAGAGGAAAGCCTGCTTCTACTTCTCCTTCTCCCTTTGCCTGCAACCCCAGCCTTGTGCTCTGTCTTGCCTGCTCACTCTGTTCTCTTTCTCTCTCTCAAATAAATACATAAAATCTCTTAAAAAAAAAAAAAGATAGCAACAACTACTTTCTGTAACAGCAGATGGATATCTTTGACATAGTTTGTAATGGCTTCAAAATATTCTAATTGTGGATATGCCACAATTTATTTAACTAAATTATTTGACTGTAGGGCAGTTAAATTTTAACCTTTTTTTTTTTTTTAACCATTACATGTAACACAATGTAGCTCAACTTTGAAAATATAAGTTAAAGTTTAAGTTACAAACTAAGATGGTGAAGCAAAAAGAGGCCTTCAAGTCAAAGGAAGAAGCCCTCATAAAATGGCCAAAGACGAGAACACATTGCCCCATTCAGAGAGCTTCAAACGGTATTTTGGCCAGAGAGAGTAAGATGTCGGGCATCAAAGGCAATGAGATTGAGGTTGCTAAGGTTCAGCTCATGAAGTGCCTTTTAAGGAGATCCTGCCCGTTTGCAACAACATGGATGAAGCTGGAGGACATTGTACTAAGTGAAATAAGCCAGAGACAGAGAAAAACACTTCATGATGTTACTTATAGGTGGAATCTGAAACAGTCATGCATAGAAGCAGAGAGCGGAACCGTATTTACCAGGGGCATGGAGCTGGGAGAAACGGGGAGATATATATTGCTCAAAAGATACAGAGTTGCAGTTTTATGGGATGAAAAAGTCGAGAGATCTAATTACAGCCTGACTATAGTTAATGATACCGCACTGTATACCTGAAATTTGCTAAGAGTAGATTTCAGGTGCTCTCACTACAAAAATAAGAACAGATATATTAATTAGCTTGACGGTAGTATTCATCTCTCCATGCATTCGTGCACCAAAACATCATCTCAAACATATATAATTTTGGTACATCTCAAACATATATAATTTTTATTTTAAAAATAAAGACAGATGAATTTTAAAGAAGAAAGAAGCTGGATTTCTTCCAAAGTAAAGGGAGAATTTCTGAAAGATTTTCAGACAAGTAACACAATTTGATTTGTGTTTTAGGAAGTTCACTTTGACCTCTGGGTGGAGAGGAATGTGGACACTCCTTTGATGATTATAGTAATGCAGGGGAGAAACTATGAACGCCTGAGGTAAGACCATGCAAGGCTGTGGAAAGGGTAGTTCTCAGGGAGACCTAGGAGGAGGCGGGGTGAGGAAGACCAAGAAATCTAGGACACCTCTCAGGAACCAGAAGGTGGAGAGAAGAGGTTTGTGAAGAAAGAGAAAATATCATCTGGGTCTTCCTTGGATTCTGAAATCCATCTGCGCTCTGGGGTAGAGCCACCGGTGTGATATGTTCAGGAAATTGTAGTGCACTCACTTTCACACAGGCAATGTTGATGGGCCTGAAAAACAAACTCCTTCACTTATATTATTATGTTCTGGTGAGTTTTAAAAATTGAATTATTTTTTTGCTGTTGCATTACTGTTGTTGCACACAGTGATGCTCTTATCTCAAATATGATACATTCCTACTGACTGGCTAGGTAATAATGTGTTTGATAATTACTCTGATAGCCCATTTGAACATATTTTATTTTTTTACAATTTCTACTCGGTATGGATTTTTATTTTTTGCAAGAGTGTATATTTACTTTCCAGATCCCCTCTTCAGATTGAGCACAGGTAAAGTTCCTTTATAAGGTTTATAATGTGCAAACATATATTCCTTCTTATGCTATTGGTCTATTTATTGGATTAACTAGAAGGATTTGATGTGAAAGCTTAGGATGATATTGAAAACACCTCACTTCTATTGTAGCTAAGAAAATCAGCTTTAGAACTAGAGAGACCTTGTATTGGGCATTATGGATAGACCTTTAGCTTTTTTATCACAGCTGTTCTTTGTTACCATGACAACAGAATTAACCATTTCATTAATATCCCTGAGAAAAGACACATTTATGTATGTCTGACTTTGAATGTGTCTCTGTTCGTATCTCCAGGTCTTTGGCATGTTTATGTGCTTGTTTTTATCCCTCAATATTTTGCTTCATGCTTTTACAAAATATTTAAAGCAAAGCTTTATATTTTCAGCATTAAATTTCTATTGGCTACATTGGTTTGGCTGCTTTCAAATGTCCCCTGAGTGGTGAAACAGGCTTCAGAATCTGAAGCCGGTGAGAGCAATAGGCAAGGAAATTTAATACAAAAGAAAATAGTTACCTGTTATAAGAAAAGTCACTTGTTTGTTTTTTCCTTCTTTTAGACTCCACTTGGTGAAATGGGTGTTACTATAAATACTGAAGAGTAATCCCTCATCAAAATGGGTGAACCAGCTGTTTCTGATGCTGTGGAAAGCAGGTCATGTGCTGATTATGATTGTGAAGAAAGGCAGGAAAACATTTCCTAAGACAAGTAAAATCCATTATTTTGGAATATAAGAACTGACGAGAATAATTCTGCCCATTCCCCTAAAGCTATGATGATGATGATACAGGTTTCTAGCTACCTTTTTTTTTTTTTTTAGAGGAAAAAAAATCTATCTGAATATTGAACTCTCTATAAATATTTCTATTTTTAAAGACCAGTGTAGAAACTCCCTCAATTAAAGCATAAAAGCATCTTGAAGTTGTTAGCTGTTTCCTATTCCTTCACCTTAGTTAAATAAATATAATTATTTCCTTCAGACCTATTACTATTATTAATTTCCACCTTTTCTGAACATCCATGCGTTAAGCAAGTTTGCAAAGTGCTTAAAATCCATTAGTTCATCTAATGCCACAAGCCAACAGTGAAGAAGGTACCACTATCCCCATTTCCTAGCTAAGGAAACCGAGACTCCGAGAGAACTCGCACAAGATTTTACAGCTCATAAGTAGGATTTGAATCTTAATCAGTTAGACCTCCAAGCCTGTGCTAGTATCCATTAGGACAAAGTGCCGCCCTTGGCTCTTCGTTTCTGCTCATATAAATATTGTAACAACACTTAAAATATTTACATTCCCTCCAAGGCATTTTGTCCTGGAAAAGGGAAAAAAGTCTAAAGGAATATTATTCGTAATAATTAAGCTCATAAAACAAGAAGGCAGATTTGAACTAGTGACATAAAATCTTTAAAAACCAAGGAAGGTTCTGTGAGGCTAACTGCACACATATGAAGAGTCACTGAAATGAAGAAAAATACTTCTTACAGAACACAACGAGGTTTTTGGGTTTTTTTTCCCTTTTTTAAACTTTTCTGAGTTTTTCTCTTTTTATGTCACAGCTTTATTGAGCTCTAATTTAAATAACATGAAATTCATCTAAAATGTTCAATTCAATGGTTTTTAATACATCCACAAAATGCACAACATCAAGGAAGCTGTACCCACTAACAGTCACTCCGTTTTCCCTCTCCACCTCTCTCTCTCCCCCCATCACCCCTAAACGTAGGAAACCACTAAAATACTTTTTATCTTTATGGATTTGCCTGTTCTGAACATTTTATAAAATTGGAATCAGACATTATATAACCTTTTGTTATATTGTCTGACTTCTTTCACTCAGCGTAATGTTTTCATGGTTCATCCCTGTTATAATAGGTATCAGTGCTTGGTTTCTTTTTATAACCGAATAATATTCCAGTGTATGGATAAATTGCATTTTGTCCACTGATGGCTTGTTTCCACTTTTCTGCTACTGTGCCAACTATGACTAATACTGCTGTGAACATTTGTGTTCATTTTTTGTGTGGACATATGTTTTCATTTTTCTCGAGGTTCTGTTTGCTTTTATTTCATTCTTATCTCCCAGAAAGAGAACTCAAACATCCTATACTATAATGACTAAAGACCCCATGGAATTCTAAACTATAATCCACATCAACGTTCTACCTCTACTTTCTGAGTTATGAATTAGAGACAGAGTAATTAGTTCAGATAACATTACTTGGGATTCTTAGTCACTCATAACTTTTACAAAGATAGTCAACTAATTCTTTTCTAAGTAAGAATGATTATTTGCTAAGTTCTTTAAAACCCTAAATTTAAAAAGCATAAGATATTTGCATTTGCAATAAATAAATAAAATAAGCATTTGCATAAGATAAAACTTACTATTATAGTCTCAGAAATAACCCATATGTCTTATTTACTTATCAAATATGCATTCTGGAAACATGACTTCTTTAATGGAACTAAATACTTGGAAATATAAGACGAAAAGATGAAGAAGAAGGAGAAAAAGAAGGAGGAGGAAGTGAAGCAAGGAGAGTGTATGCACTCACCTTTTCAATTTTAAGTGCTAATCTTCAGAAGGATTCTCCAACTTGACTCTCTCCCACTAGTGACAAAGTCAAGATCTAACCTTTAACAGACCAAAGGAAGCAGCTCTGACTTCTTTTTCATTTAGTTATAGGATGTTGTTAATTAAGAGATCAGAAGGTTTGGTAATTAGAAGTAAGCACATCATTTATTTTTTGAAAGAGAAACCCTGTAGGTTTCTCCGATGGGTGGGCTGTTTTATCGCATGGAAAAGGAGAGTTTATCTTCGGTCCAAGTTGTATTAAGAACCACGAAAATCATCCTTTCCTAAAGCACAAGGAGTCCAAAGGAAGCTAAGAGGGAATTCTTGGTATTTCTAAATGATGACTGTGGGTCCCAAGCATAGTATCCATTTCAGAATCCAAGAGACATTGCATCAGCTAATAAGGTAGATGAGGTTTTTAACAGTTGCTTCTCATCTCTGCACAAGAGGGCAGCCTTTCACCAAAACCAAGGAAACACTTGGGCAGGACTTTTTGTTAATTTGTATAGAGACCCCTCCAATCATAGAACTTCCAAGGAGAAGAGCGTCTGTAATGCAAAGAATAAAGAAAATAGGAGATAGTTAATACCATGTACTGTCAATCCCCAATATCTGCCCATCTAGATCACCATACCAGAGTTTGCAGCTTCAGCGACATTTTACCTTTGTTGTTACCTAATTGTTTGGATTTCTTAAACTGCTGTGGACAACTACAAACTTCTAAAATTAATGCTAGGGATAAATTTTTGTTGTTGTTGTTGTTTTTTAACTGCTCCTGAAATCAATTTGCTCACCCTTAAAGGACAGGACTTTTTTTTTCTGTATCTCACATGGGTGTTTTCGTTTTCTTATGGTTATCCATAATCAGATTTCAAGGCTTTAGAATCAAATCACCAAATTAATTTGAAATGAGTAATAATTCATATTGGGACAATTATAAATTTAAATTATAGAATACAGTTGAAGAGATTTACCAAGAAATTAAGAGAAGCCAAAAGAAAGTTGCTATAATGCCCACACTTTCAAAATAATTAACCACGCTTGACAGGAAATACGTGATTTAAATGTATTATGATAGCACTCAAAATGCTATTAAAAACAGGGTTAAAGTTAATTTGTCACACTGGAAGGTAAATGTAACTATCTTTATGTCTAAAGTTTTGCAGTGATATTTTCATGCGTACAAACTAACCACAGCTCTTTTTTTTTTCTCTTTAAGTTTATGGAATTTTCAACTAAATATTTCACAGGAAATTACTGTCTCCAAGAATATAAAGGTTTTTATATGAAGGATGCTGATCAGTTGTTCTCCATGGATACAGAGAAGCAAACAAGCAGAAATTGGTTTAATAAAGCAGAAGAGATTTCAATTGGACATGAGGCAGAACTTCTTGACTATCATTGTGATAAAGAAAAATTGGGGAAATCTTTTCAATAATTTTTTGAAGATAACTGTCAAAAAACATTCAGTGAAATGGATAGGAGATGTCTTTACTTTTATTACTTATACTTACAAAACTGAGGACTAGAGAGGGAAATTAAAATATACCTTATGTTATTTCCACCATTTTATTTTATTTCTCAACAAAGGAGTCATTTCATACTAATTAATCATCTAATAAGGTAAACAAGCATTTCAATCTCTGTCAGGTTTCATTTTGTAAATAGATACAAGCATATTTTCCATATAGACCCAGTTAAGAATTCGGCAACATCTGACTTTCCTTTTCCTGTAGATAACATTTACTTGGGATGGGGGAGAGGAATAAAAAAGATAGCCAACATGAAAATGTTCTTTTATTCTCAACAAATTTTATTAAATTGAGAACTCTTAAAATGTAGGGATAGCAGATGCCAAGCACACTGCTCAGCACAAAGTAGAATCTCAGTAGAGGTTTACTGGACTACGTCTGCAGAATTACGTCTCCATAAATTGCATTTCTTTTCTGTATCATTAGAGAATCAAAATCTAAGTGCTATTATCATCTTCCTAGATCACAGCAGAACTGGAGACAAGTTAAAGCTAATCTAGACAGAGCTCAAACTAAACAGCTTGACAGTTAGTAAAGCCCTTTCCTAATCCATGTAAACCTGTACTACTTTCAACTCGCTTTTCAGCAAACCATACTAGCCAAATACTTGCAGAGTCTTACTTTACTGTGAGCAAACGTCATTCAACAATTAAGATTTATCTAACACCTACTATGTACAAGATACTGTGCCAGGTGCTAGGCACATAGCCGTAAACACAGGGTAGGCACACTTCCTGTCCTCCTGGAGCTCACATTCTAGAAAATGCAAGCAAGTCAAGTTGGCAATTAAACATTTAATCACAGTTGCTATAAGTGCTGCAAAGAAGTCCAGGTGTTATGAAAGAAAATAACGGTTTGGGTCAGGGGTGACCACAGAACCTATTAGTGGTAGAGGAAAGGAAATCACTGATAGATTTAGTTTATACTGAGAATCAATTTTATAAACTGAGCCCCAGAGGATGGGAAGGAGAAGCTACATAGGGAACTAGGGGACAGTATTGGTGGTGGGGGGGGGGGGTATGGGAGGATTGTGTTTTAAGTAGGATGGAAGGGAATATGCAAAGACCTAAGTCAGGAGGGAAAGGCATGGCACCACAGACACAAGAAAATTAAGCCAAAGTGAAAACCATGGAGAAGGAGGGGAAGTTTCTCAACCCCACCAAAAAAAAAAAAAAAAAAAAGAGAAGGGCCACATTGGGTACTACCTGCTGGCGCGAGGTTAACTCCCCTCGGTCTCTCCCTATTCAGTACCCAAACTACGCTTTGCCATTCCCCCAACAACTGATTTTTACACGCCCACCATCTTCCTAACCACTTGTCAGTTCCTGCTCTCTAGTAAGGTGATGTATACCCCAGTGCAGTTGTTTCTATGGAATTTACTTGCCTATGGAAGCATCCCTTTGAGGATTTAATCATAACGTGGAACATTCTCTATCAGAGCAATGCTGAAATAGGAGGCATAAATGGTGCATAATTCTTGAAAAGCCCATTGTAAGCTTGGGTCTTTATAACAAAATAAAAGCTCCATATTAAACTATAAGGCATTACACTTCTGTAAAATAAATTAAATAAACGGCCAGCAGGGGTGTTTTACACAATTTATTGGTGCCCTCTGCAGTCAATGTTATATCTCATTAGTGGCTCTGTCACTCATGAAAAATGTGACACCCATCAGCATCACTCATTAACTTAAAGCATGTGCCTACACATCAAATATATATTTTTTAATTATGGGAACATGCTATAAAGAAGACGTGCATGTGTGCCATGAACAACAAAGGGCATTCTCACCTCTCCAAGCCTCTTCTTGATTTTTCTGTTTAGCCAAAATGGCGAATAAGATACTGTTCTCATCCTTTAAAGTTTTTTCTCCCTACCGACTTTTTCTGCCTGCATTCATTGCAATAGTCCAGATTTTGCCAATTTTTTTCCCTTCTTGACATTTCATTTTTAATTAAAAATGACATTTTAATTAAAAGGAAACATATGTAGAATAAACAGAATAACTCACCAACAGCAGCTAGCTGGGGCTGTCCTGTCGGCCCAGTTTTAACCTTTCTGGCTTACGAAAGGCTGCGCTGGGCTTTGCCACAAGAGTTGCCAAGGCACATTCCTGACAGGAAATAAAAGGGAAATTTTTAAAAGATGATCATCAAACCAAAATCCACCCACATCCAGAAAACCCTAGGAAATGCAGGGGATTAAGAATGGAGAGAGTATGCCCACTCCAGACTACACAGTCTGGGACTTTCAGGACTAGGAAAATCAGCCTTTCTTCTATTCAAAATATTAAAACTATCTCTTTGGTGAGAGACCCCAGTTTTACAACTTTTCATGTTTACAGATGGCCTGATTTGGCAATCTTAAATGTTAAGGGAGTTGGAAATCTGGCAGGAGGTAAACATAGCCAAAAGTAAAGTATTACAATTAAAACCAAGCACCCTTCTATGAGCAGCCGTGACAGGATGGTTTGTGGCTCCTGGGGCCGCCTTATCTCCCCCGTATCAGAGCTGAAGCTGGTGGGGGTCCCTGGCGTGGGTGGGGGGTCAACCCTCTCCCTGGAGTGAGTTGGCCTCCTCCAGCACAAAAGCATATTGTGGTGTGGAAGGGAACACAGCAAGGCTAACAAAATGACAAAGGAAGAAGCCAACAATGGATGAACACCGCATCAAGGGCAAGCAAATGATTCTCTCAACAAAAATGCCAAATAACATCAATTCGTCTGTGTCCTCAGAAAGTGGCACGAGGACGAGGATCACCAGGGATCAAAGCGATGACCCAACTTTCCCCACATGCAGTGCACATTTTCTGACAAATATAAGGACATCAGGACAGACTAAAAATCAGTCATGAACAGTCACCATAATTATAACCCAGCACAAAGGGAGGAAGGAAAATAATCTAATTTTGTGGCCCCTCTTAGATGCCAAGAAACTGCTTTGTCATTCTAGTTCAAACAAGAATTCCATATGTCATTGTTATGGGTTAAAGTTGACCTCCCCCCCACACGAAAAAAGATATATTCAAGTCCTAACCTCCAATAACTCAGCATGTAAATTTCTTTGGAAATAGGGTCATTGCAGATGTGATTAATTTAAAAGGAGCAGGGTGGGCCTCTGAAATAACTGTTGTCCTTGTAAGAGGACGGTGAGGTGAAGACAGACCCAGGGAGAACACCTGTGGTGACAGAGGCAGAGACTGAAGTCATACCCCCAGAGCCAGTGAATGCCAAAGACTGCCAGCAGTCTGCCAGGAGTTGGAAAAGGGCAAACCTATAGGTTCCAGGTGGGGCATTTCATGTGTCTAACTTTCCAAACCCTGAGACAATCAAGTTATTATTTTAAACGGCTCAGTTTGTAATGGCATCCCTAGGAAATAAATACACTAAGGTATAGTTGTCTTGACATGGTACAGAGGAAAAACGAGGCCTAGAAATCCAAAATACTCTCCCCAAATACCATAGTTACGGAGGGGTCCAATCAGTTTGACTCAAAGCTTATGCTCTTCACCATATATTATTAGAATGCCTTCAGGCCTTCAAACAGTCATCCAAATTGGAATTGCATAATGGCGTGAGGAGTTAATGACTCTTAAACACCTAAAGCAACTAAAATGAATGAAGCAGGTCACTCCATATGTTTTTACCAAAAAAAATTACTTCATGTGAAGAATCGGCACACAACTATCAAACTGGATTCTTTCGATATGTATTTACTGAACTCTTATGATCTGTTCTGCAGGTATAGCTCTAAGAACTGCCTTCAAAGATTTTTCAATGAATTGGGGAAGTATACATCCAAAATTAGGTTAAAAAGTTTCCTAGAGTCATGGACACTATTACAGAGATATGTACATGATCTATATTAGGGACCAAAAAGCTGTGCAGGGAGATCATGGTTGGGGCTAGAATTCATTCTCTTAGATGTACAAGCTATAAATTAAATATGTATTAGAAGGAATTTCTATTAGCAATGATCATTTGTGAGTGGATTCTTTGGAGAAGTTGTGAGAGAGATCTATATGAATACGTGAAGCAACTCTATGTTTTCACAACCATCAGCTGCCTAGTTGTCCAAAACAAGTTTGTGCATAATGGGAAACAACCCACCTTCCTCCACACATAGATTGGATACTGAGGGTGGAAACTACTTGTCCCCTGTACACAAACATTTATTGTTCATATTAGAATGGTTTACTCTTCTATTGTCTTCATTGGTAAAACTTCACCCTTTCAGAAGACTCCAGCTCAGACAAATAGTTTGACTGCTTGTTATAGAAACTTCTGGAGGGGTACCTGGGTGGCTCAGTTGGTTGAGCATCTGCCTTTGGCTCAGGTCATGTTCCCAGGGTCTTGTGATCAAGCCCTACATCCAGCTTCTTAGCGGGAAGCGGGAAGTCTGCTTCTCCCTCTCCCACTCCCCGACCTGTGTTTCCTCTCTTTCTGTTAAATAATTAAATAAAATCTTAAAAAAAAAAAAAAAACCTTCTGGAAATGACCAACAACTTTTCCTTGGAACGTATTGATAGTTTGTACCCTAAGAATCTTTGAATCCCTTCCTTCAAAAATTTTCACCTTGTTGGCTCCACCAATCCTGGGTGATTGTATGGGGATCCTTATTCAATCCTATCAAGTCCCCACACTGAAATACATCTTAAACCAAAGTTTCAACTCTCAATAAATTGCCCCCAGACACTATCAAAGTTTCACTGAGAGAATAATCTCTCTTACCTCAGTAAGCAATTTAGTAAATCTAGTGAACAGCAACTGAGTCATATTAAAGTTTTTAAGAGTTTAGTTGAGCAAAAGTTGATTCAAATCAGGCAGTGATTAAAGCAGAAGTGGTTAGGAATAATCCACCAAGAGGAGCTATGGGCAAGACTTTTACAGAGAAGAGATAGAAGCAAAGCAAGGAAATTATTTGATGGACTATAGCTTAAGTCATTGCATTATTTGGGAAAGTTGGCTGTTTGTGATTGGCTGTCCTTAAGTTTTAATTTCTTGACTTTGAGGCACTTACAAACTTAGGTTTTCAGTTTGCTTACATAGGCTTACTAAGGCATTAAAGCCACCACAGTCTAATGACGTTCTTGTCTAATTAATTTGACACACTAAACTGAATTTTATTATCTCAACAAATTCTGCTAGGCTGGTAATATTTGGGAAGCTGTCATTTAACAATAATAATGAACAAAGAAAAAGGGATGAGCTTGAAGAGGAAATAACAACTTGAGTTTTTAACACACTGAAATTTAGGTGTCTGAGAAACAACAAAAAAGAGAAGTCCTTAAAGGTAGTTAAAAGGAACTTACAAGAAAAATGTGAACAGAAGATCTGGAGTCATTACCAAGCTCATTCAAAGAGCACATGGAGAGTGGATGCAAAAGGAACCTGGGCAGAAAGTTGAGAAGGATTCATATTAAAGAGATGAGGTGGAAAAAAAAAGAGAGAGACAGAGAGAGATGAGGTGAAGCAGAGTACCTCCAGAAAGGAGACTAAGAAGTAAAAGAATGGGGGAAAAAAATAAAGAAAGTTAGCTATCATGGCATCTAATGGTAGAGGGTCTTTCAAAAAGTAAAGAGGGGTCCACAAGGCTAAATATTTCAGAAAGGACACACACACACACACACACACAAAATATGGCAGCATTTACCATAGAGAATCCTCCAAAAGAAGAGCTGATTCAAAATCCAATTAATTATGAAATGACCTTAAACTCTTCAAGCCAATTTTATTGCATTGCAATGCATTGCAATGTACCTCATCAACATTGGGGCATATAATTCTGACTTCTCAGTAAAGAGTGAGCCCTAGCTGATAAAGAATAAAGTGGCTTTCATAAAAATAAACAAACAAAAAATATTGTCACCCAAATTATATGATGAAAAGAATGACTTAGTTTAAAAAAATTTTTTTAAGTAAACATCAATTTTTCTGGAACTGTTTAATTACCAAACTTGTTCCACTGTATTACCTTAATACCCTGATCGAAATGAGAGAACAATATGTTTTTTTTTCTGGTCATTTTATAATCATTCATTAAAACAGTGGGCTCATTTATGCAAGCTAAATTCTCATCCCCAGTCTCCCAGAAGATTATGTGGCATATCCCTGGCTGCTAAATAAAAGCTTTTCTCTTAAAGTCACTTAACTGTCTTTGGTTTTGTTTTTAAGCAAAGGGATTTATCAGTTTCTGGGCTTTGTTTTGCTTTTGAAGCTTTAGCTACTGCATCAGCTCGAGATATGCTTGATTTGTTTTTTTTTTTTATTTTTTTAAATTTAATTTTATTTTTTCAGTGTTCCAAGATTCATTGTTTATGCACCACAGCCAGTGCTCCATGCAATACGTGCCCTCCTTAATACCTACCACCAGGCTCACCTGAACCCACACCCCTCTCCCTCCAAAACCCTTAGTTTGTTTCTCAGAGTCCACAGTCTCTCATGGTTCCTCTCCCCCTCTGATTTACTCCAATTCACTTTTCCTTTCCTTCCCTTAATATCCTCCATGTTACTCCTTTTGCTCCACAAGTAAGTTAAACCATGACTTTCTCTGCTTGACTTGTTTCACTCAGCATAATCGCTTCCAGTCCTGTTCATGTTGAAACAAAAGTCGGGTATTTACCCTGTGTGATCGAGGCATAATATTCCATTGCATATATGGACCATATCTTCTTTGTCCATTCATCTGTTCAAGGGCATCTTGGCTCTTTCCACAGTTTGGCGATTATGGCCATTGCTGCTATGAACATTGGGGTACACTGTTTTTTAGCCAAAGCATCCTAGGGAGGAAAGACAAGTGACTGAGTCATTTGTCAACTATGACCAAGCAAGTTTTGAGTTCCTCAGTTTTTTTTTTTTTATCCTTCTTTGGATGGATATACATAAAGCACCCATGTGGATTTAAAAGTTAGATCACTTGGGGCCCCTAGGTGGCTCAGTCAGTTGAGTATCTGACTCTTGATCTCAGCTCAGGTCTTGAATTCAGCGTCATGAGTTCAAGCCCTCTGTTGGACCCCATACTGGTTGTGGAGCCTCCTTAGGAAAAAAATTAAGAAATAAATAAATAAAAACTAAAAGAACATTCAGTGGTCCTGGCATTATGTTGACACTGCCTGATTTACGGATCTTAGGAAATACATTTGACATCATACCGAGTCATCTTAAGTAATCTTCGAGACTTTGCTTAGATGTAAATTGAACTCAGTGACAACTACCCATAAACTACTTAGCACATCTAGGAGCATTCATCAGTGTTTGATGAAAGAAAAAAATCTAACTGATAATTTGTTTAAAAGATTTTTTTTTTTTTTTTTTTAATGAGAGAGAGAGCACAAGAAGGGGTGGGGGGGTTGAGGGAGAGGGAGAAGTAGACTCCTTCTTGAGCAGAGAGCCTGACCTGGGGCTTGATCCCAGGACCTCGAGATCATGACCTGAGCCAAAGGCAAACACTTAACCAACTCAGCCACCCAGGTGACCCTCTAACAAACATTAAAAGTCATTATTGCCATGGAGGAAAATGCTAAGTGTATACCTTGAAAACCAAACATCACCAAAAGCCAATCAAGAAATAATTTAATGAGTACTTTTTGGCCACTCAGTAGGTTCAAGACATTGTACCAGCTGGAGGGGAAGGGAGATGGGAGGGTAGAGAAGTGCTATATAAGGCTCCTACTCCCCTGGGAAAGTTTAGAATTGGATTAATCTGGGATAACTGTTAGTTTGGAGCAAGATGCCACGTTATCATTAATATGATTTCTTGTATAACGCATTTTAAAGTTCCTATGTATAATACCACATGTATGCATACCTGAGTACCTAAAATACATACACTAGAGGACAAGAGCCTGACGGGAATAGATTAGGCACTCCATTCATCTTTGCTTCCGAAGTGCCAATCCCAGGGCCTCGCACCAAAAAATTGCTTAAAAAGAGTCTCTTAAAGTAATAAATGATTACATGAATTCATTTGTGCTGTTCCTATGGTTGTTATGGTAGAAATGGAAAAGATACCGAGGACAGAATAGTAACTGATCATTAATTACCTCCAGGAGGGTAGTAGAGACCAGGATCAATAAATCTATATTGCTGCTTTTTCTTCAAGAACATTGTTTTTTCATGCTAAGAACATGCTGACTCTAAGGCTGCTAATAATAACATGTCCCCCCACAAAATTCTTTCCATTTAGACTCTGTTTGTATTTTACACTCAAGAAGTTGTCAGTAGAGTTGCTACTAAGTAGCCTTATTTGAGGGCATTTTCAGGCTGTATAAAATGGTCCCGCTTTCAAAGTGCCGAGAGCTATCTTTGCTGAGGTGTTAAGCCACAGTACAAGACTGCAAACAGTTTTTAGAACTCATTACACTAAAAACAACAAACAAACAAACAAACAAAAACATGATTTTTAATAGCATAGTGGGATTTCAGTTTACACTTGCCTCCTACTTTCAATTTTAAGTACAAACAAAACAAATGTAAAGCATGGGGAGGCAGTAGTCCGATTCCTAGAATCCATTCAAGACCAGGCTTTTCCTCTCTACCCCCCGTGAACTTAGATAAGTCACTTAACATGTTTCGCCAGCTGTAAAACAGCATAATAATACCTGTTCCATGGGATTTCTGTGAGGATTAAATGAGGTAACATGTTAAATCTCATGTTTAATTACATTTAATTCATTTAACATATTACTGGTCCTATGTGTTAAGTTCCCTCATTTCTGAAAGTATAATGTCCCAATAACAAGTTAGACAAGCACTAATGCCATTTTAATAAAGTTAAGGTAATTAAAGCTACTTGAATCACAATATATATTATATTTTTGGTAGTAAAGGAAATTGCTCAAAACTATAGCTTTTGTGTATTATAATTATATTGACTAGAGGGGTGTGTGCATGTATGTGAATGTGTGTGTGTTTGTGTGTGTGTGTGTGTGTGTTCATACTTTCTATATTGAAGATCTAGAGCCTGAAAAATTGCCAAAAATTTCATCAGGAGACGCTTAAATGATATTGAAATGGGCCAAGCATTGAACAATGATCTCAAGCTCTTCATTAGGCAATGGATCTACTTCCTTTGTGATTGTGATCCAAAGACAGAAGGAAATTAGCTCAAGACCAAGACAGAGGAGGAAGTGAACCCATGGAGTCCCTTCAGGGAAGCCAAGAGAAGAGTTTTTAAAATTTTTCAACATTTGGCTCATTGCAGTATCACTTCAATGTTTCCTGATGGAATTTTTGGCAATCTTTCAGACTCTGGACCTTCAATAAAGAGAAGGAAGACATATAACAAATAAAATAAATAAAAGTTAATTGATTAAAACAAAGTTAAATAAAAAATAAAGAGGGGACATCATTACCAAGCCATGTGTTTTTTGACACAATGGTGTCCAACCACTAACAAAAAGCTGCATTTTGGCCATTTCACCTACTACGAGTAGTGTACAAAACATGTACTATAAAGGGTGAGTACATCTGCAGTCTGTCTCCATTCACTCCTTTCCTCCCACAATCATTCTTAAATCACTCCATGCTTATTTTGTAATGGTCTCCTTTTAAAAAAGGCCTGTAACTAATCTCATCCTCGAGTTTCTGACCATTAATAATGAACTCCTCAGAGGTCAAGCTTTGTTTACTATCCTCACTTTTTTTGTCCTAGTCTTTCTTTAATTAGGTATAATTTGGAAACCACATCCATATATTACTACTTCCATGAGCCACTTACTTAAAAATACCAGGGTGCCTGGGTGGCTCAGTGGGTTGATGATCTCACTTTTGGTTTTGGCTCAGGTCATGCTCTCATGGGTTGTGGGATCTAGCCCTGTGTTGGGCTCCAAGCTCAGCAGGAAATGTGCTTGAAGATTCCCTCTACCTCTCCCTCCATGCTCTCTCTCTCTTTCTCTCTAGAATGAATAAATAAAAATTTTAAAAAATACCATTGATGTTCTAATTATCAAACATCTTTTTGTTCCTCTTTCTATAAATCATCCGATTTTATACCTCTCCACATTTAACACCACCTTGTTTTTTTGGAAAGTCCAATCTTTCTCATGGTACCAGGAACGCATGTTCCATCTTAAGGCTCCACCCTCTTCTACAACCTTAACATTTTCTACAGGTGGCAGCTGCTTCTCGGCAACAACTGTCTGTCATAGAAGGAAAGCAAGAAAAATCTTGGTCATTTAGCTATCTCTGAGTTTTTTTACCATCTATGGCTCTGTTTCCTCACATTTAAATTGGAGATCACAATATAACAAAAATGCCTACATCATAGGTTTGTTGTGAGGACTAAATGAATTAATTTATGTGAAGTGCTTAGAAAAGTTCATGGCACATAGCAAGTGCTATAGAATTGTTTGCTGTTATTTTGCTATTATTCACCTTCCATCATGTGTATATTGGTTCTAAGTCTTATCACAATCCAACTTGTATCATGGTTAAATATGTACATGACAGGGGCGCCTGGGTGGCTCAGTGGGTTAAAGCCTCTGCCTTCAGCTCAGGTCATGATCTCAGGGTCCTGGGATCGAGCCCCGCATCGGGCTCTCTGCTCGGCAGGGAGCCTGCTTCCTCCTCTCTCTGCCTGCCTCTCTGCCTACTTCTGATCTGTCTCGGTCAAAGGAATAAATAAAATCTTTAAAAAAAAAAAATATGTACATGACAGAGTGGTCCCAGATGAAGTGGTAGCCTGAAGAGCTGGAAGGCTCTGTATCCCCAGGGTCATGGCCAACAGGGAATGCACCTTATTGTCATCAAGCTTGATGGTATCCAGCGCAGCCTGGTGGGAGAGATCATTAAGTGTTTTGAGCAAAAGGGATTCTGCCTGATTGCTATGAAATTAATTCAAGCTTCTGAAGACCTTCTCAAGGGATACTACATTGACCTAAAGGACCATCCATTCTTTGCCAGCCTGGTAAAGAACATGCAATCAGGGCCCGTGGTTGCCATGGTCTAGGAGAGGCTGAATGTGGAGAAGACAGGCCTAGAGAGCCCCTATAGACTGCAAGCCTGGGACCCGTCATGGGGACCTTCACATCCACATTGTCAGGAACATTATCCATGGCAGCGATTCTGTGAGAGTGCAAAAAAGGAGACTGGCTTGTGGTTTCAGCCCGAGGAGCTGGTGGATTACAAGAGCTTTGCTCAGAACCATGTCTGTGAGTGACAACAGAACAGACCTCAGAACTTTGTTTACTCCATAACCTCTCTTTATTATGGGGAGGTGGTCAGCCTCTAGGAAATCAAGTTATTTTTAAGAACTCCCTTATAATCTGGAGGCAAATCTTGGAGCTGGGAGTGGTCCCTTTATAGTATTATGTGCTACCTTTAGATGAAAATATTGTATCTCCCTTCCAAAAAAATATGTACATGACAGACTATGTTGAAAATTTCTTAAGGACTACCACAGTGTCTTATTTATGTATCTCCCACAATGCTTTGCACATGGGAGTTTGCAAGTAATGTTACTTAATTGAATTGTTAAACTGCTTGCATTAGTAAAGTTCTGCTCTCTATTTCTTCTACTTTTTATACTTCTTGCTAAATTTTACTTTCATAGGCTCAAATATAATAATAAATTAGGGTGACATATAAAACTGCTGGTTCTTGAAAATTAAGCCCTGGAAGTATTTTAATTTTATTATGAACCAAGAAGCTGTGTCATTTTTTTTCCTAAGAAATTAATTATACCTTTAGATGAGAGGCTATCATAACGTGATTTCTAGACCACTGATGGCCCACAAGTGCCCTCTGAGTGGTCTTCAGGCTCATCGCTTGTAGTTTGCAGGTTTATAATAAGACACCATCTGTGCTTTTGTTGCTGCCATGACTTCATAATCTATTTACGATGGTCAATAAAATTCAAATATTACTTCAAGGGTACACCATTCATGCCATTAATTCTAAAATTTATTTTATTCTTCTGCTGAGAAAAAGTGGACAGATGAGCAGGTTCACTGGATTTTATGTACCACAACTGACCTGCAGATTGGTCAAGTGTGGTAGCCATTCCTTCAGATAGCCTCTGAGTGGGAAAGGCTGAAACCCTCAAACTTTCCAACCTAATCTGTGTCATCACAAACCTAAGGTTTACTGTTGACCAGGTGCATAGGACTGTACCCATCTCTTTGAATCAAAGACAGAAATAGACATAAGTACCAACGATAAAGGACAGAAACCAAAAACTGAGAGTCATCTGAGGCTACAGACACATGACCAAGACATGAATGGTGTTTTCTGTTCTGTAGAACTTACTCAGATAACTCCAACTAACCCATGTTGTGCCTGGTATTATTTATTTTCCCCCATTTAAATGTAAGCCTCAGTTACTCTAGAAACCAGCTTGATAATGCATAACTTCTCCATTAGGAATATTTTTATGGAGCCCATCGTTATGAATTCATTTGCTATTCACTGTAATAGCACATATCATAATGAATTCATTTAGTATTCATGGGGATAACACAAACACCATTTAGTAACTGGTTAATGAACTGAGTGGGGCTCTTTATCCTTCCTGGGTTTTATAAGAAACAATGCTCATTTATTTAAATCATCAACTTCTTTTTCAGCTTCATTTTGTACATACACTATTTCTTGTTCCCCAATGTCCAAGTATAATGCTGAGGTAAAGGACAGCTTTCTTTGGATAAAAGGAACCCAACAACAAAGGGCCCCGAGACATGGAGACTGGGCAATTAAGTGTAATTATGTTTCAGTTCATTGCAGACCAGTTTTGACAGTTTTATCCTGAAAATTAAAAATCACCAAAGAAATAATACTATTTATGCACCAGGCTCTGAGCTAAACTAAAAGCACCATTAGTAAGACCACTATGCAGGTTAAAAAACGAAAATAACAAAGTACCAAAAAACTAAGTTATTTGTTCAAAATCACATGACAAATAACTGAAGAATGTGGAGTTCAAACCCAAGAAGTCTGATTCCAGAACTGTGGCATTCACAGTGTTCTAAGCCACATGCTATCTTAGTTATCACTATTTTAGTTTTCCTTCTTTGTAAAATGATAATACATGTGTATCTTAACTAATAAAATCCTCTTGAAGCAATTTGTAAAGTTAAAACACCAAATAGCTTCAGTAACCCATAGGAAATTTCCAAACCAAGAACTGACATAAGCCAACCTCAGTCTGTGCATCATTTGGTTGGCAATTAGTTAACAGTTTTCAAGTGGCACACAAACTAAGAATTCAGGACAAATTTTGTCTGGAGTCCATGTTCTCAAGGTAGTATAGGACATATTCCAAAATAAAATATGTCATATTCTTTTAAAAAGGAAAGAGAAATATAGAAAAGAGAAAAAATAGGGTCTCACTAGCAAGGTTAAGATCATAAGGGAAAGTCAAGTATGATAGGGGGTTATTATTGTAGATTTCCTCTTACCAAATAACATCGAATAACATCTGCAAGCCAAACAAAAATGTACATGCAAAAAACTAGAAGTCGGGAGGGAAGAAAGGATAGACTCCCTCCCTTTTATACATGTGCACAAATTATGGGTCATCGATTTCACCCAAGAGATAGACGGACCTTAAGAACGTGTGTGAATGAAAAAGCATTTGAAGGAAATGGGATCTGTGACTGCCAAGAGGTTAGAGAAGCCAGGGGAAGGGAGGAGAATTACGTATTCATGTAGAGTCTAAGTTTTTCTAGAGAGGATTTAAGGTAAATATTATAAAGTAGAAAAAACTGAACACACTATTTTTGAAATAGCAGTATTATGGATAATACAGTTAGTAAGCCTATAAACACTCTTTCAGTGACTAGAACTGATACTTGAATTTGGCTCTAAGTTTGCCAGTTGTGAATATGAAAAGGCAAAATGGGTTTCGTACAGAAGCCATACTGAATAACATACTAGACAATGTCCTCAGTAGTATTCCTGAACGACGAGTGCAAGGATGGGATTCATAAACCTGTTCCTTATCGTATCCCTCAGTGAAAGGGCTGAGAGCCTCAAACACCATTGAAGGGTTATGCTAGCATGGCTCTATCACTAGTATTTAGAAGAGGTGAAAACATCTAGCCTACCTCTTTGGTTTTAGAGATGTGAGAAGAGAAATACAAAGCTTTAATGTGTTTATTCTCTTCTCGAATCCCCATGGCCTCCACACATGGAAAGATGTTACTCCAAGGAAAAGCGTATTTATAAATTGGTCATTCTCTCTCTTTTTAATGTAAAATGTCTATAACGCCTCATCAGAGCTTCTGATAAGCATGAACCAGACGTTTCTCTATACTGAGTTGACCTAATTGAAGCCAAAAGAAAAGAAACAATGAAGAACTATTAAAGATCAATTTAAGGCTTCCCTCGGGTTTTTGCATAGTTAAATTAGCTGAATAGTTAAAAATCCTTTCCAGTACAACCCTCGTTTGAGGTTAAATGGATTAGGTCAGAGGCAAAGGCATACATATGCTAACTACATCATGGGGGAAGAAGAGAAGGCTGAGTAATAAAGACCAGAAAGACTAAGAAGGTGGGTGGCGAGGGGGAACCAAAATTCAAAAGGACAATAAAGAGAAAGACTAAGAAAGATAAAAATAGCTTTCTATTATGTAGCAATGCACTAGACCAAGTGCCTTATAAATACAATCTCATTTATTCTTTCTATTAGCACCCATTTAGAGATAAGGAAACTGAGGCAGAGAAAGGTCACACCAAGGATAGAGCCAGGATTTCAATTCCTGGTCTGATTCCCAAGTGCCTTGAAATGTAACACTATAATTTCTCCAGCAAACTTTAAAGGATGACAAAGAGGAGATACACACATGGAAGATTTTAAAAAAAGGGCAGAGGAAGGAGTCAGGGGTGTGCAGGGGCAGGCAATAAGAAAAAAAGCTGAAGTGGCAGCTCACTGGCCCCAGTTACTTTTATTGTGCCTCTATCTTGTAAAACACATGGAGGTTTTCATTACCACTGGGTAATTGATGGCAGATCATATGGGAATGGGCACAAGATGAAGTCTACATATAAAAATAAATATGGTAAGAGGTTTTTGAAACCTGTCTGGCTTCTTAGCTCAGCACACTTTAGATTTGTCTCATTTGGGGCAGACTATCATGTTCCAGTTCCATTTCTAAAAGCCACCTCTTTGGCCCAGGAGACATTCTGGCTTTAAATAAAAGATAGGAAAAGTACTTCTCTGTTTTACGTGAAACGCTCTAGAAAAAAATTTGAAAATGCAAGCAAGACACAAAATTCCATTCCTAATGTAAACCTGGAGTGGAAATACATAGGATTTACAGAGGCTGAAGGGAACAAAAATCTATCTCCCAAGTTTGTTGGGTGAAATATTTCTCTGGCTTTTTTTAAACTCTCCATAAAAGCCAGGGTTTCAATGGGTTTGTTGTAGCCCCCATGCTGAAAAGAGCTCTCAAAGATTGTCAGAAATAGAAATAATCATTAAGTAAAATAAAAAACATAAGCACTGTACAACTTTTGATTTTGAACATCTAAAGATAGTGAGCAGCACTCATATTTGGCTAGGAAGTTACTATAAAATATGTAAAATCAAAGACAAGCTGACAGGATTGGAAATGTTCCACCATGGTGAGTAAACACAGCAATGAGAGCTGGGTGGTAGCAAAGCCTTTGTATTAGGGTTGGCAACCTTCGTGGAAATCCATTCTCAGGTTTACAAAAAAAAAGTCTTTTGTCTCAAACACTTCGGGATTTTTGTTGTTGGTTTTTGTTTTGTTTTGTTTTATTTTGTTTGCAGAGAGCCCTGGTGCACAAGTTGATACATGTCTTGGTCACAGAGCCAATTTAGTCATTGTGTAGCTTCCGTCTTATGAGCGCTGATGGCTAAAAGGCAGGTGGTGAGCACACCTTGCATCAGTCAACTTACAGAATTATTACTACAATAAAAAACACAAAAACTGCTCACCTCTCTAAGTAGTCATTTATGAGTCTGTCAGGCTAACAAACTATGCTGCTATTATGGGCTGAATTGTGTCTCTCCCAAATCATATGTTGAAACCCTAACCCCCAGTGACCACATCTGGACACAGGGTCTTTACAGAGGTACTTAAGTTGAAATGAGGCTATGTTAACGTGGGCCCTAAATCCAATCTGACTGGTGTTCTTATAAGAGGAAGTTTGGACACATGAAAGTGAAACCAGGGATGTGTGCATACAGAAGAAATACCCACGTGAGGACACAGCAAGAAGGTGGTGCACTACATTTGTTTCTTTAGGGTAAATACCCAGTAGTGCAATTGCTGGGTCATAGGGTAGCTTTATTTTCAACTTTTTGAGGAACCTCCATGCTGTTTTCCAGAGTGGTTGCACCAGCTTGCATTCCCACAGGGTTCCCCTTTCTGCTCTTTGAGGGTTTTTGTACACCATTCTAAAAACCTTATGTTTATTTCTTCTATTTTAGAAAGTTGTTTAAATTCTAGTTAGTTAGAAGATGGCGGAGAAGTAGCAGGCTGAGACTACTTCAGCTAGCCGGAGATCAGCTAGATAGCTTATCTAAAGATTGCAAACACCTGAAAATCCATCAGCAGATCAAAGAGAAGAAGAGCAGCAATTCTAGAAACAGAAAATTGACCACTTTCTGAAAGGTAGGACCGGCGCAGAAGTGAATCCAAATCGATGGGAAGATAGACCCCGGGGGGAGGGGCCGGCTCCCGGCAAGCGGCGGAGCAACGGCGCACAAAATCAGGACTTTTAAAAGTCTGTTCCCCTGAGGGACATCGCTCCAGAGGCTAAACCAGGACGAAGCCCACGCAGGGTCAGCATAGCCTCAGGTCCCGCAGGGTCACAGAAGGATCGGGGGTGTCTGAGTGTCGCAGAGCTTGCGGGTATTGGAACGGGAAAGCCGGCTACAGAGACAGAGCTGACAGTAAGCTCACAGCTCGGTGTTACCTTGAACCGGTCGCAGGCTCGGTGAGCTCGGAGCGCGGCCAGAGGTCAGGCAGACGGGAGTAACTGGGCGCTGTTCTCTGAGGGCGCACTGAGGAGTGGGGCCCTGGGCTCTCGGCTCCTCCGGGCCGGAGACCAGGAGGCCGCCATTTGTATTCCCGGAACTCTACGGAAAGCGCTCAGGGAACAAAAGCTCCTGAAAGCAAACCCGAGCGGATTACTCACCCCGGCCCCTGATAAGGGCGGTGCAATTCCGCCTGAGGCAAAGACACTTGAGAATCACTACAACAGGCCCCTCCCCCAGAAGATCAACAAGAAATCCAGCCGAGACCAAGTTCACCTACCAAGGAGTGCGGTTCCAATACCAAGGACAGCAGCAGAATTCCAGAGGAGGAGAAAGCAAAGCACGGAACTCATGGCTTTTTCCCTGTGATTTTTTTTAGTCTTGCAGTTAATTTAATTTTTTTCTTTTTCATTTTTTGTTTTTTTTCTTGCCTTCTGGTTAAATTTTTTTTTAACTTTTACCTTTTTCTTTTTTAACATTTTTTAACTAGTTTATCTAAAATATATATTTTTTCTTTTTTATATTTTTCTTATTTGTTTTCTTTTTTTAAATTCTTTTCTTTTCTTTTTTCTTTTTTCTTTTTTTTTTTTTCTTTCTTACTTTTTGAACCTCTTTTTATCCCTTTTCTCTCCCCTCACAATTTGGGGTCTCTTCTAATTTGGTTAAAGCATATTTTCCCAGGGTTGTTGCCACCCTTTTAGTATTTTACTTGCTCCTTCATATACTCTTATCTGGACAAAATGACAAGACGGAAAAATTCAACACAAAAAAAAGAACAAGAGGCAGTACCAAAGGCTAGGGACCTAATCAATACAGACATTGGTAATACGTCAGATCTAGAGTTCAGAATGACAATTCTCAAGGTTCTAGCCAGGCTCGAAAAAGGCATGGAAGATATTAGAGAAACCCTCTCGAGAGATATAAAAGCCCTTTCTGGAGAAATCAAAGAACTAAAATCTAACCAAGTTGAAATCAAAAAAGCTATTAATGAGGTGCAATAAAAAATGGAGGCTCTCTCTGCTAGGATAAATGAGGCAGAAGAGAGAATTAGTGATATAGAAGACCAAATGACAGAGAATAAAGAAGCTGAGCAAAAGAGGGACAAACAGCTACTGGACCACGAGGGGAGAATTCGAGAGATAAGTGACACCATAAGACGAAACAACATTAGAATAATTGGGATTCCAGAAGAAGAAAGAGAGAGGGGAGCAGAAGGTATACTGGAGAGAATTATTGGGGAGAATTTCCCCAATATGGCAAAGGGAATGAGCATCAAAATTCAGGAGGTTCAGAGAACGCCCCTCAAAATCAATAAGAATAGGCCCACACCCCGTCACCTAATAGTAAAATTTATAAGTCTCAGTGACAAAGAGAAAATCCTGAAAGCAGCCCGGGAAAAGAAGTCTGTAACATACAATGGTAAAAATATTAGATTGGCAGCTGACTTATCCACAGAGACCTGGCAGGCCAGAAAGAGCTGGCATGATATTTTCAGAGCACTAAATGAGAAAAACATGCAGCCAAGAATACTATATCCAGCTAGGCTATCATTGAAAATAGAAGGAGAGATTAAAAGCTTCCAGGACAAACAAAAACTGAAAGAATTTGCAAACACCAAACCAGCTCTACAGGAAATATTGAAAGGGGTCCTCTAAGCAAAGAGAGAGCCTACAAGTGGTAGATCAGAAAGGAACAGAGACCATATACAGTAACAGTCACCTTACAGGCAATACAATGGCACTAAGTTCATATCTCTCAATAGTTACCCTGAATGTTAATGGGCTAAATGCCCCTGTCAAAAGACACAGGGTATCAGAATGGATAAAAAAACAAAACCCATCTATATGTTGCCTCCAAGAAACTCATTTTAAGCCCGAAGACACCTCCAGATTTAAAGTGAGGGGGTGGATAAGAATTTACCATGCTAACGGACATCAGAAGAAAGCAGGAGTGGCAATCCTTATATCAGATCAATTAGATTTTAAGCCAAAGACTATAATAAGAGATGAGGAAGGACACTATATCATACTCAAAGGGTCTGTCCAACAAGAAGATTTAACAATTTTAAATATCTATGCCCCCAACGTGGGAGCAGCCAACTATATAAACCAATTAATAACAAAATCAAAGAAACACATAAACAATAATACAATAATAGTAGGGGACTTTAACACTCCCCTCACTAAAATGGACAGATCATCCAAGCAAAAGATCAGCAAGGAAATAAAGGCCTTAAACGACACACTGGACCAGATGGACATCGCAGATATATTCAGAACATTTCATCCCAAAGCAACAGAATACACATTCTTCTCTAGTGCACATGGAACATTCTCCAGAATAGATCACATCCTCGGTCCTAAATCAGGACTCAACCAGTATCAAAAGATTGGGATCATTCCCTGCATATTTTCAGACCACAATGCTCTAAAGCTAGAACTCAACCACAAAAGGAAGTTTGGAAAGCACCCAAATACATGGAGACTAAACAGCATCCTTCTAAAGAATGAATGAGTCAACAGGGAAATTAAAGAAGAATTGAAAAAAATCATGGAAACAAATGATAATGAAAATACAACGGTTCAAAATCTGTGGGACACAACAAAGGCAGTCCTGAGAGGAAAATATATAGCGGTTCAAGCCTTTCTCAAGAAACAAGAAAGGTCTCAGGTACACAACCTAACCCTACACCTAAAGGAGCTGGAGAAAGAACAAGAAAGAAACCCGAAGCCCAGCAGGAGAAGAGAAATCATAAAGATCAGAGCAGAAATCAATGAAATAGAAACTAAAAAACAATAGAACAAATCAACGAAACTAGGAGCTGGTTCTTTGAAAGAATTAATAAAATTGATAAACCCCTGGCCCAAATTATCAAAAAGAAAAGAGAAAGGACCCAAATAAATAAAATCATGAATGAAAGAGGAGAGATCACAACTAACACCAAAGAAATACAAACTACTATAAGAACATACTATGAGCAACTCTATGCCAATAAATTTGACAATCTGGAAGAAATGGATGCATTCCTAGAAACATATAAACTACCACAACTGAACCAGGAAGAAATAGAAAGCCTGAACAGACCCATAACCAGTAAGGAGATTGAAACAGTCATTAAAAATCTCCAAACAAACAAAAGCCCAGGGCCAGACGGCTTCCCGGGGGAATTCTACCAAACATTTAAAGAAGAACTAATTCCTATTCTCCTGAAACTGTTCCAAAAAATAGAAATGGAAGGAAAACTTCCAAACTCATTTTATGAGGCCAGCATCACCTTGATCCCAAAACCAGACAAGGATCCCATAAAAAAGAGAGCTATAGACCAATATCCTTGATGAACACAGATGCGAAAATACTCAACAAAATACTAGCCAATAGGATTCAACAGTACATTAAAAGGATTATTCACCACGACCAACTGGGATTTATTCCAGGGCTGCAAGGTTGGTTCAACATCCGCAAATCAGTCAATGTGATACAACACATCAATAAAAGAAAGAACAAGAACCATATGATACTCTCAATAGATGCTGAAAAAGCATTTGACAAAGTACAGCATCCCTTCCTGATCAAAACTCTTCAAAGTGTAGGGATAGAGGGCACATACCTCAATATCATCAAAGCCATCTATGAAAAACCCACCGCAAATATCATTCTCAATGGAGAAAAACTGAAAGCTTTTCTGCTAAGGTCAGGAACACGGCAGGGATGTCCATTATCACCACTGCTATTCAACATAGTACTGGAAGTCCTAGCCTCAGCAATCAGACAACAAAAGGAAATTAAAGGCATCCAAATCGGCAAAGAAGAAGTCAAATTATCACTCTTCGCAGATGATATGATACTATATGTGGAAAACTCAAAAGACTCCACTCCAAAACTGCTAGAACTTATACAGGAATTCAGTAAAGTGTCAGGATATAAAATCAATGCACAGAAATCAGTTGCATTTCTCTACACCAACAGCAAGACAGAAGAAAGAGAAATTAAGGAGTCAATCCCATTTCCAATTGCACCCAAAACCATAAGATACCTAGGAATAAACCTAACCAAAGAGGCACAGAATCTATACTCAGAAAACTATAAAGTACTCATGAAAGAAATTGAGGAAGACACAAAGAAATGGAAAAATGTTCCATGCTCCTGGATTGGAAGAATAAATATTGTGAAAATGTCTATGCTACCTAAAGCAATCTACACATTTAATGCAATTCCTATCAAAGTACCATCCATCTTTTTCAAAGAAATGGAACAAATAATTCTAAAATTTATATGGAACCAGAAAAGACCTCGAATAGCCAAGGGGATATTGAAAAGGAAAGCCAACATTGGTGGCATCACAATTCCCGACTTCAAGCTCTATTACAAAGCTGTCGTCATCAAGACAGCATGGTACTGGCACAAAAACAGACACATAGATCAATGGAACAGAATAGAGAGCCCAGAAATAGACCCTCAACTCTACAGTCAACTAATCTTCGACAAAGCAGGAAAGAATGTCCAATGGAAAAAAGACAGCCTCTTCAATAAATGGTGCTGGGAAAATTGGACAGCCACATGCAGAAAAATGAAATTGGACCATTTCCTTACACCACACACAAAAATAGAATCAAAATGGATGAAGGACCTCAATGTGCGAAAGGAATCCATTAAAATCCTTGAGGAGAACGCAGGCAGCAACCTCTTCGACCTCAGCCGCAGCAACATCTTCCTAGGAACAAAGCCAAAGGCAAGGGAAGCAAGGGCAAAAATGAACTATTGGGATTTCATCAAGATCAAAAGCTTTTGCACAGCAAAGGAAACAGTTAACAAAATCAAAAGACAACTGACAGAATGGGAGAAGATATTTGCAAACGACATAGCAGATAAAGGACTAGTGTCCAGAATCTATAAAGAACTTAGCAAACTCAACACCCAAAGAACAAATAATCCAATCAAGAAATGGGCAGAGGACATGAACAGACATTTCTGCAAAGAAGACATCCAGATGGCCAACAGACACATGAAAAAGTGCTCCATATCACTCGGCATCAGGGAAATACAAATCAAAACCACAATGAGATATCACCTCACACCAGTCAGAATGGCTAAAATCAACAAGTCAGGAAATGACAGATGCTGGCGAGGATGCGGAGAAAGGGGAACCCTCCTACACTGTTGGTGGGAATGAAAGCTGGTGCAGCCACTCTGGAAAACAGCATGGAGGTTCCTCAAAATGTTGAAAATAGAACTGCCCTATGACCCAGCAATAGCACTATTGGGTATTTACCCTAAAGATACAAACGTAGTGATCCAAAGGGGCATGTGCACCCGAATGTTTATAGCAGCAATGTCCACAATAGCCAAACTATGGAAAGAACCTAGATGTCCATCAACAGATGAATGGATCAAGAAGATGTGGTATATATACACAATGGAATACTATGCAGCCATCAAAAGAAATGAAATCTTGCCATTTGCGACAACATGGATGGAACTAGAGCGTATCATGCTTAGCGAAATAAGTCAAGCAGAGAAAGACAACTATCATATGATCTCCCTGATATGAGGAAGTGGTGATGCAACATGGAGGCTTAAGCGGTTAGGAGAAGAATAAATGAAACAAGATGGGATTGGGAGGGAGACAAACCATAAGTGACTCTTAATCTCACAAAACAAACTGAGGGTTGCTGGGGGGAGGGGGTTTGGGAGAAGGGGGTGGGATTATGGACACTGGGGAGGGTATGTGTTTTGGTGAGTGCTGTGAAGTGTGTAAACCTGGTGATCCACAGACCTGTACCCCTGGGGATAAAAATACATGTTTATAAAAAATAAAATAGTAAAAAAAAAAAAAAAAAAAGAAAGGAGGGAAGAAGAAAAAAAAAATTCTAGTTAGTTAACATTTGTGTAATATTGGTTTCAGGTGTAGAATATAGTGATTCATCACTTACATGTAACACATCACAAGGGCCCTCCTTAACCCCCATCACCCATTTAGTCCTTCCCTCACCCCACCTCCCCTCCAGCAATCCTCAGTTTATACTCTATAGTCAAGAGTCTCTCATGGTTTGCCTCCTTCTCTTTTGTTTCACTTCCCCTATATTCATTTGTTTTGTTTCTTAAATGTCACATATGAGTGAAACCATATGGCATTTCTCTTTCTCTGACTTGTTTCACTTAGCATCATACACTCTAGTTTCATTCATGTCATTGCAAATGGCAAGATTTCATTCTTTTTGATGGCTGAGTAATATTCCATTGCATACATAGACCACTTCTTCTTTATCCATTCATCAGTCAATAGATATTTGGGCTCGTTCCATAATCTGGCTATCGATGATAATGCTGCTATAAACATTGGGATGCATGTGCTCCTTCGAATTAGTAATTTTGTATCCTTTGGGCAAATAACTAGCAGTGCAGTTGCTGGATAATAGGATAGGTCTATTTTAACTTCTTGAAGAGATTCCATACTGTTTTCCATAGTGGCTCTACCAGCTTGCGTTCCCACCAATAGTGCAAGAGGGTTCCCCTTTATCTATATCCATGCCAACATCTGTCATTTCCTATGTTGTTAATTTTAGCTATTCTGACAGTTGTGAGATGATATATCACTGTAGTTTTGATTTGTATTTCCCTGATGATGGGTGATGTTGAACATCTTTTCATATGTCTTTTGGTCATCTAAGGTCTTCTTTGGAAAAATGTCTATTCGTGTCTCCTGTCTGTTTTTTAATTGGATTGTTTTTGAGGTGTTGCATTTGACAAGTTCTTTTTTATACATTTTGTATAATAACTCTTTATCAGATATGTCATTTGCAAATATCTGCTCCCTTTCCATTGGTTGCCTCTTGGTTTTGTTGATTGTCTCCTTTATTGTGCAAAAACTTTTTGTCTTGATGAAGTTCCAATAGTTCATCTTTGCTTTTGTTTCCCTTGCCTGTGGAGATGTGTCTGGTAAGAAGTTGCTGCCTGTGTCCTCCTCTAGGATTTTGATGGTTTCCTGTCTCACATATAGGTCTTTCATCCATTTTGAATTTATTTTTGTGTATGGTGTCAGAAAGTGGTGCAGTTTCATTTTCTGCACATTGCTGTTTAGTTTCCCAACACCAGTTGTTGAAGAGACTATCTTTTTCTCATTGGATTTTCTTTCCTGCTATGTCAAAGATTAATTGACCATAGGGTTATACGTCCATCTCTGGGTTTTCTATTCTCTGCCATTGATCTATGTGTCTTTGTGCCAGTAACATATTGTCTTGATGATTACAGCTTTGCAATATAGCTTGAAGTCTAGAATCATGATGCCTCCATCTTTGTTTTTCTTTTTTGAGGTTGCTTTGGCTATTTGGGGCCTTTTGTGCTTCTATACAGATTTTAGGACTGTTTGTTCTACCTCTGAAAAGTGCTGGTGACATTTTGATAGGGATTGCCTTATACGTGTATATTGCTTTGGGTAGTATAGACTTTTTAACAATATTTGTTCTTACAACCCATGAGTATGGAATGTTTTTCCATTTATTTGAGTCATCTTCAATTTCTTTCATAAGTGTTCTGTAGTTTTCAGAGTATAGGTCTTTTGCCTCTTCAGTTAGATTTATTCCTAGGTATCCCAAGTTTTGGGTACAATTATAAATGGGATTAATTCCTTTATTTATCTTTCTGTTGCTTCATTACTGGTGTATAGAAATAGCAGCAGACTTCTGTATGTTGATTTTATATCCTACAACTTTGTTGAATTCATGTATCAGTTCTAACAATTTTTTGGTGGAGTCTTCTAGTTTTCTACATAAAGAATCATGTCGTTTGCAAATGGTGAAAATTTGATTTCTTCCTTGCTGATTTGGATGGTTTTTATTTCTCTTTGTTGTCTGATGGCTGACGCTTGGACTTCCAGTTAAATAACAATGGGGGAGTGGATATCCCTGTCTTGTTACTGACTGTAGAGGAAAAGATCTTGGTTTTCCCCCATTTTGAATGATATTAACTGTGGGTCTTTCATATAAGGTCTTTATGATATTAAGGTATGTTCTCTCTATCTCTACTTTGTTGAGAGTTTTTATCAAGAATGGATTATATCAATTGCTTTGTCTGCATTTATTGAGAGGATCATATGGTTCTTATCTTTTCTTTCATTAATGTGGTATATCAGTTTGATTGATTGGTGAATATTGAACCACCCCTGTAGCCCAGGAATAAGTCCCACTTGATCAGGGTGAATAACTCTTTAAAGGTACTGTTGGATTTGATTTGCTATTATCTTGTTGAGAATTTTTGAAACTGTGTTCATCAGGGATATTGGTCTGTAATTTTCCTTTTTAGTGGCACCTTTGTCTGATTTTGGAATCAAGGTAATGCTGGCCTTGGAGAATGAGTTTGGAAGCTTTCCTTCCATTTCCATTTATTGAAACAGTTTGAGAAGAATAGTTATTAACCCTTCTTTGTTTGTATGTGTGTGTGTGTGTGTGTGTGTGTGTGTGTGTGTGTGAACACATTTTTTTTCAATTTATTTATTTTCAGAAAAACAGTATTCATTATTTTTCACCACACCCAGTGCTCCATGCAATCCGTGCCCTCTTTAATACCCACCACCTGGTACCCCAACCTCCCACACCTCCGCCACTTCAATCCCCTCAGATTGTTTTTCAGAGCCCATAGTCTCTCATGATTCACCTCCCCTTCCAATTTACCCCAACTCCCTTCTCCTCTCTTAACACCCCTTGTCCTCCATGATATTTGTTATGCTCCACAAATAAGTGAAACCATATGATAATTGACTCTGCTTGACTGATTTCACTCAGCATAATCTCTCCCAGTCCAATCCATGTTGCTACAAAAGTTGGGTATTCATCCTTTCTGATGGAGGCATAATACTCCATAGTGTATATGGACCACATCTTCCTTATCTATTCGTCCGTTGAAGGGTATCTTGGTTCTTTCCATAGTTTGGCGACTGTGGCCATTGCTGCAATAAACATTGGGGTACAGATGGCCCTTCTTTTCACAACATTTGTATCTTTGGGGTAAATACCCAGGAGTGCAATTGCAGGGTCATAGGGAAGTTCTATTTTTAATTTCTTGAGGAATCTCCACACTGTTCTCCAAAGAGGCTGCACCAACTTGCATTCCCCCCAACAGTAGAAGAGGGTTCCCCTTTCTCCACATCCTCTCCAACACATGTTGTTTCCTGTTTTGTTAATTTTGGCCATTCTAACTGGTGTAAGGTGATATCTCAATGTAGTTTTAATTTGAATCTCCCTGAGGGCTAATGATGATAAACATTTTTTCATGTGTCTGAGAGCCATTTGTATGTCTTGATTGGAGAAGTGTCTGTTCATATCTTCTGCCCATTTTTTGATATGTTTGCCTGTTTCATGTGTGTTGAGTTTGGGGAGTTCATTATAGATCCTGGATATCAACCTTTTGTATTAAGCCTTCTTTAAATGTCTGGTAGAATTCCCCTGGGAAGCTATCTGGCCCTGGACTTCGGTTTGTTCGAAGATTTTTTGATTACTGATTCAGTTTCTTTGCTGGTTCTGGGTCTGTTCAAATTCTCCATTTCTTCCTGTTTCAGTTTTGGTAGCTTATATTCTAGGAATTTATCCATTTCTTCCAGATTTCCCAATTTGTTGGCATATAATTTTTCATAATACTTTCTTATAATTGTTTGTATTTCTGTGGTTTTGGTTGTGATCTCTCCTCTTTCTTTCATGATTTTATTTAATTGGGTTCATTCTCTTTTCTTCTTGATACTTCTGGCTAGAGATTTATCAATTTTGTTAATTATTTCAAAGAATCAACTCTTAGTTTCATTGATCTATTCTGGGTTTTGTTTGTTTGTTTGTTTCTATATCGTTTATTTCTGTTCTTACCTTTATTATTTCCTTTCTTCTGCTAGCTTTAGGCTTTACTTGCTGTTCCTTTTCTAGCTCCTTTAGTATAAGATTAGGTTGTGTATGACGACTTTTCTTGCTTCATGAAGTAGGTTTGTATTTCTATATACTTCCCTCTTATGACTGCTTTTGCTGTATCCCAAAGGTTCTGAACCATCATGTTTTCATTTTCATTTGCTTTCATGTATTTTTAAAATTTCTTCTTTAATTTCCTATGTTAGCCCACCCATTCTTTAGTAGGATGTGCTTTAACCTCCTTGTATTTGTGGTCTTTCCAAATTTTTTTCTTGTGGTTGATTCCAAGTTTCATAACATTGTGGTCTGAAACCATGCTTGGTATGATCTCATTCTTTTTGTACTTGTTGAGGCCTGATTTGTGACTCAGTACGTGATAACATGATATGGATTTTCTCATTCAATCAGAACAACAACCTTCTCAAGTAAGTTCTATTATTATCTACATTCTGAATATGGGAAATGTGAGATTTTTAGACATTAAGTTGTCCAAAGTTACATAACCAATAAAAAGAAAGGTTTTTGAACTGAGATTCTATAACCCACACTCTTGACCAACTGTATAACACTTTCCAATGGCATAATGGCTAATGATTCATGATTCTAAATGACCAAAAGTTATGCTGGATTTTCATTCTTACAAACTATAATTCTAATATCTCATTTTCTATTTCTCTTGGAACCAATAGTTATAATTTATGTGCAATGGCAGTTTCTATAAACACTTTGTTTCTTACCAATTTTGCACCCTCCTTGCATTTTTTTCACCCTATCTCATCCCTCTGTCTGCTCTCTCCTCTATATAGACCAGCTACCAAGCTTGTCTTTTGAAGCTATTGAGACAGACTACTATAACCATGAACTAGGAGTTATATTTGTTCGATCTTAAATTCTTTTGAATCCTCTTTACAAAAGCACATTTATTGCCAGGTATATAAAAAAAAAATACTGCTACAGATTGACATTCCCAAATCATCATGTTTCCAGAGATAATGGTAGAGGAAAATATTTTTAAATATTAATTATAAATATAAAGCATCTTTTAATAAAGTAAAGCTAAAACTTTGGAATTCATTTTTCCCAATGATAGAATCCAGAACTGCATGTGCCTGTCCCCATTCACATTATTTCTCAAACTTCTCAAGCCGACAAAAGAGAAAGGCTTTAATCTGACTACCATGTGTTTCCAAATACGTAAGATCCCACATGTAAATTTTTTTCTCTCTTAATGGGGATGACAAAAAATGAGAAAGCAATTTGTCCTTCATATCCTGATTCTAGTTCAATGCTGAAAATACAACCTTTATGAGATGCACGCCTTTTTCACTGACATAATTCCTAAGTACACACTTGTCCAGAACCATCTTTTACTCAGCACAGTGACAGAATATAAGGCAGGAAATTTCCCTGTCGAAAACTTAAGATTCTTCCAGGAGCTGGTCCAGGCACATGTCTCAGAATCATGTTATTCAAAGTGCTACTCATGCTAATTCTATTTTGCTTCTTTCATTAAGAAACACCAGGTGGCAGTTACACTATCAAAAAACCTTGACAAGTCAATCACTAAACTTTGCATGTTTACTTTCATTCTCAGCTTAAAGTTCTCTTAATCACAGTCTCAGACTCCTCCAAAAGTCATTCAGCAAAAAGTGACAGCTTTTCTTCTAAAAGAGGTACTCTTTATTCTCACTGGTTTCCCATTACAAGTTTATCTCTCTATAAACTGATATACAAACCCAAATTAAGGATGATATTATTTACTTTAAGAACATTCTCTTTGGGAAAATATTTGTTATAAAATTGTTCCAACTAGTCACCTATTTATTGAATCAACACAAATTTGACTCACACACCATTTCCCCCAATGTATTAATCTAACTGTGTAAAGCAAGAAATAAGTGTTCAAACCCCTTGTCCAATAGTCATCTATAATTTAATGCTAACTTCAAACAAAAAAATCAGTTTCCTTTTGTAGTGAAGCAGTAAGTGTTATCTGTTTACCATTCGTCCCATTTCCTGGGAACGTCTCCCTTCCTATTCCATCCACATATTTCTATGGCGCTGATATGTTTTCATATAACTCAATCACCCTACCTCAAGTCACATTTGATTTGTTCCAAGGGTGAGAAATTAGTCCATGTTGGGTAAATAAAATATATTGTCCTAGATTATTAAACTTGACATTGAGAAAATGACAAAACATTCTCCCTCTTATGATAAGATGTAAAATATATAACTTGTAAACTATGGTGGCTTGTGTTTCCTGCCATTTGGAGAAAACCAGTTGTCAGTAAGAGAAAATGAATAATAAAGAAAGTAGCAAATGAAAACCAGATATATCCATCAGCATTAGCTTCTCTGTCTGAGTTTTTCCTGAGGCCCATGGGCTCTCTGCTTCTTCCATGACTTCACTATTCAGGAGTTGTTTGTAGATCATGATCCAATAATTTTTGTTTTCTTCCTTAGGTTACTTCAAACTAGATTTTTCATACTTGCAACCAAAAGTCCTAAATATCATTTTTAAATTAAACACTTTGAAATTATATTTTGATTTTAAAACTAATAGTTATATGAAATTAAACTGTCTGGAAGGTAGTATAACCCTTTTGGGAATCCAGAATCAGGTTGAAAGTTGCTAGAAATCAATTCAAATGCTTACCAAGAGGACAAAATTGTTGGACTAGGTAGATATAGTTGTAGATCAACATCCAGCTTCAAATACTAAGAGGGACATCCTCTCCTCTAAGGAGGCAAGCATTCCTGGTTAGAAAGGACCATTGTCACAGAGTCACAGTTTAATGGTTATAGTATGTCCATCATCATCTTTCCTTCTTTTCACCAAGGCCAGTAGAAAAGACATCTGGTTTCTCTTATGCAGCAAAGTAGTATTGCATAGTGGTTCATAGATTCAGCTCTCAAACCGAACTTTCTGGGCTCAAATCATGACTCAGCCACTTACTAGTAGTGCGATCTTCAAACATAATCTTCTACCTCCTTTTACCTCAGTTTCCTTAACAGTGAAATCAAGACATAGCACACTTACCTTCAGGCTGTGGTAAATGGCAAATGAGTTAACTTGGAATACTGCCTATACAGATTTAGACACGTAATGGATGTTAGCTCTTCATTGTTAGTACTATCTTTATGGTCTCTACAGTCCTCCTCTAAAGTGATGATATAGATCGCTTCTCAGCCTCTTGGCTAAGATTAAGTGTAAAGTGATGATAAAGGATAGAATGTGGACCATCTGCTGGTTGAAGGAGAAATCTGTGGTGGTCTAGTTGAGAATCACAGGACCATGCATGAATCCTGATTTTTTTGTTTGTTTGTTTTTTACATTGAGTTTAAGTGTATGTAGTGAGTTTTTCTGGGGAAGTGTCCCTAAGTTTTCATTATCTACTCAGAAGGTCTAGCCCACAAAAAGTTTAAGAATCCCTGCTAACAGAAATTAAAACATAGCAATTTGAAAAATTAGAGATCTTCTAGATGACAATAGACCATACATAAGTTTTCCTTTAAAAAAAAGTCTTAATGTTTCAATAAAATCTGGGAATATAAAAATCTGTTATTTCAGTCAGCCCCAGTTCCTACATGTCCTTATGTGAATTTCCATGTAATGTCGAATCAGATTCTGATGTTTATAGATATATACTTCTCATGCATGATGGCCCTAAATAAAAGGCACCTACTGCCTCTGTCTCCACAGAAATATTGATCTATCCAAACTGGGGTTAAAAAAACTAGATTCACAGAGAGTGTCTCTGTCTTTGACACAGCAACTTCCTGAGGTTTTCATGAGTAATTTTGATGATATCCATTGTTCATCCTTTATGATTATTTGAACTTATCACTTAGAAACATCTTTGCTATGTCCTGACTTGGCATTTGGCACTCCACATTTAAAAATAACAAAAAAATTTATTATAACTTGTTCTCTATATGTTTATGTGCAATTATTTTCTGACCTGAGCACCAAGGAATCAGTTCAGCCATCCCATTTCACAACTTCAGAATGTCACATATGTTGTGTCATCTCCATCTCATAAATACTTGTAACAGATGACCCTCATAGACTAAACAGTCCTAGAATTGATGGAACCCTTTGGGATGAGATGAAGTGCTAGCATGTTATTCTCTTAAGAGCCCATTTGTCATTTTACATGTTATCCTTGACATCTAGTTGCAGTAAGATCTCATATAACATTTCCAGTTATGACACTTGTCCAGTATTTTCATCATGATAGCCACTGACAACCTAACCTCTGGCTGAGCAGCTTCAAGCCTTTAAGATTTTCAAAACTTAAACCTGAGTTTAACCTATTCTTCATCTGGCTTTATTTCTCATTATATAATGGATCTGAGTTTATCTTTCATTATTATACCCCAAAGGCCACATATAATATGGAATTCAATAAGCTCCACAGGAAAACAGGAAGTCTTTCTTCACCATATTATAGGCTAAACACAGAATCTGCCCACATGTCCAGTTCCCTTATTCAAAGTGAACACTCACCCCTTGAAACACAAGTTTATTATTTTTTGGTCTTAATTTTCTTAAAAATATAGGACACAATGCATCAATAGACAAAAGAATTGGGAGTTCATGAAGTCAACCAAGAATTCACTAGTAATGAGTTAGTTTTCTAACTTTTTAAAGAAAGTGTCCTATAATGAGTATGAAGCTAAAAAAAATGTGAAAAAAAATCCATTAAAAGTCAACATTAGAGTAGTCTGAAGCAGGATAGTGAGTTTTGAGGACTTAGCACCAAATGTGTTGTTCTTAAGAATATGATATCCTAAATTCATGTATTACAGAAAATTTTTTAAAAAATAGTAGGAACAAAATAATTTTTCAATGATAACATCACTTAATCACCACTGTCCATCAACAGTCCATGCAGTAACATGATGCAACATTTACCCTGACCTCCTTCCTTTATATGTAATTGTCACCAGGAATTAGATATACCTGTGTCACTTAACAGTTTTAAATTACCTCTACGTGATAATTTATGTTAATAGCATAATAGCATAACAATGATTGATAATGTGTGCTAACATTTACAAATTGGTTGCAAGGCGTTTCAATTACAATTCTTTTCCTATCTCTGATCAACAGCAAAATCAAATTAGCAGTGCAACCACTGGTTAGTGAATTATCCTAACTTGTAGATTTACTTGGACACCCTTTTGTTTGCAGAGCTGCTCTGGGATTCTAAGTATAGAAAAACAACCATAAGAATCAACCAAATCACATACAAGTGTTGCTAATGGGCTCTTTGTGTGTATGAAGCAACAATGAAAATAATTAGGTGGTAACAATGGACAGCTAAAGGACTCACTGTCTGGGTAAGGTCAAGAAGCAAACCCTATCAATATTTCTCCAGGTTGAAATGGAATGAGTGATACAGAACCATGAGGAATGGAATGAAACAAATGAACTGGTAGCTCATCTTCCTCCTAGTCCTCTCCAAGGTAAAGCCTACATGCATGTCTCCAAGGGTAGAGTTCCAAATGGCTCCTGTTTCTTAGGTTCCTTGGGAATCCCAGTCACTTAGTAATACCTCAAATGCCTGCAACAGCTCAGAAGTCAGGGGACCCAAAACTCATTTCATCCTTGTGAAGCCAGATTGGGACTAATAAGAACCAATCAAAACATCTATTCAAAGGTATCTGAAAACGTCTAGTCCTTCATCAAATGCACCACAAGTGCATATATAGATGTCCTATAATTGTGTATGAAGCCAACAAATACGATGTCCAAATTTCCTCCAGTTGAAGGGCTCAGCAGTGCTCCTTAATCTATGTTCTCTGCCAAATGATTTAACTATGTGCCTTTGAAGTGGAACTCTTATCTCTTTCTTGGATAAGGCTTAAAACTGTGGATGGGTACCAATCCAATTCTATAAACATCTGTTCTATTACCACCACACATGTTGAAGGAATCTTTATGCTCATACCTCTTACTATTTGCAACTTCTTCATATGCTTGCAGTATGTTATACATTCAGAATATTTTTGTTGCAAAAGAGAAAATGTGTGGGTATAACACATTTTACCTAAAGAGTATTTTCAAACTAAAGTGTATTCTTTAGATTTAGAATTTTCCGCAAATTAAGGAATCTTAGAGGTTATTGCTAACATGGCAAAGTAGCCTAAAAATCCAGGGAGTTATATATCATAAATCAGAAGTTCTTTGCTTCTCTTCTGGATTAACCTGATAGTCAAAAATTCCCTAACTGCTCCTGCTACAAAAAAGTCTCTCTCAAAGTCTATGGCCCTAGTGGTTAATAACACTTTATCTGGAGTGGGAGCGTCTGAGCCTATTTCCCCTCTACTATTAACCAACTGTGTGACCCCAGGAAAGTCACTTAACCTTGCTGTGTTTTAGGGTCCTCATCTGAAAATTGGGGAAATAGTAATGCTACCTCCTCAGATTACTGTGATGATTAAGTGGAGTAAAATATGTAAGGCCCTTAAAACATGTCTAGAACATAATACCCAGTAAATAATAACTCACTTGTTTTTCTGACTGAAAAATTCACAATAGATCCAAGGCAAGAGCAACTAAAGTATTCCAAACTATAGTTGCCTTGTAATTACTGGACTGCCCTTTGTCAGGAATTGCAGATACAGCGACATCTCAGGTTTCGGCAGAAGAGGGGAACCAACCAATCCCTCTCTTCTACTGTTGTGCCCAAATCCAAAGGAACTGGAGATCCTTCCTGGCAACCTCTGGATGCCTTGGTAGGAAACCATGCTCCATCTGCGGTGATACAGTGTTCTGAACAATGACAGCACCTAATATAAACCAAAACATCCTGAATGACAAGCCTGGGAATCCCAACTCCTTCGTTCTCTAAAGAAATCCTAAATCCGTGACCTGCTACCATCCTTGGCAGATTAATATAAGCACAGTAACACATTTGTTATTAGAATGGTATGCACAATTCATGCACAGGTTGGAGGTTCGCTGTATATTTTCATTATACAAAAACATTCAGGTAGAATCCCTTAGGTTTTGGCTGGGAAATTTGGGAGGCCAAAACAGGTCCCCAAGCCAGTGAAGTTCAGTTTTACAGCATTATGCCTGTTGAGTAAAAGAGAACATGTTTTTAGACAGTCTAAGAAGTGCTGTGCTCTCTGCAAGCTTCCTTCATTTATTGCTCTAATCAGCAATCCAATGTACACAAGACGAGATTTCAAACTAAAGCGTGTTCTCTGGGGTCTGTGTTGCTGCCTTAGAGGTTGTTATTAGGATAGAAGAAAGGTCTTGGGTTTGGAAAGTCTTGCCTTTGAATTTTGGTGGTCACTGACTCTCAAACAGGAAAACGGAGCGTTCCTATTAATTTAAAACAAAGATCGTTATAATTGTCAAAAATAAATAGGAGGCAGATTTGGTGTTTTTTATCACGGTTCTCTCTGGATGTTATGCCTTGGACAGGTTTGGAGAACACAAATCATATTTTAAAAAGCCAGCACGGAACAACTAGGAGGCACAGCAGCCTTCCCGCGATGCTGCATGTGCCTGCTGACAGCCCCATCCCATCTCCACATATTAGCTGGTACAGCTAAGTGAGTGATGCTGCATAGATATGAGGACTGGTGTTGTTAGGAATCACAGCTACTACAATATAATTAGTAACCCATTCTGGGTACCATTCCCAGGTGGGAAGAAAAACCAAAGGGATAGAAAAAGAAATATATTTCAGACTCAGAAACAATGCTTGTCGTTGACAAGGTTTTGCTATGAGGAAGCTCTCGACAATTTCATCCTCCTGACACTGGCATGCAGCCAGCTGGCATTTCTGTGGGCTACACTGAGAACCAGTGAATACCATGTGGGCGGTTGTCAACATTAGAAACAAGAAAAATAGAGAGGAAAAATGCATTGAGAGTTAGAACATCAACTTTCAGGGACTTTTTATTTCTGCCCAGATGGCACAAATATTCCTGGGCATTGGTACTTACACAATAGGCATCCCTAGGTAATAATTATAAGAGCTTTACAATTTATAAAGTACCCTTACGTGCCTAGGATCGACACAAAGTCAGGACTCTGGCCCCGGAGAACGATTCAGTTGTGGTCAGGTGTGCTGACCTTCTCACACAGCTGCGGGGGCTTTGTTGTTGCTACTTTATTTGCACCCTGAACAAGCACTAGAGTCAAGTAAAATGGGAATATGAAATCTTGAGAGCGATGCAACAAGTACTTGCGTGATATAGCACATGGTGGGTTACCATTATCTCTTAGAGGAGAATGAACCACTCATTAGTTATATTCAAATGTCAGAAATGTCTAATGGGGTTATTTTGGCTTCTGGACCCTGGATGATGTGTAGCCTTAAGCAAAACTGACCTTCAGTCTAGACGTCCTACTTATCATGGTGCAGTTTGGGTTCAGTTCTGTTTTCTTTCTCTCATATTTGACAGGAGGACAAACGTAACACTGGTATTTATAAATCTGATATTTATGGATCATTTATGTGCCAAGTAGTCTTCTAATTTCTTGATATGTTAAAATGAGCTTCTGTACATTATAAAATTTAGTCTGTGAAACTGCCCTATGTGGTAGGTATTTTTACTATTCTCATTATTATGGCTCTCATTTTTTTGGATGAAAAAATCAAGGCAGGGGTGCCTGGGTAGCTCAGTGGGTTAAGCCGCTGCCTTCGGCTCAGGTCATGATCTCAGGGTCCTGGGATCGAGTCCCACATCGAGCTCTCTGCTCGGCGGGAGGCCTGCTTCCCTTCCTCTCTCTCTGTGATCTCTTCCCTTCCTCTTTCCTACTGTGATCTCTCTCTGTCAAATGGATGGGTAAAATCTTTAAAAAAAAAAAATCAAGGCAAAAGGGGGCTCACATCACACCCATGAGAGATGCATTATACCTGTTCAGTAAAAGATAACATGTTTTTAGACAGTCTAAGACATGCTGTGCTCTGTGCAATCTTCCTTCGTTTATTGTGGATGAGAGATGCTGCCAAAATTCCGACCTTCCCCTTTTAATGGTCTCCCAAACCCCACTCTCCATGTATCTGAGATAAGGCAGGCAAAAAAATGAACAGAGTGCCCCTGCACATCAGAAATTATTGCATGAATGGTGGCTACCAATATTAGCATACTTAGTATCATCACTATTACTATTATTATTATGAACCTTTCTCCTATCATTTTCTTGGACCTCTCAGAAAAGGAGACTCCATTTGTTTCCAGAACAAGCTAAACTCTGCAGCATCAGCACCTGAAAACAAGTCAGGAGTGATGATTGTCCTGCCGACACCTCAGCAGAGTGAGAGATTTGTATGATCTCAGTGATGCAGAGAAGATCCCTTCACATGCAACTACTTGGGAAGATGGCATCCATCTCCAGTGTCATGAAATAAAGCATTGACTTCCACTGTCATGTCTCACTCAGGAGCACACTCAGGGAAGATGGGTGTGTGGAGGTGAGGTGCACCTAGACAGTACAAATGCAAGGAAGGGAAGGGAAGTTACATGGCTTGCATGTCTCCTCATAATAAATCATGAATGTGACACAAGGGCAGTGGAAACCCCAGCAGACGGTTGGCGATTCAGGCCCAGCTCTAACAGGTGTTATTTTACAAAGAAGTTAAAGAGGTAGTAACAGTAGGAGGCAAGTGGCTTTTGTTACTGGTCAGGATAGAGGACCTTCTATGTCTTCCCATCTCCTCCTTTGTTTTAAGCCAGAAGGCCACTAGAGGATACAACTTTCCTTTTCAAAATATTGACCCCAGTGATATGCAAATAATAATGTCCTCACTATACCACCCATTAAGCTTATAGGGAGCATGGAAGTTTGCCTTGCTCCCTTCCTTATGGGCAATGATACGTATGTCTGAGAGCTTTGTATTCTGCTGAGTACAGTACATTCTCTCTATGTCATCCAAGTCCATATCCATTTTTCCATCAGCTTTAGGCTTATGATGGAGAAAAGGGGGAATCAGCTAAGCTTCTATCCCCCTGCCCTAGCATGTATGCAGTGGTCACAAAAAGATAACTGGTGAAAAGTGTATGTAAGGGACCAAGGGCCATCCATGCCCTGGCCCAAAAATACCAACTATTTGTTGGTAACACTTACATTTTTATTTCCAGCACTGCCTTCTTTTCTGAAAATCAGACTCACATACCTAAATACAAACTCATCCTTTCTCTTGGGATGTCGAATATGCATCTCAAATTCAATGTCTTCAAAATGGAACTTTTGGACTTCTGTTCCAAAAATGTACTTTTCTCACAATCTTACCCATATCATTGAAAGGAAACTCCCTTTCTTCTCAACACATGCAAACACACACATTTACACCAAGAGTTAATAGAGGAGAAAATAAATTTTGATCCAATCTGGTGAATTTAGATCTAAAAGTTTAATTATTCTCTTAAGAATGCTCAGTCTCATCTGGTCTAACAGTCCCCTTTTGGGAATTCAAATTATGTTACCCTCCCCCTGCAACTTGTAAAAATCTTGTTAGAGTATAGGCATGACTGTAGCTAATACGACCTAGTGCTAGTGCCAGGGAGAGAATCTACAAATAACCTAGTGTCCTCTGTTGTGAATGGTCTGTTCTGGTCCATGAACTCAAGCTATAGAGGTATAAGGCTTCTTTCTCATATTTTTTGGAAAATGAGATTCTGGCATTCATTGCCAGAGTACATGGTCCTAACCATTTAAATCCCTTCCCCTCTGACTCATCTTGGAGTCTCCGACTCCTTAGCACAACCTCTGACAATCTTCTGGCCTCTCAGTGTCTCCCTAGCCCCACACAGGAAAATTCCTTTAAACCTCACAAAGGCCAAGGGGAGCTAGTGATGCTCCCCCAAGCTCATCCCAAAGAGTGATGGCACCATCACTTATAAACTGAGATTGTAAAGGTTGGTTGTTATAAGAGCCTTCAGACCCTCTCCACTCCATGCTATTAGCATGCACATTCTCAGGATCTCAAAATTATTTGGATTCATTTTTTTTTTTTTTTTTACTTTTGAAATATATATGTACTTTTTTTTTAATTTTTTTATTTTTTATAAACATATATTTTTATCCCCAGGGGTACAGGTCTGTGAATTGCCAGGTTTACACACTTCACAGCACTCACCAAAGCACATACCCTCCCCAATGTCCATAACCCCCCCCAACCCCCCTCCCCCCAGCAACCCTCAGTTTGTTTTGTGAGATTAAGAGTCACTTATGGTTTGTCTCCCTCCCAATCCCATCTTGTTTCATTGATTCTTCGCCGACCCACTTAAATTATTTGGATTCTTAAGCTCCCTTGCACCAAAGAGTTGTGGATCCCACTGAGGGGCAGAAAGACCTCCTCGCTGTAATTCAAACCACCCCTTCCCCAATCTTCCTGGAATAGAAGGCATCAACTTCTGGCTTTTCATTTACTTTTCCCCATGGCCTCTTTCCATGCCAGGGCAGCGAGTCTCATGGCCCAGCCAGCAGAGACAGAAGGGCAATTCTCTTTAACAAAATGAAACAGCATGCTTTAAATCCCTTAAATTTGGTTCTTGGAAAGTTAAACGAGAGATAAAAGAATGGGTAACAAGTTTTATCTTGCTTTTAAAAAATCTGGATTTCAAAATCATTATCTTAACTCAAAAATCATATTTAACTGCTGGTGCTCTCTTTATGTCAAATAAATAAATGAAATCTTTAAAAAAAAAAAAAAAGAGGAAGGTAGAGAGGGAGAGTAGGAGGGTTATCCATACTTCAACTTCCCAAAGACAATTACAAGTATAGTAGAGTCACTACTGTGATTTCTTGATCCTCTATATGTGTCAAAAATTGACTTCAAAAATTGACTTATGTTACTCTCAAAAATTTAAAAAACAAAAAGCTTTATAGAGACAGAAGCGAGGTGTTAGTTAAGACAGATCTCTGGAGTCATATTGCTGGGTTCACAAAATGATTGTGCATAAGTGCTCAGAAGTGTTAGCTCTCGTGGTTATTATTACCATTGAAAGTTTCCTTTAACACATCTAACCATAACCATCTCCATGAACTTCCCACCGCATTATGTAACAAGACATAAGTACATTTTATCCCAACTAGTAAGTTAAGCCTGATCCATTGATTTTAAAAATACCTTAGGTAACTATACCCGTCACATAAATAGTCTTCAGATTCTAAAGCTAATACTTAACAATATGGGAAAATTAAGAGGTTGTACCTGTACTATGATTACAAATACACAAAATTAAGCAAATGACAGAACTCTAAAATAAATACTGAAAGAGAGACAGAGAAAGTTTATTATTATATGGATGAATATTAAGAGTATTGCTAATAATCAATTCTTAAATTCTTTCCACCTTAAAATACATAATTACTTTGACATTTAAAAAATAAATAAGCACAATAATTTCCCTCTGCCACAGACCACAAATACATACACATACACAGAGAATGAGGTCTTCTTATTTAAATGGTATCTTTTACCAAATAGTAAACTCCATAAGGGCTTTTATGCATCTTTTTACTTCTAGTGCTCAGCACAATGCCTGTGAAATAGTAGGTACTCAATAAACACTTGTTGAGCGTCTCTAAAATATTGATCAGAGCCTTAACTGGACTTTTAATAGCATCACTCAACCCTGAAGAAAACACGTTTGTGTTTTGTCTTTTGGCAGTGACACAGATAACCACTAAAAGCTAACAATTACTGTGCAACAATTCCAGGTAAGGCACTGGGCTAGCAATTAACATGTGTCCTCCCCTTCAATATATCTGATAACCCCCATGAGTTGGTGTTTTCTTCTTCATTTATTTATTTTATTATTTTATTTTTATTTTTTTACAGATGAAGAAAAAAAGAAAAAGGGCCCAGAAAATTTGAGTTGTGTGCCAAGGTCAAACAGCTAATAAGTTGCAGACTTGGAATTCCACTCTGCCTGACCCCTAAGCTGGTACTCTTGACAGCAGACTATTTGGCCTCTCCCATCAATGCTTCGTGGACTCAAGTACTCTACATAGAATTCACACAGGAGTAAGTAGATTGTTGATGACAGCTCTTTTCTGAGTTGTTACTGTTCAACATGGTAGCCACCAGGCACATGGCAACTGAGTGCTTGAAATGTGGCTGGTCCCAGCTGAGATGTGCTGTACGTGTGAAATAGAAATCAGATTTTGAAGGTCTAGTACAAAACAAAGAATATAAAATATCTTGTTAATAATTTTTATTTTGACTATATATCAAAACAGTATTTTGGATGTGTTGAGTTAATTTTACCAATCTAAATAAAGTTGGAGTTTAGTCAATAGTACTGTACCAATGTTAATTTCTTAGTTTTGATAACTTTACCATGGTTTATGCAGGATCCTAAAATTAAGAGGAGCTGTATGAAGTGTTGCACTCTTTTTGTGAGTTTTTAAAGTCTAAATTTAATTCCAAATATAAAGTTTGAAAATTAGTTCTGTTTCTTTCTACTTTTTTCCAGCGTGACTTCTAGAAACTATAAAAGTGCCACCTATGTGGCTCACATCAGATTTCTGTTGGCTGGTGCTACAGCAGAGCATCAAGGTACAGGGGGAACCACAATAACATCTCTGCAGCCCTGAACTATCAACTGCGGTATTTAGAGATAGCTTAGTTTACTTAATAAGCAGTTTTACTGTTGGAAAGCTAATTGGGCCATCAGTTAATGCAGCAGCATAACACCACTAAACCAAGGTGAATAATGATTTGGATTCATTGGTCATCTAGTCAATCTATGATTCCAGGCAGAAATACACTAACATTCTTCCTGGAAGACAGTCCTATTCCTCCAAATCTCCTGTAGACATCTCCACCGCCTCCTCCCCCAGGAAACTGCTCTGGGTCTTTGTAGCATTAAAGTCAAGAAATGTCTCCTTTTCACATTAATAAGTAAATATGATGAGTTTATGGCTTTTAATTATTTCTTTACATGCCCTAGACTTGTAAAGGAGATGAACTACCAAAAAAAAAAATAAAAAAAGTCTGAGGGCAGAGAATACGTTATGCTTTATGTGCTTGCCTGAAAGTGCTGTGAGTTAATGCTCACACTTGAATAATTATACTAAGAATAGTTAAGTTTAGGGAAATGAGAAAGAAAATGCTTTAAAAAACATCTTCCATTTGCACCTTTGTGGAGACCAGGATATGAAATAATAAGCTAAGCAAAATTAATAATTCTCATTAGATCACTGCGGTTCTGTATCTGTAACAGCAGGGTGTGGTGGGGGCAGTAGAACATCATTAGCCTCTGAATCAGGTGACCTGCATCCTAGTTCTGCCTCTGCCTAACATGGAGCCCAACCTGTGAATCCTCTGCAAGTTCATCTGTAAAATAAGTAGATAGGATTAGATGGCTATTTTTCAAATCACAATGTCACCCCACTGGTAGGTCATGAAATCAATTTCATGGGTCAAGACCAGCTTTCCTTAAAATGAAACAGAATAAAAAAATAGCAGAGTTCAGTGCACATATTAAAGATCAACATTGTCTCATGAAACTGTTGCCCTGTGTATATTTTGTATAGGGATATGGTGTACATATGAGTATATGTGTTACAGATACAGATATAACTTCAGTTTTGTATGCTGGTTCATGATATGACGTTTTCTACTTTGGATAACCATAAAATTGTTTGAGAAACACTATTTTAAATGATGTCTAAGGTTCCTCATCTGTCTGAAGTATGCTTTAAACTAGAAATGAACCATCTACAAGGATGGGTGGAACACCTGATGCTCCTCAGTCTCCACCAGAACAGTCAGGAGGCAACTCTAAGACCCCTCAAGTTGTCCACCATAAGTCCTTTCCACCTGTACACACCTGGAACTTCTTCATCTCCTAGGAGGTAAACCAGGGCTGGCCCTGTCATTTGCTTTAACTACTATGATGTCACAGAAGTGATGTTCTGGGACAAGTCCTGGTCAAGAAGACTGAACATTTCTACCTCTTTCTTGGAAGCCAGGTACCATGGAAGGCATTAGACTTCTCTCAGACCATGATGTCAAGAGAAAGCTCAAGTCCACCACATGAAGAGGCCATGTGGAGAGATTCCAGACCGGCTCCCAGCTGTTCCAGATATCTGAGATGAGTTCCAGACATGTAAATAAAGACACCGTCTCCTCTTCTCCAGCCCAAACAGACGTCAGATAGAGGAGAACCATATCACTGAGCTCAGTCCAGATAGAAAAATGAGGAGAAATGATAAGTTGTTTTAAGCCACTAAGTTTTGTGGTAGTTTGTTACAAAGCAATAGATTACCTGACAATATCCACACAATTGTTTTAAGATTGTGTTGGACCACAGGGGGCGCTGTGCTTTTTAAATTGTAACAAGACCTCAGTTTATTCTGGAGACCTTATTTCACAGCATTCAATGTCAATATTTAGCATTTCCTGGGAACGCTGGAAATTCATGGAAAATGCAAGGCAAATTGCCACACTCTGCTAGCAACGTAGGGAATCTGCTGGATGTAGGATAAGGTCGTAAGAGCTGAGAAAGTCCATTACATTCATGTAAATAAAGGATTGGAAACATCCCCAGATCTGCCATGTTGTTACATTTGCTGAAGTGTGGTCAGAGATGAATATTCTGGGAGGCAAATGGAGAAGGAAATCTATGCTTTTAGACTTTTCTCCTGACACACAACTATATGGACAAAAGTGAAAACTGAAACATAGCAAATTATTCGCAAGTGACAGCCCTTTCATTTGTGGCCACAGCTGCTGCTAAGGACCACCACTGCCTCAGCTTGATCCAATTACTGCACTGTGTACCTTATCACACCGCTTCGTTTTGTTCCTCTCCTGTCCTAGGATCTGTGCCTCATTAAGATAAGATCTGACAGGCGCGGTCAATGCTCAGTCAGAGCTGGTGGCTTCTCTCTATTTGGGCACAACTGCAAGTTCCATGGACTTATATTCAGTCACACAAAAGGGAGGGCGTCCTTTCCTGGTGAGGTTTTCATTTCCTCTGCTGTTATTTATCCCATCCTGGACGTCTAAGCAAGTAAAATTTCCCAGGCTTTGTTTCCACCCCCCCTTTTTTTAATCAAAAACATCTCATCCCCCTCACGTCCCTTTTCGTGAAGCTAAAGGGCTGTTCTTGATTAGAAAAATATCTCTAATGAGGAGGCTATAAATTCACATGGTGTTTTGTGACATGGGTCAAAATGTTCTCCTGTATTTTAGTATTCTCGCTGTTCTTGCAATGAGCCATAAATAACAATAAGTGATAATACAGGCTCTTGTTGAGAGAATTCAGCTCCTTCAACTTTCGTGGGCTTGATTTCCTTTCAAACTGACAAGGACTCAGTTCCTGACTGTCTGCCTTCATTTATCCTTTACACTTTGGATCTGCCTTTTTACTGGTTCTCAGCATCATCCATCTGGGAATAAAATATATCTACATGTGAAATAAAAGGGCCCTCCCTCACTGGTATTTGTTTCACATACGACATGTTTATTTTAGTGACAAAGTCCAGTGATTAAAGGCATAGTTAGACCAGAGTTACATGAGTAGGAAAAGAATTGAAGTGATTCCCTGGTTCCTCGGGCAAAAGTAGCAGGAGAGAGAGGTCCCAAGAGCCTGGGAGGTTCTGCCTGAATTATCCAGATCATGGCTTCACCCCTTTACTTTGACAGTGGAGACCCGGACTAAAGTTATGTAAGCCAACAGAGGTTTATTTAACTGATTTTTAAACATTCCATGAATAGTGACAGAAATGAATGTGAATGGAGACACTTGTCAGGATGGAGGAAGAGGCCTGACCCCATCTCTTGATGTTTGTGGGGAATTTGTGAGGTGCTATAGGCGGAAATTCGTGAGGTGCTATAGGCGGAAATTCTGAAATGAATGAAAAGGACAAAGAGAAAACGATTCCAGTTTGATTGGCCCCTTCTCCACCCAACCTCTGAACTTTGGAGTGCTAGAAGTCTTCAAGCTAGACCTTATCCTCTTTTCTATCTACATCCTCTCCTTGGCTAACTGCACTCCACCCCCACGATTTCGAGCACTTTTTATACTCCCAAATTTATAGCTCCAGCGAGGACCTCCTTCTGAAAGCACATTTGACAAGGGATTGCAGAAATAGCTGCTTTTTTTTTTTTTCCTAATTCTCCTCCTAATTCTTCTATCTCTACTACCAATAGATAACATTTATTGAACACTGTCAATGCCATGTACTATACTTAAACATGAATAGGCCCGCTCCCCTTGATTCTAACACGTCTAAGCACTAGCATCTGTAATTATCTTCCCTTTTTTTTTTTTTTTGATAAGGAAACTTAGACTTGCACAGGTTACATGCATTGGCCAGTGTTTCACAGTTAATGAGGGATCAAACTAGGATTAGAAGGCACACCTGCTTGATTCTCCACCCTCTATGGTATGCTGCATCTCTCTTTGTGTTTACTATTTCTTCTGCACGTTTGTGAGTTAGCATATGCTCTTTGAATTGTTATCATTGTCATCATCACCACTATTATTTTATCATTAAGTATTGTTTCTTCCCTCCCTTAATGCCAGCCCTTACGGCGGGACCCTGTCTGGTGCCTCTACACGCTTAGTTGAAGCAAAGCCTTGCATGGTACATCATTACACTGGTTGAGTTTCACAGAAATACAACATTACAATTAATATCCTGCCTAGAAGGCTAAGTCAAGAGGTTTAAAAGAGCATCTTTACTAATCAAGGTTTTAACCCGTTACTCAGGTCTTTTAAAAGCGATAGAACATGTTGTCCATGTTACGCCTGATTTATAGGGGGATAACAAGATTCTGCAGCTTCCTCTCCAGAATTCACTTTACAGAGCTAGACAGAAACTAAATATTAAATGCAGGTCAGATTCCCTCCACTCTGCAAATTGTAGTTGGGAGGTCATCAGGCCAAAATCTAGGAGACCAGTCTAGAAAGCCTTTTGAGGGTAGGGATTTATTATTTGTGGGACAAAAGATGTAATCAAAAGACTTGTCCCTAAGACTACTGGGGATCAGCCTCTTGTCTTAAAGACTGTTTTTTTTTCTTTCTGTTTTTAGCTTTTGTCACATTGTTCTGTCATTTAGTGTCATATGGGGCAAGTTCTCTTTTCCTTTATAACTAATCATTGCTGACATGTAGTTAAAAAATCTTTTACTCCAGAGAATCTGCCCATGGTGTTTTAGGTCAACCTCACCCCGGGTGAAAATACCATACATGGTGTCTTGGAGCCTGGGATCTGAAAATACAACAAGTTTGTTGTATGCTGACACTTTATAGTACATTAGGCTGGGTCATCTTTCACTGAGGCGAATGTGCTGTCCAACGGACTACAGCAAGCATATCACTGGCTTTGTTCAAAGTGCTTCTGGATGCAGCAAATCAAAGGGGAACTCGTCGACTCTCCACCTCCTGCTTAGCCCTTGGGAAAGGCTTCAGTATGGTAACTGGCTTTCTCTTGACTTTTTGAGGTAGTTACCCAAGAGTTCAAAAACACTGTGAAGCCATGTGGCTTTTGGTTCTGAATTCTTTTCTGGTTATTGATTGTCAGTATAAAGAAATGCAATGTTAAAATTGTTTTTTAATAATCAGGGTTATCGAGATAAAATTTGCTTACAGTAAGACTCACCCTTCTTGGTGGACCGCTCAATGAGTTTTGACAGATGTATCCGGTAGTGTGACCATCACTACGTTCGAGACAGAGCTGTTCCCTCCCCACAAAATATTCCTAGGAACTCCTTGTCATCAACCCCTATTCACAACCAGGCCCATCACAACTGGACTGGTCTCCACCTTTATAGATCATCTGCAGAGCATTAAACAATATGCAGTCTTTTGAATCTGGCTTTTTAAAACTTACCATATTGTATTTGAGACTCATCCATGTTGGTGTGTCTATCAGAATTTTGTTTCTTTTTATTGCAGAAGAGTATTCCATTATAAAGATGTGCCATGGTTTGTCCATTAACCAGTTGAAGGACATCTGGTTTTTTGGTAATTATGAATAAAGCCACTATAAGTATGCATGTATGGCGACCATAGGTTTTTATTTTTGGGGGGTAAACACGGACTGCTGGTGATATGGTGAGGATGTGCTTAACTTTGTAAGAAATGGTGTGTTTTCCAAAGTGGCTGTGCCCTTTTGCATTCCCAACCAGCGATTTATCAGAGTCCTAGTTGCTCTGTATCCTCCTTAGCGTTTGGCACTAACAGTTTATCGATAAACTAACAGTTTATCGTTTCTTTTTACTCTTTAGCCATTTTAGTTGGTGTGCATTGACGCCTCATTGTGATTGTAACTTGCATTTCCATTAAGGCTAATAATATTGTGCAACTTTTCATGTGGTTATTTGCCATTTTTATAGCTTCCTTGGTAAAGTTTTAATTCCAATGTTTTGCCCATGTTTCAGTTGAGAGTTGGTTTACAAATTATTGAATTTTGAACATTCTTTATATATCCCAGATGCAAGTCCATGACAGTTAAGAGACATTCAGAAAGATCGAATTTCACCTGGTGTTTACCTTCTCTTTTAGCAGAAGCCTAGCAAAAGCCAGAGTACTTACACTTTTCGAGTTATAAGTTGTAAAAGTAATCAAATGTAGCTATGGATTCCCTTGAAAATGTGGCTCTTCCTTTAATTTTGGGAAGACATCATTTAGTGAAGCAAACCATCCAGGGCTCAGCACTTGATTCTCTCTCTCACACTTATCTCCTTGGTGATCTCATCCTGTCTATGGCTCTAAACACCATCTCTATGCAAATGATCTCTAAATTTGTATCTCCAGTCTGACCTCCAGATTCATATTTCTAACTCTGGATTCATATCTCCAACTGCCTACTTGCCATCTCTGCCTAGAATTAAATGAACATGTTCCATGTAGCACGTCCCAAGATGCACTCCTATTCTGCCACCTCAACCTGCTCGGCTTGAGTTGTCCTCATCCCATTCGGTGGTAAATTTAGCCTTACTGTTACTCAGGTCAAAAACTCTGAAGTTGCTCTTAGCCCCACTCTTTCTCTTGCAATCTGCATCCAATGCATCTGCAATGATGTTGTCTCTACCCTGAACATACATGAAGAATATGATTACTTCTCAAAATTTCCACTGCGACCATCCTGATTCAAGTCACTGTTAACACTTACCTGGATTTTACTGCAATATTTACCCAAAAGGTCTTTCTGCTTCCTTTTTTTCTTTTCCTCCCAGTCGCCATCCCATAGGCAACACACCAACCACAGCGCCAACTAAAAGCATAATTCTGGTAATTGTATGCCTCTACTTAAAACCCCAAAGTAGTAAAAGTCAAAGACAATGTCCTCAACAAAGCTCTGCATGATCTGTTCCCTCCCCCATGATCTCCCCTTCTTTTCTGAAAACACTTCAGGGCTCTGTTATTATCATTGAATTCCAGCATCATATTTTCCACATAATTTAAAATTAAATGGCACAAATAAGTAGGTACATTACTAATGCCAAGTACACAGTGAGTCAATAGTAAAGCTAAAAACAGAGTTTAGCACCTTACCCACTTCTAATACTATATTCTAACTGCTAGATATTCTAACTTCCCAGAGGCTATAATAGCCTTGTTTTAAAAAAAAAAAATAGCTACAATTATTAATTACTTACTGTTTTCTGAGTACTTTGCGTACATCTTCTTTAATCTTCACAGCAACTCTACAAGGTGTTTATAATTGTACTCATTCTTACGGAGGTAAGCCTGAGACTCAGGACTGCAGGGGATTTCCTTCAGGTCACACAGAGAAGTCTAGAGGAGAGCTTGGGGCCGGGGGGGCAGGGTGCCCAAGCCCCAGACCCCATCTTGTTACTGCCTCATCCTCTCTCTTTCACCAAAAGTAGGTCAAAAATTTGAAGAAAAAATACAAATGTTTCTAGGTTTTTCCTTAGTTTCTTATAAAAAAGATATCAAAGGTAAACATTTTTTATGCTTTGTAATTCTATCTTCAAGATATTCCGTACATGTTTCTGCCTTCCTTTATTATTTTTCTTCTTCTTTGCCCATGCCTAAGTAGGTGGCAAAGGCCTTATAGCCCTGGGAGAATATACTGCCAGTGAAAATCCTGAAACTGTAAAGAGAATAGTGAATTTACAAGAGATGAATCAAGTTCTCCTACCTTGGAAACCAGCCAGCCTAATCGATATATAGATTTACTTGGCTTTATGTGCTAAATGTTCCTGAAAAGTTGTCTATAAAATAAATATTTGTATATGAAAATCATATATTCACTCTGCCTTCCTTTGTGATTTTAGAAATGTGTTCCCACACGCACAAAAGAAAAATGTTTGTCCCGATATATTACAAAATGATGCTGAAGCCAAACACGCACTTGGACGAACAGTCTGACTGTCAACACCACTCATGCAAGAAGTTCATCAAACAGACAACCAATCCATATGATCACTGATACTCCTGCAAAAGCACAACTATGTCAAAATACACAATCAATTCCCGCTCAAATATTTAAACAGCCTTCCTAAGCTGTGATGCTCGATGTTTAATAAAACCCGATGGAAATACCTGGAAATACTTGCAGGAGAGTTGTTAGGCACCCTTAACTTCGCAGTTAAATTGCTACTATGCCTTTAACCAGCCGCGCACTCCTTTACCAGTCAATAAAAGTTGGCTAAACTTAATGAGCATCTAATTGATAAAAAAAGAAATTCTATGTCTCTTACCTGATAAGAACAGTTGTAGTGTACTGAGATAAGAGGAAGCTTCTTTCCACCTCTGTAAAACTCTGAAAACTTTAGAGGGAGATGTCAGGTATATAAATCAGAATGTGTCCTCACAGGTTAGCTAGCTACATAGATGCCGTTCTGTGCAACTGGGGGAAAACATATTTGGGAGGATCCTGATTGCCTCCTCTACAAAAATGTGCATACTAATAACAACCTCATAGAATCATCTATAGAATTAAATATTAATTTACTCACGTGTCTCATCTAATTTAACCCTTATCAATCATGAGAAGTATTATCACAACTGACAGATTTGGAAGCTAAAACTTGGGAGGGTTTAAGTCAGTTGGTCAATGTTAGGCAGCTAGTAAGATTTGAATTAAGGTCTTCAGACAGAGTCTGTGTTATCCTTTTTAGTGGGGCAATTAGTTTATCGTAGTCCTTCAAATAAATGTATACATGTAATGACAAATTTATTGATCACTAAATAAGTATTTTTCCATGGATGAATGAATGAACGAATATAGTAAGTGTGTAAATGCAAGTACTTGTGTACATAGTGTGTGCAGGTTTATGTTACAGAAACTCTATCATTACCTATTACAACCAGTGGGACAGAATGAGTCCTGAATAGAAAGTTACCACACATAACCAATTATCAAAGAATTAGAAGAAACAAAAGCACTTAAATATCACTAGTTGTATGCTAAATATAGCTTCCCTTTTTTTTGTCAGTTTTCCTAGACAAATTTTATTTATTTAACTAAGAGCTACTGGCTTTGGAAAATTTTCATCAAGCCAGACTATTCAGTGCAGAAACAAATGCGTCTGTGCTTCACAATCACACTATTTCTGAAAAATAAAGCCATTGAAATTATAAATATGGGCAAACATTGTCAAATTTTCTAATATAATGTGAGAAAATGCTTGTATTGTTACTAAAGCATTTGAATTATTAATAGATCTGTTTTTAAGAGTGTTGACATTTTGGCTGGTTTGAATGGCCCTTAATGGAGTGGGGATTTTGCATTCTGGCTCGGTTGGCAGGCCAATTTACAGGTCCCCATCTAGATACACAAAAGCCATTATCAGCCAGGGCAGAGAATTCCCAGTGAGGGAACACTTTCGTTGCCACCATTGGTGATAGTGACTGTTTGCAGTCTCCTCAGCTCAGGGTCTCCCTAATGAGGTAGAGACTGACCAAAATGAAAAGAACACAACTCTTCAGATCAGGAGTTCTTGATTCAAATCCCCATTTTTATGTTTATTGTTCCATTCAATATTTACTTTCATTAAAAAGATACCGGTCACTTTCTTAGGTGGTATCAAAATAAAGACCAGTGATTAGCTATAGATAACTCAATATCCCAACCAGCCTTCTCTCCTCCTTTCTGGATCCTTCTGTGTGGAGTGGGGATAGGGAGAGCTTTCATTTCAAAAACTATATTAGCAAACTGCATGGAGTAGTTTCTGACCAAGGAGAAGGGGCAGTCTCTGCATTTCTGGGTCACAGACCAGTCAAGTATAAAAAGGTTTCTATTCCTGTCTTTGGACAGAGCAATAGTAGATGGGTAAGTGAGTGACCTGTTCATTCCCCTTGGCTCTGAGTGTCCCATCGCAATCTATTATTGGCTTCTAAATGCAAGCTCCTATGAATCTGTAGAGGGCTCTCTACTATCCAACAGAGGACAGGGCCCACCAGAAATGCTGGGGGAGTTAATCCCTCCTGTAATAGCATTCATTAATAATAGAGGAGAATAAATACCCATCTTTCCCATCCCTTGGGTAGGCCATTGCTGAAGTCAGCTTCTCTCAGTCTCCTTCTTACCCCATCACACACATGTACATTCATTTCCATGAGTTAATTTTCAAAGAACCTTGAGTTATAACTGAAGGAGACATTTTGGGGGTTAGCAGTGTTGCTCTCGTTGTATGTAAAAGTGGTGAAGTGGAAGGAGAGAATGAAAGGCATGGCACGGTGTCCTGTTCACCCCACCACTCTTCTCCCCACCACCAGTCTGATAGGCAGCAGTCTATAACACAAAGGGAAGAAGAGGTTAGGACATACAGAACTAAATTCATAAAAGACATTGTAAAATTATGGAACCAAGTTATTCTACTCTGATGACAAAATACAGCATGGAGCTGGGAAGAAGGACTTTTCTATTCCCTGTACTGGGTCTTCATTGCCTGACAGCCCCCATTATAGTGTGGCTTCATCTCCCTAAAAGCTTATGGGGCTACTACCAGACAATGGCTGTGGCAGGTAGTCTTCATTCTGAGGATTCTGCCAAGGCTGGTGCAACACCTTGCAAATAGCATGGGAAATTTCATCTAAATGAGTATATCCTGGGGTGACCCTGCATGCATACTTAGTGAGTCTTGTAGAAGAGGCACTGGGGTTCCAAAGTAAGCAAGTGGGGGCTCTGAGCTGGTGAGATTCAGGTAGTTATGCTTATGTGCCATGATTTATAAGATCTAGGTCTTCAGATTACACAGTAGTTAGGCATCCAGATATGTGGTGTGCAGATGTAACAGAGCTCTGTACTGGTTCTACATTATTGAAGGTGATTCTGCAGAGCTCTTTTGGGGACAACAGATACATATGGAACAGATGCTGTAGCCTTTGAAATGTTTTCTAACTCTCAGAGACCTTTGAGAATAAAATATGTCTGTAAAAGAAAAAAATGCAATAATGAAATCAGAGAGTCCAATCTGTCTCATGCTTCTGCTGTGTTTTAAAACTCACTATTAGAGAGGAAGTTTCACCAGCTCTTCATTAAGCAAAATGCATAATCCTAAGAGCAAATAGGAAAAGAAAAAAACTAAAACTGCTTTGCATGGATTTCACCTGTCATCTGGTGGTTGCTTAAACATCCCCTTAATTCCCAGAGAAAGGTTTTTGAATGATTTAACTCTGTATTTGAGTTTTGTGTCCATCTTTCGTTAGGCCTTTGTAGAATAAATGCACGACTGAAGGAAAAATGGACAGAGGAAATAAATCATTGTAGACAGAAAAAAAAATGTGTGATGGCTCACCTAGAACTAACCTCCTTTTGAATGAGACAAAATTGACAACTAGCCAAGGTTATGCATCCTACAAATCCCCTGGAATGGAAACCATCTCTGTCCTGCTGAATGTCCCATTGCCATAACCATTGCCAGCACAGCAGTAGAAGTGATGTCTGTTCCCCTCTCCCACCTTGTTTTTAGCTGACGTATTTTATATCTAGAAGCCTATTGAAATTACCAATGGATCAAACTGAGAGTGATTTCATCAAACAATTGGCCAAACAGTCAATTTATGAATCTCTTCCCCATCAGCAACATACCCTCCCTTTACCCACTCAGGAAATAGTCAACTAAGGAACTGTGTTGCCTCCATGAATCATTTGTTTTATGAGTAGATAAGTCATTGCCTTCAGACTTGTATTCACAAATATTTATTAAAAATTACTTTTTATCCTATGAGATATGAAAAACATATCTAGGAGTTAGGAGTCCAGGGCTCTTATCCTACTCAGTAACTGAAGACCTTTGTGACCATTTTATGTGTTGATTTCCTCATCTGTAGATTAGACCAAGCATTGAGTGTGGTGCTCTTCAAGCTGCTGTTGGACCTAAAAGTCTCAAATGCTTCCAATCTGGTAGCAAAGCACAGAAATGCATCTGGAAAATGATGCCAAGTAAATTTTGCTCTTTCAGAGAGAATTTTAGGAAATGTGAGGTGACATTCTTATGACATTCTTATTCTTCTTATAACAAAATTCACTACTCATCAGGAGTCAGGTTAGTTTATGGATTCCTCAGTCACTTTTTTTTTTTTTAATTTAACCAGGGTTTTTTTTTTTTTTTTTTTTGAGCTATAATTGACACACAGCATTATGTTAATTTCAGGTATACAACATGATTCTCTATATATGTACATGGAAAAGTGATCCTCACAATAATCTATTTAATATCCATCACCACACATAGTTACAATTTTCTTTTCTTTGAGATGTTTCTCAGTCATCTTGATCTAATTCAATCCATACATTCTGGAGGGCAATTGGCCAGAAAACCTCAGAAGCTATGTAGACAAAGCAAACTTTCTTAAGAGTTCTGTAATACATTTTTAATACACTCAGAAAATTCTTTTGTGGTGTTCCAATGTGAACTTAACAGAGAAAGCTGGCTTTGGGGGGCTTTAACAAGAAAGTACAAGAAAATTCTAGGTCTCAGGCTAAAATGCATCATAGAGATATGAGCTGCCTGGTTCAGGATTTGTAATGACAACATACTACTCATCATAGCTATGTTTGCTAGCATTGTCTCATCCGTCCTTTTCAATAACTAAATAAATAATACTGCAAGGTGGTTATCCATATTACCTTCATTTTACAGATGATGAAATGAAGACTCAGACTAAATATCAGAGCTGGAGCTTAAATCCATGCACATCTTGACACCAAAAGCTGTAATGGTTGCCTCTGCCCAATCCCTCAGGACGCATTAAGCTCTCAATGAGGCTGGGGCTTGCTTTTGGAGATACAGGTAGGTACAGAAGGAGTGGTCACACCACACGTATCCTCAGAAAATCTCTTCTGACCCCTGATGCCAGTCTGATGGCTCAAGGTTACTAGGTCATGCTAAAGTTGTTATAGAAGTGGAGTTTAAGGGAAAAGGAGGATTAAAATAAAAGAGAATGTCTACCCCATTGATTCAAAGTCCTAGTACTTTCCCCTTCCCCCCAGGCCAGACTAGAAGGATTATGAAACTGGGCACTGAAAAATATTGAAAGGGAAGCATATCAGAAAAGGTAACTTTAAAGGGGTTCAACAAGAAGCACCTAGTCTTGTGTCACCACATGCCAATCCACATATCCTCATAGCCGTCTCTCAACTGCAGAAGGAGAAATAAGATCTGCCTACTCTGCCTCTCCAGAATGCTGTAAAACTAAACGGAAACGTGTGAAAAATGCTTACAACTCATTGAGATGGGTTAAATGAATTCAGGGTGCTCTCTTTGTGTATTATTACAAATTATCATTGGTATCCAAAGTAGCAGCCATTCAAGACAGCTCTACTCTCTCTACACAAAGACTTATTTCTGCCACCCACTCAGTGGTTTTTGATAAAACTATCTTCCTCTTCTAAAGAAAACCCACAATGGCTATAAAACTATTTTCCTGGGCTTATAGCTGAAATGACACACAACTCTAACAAGTTCCCACTCTGTAATATGCTTTTGAGTTCTTCTTTGAACCCTCTACATATTCTCATCTCTCTGTCTCTCCTGAGTGTGTGTGTGTGTGTGTGTGTGTGTGTGTGTGTGTGTGTTTAAAAGCCACACTCCTAGGTCTGAGAACAAATGAATGTGTCCTCAGGGGAAGTGTTAAATCAGTGACATGAAGGTGATTTAAAGGTCTTGGGGGGCATCCAATATTATTAAGCTCAAAGTGGAGCCCTGACTTTCAAGGAAATAGAGCCAGCTGAAACTAGCATTCTCGAATTGAGAGAGGGAGAGAGACAGAGACAAACAGAGAACGTTGAATTTACAACTCCCATGTTAAGATAACTCAAAAGGAGAAAGAAAGACATTTCCAGAGAGGAAATAATTTTTTTTTCTAGATTCATTGCATAAGTGAATTCAGTGCTTTTCTGAAAAGCTTTGTGCAGGGTGCTTTTTAACTCAATTTAGTCTCCACTTTAAATTCTGTTTCTTGGGGCAAGAAAGCTTTTTTTAGAGCAGAGCTAGGTAACAGTCAGCCTCCTGGATAGTCTGAAGCTTATGAAAGTCTTACTCTTGCCTTTCATCTCTTCATAAAACCGTACAATCTCCTGATTACCCCAAATTACAATGTTTGCCGCTAGTCCCTTTAATCAGATTTGAGCAATTCTGTTTAGTTAAAAAAAAAAAAAATCAAATGGCATTTCTCTTTCATACGGTTTTTGCACTTCATAAGAAGAGTGAATTCTGTTATCCTTCATTGCTCCCCATGAGAGATTTTTCTTTTAATGTTTTGAAGCCATGATTGTTGTGTATCAAGATACTCAGTCCTGGCCCCATGGTGGTGGATTGGATTACTTTGCTGATTTCTTACCTGCAGTGTAAGACTCCCATGTAGATTAGGACATGGTTTAAGAGGAATTATCTCCTGTTTTTAATAGATCACATACTGAGTCTCAAGCTCCAAATTCAACAGAAAATCAAGCTAATTGTTCATTTCTTCCAGGATATCCCTGAAGGATAATTGACCTCTGCAGAGCAACTTCTTAGTAGGAAACTAAATAATTAAGTTGGAGAAAATACATTTCTTGTTCACAATTCCAATGATAAAGGTTGTTTTTTTTTTTTTTTTGTATGTGTGATGAGATTATAACCCTTCATGACTTTTCTACAAAAGACAGATGCACCTTCCCCCCCCCCCCCCAGCCTATTTTGAACTGATTATTCCAAGCAGGACACACATTCAAATTACTGTTATAAATAAATCTTTATCTTTCAAGTTATTAAAATGAAGTATTCTCAACCTCTCTTCATCCAATAAATCAGATTCTACTGCACCCATTGGGTTAATCCTTACACTAAAAGAATGACCTGGAAACATACAGTATAGACAGACATTGTAAAATGATAGGTTTGGATGTTTTCCCCAATTGGCACATTTATTCTTTACTCTTTTAATCTACTGTGCTTATCTGCCTATTCTATAAATTTTTAGCAGTAACTATGATCCACACTCTCCAAACAATAAGAACAATGCTAACCCCAAACTCTTAATTCAATTAAGAGCACAAATCAACAGCCCTGATGAGACAGTTGTATTTCTTATGATGTTTAAAAGCATCTCAATCCAAAACACTATAATATACAGTCTTTTCAAAATAAAAGCATACCAAAAGGGACCCTAATATATGTTTCCAAATCACTAAAAATTACTCTTAAATTACAGAGGCCATGACATTTCCTACAAAAATCATCCCCAATTTAAATCAAGTTTTAACCTAACCATTATAATCCTCCAAAAGGTGCTTTGCCATGAAATAGTTCAAGATGCTTGAGAAATAATGGAACAATGTTCCTCAGCATGGCTGGAGGCATGGGAAATCTCCCCTAGGAGAAGACAACTTTGCTAGCTCACTACACATCCCTAACCACCCCCAAAGTCTCTAATTTGTAAATTGCTGAATCAGTTTGTGCACATTTGGAAAATTACTGCTTTCCTGCAATTTTCTGTAAGCTATTGCTAAATTGTTCTGTTGAATGTTAGTGAAAAATTATATTTTTAAACCACCTCTGAATCCTAAAAGCCCATGGCACAGTATTCTGTTTATGTGAGCAATTTAGCTTTATTAAACAGCATGACATAGACTAAGTGAGCTAAGATAAGATTGGTACAATACGTGCCCCAGAATCATCAGCCAGCGAAGCCAATCAGTTTCCATCCTGATTATGGAGAGCGGAACGGACACCTGAGAAGGAGAAGGGGGGAGACTCTACTGCCTGCTCCCCAGATAGATTCCACTCCCTCTTTCACCTTGAATATTATTAGAAGAATTTTTCTAGACAGTGCAAGTTTGAAGAAGAACACTTTCCAGAAAGTATTTATTTCTGAACTTCTCTGTTTTCAACCTTCTACCAAACCACCAATTAAGAGAGTTTGCTTCGCTCATTTTAAGCAATAAGGTAATATGATTCCCAAACAGAATTTGAAATGTTCTACTCTGAAGACAGAATTTTTTCATTCATTAAACAAGCAGAATAAAGTAACCCAGTTACATCCCCAGAAGTGAGAAGGAATAGATGCATTTAAAATTATTTGCCAGTATACAAAGTGATGTTAGCTTTGCAGACCAAGGAAATAGAAATGGTGACGGAAATCTGTGTGTCTGTGCCCTCCCGACTCTCCCTGCCTGGAAGTTGTAAAAAGGACGAATTAAAAGGAAACTTGCACAAATTTAGTGAATCGTCACATAATGTATTCTCCTGCATCACTATGGAAAGTAATATTCTTGCTAAGCGGTTTGTTCCACTTTAAATCTTTAGATACTCAGCCTTCTCTAAGGTCATTGTATGAATTTAGACACACTATTCTGGAAACTAAATTAGCCTGCATTTACTGGGAAGTTGAATGCAGCCAGACTAATGGTGGTGCAAGTGTAATTGGTTCCCAACATGTGTCACTGTGTGTACTTCTCAAGCTCTAGAAAAGATGCATTATGGGACTAATTTTTAAATGTTAATGGATATTGGACGTTTGCCAGACACCCAGCTGTGCACAAAACACTGAGATGGTAAATAGCTCTTGATCTGTTTAGAAACAAATGATGATGGTTTTTAGGATTCCACAGGACTGACGGCATGGCAACCAGCTCAGACTCAGAGACTGACCCCATTAACAGCATTGAAGGGAAATGTTCTGATTTTTACCATCAAAATTAAGGAGCAAGGCCATCGTGTTAAGGCTCAAATTATTTTTGATTAATATTAAGGAAAGTCTAGTCCCTCACACCTATTAACCTTACCTGTGTTAGCACAGCTCTTTGACAAGTGTTTTGGGTTTGTTTGTCTGTTTTCTATGGGATCGGGTCAAAATGAAAATGTCTTCATCAATTAGCTTGGGTGTAAATGCTGCTCTCGGAATGACCTGCTCACCTGTGCTTGCAAAGAGAGCCTCGCTCTCCCACCACGCACCAGCCCCAGGGTTGACAGAAAGGCAACAGGTTTCCTATCACTTGATCTGTTGCTCTTATCATTTTAATTGAAAGTCAACGAATGGAGCATTTTTCTGTAAATTCTTCCTCCAAAAGGTCTTACTAATTGTGTGCACTTGGCCAGTCAAGCTTACTAGAAACGGCTTTTTTTTTTTTAAATGTTGGTGATGAGCTGCTTTTGATTAAAAAGCACGAAGAGGAAGTGTCATTTTTAGCATAAACATGGGAAAGAAATGGATGCAGGGCACTGCAGCCTACTGTTCCTCTGGAAGGAGACCCACAGGGGGGTGTATTCAGCATCTAAAATGCCATCTGAGGCTATCAGCACGGTTTAAATATTTCATCAGCCAAGGAGAATATGAACATGAGCCGAGCTGGTCTGACATCGTTTCTGGAGATGTGTGAGAAGCACCAGGGGAGCTCTGGGTTGTTGGCAGCTCAACAACTAGCAATTTGTGTAGGGTGAAAGCAAGAGAAAAAAGACAAGGGAGAGGGAATGCTGCCATGTGAATCCAGCCATCGTGAAATACGAAAATCTGGATTTTGAGGACGTCGCACAGTTATGAAATAGTAGGGAGAACTCACTTGTGGAGGTGGCCTCACTTGTCATAACTTTGCTGAGGGACCTTCCAGGTAGCCAGGTTTCCTTTTCACACTTACTTTGTTTCAGATGTCTTGGCAGTAAGGAGACTCAAGCTGCAGTCTTGGTCTACTGTTTCCAAAGGTGACTTGCCCCAACAGACTTTGATGTCTGAAAGGCGCAAATTCAAATCCTGCCTCTGCCACTAGCCAAGAACAATGGGATTTTAGGCAAGCTGCAGTCTCTCTGAGCTCCCTTTTTTTAACACCAAACAGGATTATGACCAAGGTGCACTAAAGTGCCCACAGCACAATGAATACTCCATACATGCCAATAAATAAAACTTGTTTCATGTCACATAATAATAAGAGATAACATTTGAAATCGTCAATATTTTGTTCCTTATTATAAATTTTAAAAAATATCTTAGCGAACAGAATATCCTTCCTTCGTTTTATATTCTTTTTCACAGTTGCCTTTTGGATAAACGTTCGTTGGAAGAGAAGAGTAACAGCTGGTTGGAGAAATTCTCCCAGATCCTCATGCTCCTGCCTCTCATAGTTTTTTGCACCTCTAGGAATAAGAGCCTAGGACAAAGGACACAGAAAATACTGACAAAGGCAGGAATTATCTTTCAAATCATCAGAGACTGAATTTCAGATTTGCATACCTGCTAAAGCAAAGAATTTAAAGGCTCAGATGGAGTCTGCAATAGGTCTTCTCTCTTCCTTCGGGTAGAAGCTGTAATTTGGGATGTCTCGTACATTTGGTTTGAAGGCCATTTTCAAATCACAGATTGAGATATTTCTTCCTTTTTAACAGCTTTGTTGAGATAAAATACATATACCATGCAATTTACTAAATTTATTAAAGCATAAAATATCAGTATATTCTCAGATATGTGCACCCATCACCCCAATTTTAAAACATTTTCATCACCTTGAAAAGAAACCGAATACCCTTCAGCTCTCATTTCTCATCCTCCCTGCCCAAAGCCCTAAGCAATCACTAATTTAATTTTTGTCTCTATAGAGATCCCTGTTCTGTACTTTCACATGAATGGAATCACACAATACTGTAGTCTTCTGTGATTGCCTTCTTTCACTTAGCATAATGTTTTCAAGGTTCATCCATGTTGTAGTACGTATCAGTACTTCATTCCTTTTTATAGTCAATTAATATTGTATTATCCCTTATCAGACAGTTGGATTGTTTCCCCCTTTTCTCTATTGTGAATCATACCCATATAAACACTCATGTATAACTTTTTATGTTGACATGTTACACTTCTCTTACATGTTTCACTTCTCTTGGGTATAGACCTAGTAGTGGGATTTTTCAGTCATAGGGTAAATGTAGGTTTAATCATTTAGGGAACTGTCAGATTGTTTTCCAAAGGAGCTGCACAATTTACATTCCTACAAGCCATGTATGGGGGTTGTATAGAGACAGCTGTAATCAAATTCCAATTGCTAGCAAGTTCTTTCTTATACTGAGCAAGATTTGCCTCCCAGATTCTCCCCATTGACCCGAGTCTTGTTCTATAGAACAACACCCAGTAGAAATGCAGGTTCCTCCCTATTCTAAAATTCAGGCCTTCTACTAAAATTGCATCCCATGCCGCTTCTCTAAGGTTTTTCATCCTCTGATGAACACACCCTTGAAGGTACTTAGATATCCTTCATCCTTGCTTTATATCCCTCTCTCTTACTTTTCTTGCTAGCATGCAAGCTCCTTCAGGGAAGAGAATTTATCTACACCGTTTAATGCTTCACCATTTTGTCTCCAGCACCAAAAAAAAGAGTTGGCATATAAAGTCCAAGAGGTATTTGCTGAATAAATATATGTTGAATGATTGAGTCTCAGTTGCCTCCCCAGGGATGTACTGTAATGTTGTGATATCTTCTATCCAGAGTTGCATAATATACTCCAGGGGAGTTATTGACTAGTGTTGAGTACAATGAGATCATTTCCCCCTCTGTAGAAGCTTAGAAAACTAATTTCATAACCTAATGCCTCTGTATATACAACACTACAAACTTAGAGTGAGACATTCCTTGTTTTGAAGGGCTGTAATGAAGTCATTGCAAGAGAATGTTATAAATATAAATGCAGACTGATAATAACCAGACTGATGCACAAACCTTCTTCGTTTCTGTCACCAGTTCTATACGTTCTTTTCCAAGTATTGTGTGATGACTGAAGAGAAAGTAAATGCCTATCTGGTGTGAATAATTTTAGGATATTCTAATGATGCCGAGATATCTAGCTGAACAAACAGGAGTGGGGACAATACATATCTTTATTTCTTGTCTCTGAAAATGGGCACTGCGAAGAAGGATTATATGGGGAAGAGAAAATCTCAGTATTTTATAATTCCATTCAAATTTTACCTCTACCGATGTAACAGTGGGTGACTGTTCTAATGTTTTTGAAATGCCTTCTGAATTGTAATCCTTTATTGTTGAATTAGTTTCTCTTTAAACTTCAATGAAGAATGGGAATGCATTGTAATACTAGGATCTGCAGAGACAACATAGGGTGTAGACGTCCTGATTAGACGGGAAGAGGAAGTGAAAAAGAATCTTGCTGGAAACTGAGGAATGGCAGGAAGGAAAGCTGCAGATGTAGAGGGATATGTATGCATGTAGATCTGTATATGATCTCTCCCTCCACCTACCCTTTTCCCACCACCCTTATCATGGGGTCATAGCCCAAGGGAAGGTGGTAATAAAAAACTTAAAATTCCAGGGGAAGTCAGGAACACTGAGAACAGTGTTCCAGGCCCCAGATCTCTAGGACATCCCCAGGGTTTGGGAGCAAGCCTAGTTCCCATGGTGCCAGAGCACTGGCACACAGGCCGTCCTGGGAGGAGGCCAGATGGATGAACCAGAGGCCAACATGAGACCATTCAAAGCAGAGGAGGCAGATACCTTATTAGCCAGCAGCTCAAAGTACGCAGGGTAGGGGACAGTCTTCGTCAAGAAGACTGAGATGAATTACAGAACATAAAGACACTACTTTTTCCTGTGCGAGACTTAAGTAAATTTATGAGCCCACTACTAAACCTATAAGGTATGGTGGATGGGGAAAACCACATCAGAAGAGATGCAAGAAACTAGCCGTCACTTTGGCTGTCACCAATTTCTAGGAGACTTGAGTCCTGGGAGTTCTCTTAACTTCCCTGTGTCCTCTCCCTACACACTAATGTTTTGTCCAGTATCTCAGTGCTTAAATCTTTCTCCCCAGGTCAGTCTTAGCACAAGAGATCAGATCAATGCCTAGAACTACATAGATCTTAAATGTCAACTGGGTGGGAGGGAAGGAACCATTCCCAGACAAAGGGAGTGCAGATTTACCCCTGGTAGCTGTGCATAGGCAGATAGAGAAATGCAGGCAATGGGTTAACTTCAGGAACCTCTTCTGGTTGCTTCTTCAGGAACCCATCTGACTTCTCACCATCACTTCCTCTCCAATGGTGATCCCAAGATTGCTCCTCAGTGCCCACTGAAGGCACCCCTGTGGTTTGGTATGGAGCTGGTAGTTATAATTTTGGATGAGAGAATATTGAGCTTTCTGGATAAATGGTTTTCATCATTTTCTCCAGTATTTACAGGACTGTGCTTGCTGGTGCTGAATAAACAGACACAGGAGCGAGTGCCTGAGAGAAGAGTACATATTGTAACTGTTTGTTTTGGAAAAGTAATTTCCTCTATCAGTTCATTTCCATCAATTTTATCAATTCACTTAAGCCGCCTAATCCAAATGATATGGCACATACTGAAGCAGAAATGGGAGTTACTTCAAATCTCTCCTAGTCCTCCATATCCGTGCACTTAAAAAAAAAACCCAGGCCAGGCTGGCTGGAGACTGAACTCCATTTCCATAGCTCTTGTTTGGGATTCAAGAGTCTATTGTGTTACGGAGCTGTATGGAAAGGGGGAAAAAAAACCCATGTTCATCCCTTCAAGCTGTCTGTAGTCATTATGTGATGTGATGTCTTACCCAGGTTGTATAACAATATGTTGCACAGAGGTTGCTAACAGGAAAACAAGTGAAGATTCTGTATGCTGCTAGATTTCGTGAATATTCCCAGTACAAAAAAAAAAAAAAAGAATAGTAGAATCAGAAAATATATGATTCTGTTTCTTGACAGATTGATACCCAAAGCAGGTTTCACAGATACACTAATTTTAACAAATCCATCTTTGGAAATTTTTTATTTACAGAATTCACTGCTGCCTCCTTTTAATGTAATGAGATTTCATAATGAAGTCCAAATACAATCTGGTAGAGGAAGAGGGCATGTAACACTGATTCTAATAAGCTTGACTAAAATCAATAATGTTGTTAGTTTCCCCGAAACCAGCCTGCATTGGCTCCCAGAGCCTTGTTCTGCCTAGAGCACAATATTAGCGGTTTATACTATATCGGACAGTTTCTTCCATTGTGGGAAAAAGAAACCGAAAAAAATTAAGAAATGTTATTTAATGTGTCTTTAGGCTTCAAATGACCACAAATTCGCTTGCCTCTTTTCATCGGTTCCCAGTTTCTGTGGAAGTAACTGGGCGGCGTCCCGTTTCCGCTCGTCTCGCGACGCCTGGTTCTTCAGCGCCATCTTGCCATTTCCTCTCCGGCTTTCAAGGCCTCACCCGAGTCCAGGACCGCGCACTGGCGTGTGGTGAGGAGGGCACGGAGGGAGCCCTGTGTCCGGAAGTCCCTGTCCGCGCCTCGGAGTTCAGCGGTAGAGACGGTCATTCACACTTAAGCATTGTCTGGTTAAAATGCAGACGCCCGCGGCAGAGTTAGTGGGGCTCCAAATGGAACAGGTAAGTTTGACTGTGGCGTGCAGAGACGTCTGGAGGTCCACATAGGCCCCACAAGAGAGGCTTGGCGGAGCGTGCCGAACGCCCAGGGAGGGTGCGCGGCCCTGAGGGCCAGCTTAGCCCGGGCAGGAGAAGTGGGCAGAGGGAGAAGGATGGGGAGTGGGAGTGAGGTGACTGATCTAGATAACGATACTGAACACCTTATCTGTCAAGAAACTTCCCACGGCTTTGCATCTGTTACCGCGCTAAAACCTCATAAAATCCTACGGGGTGGATACTATTAGGATTCTTTCCCCCCACCCCCCGGTTAGGATTAACTTTATGAGCAATTTTCCAGACCCTCTCTCTGGCTTTTCTCTGTGTAAACTTTTGCCTAGAAAGCTCATCCTCCTGGTGTGAATTGTCAGCTCCTGCTGTTGACTTCCAAAAAGAAACAACCAGTCAGAGAACTCTTGCTTGTCTGCTGAGCCCATCCTTCTGATACGGTTAGTGAAATGAGGTTTGAATAGAAACCATATGACACAAGTCATAAAAGGGGCTGTGGGGCTTGGCGGACTCTGTATTGGGATGATGGGCCCATATATCGGCTGATTCTTTGCTTGGACTGATCCCTCAAACTCTGCATCTTAATTAGAACTGCCTAAATGAAAACATCCTCCTTTGCCCCCCCACCCCTCCCCAAGGCTGACTCTCTGAATCACTGTTTTGGTGCATAGAGTTCACAGCCCTAAGCAATTGTCCCAGTTTTCCAGGTCCTAGTTATGCCTCGGAGACATATTAAGTTCTAACCTCGCCAGGTGGCATGACTGCAGATACCTGAGAAGACTCATGTTCATAAAATTCGAGGAGGGCTTCTCCATCAGAGTTATGATTCTGCTCCCCTGAGACCAGTTTGCCTGCCAAGGGCTTGCTCACACCCTATTCTTATCTGTGTTTTGGACTCCCAGAAAGCTTATATATATGATGCATATGAAACGGCCTAATATTGTTAGCTAACCTGTTCTATGGACTTGGCTATGTCTCTCGAAAATATACTGCAAACTACTTGACAAAGGGGACTGCATCTTGCATATTTTGAAGTAGTTAGAACGGAGTACTAGTGGGGGGTACTCAAAAATGGCTTTTGGTTAATGGGCTGATTAGTGACAGGGAGTGGAGCTAGGATCCTAAACACAGCAGAATGAGCTCACCAATTCTGATGATCCTCGTATATGTTGATTGATAATGGCACAAAGTAAACACATAAGAGAAGATATCTGGGTCCTGGACATTTCTCACAGTTGATCTGGCTCAAATTCAATTAAACTTAACGCAGGGAAATGCTAGAAAGAGAGCAAAGCCAAATAGCCCAAGGGAACTTCATTTTAATTTTGTTTTTATTTATTTTTTTTTAAAAGATTTTATGTTATTTGACAGACAGAGATCACGAGTAGACAGAGAGGCAGGCAGAGAGAGAGAGGAGGAAGCAGACTCCCTGCTGAGCAGAGAGCCCAATGCGGGGCTCGATCCCAGGACTCTGGAATCATGACCGAAGCTGAAGGCAGAGGCGTCCCTTAATTTTGTTTTTAATCCTAAAATCAAATCAACTGTTGCTGATTGAATGCCTACTATGTACGAAGAAGTATGCACAAAGAAATAGATGTCTGAGAGGCCTGTCTTCTCTAAGCCCCAAACCTTTCAGGACAGAGCACTGGATTTAGAACACTGAGCACCATGTTCTGTTTCTGCCTCAAGATTCTGGAACAAATTATTTAAACTCTCTGAGCCTAAGGTTTTGTTTTTTTTTGTTTTTGTGCTATACTTGTACTTAAGAGGCGGGAGCAAAAAGAGCTATTTTGCTTCCTTGTGTAGTTTGAGAATTAAGCCATCATTGGAGCTCAAAGTGAAACACTTCAATTTGAGGCACCAAATTTTACTATTTTTAAGAAACTGTGCTAGACCCTGTGTTGTTTGACAATGCAAACTGTGACTCCTGGGGCTGTGGCAGCTATCATATGACCATGAAGACACAAGGTAAGGACAATTCCTCTGTGCTATGAGAACAGCAGAGCAGAAAGACTGTGACAAAGGCTTACTCCTTAAAGACCTCATTCTGCCCTGGAGCCACTCTACACTGAAGCTTCTTGTGGTGTGAGATATTTTCCTTGCTGTTTCAGGTATTTTGATTTGCCCAACCCCTGCCTTAACATGAGCTTAGAGAGCAGAAAGGAAAGAAAAAAATTCCTGCCTAGCGTATTAATCCTCTTATTTACTTAAAAATATATATATATATATACATATATATATATATACACACATATACATACTCAAATGCATATATAGAATTTTTAAAATAAGTTGTCATAATGATTGGCTATTTCTCAGAAGGTTGGTTTGAAGATTGGTGAGATACCCATGCCAAAACCCACTATTGAAGTATTAATAATTTCCTTTATTATCGTCGTTCTCACCACCAGACTTCCTTCCTCTGCTCTCCTCCCCATAACACTCCTTGCCTCAGATCTGCCCGTTGTCAGCACCTCGGTGTCAGGAAGGAAACACAACACTGCTTCTCTGCAGAACTGAGCCAGCAGGATAGAGAGAGCTAAGTGCTGTCAGTTATATGGGCTAGTGAAGAGGGTTCGCTGCTTCCTTCACAATTTTGGAACCCTGTAGCTATTCACCCTGTTTATGTAACAGATGCTAAAAAGAAAAGAGATGTCAGCTTTGAAAGCAGAAACCCGTACTAACCAACTTCGAAGTGAGAACTCTAATGAAAGCCAAAAATAACAAAGTTCTCTCCTCCGTGACAAGAAAGGGGTATTAAAAATTCAGGCAACCTGAAATAATCCATTCAAAATTGCATAAATCTTCACCATATTCCAGAATATAACTTTTTCTGCACTCATCTGAGTGTGGTAGTGATGGAAAGCAAAATGGACACTCTCTATAAACCAGTGATAGAGAAATATGAGTAGCAAAATTCAAAACTGATTGATAGACCAGTGTAACAGTCTATATTTTCAGTGAAAGCCATAAAAGGTATAATTTTAGAGTAAAATGTGCTATTTCAGTGAGGCACAGGGTACATTCATGTTTTTTATTACCGCACATATTCATAAGGTCTAAGTCCCAACCCACCCCCCCAAAATGAGACTCACAATGATCCAGAGTTAAACACATGAGTATCTACAGACACATGGGGATATAAAAATATATCAATTTTATTTAGAATGTCCTACAGAACTTCTTTAAAGAATATACTTAGAACTTACATTTAGATAAGGGATGGTTAAGTGACGGTTACGTCACTCAACAATAATGTTTTTAGATTGCTAATATATAAAAACGTTGCAAGGAACTCTTTCTTGTCAGTGACTTAGGGGTATCTGCCATTGGCTTTTACAGATAAGTTCATGAGGAACAGTTAAGATACATGAAGTTCCATTGCTTCTCCCTTTTGCACCTCTGGTCCAAGTTAATGAAAAGGGCCAAAGTTCTTTAGTTAAAGTTTGAGAATAATGTTTGGGTAGTATGTGTGAAATATTTGTCACTTCCCCAGGAATTAAGCTTCAGTCACAGCAGGCTGCCAAATTAACGTTAATATTTAAATACATACTAAGATGATTCCACAAATAATATCTAACTACATAAGGAGATTTGCTACTTAGAATTTTTGGAGTACATCTATGAAATCAAGGTTTGTTGAACTTTGTGTCTTCTGGGAAAAAAGTTCCCATGGGGGCGGCAGAGCTACCGTTCTTAAAAGCACCACTTCTACCCATTCAAAGATTTCAAGTATGTATGATTGGCACTGTTGTGTTTTGGAATCCTGCTTCAATGAGCAGAAGTGTTAGTGTTAGGAAAGTCAGAAAAGTTCCTTTCATTCAGAAGTGTGAAAACATGTGGATTTGTTTTAATAGACCCATTCTGGACGCTGAGAGAGGGCTTTGAACTGGATATTGATATTTCCATTGAAGCTAAAGGGATTGGAACTGTTCACTGGAATAAATAGAAGATATTATGTCATGATAACAACAACAAAAATAAGAACTAGTGCTTCTCATTACGTGACTTGGAAGTATGGTTATTCATCTTACGGGAAAGACCATCATGCGCAGCTGGAGTGCACTGGTTACTGGTGCCCTCTGCTGGAAAGAATAAGCATTTCAAATACCACCCAGGCTATGGCTGAACTAGTTCTCCCTTGTTGTAAGCAATATGGATGGATCCATATTTCTTCCATTTCACATGCTGTTGTTGTAGAACACATAATGCCTAACATCACCCCAAGGAAGAAAAATATCTTTCCAAACCAAAGACAGGATGCAGAGGTTCATCCCTACTATGTGCTCGCGTTAGGAATAATGGCTAGCTATTAGCTTAACCTCTGATACATTCCTTCTCTGATCCTTCTGCCTTCTTTTAAACAAACTATATCATTAAATTCCTTATCCTTAAATTTGTCCCATGGTTACATTCCCTCCTACTTTTCTTTATCTGTCTTGGCATATTACCTAAAACAGTTCTTTAAAAATCATCTATTTTATATACTTCTTAGTTGTAAAATGCATCAATATTGTGTCATTTCAAACGTAGACGGTAGCTATGACATTGCTCACCTCAAAAGGCTCCAGTTTATCATAAATGATCAGTAACAGGGAGTGCGAAATCAAAGTTAGAGAAACATGAAAGACCTCCTCCTGGTGTTGAATCCTTTAAAGCCAGTTCGGACCAGCAGTCCAGCAGTAGGAAACCCAGCGGTGGAGGTGTGCCAGGGCTCGTGTGAACAGTTCACCGTTATTCACATCCCCGGAGTTGGATTGTTGAATGGAAGGTTCAAATGTGCCTCCTCAACTCAAAGCAAAACTAACCTGAAAACATAAATTGGCCCATTTGGGCTTCAAACTTGACCCAAATGTACAAAAGGGGGTTCGCAAACTTCAGGGAACCTGATTCAACCTTTTAGTTTGTTAAGAAACCCAGAAGAGATGGTCTTTATAGTTATCAAAGGTCTGCACATTACCTCATCAATGGAAGTGCACTGTTAATAGAAGCCGTCCCCCCACATGTCAGGGGCACCAACCCACTGTGCCTCAGAAGTCCCCAGATGTTCTCGGATGGTGCCAACCTTTTCGTTAGGCAACGTTTTCATTCTCTCTGGTTAAAATGCGATGAACAGAGTATCGGTTACTTCAGTGAAATAAATAGCGAATGCTGGAAATGAAGAAATCCTGATGATTGTACATAGAAACTGCACATATCAGGATATCATGTCATCGCCCAATTTATAACAGTAATTTTTTAAAAACATAGAGCAAGGACACTAAAATATGTTACATTTGCATCGCACTTTTCTTGGCTCTATTTCAAAATGTTTGAAAAATGGCCTACGGTCCTGCCATATCGGCTAAATGGTCTCGTAAATGTCAGCACCTTCAATGCCATTTGGCTTCTAAAATAGCTAACGTGCCTGAGGCTTCTCAAACATCACTTACATTTTTCCTGGGGGTTTGTTTTCCTCTATTCAGGGACAGAATTTTTTAAATGTGTAATGCGTAGGCAATCCTAATACCATTGTTCTATTTCTCATAGTTGGCTCCATTCTTGCTTTTTGTCATATCTGATATTGCTTTAATATGCAGAAATCAGACAAAAATGTCAAAAGAAGAAAGCATCAGCAGAGGCTGAGTATAAATTGAAATATTTCATGTCTATAGTAAAAGAAAACTTTAATTTTAAAAATGCCAGAAATGGTTCAGTCAGTGTGAAAATGAAGATGTCATGACTAAATAGGAATTTTCGGTCCCTTAGCTGTCAATAATTAATAGATTATTTACACTGGCACACTCACATTTCCCAGCTTCAAGATTCCATTTACACTTTGATCCTTTGCTCAGCAGCAAATTTAACATCATTGTGACCTTCTTCTGCCCAACACCATCCGCCCATCAGACAGGGAGAGAGCATCATCTGATATGTGCATTTATTAAGGCAGCAAGCTCCAAATATTGGAAAAATGACACATGCCAGTGTTTCCTATAATAAACTGGAAGAGAAACAGATTGTTCTTAAGGAAAAATCAATTAGCAAACCCTCTCTACGATGCTTTTCTTAGGAGCCGAGATGTTTGCGTCCTATGGTGCAAGTATTGCTCTTAAAAGATTGTTCCTGATTTAAATCTTGCAGAATTGATAGCAAGTGTGCAATATTATATAACGGTTCTAGTCATACAGATGAAATTCTAATGCTAAAGATTCATAGCGCCTTGCTTCTCATTGCAAACAATAGTTTAAAATAATTGAAGTATCATTAACATCACAATCCCAGAAAACCTTGAGTTGTATTTAAAAATTACACATATAATGAAGACTATATTTTAAAAAAGAAAATGAGAACTGAAAGAAATCATGCCCCCAAAAGGATTATGAAAGTACATGTATCATATTAATGGGGGGGGGGAGTCAGCATGAAACCACTGGATCTTAAAACTATTTAGTAATCAACATGATGATATTTGGTACAGATTCATAAGACTGTTAGTGTGGAAAATCATTTTGAAACTGATTCGTCCTTTGATGTTGACTCAGGTTTTGCATATTAAAAAATTTGAACCAGGCCAAAATGATGTGGAGCTCCAATATGCAGTAAAGATAGAAAGAGCTGTGAGAAATACACAGTGTAGCTGCTATGCAAACAAGATGTCAAGTATTATTTGTGGATTTCCTTACTAGAAAATGGTCATGTAGATAATGTGTCAACATTTGCATTAATGATAATGCTATTAATGATGAAACTGCAGGAGAAAGCTCTGGGTGCCACATTTCAGCTCAGGATGTGTATGCGTGCTGGGGGAGGTGTACCATACCTCTAAAAACAAAAGCATCAATATTATAAATATGTCACAATTACGGTATTCATTGTGAGTAAGCAAACACCGTCCTTCCTGCCAGTGGCCTCTTTATAGGTCGTATTTATTCTGACTCACAAAGAGAACAAAGTTGTTTTTTTTTTTTTAATTTTATTTTTTTATTATTATTAAGGTTCTGCGGGGTTGAAATGACACCTATACTGCTTTTGTGTCAATTTGGAAATTCTAAGCTCCTTTCAACTGCTCACCATTAAGACCAGTCAGCAGGCTAACGCTGCTTTTGCTTCTCTTGAAAGGCTCTACAGAGACAGCTTTTTCTTAGTGCTGGATTTATTGTTACTCTTTCAGTCTTTAGCATCTAACCAATAGTTAAGATAATAATAATAGCTAGAATGTATGGAGGGCTTTTATTTTGATGGAAGTATTTTCATATCTGTTATTATTAAATCATGAAAAGCTAGGTCTTGAAAGGAATTCAAGGAGTTCTCTGGCCTATTTCCTATCTAGAGGTTCACTCTCATTTGATATAATCCTGAAGAGTTGAAAATACATTTCAACTAAGAAATGAATGACTAGTCATAGACCGTCTCCAAGGCCCCATTTATTGCTATGATGTTTTTGAAATCTGTGATTCTTATGTAAACTTCCAAACAAGATACCTCCCAAAAAGATCTTTGAGAAGCCCATCTGGGTAATATAAGAGATTGCACAAACAGAAAGCAGAAAGTTTTTCCATTGATCTATCATCTATGCCTAGTCTAGAAATACATAAATGTGTTTAATCACTACATTAGTTACAAAGCCAAGTGTGGATGTTCGAATGTTCCAGACCAAAAAAGTATTTTCTTCCAACACAATAGAAACATGGGACTACCACCTGATCTCATTTACTTTTATCTCCAAAGCTGTGTACTTACTGGTCCTCTTTCTGGCCTGACTATGACCCACAGAGGTCAGAAGAGCACAGTAAATTTTGTTTAATCCAGGCTTTCCCCCGCCCTGCTGGGAGTACATATTTTTATTCATGTGGTAGGTACTCGATGTCCCAGCAGATTACATCGTTCACACACTACCAAAGCACAGTGATTTCCTTTGCAAAATTCCTTGGCAGGAAACACCACCAAATGCCAACCTAGTCCTAGAAATAACTGCATATTGGACTATATGAAATATTCTACACGATATACCTTAACTGTGCTTAAAGAAATGGTGATGTCAAGGATATCACAATGTATGAATGAAATTTGAAGCTTCGGATAACTTTCTACCGCAAGTTTCCCTCCATATGGCAATAATCTTGGTGGGGAAATTATCACTGTGTTTTTAAAAAGACATCAACTGCTATCTCTCTGGAAGATATTCTTTGCCTTGGAGGCAGAAAGATGAATGGCTAGTAATATTCTTTCTTATTAACCTGTTTCACAACACAAAATTATCTTTTTATCAGTGATCTATGTATTATACAGGATTCTACCCTCATGCAAGAAACCCTTAGTGTTTCGAGATGACTAGAGATAAAGAGAAGAAAAATATTGCATAAAGTTGATTTATTACCAGGCTACTCTACAATATTTAGACAACCAAAATAAACTTGAAAAGCATTCCATTTGTGACAAGGGCCAATAGAAGGTACGGAATTTCAACCAGAAGTGAATTTCCAGCTTGAGCTATGACCTCTGAAGAAATGAGATTTGTAAAGTAAATGCTAATAGAGCCTCCTCCGTGGCAGCTGGGACATGCTGCTATGAAAACACAGAATAACAAGCATCTTTCGGCTTCTTCAGTTTAGTTTTAATTACTGCAGGACAACCTTCTCCTGATTCTTTAGTCTTGCCTCTGTCAATACTCCACCCGGAACCTGGACTCTTTGAAGCTTATGTGTTCACAGTATAAGTTCACTCTTAGAAGCCTCTTTTTTGTGAGATTTTTAAAAATCTCTGTTTGCAGCTGGATGAATGCAATTCCCTTCTACCCTTCCCATTCACTTGTTTAAATTCTATCCAGAGAAATATATAGAGGTGTGTTTGGGACAATCTGGTCAAAATCGCAGTTGGCAAGATGACCGCCCTAAGGAGGCTCACATTCTTACCCAGAACAAACCAATGTTAAAGTTGATATATTTGTACCTCCAAGAAGTCTGCAGTCATTCTGCACTGTAAACACCCTTAGGCATGTAGTATTACTTTTATTAGTTAACTTCTTTCCCTGAAAAGTTCTTTTCCCCAAACCTTTCAGTTTTCCTCGATACTCTTTTCAACTGTCCTCCATAGATTTTTATTCTTTATATCCTCTATATCACTTGTTCTCAAAGTGTGGAATATAGAACATGGGGAGTCCCTCAGAGTTTTCTGGGGCATTTGCAAGGCATGAACTATCTCCATGATACTACTAAGATATTATTTGCTTTTTTCATTGTGTTGACAGTTTGCAGTAATGGTGTAAAAGCAGTGGGGGTAAGATTTCTGATGCCTTAGCAAAATCAAGGCAATAACATTCAGCAGTACAATGTAGGCATGTTATTCAGCTGCCATGGGGTCACAGTTTTTATTCTGCCGCCCAGACACCGGAAGCTTTCTTCTGTCACGGGAGCGCTCAGTGGCGAGGGGACTCCCGTCCGGAAGAGGGCTGGGGCATCCGGAACTTGGACAGGTCCAGGTTGAGGTCTAAGAAGGTGTACGGGGTGTAGTCGGGTTTTATGGGGTCACAGTTTTTAAAAAAACAACACCCCGAGTTCATTAGTAATGCCCTTTATGAAATAGTAAAAATTAATTTTATTGAAACTTGACTTTTACATATAATATTTAATAATCCAGATAATAAAATGGGAAGTGGATATGAAGAACTTTGGCTGCATATGGAAGTGCAAGTTTGTCTCAAGAAGAAGCACTTTTTGAAGCCTCTGGGTGGCTCAGTTGGTCAAGCATCTGCCTTTGGCTCAGGTCATGATCTCAGGATCCTGGAATCAAGCCCCATTTGGGCTCCCAGCTCACGGGGAGGCTGTTTCTCCTTCTCCTTTCCGTTCATGCTCTCTCTTTCTCAAATGAGTAAATAAAATCTTTAAAAAAAAAAAAAAAAGAGGAAGCACATTTGCAGTTGCTTGGGTTGTGAGCTGAACAAGCCACTTTGTACAACATTATTTTTACTTGAAAGAATGGCTGAAATGATTACTCTATTCGGTGTATTTGGAGGATATTTTCTCAAAATCACATGAAGTGAACCTATCTTTTAAAAAAAAAAAAGCAACTGCCGATGCTTGTTGCAATGATAAGATTAAAGATTTCACATGAGAATTGGCATTTGGGAGAAATTGTATCCCCAGTGATGAGCTTGACAGCTTCCTAATGCTTAAAGAGCTTTGGATGAGATTGACGGTAATATTAATGAATGCAATTTTTTAATACTGTGTAATGAAATGTGTCAACATTCAGAAGATCTTCATAACTTGGTGAGCTTATATTTCCAAATGACCATTGCAAATTTTTATAAAAATCATGCAAGGACCAATGATCCACTAAAAATACGAAGAAAACAAAATGGATTTTCATGTAACAGAGTCTAAAAAGTTCTTTATGTGGTTTTAGGCTTCCCATTTCAAGTAACCTTTAGGAAACAACTACTTTTCAAGATTTGGTATAGTATCAAAGAAGAATGTCCGCAATGATCTTAAGAGACTATTAAAGTCTTTCTCCCTTTTCCACCACATGCTTATTTGAGAACATATTTTCTTCATATGCTTAAACCAAGATAACATATCCCAAAAGATTAAAAACAGAAACAGACCTGAGAATCCAGCTGTCTTCTGTTAAGCCAGACATTAAAGAAATTTACAAAACTGTAAATAATACCATTCATGTTGCTAATTTTTTGCTTGAAAAATACAGTTATGTTTTATGACAACTTTTATGTTAACACATAATAGGGTTTGTTATAACTTTTTAAGTAATAGACAATCTTTCTTAATTTCTCAGTTTTAATTTCTAATATGATAAGTGAAAATTGACATAATCCACATAAACAAAAACTTGGTGGGGGAGGGGAGGGTTCCTCATAAGTTTTAAACCTGTAAAGAGGTCCTGAGACCAGAAAGTCTGAAAACAAATGATCCATACTTACTCACTGCCATTATATACTGGTAGGCTTATTACCCAACTTGCCTTCCTTTTGATCACGAGTCTCTAACCTGAGGTCTCAATAGGGTTTTGGAATTCACCTTGACATTTCACAAAACTTCACATAGGTATGTTTTTTCCTCTGGAGCAAGGGTCATAAATTTTATAATATTCTCTACAGGTCACCAGGAACCACTGTTTTCAGTGGAAATCAGGGAACATATTTTCTCTAAACTTTCCCCAGACACTGTGCCACCCAGGGTCGCCAGCATAAAAGTCACTGGGTCCCTGGTGTTGACAATGAGCAACCTAATTAAGCATTAAATTAATCTATTTATTCTTTCCATACAGAATCCCATGCCAGGAGCTAGAGGTAAGGAAAGGGCAAAGGAAATAGGATGCAGCTCCAATCACAGATATCTCTTCCCTTGCTTTCCTTCACTTTCCTACTCCTGTTCCTCAAGATGGGTTAGATGCCCTTCCCATTGCTTGTCTAATTCTGTCTCAACATGTCCATCTTTGCACAAAGCAATATAGTTTCATGCTTATCTCCCTTGCTAGACTGTGAGCCTCTGGAGAACAGGGGCTATGTTTACCCATCTTTGCATTCACTGATCCAGACACAGGGCCTGGGATATAACAAATGCTCCGTTATTATCACTTTTAATGCAGTCAGTTTACAGTCTGAAAGAAGGATCTAGAACATAAGTAACTTTCATAGTGATGTAAACAGCATAACATAGTGCTTAAGAGCATGGACCCTGGGTTCAGACATCTTGTATTCAAAGCCAAGTTTCTACCACTTAATACTGAGTGACCTTGGCTCAGTCAGTTAAGTGGCCAACTCTTGATTTTGGCTCAGGTCATAATCTCAGGGTTGTGAGATGGAGCCCAGCCTGGCTCTTTGCTCAGCAGGGAGTCTGATTCTTTCTTTCCCTCTGCCTCTGCTCCATCCTGCACCGTGCACTCTCTCTTTCTCTAATAAATAAATAAAATCTTTAAAATAATACTGAATGACCACGGGCAAACCACTCATCCTCTCTGTGGTTCAGTTTCCTCATCTATAAAATAGGAATAATAATAGTTTGTACCTCAAGGCACTGTTATGAGATAACTGTTAAAAGTTAAAATGACGTTAAGTCTCATCCAGTGGTTGGAACAGTGCCTGCCCAAGGTGGTGCTCTCTAGTTAAAGAGGATGAAGTCATCCATATCTGACTAAATATGAAAAAACTTTAATGGGGAGCAGCAACTGAGTGAAATGTGTTTTATTCCAGTATCATTTTAATTATCATGAACATGCTTACACTAGTTTGAGGATAAATTTATAAAAGTTGATATCAAGGTAGCAATCAGGGCTTCATCAACTTTTCATTTTATACCCAGTTAATCTCTGATAACTTTTCTCTTCGAGTGACACACTGTAGCATTGTAAGGCATCTTGCAGTATTAAATGCCATGCACAAATAGGTACCTAATGGTGGGTTTAAGGATGTTGCACAGTCCAAGTTCTTTCATTTTCCTGATTATAACTGCATTTGCATAATGTATGAATTCAAACATTATTGCTGTTAAATAATGCATAAATATTCTCCCATGCCGAAATATGTCTATTTCCTCTTCATGAATTCTGTTGAGTGTATCGTTCAGCTGTTGTTCTATTTAAAATGTACTTAGAGATCTGCATACATCAGAACTATGACTGGGGGAAATGTCGTAGCCAGAAGAACAAAACTACTCAGAACTGTAAATGAAGTATACATTATTAAATGAGCCAGGTTTCCCCTCTTCTGGGTGCATTCTCCTCAGAATCTAATGTTTAGTATTTTAGAATGGCAAATTCTTCCTTGATCACCTGATAATCAGAAGGGATTTGCATGTCTAATCAGGCTTTCCTGGAAGGTCTCAGAAAGAAAAAAATTCTTTGTTTTGTTTGGTTTCTCCAAACCTAAATATAAATATGAACATGATCTTCAGAGATTTTCTTGCACACTAGGAAATACTATCTAAATTATTAGAGGCAATGATAATTGGTGTGAATTCCCACTTCCACTTTACAGCTTTAAATATTCCATTTAATGCACTCTCAATGATTCTCTTACGGAAACCACAGCTGCTTCTTTGTTTTATAAAATATATGTTTAAAACAAAATACGAGTGTTTATTTCTAACTGTATCATCTCCTTTTCTTTTCCAAATAGATGACTTGCGTTTTAAATTTCCTTTCACTTATAAAAGAGATACAATGTAGGACTTAGTTTACAATCTCATGTAGTAGATTCTCTTGTCTTAGTCTATTTTCCATTTGCTGCAAGTATGAAATAATCAAGTGACCAAAACAGACCACATTTAAAAAAAATGTATTTTATCTTATGATTTGCCATTATGATGCCAAAAGATGTCTATCCTCATATTACGATTGCCATGATGTTACTTAACACACATGCAATCACATCCACATATGGAAGAGAGCCTCTTTTCTCTGTCAAATGGATTTTCTGTCACTTCCCTGTTCTATCCTCTACTTAGTACTGCTGATAAAACAGTGTGATGCATTCAGATGTCTAATAAAAAAAGGATATGCCCTTAAAAGTATGCATTTTTAATTCTAAGTGTTTCATTATAAGCAAAAGATAGCTCTGAAATAAATCACATGAACTTCAGTGGGAAATACCAAAATATTTTTATTCTCAAATTGAATATACCTGTGCAATAAACAAAATAAAATGAGCTGTGACACTGCATGTCAGTTTCACACACGGAGCTCCCAAACTAATATTTGCTAAAGAAATCAATTTCATATACTGCAAGGCTATTCATTAAATCTTTTCTACTTTGCCATGGAACATATGCAGTGGAGCCCTCAAAGCATGAGGCAGGAGCTCACAGCTCTAGTGCTGGGCACCTCAGATTCAGAAAGTGCAAATTCTTCATATGAAAACGTGAACCAAATTTGCTTCTTTCTCAACCTCCTTAATGAGCAATTCTAAAGCCTCCCCCTCCCCCGTGCAATTGATTTAAAAAAAAAAAAAAATCAATAGGAAGCAGTCTACCAGGCCTAGAGATCCAAGGATCATCTGTTGGAGAATCATGGCTACATTTGAGAGTTTTGGGCTCTTGTTGATTTCTCTCCACAGTTTATATGCCTGGAGACCTACCTCAATCCTAAAAAGTCAAAGGAGCTGCCAAAAGCAAAATGCCTAAATGTTTTATTATCTTCAATGGGAAGAAAGTTTATGAGAACTTCAATCCAAACTCTGATTTTTTAAATCCAGCGTTTGTCACTTTTCTCCAGTATTAAAATGAGAACAGACAAAACCTAGGGTGAAGACTGGAAGAGAAAGAAATTTGAGAAGCTGCTTGGAGTTAGGTAGCCACTCCTGGAGCTAAACGGGGGAAGGGCAACAGAGAAACTGCAGAACAAAGCTCCCTCCAGGTGTACCCCCCTTCCAGGGGGGAGGGGCACTGCAAGGGTCTTAAACTCCAATCTTAACCCCAGGGGAAGAGCAGACCCGAGATTCATCACCCCTCACCATCACCTGACAACCCCAAGCCTTATATTGCCAAAAGTATTCTGACATAAACTGTGGTTTTTATTTTTATTAACTAAGAGCTTGCTTCAACAAACCAAATCCTTAGGATTTTCAAGAGCATGCTTGTTGTCCTTCCTGAAGCATATTAAGTAGTATAAATAAAGATGAAACTCAAATTGTATCCACGAGAATCTGTGGCAACCCTGGGGAATTTTGCAATTTTTATATATCTTACCAGCTGGATATTTCCACAATCTTTAGAGTGTTTCGTGGGTCTCCCCACAACCATTCAACTTGATGTCTTTTTCTGTACTTGCACAATTCCTCAACCAAAAGAGCATATTAGTATGGAAAACCTTGTGAAAGGCACTAAATTTTGTTGAGGTGCTAGAAAAGCACACATTTCGTGGGGTCTATTGATTGCAAAATTACTCTATGAGGTCTGCATAATACGTCTGGCCCTAATGTTGTCCCAATTGCCTGCACTGACAAATATTCCTGACTCAAGATCTTGGGAAGATCAAAGCTCTCGTGACCCTTGCTCTCATCATAGTGCCTCCCCGTCTAGCCCCTGTAGGTCCCATCTCTAGCTCCTGCTCATTCAGGCAGTTTCTCTAAGGCTGAGACAAAGGAGTGTTTAATCAAAAATTGTATTAACTAATTGGTAAAGCCTATTATAAAAATCCCCCTAATTACTCCGTGGTGGCAAGAAAAAGGGCCTGTCAAGAGCATATCAACATTACAACTGTGACAGCAAAAAGCAACATTTGGAAGACCTCCTCCCCTGGGCCTTTTCTTTGATTTCTGCCTTTAATACTGATAAGAAGTGACAGTAGTTGGATAAAACAATCAAAACTTGAGTTGAAGAGCTTATAAACCTTCTGACACTTCAATAAACCAAAAGCCGATATGAAACTAGCAAAACGGTTTTATTTTAACTCTGGCTAGCCACATACCACAGACATGACATCCATTTGCAGAGCTCCGAGCTATCTCCTTGATATAATATTTTACTAACTCTCATTTCACATCTTTTAAATAAGAAATAAATGCTAAATTCTACCAAGAGAAATAAAATCTTTTATAATCTTTTAGACAGTTGTTGTCATCCCTCAGGAGAGCTTTATGCCTGCTGCTAAATGTCTACAAATCAATATTTAATATTTTGAAACATGAAGTCTTAATTATCCATCTCCCCTTTAAGCGTGAAACCCTCACTGAGTGAAAATAAAACCATTTGTTGGCTGATGGATTGATTGCCACTTATTAGCACTTTTTTGATCTGCAGGTCAGATTACAAGGCTCCATTCCAAACACATACCATGCCTTATCATTTATGCCTGGATGTATGAGTGAGTAGAGCAGAATATGTTAACGCGGGGCTGTGTGAAGATCTTTTTCACTCTGCTTCATTGAGCTAACACTGACAAATTAAAAAAGAGAAAAGAAATGATCTTCGGGTCTTAACTATTATTTATATCCCAGATAGACTTTTTACTCTTAGGTACAATAATAACGCACAGTCTCAGACGCTATGTACGTCAGAATGGTTGTGTATCTCCCTACTAAAGAAGAAAGAAAACTATATGATTTTGGTCAGTTGTGCAATACCACAGAAGCTCTAATTACACAAAATGGGAAAAAAGAAAATCCATGGGCTTCTCTGGAACTTTAACCTCTCCTTGCTTGGTCAGAAGTCTTTTTTTTTTTTTTTTTTGAGATTTATTTATTTATTTATTTGACAGAGATCACAAGTAGGCAGAGAGGCAGGCAGAGAGAGAGAGAGAAGAGGAAGCAGGTTCCCTGCTGAGCAGAGAACCCAAAGCGGGGCTCTATCCCAAGACCCCGAGATCATGACCTGAGCCAAAGGCAGAGGATTTAATCCACTGAGCCACCCAGGTGCCCTGGTCAGAATTCTTAATCACAGGAAGAGAGCTGAACCCAGAGCAGGGAGTTCTTGTGCCTCTAGGAGCAAAGAGATCACAACAAAATTGGTAATAACTTGTTTGTTTGTGTGTTTTTCCTGGGTGTGTTCATCCAGAACAAAGGAGGAGCTTCCTGAAATGTAATACATGGCAAAGTGGGAAAAGATGTGTCCATGTTCTGGAAACTGTGAATGTGACCTTATTTGGAAAAAGGAATTTGTAGATGTAATTATTTGAAGAACCCAAGATGAGATCATCCTAGATTATCTTGGTGGGCCCTAAATCCAATGACAAGTGTCCTATTAAAAGACACATTGAGAAGACATACACAAGGGAAAGAAGGAGAAGGCCATGTGAAGACAGAGACAGAGATTGAAGCTATAGAGCCACCAGTGGAAGAGGTAAGAAAGGAGTCCCCTCAGAGCCTCCAGGGAGGATATCGCCCAGCTGACATCTTGACTTCAGACCTGTGGCCTCCAGAACCTGGATGCAATAAATTTTTATTGTTGTAAGCCCCTGAGTTTGTGCTCATTTGTTATGGAAACCCTAGGAAACTAATACACATGGCATGAATACAAGACGACTTAGTGGGTTGCTGGTGAGTTAGGCAGGTACAGTGACAAGTAGATTGTGTGGCTTTGTCCTAAATACAGCCAAAATGAGAGTTTGGGGACTGTTTAAAGCTCTCAACTTCTTCCTTGTTTATCTTGCTCTGGGTACTGTTAACACTTTTTAGTCATTTCTCTAAGTACACTGCATGCCTCTGACTGCAGAATGGTGGGATTGTGTAGTTTCAGGTTTGCACAGCAGCTCTTGCCACTTATATTCATCATCAGGTAATCAACTCTGAGCATGCATTCTCTGCCTGCATTCTATTTAAAATAAAGAGATAATAATACCTCCTGACAAGTTTGTTGCAAGATTACAGACATACTTGCAAAGTGTTTAATATGGTACCTGGACTATTGTCAGAGCCCAATGAAGAGTGGCAGTTATTACCTCGCCAGGTATTGTGGAGGTTAAATAACAACACATAAGCCTCCTGACACCAAGGAAGCATTTCATAAATGCTACTGTAGCTATTATCATTATATATTTTGCTCCCTGGAGTTTCCATCATCACAAATTGGCAATCACAGGCTAAAATCCTTTGGTAGCTGCCCTTGCACTGGGGTCAAGATCCCAAACCTCTAATGTAATCCCCTAGCCCTGAACAGTGTGGTCTGCATAATAGCCCAGTGTATTGTTGTATCCTGTGCCTCATTCTTGTGTTTGTCCTGATCCAGTCCCCCACACCCCCCACTTACTTCCATTTGGCTCCTGAGGGGAGTGCCCTTCCACATTTTTGCCTTTGCACTCCTGAAACACTCTCATCCTCCTCCCAGCTAAATCTTATTCATCCTTCAACTCCCAGGTAAGATGCCACTTTCTTATAGAGGAATTCTCTGACCTCTGTCGGTCCCCATCTTATAGGTCCTATATTTACTTTCATTATACTTACTCCTCTTTATAATTACTTATTCACTTGTGTGATTATCTGTTAAAGCTTGTCTTGCCCACTAGGCCATATGGCAGGGATAATACTTTGAAGATACTAAACTAATACATTTTCACCCTAGTTTCATTGTTATTTGCAAATTATTCCATGGCTGTCAATCATGCCTGAGAGACGCAAATCATGGATTCCTTTTTTTTTTTTTTTTTAATTAATGTAGAGAGAGATATTCTTTCTTCCATCCTGGGTAAATAGGAGACTTGGTGCATAGCAAGAAAAGGAGAATTAGAATAGGAAAGTTCATGCACAGGAAATAGGAAGTGCAATTTTTCTGTCCCAAAATACTGTGCAAAGGGAAAAGACAAAAGAGAGCCAAGAAATCCTATGTATAAGTCTTCAACTTTCTGCTTTGGGAGTTGTTTCAGTTGGCTAGGGCTGCCATAACAAATTCCACAGTATGGGTAGCTTAAACAAAAGGAATTTATTTTCTCACTGCCCTAGAGGTCCAAGATCCAGGTGTTAACAGCTTTAGTCTCTTCTGAGACCTCATTCCTTGGCTTGCCGATGGCTGCCTTCTCTCTGTGTCTTCACATGGCCCTTCCTTTGTGTGCATACTCTTAGTGTTTTTCAACCCTAAACAGGAGTAGAATCTTCAAGATGTCAGGAATGATAGAAATATATTGGTTAAGTCTGAGAAATCCCAGTAATGCCAGGTGGGAGAGAAGGGAGCTGGTGGTATGTTTTCTCAGGCATCGCTTGGGCAGGCTAGGAACCACAGTGTAACACTGGTCAAGGAGGCAGCTGGAACGATGGAGACAGTTCTTCTGGCTCCATAGAGCCCACAGATGACATGCAGGTGTCCTGTGTGCCCCAGTGAGCATGTGTGAATTTGTCGCTGGGAGCAGTGACCCATCATGGCCAAACCAGAATCAGAGAGAACTGGTTGACTCGAAGGACAGACTTCCTCAGCCAGCACAAAAATTCAAACAGCTCTGGTTGTGTCACATTAGCTGAGATTGCCTGTATCGAAAAGACACCATGTGAATTCTGACCCCCCCTTCATTTCCACAGCTTAAGGCTGCCTAAACAAGCCCTCTGCAGCCAGATGACAGTGTGGAAAAGAGCAGGAAGGACAAAAAAATCTGAAAGAATAACAAGCTGCAAAAAGATTGAGTTGTATGAAACAATCTAATTTAGCCCTAATGAGGAAGTGAAAATTCTGAATTTAGTAAAGATTTAGCCCACAGAAACCTTAATGATTGGGATTGAGAATGATACGGTGGGATATTAATTGGCAAGTTTATATTTTCCTATTATCCAGTGGGATGAGAATCATAAGGAAGATTAGATGTGCTATAAAAAAAAAAGCAGCTACTTTTTTCTGTACAGCAGAATAGTAATATAATAACTCTATTAAATGTAGACATCATTCTGAGTATAAACTCCAGGAGGACAGGGAACTTGTTTCTTGGGTATACATTGCAAAGAGTTAATGTTAATTTTTTTTAAATTTTTTTTTGTGGGGGGAGGGGCAGAGGAGAGAGAGAGAGAGAGAGAATCCTCTGAACATGGAGCCTGATGCAGGGCTGGGTCCCTGGAACCCTGAGATCACAACCTGAGCCAAAATTGAGAGCTGGACACTTAACCAACTGAACCACCCACATACCCAACAAATGTTTTTTAAATGAATGATGTCACCAAGCTTGCAGCAACTTCTATGCTATATTATTTTCCTCCCTACCTTTAAAACTCTACTTAAAACTTGCCTCCGCTATGGTATTTTACACAATTATTCAGTTCCCATCATTCCAAATAATTCCACTAAACAGTTATCCAACGGTGGGGGAGGTGAATGAAGCTTACCTCCAAATCCAAACTAATCCAACCACTAAATCTTATTCCATCTCCAATTTAGGATCCTATCATGGATACTGCATTAATTCCAACTCTGTCTAGTTCTCTTAGCCCATTTGCCTACCTCGTTTTATCGTCTATAATTCCAGATCAAGAAATAATTAGCCCCCATTGGGTGATCTGTTTACCTTGGCTCAAATTATTTGTCATACCTGATTGTCTTGCTTCTCCCATCTATGCACTTGAATGTCCAGGTCAAGTCAGTCCTGATGCTTCCATTCATATTAATCTCCTTTAAAATTCTCTTTTACAATATGTGTATTGCATATCACATAATTTATAGTTCTCTACATGCCAGTATCTAGAAAGTTAACAGTCTTGTCTATATGTGATATGGATATAATATTAATTCAGGACGACTGCTAATATAGTTCTACAGATAGATAAAAACAGACATACACACACACACACACAAATGTGTGTGTGCATCTTATCCAGGTACCCACATGTACTCTCCTTAGAAGCAGTCCATATCTTTAAAACTCATTAATTTTGTACTCCATAGTTTGTAACAAAGATAGACAGTATGCTTTCAACATATCCTTTTTGATTGATCCTAGATCAGACCTGACTTTATTGTCTAAGCAACAAACCAACAGAAATGAAAAAAAAAAATTGAATTGTGTTTGCTTAATTTTTAAATCACTTTTCCATCTTTAGTATTTTATGAGTTATTTTCATTTAGCAAGTAGGAGAATTTTCCAGCGCCAGCCCATCTGCTCCTCCTCTTGATTTTGAAGTGGTCGGCAGGCTAAATTGGTAACATCTTTCATCCCGTGGCAACGCCCCATGTTGTCACAGGCATGCAATTCTGATTTCATTGCCCTATTGAGCCAAAGGCAAAGAGAGGCAACAAGAGATAAATCCCTTCAAAAACTCAATAAGTTTAATAATAGCTAACAGACACAGAATACTACCCGCCATAGAAATGCTTAATTGCTCTTTGTCATTAAGTTGGCTCTAATGATAAAGGCTCTTTGTGAAGGTTCCTTCCCCTTTGGTATTACACTCTGAAAGATTGGACTGGAAGGGGCTTTGAATTCACCACTTCCCCTGACACAGACGGACACACACACGCACGCGTGCACACATACACACACACAGACACACACACACAAACACTATCAGCTACCACTGTGCTGAAAATAATATAAACAGGGAAGAAGCCAGTCTACTTAGCAAGTTCTCAAGGGAAGACATTTTCACAGTCGTTTTGGATAATATGCCACAGTATTTCAAAAATCTTTATCTGAGCCAGTTCTTCCCTATGTCTTCCAATTCACTCTTGTTTTACTTTAAATGCAGTTTGTCTTAGACTGCCCTCTATGGAGAGCAAAAACAAATTAATTTTAGGTGTAGACCTAAAAGTAATAGAAGAGGAACCCATTGCTTCTCTCAGGGATGTTAAATATATTCTTACATTTCATTTACAATATTCAAGGGAAAAATCCAAGTGAATTTATAGAAAGGATTCACTTACGCTGTGGTCATTACAGTAGATTTTTTTAAAAGCTCTCTTTCCCACAAAAGAAATCCACTAACTGAACATAAGGATAGCAAATGATTTCCACCAAGTTGAAATGTGGGAAAAACAAAATTAGAGAAATTTAAAGTAGAATACACTGGTGTGAACATAAAATGCAAAAGCCACATTTATGTTTAGCTACGAATCCACTTCCACTAACTTTCTCTTGCTTTATTATTGATTTCTGGAAACTCAAAAGTCATATCTACAATAGCAGTATGCTTATGAATTATGAGAAAACTGAGACAAATGAGTATGTGGGACAAAGGCCAGCCCTCGGCAAAGCTACAACACTACAAAACTGTTGTTTCTGGTGTCCCTCTTTTTCCCTCTCTGCCACTCGTCTTCTACTCAATATTCCCTTTACTTCTTTTGAGAAATAAAAGAGACTGAGAGCTTAAAGCTCACACAAAGTGCCTGGCTTTGATATCACTCAATTAATACTATTTTTTCCAAATTATTTCTCTGAATCTAAAAGAATCAAGCCTACTCTATGAGATGGATGCTACCCTTAGTCCAGTTTTACTAGTGAGGAAAAGGTGACTTGGAGAGATTAACTAATTTGCCTAAATCATGGAGCTAATCAATGCTTTAACCACAACACCATATTGCCACTATAGCAAAGAGGTGACAGAATATCCTACTCTTGTTTCCTTTTCCTTCTCCTTTACCTTTGGTAGCTTAAGTCCTGTGAGTAGTTGGCTTGCTTCAGAAACTCCATAATCATAATTCGTTTGTGGAAACTAAGGTACAGATGGAGATCAGCTCCACCCAGGAAGGAATATAGAGAAATTCCTCCCCCACACTGCTTCAGCACAGTGCTGCTTAGCACCATAGTCCCAGCAACCCATCAAGAGTCTTGATCAGATTCACTGAAACCCCTGAAATTCTGGGCCTTCTGACAGTCATGTCAATTCATGGAATTAAAGCATGTTAGAATCAGGAAGCAACTCAAAGGGCATATAATTGAATTTGCTCATTTTACAGATAAAAAAACCCAAGGCTTTTATTGCTTAAATGAACTTTTCACAGTCCCAGAGCCAATATGTGGCTGGGCTGGGTCTTGAACTTAGGTCTTTGGATATGAATCAGAAGACGGACTCCTACTTTATCACATCAGTAGTAGCCCTTGCCTTGACTTGTCATTACTTCCATCACTGCTCCTTGACATCAAAATGATCATAGCTTCTTACTGCAAAATTCCTTCTACTTCTACCTGGGCTAAATCGGATCAAGCCAAATATCATAACATCATGATATATTTCTAAAGTTCGAATTCACTGTGGACACATTTATGTTTCTGTAGTATTTGGCCATTATATTTTTAACATTTTAAAAGACTCATTAGTATATAAACCTTAAAGATGGACTCCATGTCTACTTTTTCTTTATATGTTTTATTACTTTTCCTTACCCCATAATATACCCCAGCTCTCACATAAACCCAGCGTGCTACTCAAATGTACCCTGAATGACAAGATTCTCCTTTTAGGATTATGGGATGTGAGACTCTTTGCTTAGAACAGTACAATTCTTCATAATTAAAGAAGACATTTGTTTCCATGGACAAAAAAAGGCAGCTCATTTTTCCAAGCATCATTTGCATTATTGCATCACAGTCATCATCATCACCATCAACATCAGATAAACAAGTGATTGATTCTGATTTTATCAGCAGACAAAGTTTGAGTTCCACAATTAGTTTTAAGGCCATTATCCTGCCCAATGGACATTACAGGTTCCTTCAAGTCCTGTTGCACAGATAGTTCACAAATGGACACGAACTCTCTTCAATGTCAGATATGGGTCGTGGGTTGGGATAATGACAGTGATTCTGTACATAGCAGTAAAGGCATACCATAGCTAATTATTTTATTATAGGATAAATAAGTCATTAACAATTATCAGCACATGCTTACTAAAAAACAAAATACTTCGGGCACCTGGGTGGCTCAGTGGGTTAAGCCTCTGTCTTCAGCTCTGGTCATGATCTCAGGGTCCTGGGATTGAGTCCCCATCAGGCTCTCTGCTCGGCAGGGAGACTGCTTCCTCCTCTATCTCTCTCTGCTTGCCTCTCTGCCTACTTGTGATCTTTCTCTATCAAATAAATAAAATCTTAAAAATAAAGAAATAAATTTAAAAATAAAAAATAAAATAAAATAAAATAAAATAAATAAAAATAAAAACAAAATACTTCTCTCCACTAAGGTTGATTTTATTTTTTTTTTTAATATGGCTATCTTCTGAACAATGCTGTTTTGTATTTACAGGAAGCCCCCGATTACCTTCCCTCCAAATTCTCCCACTGACACCAAAGTGATCTTCCTACAAAAAATAAAAGCATGTAACTCTCATATTTCAAAAGCTTCAGACTTTCTCTGTAACCTTCAGAGTATAATCTGATCCTTCTGGAAAACCACACCAAGCCCTTCCCCATCAGAGCCTGACTCTCCTTTCCATTTTCATCTTCTCTCTCTCTTTCATACCCAATCTTTTTTCTCTCCCTCCTCTCTGTCTTGTATACTCCTTTTTAGCCATGAAGACCTGGTTCAAAATTCACCTTTGCTAAGACCCCTAGGGTTAGTCACTTTTCCCTCTGTAAACACCCAATATTTTTATTGACACCTGACTTGACTATGTCCTTCCACCAGAGGAACTCCTGAAGGGCAGGGATCAGTATTCATTCTTATATGCTTCTTCTGATCTATCACTTGCCAGGTACAAGATAGAATGCCAGTAAGTACTTATTTTTAAAAAAAGGAATAAATAAGGAATAAATAGGAAAATAAATAAGAAATAAATGCCTCACTTTAAAGTTGTTGAAACTATAGTCTTCACACAAGAGAGAAACATCTTCAACTATTACAGATTAGTTTATTTTGACTACATCATGAGCTTCAGAATTTTTCCCAGGCACTTGCATGGCATAATAAAGCAAGATTAAGTAGATTGTTGTCTGTGTGACCAGCCCTTCTTCATGAGCAAGGTAAAGGTCATGCTTGTATGGGATGTGCTGCTGTAATAAATAATCCCCAAACCAAACCTTCAAAAAAATAAATGAAATTCTACCACCCAAAGCCTCAAACTATGCATACACTCGGATACACAAAATCAGCTTAGCAGGAGGGTTGTAACATTTAGCAACCAAGAAGCATATTTCAAATATAGTCAAAATAAAGGGTAGACTCTCATTGCAGTAAGAAGAGAAATGAATAATGGTTGGTTAACATGGGCATGTTTAATGCCTGTTTTGTTTCAGTTCTCATTACAAAGGCTACTATTGTCAGAGACATAATATAATTCCTACCAGAGGACTTAAGAAATAGGATTTAAAATAGGGCAGGGACTTAGTCATCCAGATCAGATTTGCCAAAGTGTCCAAAAAATTAATCAGTTCATCCTGCACTACAAGAAGAATACAAGGACTAACTCATGAATTATGGAGCAGTTGGTCTGACTCTCAAACCTGAAAGTTTCTGGGGCAATTCATTAAGAAAAAGATCAATTTGTGAAATCCTGGAGGTTATTAAGTTGTTTAAAAGCAGCCCACAAAATTTGTCATGTCAAACCAATTCCACTTTCTTCTTCAGCCAGGAGGAGGTGAGAGGTGGCATGAAAGATGTGAAGGCACTCTTTTCTTAATAAGGCTTTTGATAAATCAACATATTGACCATTAACTAATATGTTGTTTGGTTAAATTTAGGGACAACCAAACCACAGAAAGTGATGCAGGAACAAAATAAGAGAATCAATCCTTCACCCAATATTTATTGAGTTTCTGGAATGTGTAAGGCACCCTGCTATGCAATTGTAGGGGAGCCAAAGAAAATCAAACAGGTACTCTACATTCAAGAAGATTACAGTGTAGCTCAAAAGGAAGCCTCCATTAACCTCTTTAACACTAGATAGAAAACACTGATGATATTTAGGCATTATAGAATAAGGGTTAAAAATATGGAATCTAGAACCAGACTGTCTAGATTTGAATTCTGAATCTGTCACCTACTCGGAGCATGAACTTGAGAAAGTCATCTGATTGTTGTCTCAATTTACTCATCTGTAAAATAGCGATGATTATAGAGTGATATACATAATAAGGTAATGGTTATTATTAAATGAGTTAGCACATGTAATGTACTTAGCATAGTGTGGGAAGTTTAAAGAGAGACATTACTCTCCGTGTTGGGTATGTCTGAAATGGAGGAGGATAGGAAAGATGAGGTGAGGAGGGGAATCAGAAAGATAAAGCATTTAAACAGACTTGAATAGGTAGGATTTGGCCGTATGGAGATTGAGGTAGAAAAGGCTGTGGTTCAGGGCACCTGGATGACTCACTTATTTGGTTAAGTACCCAACTCTTGGTTTCAGCTCAGGTGATGATGATCTCAGAGTCATGAGAATGAGCTCCATGTTGGTCTCCTCCCTCAGTCGGGAGTTTGCTTGAGATTTTCTTTCTCCCTCTCCTTCAGCCCCTCCCTCCAACTGCTTTCTCCCCTGCCCTCCCCTTCCCAATAAATAAATAGATCTTAAAAAAAAAAAAAGAAAGAAAAGAAAGATTATGGTTCATATGGGAAATACTGTGTTAGTTCAGTAATAACTGCTACACTAACCATGTGGGGAATAGATTTCTGTCATATAGGAAATAGCCCAATTTTATTGTAGCATGATGTGCATAAAAAGCAGAAATCAGAGAAAAGATTGGGACTCATTTATATTGACATTATTATAAGGACCAGGAAATCAGTGAAAATTATAAAGAGAGAGTAGAGAGAAGAGAAGGGGTGAATTGAATAGTTCAGGGGGGAAAAATGAGCATCAAGAGAAACACACATATGAGGCAGAAAGATGGAAATTAGAATAGGAAGGACTATTTCTACTTTAATTTAATACTAATTCATTTTCCTTTGTCTATAAATATGTCTGGCTTCCCTCAAAAATAGCAGATATCCATTCAAACTAGCATAAGCCAGAAAGGAAATGGGTTTTAAGAAAACAATTGTATTCCAATGAACTCAGATAGGAAGCCGTGACAGGCTACAGGAGAAGGTAGATAGCTATTAGGAGCTAGGGTGTTTAAATACTATCTTGGTGATACTCTCCCTTTCTTGCTCAGGGTTACATGGCTGTCTCCAGAGAAGTAGAATGTGGGCTTGGCAGATACTCCTAAGCATTCTGTAATGTCTTTTGCTCTGCTGTTCCCCACCCATATGGACCAGTGCCTCATACAAAAGTGGACATCCAGTAGGAGTCAATGAATTGCCACTGGATGGGATTGCTGTGAGAGTTCATCCTTACTTATTCAGACCATCCTGCTATACCTAGAAATGAAGAAATTGGCACAAATTGTTTACTCAGTAAATGCTGAGAGCCTTGCAATGTATGTGGGAAACCCAGTTTATCCTAATTCTTCACATATTATTTGTAAAAGAGATCCTTTACTTTCTTCAGTGTAAGAAATGCATACATTTCAAGCAGTGGTTCACTTGATTTTAATAGAAAACAATGTTATAAATCAGAGACAGCCTAGTATTTTGATTATTGTGTCAGATGTGCACTTTAAACTACCTTTTTCTATTCTATTCCTCAAACATATAATGTTTCAAATATTTAATGTTTACTTTATTTTACAGATTAGAGGCTTTGAAGAAATATTTTCTCCACTCCTGTCACAGATTCTGTGTTCTGATCTCAGAGAAAGCACCCTTCTCCCACTAGCAGGCCGCCTCCACACCACAGCAACATATCTTCACCTCACCTGAGGAACTCACTGAGGGAATACAAAGTGGTGGCTGCCATGACACTCAGACATCAGCAGTCACTGTCTCCACACCTAGCTTCTGCCCAAGTTCCGTGTGAGCTGAATCCTTTCCCACCAGCCTAGCTCATCTATGCTGTGTAACTATAAGCCCCTAACACTTAAATACACCTGATTTCCCTACAGGTAGAGAATGACTCTGTATCACTGAGCTACCAAAGAAACATGAATGGCAAATTATCACAAAATCCACAAGGCTCCACCATGCTCGTTCTTTAATATATTTAAGGTGCATTATGTTTCTGAGTCTCCATTCCTATGCACCTTGCCCCTCAAGCTATTTCACCTGCGCTACCTCCAAATCCAAACTAAGCTAAAAGCCACAGAAAGTTGTATTGTTCCTTGACTCCTTTCTCTCCAACTTCAAATCCCAAGGGAGAGAGTTATATGCTGATGTGAGATATTGCTTCATTGAATTGAAAACTGATGTGGAATTTTTCTGAGCTTTGTCCTGCCCTTTGCAATAATCAGACTCTCTGTTGACAGTCCCTCCTTCAACAATACTCTGCAGCTAGTGAGACTCCTTATTCTATGTACTTTGCTGTCTAGAGCCCTATTAACCTCAGATTTATTAGCTTTTTTTGTCAACCACTTACACTGCCAGCCTCCCAAGAGGAGAACACATCACAAAGCAAAGAAACTCTAAGAGACACATACATAGAAAAATATCTCAAATAGCAAACATTTACTGAAAGCAGAAAGTCGGATGATAGCACTTGAATAACCCTTCTCCCCCACAAGCACATTCTATAGATACACTCATGAAGTTGTGCAAATAAATCTCATTATGCTGCCGAAGTGCAGAATTATTGTCTCTCTGAGAGTACTGAGATGAAGCCGAGAATCTTCACAAATTTACTGGGCTGGCTCCAGACACACACTAGATTATATTCATCAAAATGAATGGATTTTAAAGCGAGTCCAAAATAGATTCTTTCAAAAATCTAAGACTTTGCCTCGGAGGGGATTCTTATTTTTCTTTAGTCCTTTCTCCGGCTTCCAGGGAGAAGAATGGAAGAGAATAGTTATTAAAACAAAGACAAAAAGGTAATTTGACTTAAGTTACTGAGCCAGAGAGCTGCCAGATGTCAGCAGAGCCAGCAGAGGTTACTGGCAGCTTGGGACCAGAAATAGAAATTAGAGCAAATATATCTATAGAAAATGTCTGAAAAGTCCATTCAGCTCCAAATACAGAGTGTTTTTGAGATCCCTAGATGGACCCTCTCCTGGCTGACCAGGCTAGACAGCTGTCTCTTTCGTTAGTCCCACAGACACTTTCCTCATGATTTTTCTTCATAAGTGTCATACTTCCAAATTATTCCACTCTAATGTATCAACCTGATATATGTGGCTCAGTTTAACCATAAGACCAACTAGGAGGGACATAAACAAACCCAACTTCCTACTGGATCCATTTTTTACCTTGATCATATATAAGGGTTTCACACACACACACACACACACACACACTCACGCACACACACACACAGTGAAATACTCAGAGCTAATATTCCTTGAGTGTGTACCATGTGTCAGGCACTGTTTGATCTCATTTAACTTATTCTTCTAAGTTTTATCTTTCTTAACCTTCAACAATCCCATGTGATAGGAAGTATTATTGCCCTTATTTTACAGATGAATTAACTAAGACAAAGAGAGCATAAGGATGTTGTCCAGGGTGGCACAGTAAGTGATAGAGGCAGGTTTAGGAAAACAAGCAGTCTACCTTCAGAGCTTGGGCTCTGGTTGCCTTCCTAAGATATAATGAAAACTGTGCTAGATATTGCAATATGTGCATTAGGAAGTAAATTTTCAAAGTTATCATCTTTGTTTCCATGTGTTTGTAGAAAGACAAAATACATAGTTATTCAACCACAAGTTACTTATTTATATAGTTGTTCTTTATCCTTTAGATCTGCACTGTTCAGTGTGAAAGCTATCAACCTCATGTGGCTATTGAGCACTTGACATGTAGCTAATCCAAACTGAGATGTGCTATAAGTGCAAAACACACACTGGATTTCAAAGACTGAGTGTCAAAGACAAAACTAGGAATACCTTACAATTTTATATTGATTATATGTTAAAATGATAATATTTGGATATGTTGAATTAAATAAAATTCAATATTAAAGTTAATTATATGCATTTATGTTTACACTTCAAAATGTGGCTACTAGGAACAGTTTTCACATTGTATTTCTAAAGGAGAGTAATGGCCTAGGTTAATAAGGATACAAAAATATGTCTGTCTCACACTCAACACATAACCTTGAAATAATGTGAGCTTGGTTTCTCATTATTGTGTTCACATTATTAGTAATTTTGCCCCTCAAAAACATTTTATTTCCTAATAAGAATTTGAAAATCAAGTTACAAATTGTCTTTATTTGCAGATAATATTTATTTACATAGAAAACAGAGCTAATAGATAAATTTAGCAAGTTCTCAGGATACAGAGTCATTTATAAAATTAAATTAAATTTTCATATATCAACAGCACATAATTAAAAATGAAAGTTAAAATGAGCTTTCTAATCACAAAGTTGATTCTTAAATATATGTGGAAACAGCTTAGGATAGCTAAACCTACCTTGAAAAAAGTGCTGTTTGCTTTCAAAATTTACTAAAATAAAATGGTATTGTATAAAGATTAAAAAAATAGACCAGTAGAACGGAATAGAGAATCCAGAAAGAGACCAGAAACATATATAGTTAACTGATTTTTGACAAATGCCCCAAGGCAATTCAATTGAAGAATAGTCTTTTCCAAAAAAATGATAGTTATTACTGGATAAATACAGGAAAAATAAATAAAACTGAACATATACTTCACAGAAAAATTAACTTAAAATAGGTCAGATACCTAAAACCCAAAACTAAAACTTTAAAGCTTCTGGAAGAAAACATAATATGTCTTTGTGAGTCTTGAGGAGGTAAAGCCTTTGTAATGATGAAACGAAAAGCACTGATCATAAAAGAAAAAAAATTGACTTCATCAAAATTTTAAAGTTCTGTTCATCAAAAGACATAGTTTAAAGTAAAAATGCAAGCTACAGTCTGGTAGGAAATATTCACAGTATGGGAATCTGACAACAGACCCGTATAGAAAGGGATCATACCCGATTATTTCCAGGAGCTTTATTCATAAGAACCTAAAACTAGAAACAACCCAAATGTCCATCAGCATTTGAATGGATAGACAAATTGTGGCATAGTCAAACAATGAAATCATACTAGGCAATAAAAAGGAATGTACTTTGGTATAACAACATGAATAAATCTCAAAAACTTTATGCTGAGTGAAAGAAGGAAGATACAAGAATGCATATACTCTATAATTCCATTTATATAAAATCTAAGAACAAGAAAAAACAATCTGGAGAAATCAGAACAGTGATTCCTTATGTGAGGTATAGATTCACTAGGGAAGAGCCTAAGAGAACTATCTGGGTAACAGAAATGTTCTATACTTTGCAGTTGTAATTACACTGATATATTTATCAAAGCTCGTTAAATTGTTCACTTCCTAACTGTACATTACATGGTATATAAATTTTACTTCAATAAAAAATCCAGTTATGTTCCTCAATACTATGCATAATTTTCATTAACTATTTAATTTGTAATGTAATTAAAGTCATCATAGAATTAGTGCCCTACAAAGGCAAGAATTTTTGTTTGTTTCGTTTACTGCTAAGTCCCCAAGTCTGACCCTTTGTAGGCATTCAATAAATATTTATTAATGAATGAGTCATGGAACACATTGCTAATGCTAGCTAAGAATCTTAACCCCAGTTATAAAGATTATCATGTTTCTAGTTATGTATAGATATATTTTTTATAATTCAGCTCAGTAGAGTCTCTTGGAACTATGGTGTGCCTAACAGACAGAATATAGGAACTGGTGAGTAAAGCACTCATTCATTGGTTACTTGATTATAAATTAACTTTACCAGCTCAGTAACTAATATCTAAAATTATCATGCCAAGTTCCCCAAGCACTTTTTCATTCATATAGCTGCTCCATGTGTACCTAGGGGATTTTAACATTAAGCATGATAAAAAACTGTACAAAGCAAATCTACCCATATTAAAAATTAAACTTTTTAAAGAGATTTATGACCAGTTTCTAAGGATTTGGGATATGGTTACATTTATGGTTTACATAATTATTCCCCTGCAAAGTATTAGGTTAGAATTATGGTTTTCTAGTGAGTTACTACTTCCTCCTCTGAGATGTAATCAGAATTAGCCAAACATTATTAAGAATTATATAGGCATACTATGTTAGGAAGGTCAAGATCTTGGATTATTTTACCCTCCTAGCTTTAATGTGAAAGTTCAGTTTATTCCTATGTTTTAGCATATGTTAAAAAAAAAAAAAAAACCTGACCTGAGCCTATTTATAGGCTATTTTAAGAGGTTTTTAAACATATGTGTCACTACCACCTCCAAAAACCTTCTTTTATAAAAGTGCAATAAAAAGGTGAGCTGAAAGTAGATTCTAAAAGTAGATTCACAAGTACTTACTGTCATTGAAAAACATTATTTCCCTGTGAATTACTATTTAACTCCATGAATTGAATACATGCATTTAGACTCTCATCTCACAATAGATGTCTCTCATGAGATTATTTGCCTAAGGGGAGGCCAGTTACATCTTGTTTCACATCTATGTTGGAATTCTGATTATCTTGATTATAATTATCTTGGGAAAATTTTTCAGAAACAGTATTTTAAAAGAAATACCATATGAGAATAGATTGTGTTGGTTGGATGATTCTGCATGTACACATTCTGAGATTTTGTATATGGTTAGTCCTGAGAGAAGAGAAAGCAAGGGAGAGAATGCAAGAGCCCATAGGGAAGGAAGAAAGAAGAAGTATTTCCCCTGAAGAAAAAATAAAAAGTATCTAACCCAATGCAAGTAATTTGTATGTTTTTTTATTTCTTAAGCACCTTACGTGGTCTTCTTTCACTCTATCCTATCATTTATAAAAGAAACTAGTTTGAACAGGTTTGAAAAATAATGACTATTATGAATATTCTATCTTATGAAGATCTATCTTTGCATAGATACAACAACAACAACACAAAACAGTCCATGTAATTTGACCTCCGTAGTTCCATGATGGAGGCTATTTCTGGTTGGGTGATTGTGCCTTGGTGGTTGCTAGGTAATGAGCTTTCAGAATAAATGCATTTCCTACCTCCAAATCAATAATCGTACAATGTTAATTTAGAACATGATCTCCATGGTCACCAACAATTACCATGAGAATTTGCTTTTCATGAAACAACATTTGCACAAAACTTGTCCCTGCCAATGTAGTCTTGAGTACTTGCTATATTTGACATTGGCAGCTCTACTACCACAGTTTGCTCTTTGCTGTTGGATCTATCGATTGAAATGCCATTCATTTGGTGCAGATAAAAGAACTATGGCTTAGCTGGCTTCTGTTTATTAAAATGTGGCCAAGTAGAAATTTCATTTAACTTTAAGAAGGCCTGATATAATTTTCCTTCCATCTTTGCTTCTCACAGAAAGTATCTGAAATTCAGGAAGAAATTACAACCCAACCACCTGAAGTTTGGGGGGCGGGGGGGAAAAGCTTCAGCTTCAAGTAAGTCCTCTACTACTAGCCTTTATTTACACCACAAAATACTATCACTATGAAAGCAAATAATGTCATAGAAGTATTTTTAAAAAGAAAACATCAACACTGAGTGAAGATCAAAGTACCTGAATTGGTGGGGTGGGGAGGGAGAGAGAGAGAGAATGGGTCTATGTAGATCAATTGGTACCAGAACACCTGTTTGAAAGGTTTTTTTTATTTAAACAGAATGACTTTACAAAAGAAAAAGTGAGAGAAGGAGAGAATTATTTGAGGTTAGTGTAGATATATTAAAACAGGTATCTGTATTACTGCAAACTAGGTAGCTTAAAATAATAGAAATTTATTGTGCTAAAGTTCAGGAGGCTAGAAATCTGAAATCAAGGTGTGGGCAAAGTCATGCTCTCTCTGAAGTCTCTAGGAGATTGTCCTTCCTTGCCTCTTCCTAGTTTCTGGTGGTTGTTAGCAATCCTTGGCATTCCTTGGTTTGTGGCCATAATGTCAACTGGTGCCTCTGTTTTCATATGGCTGCCTTCCCTCTGTGTGTGTCTGTGTTCAAATATCGCTCCCACCCTTTTATAAGGACACTGGATTAGGGTTTACCCTTAAGCCAGTGTGATCTACTCTTGACTTAATTACATTTACAAAGACCCTATTTCCAAATATGGTCGTACTCTGAAGTTTGGTAAAACACACTCTGAAGAACTCTACTCAACCCAATACTATTGACTAGGATAGAACATTAGATTATGGGCAACAGAAGGTCAAAGACTATCCCTGACTAATTTCTATTTCTCACCATCTAGCAAAGTCAAGTGTCGTGTAGATACTTAGTAGAGGTTTGTTTAATAGGGTAGGTATGTGAATAAATAATAAATAATGACTCTTAGTGATGAAAAACCAATAAATTGCAAATGAAAAATCAAAGTAAATGGCACTTTTGCATTGCATTCTAGTTTCTGATGTTTCTCTTGTGTTTCTGTTTGGGGACAATGCAGTTATAATCCAAAATTCTCTTTGTAATCTGGATCAGAATGCACTATCAGGGCTATCAGCTTCTATTTGGACCATGACCTCCACACCATGAGCTCTGAAATAAAACACTATTAAAGCACCAATGAAGATTTTCCTAGTTTAATTGAACCAACCTGATCTTTGAAATATGTAAAAATAAAATAGAGCTTCTTATAAAACAGCATTTCCAATTAAGAAAAAAGACAGAACAGTAAGCTGTCTTCATTTTATGTCAGGCTTTCTTGATTCTTTATATACTGTTCTTCCAGAAGTCTAGAAAAATGTGTCAGAAAGACTTTCTCAGAATTTTCTTGCTTTACCAGAGTTATGACAGATTATAAGGTTAACTCTGCCACTTAAGAGAGCGAAAGACATCTCCCTTGTCTTTATTAAATGGATGGGGTTACTAGAGTTAGCATCTTGCATTATGAGGACACCACTGTGCTCTCATTTACAAAGGTGTTTAAATTTAGCATCCTATTAATGGGTCAAAGAACTACAAAGAGAAAATATTGAGAATCTTTGTGATGCTTACCATTTACTCTGGTGAAAACACCTGGAAACGAATCACAGCTTTAAAAGACAACGGGAGAAGAGTAACAAAGAGGATTTACAACCATCCTATACCCTTAAACCTTTCCTTGTTCCTATTTTTCTCTTAGTCCAGAGCAATTAATTGGCACAGTTACCCTGATGTTAATGAATAATCTCCTTTGGTAGTAAATGTCTGAAATTACAACTGCTTATTTATAAAGATCCCATATCATGCACCAGTTGATAACAACATGTTGTCATTTGTGGAAGCAATTGGTCCCATTCTCCAAAAACATTTCCTCACCAACATTATTACTAAAGTCTAAAACTCCACTACTAAATCTTCATGTGTTGAGTAAGGCTTTCTCCTCCTGTTGAACATACACATATCCCTGGAAGGTGGAATATATATATGGAATATATACATATGGAATATATATAATATACATAATATTATATGATATATATCATATATAATATGTGATATATGTAAGATATATATATCATATATGATATATATAAATTTCTAAGAGTCAATTTTAATGTTTCCATCACAAAAAAAGAAATGGTAATTATGTGACATGATGCAGGTATTAGCTATGGTGGTGATCATTTTGCAATATATAAATATGTCAAATCAACACACTCTATACCTTAGACTGACACAATATTACATGTCAATTGTATCTCAATAAATTTGGAAGAAATAAAATAGCTTTTTGTTCTTCTTCCAATATTCCAAGGATACATCCACTTCAGGATCTTTGGACTTACTACTCCTTCTGTCTAAAACACTATTACCTGTATATTCATATGGTTCTGTCTCTTACATCCTTCACGTCTCTGTTCACATGGCACCTTTTCAGAGAGCAGTTTGTTGGCCACCCCATAAAAAATAGCAACTGCAGCCCTTCTCTTTTCAGACCTGCCAGAACTTCTCACGCAAGGTAGTATACACGTACAGGTTAATTTATCCATCATCTATATCTTCTTCTAGAAATTGATATCTGAGCTCCCTAAACAGAAATTCCTAACTGTGTTAATTATTGCTGTATGCCTAGTTCTTAGAACAGTGAAGCATCCAATATGTATTTTCTTTCTTTTTTTTAAATTTATTTATTTGACAGAGAGAGATAGCAGGCAGAGAGGCAGACAGAGAGAGAGGAGGAAGCAGGCTCCCCTCTGAGCAGAGAGCCCGACTGGGGGCTCTATCCCAGGACCCTGAGATCATCACCTGAGGGAAGGCAGAGGCTTTAACCCACTGAGCCACCCAGGCACCCCCCAATATGTATTTTCAATGAATAAATGCCTGTTTATTTTTACCAACTTCACTCTTACTTCTCCTAACAACATCTTCCTTCTCATTTTCCTCTTATTGTTGAGACAAACCTTCTCAAGCCCTGCCATCTGCAAATGATCCAGAATCCTCCGCAGTTGGAGTTCCTTGAAAACTAAACTCAAAAGTAATAGAAAGCTGTGGAAAATTTTAATGAACTTATTTTAGGTTCAAATTATAATTTTTACTAGGCCTACATAGTATGATTTATTTTGGGAAAAACATTTGTGAAACAAGGGAAGATAAAAAAGAAAGAAAGAAAGAAAAGTAGGGCAGCAAGAGTGTAAATTAACTGTCAGGACTTAGTTACCTCATAGGTAGTCTATGAGGACCAGATGTGTGTGGAGACACTTTGTAAAGTGCACAGTACTATGCACAATTGTTTTATTAAAATCTTATTTTCTGGCTTCCTCATGGTAACCAACTTATTTTTGTTTACACATTTATTTTTTGAAAGTATTTCTGTAACATTCCAGTAACACTTTCTACCTAAGTAAATGTAGTACTGCATTCTAAACCTCACTGAATCTCCCCTTCTGTGAACAGGGAACGAATTGGGTGGTAGTCAGAGTAATATTCCCCAAAGATGTCCACACTTAATCCCTGAATATGTTAAGTTACAGAGTGAAGAGAAATTGAGGTTGCAGATGGAATTAATATTGCTAATCAGCAGAACTTAAAAGCAAGGAGAATCTTCTGGGTTAGCTAGGTGTGCTCCGTATAATCACAAGCATTCTTAAATGGGGAAGCTGGAGAAATCCAGTAGAGAAAGCAGTGCTGGAGACTTTGAAAATGGAAAGGAACCAGGAACCAACAAATGTGGCCTGATTCTCAAAGCCGAAAAGGGCAAAGGAGTAGATTCTCCCGTACAGCCTCCTAAAGGAACACAACCCTGCTGACAACTTAATTTCAACTCAGTGATACTCAACGTTGGACTTCTGACCTTTAGAATGGTAAGATAAAAATTTGTGTTGTTTTAAGTCACTGAGATTGTGGTGTTTATTACTGGAGCAAAAGAAAATTAGCAAAAGTGGCTTTGTGGCCGTAAGCATGGGTTCCAGCATCAAATAGATCCACGTCTCAATTCCCAACCCACCAATTTCTCCAAGCCTTGGTTCCTCATCCTCAAAAGAGGGTAACAATAGTATTTTCTCTATAGGAACAGTGTGAGGATGGAATATGCCAGTTTGTATAAAGACTTAAAACAGGGCCTGCAACACGGTCCATTCTCAATAATAAGCTATTAGCTATTAATGGATAATTTTTCTGGAATTTTTAGATATGAACTTGTTTTAAGAAGTCAAAGTACTAGTAAATAAGCTGCACATGTTTGGGGATAAAGATAGAAATTTGGAGTCAGAAGAACTGAAATAAACTTCATACTCTCCTAGCAGTGTGATCTTGGGCAAATCACTTAACTTCCTTTATCTGAAAACTAAGATAATTAGTGGCCCAAACTATACCAAATTAGATACTTAATCAATATGAAAACACTTTAGAAATCAAGTTCATGCTGCTGGAATTATTTTACAGCTCATAAATCCTTCCCATCCACTTCTTTTGTTGATGTTTGTTTTTCTAAATGTGAAATAATAAAGAAAGCTTCTCTAGTTATAACCAGAGAAATTTAGTTAGTTGAATTTTGGTTATGATAAATTTTACAGTAGGTAACAAGGTAGCTGAGAAAGAGAACAACAATATTATCTAAGCAGGATTTAAAAAAATGAAATGTGGATCATAACCATGTTCTAGAAAGGAATCATCCGTTTTTCTAAAACTGTCATAAAGAACTTGACATTTTTCTCTATACTAAATCTTCTTGAAAAATTCTTATCAAGCTCTGTTCACATTCATCCTAATTCCTTTAAATATACTGTGTCTAAAGACTAGATTGCAACTGGTTAGATGCAGAATAAGAACCCTAAAATCACAAACTCACAGTGATCCAATAAGCCTATTCCCTCATTTTCTTTCGTTCTCCCTAAATTACTTTATTTTTTTAAAATTAAAATATAATTAACATATTAGTAATTAGTTTCAGGTGTGCACATATTGATTTGACAATTTTATATGTTAATCAATGCTCACCACAGTAAGTGTAGTCTATCATATAACATCATTGTGTTATGGATTAGTTTACATCTAGTAATGCCCTAGTTTACATCTCCATAATGTATTTATTTTATAACTGAAAGTTTGCACTTCTTAATCCCTTTTATCTATTTCACCCATTCCCCTACTTTCCTCCCCTCTGGCAACCACTAATTTGTTCTCCGTATTTAAGAATCTTTTGGGGTCCTTTGTGTTCATTTGTTTTGTTCAAGTGAAATCATATGGTATTTGTCTTTCTCTGACTGGTTTCACTTAGCATAACACCCTCTAGGTCTATCCATGTTGTCTCAAATGACAAGATCTTATTTATTTTTATGTTGACTAATATTCGTGTGTGTGTGTGTGTGTGTGCGCGCCACATCTTCATTATCCATTTACACATTGATGGACAATTAGGTTGCTTCCATACCCTAGCAATTGTGAATAATGCTACAATAAACATAGGGGTGCATATACCTTTTCGAACTGGTGTTTTTGTTTTCTTCAGGTAAAATACTCAGTAGAATTATTGGACCATACAGTTTTTCTATTTTTAATTTTTTGAGAAACCTCCATAGTGTTTTCCACAGAGGCTTCACCAATCTATATTCTCCCCAACCATGCACAAGAGCCCCCCTCTTCCTGCCCCCTCTTTTTAAAACTATCCATTCTGACTGGTTTGTAGTGCTATGTCTACAAATCCTGTTTTGATTTGCATTTCCCTGATGATTAGTGATGTTGACTGTCTTTTCATGTTTCTGTTGGCCAACCGTACGTCTTCTTTGGGAAAATGTCTGTTCAGGACCTCTTACAATTTTTTAATTATTTGGGTTTTTTGTTTGGTATTGTACAAGTTCTTTACATATTTGGATACTCATCCCTTATCAGATATATCACTTGCAAATATCTTCTCCAGTTCAGTAGGTAGGTTTTTCATTTTGTTGGTTTCCTTTACTGAAAAAAGGGCTTTTATTTTGGTGTAATCCCAATAGTTTAATTTTGCACTTGTTTCTCTTGCTTGAGGAAATATATCTAGAAAAATATTGCTAAAGTTAATGTTCAAGGGATTATTGCCTGTGTTTTAGGAGTTTTATATTTTTGGTCTTCATATTTAGGTCTTTAATCCATTTTGTAATTTGTTTGTATAAGGTATAAGAAAATGATGCAGTTTGGTTTTTTTTCCATGTGGCTGTCCAATTTTCCCAACAAAATTCATTGAAAAGATTCTTTTCTCCATTGTATTTTATGGCCTCCTTTGTCATGGATTAATAGACCGTACAGCTGTAGGTTTATTTCTAGTTTCTCTATTCTATTCTATTCTGTTGATATATGTGTCTGTTTTTTCTGCCAGTAGCATAACGTTTTGATTGCTATAGCTTTGTAATATATCATGAAATCTGTGATTATACCTTCAGCTTTGTTCTTTCTCAAGATTGCTTTGCTATTCAGGATCTTTGTGGTTCCATGCAAATTTTAGAATTATTCTAGTTCTATGAAAAATGCCATTGGTATTTTGGTAGGGATTACATTGAATTTGAAGATTGCTTTGAGTAGTATGGACATTTTAATGACATTCTTTCAATCCATGAGCAAAGCATATCTTTCCATTTTTTGGTGTCATCTTTAAGTTCTCTCATCGGTGCTCTATAGTTTTCAAAGTATAGGTCTTTCATCTCCTTGGTTAAAATTATCCCTAGGAATTTTATTCTCTTTAGTGCAATTGTAAATGGGATTGTTTCCTTAATTTCCCTCTCTGCTACTTTGTTATTAGTATATAGAAATGTGGCAGATTTCTGTATATTGATTTTTGTATCTTGTAACTTTACTATACTCACTTAACAATTCTAATACTTTCTGGTGGAGTCTTCAGGGTTTTCTATATGGTATCAAGTTATCTGAAAATTAGAAGAGTTTTACTTCTTCCTTACCAATTTGGTTGTCTTTTCCTTGTCTGATGGCTGTTACTAAGACTTCCAGTACTGTGTTCACTAAAAGTGGTGAGAGTGGATGTTCTTTCTTGTTTTTGCTCTAAGAGGAAGAGTTTTCAGTTTTCAACCATTGAGTATGGTGATACCTATGATTTTTGTTGTTGTTGTTGTTATGACCTTTATTATGTTGAGGTATGTTTCCTCTAAACCCATGTTGTTGAGAGTTGTGATGATGAATGGATGTTGAACTTTTTCAAATGCTTTTGTTGGTACATAATGAGATGGTCATATAGTTTTTAATCCTTCCTCTTGTTAATGTATCACATCAGCTTGTAAATATTGAACCACACTTGCCTCCCTAGAGTAAATTCCATCTGATTGTGGTGAATGATGGTTTAAAATGTATTATTCAGTTTGCTAATATTTTATTGAGGACTCTTGTATCTATGTTCATCAAAGATATTAGACTGTAGTTTTCGTTTCTTTCTTTCTTTTCTTCTTCTTCTTCTTTTTTTTTTTTTTTTTTTTTTTTTTTTTGATAGTGTCTTTATCTGGTTTTGGTGTTAGGGTAATGCCAACTTCATGGAATGAATTCGAAAGACTTCCTTCTATTTTTAAGAACAGTTTGAGAAGAATAGGTATTAACTTTAAAATTTGGTACAATGCAGCTATGAAGCCATCTAGTCCTGAACTTGTGTTGGCAGTTTTTAATTTACTGATTCAATTTTAATACTAGTCACCAGTCTATCCAGAAGATCTATTTGTTCCAGATTCAGTTTTGGAAAATTGTATATTGCCAGGAATTATACCTTTCTTCCAGATTAATTTGTTGGCGTATAATTTTTCATATATTCTTTTATAATCCTTTTTATTTCTGGTATTGACTATTATTTCTCCTCCTTCATTTCTGATTTTATTAGTTTTCTAAATGAGTCTACCTAAAGTTTTAATTTTATTTTTTTGAAGAACCAGCTCTTTGTTTCATTGAGGGTTTTTTTCCTACTTCTTTTGTCTGTATTTTATTTCTGCTCTAATCTTTATTATTCCCTTCCTTCTAACTTTGGGCTTTATTCTTTTTGTAGCTCCTTTAAGTATAAGGTTGTTTATTTGAGGTTGTTTTTCTTTCTTGAGGTAGGCCTATATTGCTATAAACTTCCTTCTTTAAAACTGCTTTTGCTGTGTCCCAAAGATTTTTGGATGGTTGAGTTTTCATTTGTCCCCAGGTGTTTATTTCCTTTGACTTTTCGTTTGATCTATTTATTATTTAGTAACATGTTGTTTAGCTTCCATGTGTTTGTGTTATTTACAGATTTTTTTAGTTGTAATTGATTTCTAGTTTCATACTGTTGTAGGTAGAAAAGATGCTCGATGTGATTTCAGTCTTCTTAAATTTTATCGATATGTTTTGTGGCCTAATATGTGATCTGTCCTAAAGAATGTTTCATGTGCACCAAAGAATTTATATTTTCTACTGCTTGTTGCCATTTTAATTATTATATGTTGTGGTGTGGACCTCCTTAGATACATCTTGTTTGGAGCTCGGTGTGTTTTCTATATTTGGATGTCTGTTTCTTTTCCCAGATTAAGATGTTTTCAACTATTATGTCTTCAAATAAGTTTTCTGCCCTCTTCTCCTTCTGGAATCCCTAAAATGTAAATGTTATGCTGGATAAGATTAGTGAGTTCCTTTAATTTACTCTCCTATTTTATTCTTTTTGCTATTTAGCTCGGTAGCTTTCCATTACTGTCTTCCAGATTACTAATCCATTCTTATGCATACTCTGGTCTGCTGTTGATTCCCTCTAGTGTATTTTTCATTTCAGTTCTTCAGTTCTTCAGCTCTGACTAGTTCATTATATTTTCTCTTTGTAGAAGTTCTTCCTGTGTCCATCCATTCTTTCCTAAAGTCTGGTGGGTATCTCTCAGACCATTTCTTGAAAATCTTTATCAGGCATGTTGTTTATCCTTATTTTATCTAGGTCTTTTTCTGTGATTTTTGTCTTGTTCTTTCATTTGGAACATATTCCTCTGTCTCTTCTTTCTGTTTCACTTTGTTTCTGTGTATTAGGTTGGTCAGGTATGTCTCCTGGTCTTAAAAGTAGTGGCCTTATATAGAAGAGGGCCTGTGGTGCCCTGGAGCACAGTCACCTTGGACACCAGAACTAGGTACTTCAGGGGTCTCCCCTGGGTGGTCTTTGTGAACCCTATTGTTATGGCTGTATCGTAATTGCCTTCAGCCCAGCTGCCTACAATGACCCATTTTGTCTGCTGTGGTACATTGTGCAGGATTTGGGGCATGTACTGTTGAAAGGACTGTCTGAGACTGCCATGGGTTTTTTGGTGGACATGTTAACAGTCAGCCTACCTGTTTGCAAATAGCCTTTCTGCCACAGTCCTGGGTATACCAAATGACAAGACTTGCTCCCCTGAGTAGCCAGCTAAGCATCCAGGCTGCTGGAACTGCAGCACTCTGGTGTGTGAGGTTATCTCCCTGTCCCCTGTGCCTCCCAGGGCAGCAGTCACACTGGAGTGCCACCAGGCTAGGTCAGGTTTCCTTGCAGGTTGTGGAGGGATAAGAGCAGCTTCAGAGGATGCCTATCAAGGTGAATGGGGTGTATGGAGCCTTGCAGGGGAATGCCAAGGTGGGACCTGCAGTAAACAGAGGGTATTAGCACTGTCTCCCACAAGGGTCCAGTTTATGCTGGCTGGAGGAAGGGATAAGTAATGGTGTCTGCCAGCACTTTTTTTCCCCTGAGGATCCTAACCCTGCAGCACATGTTCTAAGATTAGTCAGTAAATCTTCACAGACTCCCCAGGTACTTTTCAAACTGCTGCTTCTCAGCTGTGTAACTCAGGCCAATTTATTTATGGCTTTTTTAAGGGTGAAGGCACGGTTTCCTATCACCCTGAGTTAAGCCCCACTGGTTTTCAAAACCAGATGTTACAGGAACTCATCTTCCCAGTGTGGGTCCCTAGTGCCAGTGATGCCTGGTGTGAAATCTGATCCTTTTACTTCTCCATGCTTATGGTTAGTCTTCCAGGGTACTGGTTCCTAACTACATCTCTGCCCCTCCTAGACTTTTCCTTGTGGCCTTTTCTCTATAATTCACTATGGACTGTCTGTTCTGTCAGTGTTCATATTATTTTCAGAGTTAGTTGCGTAGATCTAGCTTTATCTTGATGTGCCCACGATATGAAGTGAGCTCGGGATCCTCCTACTCCACCATGTTCTCCTTCTATCTAAATTAGATGATGTAGGTGCACCTGGGTAGCTCAGTCAGTTAAGCATCTGCCTTCAGCTCAGGTCATGATCTCAGGGTCCTGTGATTGAGCCTCACATTGGGCTCTCTGCTAAGCAGAGTCTGCTTCTCCCTCCCATTCTACCTCTGTGTGCATTCTCTCTCAAATAAATAAATAGAAGCATTAAAAATAAATAAATAATGAATGAATGAATGAATGAATTAGATGATGCATATGAAAAGTCTCTGACCAGCCATAATGTACCTTAGTTGGATTTCTGCTTTGACACCATCTTGCTTCTAGATCTCTCTTGGCCTTCTATAAGCCTCATCTTCTACTTTTTCCTACCTATTTCCCTAAATTTACCTTCTCTCTTTTCTTTCTTAGGTGTTCAGTAATAAAAATGAATAAAGGTCTATGATAATTAAACTAAGATTACAGTATAGAAAATGTAATGCAGGTAAAGTTGGTTAATGCAGTATTACCCAAAACCTATAATACTGATCTCTAGCTTCATGGGTTTTCATAAATTTGGAGAATGCCAGGTTCAACAGATTTCCTTATTTCAGGCTTATTTGAGTCTTTAATATGCTAATATGCATGGGGTGATAGTGCACAGCATTTTAGGCTTATCTGACCATAAGGACTTTTTTGAATGTGGAACATTTTGAGGACTAGAATTCTTTGGATCACCCTTACGTAAACTCCTAGTTAAATGTCTGTCCTCCAAAGTAAAAAAGATTGCTGTTTGTAGAAGATCATGAAGGGCTGCAGGGGGGGAAAGACCCCAGGAAGTACATTTACCAACCTCACAAGATGTATGTCAAAGAAGATTGTAAGCTCCAAAATTATTGTTAAATGTCTTTTAAGCTAACACAATATCATGCTTGTTTCTAAAGAAGGAATCCTTATTCTAACTCTCCTTGTCTTGAGGGGAAAACCTCACTCAATCAATTTCCTCCTGCCCTCCCACACTTTTCCTTTCTCCTCCTCACCCCTAAAGACATGATCTTTCCTCAATTTTTCTACTTTATCTATTTTCCTCTCTATTACCCTCCCACCCAAGTCAAGAAATTGTGATAATTCACAGAGCATATGGGTGTTTTTTTTTTTTCTTCCCCTCTCTCAGTGGAGAGATGAATAGGCTATAGCAGAAAAAGATTTTATTGCTATCTCATAACTAAAATGTTTGAAAATCCAGGAATTAATTACCACTCAAATTTCTTTGGCTTTGAGTTTTTCCCCCTTTTCTAAAGCCTAAAAGCTTACTATGATCACACCTTAATTATTCTCAACAGCAAATAATCATGTACTTGAATTTTACTGTGATCCTATGTCCCTGGAGTTGCAATTGGAATTTCAGAAGAAACCTTTCTTTACATGAAATAACTGCATGTTCTGCCTCCATGAGTCTTAAATACTGCTCAATAACTAGGTATATTTCATTCATACAATAAAGATCTATCAAGCGCTAGTGCATGCCAGGCTCTGCGCAAGGTACTAAGGACTCAAATGTGTAGCTTATGGTTGCTGGTGATGATGGTGAGAATGATAATATGATGACTTCAAAAAGGTGTCCCTCAATTATATGAAGGGTCCAGTAGCATGGAAGTCTCTACCATTTTTAACAGATGAGCGTGGAGCTAGATTGCAGGCAGAGAGTAATTATTATTGTTGGTGATTGGCTTGTTAGACCCAGCATTTTTTATGGATCAGTGGTTCTAAATTCTAATGGCACTATAAAGAATTTTTAAAATGTTGATGTCTGAGTCCCACCACAAACCAACTGAATTGGAATATCTGAAGATGGGTTCTTGGACATTGTTTACTTTATAAAAGGTCCATGGGTGAGTGTAATGTGAGAGCCAATGTTGTAGATAAGAGTAAGAAGAGTTTTCTAGGGACTGTAAGAATATATTAATGGTAGCTAAATTGAGAGGAAGGCCAAAGGAGAAATTATTAACTATATAACTTAACTAAAGGAGCCCAAAAGTTGGGCGTGTCACTGAATTATAACCAAGGGTCATGGCACCTACATAAAATACATAAGCCAGATCCCTTGTCTCCCAAGCAACTTTATTCCTTTACAGCATGCAGAGGAAGTTTGCGACAGAAGGGATCACAAATTTCCAGGGAACTCAACCCATAGGGTACATTCATTAGAGTTAAGACTATAATATTGCACATAGTCTGGTATTGCATAATACCCAGAAATAAATATTTACACAAGAGGTCTTATTAGCAGATAATTGTGAAACTGAATGATTTTTCTGCAGAGTTGCTCATGTAAAAGCAAATATAAATTAAAAATAAAAGGTTTAATTCTCCTGGTTAAAAATACAAAATTTCCCTCCCCTCCCTTTTCTCACAGTATTTACTTTGGCAAACTTACACTGTTAGCACTTTCTCATCTCTTTGAAATGTATATAATCCATTTGAAGACTAGACAGGCCTTTGGTCAGCTGGTCTCTTGTCAGCCTTCTGATTTAGGAATGTCCTTCTGAAGAATTGGGTGCCATCTCTTTGAAATGTAAACACCAAGGGAGGTAGCACCTCTATCTTCCTATTCTGTGTTTGAGTGGGAGCCTACCTTCAGTGGACACCTTGCCCCGAGTGTAAAACTATCCTGCCATAAAGAAATGAGTTTATTTTTCTCCAGATAAAGCCAATTAGCTAACATATATATTCACTCCTACTATCAGGAAGAGTTAAGATGAACTGTATATGGTAATTGGTGGAGTCCTTTAACTGATGATAGTTATTGTCTATCCTGAAACATTATATATAATGTAATCTGCTTGGCTATGTAAGGGGATACAGCTTCTTGCTATTTTTGCAATCTTCTAATCAGATTGTCTGTTATATGTATCATATTGTGGTTTGATGTTTATTTAATAATAAAATTAATTTCTTTCATTATTACCTTTAGGAAGTTTTCTGAGTTGAGAGAAGATTTTGTTTTAAATTATTTCCCTAACAGAACATGTTAGCTTACTAGAGTGTGACAGTTATTCTCAATCTCTTCTTCTTCTTCTTTTTTTTTTTCTCTCTTTGGGGAGAGGGAATGAAACCATTTTATTGAGGGGTTTCAGAGAAAGGTCAAAGGTGTAGAAGGACAATGAGATTCAATGTCCTTGGCCCTGACAGGATCTCCCCAACTTCACAGTTGCTGAAAGCTTTTTTTTTTTTTTTCCTTCTGATCTCAGGCCATCATCAGATATAAATAACTGAAAGATTATACTTTTCAAATATTCTTCAATATTCACAGATCAGAGTGAATATTTGAAAATGTCTTGAATTACAGTCTTGTCTTTTAATCTAACAAAAGACCATAAGAATTTCCAGGAATCCTCAAAAATTACTATTGGAAAAAAATTCATTTTGGCAATTTAGAGAGCTCATAGTATCCTAAACTTGTCAAAGAAATTAGGAATATAGAAAAAGAATCTGAGGGAATTTTTTTCTGCTTAATGCCCACTTTCACTCCGGGTACTCCAAAGATGGATGTTCACTGGCAATACCGAAAAGAAAGTTGCTTCAGAGGAAATGCTTTTCTTCTTCTAATAAATGCCATGAAGTAAGCTTTCATCTCTAGTCCATTTCATTTAGACAATTTAATGGGACTAAAGTGTGATTCAACAAGTATAAAGTATTTGTTTCACACGATGAGTCACAGGTCCCATTATTTCTGTGGGAGCCCCGCAACCACACCAGAAATGTACAATCTCCTCCCAAAAGGAATGGGTACACCCATTATTATCAGGACCATTTATGCGGGTAAATTCAGGTCCCATGGATGGTTAATTAGAGAGAGGAGCAGGAAGACTGAGGGCTCGTGCTAACAAATCTCACCAACGTTCAAAATAAGGAAATATTAACTAGTGCGAGAGAATTTTTTCAGGGCCCAGAACCTGGTAGCTGTAGAACAGCAGTGAAGACCTGGGTTGGGAACAGCAGTGACGATCCGGGTTGGGATAATATTTAATGGTATTGGACAGTAACCAAGATGAGCTAGAGCACATTCACTTAGTACAGCGCCTGGAATGTAGAAAGTGGTTAACATATTAATTGGGGAACTAATAAAGGTGTCTTTCTTTCTTTTTTAATTTTTTTGTATCATTTGTTTGGTGGGTGGGAAATTCATAAGACGAATCTTTTCATTTCGCCTTAACTCAGTCTGTAGAGTGGCTCTTATTTTTTCCCCAAGACGAGCATAGATTTGCAATTTTCACTGAATGCTGAAGTTCCCTTCCCTAAGTTTCTACCATAAATGAAACAATCATCTCATTATAGATTAGGTCTTCTCTGGAAATCTGACCGTATTATTATTTCAATGACCACAAATACCTTATCATTCACCTAAAATCCGCTGAAGTGTACAAATTTTAGCTCTCAATATGTTGCCTCTTCCCAACAGCTTTCAAATTCAATAATCAAAAAAGTTATGCATTTTCTTCTATAAAGTAATAGGTCATCTATTTCAAGCTTTTAAAAACATAATTAAATATTTAATGGAAAAGATAGGAGTTAGAAGTCCTGCCTGGCCTATATTTAAAGTGAAAGAATAAAGTTAAACCTTTGATGTGGAAATTGATCATTAGAAACAGGTTCTTAAATTAAGAATATAGATCATGTCACCTTTTCCTAGATCGTATTGAGTCACTCCTGCCATCAAATTAAAAAGAAAATAGAACCATACCCAGGAAAAACTGACAACAGCATCAATTGGTTCTCCAGCAAAATCCTATCCTCCTTGATATGAAATATCCAATTGATAACAGCCAAAATTAAGTGTATGGGAGTCATGATATCTCATGAGATTAGCTCAGTAATATCCTCTCAGCGTAAATGTGTGCTTCTTCTGATAGTTGTAGTTTTATAGAAAACTTATAAAACTTAATTTTATATATTTATATATATATATATAACACATATAAACTTATATGCTTAGAAAAATCTAAGCATAAAGATGAATTGAAAAAGGAATCTGCTTAGAAAAATAGCAAGTTCAGGGCAGCAGACAGGTTGTCAAAGCAGGCAGCGTCCTTGCTATGTTCTTCCTCAGAAGAACCGCAGGACCATGCCAATACGGAAGCTGTTGCCTGATTCAGAATAGCCTCTCAGTTCCTCACAAAGAACCCCAGGTAGTTGCCAGTGCTTCCAGGCTGGGTGGAGAAAGAGAAGCTGGCAGAACAAGATCTAAAGAGCTTGCTGTCATCTCCAGAAGCCAGCATCCCCACAGTGCCTCCCTGGCACTTTTAAGGAAGCATGTCTCAAAGGGAGCATTTGTTGATTGATTAAATTTACAGGGACAACTGAGCTCAGTGTGCATTTACTAAATTAACAAGTTCAGAAATTAGGAAATGAGGCATTTAACCTGTATCAGGATGAAACACCTATGAATTTGACAAGTGGGACTTTTTTTTTTTTAATTTGACTCACTAATAGTATGGATAGACAAATGTTCTGGCAATGTTTAAATATTCAAAATCCATTTAACATCTACACCTCAAAAATATTATGTACAATTTACCTGTCAAAAATAAGCTTTTCAAAAATCTAATCTCTCTTCTGGATGGCAGAAGACTGGGAGTGAGGGTGCATGGAATAGGTATCAATATTCCTGCTTAATTTTCATGGTAAACATTTCTTTACTGTTAATGTGATTTTGAATAATATTTTAATAAAATCACAACCATCTATCAATTCACCCAACTAGATAATTATGCTATTGCGTTGTTTAAATTTCTTAGCCATAAGCAATCACAGTATTATATTCTATGCAAAGCTATTCTAACATGCACTGTCATTTTAACACATTTTACTGCCTCTGATGCAAGACCATCCCCCTACTCCTCCTCCTTCAGTGTCCTGTTACCTTAGGCAACCCAACAGAGGTGATATTATTTCAGGACATATCTGAAAATAACTTCTTAAAAAAGTTTATATATATATATATATATAACCAACCACCTGCATGGCAGGAAAATCACAGGAAGCAAATAACTATCCCTGCATGAGTCACCGTCACCAGCAATCTCACAAGGTAATGAAACCAATTCCACACTTTGCTGGTAGCCTGCAACTGGAGGGTAAAAACCAGAAGGATTTGATCATCCTGAAAGTAAAGCCTAGAAGAATTCCCGACTTGAAACAAAGAAGAAAGGCAGAGTTCTTTGAGTTCGTGGTTCTCAGCTATTTAATTGTCCTCCCGATTCAGTGTCCGTCCAGGTGCATGGAACACTACTGGACTTCTGGAGACCAAACTGAGCTCAACTGAGGAAAATCGTGACCAAAAAGAGAGAGGCTATGATTAAAGCTGCAGGAAGCTGCAACCCAGAAATTTGAATTTTGAACTCTAACACGTTCTTCCAAATGCACTAAAGAGGCCTCTGAATAATTCCTTTTTTAAATTTTTGAGTATAGTTGACATGCAATGTTACATTAGTTTCAGGTGTACAACAGTGATTCAGCTTCCCTATACATTATGCATTATGCTGGGCTTACCACAAGTATAGCTCTCATCTATCACCATACAACACTCTTACAACACCAGTGACTATCCCTATTCTGCATCTTTTATTCCCATGACTTATTCATTCCATAACTGCAAAACTGTATTTCCTATTCCCCTTCACTCATTTGGCCCATCCCCTACTCCTTTCCCCTCTGACAACCAGCAGTTCTCTATATTTACAGGTCTAATTCTGCTTTTTGTTTGCTTGCCTATTCATTTGGATTTTTGTTTGTTTGTTTGCTTTTAGGATCTATATATGAGTAAAGTCATATGGTATTTGCCTTTCTCTGTCTGACTTATTTCACTTAGCATGGTATCCTCTAGGTCTATCCATGTTGTTTCAAGTGGCAAGATGTCATCCTTTTTTATGGCTGTATAACACTGCATTGTATGTGTGTATCACATCTTTCTCATCCATTTGTCTATCAATGGACCAGTTTGCTTCCATTTCTTAGCTATTATAAGTAATGGTACAATTAACATAGGGTGGATATATCTTTTTGAATTAGTGTTTTTGTTTTCTTTGGGTAAATACTCCATAGTGGAGTTATAGGATCATATGGTATTTTAATTTTAATTTTTTGAGGAAACTCCATCCTATTTTCCACAGTGGCTATACCAATTACATTCCCACCAGCAGTGCACAAGAGTCCTCTTTTTATTTTATTATTTTTTTAAGATTTTATAAATTTATTTCAGAGAACACAAGCAAGAGAAGGTGGAGAAGGATAGAGAGTATCTCAAGCAGATGCCACACTGAGCATGGAGCCCAACGCGGGGCTCAATCTCACAACCCTGAGATCATGACCTGAGCTGAAACCAAGAGTCTGACCCTCAACTGGCTGAGCCACCCATGTGCCCCAAGAGTCCCTTTTTCTCTTCATTTTCACCAACTCTTTTTTTTTTCTTGTCTTTTTAATTCTAGCCATTCTGACAGGTGTGAGATGGTATCTCCTTGTGGTTTTGATTTGCATTCCCTGATGAGAGAGATAAAGCATCTTGTCATATATCTACTGGCTGTCAGTATGTCTTCTTTGGAAAACTGTTTATTCAGGTCCTCTGCTCATTTTTAACTAGATCGTTTGTGGGTTTGTTTTTTTTTTTTTTTTTTAATTTTGTTTTGTTTTGTTTGCTGTTGAGGCAATAATTCTTTTATTGATGACTAAGTCAAGAAGAGTTTGGCTCAACTGCTAGGGTCCTGGAAAATGTAAACCCCTGTTTTCATACACAGTAATCAGGCTGTAACACCTTGAAATACCAAGCAGAACACTCCATTCTGGTGGGATTATGAATGGGATAAGAAATCTCTTCCCCTAATGGGCTGGGCAGACTAGTGTATATCCAGAAATAAACCAGTAGTCTCATCAGTGCTTACACTTTCTGTGTTGCTAAAGTCAAATCCAATGAGACAATTGGGAGAATGAATTCTCTCTCAAAGTTTCCCTTCAAGTTTAAACATTTTAGACAAGATTCAATAAAAAAATTTTAATCTAAATTTGTGCCAACAAAGCCCATATAAATCAGCACAAGCACTGAAAAATTGAAGAGGCACTGTTTTTTATTGGATCCATAAATCTAAGAATTTATCACTTAACAATTTTAAGTGTTTAGTTATTTTTTTAAATAATTGGTGTAAGAAGAGACAGGGAATTGAGCTCAAAGGTCTAAGAGCCTTATTCAAATCCCAAAAGCAAGAAGTATTGGGGGAAAGTATATCACCTAAATAAAATTGGCCAAAAATCTCCAATTCCAAACCCAACAAATAAATGCCTTATTTTCAGGGGGTTTGGTTTCAATTTGCCTCCTATATATGTGTCCTAATTTCCAGTGATTGTCATGGCAAGAAGAAGATGCTTTGAAATCCATTATTTTTTCAATTGGAACACTCAGAGAAATATTTTCAAGTTTGGCGAGGAGGTTGGCAGAAAGGCATAAAAAGGGAACTTTGAAGTAATATAATTTAGAAATTTATCCTCACTAATGAATGTTTTGATCAAACTAATTTGGATTTATATACATAAAATTGCCATCTGACCTCTAATAACAAGCCAAGAATAGTATATATCAATATAAATTATATTCTTCCCTGCACATAAACCTTAGCATTGCATGCCTTATTTTATTCCAGATACCACCTCTTATTGGCTTCCATGGAAAGCTACCTAAAGTGTGGCACAGAAGGCACATTACATATCTAGAAATTCAGGTTCTAAAGTATATTACATATCTAGAAATTTAGGTTCTAAAGTATATTTTGCCATCAGAATCTCTGTCCTTGGAACTCCCAGTGTGGACTGCAGGACAGCAGCCTTGACCTCACATGAAAGCTTGTGAGAAATGCCAAGTTTCAGGTTCACATCTACAGAATCTATCAGAATCTGCGTTTTAACTAGATTGCCACATATGCATGTGTACATCAAAGTGTGAGCGGTGATGTTCTATATCATTTCAGCGCACTGATCCTTTTTGCATTATGTTTTCCTTGTTGATAAAATGAAACAGTTAGACTGAATAGTTATGAAGGTCTGTCCTAACTTATGATTTATAGCAAATGCAAGCTAGAAAACTTCCTTTCTTGGGTATTCTTTTGCATTTCCTGTAGATCTTCCAAGTTCAGCACCATCTATATATGGAGACTGAGAGTAAATGAACATTTGCTTCCTCTAAGTTTACTTCATAGAAACAAATCAAGCCAAATGTTTAGTTTTATCTTACCCCAAAATAGAGCATGTTAAAGAATAAAGGGAAAAGAGAAAGAGAAGTACTAATGTATTTTGAACTTTAATAAACACTTTACTTTCATTTAACTATATTACAGATGAGAAAGCAGTCTCAAAGTCTTAAGTAACTTGTCCTGGGTACAAACTCAAGTGTCACAATCAGGATTTAAGCTTCAGGATCTCTCAAGCCTGGCCAAGGGTATTAAGGAGGGCATGGATTGCATGGAGCACTGGGTGTTATACGCAAACAATGAATCTTGGAACATTGCTTCAAAAACTAATGATGTACTGTATGGTGACTAACATAACACAATAAAAAAAAAAAATAAAGTAGGGAATATAAGTAAATAAATAAATAAATAAATAAATTTTATGCTTAAAAAAAAAATAGTACCCTGAAAAGCAGAGCTGCTTAATAATGTGCTGACAAATTCAGTAGTATAAACAGCTTTTATTATTTCTAGTTTTGTAAACTCTACTGAAGTCTTATAAATTCCAAATAACAAAAATGACACCAAAATTACATATCTATTCTGCTTTGCCTTCCTCCAAATCATACTCTCTAATGATACATTGATAAATCTAGATACATTGATAAATCATATTTTTTTTTTCAAGGTATAGTTGGCACACAAGATTATATTTGTTTCGAGTGTATAACTTGTATATATTATGCTATATTCACCAAAAATGTCACCAGACAATGCTATTACAATATCATTGACTATATTCTCTATGCTGTACCTTTATCCCTGTGACTTATTCATCCCATAAATGGAAATCTGTACCTCCCTCACATTTACTTATTTTGTGCCCCGCAGCACACACACATAGCTACCTTCCCTCTGCCAGCCACCAGTTTGTTCTCTGTATTTAAGAATCTGGCTTTTGTTTGTTTGTATCCTTTTTTAGATTCCATATTTAAATGAAACCATATGCTATTTCTTTCTCTCTCTGAGTTATTTCACTTAGCATAAAACCCTCTAGGCCTTTCCATGTTGTCCAAATGGCAAGATCTCATTCTTTATTATGGCTGAGTAATATTCCATTATGTATAGTATATACCACATTTTCTTTATCCATTCATCTATCAAATGGACACAGATTACTTCCATATCTTGGCTATTGTCACTAATGCTTATAGGATGTATATATCCTTTTGAATTAGTATTTTCATTTTCTTTGGGTAAATATCCAGTAGTGGAATTACTGGGTCTATTTTTAAGTTTTTGAGGAACCTCCATACTGTTTCCCAGAGTGACTGCACCAATTTACATTCTTTGTAAATTGGTGCAGTCACTCTGGGAAACAGTGTTTGGGGTTCCTTTTTCTCCTAATCTTTGTCAACATTTGTTATTTCTTGTCTTCTGATTTTAGCCATTCTGAGAGGTGTAAGGGGATATCTCATTGTTTGCATTTCCCTCGTGATTAGTGATGTTGAGCATCTTGCCATGTGGTTGGTTAGCTATCTGTATGTCTTTGGAAAAATATCTATTCATGTCCTCTGCTCATTTTTAAAATTGGATTGTTTGGGTTTTTTGCTGTTGAGTTTTATAAGATCTTTATATATTTTGGATATGAATCCCTTACCAAATATGTCATTTACAAATATCTTCTCCTACTCAGTATGTTGCCTTTTGGTTTTGTTAATGATTTCCTTTGCTCTGCAAAAGCTTTGTATTTTGGTATAGTCCCAGTAGTTTATTTTTGCTTTTCCTACCCATGTCTGAGGAAACTTCATAAATCTATTGCCAAGGCCAATTTCAAAGAATTTACTGCTTACCTTTCCTTTCCTTCTAGGAGTTTTATGGTTTTTGATCTCACATTTAGGTGTTTATTCCATTTTGAGTTTGTTCATGTATGGCGTGAGAAAGTGGTCCAATTTCATTGTTTTGCATGTGGCTGTCCAGTTTTTCTAATAAAACTTTTTAAAAAGACTATTTTCCCCCATTTGAACTTAAGCTTTCTTTGCTATAGACTAACTATACAGGATGGGTTTATTTCTGGGCTCCCTATTATATTCTATTGATCTATGTGTCATTTTTATGCAAGTACCATTCTATTGTGATACTGTATATTTGTAGAATATCTTGAAATTTGGGATAGTAACACTTTCAGTTTTGTTCTTCTTTTTCAAGATCGCTTTGGCTATTCAGAGTCATTCGAGTTGCCATACAAATTTTAGGATTGCTTTTTTTATTTGTGTGAAAAATGCTGTTGGTATTTCAATAGGGATTACATTAAATCTGTGATTGCTTTGGGCAGTATAGACATTTTAATAATTTTTTTCTTCTAATCCATAAGCATGGAATATCTTTCCATTTTTTTGTGTCATCTTCAGTTTCTCTCATCAATGTTTTATTGTCTTCAGAGTATAGGTCCTTTACTTCCTTAGTTAAGTTTATTCTTAGAGTTTTTATTTTTTGTGTAATTATAAATCAGATTGTTTCTTAATTTCACTTCTGCTCCATTATTAGTGTACAGAAAGCAATGGATTTCTATATATCGATTTTTGTGTTCTGTGACCTTACTGAATTTACTTTTTAGTTCAAGCAGATTTTTGTTGGAGTCTTTAGGTTTTCTAGATAGAGTATCATGTCATCTGCAAATAGTAAAAGTTTTACTTCTTGTTTACCAATTTTGATGCTTTCTAAAAATGTTATTGTTTTCTAATTTTAATTCCAGTATAGTTAACATACAGTGTTAATTAATTTCAGGTGCACAATTTAGTACAATCTGACAATTCTATACATTGCTCAGTGCTCATCATGGATAAGTATACTCTTTAATCTCCATCACCTATTCCACCCTTCCTTTTATTTCTTTTTTCTGATCGCTGTGCCTAGGATTTCTGGTACTATGTTGTATAATAGTGGTGAGAGTGGACATCCTTGTCCTGTTCCTGATCTCAGGGAAAAACCTTTTAGTTTTTCACCATTTAATATTATGTTAGCTGTGGAGTTTTTCATATGTGGCCTTTATACATTGAGGTATGTTCCCTCTAACCCTACTTTGTTGAAAGTTTGGTGTGTTTTTTGTTGTTGTTGTTGTTGTTTTTTGTTTCTTTTTTTAATCATGAATGGATGTTGTACTTTGTCAGGTGCTTTCTCTGCAACTGTTGAAATGATCCTATGGTTTTTATCCTTTCTGTTGTTAATGTGATGCATCACATTCATTAATTTTTAAATATTGAACCACCTTTACATCCTAGGAATAAATCCTGGTTCATTGTGGTGAATGAATTTTTTAAAAATATATTGTTGGGTTTAGTTTGCTCATATTTTGCTGAGGATTTTTGCATCTTGTTCATCAGTGATATTGGCCTATAGTTTTGTTTTTGTTGTTGTTGTTTTGTTTTGTTTATAGTGTATCTGGTTTTGGTATCAGGGTAATGCTGGCCTTATAGAATGAATTTGGAAACTTTCCTTCCTCTTCTATTTTTTGGAATAGTTTGAGAAGAATAGGTATTAAGTCTTCTTTAAATGTTTGGTAGAGTATACCTGTGAAGATGACTGGTCCTGGACTTTTGTTTGTTGGGAGTTTTTGATTACTGATTCAATTTCATTGCTGGTAATCAATCTGATCAAATTTTCTGGTTCTTATTCAGTTTTGGGACGTTATGTTTCTAAAAATATATCCATTTTTCAGGGTTTTCAACTTTTTGGCATATGCTTTTCCATAACATTTTCTTTTTCTTTTTCTTTTTCTTTTTTTTTTTTTCATCATGACGAGTGTATTCTTTAATCCCCATCACCATTTCACCCATCCCTTCTACCCGCCTCCCATCTGGTAACCTCAGTTTAGTTTGTTCTCTCAGGTTAAGAGTCCGTTTCTTGGTGTGTCACACTCTCTTTTTTTTCTTTGCTCATTTGTTTTGTTTCTTAAATTCCACATATAAGTGAAATTATATGGTATTTATTGTTCCCTAACTTATTTCACTTAGCAGTACACCCTTAAGGTTCATCTGTGTTGTTGCAAATGGCAAGATTTCATTCTTCTTTATGGTTGAATAATATTCCATTATATAATATATATACATCACCTCTTTATCCATTCATCTATTAGTGCGTACTTGGGCTGCTTCCATAGTTTGGCTGTTGTAAATAATGCTGCTATATAGTGGTGCATATATCCCTTTGAATTAGTGTTTTTGTATTCCTTGGGTAAATACCTAGTAGTGTGATTACTGACTCATGAGGTAGTGCTATTTTTAATTTTTTGAGGAAACTCTATACTGTTTTCCACAGTGGCTGCATCCATTTGTATTCCTACCAACACTAGTTTTGTTTGTTTGTTTGTTTGTTTGTTTTTTGTCTTTTGTTTTAGCCATTCTGAGAGGTAGGAGGTGATATTTCATTGTAGTTTTTTTTTTTTTTTTTTTTGATTTGCATTTCCCTGATGATGACTGATGTTGAGTATCTTTTCATTTGTCTGTTGGTTATCTGTATGTCTTCTTTGGAGAAATGTCTGTTCATGTCTGCATATATTTTCTTACAGTCCTTTGTATCTCTGTGGTATTTGTTGTTATTGTCCCATGTTAATTTCTGATTTTTTTGAGTCTCCTTTCTTTCTTCCTTTTTTTTTTTTTTTTTTTAAGTGCATCTGGCTAAGTCTTATCAATTTTGTTGATCTTTTCAAAAAATTAGCTCCTGGTTTCATTGATCTGTTCTAACAATTTTTAGTTTCTATTTCATTTATTTCTGCTCTCATCTCCGTTGTTTCCCTCCTTCTACTGGTTTGGGTTTTTTTTTTGTTGTTGTTGTTTTCCCTAGCTCCGTTAGGTGTTTATTTGAGATTTTTCTTGTTTCTTGAGGTAGGCCTGTATTAATGTAAACCTCTCTCTTAGAGCAGTTTTTGCTGTATTCCAAAGATTTTGGACCATTGAGTTTTCATTTTCATTTGTCTCTGTGTATTATTTGCTTCCTCTTTTGATTTCTTGGTTGACCCATTCATTGTTTAGTAACATGTTATGTAACCTCCATTTACTTGTGTTTTGTCCAGATTTTCCCTTGTGGTTGAATTGTAGTTTCATAGCATTGTGGTAAAAGAAAAAGTAAATAAATAAAAGGCATGGTATGACTGCAGTCTTTTTTAATTGTTAGACTTGTTTTGTGGCCCAATATGTGATCTAGTCTGGATAATGTTCCATGTGCACAGGAAAAGGTTGTGTATTCTGCTGCTTTAGGGTGGAATGTTCTAAATATATCTGTTAGATCCCATCTGGTCCAATGTGTCATTCACAGCCACTGTTTTTTGATTTTCTGTTCAGATGATCTACCCCTTGATGTAAGTAGGGTGCTAAAGTCCCCTACTATTATTATTTTTACTATGGATTACCTCCATTTTTTCTGTTAATACATGTTTTATGTATTTGGGTGCTCCAATGTTGGGTGCATAAATATTTACAGTTGTTATATCTTCTTGTTGGATTGTTCCCTTTATGATTAGTCTCTTGTTAATAGTCTTTTTTTTTTTTTTTTAAGTCCATTTCTCCCATATAAGTCTTGCTACCCTGGCTTTCTTTTCACTTCTCTTTACTTTTCCATTTGCGTGTGTCTTTAAGTGTGAAATGAGCCTCTTATAGGCAGCATATAGATGATTCTTGCTTTTTTATGCATTCTGCCACCCTATGTCTTTTGATTGGAGCATTTCATCAACTTACATTTAAAGTAATTATTGATAGGTAGTTACTTACTGCCATTGTTTGTTTTATGGTTGTTTTTGTAGTTCTTTTGTAGTTTTGTTTCTTCTTGCTCTCTTTCTTTCTTGCTCTTTCTTCTTCACTTGCTCTCATCTCTTACATTTTGCTGGCTTTCTTTATTGATATACTTATATTTTAGTTTTTGCATATCTCTTACTGTTTTTTTTTGTGTGTGTTTACCATTAAGTTTCTGTATAACATCATGTGCATATAACAATCTATACTAAGTTGATGATCACTTAAGTTTGAACCTGTTCTAAAAGCACTAAATTTTATTCCTCTCTCTCCCACATTTTAGATATAGGGTGTCATACTTTATATCCTTTTATTTTGTGAATCCCTGGACTCATATTTATAGATATACTTGATTTTACACTGCTTTTCTGCTTCTTACTTTTCTTACTCCTACTTTTGCTCTTCTATTCAAAGAATCACTTATAACACTTGTGAGGCAGTTTAGCAATGATGAAACCTTTGACTTTTTTTTCCCCTGGGAAACTCATTCTCTCCTATTGAGTGATAGCTTGTTAGATAAAGTGTTCTTGGCCACAGGTTTTTTTTTTTTTTTTTTTTTTCTTTCAGCACTTTGAATATATTGTGCCACTCTCCCGTGGGCTAAAGGTGTATGCTGAAAAACCAACCCATGACCTTATTGGGGTTTCTCGTGTATGTATCTGTTTTCTTTACTTTTGCTGCTTTTAAAATTCTCTCTTTATCACAACTTTTTGCCATTTTAGTTATTATGTGTCTTGTTGTGGACCAGTGTGGGTTGATTTTGTTGGGGTCTCTGTTTCTTAGATCTGGATTTCTGTTAACTTCCCAAGATTCAGGAAATTTTCACCTATTATTTCTTCAAATAAATTTGCTGCCTCCTTTTCTCTTTCTTCTGAGGATCCCTGTAATATGAATGTCATAATGCTTGATGCTTTGCTGAGTTCCCTTTAATCTATTCTCATTTTCTCTTAATCTTTTTCCTTTCATTTGTTCAGTTTTATTGTTTTTATTACTCTGTCCTCCAGGTTGTTGATCTTGTTCTTCTGCTTCTTCTATTCTACTATTTATTTCCTTGCATATTTTTAATCTCAATTATTGAGGTCTTCAGCTCTGATTTTTTTGTTTAATGTTTCCTATCTCTTTGTTGAGATCCTCCACTCTTCTCAAGTTGAGTATCTTTAAATTCTCTATCAGGTATATTACTTATCTCCATTTTGTTTAACTCTCTTGCTCTGATTTTGTCCTGTTCTTTCATGTGGGACATATTCCTCTGTATCATTATGTCTAACTCTGTATCTGTTGCTGTATATCAGGAAAACCAGTTACATCTCCTGTTCTGGCAAGTAGTGACCTATGAATAAGAGTTCCTATGGTGCCCTTTCTCCTGTTCGACAGAACCGGACACATCAGGAGTGTTTCCTGTGTATTTTGTGTGTGTCCTACTGTTCCTGATCTGCATTTGCCTTCAGTGTAGTCAGCTGTAATGGCCCTCTTTGCCTGCTTGGGCTGAGTTTGCCAGAGTTGTGATGGCACCAAACTGGGGCATTATCTCCCTGTTTTGTCACCTGGGAGACTTTCATTGGTGGGCAGGGCCTGCAGTCAGAACAGATTTCTGCCTCCAGCCCACTCTGATCCCAAAGTCAAACTGATATGTTTGGTTATCTTCCTTCTTTCTAAGTCAGGAGTCACTTTGTAGTGGTGCTGACTCTTTCAGGGCTGCTTGCACAATGCCACATTTTGGCACCACTTTGCATGGACTTTTGCTAAGGGCAGGTTGGAGGGGGTGAGTCCACAGAGGAATGCAGGGGTGGGCACAATCTTATCATGTGAGGTGGAAAGTCTTTACAGTGTGCTGGTTCCTGTATGTGCCCCTAATTAGGTTAGGGAATTGAGGGGCAGGAGGAAGAGCATCTTCCAACTTTTTTGTTCTTAGAGAAGTCTTCTATTGATCCTTGTCCCTCTAGCACATGTTTGGGGACTAGTAAATTTATCTCCTTTCCATATACACCAGGCATTTTTCAAACTCCTGCTTTTTTGCTATATCTCAGTGGGGTTGTTTGTTATGCTGTCTCTTTAAGATCAGGGACTCCATTTCCTCCCATACTTTGGGTCTTCCAGCACCGAAGCCACTGGTTAAAGTTCTAGGTGTTAAGCCCCACTGATTGTAAAAACTCGGGATGTTAAGTCCCTCTAGTTTTCAAAGCCGCATGTTATTGGGATATGTCTTCCCAGTGTGGGTATCCTGTGCCAGGGTCACCCAGTGTGGAGTCTGCTCTTTTCCTTTCTCTGTGCTTGTGGCATCCCTCCCTCTCTCCCATAGACAGTATTGCAGGTTATGATAACATTTCTGCCCTTGGTTCCTGATAACATTTCTGCCCTCCCTACTATTTTTTTTTAAGAGTTTATTTATTTTTTTGACAGAGAGAGATCACAAGTAGGCAGAGAGACATGCAGAGAGAAAGGAAGGAAAGCAGGCTCCCTGCGGAGCAGAGAGCCCCATGCAGGGCTCGATCCCAGGACTCTGGGATCACGACCTGAGCCGAAGGCAGAGACTTTAACCTACTGAGCCACCCAGGCGCCCCCTTACTATTTTTAATATGGCCTCTTCTCTGTTTAGCTGTGGAGAGTTCTGCTAAAATTTGGATCAATTCCTGTGTTATTTACCCTGATGTGGGTGTTACTAGGTGTTCCATGGAAAAAGGTGAGCTTAGGGTCCTCCTTTTTCACCATCTTCATAATTCTAGTTTCATGTATTTTGTCTCTTTGTTGAAGTTCTCATTGAGTTCGTTCAGTTTTCCCAAGGGTTTGTGACATTTTTATGACTATTACCTCAAACTTATATTAGGTATATTACTTATCTAGGGATTATTATGATCTTTTTCTGAGATTTGGTCCTATTCCTTTATCTGGAACATATTTCACTGTTCCCTAATTGCACTTGACTTTCTGTGCTTGATTCCAAAATAGCTACTGCTTTTTGTCTTGAAGGTGTTACCTTATGCAGGTGATGATTCTTCTCATTCACTTGTGCCCTAGTTATTGGTTATGTCTTAAATTTTTGTGATGGTCTAAACTGTCTGATTTATTATTGATAGCCCCCCCCATTTTTGACTTTATGAAAGACCTGTCTGTGATCCAAGAGAAGGAATCTCATTTAGCACTTCATTGAGGCTGATGGAAATCAGACCTTCAGGTGGCAGCTTCTTAAGTATGCAAATATATTCAGTCTTGTGGGGCCACAATGCCAAATGCTACTGACCTCCTGATTGGGAGATCTGGAGGTGTGATCTGGGCAACCATTGTGACAACTGGGGTTCTAGATGAGTATACAAGCTACTTTCTGGAAGGTCTCATTAAGCTGCAGCAAAGCCAATTGACTGCATAAGGATAATGCCCCCTGCTTACATTCCCTATCTATGTAATGCCCTAGAGGTGGTAGCTGGCCAAAAAAATGTCTTTCTGATTGTTATAGTCTGTTGGAGCTCATGTCCACCAGGCCTGGGAAAACAGAGTTTCCCTTTTGTGGTTTGCTTGCATCCACTTGTTTTAGCAGGGGAGTTGTAGAGGTAGGGATCAGGGCACATTCACCGGCTTCAGTAGGAAAATGCCTGGACTGTGCATGCTTGTAAGCTTCATCAGTGCTGCAGGAGAGTGCCCGGTATGCACATGAATGCAGGCCCCAGGATGGGGATGGATATATGCTCTGACTACTCATGTTAGCCAGCCCCAGCCAGGGAGGAGAGGATTGATAAAATCACCCACATCCTCTGGCCTCAGCAAGGCAGCAGGAAGGTGCCATACACAAGCCTGTCTGTTTGTACTAACAGGGTAAGAGGAAAACACATAAATGGCTTCTGCCAGCATTTCCATGGGGGTATGGATGAGGATGCTTATCTGGGATACTCATGATTTTTATCCTTCATGTTGTTAATGTGATATATTGCATTGCTTGATTTGCCAATATTGAACTGTACTTGATTGTGGTGCACAATTCTTCTAGTGTGGTTTGATATTTTGTTGAGGAATTTGCATTTATGTTCAGTGATACTGGTCTATAGTTTTCTTTTTTATAGTATCTTTGCTATTGTTATCAGGATAATACTGACCTCACAGAATTGACTTGGAAGCTTTTCTTCCCTTTTTTTGGGGGGGGGGTGGGGAATACTGTGAAGAGAAGAGGTATTAACTTTTTTTTTTTTTAATTTTTAATTCCAGTTACTTAACATAGTGTTATCTTAGTTTCAGTGTACAATATGGTAATTCAACACTTCCGTATATCAGCTGATGTTCATCACAAGTATACTCCTTAATCCCCATCACCACTCCCCTCAGGTAACCATCAGTTTCATTCTATAATTAAGAGTATGCTTCTTAATTTCTCTCTCTCTCTCTCTCTCTCTCCCTCTCTTATTTTTTCCATTTGCTTGTTTGTTTTGTTTCTTAAATTCCACATGTGAATGAAATCATATGGTATTTGTCTTTCCCTGACTGACTTATTTGCTTAGCATTGTACTCATTAGGTTTGTCCATGTCAGAACAAATTACAAAATACCATGTTGTATGGCTGAATAATATTCTACCATATATATGATCTTTTTATTTTGTGAGTTCTCTTAACTAGTGCATTAAATATAGTTGAATTTACTATTTTTGTCTTTTAATCTTCACACTAGCTTTATAGGTGATTGTTCTACATTTATTGTATGTTTTCTTTTATTCATGAATTTTTCACCTTCCTAATATTCTTCTAATTATGACCTTTTCTTTTTCCATTATAGGAAGTTTCTTTTATACTTCTAAAAAAAAAAAAAAGACTTTGTTTATTTATTTGACAGAGACAGACAGAGAGAGAACACACAAACAGGGGGAGCAGGAGGCAGAGTGAGAAGGAGAAGGAGACTCCTCCCTGAGCAGACAGCCTGTGTCAAGCTCTCAGTTTCCTCAAGTTTCTCAATTCTTTCTTGGCTGTACTCAATCTGCTGAGTTTATTTTAGTTATTACATATTTCATTCCCCAAATCCCTACATTAAAAAAACACAACTTTTTCCTTGACTTATACTCCTCTTTTGTTCACATTATCTTTTTCTTTATAGATGTATTTTTTCTTTATTCCTCTGAGAATTTTGAACATATACTTTTTAATGTCTCATTGAGAGATTTATACTCTTGGTAATCAGTTTTATCATGTATTGGATTTATTGACTATTAGTTTAATTTTCATTCATGAAATATTAATTGCAAGATAGAAGAAAAATTTTCTTGTGTTTATTTTGTCATTTTCCTTTCTATTCCATGCACTGCTCCAGATATGATTTTTTTTTTATAGTTGCCTCTCTTTAGGTTATCCAAGTCCAGTCAGAAACAAGTCTTGTATTGGCAGTTCAGAATGACGATTCTGAGAGTTACAACCACTCAAGTATCCAAGACAATATATGGTATGAGTCATATCCAGCTATCTGTACTTCCTCCTGCCATACTACCTAGCAATACACCATAGGATTTGGCCACTGAGAATGATTTTGGCTTTTTGAATTTTTTTCTTACTCTGACTCCTGACTTGAATATGGAAAATTTAGGTACCATTTCCTGAAGAGACTGAACTCTTAGCTATCTCTTTTGTGTTTTTATCTTGTAGCATAGTTATCTCCAGATCACTGATGTTTCTTTCCAGTTATTGGGTCATAAGAGATGTTCATCTTTTTTTTTTCCAAGAGCAACAATGACTCTCTAAATATAACTTATAGATATTATTGCTATATGTTTATGTCTGGGAGAAGGTAGTTTTATACCAAAGCTTATAACCCAATTTTGATCAGAATACCACCTCTCTAGTAATCTGAGCTTTTATCCCAAGGAACAGAATGGCACCACAATTAGAATCATTTGAGAATTAATTCCTTTTTTTTTTGTCTGGTCAGTCATGTTTAAACAAAAAAGTGTATACATTTTTCAGAAATCTTGGAAACTAGTGTGTCAAGAGTCATTGCTAACAAAACATTGAGTGCCTTCCACTCAATCACAATTTGTCAATGTCTAACTTGAGACAAAGTAAGCCAAACCAACTTTAACTCAAATTATGAGAATAGAAAAATTTATTTTCTTTCCCCCCAATTAGCTTTTTATGCCACCTTTCTTCACTTACCGCTTCCATGTCTACTATTTCTCTGGCTCAGATATTCCAAGCTATTATCTTCTCTTTGTTTCTTTTACTTTAGGAAACTGGAATAGATCTAATATTGGTAATTTGAATTTTTTGACTTATTGATAGGGCATATTTTAATGAGTGAATTTCAGACTTTGCATTAACTTACTTGATTAGTGAACAGTTTGTAGCTAATAAGAAATCAAAGATTTTGTATTCTGTCAAGGAATTTTAGTTAGTAAGCAAGTAAAGCTGTAGTTTGTTCATTCAGGGCAGAAAGTTCTTAATGTCACATTAGACCAATTTATTAGACAAGCCATGAAAACACAACATGGTAGAGGGAAGACTAGAAGGCATAGACTATGATCTGTATGCCTTAGATCAGGAGTCAGAAAATTATGCTTGAGCAAAGTTCACAACAGCCAAATTGTGGGAAGAGCTGAGTTGCCCTTCAACACAAATGAATAAAAAAGAGATGGCCCTTATATAAAATGGAATATTACTCAGCCATCAGAAAGGATGAACACCCATCTGCATTGACATGGATGGAACAAGAGGAGATTATGCTAAGTGAGATAAGTCAAGCAGAGAAAGGCAATTATCATATGGTTTCACTTGCTTGTGGAACATAAGGTATAGTAGGGAGAACATTAGGAGAAGGAAGGGGAAAATAAAGTGGGGGCAATTGAAGGGGAGATGAACCATGAGAGACTATGGATTATGGGAAACAAATTGAGGGTATTAGAGGGGAGGGGGTGGGGGGATGGGCTAGCCTGGTGATGGGTTGTATTGAAAGGCATGTATTGTGTGGAGCACTGGGTGTTATACGCAAACAATGAATCATGGAACACTATTCCAAAAATTAAGGGTATACTGTATGTTGAGTAAAATACTAACATAACGTAATAAAAGAAAAGAAAAAGAAAAAGGAAAAAAAGAAAATTATGCTTTCTGGTCAAATCCAGCCCAATATCTGATTTTGTATATAAAGTTTAATTACGCCATTTTACATATAGTCTATGGCTATTTTCACAACAACAGAGTTGAGAATTTTTTACAGACTGTATGACCTACAAAGTGGAAAATAATTACTTTACAGCTCTTTATGGAAAATGGCTACTGACCCTACCCTAGATGGTTTCCCTACTTTGTTAAGAAGAAAAATTAGTACCTGGCCTAGCCACCAAAGAGAGGGCTGAGGGTCTTGCATAGAAGAATGTCCATTTTATACCAGCTTCTGAAAGTTATGGGTCTCACCTGCTCTAATTCTGACTTCCCAATCTTCCCTCTCTACAAGAGCATACCCACTTCCCCACAAAATTCTTTTTTTTCCCTCCAACCAGCTCCTCTTACCCTCCATATCAAGATCTTATGCCCAGTTGCATACATTATATCATACTTTCCTTTTATTCATCATTTAATTATATTGTGTTTTAAAAACCTTTCATCTGCCACATACTTTTTTTTCATGTGCAGCAGCCAGTCTCCCCCCTGATAGGTCCTGTACTTACTGTATTTCTCTAGTTTCACAGCTTTTTAAATCCACTCATTCATCAATTCTTTCAAACGAAACAACATATTACTGCAGCATCTACTGTGTACACCATGAATACCGCAAAGCACAAGGGAACAAAAGTGTACAGAAAGAAAGAAGTCCAGAAAAAGAGGCAAACAGGTGAACTAGCACATATGATAAACTATTACAACTGGGTTTCATTTTGGAACGAAAATGTGGGACCAATTCTACCTTGGAAGAAGTGAGGAAATGTGTGAACAACAAAATTTGTGAAGATGCTTTTTTTGCTAATAAAAATGTTACAGTGAATGTCCTAAAAGTCCTGAGGAAACTAAAATTTTTATGATTTGGTGTAGTAAAATCCACACAAAATTCTGAGATAAGACTGTATCCCAAATATGCTTTAAAGTAGTTATAAAAGACAAGTGAGTCAACATGAAATTAATTAAATATAAATAGAACATGATTGATCTCCTGCCCTTAGGAATTCATTAGCTCTTACTGATTGGGTTTGAATAAATCAGAATACATAGCGTTCCCTTTAGTGGAGGTGGTGCTGAAGTATGGGCTCAAACAGCAGCTGACAAAAGAATTTTCCAATTAAAAAAAAAAAAAACAAAAACCCCCAAACCCAAAAAGGAATTGTGGATAAAATAGAGAGGCAAATAGCTGGATAGGAAATCTATGTTGGTTTCTGACAATAACAAAGAGAAAAAGATGAGGAGATAAGGAAAAGAAAGAGGGAGGATGGGAGATATAGCCTTCCAACTCATTTGGGAAATCTACTGGAAGATCAGCATTTTTAAATAACAGTTCTCAGTTTGAAAAAGGAGACACAAACTATCTTCATTTTATTTATTTTTTATTTTTTTATTTTTTATTTTTTATTTTTTTTTATTTTTTATAAACATATATTTTTATCCCCAGGGGTACAGGTCTGTGAATCACCAGGTTTACACACTTCACAGCACTCACCAAACCACATACCCTCCCCAATGTCCATAATCCCACCCCCTTCTCCCAACCCCCCTCCCCACAGCAACCCTCAGTTTGTTTTGTGAGATTAAGAGTCACTTATGGTTTGTCTCCCTCCCAATCCCATCTTGTTTCATTGATTCCTCACTATCTTCATTTTAAATTGATGAAGGCAACCAGAATTGCCAACCTGGTCTATCCACTTGGCCAGGAGCCAAATCAACTCTTTTCTCCAGCGGGTGGGGGGAAGAAAAAGGCTCTCCCTCTGGAGGCAGCTCTAGCAGAGCAGGGTTGATAAAATCTAGTTACAATGGACACTTTTTTTTTTTTAAATAAGATTAAAAGCTGAGATTTTTTAAATAAGATTAAAAGCTGAAATTTGAGGAATGTGTTGCTTTGCAAAAACATAAATTCCTGATCCCAGAAAGTTTTCAAATAGGACTAAAACTATTTGCAATGTTGTAGCTTCTCCCCACTCTTATATCTGGAGGAAGGCTACTACTTAGATAATGTTTTAGGTTTTTTTAACTCCATGTCTTTATATAATGGCTGCATTTTAAGAGCCTATGAAAACCTGTAAGCCAGAATCTAGTGCATAAAAGGTATTCAGTATGGGTCTGCAAAAGTAAGTGAGATACTGACAGTTGGTAGACAGAAGGAAGGGAGAAATAAGGAGGGAGAGAATGTACCCAGTTGGTCATTTCAACAAAGTGAGATCAGTATGATCTAAATCAAACAGGTCTGCCTTGAATGGATGTGTATTTAATAGTGTGTAACTTTGAGGAAAATTTCTTAACCTCTCAGAGTTTTAATTTCTCATTTGTAAAATTGGAATAATAGTTACCTATCCCATTGAGGTGATTTGAGGAATAAGTGAATTGCATATAAAGTGTGTGTCATACTTCATAGTAATACCTTAAGGTATTCATAGGATGCCTACTGAATGTGTACTATCACTTGTTGACATTCTTGTCATTCCTGTTATCCATATCAAATGTGGTATTTGGAAGAATTCTGGAACTGTGAAGTTGTTATGTTCTGAATTCTGTCAACCAGCATGAGAGCTATGAGGACATCTCTAAGCAGAAGTCAGTATAGAAGTGTACACATCTAAGTAATTTTAAATGCAGTTAAATTCTATCACAAAAACTAGGTGGTGTCCCCTATCATATTTTCTTATTATAACCACTTGAAGTTGTGGGATTTTAAGATGACTTAGAGCCAGGGAAGACTATTTTCTTTTGTTATTATTGGTATCTCTTCAGTCTGTTGACAACTAAGGAAAGCAGTAAGTAAGCTCAGAGATGTCTGTGTGGAAAGATTTAAACCATATCAATTTCAAAAGTTTTCTATTGTAAGAAAATATTGCTTCTCTTAAAAAGAGCAAGATAAATCAGATTAAGTTATTTAAATAGAAATAAACCTATAAAGGTTACTAAGGTGTTGATAATCTTTTATAATAGTTAGACAAAGAGGGGATATCTCTTATATTTAAAAAGGAGACTTACAGAGCCAGAATTTATTAAAGTAAAGAATACTAACCTAATGAAAAACCAAATGTGACACTCCCTGGAAGATATGTGACCTTTCCAAAGCTCTACAAGGGTACAAACTCTATGAAAATAGGTTTCTTAGCCCAGGCTCCTGCAGGATGTTTCCTTAGTCCCTGAACACTATCAATATCTCTTTTCTTTTCCTAGCAATCCACAAGGAAAGCTTTTGATTTTGTCAAATATTTTTTTAAACATCTGAATAGAAATATAAGCATTTATTCTCCAAATACCCTCCCTCATTGGGTTCAGGGTCACCCCTAAAGGTGTTAATTACTCCCCCACTTCAAGACTGATAGGCTCTGCCGGGTGCCATTGAGAAGGGAAGAAAGCTACTAACATAAGGATACTCTGATGGACTCCCATGGAACTGTCCAAACCTACTGTGACTGAAGTGAGAAATGGTTGTGAGGATGTGACACTGGGTCTCAAATTTTTGCTACTGGACCCTCTGGGGTAGGGCGGCAGGATTTTTAGGAACAAACCTTTCTGCACTGAGGATATGCTATACATATATCTAAATAGGTGGAAAGGACTTTGAGTGCTTTGGGGTCCACCCATGAAACATGACCTACCACATCTTAATTAGCTTGGAAGGTAGGGGGGCAGAAGGGAGTATGTGCTCATTTGGCTACTGAAATGATAAAGCCAAAGTAGGCATTATGGAAACTGCCTCTGTGCATTCGCTTTTGCACTCTCTCCTCCATAAGGTTTACCTAACAAAATGTCCTGTGCCCCTCAACACATTGCTAAAACTCCTTTATAAGCTGCTTCTATTCACTAGAATTTTATTCTGCACTTTAAGACCATATGTGTGTTCCGGACAAATTTCTAGAACACTCAGATCAAGCCTATACCGTGTTTGTCTTCTACAGTTTGAGTTTGTCTGTCCCTCTTCCTGGAATCCTTTCTGCTCATATCCTTATCCAAAGTCGTCTTTGTTTTATTCTAAGTATCTAGAGACATCTCTCTTGCAAAACCCTTCTTTGATTATTCTGTCTTGCAAAACCTTCCTAAATACAGTCTTCTATTTTGTGGTACTTTTCACTTTCAATATTACAGATATTTATGTGTCTATTTTATCTCCTCTCTTAGATAATAAAATGCTCAACATAAGGATCCAAATCTCATTAATCTGGTATGCCTCACACCATTTAGCATATGACATGGCTTATAGTAGATATTCAATAAATATATATTGGCTAAATAAACAAAGATTGAATTGCAACCTGCTTTTAGATATGAGTTTTGGAAATCTCGTGTGTGCTTTCAACACAACATTGTGCAGTATTAGATGAATGCCACGCATTTTTATATGTTTATTAAACTCCATTTCTGCTCCCTCATAGCACACTTTTAAACTATATGTCTAGTCTTCATTACAGTTACATTGGACATTGTGACTGAGTTTTGAATGCAAGGGTGTGGACCACTTCTAGGACTGCTTCCTACACCTTCAGCAGGGTCCTCAGTGCTCTCAGTCTTCCCTCTATTTAGAAAGTCAGCAGAGGATGCTACTATCCCAGTGAGTATGGAAAGATTATAGATAGCAGGCTTCTTTCATTCTTTCTCTGACCCACACTAGACTGGATCATGAGTGAAGACTAAACTTTGATAGGACACTAGTATTGTGGTTATTTATTATATAGCCCTCAGCCTACTCTAACCAATACACACACTTGGATATTTCTTAAGTGATCTTACTAACTCTAGCTAGATATACTAATGCTATATTTCTTTGAATGTAAGACATCATCGAATGTATGACACATCATTATATTTTTCTACTAAGAAAGAATAAGGGGAGCCTGAGTGGCTCAGTTGGTTAAGGATCTGACTCTTGATTTGGGCTCAGGTCATGATCTCAGGGTCATGAGACTGAGCCTTGTGTTGGGCTCCACGCTGAGCACTGATCCTGCTTAAGATTCTCTCTCCCTTTCCCCCCTGTGCTCCCCTTGGCCTGTGCTTATGCTGTCTCTCTCTCTCCTCTCTCTCTTTTTTTTTAAGAGACTAAGAAAGAACAAATGCTACCAGTCAAGCTATGACAACCCTTCCCAATTTTAGAGGAGGAAATTGTGCAAAAAAAGTGAATCTTAGAATCAATGTAATAGGTGACAATAATTCACATGTAAAATAGTTGTATAATTCATGAAGTGCTTTAATGAAACCTTCAATCTGTTTTGCAACATGCATTCATTAGTACCTTCTTTTATGCTTAGCATTGCTTGGTCCTGAAAATAAGACATAGTCTTTGCCTTCATAGTTTATAATTTAGTAAGAAAGACTCATAATTAAAAACAATTAAAATTCAGTTTATTAAACAATTAGAATGTAGCTAATATATATCATACAGACTGTGTACTAAATGCTATGAGTTCCGCTTATTTTGAGGCTTATGTCAGTCCCATGGGATCAGTACTATTTCAGCTATTTTATCATGTTGCCCAGTAAGTGTGCTAATGGAAGTGAGTCTACACAATTCAACAATAGCCCTGTAAAGGGAGTAGCAAAGTATATGCTTGATGTGAGCTGGGCAAGCAGGTACAAGTCAAGGGTCAAGGGCCATGTTACAGAGAAGATGAGGTTTTATCTATGCTTTGAAACTGAAAAGTGTCCAGAGGGGCAAGTCAAACATTCCAGGATGAAGCAAGAGTGTGTTCAAAGCAAAGAAGTAATGAATGTTTGCAAAATACTATATTGTCTAGGGAATGGGAGTTAAGGAAGATGAGTCTGGAGAGAGTGTGGTGGATAGTCCACAAAGAGTTCCATGTCTGAGGCTAGTGTTTAAGCTAATTCATAAAGATGATAGGGATTTTAGGGAGGAGCTGCTGTGGGTATAGATATTACCAAAATAAGGTCAAAATGGCAATTTAAAAATTCTTTACAATGTCTACATTTATAGACATTTAGTTCAAATTAACAAAGAAATAGGATCTTTTGTGTCTCAGTATCATTCAATCAACAAGAACAAAAGATAAATAGTGAGATCCATTAAGATGGCAAAAACATCAAGAACATTTGTCACTGAAATTCATTTGAATTGATTTCATATTACACATGCATAAAAAGATACTTTTCTATTCTTTTTGCAGTTTTGTGAGTTATTACCTTAAAAAGAAGACTTTACAGCAATCACTCATAAATCCATTCAGTTCACTTATTACCTCCAGAATATTTTCTTTTAAAAAATATTACTAGGAGCAATTTTAACCAGCCCAAGTTTCAAGCTTTAAGAGGCAGCTATTTTACATACATAGGAAGTACTTTTTCTGAAAATTCTTGTGTTATAGATTCATAATTCACAGTGGGCGACCCCTGTTAATATGCACTCACAGCTGCATGCAGCCCTAGGAACCATTATTATATTAAGAATAATGTAAAGACACTTAAACTTATTCTGTATCATCATGCATATTACCAAGTGTGTGCCATTATGAATAACAGTCACAGCATACAGCATAATGGTATGTTAAAGAAGACGTTGTGGTGTAAACTAAATGCATATTAAGAATACACAAAACTCTGTTGAATTTTAATCATCCTTATTCATAGGACATAGAGTTCTAATGATCCTCAAAAAGCGTGTGATTTAAATAAGCCATCTTTATTCCATTCCATTTAAGCCCTTGGTGTGAGTTAATCAGCTTGGGTGGACTCATTCCTAGTGATAAAAGTGAAGAAATCTTTGCTCACACATAGAGAAATGTGTGGTACATAGTGAACAAATAAAGTGAGTCATCTCTAATTTACCTCACTAAGGACACCCTACTTTGGGACCTAATCATAAAATTGAATCAATTTAAAAGGAACTCACTAATTGATCTCTCCTTTTGAATGCTAATCTCCAAAGGATTTACATGTTAAAGAATTATGACTAAATAAGAATTTTGCCAAAGGTACTGTTAAAGTGCAAAGGAGAGAGATTTATTGTTATTCTAATAGTTAAGAAATAACATTGGCAATAACAATTAAGAAAACTCACCATTGAACTCCACTCAGTTATTGCAACACGTTTATTTCCTCCAATTTGATGAGTGTAGTTCTGCAGAGGAAAATACCTGACCTATTCCCAGGAATCTCATGATCCCTCCCAAATTTCTTCCAAATCTGATTACAAGAATATGAATTTCCAATGAGTAGATTTGAGGTTTTATGTTTTACTTTCTCTTTTTCATTTCTTTTTTCTTTTTTATAAACATGTATTTTTATCCCCAGGGGTACAGGTCTGTGAATCACCAGGTTTACACACTTCACAGCACTCACCAAAGAACATACCCTCCTCAATGTCCATAACCCCACCCCCTTCTCCCTACCCCCCTCCCCCCAGCAACCCTCAGTTTGTTTTGTAAGATTAAGAGTCACTTATGGTTTGTCTCCCTCCCAATCCCATCTTGTTTCATTGATTCTTCTCCTACCCACTTAAGCCCCCATCTTCCTCATATCAGGGAGATCATATGATAGTTGTCTTTCTCTGCTTGACTTATTTCGCTAAGCATGATACGCTCTAGTTCCATCCATGTTGTTGCAAATGGGCAAGATTTCATTTCTTTTGATGGCTGCATAGTATTCCATTGTGTATATATACCACATCTTCTTGATCCATTCATCTGTTGATGGACATCTAGGTTCTTTCCATAGTTTGGCTATTGGGGACATTGCTGCTATAAACATTCGGGTGCACGTGCCCCTTTGGACCACTACGTTTGTATCTTTAGGGTAAATACCCAGTAGTGCAATTGCTGGGTCATAGGGCAGTTCTATTTTCAACATTTTGAGGAACCTCCATGCTGTTTTCCAGAGTGGCTGCACCAGCTTGCATTCCCACCAACAGTGTAGGAGGGTTCCCCTTTCTCCGCATCCTCGCCAGCATCTGTCATTTCCTGACTTGTTTTAAAACATTTCTTCATGGTGATTTGCTTTCAGAGGGGTGACACGGCACATGAACAATATTAATATTGACACAATATTAAAATCCCCTAGAGGCCACTGACTAGCCATAGTAGACTATAGTGGCTATGCTTTTGTCTGCTTCTTCTGGCATATACCACTTTCTTTTGCAAATGTTCACCTTCTGATCCCACTTGGGGTTATTAATCCCAGTGTCCTGCTCTTACCTGGTCAATAGTGGGTCTAAACCTTCCCAAACTAATGGTGCACGTTGGGGTTTAGTCATTAAAGTAAGGATAGGAAGCTGAATCAAAGAGGGCCAGAAAGTCTTCTCCAAAGGTTCTGGCTGGAGCTAACAGAAAGAACAACTGTTATCCACTAGAAATGCTGAAATAGTGTTTCCAGCTTCATAGCAAGTAGGAGATTTTCAATTGCCATTTTGCCCACCTTGTGCAAAGGTCTAATTACTAAAATAATGCCAAATAGGAAGAAATTGCAAGAGAAAGAGTTATGCCAATCTCATTTTAGTTCCTGATCATTGGCTTGAATGAAGTCAGCTACATCTCTGGACTTCCCATGGATATGAGCCAATGAATGTTCTTTTATCCTTAAGGTATTTTAAGCTAGGTTCCTATGAGTTGAAAGAAAGAAAGAATCCTAAATATAGATAGCTTTCTCTGCACCCACTCACAATTTTTTTTTTAAACACCAGCTCAAATTTCCCTGGGAAAAGACCCTGTTTCCAATTTTTAGTCATGGTGCTTCATGATTCCAACTACAAATGCAAGCATGGCTACCTAGAGCATCAAATTCCTTTGAACCACAGTGACTGGTTCAATAATGAGACTGTATACCAATCATAGCTCATGAGGCAGAATGTATCTTTTTTAAAAAATTCTCAATCTGTTCTTTACTCGATACGAACATCAGAGAAAGTGAGCATTGAGTTTAGGGGGACTGCCATGGTAGGCCTAATTATGAAGGCAGTACATCAGAAAGTAGAGCAGAAAAATGGTGAGAGAGAGAGAGAGAGAGAAAGAATAAACACTGTTTTATTTGAGATCCTAAGATCACAACCTGTTTTAGAAGCTATATCCTGCTTTTAGATTTTTAATCTCTTTTTTTTTTTTAATTTAAATCAGCTTGAAGTTTTGGGGTTTTTTTCAGTTGTAATTGTTCATTGATCATTTGTATGTGCTAACAATTATTTTATAAGTAGGTTACATAGTTGGTAGCATAAGTACTGTAAATTTCCCTTGATTTTTATTTTTATCTCTTTATTGGTATAATGAAATTATTCTGTGACCTCTTCTCTAGTCTCAGAGACACTTGGGGACATGATCCTGAAGTCCCCCTATACCACTAATGAAAGAAATTTTAGGAGTATTCTTATACCAGATCCAAGATAAATGAGAATTTAATCAAGGACTATATACTGAACCAAGAACCTATTGTCAAGATTGTCAAATAATGAACAAGTTTTCTTGGTAGGACTCAGCTTAGTCCTAGAGAATGAAAGTAAGAATTATAAGTTTGATTGGTCATAAAGCTTAGAAAGACTCTGAGCTGATGGCTTCCCTAAGCTGAAATTGTCTATATCTACTCATTTTCACTACATTCCAAGTGCAGAATGAGGAGGACCTCAGAAGCTGTTCCCGAGAGACATGGTACCTTTATTCTCCTGATCCATCCATGCTGTTATTATTATATCCAGTATGCTTTCCTAAGCCTAAACAATGCTCAGGGAAGCCTAAGGTGTCTTCTGTGTTTGTCAATCCAATATCAAAATCAATGCTGCAATTAGCTCCTATGCTAGAAGCCTGATAAATAGAATTATGAAAAGAAAGGTCTTTGAAAATATGTCATAGATTTCAAGAAAAAAAAAAATTCAAGTAGAGCTTCAGTGTGCATGTATTTCTGTGTGCATGAGTATTGCAACTAACTCCCTAGAAGTGTTGATTATTCTAAACATTCTCTTTTCCATAATGCTCTCCTTCACATATTCCTCCTTATTAAATAATGTTTTCGATGGAATCGTATCTTATTCAAAAGCCTCAACTTCCATATATATTTTTTCTGCCTCCTAAATTTATAACTCCAACCCAAGATCCTTTTTGTACCCCACATATGTGTTTCCACTGTACCTCTCCAACTGGAGGTCTTTGTCAGCATCCAAAATTCAACATTTCCTAACTCAGCCCCTGAAGCAACATGATATAAAAATAACAAAAGATGTCATATTTCAATTCAAACAAACCTATATTTAAATCTCACCACTATCACTCAGTAGCTGTGTGAATTTAGCAAATTATTTAACTTCTCTGTGCCTCAGGTTTGTTGCCTATAAAATGTAGATAAAAATACCTATCTCCCAGTATTGAAAATATTTAAATGAGTCCTCTAAGTATTAGGGCAAAGGTTTACGTTCTACTCCTCTTTTTTCTGTGGATGTAAAATTCCAATGCCTCTTCCTAGAATAAAAAAGAAAAATGAGGTCCACGGCCTCCATCTCTCCACCCTTCACTTATGTCTTCCCAAAACAGGAGAAGCAGCACTCTGGTGAATTCAGAAGGACTTGAAGGAGGCTCAAGTCAGTAACTTACAGGTTTTTTTGTCTTTCAGAACTGTCTGCCTTTAGAAAGAGTTCTTGATCTGTTCCCAGGCCTGTAATAAATGCCTTTAATTGTCCAGTTGCCCCAATGGATAAATCTGTTTGATTTAGGTGGAAAAATATGGGCTAACCCACCTGGCCATAAATTTGGTTTCCTTGTGACTAACTACTGTGTTGTATCTTTCAATGGTTTGCAAGTTTGAAAGAGAAATAAGAATGTTATTTCTTGGCTCACTAAACCCCAACAGTATGGAAAGTGCCCAACACATTCTGGCACACATGAGGAGCTCAAAAAGTGTCAATGTCCTTTCTCTATAAGTATCTGCTACTGCTGCCCACATTCTCTATTTCAGACCCTCATGCTAGAGACTTGGTGACTTTCAGATATTCTCTCTTATTTCCACATCTAATTGTTCACCAAGTGGCCTATTCTACTGTACTGATTTGTCTTGAATCTATCTTGTTCAATCTCTCCTCACTTCCATGGTCTTGGTTCATAAGCTAATTATTTCCTAGATTAGTTCAATAAATGGGGAACTGACTTGGTGCCTGCCTTCTGCCTCCCCTCCTGCAAACACATCCATCATAATGCAACTAGAATGATCTACAAGCTACATGCCTCTAAAAAAGTACTAAATGTATTCCAATTTTCCTTTCCAGTATTATGTTTTATTACTTCCCACCATCCCAGTACACACTGTTCACATGCATACACTCCAGATACTTGCCAGGATACTCATCAGGATACTTGCCCCAGTTCCTCACTTCCCATAACCATGGGGGTAAATCAGGGTAATTCTAGGGATTGCTCATATAAACCTAATGAAAAAGGCAAGCTTGAATTACCAGAGTTTATTCATTAATAGCAGAAGAATTGCAATTTGGGAAATCCATGCTACAGTAATCTATAGGTGAGTCCATTAAGGGCTTAGGGTGGGCTATTTTTTTTTTTTTAAAGATCTTATTTATTCAGTAGAGACATAGCAAGAGAGGGAACACAAGCAGGGGGAGTGGGAGAGGGAGAAACAGCCTTCCTGCTGAGCAGGGAGCCCAATGCAGGGCTTGATCCCAGGACCCTGGGATCATGACCTGAGCTGAAGGCAGATGCTTAACGACTGAGTCACCCAGGCACCCCATAGAATAGGCTATTTTTATGGGCAGGTAGTACAAAGGGGACTATCTAGCCAGAGTCTTAGCAGTAGGTTCATTGGCTTGAGGATCAGAGGATCTTGGCAAGTGTTTACCGGTCAGGAGATAAGTCTCAGCCTTCTGTAAATCAGACATTTATGAGAAACCAGTCTTTCAGTTAAGTTCGGTTTTTCTGACAGTGCACATGTGAGATTATCCATTACATATCCTCCAGTTCCATTTTAGATTAAAATTATTTCATACTCTGCAGGTATACACTGAGCTGTATTCTCCAACTCGGCATATATCAGTAATAAAAATGATATTTGGTTCTCCATCTGCTACTCCATTGTCTTATTTGACAATTTGTACCAAACCCAAGGCAGAGAACAGAGATACAGCAATTGGCGACTTTTCCAAATGCTGCAACACTTATGTGTCCAAAACATGTACCTGTCTTCCATCCTTTACATTCTCTGTCTTACTTTCAACACCTAGTTCAAATATTTCCACCTCTGCAAAGTCTGTCCTATCAATCAAAGGTATTAGATTTATTAGTAGAGCTAGTTACTTACCTTTCTGTCTTTGGATTAAAAACAATAGATCTTAGACACATTGAGTCCAAATAAGGACAAAAGTATCCATGCTATTAGTGGTAAAAACTGATTTGGGAAATTCAGTGGTGCCTCTTAGAATTACCCCCCTATACAAACACACTTAGGCACACACCAGTTACCAAAATAGAGAAGAGTTAAGTTCCTTCATCCTAGCCCAGAGCTCTGTCTATTGAGAGACTGACCTTATGGAAACTAAAAACAAAGCTTGTTGTTTCCAAAGGCAACTGTCGTAGAAATCAGGTATGTGGATCATACATGAACAAAACAACAATGCTTAATAAATGTTTGATTAATGCCTAATAAAAAGTGAGACCTAGTGAATGTCAGGCTCTTATCAATCTTACCAATGAGTTAACTCCATTAAGGGAGAGAAGAGGGAAGAAACTCCCTCTCCACAACTTCTTCAGGAGCCCTTAAGTTTTAGAGAACATTACTTCCTGCATAGGTAAAGATGGAAATTAGGGAAAGAAGAATTGTCTCTCCTTTTATTCCTGTGATACTGTGATATATAATAAGAAATATTATTGTTCTTTGTCCCATCCCTGGCACAGAGCTCCTAAAACCCTTGGAGTATCCTGGATGAGAGCTATAAATGTGTCTTTTTTTTTTTTTTTAACATTGTTTAGGTGACCTTTGGAAAGCCCTTAGGTAACCTAGGGATAGGAACTGGTTGCCAGAGGAACCAATCATGTGGTTAGGGGTTTAGAATTTCAGTGTCCTCTCCAACCTCCTGAGAGCAGTGCATAGCTGGGGATTCAGTTAAATCACTAATGGCCTAAGATTTAATAAGTCATGCCTATGGAAGGGCCCTCCTTTAAAAACCCAAAAGGAGAGGGTTCAGAGAGCTTCTGTGTTGGCAAGCATGTGGAGGTTTGGGAGAATGGTACAACCTTCCCACATACGTTGTCTTAATCATCTCTTTCATCTGGCTGTTACTGAGTTACATCTTTTTATAATAACCTGGTAGATGTAAATAAATGCGAGCTTCTCTAGCTGTGAGCTCCTCTAGCAAATTAAACCAAAGAAGGGGGTCCTAGGAACCTATGTATAGCCGGTTGGTTGGTCAGAAGACAGGCAACAATCTGGAATTTCAGTTGGCCTCAAGGAGAAGTAGGGCTGAGCCCCTAATCTGTGGCACTAACTCAGTGCCAACTATCTCTAATAATTCTAATATTAGAATTGAGATCAAATGTAGGACACCTGGATGGTATAGGAGCATTATTTGATGGTGTGAAAAGAAACATAATTCCCCATCCTTATTTTCTTAACCCTATACTCCTCTGAGCTTCCCAAGAAATTTAGTCATTCCTTTATTAATAGACTTATTTTACTATATATGTATCTATTTATGTATATGCTTGGAATAGTGTGCTTTTTTAAAATATAAGTATTTGTCTATGTTCCAATGCCTGGAACATAGTAGGTTCTCAATAAATATTTACTAGCTGGCTAGATAAAGTGGAATCATAGAGTCTGATAAATAGATATGGATCTTAGACATCATCTACCTCACTTTCTCATCCAAAGCCAAGAATCCTTCATACAACATTGGCTGTGTACTCAGAGTTTGAGCACTTCTGTAAATAAGAACTCAACTTTATGAGTTATAGCTAGACAGAGAAGATTACAAATCATCTTTATGCATTCAAAAGGACACAATATCACTTCCTTGGTATTGTTAAAAAGGCATAAGTTTAAGCCCAGTCAGGAGAAAGTATCAGATGTACACATACTGAGAAACAGTCTACAAAATAACTGATCAATACTTTTCAAAAGTGTCAAAATCATGAAAGACAAAGACTGAGGAACTGCCACAGACTGGTGGGGACTAAAGAAACAGGACAGCATACTACAATGTGGGATCCTAGAACAGAATAAGAATATTATTGGGAGAATTGGGGGAAGTTAAGAAATGGCAAATAGTATAAAATATGGTATGGAGTTGAGTTAATAGTATTAACCCATAACAATTTTCTGGCTTTGATAACTGGATAATGGTTATTTGAGGTGTTAACATTAAGCAAAGAGAATTCATTCTAAAATGAATTCAATATAAAAAGAAGAACCACTATTATAACACATATGAGTATGGATTTACAAAGGGGTAGATTCTTACCAATCCTTTGGCCTACTTCACACAATAATGACAGCCATAAAATTATATCTGGGGCGTAATGATATTTTCAAGTATCAGGGCCAATGAGGAATAGCTGAATGTTGATGGTAAAGCAGCAAACAGTATACAAATATCTTTCAATATTTCATTGTCACTCATGAATCTGTCTCCTCACATGGCTCCGAACACCAGATGTAAAAGAGCTCTCTAATCTTTGGGATTAATTCATTGTTGTGAAAAGGCAGGCAGCAGGGTGGTACAGACATTAGAAGGGGGCCTCCAGAGATCTTCAGTCTTTCTGCTCCTCGTTCTCATGAGCCCAGTGTCCTTACGTCTTACCTACCAGACTTTTGCATAAGCTACACTTAAACGTCCTTACATAGAGTCTGTGTCATCTCTATCCATTTAATAGATTTCATGAAGACAGAATGTATTTCACATAGAAAATAAGATGGGGCCTCTTGTCATTTGTCAAGTTGTGACATATGTGGGCTCACGCAAGGGAAGTTAATAGATGTGGTGCTTGGTGCTAAGTCTCTATTTCTCACAATATCCAGAAATGAAAAATAGAACATCAGTAAACTTCTGAGTAATGTTAGCTATTTCATTTTTATTAGAGTTTAGGGTAATGATAAATCTAATTGAAAACAATTATATTCTATCCAGATTATCACATGTGAAGCTTTTTCAAATCTTTACTAAGAGCCTGTTATGCCCCTGGTAGGACCCTCTTACCCACTAGTCCATATCCTTTCAGCCTCAGTTGTACATTTCTCTGCCCACAGCTCAGTAATTGTCTCTGTATGGACCCTGACCAGCTTAAAGGAGAAGCAGATCAATAGCACGTGGCTTCAGGCCTGCATGCCCTGGCCTTCTGCTTTGGGGCTCCTGGGGGTTGATTGTAGGAAACGTTTTAGTATTGACACACGTACAACTTATGGGTTAATCCCCCATGCGTGATACCTTTGACTAAGGAGAGATGGGAACTAATGGATACTACCACTAATGTTAGGTGCTGAGACACATTGCATGTTGTTTCTCAGATGTCTGACAGGATCTGATCAACTAGTCCCCCATAGCGGAGACCAACTCCGTACCACATCATCAAAGTAGCTCTCTCTTCTTCCTTGCTTCAGACTCTGCACCTGGAGTTACATTTTGAATTAACTGTAAGTCCTAGACTGTATTCTAGGGAACCCAAGTGAAAATGGCATCCTTGCAAATTGCAATTAAAGTATCACCTAGGGGGAGGAGGAGTCAAAAACTAGCAACAGAAGAGCAACATGGACGGGACTGGAAGAGATTATGCTGAGTGAAATAAGTCAAGCAGAGAGAGTCAATTATCATATGGTTTCACTTATTTGTGGAGCATAACAAATAGCATGGAGGACATGGGGACTTAGAGTGGAGAAGGGAGTTGGGGGAAATTGGAAGGGGAGGTGAACCATGAGAGACTATGGACTCTGAAAAACAATCTGAGGGTTTTGAAGGGACGGGGGGTGGGAGGTTGGGGTACCAGGTGGTGGGTATTATAGAGGGCACGGATTGCATGGAGCACGGGGTGTGGTGCAAAAATAATGAATACTGTTATGCTGGAAATTTAAAAAAAAAAAAAAAAAAAAAAACTTTTAAGAGAAGACATACTAGAGTCTGGGGATTTTTTCCAAAAAAGTTTATCACTGAGACTTATGTATTAATAAACACATTTTTAGGTTACATGTATTCTGTGGGCCAACCAAGAATAACAAAGAAGACCAATAACACTATGATGAGGAAAACAACCTTGTCCTCAGCTATGGGATATATGCTCTTCCCCAAATCAACTGACTAAAATAATGCTTCTTTCCCTGCTTCCATACACTTGTCTCTGTCTGCATATTCAGAGATTGCAAAAGGCAATAAATATCACCAGAAAAAGAGGAGTACACTCACTGGTATACAGCATCTTCAGATGGATAGGTGCCTGACAAAAGTGTTATTTACTGATGTAGGAAAGATGTTAGGGTTTGAAGCTGCTGGCCACAAAAGAATTCTTGAGATGTCTTTGGTGCAAAAACGTAATTTTATTAAGTCCTGTGGGCAGTAAGAGCTGCAGTGGGGTCATGAGAAGTGGTCCCTTATATACTTTCAAGTTGGGAGGGGTTAGGGATAATGTAAGTCTCAAACGAATTTTGGAAGCAAGGTTTCCAGGACCTTGAGGGGGTTAGCTATTGTCAGGAAAGGGTCATTTATTACTGTCTAATAAAACCTGAGTTATGAGACCCTTCAGATATATATTGGTGGGTCATATACTTGAGGATGATTGCCAACATATACCTTATGGGGGGGTGGTGATAAAGGGAATTTCCAAAGGAATTTTTATATGTTAAAGTAGATTCACAAGGTCCTGGGGATTGGACTAAGATTTCCTTTTGCCCTTAGCAAAGTATCAACATGGAAGCAGCTGATTTCCTAGAGAAATGTCACTCTGCCTGTTTCGAGGACTTGTTGAAGGGCTCTAAGTAGTGGGTAAATTTAATAATTTTTCTTTTGCCCTTATTTCCCATATCATTTACTGTGAGGGGACATGAAATGGGATGGGAGAAGTCATGCTGGTAGAGAGCAGTCTTCCCTATTCTAACTTTGTGTTAAGAATCACTGCAGAGGCACCTGGGTGGCTCAGTCATTGGATGTCTGCCTTTGGCTTGGATCATGATCCCAGAGTCCTGGGTTTGAGCCCCACATTGGGCTCCCTGCTCAGTGGGAGGCCTGCTTCTCCATCTTTCACTCCCCCTGCTTGTGTACCCTCTCTTGCTATGTTTCTGTCAAATAAATAAAATCTTAAAAAAAAAAAAAAAGTATCACTGCAGATTCCTCTGTCTCACAAGCATGGGTAGAGAGCCTGACTACAGAAAAATATCCATCTTGGCCAAACAGGTCCACCCTGGATGACAAAGTTGCTAGAAACTGAATGTAGGGACTGTACAAACCACACTGCTTTTGGGACCTAAATCCCAAAGTAGAAATTTCCCAATGACTAGAAGACATGGAGAGTTGTGAGAAACCTGTTTCCCAAGTCTACAAACATGAGACCTAGAGAGTTTTCTTCCCATCCAAGAAAGAGTAGACATCAAAAGGCAATGCCCAAGGAAGAGTATTTAAAAACTCAGAAAAATGCATGCAGGAAACAGACCACTTTAGAAAAGCATCTATTTAGTGTTCTCAAATAGTTGCAAGATGGCAAAATTCTCATGACATTGGTTCCAAAAGCATAATGAGAATACAGTGAGCTAAAGCAAAAGACAAAAATGATACTAGATAAAAGCAGAAAGTGTTTTTAATGAGTCCTAAAATATATTATAAAATTTTTTAAATTAGGCAATAAAAAGCCAAGTTGACATTGCATAAAGTCAAATCTTTGATGACCTGGCCCAACTCAAATTACTCTCCTAGAATACAAAAAGTGACTATGATAAATATATAGGATAAAGCACTGAGATACAATCTGACATGTAGATTACCTAAAGAAAAGAATTTGAAACTTTAAAACCCTTGAGGAGGTAGTGCAAATTAGTGGCTGAGGGCTTAGAATTTGGAGTGAGCCATTTGAGGTTCAAATTTCCTATTTACTAGTTTATATTAGTTACTAAAGCCCTATTTACTAGGGCTTGGGAAAGTTGATTAACATCCTGAGCCTCAATTTGCTTATCTTTGAGATGAGGATAATACTAGCTATTATATGATTTAATTAGATAATGAATGCCATTTATTTAATACCAGCATTTAAATACTCAGTATATAACTGTTATCAATATCATCATCATCATTAAACACAAGAGGCAAAGATGTGTTTAAAGAAATTTTCTCCAAGTGTAAAGAAGTGTGTAAATTGAAAGAGCTCACTATGTTCTAGTTATGGTTAGTAAAAAGGTGCATACCTGGCTGTAGACAGACTAGTAAAGCTAAATATGAGATAATGAAAAAAACCCTACAAATATCAAAGCTTCTGACTCAGAACAATAATCTTAGCCTTCAACTTAACTTACAATATTAAGCAGAACAACATTCTCAAATTTACACAAATCTCTCTAGAAAAAGTTACTTAACCATGTTCTTGCTTGCTATGAGATAATCAAAAGAGATCAAGAACAGGAAAGTTTTAGTGTTAAAACCAATTAGCATATCTGCAAATATGCTTAAAATATTTATAAGGACACACACCATACTTTTACATCCTAAGATTTCACTGGGAGGAGAAATAGAATGATGAGAAATTCCTCAGTACGTAAGAAGTACCATCTCTGCTTAATTCTTGATTTTAGTAAAGAAATAAGTATTATGTATTTGATAAACTACAAGTAACCAGAGATGGAAGTTAGAACAGAATATGTACTTGTCATGTTATTAAAGAAAAACATCTCTTAGTCAAAAGACTGAAAAATAGAAACTAGAAAGCACAAAACAAGCTGGAAAAGTAAAATATTAAATGACTAAATGAAACAGGATATATATTATTAACAAAAAGATTTTAAAATAAAAATTAAGATATATTGAGAAAATGCCAAAAACATAAGAGAGAAGGAAGAAAGAAACTGGTATCACAGTACAACTATGAAACATAAGACAAAGCCAAAACAGAACATTAACTTGAATAGATATATAAAGAAAGGTTATTTGACGATCTAAGGAGAAAATGACAAATACAATTGTAGAACTTCACAAGTCCTTGTCAATCTGTAGACGATACGGTTGCCAGAATTATGACATACATGGTTCAAATAATATAACAGGATTTATTAAGTAATAAGATTTTTAAAAAAATACAAATTTTCAAAATCCATAGAACATTCCTATAGAACACTACATACTTACTGAAACTACAAAAGAAAATCAACAAAATTCAAATATAGCAGTCTTTTTTATTGTGTTACAAACATAACATGAAATCTAGCCTATTTACACTTTTGTAAGTATGCAATACAGTATTCACTGTATGTGCATTGTACAACACATCTCTAGAACGTTCTCATCCTGCTAAACTGAATCCTATGCCAATTGCATAGCATCTCCCCATTTCCCCTTCCCACCAGGACCTGGCAAACCACTATGCTATTCTGTTTTATAAATTTGACTATTCTAGATCATGCATAAATGGAATCATGCAGTATTTGTCCTTCTGTAACTGAGTTATTTTGCTTAAAATAGTGTCCTCAATATTCATTCATGTGCTAGCATATGAGGGAGTTTCCTTCTTTTTTTAAGGTTGAAGGACAATACATGAAATAATTTTAAAAACTGATGAATTGTATGTTTATATTACATTTTCTTTATTTATTCATCAATGACCCATTCAGATTGTTTCTATTTCTTGGCTATTTTGAATAATGCTGCAATCAACGTGGAAGTGCAAGTATCTTTTTGAAGTCCTGTTTTTAATTTTTTTTTTATAAATACCCCAAAGTGAAATTGCTGAATTACATGGTAGTCCTATTTTTAATTTTTTGAGGAATGTCCATTCTGTTTTTCATCATGTTTGCACCAATTTACATTTCCACCAACAGGGCACAAGGGCTCCCTTTTCCCTACTCTTCACCTATATTTGTGCTCTTGTCTCTTTGATGATCACCTATTCTGAAAAGTGTGATATGATATCTCATCGTGATTTTGATTTGCATTTCCCTGATGAGGAGGGATGTTGAACATTTATTCATGTCCCTGCTGACTATTTGTATGTTTTCCTTGGATAGAGGACTATGCAACTGCTTTGCCCTTTTTTAAACTGGGTTACTTTTAAGTTTTTTTTTTTAATTACTTTTCAATTGGAGGAGTTCCTTATATACTTTAGACATTAACCTCTTTTATATATATATATGGTTTGCAAATATATTTCCCATTCTACATACTGCTTTTCACTTTTTTCTTTTGATGTGCAGGAGCTTTTCAATTTGATGTAGTCCCACTTAGCTCTTTTTTGTTTTTGCTGCTTGTGCTTTTGGTATTATAGCTAGAAATCTTTGGCAAGTCCAGTGTCAAGAAGCTTTCCCATGGTGTTTTTCTCCAAGTTTTAGAGTTTCAGGTCTTATATTTAAACATTTAATTTATTTTGGGTGATTCTGTGTGTAGTGTGAGATAATTTCATTCCTTTACATGTGGGTATCAAGTTTTCCTACCACTATTTGTTGAAGAGCATATTATTTCTCCATTGTGTAGTCTTGGCAGCCTTGTCAAATATCATGTGACTGTAGATGCATGGTTTTATTTCTGGGATTCCTTTTTTGTTCCTTGTTCTATACGTCTGTCTTTAGGTATCATAATATTTTGATTCTCATAGTTTTATACGTATTTCAGAGTGAAGAAATTTGAGGCCTCCAATATTGTTCTTTCTCAAGGTTTTCTGTGGGGAGGGTTGTTTTTGTTTTTGGCTATTCAGGTCTTTTGTGATTCTATGTGAATTTTAGGATTTATTTTCTATATCTGCAAAAAAGATGCCATTGGGATTTTGATAGAGATTCTACCATATCTTTAGATTGCTTTGTATAGCATGATCATTTTCATAATTTCACCGTATTAAGTCTTTCACAATCAATGACACAGGATGTCTCCATTATTTGTGTTTAACTACTTTCACCAATATCTTAGTTTTCAATATAGCTGTCTTTCAACTGTTTGTTAAGTTCATTAGGAATTTTGCTCTTTTTGATGCCACTGTAAATTGGGATTATCTTCTATATTTTCTCTTTGGATTATTTATTTTTAGTGTATAGAAATGCAACTGATATTGGTATATTGATTTTATATGATGCAATTTTGCTGGAAACTTTGATTTGTTTTAGCAGGCTTCTTTGTGGAATCTTCAGGATTTTCTACATATAAATCATGTCATTCATGAACAGATATAATTTTACTTCTTAGTTTCTGATTTGGATGCCTTGTATTTCTTTTTCTGGCTTAAACACTCCATCTAGGACTTCTAGTACTATGTTGAATATAAGTGGTAAAAGTGAGCACCCTTCTCTCTCTTTTTTTCTTCTTATAATAGTAGGTCAGTTTCAGGTGTACAACATAGGGGTTCCAGAATTATATACATTTCAAAATGCTCACTATGATAAGTATAGTTGCCATTCATCAAAAAAACAAAAACAATAAACAACAAAAAGTTATTAGCACATTATTGACTCATTCCCTATGCTGTACTTTGAATCACATGATTTATTTATTTTATAACTAGAAGTTTGTGCCTTTTAATCCACTTCAACATCCATCCCCTCTAGCAACCACCAGTTTGTTCTCTATATTTATGAGCTTTAAAATATTTTATGTTTGCTCACTTGTTTTTTAGATTCCATATAGAATGAAATCATATGGCATTCCTCCTTCTCTGTAGGGCTTATTTCATTTAACATAATACCCTCAAAGTCCACCCATGTTGTTACAAAGGGCAAGATCCCATTTCTTTTTGTGGCTGAGTAATACACCAGATCTTCTTTATCCACTCATCTCTCAATGTACAATTGGGCTGCTTCCATATCTTGGCTCTTGTAAGTAATGCTATAATTTGGGGAGCATAGCTTCTTTTTGAATTAATTTCCCTTTTTTATGGGTAAATATGAAGTACTGGAACTGCTGGGATTCATGGTATTTTTTATTAACATATTATGTATTATTTGTTTCAGGGGTACAGGTCTGCGATTCATCAGTCTTACAAAATTCACAGCACTCACCATAGCATTTACCCTTCCCAGTGTCCATCACCCATCCACCCTATCCTTCCCACCCCCTTCTCTCCAGCAAACTTCTGTTTGTTTCCTGAGGTTAAGAGTCTCTTATGGTTTATCTCCCTCTCTGGTTTCATCTTGTTTCATTTTTCCCTCCCTTCCCCTATGATCCTCCATCTTGTTTCTCAAATTCATCGTATCAGTGAGATCATATGATAATTGTCTTTCTCTGATTAACTCATTTCGCTTAGCATAGTACCTTCTAGTTCCATCCATGTTGCAAATAGCAATATTTCAGGTTTTGATGGCTGCATAGTATTCCACTATGTGTGTGTGTACATATATATATGGATGAAGAAGACATATATATATCTATATGTTTATATACATATATGATGTAAGAAGATGTGATATATATGTATATCATGTCTTCTTCATCCAGTCATCTGTTGATGGACATCTAGGCTCTTTCCATAGTTTGGCTATTGTGGACATTGCTGCTATAAAAATTGGGGTGCACATGCCCCTCACTATATTTTTATCTTTAGGGTAAATACCCAGTAAAGCAATTGCTAGGTCATAGGGTAGCTCTAGTTTTCAACTTTTTGAGGACCCTCCTTACTGTTTTCCAGTGTGGCTGTACCAGCTCTCTTTCCCACTAACAGGGTAGGAGTGTTCCCCTTTCTCTATATCCTTGCCAATACCTGTTGTTTCCTGACTTAATTTTAGCCATTCTGAGTAATGTGAAGTGGTATCTCACTATGGTTTTGATTTGTATTTCCCTAATACATGATATTTCTATTTTTATTTTTTGAGAAACCTCCATACTATTTGGAGGTTCCCAGCAAAAGAGCACAAAGATTGTTTTTTCTGCACATGCTCACATTTCCTATTTCTTGTTGTTTTTGATACTAACCATTCTGACTGGCATGAAGTAATATCTCATTGTGGTTTTGATTTGCACTTCCCTGATAATTAGTGATGTTGAATATCTTTTCATGTGTCTGTTGGCTATCTGTATTTCTTCTTTGCTAAATTGTTCAGGTCTACCCATTTTTCAATCAGATTAGAATTTTGGGGGGGCACTGAGTTGCATAAATTCTTTATACATATTGGCTATTAAGCCCTTATGGTATATATGATTTTCAAATATCTTTTATCATTCAGTGAGTTGCTTTTTCATTTTGTTGATGATTTCCTTTGTTGCAAAAAAGCTGATTAGTTTGATGTAGTCTCAATTGTTTATTTTTGCTTCTGTTTCCTATGACTGATAAGACATAGCCAGAAAAATATTAAGGTTAATGTCTACGTGATAACTACCTACATTTTCTTTAAGGAGCTTTATGGCTTCAGATCTCACATTTAGGTCTTTAATCCATTTTTAAAGAGTTTAAAGTGTTTGTTTTTAATTTTAATTTCAGTATGGTTAACATACAGTGCATTGTTAGTTTCATGTGTACAATATACTGATAGAACAATTCTACACATTACTTAGTACTCATCATGTAAGTGTACCCTTAATCTCCTTCACCTATTTCACCCATATCTCAACCCATAATCCCCCTAATAACCATCAATTTGTTCTCTATACTTAAGAGTCTTTTTTGGTTTAACTCCTTTTTCTTTTGTTCATTGATTTTGTTTCTTCAATTACACATATAAATGAAATCACATAGTATTTGCCTTTTTCTGAATGACTGACTTCACTTAGTGTTATATCCTCTAAATCCAACCATGTGGTTACAAATGGCAAGATTTTTTTTTTTATGCCGAATAATTTTCCATTGTGTATATATACAACATCTTCTTTATCCATTTTATCTATTGATGAGCACCTGGGTTGCTTCCATATCTGTTATTGTATTTAGTATTGTAATAAACATAGGAGTATGTATATCTTTTTATATTAGTGTTTTTGTATTCTTTATGTAAATACCTAGCAGTGGAATTACTGGATCCTATGATAGTTCAATTTTTAATTTTCTGAAAAATCTCCATACTCTTCTTGCTAAAGGCTGTACCAGTTTGCATTTCCACCAATAGTGAAAGAGGATTTTTGTCACATTCTCCCCAACACTTGTTTTCTTGTATTTTTGATTTTAGATATTCTGACAGGTATGAGGAGGTATCTCAGTGTGATTTTGATTTGCATTTCCCTGATGATCAGTGATGTTTAGTATATTTTCATGTGCCTCTTGGCAATACATATGTCTTCTTTGGAGAAATGTATGTTCATGTCTTCTATTTTAATTTTTATTTATTTATTTTAATTTTTATTTATTATTTTTTAAAGGTTTTATTTATTTGACAGAGATCACAAGCAGGCAGAGAGGCAGGCAGAGAGAGAGGAAGGGAAGCAGGCTCCCCACTGAGCAGAAAGCCTGATGCAGGACTCAATCCCAGGACCCTGGGATCATGACCTGCGCTGAAGGCGGAATCTTTAACCCACTGAGCCACCCAGGTGCCCCTTCTGCCTATTTTTAAATTAGATTGATTTTTGTGCGTATGTTGAGTTACAGAAATTCTTTATATATTTTGGATACTAACTCTTTATCAGATATGTCATTTGCAATATATTCTCTCATTCAGTAGACTCTCTTTTAGTTTTGTAGATTGTTTCCTTTGCTGCACAGAAACTTTTTATTTTGATTTAGTCCCAATAGTTTATTTTTGCTTTTGCTTCCATTGCTTCTGGAGACACATCTGGAAAAATGTTGCTTTAGTCTATGTCAGAGATAGCTGCTTATGCTCTTTTCTAGGATTTTGATGTTTTAAGTGTCTCACATAGGTCCTTAATCCATTTTGCATTTATATTTGTGTATGGTGTCATCTAATTTCATTCTTTTGCATGTAGATGTCTAGTTTTTCTCAACACCATTTATTGAAGATAAAGTCCTTTTCCTATGGCATATACATTCCTCCTTTGTTGAAGATTATTTAACCATATAATTGTGAGTTTATTTTAGGGTTGTCATTCTGTCCATTGGTCTACGGGTCTGTTTTTGTGCTTGTACCATATTCTCTTAGTTAATGCAACTTTGCAGTATATCTTGAAATCTGGATTGTGATACCTCTGGTTGTATTTTCCTTTTCCAAGATTCCTTTGGTTATTTGAGGTCTTTTGTGGTTCCACATAAATTTTAGGATTATTTCTTCCAGGTCGGTGAAAAATGCTGTTGGTATTTTGATGGGGATTGCATAAATCTGTTGATTACTTTGGGTAGTATGGATTAGCATTGGTTCTTCCAAACTATGACCATGGAATATCCTTCTATGTGTGTCATCTTTATTTTTTTTTAATTTCTTTTATATGGTTTTTAGACTATAAACTTTTTATAGTTTTTAGAGTAAATGTCTTAAACCAACTTTGTTATTTTATGTATTTTATACTTTTTTGGTACAATTATAAATGAAACTTTTTCCTTAATTTCTCTTTCCTTTTTAAATTTAAATTCAATTAGTAACATATAGTACATCATTAGTTTTTGGCGTAGTGTTCAGTGATTCATCAGTTGTATATAACACCCAGTGCTCACTACATCACTTGCCCTCCTTAGTGTCCATTACCTAGTTACCACATCCTCCCACCCACCTTTCCTTCCACACCCTCAATTTGTTTTCCAGAGTCAAGAGTCTGTCATGGTTTGTCTGTCTCTCTGATTTCTTCCCATTCAGTTTTCCTCTTTCTGCCACTTCATTATTAGTCTATACAAATGCAACAGATTTCTCTATATTGATTTTGTATCCTGCTATAATACTGAATTCATTTATCAGCTCTAGTAGTTTTCTGGTGGTGTCTTTAGGTTTTCTATATCATGTCATCTGCAAATAATGACAGTTTTAATTTTTCCTTACCAATTTGGATGCATTTTATTTCTTCTCTGATTGCTATGGCTAGGACTCCTGATATTATGTTGAATAAAAGTGATGGAAGAGGACATCCTTTTCTTTTCCTGATCTTAGGGGAAATTCATATATGGCCTTTATTAAGCTGAGGTGTGTTCCCTCTAAACCTACCTTGTTGAGAGTTTTTATTGTGAAAAGATGTACTTTATCAAATGCTTTTTCTACATCTATTGAAATGATCATATGGTTTTTGTCCTTTCTCCTGTTGATGTGATGTGTCATGTTGATTTGTGAGAATTAAACCAGCCTTGCATCGAGGAATAAACCCCACTTATGACTGATGACTGAATGACTGATGATGAATGATGAATGATAAATTTAGCAAACATTAAAAAGGATTAAAAAGTAAATAACGAGGATTGTCGAGGATTTTTACATCTATGTTCATCAGAGATATTGGCCTGTTCTCTTTTTTGTGTTGTCTTTACCTGGTTTTGGTATCAGGGTAACACTGGCCTCATAGAGTGAATTTGCAATTTTTCCCTTCTCATATTTTTTGAGTAGTTTAAGAACAATAGGTATTAATTCTTCTTTAAATGTTTGGTACAATTTGGCTGTGAAGCCGTCTGGCTCTGAACTTCTGTTTGTTGAGAATTTTTTGGACTACTGATTCAATCTCCTTGCTGGTAAATGTGTTTCTAAGAATTTATCCATTTCTATTAGGTTGTCTAATCTGTTGACATACAGTTTTCATATTATTCTTATGCAATTGTATTTCTGTGGTGGTGGTTGTTAACTTCTCTTTCATTTATGATTTTGCTTGAATCCTTTCTCATTCTCTTTCTCTGATGAATATGGCTAGAGATTTGTCAATTTCATTGATCTTTTCAAAGAACCAAATCCTAGCTTCATTGACCTGTTTTATTGGTTTTTTTTTCTTAGTTTCTATATCATTTATTTCTGTCCTAATATTTATTATTTCCTTTCTTCTTCTGGTTGGGACTTTGATTGTTCTTTTTTAGCTCCTTTAGAGTATAGGGTTAGCTTGTTTATTTGAGATTTTTCCTGCTTTTGGTGTAGGCTTGTTTTGCTATAAACTTGGCTCTTAGAACCACTATTACTGCATCCAAAAGGTTTTGGACCATTGTGTTTTCATTTTCAATTGTTTCCATATAATTTTAGATTTCTTGGTTGGCCAAGTTATTGTTTAGTAGTATTTTATTTAACCTCCATGTATTTATTCTCTTTCCATATTTTTTTTTTCTTGTGGTTGATTTATAGTTTCATAGTGTTGTGGTAAGAAGAGAAGCATGATATCACTTTGCTATTTCTGAATTTGCTGAGGTTTATTTTGTGGCCTAATAGGTGACCTGTTCTGAAGAATGTTCCATGATCTCTTGAAAAGAATGTGTATTCTGCTGTTTTTAAGATGGAAAGTTTTGATATATCTGTTAAATCCATCTGAACTAATGTGTCATTCAAAGCTACTAGTTCCTTGTTGATTTTCTGTTTGGATGATTTGTCCATTGGTGTAAGTGGGGGTGTTAAAGTCCCCTACTATTATTATATTATGATTGATTATCTCCTTTATGTTTGTTATTAGCTGTCTTACATTTTTGGGTGCTTCCATGTTGGGTGCATAATTATTTAAAACTGTTATATCCTCTTGTTGGATTTTTCTCCTTTATTATTATATAGTGTCCTTCCTTGCCTCTTACAGTCTTTGTTTTAAAGTCTGTTTTATCCAACGTAAGTATTATTTCTGTTCTAATTTTCGTTATTTACTTCTAACTACTACTTTGGAATTTTGTTTTTTTTTCTAGCTCCTTTTTGTATACGTTCATTTTGTTTGAGATTTTTCTTGCTTCTTGAGATAGGCCTGTATTACTATAAACTTCCCTCTTACAGCAATTTTTCCTGCCTCTCAAAGATTTTGGACCATTGGATTTTCATGTCTCCATGTATTACTTTATTTCCCCTTTGATTTGGTTGATTCATTTATTGTTTAATAGCATGTTATTCAATAGCATTTATTGTTTAATAGTATGTTAAGGATTTTTCCTTTTGGTTGATTTCTAGTTTCATAGTGCTGTGGCCAGAAAAGATGTGTGACTTCAGTCTTTTTGAATTTTTAGAGATTTTTTGTGGCCCAATACGTGATCTATTCTGGAGAATGTTCCATGCACACTTGGAAAGAATGGGTATTCTGCTCTTTTGGGATGGACATTCTGAATGTATCACTTAGATCCACCTGGTCCAATGTGTCATTCAAAGCCAGTTTGTTCACTGTTGATGTTTGTTTGTTTGTTTGTTTTGTTTGTTTGGGTGATCTATTCATTGATACAAGTGTGGTGTTAAAGTTTCCTACTATTATTGTATTACTATTGATTACTTCTTTTATGTAAGTTATTAACTGTTTTATGTATTTGGATGTTCCCATGTTGGGTGCATAAATATTTACATTTGTTATATCCTCATGTTGGACTGTCTCTTTTATTATTATTATTTATTAAAGTAATTATTGGTAAGATTTATTGTCATTTTATTCCTTGTTTATTGTTATTTTTGCAGTTCTCTGTTACTTTCTTTTCTTGCTCTCTCATGGTTTGCTGGCTTTCTGTAGTGATATATTCAGATTCTTTTTATTTTTTGCATATCAATGACTGGTTTTTGATTCTTGGTTACTAGTAGGTTTGAATATAACATCTTATGCATATAACAGTCTATATTGAATTGATGGTCACTTACATTTGTATCTAATCTTTACCCTTCTCCCCTCACATTTTAGGTATATGGTGTCATATTTTACATTCTTTTACTTGGTGAATCCCTCCCTTCTTCTATGATCCTCTACACTATTTCTTATGTTCCACATATGATTGAAACCATATGATAATTATCTTTCTCTGATTGTATTTCTCTGAAATAAGTGACTATTTCACTTATTTCTCTGGTTGACATAGCATAATACTCTCTAGTTCTATCCATGTTGATATAAATGGTAGGTATTCATCCTTTCTGATGGCTGAGTAATACTGCATTATACATATGAACGACATCTTTATCCATTCATCTGTTTAAGGATATCTCATCTCTTTCCACAGTTTGACTATTGTGGATATTGTTGCTATGAACATTGGGGTACAGGTGTCCCTTATTTTTGCTACTACTGTATCCAATAATGAAATTGCTGGGTCATAGGGTAACTCTATTTTTAACTTCTTGAGGAACCTCCATACTGTTTTCCAGAGTAACTATACCAGTTTGTATTCCCAGCAACATTGTAAGAGGATTCCCCATCCACATCCTCGCCAGCATATGTTGTTCCTTCTCTTTCTTGTTAATGAATTGAATATGTAGATTGCTCTGAGCATCATAAACATTTTAACAATGTATATTCTTCCAATTCATGAACATGGAATATTTTTTTTTTCATCTCTTTGTGTCCTCAATTTATTTCATAAGGGTTCTGTAGTTTTTAGAGTACCAATTTGGTTAGGTTTATTCCTAGGTATCTTATGGGTTTTGGTGCAATTGTAAATGGGATCAATTCCTTAATTTCTTTTTCTTCAGCCACATTATTAGTGTATAGAAATGCAACTGATTTCTGTGCATTGATTTTGTTCCCTGCTATGTTGCTGAATTGCTGTGTAAGTTCGAGAAATTTTGGGGTAGTATCTTTTGGCTTTTCCACATAAAGTATTATGTCATCTGTGAAGAGCAAGCTTGACTTTTCCAATTTGAGTGCCTTTTATTTTGTTTTGTTGTCTGATTGCTGAAGTTAGAACTTCTATGTGTTGAACAATAATGGTGAAAGTGGACATCTGTGTCATGTTGCTGAGCTTAAGGGAAAAGGTCTCAGTTTTTCCCCATTGAGAATGATATTCACTGTGGGCTTTTAATAGATAGCTTTTATGATATTGAAATACATTCCCTCTATCCCTACATTTTGAAGAGTTTTAATCAAGAAAGGATGCTGTATTTTGTCAAATGCTCTCTCTGCATCAGTTGAGAAGATCATATGGTTATTATCTTTTCTTTTATTAATATGATCTATCATATTGATTGATTTGTGAATGTTGAATCACCCTTATGTCCAAGGAATAAACCCCACTTGGTTGGGGTGAATAATCTTTTAATGTACTGTTGGATTCCATTGGCTAGTATCTTGGTGAGTATTTTGGCATCCGTGTTTATCAAGGATATTGGTCTGTAATTCTTTTTGATGGGCTCTTTGCCTGGTTTTGGATCAAGGTAATGCTGACCTCGTAGAATGAATTTGGAAGTTTTCCTTCTATTTCTATTTTTGAAATACCTTTAAGAAGACAGGTATTAGTTTTTCTTTAAATGTTTGGTATGATTCCCTTGGGAAGCCATCTGGCCCTGGACTCTGGTTTTTTGGGGAGGTTTTTGCAATCTTTGTTTTAAAGTCTATTTCATCCAATGTGAGTATTGCTATTCCAGCCTTCTTTTGACACCATTTTCATGATAAATGTTTATTCATCCCCTCACTTGCAATCTGCAGGTATCTTTAGATCTAAAATATTTCTCTTCTAAGCGGCATATAGATAGGTCTTCCCACCCCCCACTCTGTCACCCTATGTCTTGTTTTTGGAGCATTTAGTCCATTTACATTAAAGTAATTATTGACAGATATGTATATATTGCCATTTTGTAAACTTGTTTTGTTTGTAGCAGTTTCTATAGGTTTTCTCTGATCCTTTCTCCCCTTTCTCTTTCATGGTTTATTGGCTATCTTTAGTGATATACTTGGATTCCTTTCTCTGTACTCTTTGCATTAGTGGGGTTTTTCATGTTTTTTTCCATTTTTTTATTTTATTTTTTTATTTATTAGTGGTTTTGATTTGTGGCTACCATTAGGTTTATATACAATATCTTCTGCATTATAGCAGTCTATATTATGTTGATGGTAGCTTAAGTTTGTCCGATTCTTTTTCCTCTCTCTCCCATGTTTTAGGTATATGGTGTCATATTTTACATCCTTTAGTTTTATAAATACCTTGGCTTTTACAAAATGTTTATTTTTATTGCTTCTGTGTTTTTTAATTTTTCATTCTCTCACTTATGTTCTTCTTTTCCACTCAGACTCCCCTTTGATATTTCTTGTGAGACTGGCTTAACGGTCAAGAACTCCTCTACTTTTTCTTTGTCTGAGAAACCCTTTATCTCTAGGGTCCTTTATCTCTAGACTCCTAACACATAAAAATGGACACAGAAAGTCAGTCAAGGGCGCCTGGGTGGCTCAGTGGGTTAAGCCGCTGCCTTCGGCTCAGGTCATGATCTCAGGGTCCTGGGATCGAGTCCCGCATCGGGCTCTCTGCTCGGCAGGGAGCCTGCTTCCCTCTCTCTCTCTCTCTGCCTGCCTCTCCATCTACTTGTCATTTCTCTCTGTCAAATAAATAAATAAAATCTTTAAAAAAAAAAAAAGAAAGTCAGTCAAAAGGAGACAGAGAAACATCTCCTAAATGAAATGACCAAATAACTGCAAGTGACCAAAACAAAATTAATATAGTGATATGCCTGATAGAAAATTTAAAGTAGGGACACCTGGGTGGCTCAGTCAGTTAAGCATCTGCCTTTGGCTCAGGTCATTATCCCAGGGTCCTGGGATTGAGTCCCAAATCAGATTCCCTGCTCAGCAGGAAGCCTGTTTCTTCTTCTGCCTGTTGCTCCCCCTGTTGTGCGTGTGCTCACTCTCTCTCTCTCTCTCTCTCTGACAAACAAAACAAATAAAATATTTTAAAAACAAGAAAATTTAAAGTAATGATCATAAACATACTCATGGGACTGGAGAAAAGAGTGGAGGACACTAGTGAGACCCTTAACAGAGATTTAAAAATCAGTAACACAATAAGTGAAATTAAAAATACACTAGATATAATGAGATCAATAACACAATAAGTAAAATTAAAAATACACTAAATATAATAAGTAGAAGGCTATATGAAGCAGAGAAATGAGTTAATGGCCTGGAAAGCAGAGTAATGGAATATAACCAAATTAAGCAAAGGGGAGAAAAAAAATTGTGCAAATTGGGAATAGTCTTAGGTAATTCAGTGAACCCGTCAAACATAATAACTTCCACATTACAGGGATTTCAGGAGAGAGATAAGGGAAAGGAAACAGATATCCAGATCCTGGAGGCAAAGAAATCCCCCAAATATTCACCCCATGGAGGTCAATGCCAATACACATAGTAATTAAAATGGCAGAAAGTAGTGATAAAAATTTTTTTAAAGCAGCAGAAGAAATAGTTACCTACAAGGGAAACCCCACAGGGTTATCAGCAATTTTTTCTGCCTAAACTTTGCAGACCAGAAAAGGGTGGCATGTTGTATTCAAAATGCTGAAAGGGAAAAATCTGCAGCCAAGAATACTCTATCCAAAAAGGCTATCATTCAAGATGGTATTGTATGTATTGCCATTTGTTATTTGTTTTGTGGCTGTTTTTTGGTTGGTTGGTTGGTTTTTTATTTCTTTCTTTTAATCCTTTTCCTTTCTTCTCTTGTTCTCTTTCTTTATGTTTAATGACTTACAGTTTTATGTGTGGCTATCTTCCTCTTCTTTTGTGAACTATTGATTTGGGGTTTGTGGTTACAATGGAGTTTATATCTAACATCCTAAATATATTGCAATCCATATTAATTTAATGGTCACCTAAGTTTGAACACATTCTAAAAGCCATATTTTATACCTTTGTGTTTTATGTATTCTTTTTCTAATTTTATAGATACAATTAATTTCACTTCTTTTTTGTTTTAATCTTCAAACCAGCTTTATAATTGATCTACTACTTTTACTGTATGTTTCTTTTTACCAGTGAAGTTTTTTTTTCTTTCATAATTTCTTATGTCTAGTTATGGCCTTTTCACTCAAAGAAGTCCCTTTAACATTTCTTACAAGGCCAGTTTCATGATAATGAGCTCATTTGTTTGTCTGGGAAACTCAATTTCTCTTTCAGTTTTGAATGATAATCATGTTGGGTAGAGTATTCTTGGTTGAAGGATTTTTTTTCTTTCAGTACTTTGAATTTATCATGCCACTGTCTTTTGTCTTGCAGTTTCATTGAAAAATCAGCCGATAGCCTAATGGAATTTCCCTTGTATGTAACGGTTTGCTTTTCTCTTGCTGCTTTTAAGATTGCCTCTTTCTTTCTTTCTTTCTTTCTTTCTTTCTTTTTCTTTCTTCCTTCCTTCCTTCCTTCCTTCCTTCCTTCCTTCCTTCCTTCCTTCCTTTTTCTTTCTTTCTTTCTTTCTTTCTTTTAATATTTTATTTACTTGACAGACAGAGATCACAAGTAGGCAGAGGCAGGCAGAGAGAGAGAGGGGAAAGCAGGTTCCCTGCTGAGCTGAAAGCCTGACCTGGGGCTCGATCCCAGGACCCTGAGATCATGACCTTAGCCAAAGGCAGAGGCTTAACCCTCTGAGCCACCCAGGTATCCCTTCTTTTTAATTTTTCTTATTTTAACTACTGTGTTGTAGTATAGACCCCTTTAGTTCATACTGTTTTGGTACTTCTGTGTTTCCTGGCCTGGATGTCTGTTTTCTTCTTTAGATTAGGGAAGTTCTCAGCTATTATTTCCTCAGGTAAGTTTTCTGCCCCCTTCTCTCTCTCTCATCTCCTTCTGGAACACCTATATTGCAAATGTTTTTTTGCTATTATCACAAAGGTCACTTAATCTATTCTCATTTTCTAAATTCTTTTTTCTTTTTGCTGTCCAACTTCATTGCTTCCTATTATGCTGTCTTCTAGAGCCTTAATCCATTCTTCTGCCATCCTCTGTTCTACTGTTGTTTCCCTCAAGTGTATTTTTCATATAAATTTATTCCTTAGCTCTGACTGCTCCTTTTCAATATTTCCTATCTCTTTGTTGAAGTTCTCACCAAGTTCATCCACTGTCTTCTCAAGCCTGGTATCTTTATGACCATTACTCTGAACTATCTTTATAAATGCAGACTGCATTTCATTTAGCTTTTTTGCTGTGGTTTTGTCTTGGTCTTTCTTTTGGAACATATTCTTCTGTCTACTCATTTTGTCTTACTCTCTGTGTTTGTTTTATACATACTTGGTAGGCAGCTATTTCTCCTGGTCTTGAAAATAGTGACCTTATGAAAAAGGAATTTTGTGGAGCCCTGTAGTTCAATTCCCCTTGATCACCAGAACCAGATGCACCAGGGTTTTCACCTGCATGGGATGCTTGTGTCCTGTTGTGGTTGAGTGGGAACTGCTGTGGACATGCTATTGGTGGGTGCTGGCCCTCAGCCCAGATGGATACAGTGACCTGCCTCATCTGCTGTGGTGGCACTTGTGGGGAGGGCTTGTCCTTTGTATAACTGGTTGAGCTCTGCTCTAGCCCCTGTTGTTTTGCTGGTGGGTATGTCCGGTCTTCTTGCCTGACCCCAAGGTCAGTTATCTGCAATGACCTTGCTCCATGCATGCACCTGTGTAGATTTAGCGCCCCTCCCCACCACCATGAGTCACTTTGGAGGGACAGCTATCAAAGCTGGGGCTGCCCATCAGGTGTCATGGGGTGATAGATGTTTTGTGGGGATGCTGGTTCTGACCAAGACTATCACCATATGTGATTGGTAAGAAATATTTTGAAATAGTCCTTGCTGGGGTGGGTGGGTTGAGTGGAATGGGCCTGAGGGAAAATAGTAGGGCAGGGCAAGTGATGCTAGCAAGGTAGATGGAGTTTCAAAATGGGATCCTGCAAGCATCTGTCTAGCTAGACTGAAAAACAAAATGCAAGAAAAATGGTTCTTGGCAACACGTCTGTTTCTATAAAAACAGGTACCTAATACCTGCAGATACCTGCCCCTCTGGCACATGCCCTAAATCAATAAATCTTCATGTATTACCCAACTGCTTTACTTTTCTTTCTTTTTCTTTTTCTACAATTTTTTTTACATAACAATAACACATAAACATTAATTTATTTGGCAGTTTGTAGAAGAACATTGGCTTAGAAATTAGATATATTATAATGGAATGTGGTAAATTTTATATAAACTGACAAGCATAAATTCTTAAAAAAATTATATAATTTGGGTATAATGTTTAATTTAGAGTAGACATTTATTTTTGAATTATTCTTACTAAGTTAGCAATTCCCAGTAAGTTTAAAACATGCTTTACATTTTTATTTTTTTAATTTATTTTTTATTTATTTTCAGCATAACAGTATTCATTATTTTTGCACCACACCCAGTGCTCCATGCAATCCATTCCCTCTATAATACCCACCACCTGGTACCCCAACCTCCCACCCCCCACCCCTTCAAACCCCTCAGATTGTTTTTCAGAGTCCATAGTCTCTCATGGTTCACCTCCCCTTCCAATTTCCCCCAACTCCCTTCTCCTCTCTAAGATGCCCTTCAACAGATGAATGGATAAGGAAGATGTGGTCCATATACACTATGGAGTATTATGCCTCCATCAGAAAGGATGAATACCCAACTTTTGTAGCAACATAGACGGGACTGGAAGAGATTATGCTGAGTGAAATAAGTCAAGCAGAGAGAGTCAATTATCATATGGTTTCACTTATTTGTGAAGCATAACAAATACCAGCTGCTTTTCAAACTACTACTTCTGTGCTGTGTCTCAGACCTAGTGAAAAAGTGTGCTGGTCCTTTAAGAGCAAATCCCTGGTTTCCTGTGGTCCTCTAGCTCTCAGAAAATTAAGCCCCACTGATTTTTAAAACTCCCAGAGTTAAGTTCCCATGATTTTCAAAGGTAGACATTATGAGGACTTGTCTTCCTAGTTCTGTACCCCAGGGCCAGAGACCCTAGTGTGGAACTTGATCCCTCATTCATTCTTGTGATTCTCCTGCTTGCTTGCAGTGCCAGGGTTTTGGTTCCCAGCTATGTCTCCTCCATACCTACCCTTTTTGATGCAGGATTCTTTATGACTTTAGCTGCGGAAGATCTGCTCTGTCAGTCTCAAATCATATTCAGAGTGAGTTGCAATACATATATAGTTATTGCCTTGGTGTTTCCCATGGGAGGAGGTAAGCTCAGGATCCTCCTACTCTGTCATTTTCTCTTGCCCCCTCTGTGGTACCTTTGTTATCTTCCTTGTGTTGTTCTTGATCTTAGAAGAAGAGCTTTTAGTTTTTTACCATTGAGTATGATGTTAGTTGTAGCTTTTCTTATATGGCTTTTATTACATTGAGATAATAACCTTCTATTCCCCTTTGTCGGGTGTTTTTATCATAAAAAGGTGTTAAATTTTGTCAAAAGCTTTTTTCTGAGTCTTTTGACATCATCATGTGATTTTTTCCCTTCATTCTGTTAATGTGTGTATCACATTGATTTTTATATGTTGAGTCATCCTTGCATTCCAGGGATAAACCAACTTGCTCATTATATAAGATACTTTTAGTGTGCTGTTGAATTCAATTTGCTATTGTTTTGTTGAGGATTTTTACATCTATATTCATAAGGGATATTAGTCTATAGTTTTCTTCTTTGTTTGTCTCTGGTGTCATTACAGTGTTGGCCTGATAAAATGAGTTGCAAGTGTTTTTTTCCTCAATTTTTGGAACAGTGTGAAAAATATCGGTACTCATTCTTTAAATGTTGGTAGAATACATCAGTGAAGACATCTGACCATTATATTTCCTTTGTTGGAGAGCTTTTGATTAGTGACTCAGTCTTTGTAGGAGTTATAGATCTGCTCAGATTATTTATTTCTTCCTGATTCAGATAGTATGGCTCTAAGAATTTATCCATTTTTAAACTGGGCTACACAATTTATTATCATATAATTGTTCATAGTAGTTTCTTGAACCCTTTTTTTTTTAATTTCAGTGGCGCCAGTTACCATTTCTCCTCTTTCACTTCTGTTTTAGTTCTTTCTCATTTTTAATTAGTCTAGTGAAGAATTTGTCAATTTTGTGAATCTTTTTAAAAAACCAACTCTTTTTTTTTATTGATTTATATTCTCTATTTCATTTATTTCTGCTCTTTCTAAATTTTTCTTCCTTCTGCTAATTTGGGTTTTAGTTTGTTCTTTTTCTATTCCTTGAGTTATTACATTAGATTGAGTTATATACATATGTATATACATACACCTATATATACATGTATATGTATATACATATATATACACATCTATGTATATATATACATATATATACACATTTATGTATATATATGTATATACATATATATATACACACACACACGTGTGTGTATATAAATATATATATACAGGCATTTAACACTCTAAACTTGCCTCTTAGTACTACTTTATCTGTATCATAAAGTTTGGTTCATTGTATATTCATTTTTATTTGTCTCAAGATATTTTCTAATTTCCTTTTGGATTTCTTCTTTGACCCATTGATCGTAAAAGAATATGTTGAATTTCTATTTCTGGATTTTCAGCATTTCCTTCTGTGGTTGATTTCTAGCTTCATTCCATTGTGGTCAGGAAAGATACTTGGTATGAGTTCAATCCCCTTAAATTTGTTAACACTCATTTTGTCACATATCATGTGATCTATCCTGGAAAATTTTCCATGTGCACTGAGAAGAATGTGTATTCTGTCTCTGTTAGGTGAAATATTCTGTATATGTCTGTTAAGTTCATTTGATCTAAAGTATAATATAAGTCCACATTTACTTTCTGTCTGAAAGTAGGGTATTGCTGAAAGTGGGGTATCAAAATCCATTATTATTGTGTTGTCTATTTCTCCCTTCAGTTCTCTTGGTGTTTTCTTCATATATGTAGGTGCTCTGATATAGGGTGGGTATATATTTATAATTGTTACATCTTTATGTTGAGTTGACCCTTTGTAATTACCCAATGTACTTCTTTGTCTCTTGTGACACTTTTTGGCTTACAGCCTTTTTGTCTGATATATGTATGGCTGATCCTGATCTCTTTTGGTTACTATTTGCATGGAATGTCTTTTTCTATGCTTTCACTTTCAGCATGTGTGTCCTTAAATCTAAAGTGAGTTTTTCTCTCTCTGCCTGCCTCTCTACCTACTTGTGATCTGTCTCTATGTCAAATAAATAAATAAAATCCTTTTTAAAAAATAAATAAATAAAGTGAGTTTTTTTAATAAACAGCCATAATTGGATCATGCATTTTTGTTCATTTAGCATCTCTATATCTTTTGATTAGTGAGTTCAAATCATTTAGAATTAAAGTAATTACTAACTGGGAAAGATTTATTATTGCCATTTTGTTAATCGTTTTCCTTCTGTACTACAGCTTTTTTTTGTCTTTCTTTCCCTGTCTTTATGTCTTCCTTTGTTTTTCATTGATTATTTGTGGCAACATACTCTGATTCTTCTCTTATTTTCCCTTGTGTATCTTCTATAGACATTTTCTTTGTGGTCACTGTAAGTTTATGTAAAATATCTCCTATCTATAACACTTTAAGGTGATAATAGCTTAAATTCAAATATAACTTTTTTTTATTTTACAAATTTAATTTTAAAAATTTGTGCCTGTTTTGCCATGAGCACATATTATTTTAGTTATTAAACCATAAAATTGTGTGCATTTTAAAAGTAAATTAGTAAAGTGTTATACAGCCATATGAGTAATCTTTGAGAAGGCAAATTGCATGAGTAGGAAACAGGCCATTTTTGTGGCCCCTGTTCCCTTACAGAAAGTTCCAGAAGTAATTTTATGTCTCAAGTAGAAGCTAAAGGGGAAGTGAGAAACTTGAAATGTTTCTACTTGTGCTAACAAAGAGGAGAGGTCCAGAGATAAGTAGGTAGATGAGGGGGAAAAAAACAAAGAAAGGAAACTTCTCTGTTTACTTGTACTGACAGAGGAGATGATAGTAGGGTATTGTTTCTGGAAGTCCACATCCATAAGATGAATGATCCTTTAGAATTGTAGGATTTGATCATGCTTCTAAGAACTAGTCACTTCACTTTCGTTAAAATGACTGGAGTTCCACAAGCTAGAATGCAAACAAAAGGCATTTCACTAGTCCCAGCTTCCAAATTCTCTAGCATTTCATTCAATCCAATTTCTGTTACATATGTAGCAGTTTCAATTATTTACATACAGAAGATGAAAAATGAGTAAACATGATGATTATTATACATTTTATAGTTTAATCACAAAGTTTACCAAAATTTCTACTTTCTGTGAAATATAGTCCCACAAAAATTCCATCAGAAACAAATACACAAAATAAAACAATTTTTTAAAGACTCATATTTATAGTCCCTTATATGGGTATCTTGAAAGTTGCTCTATACACACTCATCTCTTTAGGATGATTTATCAGATCTAAGTTCCATGCATATAACAGCCTATTATATGCATTTGTCAAATAGTGTTATTTTCCCAATCTTATATATGAGGAGTATATGACATATGAGGATTATATGCCATAGCTCTTAAAATTGAGAATCATAGATATTTTTCATTATGAAATTACACAAGAAATTTGAGAAATAGGCCATGACTTTCTGTTAGCTATTTCATGCAGAATATCTAAAATCCAGGTGAACTTGAATTAATCTTTTCAACCTAAATAAACTAGATAAAAGATGTGGCAGAGAAATAAAACATTCACACAGTCAAATGCTTTATAATAATTTAGTTTAAGGCAAGTTTCAGTATAATGTTTCAACTCCTCAGGAACCCAAAGCTAATTAAAAAAACAAAAAACAAAAAAAATGAGACATGCATTACATGACAATAGAGAAAAAGCCAGCAAGGTTTTAGCCTGGGAAATTAAGAAGGAGACAGCATACAAGAAGATATTTTCAATTAACACCATATATGTTTCTTCAGTCTCATGACCTGTCTGAAATTAATGAAACGTTTTCTACATCCTGCCTCAATTTGTATGAATCAGTCCATAGTGTGAGAAAGAATAGAGTGAACAGATGTTTCTCTCTGGTTATTGGTACTGACATAAATATCACAAAGTCACAAAATTAGAAACACAAGAAAATAACATAAATCACACCAAACATTGCTGTGGGGATTACACACACACACACACACATAATACACACAAGCTGAATCAGGTGGATTAAATAAAAAGCTTATTTAAAAGACCATCTTTCACCCAGATCAAATTATCATAATGGCTATGATTAAATCTTTTTTTTTCCAAATAACTTCCTTGCACTCTTATCGCAAAATATAATTCCTATTGCAGACTTCTCATATCCCCAATTGGGGGGAGAAACTATTGATCACTGTTTTTGTTCAATTCTAACTGTAACTGGGAAGGCACTTGCATTTAGTCAAAATCCCATGTCCACTGCATATGCACAAAAATCAGAGAGGGTTATTAACAATAAGATTCTCCTCTAGTAATCTCTGTAGATGCTTTAATCACACTTTCTGTGTTTTTATAACAAAATCTGTCTTAGTCACATCTTCTAACACTTGTAGGGGGAGGGTGGTGGAGAGAGATGACAAAAATTGAATTTGAAGTTGATTTTATGCAGTCTATTGAATTTGAGCCAAAAAAAAAAAAAATCAAAAACCCAAAACCATTTACCTGATAAATCATTTCAGAAAAATAATCTTATTTTTAAAACCCTCACCTTTAACAGAATAAAATATTATTTTTCTTTTTATCCAACTTATATTTCTGGTATAATTCATCATAAAGATTTTATGGACAGCTTTGAAAAGAATTTTCCTTATATATATTTAAGCATTGAATAAGAGTGATCATTTCATTGCTGCAGCATGAGCTTTACTGGTCATGAGGCTCATAGTGCTTGACCCTATTCTTGTGACACGATTATATGTGATAGTAAACCACATTGTGAGATGTATAGGAAAATAAAATATAAATAGAGGGCCAAAGAAAAATGGAAAGTTTCAACTGATGTTTGAAAGAAGATAGAACCTTTGAAATGGAGACATAAACAAAGTCTAGTAAGAGCTATTAAGAGGTGTATGATCTTGAAGGCTCCACACCCTTTTAGACTGAGTTCACACAAAGAACAAACCTTGAGAAAACTCTTATACTCCCTCCTTTTTTCTTATGTTTACCACCCACCCTTACCACCCTCCAACAGTTCAATTTTTTTTCTCAATACAAGCTCTAGTCCATCCATTCCCTTCCACCCCAACTCCAAAATATTTCATTTCCCTTGGTTAATAATTCTTTTCCACTTCTTTTAGTGCTCTTTCTACTTAGCAATCAATAGTACCCTTCCTTTTTTCTTTCCTTCCTTCCTTCCTTCTTTCTTTCTTTCTTTCTTTCTTGCTTTCTTGCTTTCTTGCTTTCTTTCTTTTTTTTGGCACCCTTTCTTTTTATGCCAACAATGTAAACAAACTTCCCCAATTCCTGACTTATTTTCATCATAATTTCTCATGATCTGATTGCACCTTCTACCAATCTATAACCATCATTGCCAATGACCTCTTCTGTTTGCCAAGTCCCGTGAATTTCTGTCAGTCAGTATCACTGTTCTTTCTGGACTATATGTAATATTCTATGTGGTAAATATTTGACACACCTATTTGATACATATTTGAGACTCTACGGGAAACATTCCTCTTCCTTGGTATTTTAATTTCATTATCTTCCACCAACACTATAAATAACACATCTCTGTGTCTTTCTCCTCTTTTTAATAGAAATATTGATAATGATCATAAAATTTAAAATGAATATTTTGTAGAATTTTAGTAAGTATATGTAATATATGGTTATTTATTTGCCTTACTTGACCTTTAAATGCTCTTTCTCCCCGTTACTTCCTTACAGAGCTTAAATGTTTTTAGGATTTCATCCATTAAACTGTTGAGATTAGATTGCAAAACTACCTATCCAGTGCAGATCACCGATTCTACTTTCTTCTTTCAACTATTTTCAAGACAATTCCCCTTGGAAATTTGGTTACAAGCTCAAATTCAAATTAAACATATTGTATCCTTCTACCTGATGTGCCCCACCTGCAGGAAAGAGAGAATGGAGGATAGGCAATAATCTTCTACTACCTTATTCTATCTCTAGATTTGAAATTTCCAGTGCAATAATGGGTGATATAACAAAGGCAAATCAGGAAAGAAAAAGCCCCATCTGCTTCTTCCCAATCCATTTTTCTTCATTCCTGCCCTGAGACAAGGGCCATTAAGCACAGAACAACATGCTGTGTGGATGAACAGGTCCCAAATAGCTGAGATTAATCCAACGCAAGTGGGCTTGATCCTCAAAATAAACAAATTAACTTGGTAAACAGAGTTTGGGAAGGATGGCTTAAGAGGCAGATATCCCTAGAATTGGCGCTTAACAAATTAAATGGAGTTTCTAAAGTGAATGGAGAGGTTTCAAGTGGATTGAATCATCAGAAAAAAACCTTAAGCTTAGAGCATAGTGGCTTGTTTGATTCAAGCCCACTAGGAGTATCACCCAGGCAAAAATCAGAACAAAGTGCAGTGAAGATCTGCTACCAAAACAAGTGCTATGAGAATGTAGGCACACATATACACTTAAAAATTTTTTTTTCCTGGTGATAATAAGGGACCTATAAGGAATACTGAACTATGGAAATCTACCTAGCCAGTATGGGGCAGGGAGTCAGATTTCCTGGCCAAGAAACATGCTCTAATGGCTCTAATGCCAAGAGAAGGATCCAACAAATTATTTCTCATAGGTGTCTCTGCTTCCATAATATATTGTTATTATTCTATTCAGAAATGCAGAATATGATCAGTATATATGGATAAGTCTGCAGTTTCCTTATTTTGTCCTCCCTAAATCCATCCATCCATTTTTCTTTCCTTCCTTTCTTCATTCCTTCATCCTTTTCTTCTTTCTTTCTTTCTATTTTATTTGACTGTAGTTGATATACAATGTTACATTAGTTTCAGGTATACAAAAGTGATTCAATACCTCTATACCTTATTCAACACTTCTATAACATCTGTCATGATGCAATGCTACATAAATACCATTGACTATATTTCCCATACTCCACATTTCCCATGATTTATTCATTTCATAAGTATAAACCTGTACCTCTCATTCTCTTTCATCTACTTTGCTAATCTCCCAACTACCTCCATTCTGGCAACCATCAGCTTGTTCTCTGTATTTAAGGTCTCATTCTGCTTTTTTGTTTGTTTATTCATTTGTTTTTTAGATTCCATATATAGGTGAAAAAGTATGGTATTTGTCTTTCTGACATATTTCAGTTAGTATAGTACCCTCTAGAACTATGTTGTCACAAGAGGCAAGATCTCTTCTTTTTTATGGGCTGAGTGATATCTCATTGTATATGTATACATCTTCTTTATTTGACAATGGACACTTAGGTTGCTTTCATAGCTCAGATGTTGTAAATAATGCTGCAATAAACAGGGGTACATGGATCTTTCTGAATTAGTGTTTTCATTTATTTGGGTGAATATTCAGTATCAGAGTTACTGTATCATCAAATTTCTATTTTTAATTTTTTTAGAATACTCCATACCGTTTTCCACAATGGCTGTACCAATTTGCTTTCCCACCAACAGTGTACAAGGGTTCCTTTTTCTCCATACCCCTGCCAACACTTTTTATTTCTTGTTTCTCTTTTTGATTCAAGCCAGTCTGACAGGTATGAAGAGATATATTACTGTGCTTTTGATTTACATTTCCCTAATGATTAGTGATGTCAAGCATCTTCTCATTTTTCTGTTGACCTTCTGTATGTCTTCTTTGGGAAAATGTCTGTTTATGTTTGATGCCCATTTTTAAGTCAGAATATTTTAAGTCAGATTTGTGTGTGTGTGTGTGTGTGTGTGTGTGTGTGTGTGTGTGTGTGTGTTAAGTTGTAGAAGTTCTCTATATATTTTGGATACTAAACCTTTATCAGATGTCATTTGCAAATATCTTCTTCCATTCAGTATGTTGCCTTTTTGCTTTGTTGATGATTCCCTTCACTGTGCAAGAATTTTTTATTTTGATGTAGTCCCATTTCTAACACAATGAGGAAGACTCTGGGGAGGCATATGGTTGTTATGTGACCCACCTTACTCATCATAGTTGAGGAAAACTGCAGTAGACAAACCATAATACACATAGTTGTATATACATATACATATATACATATATATACACATAAACATATACATATATACATAGATGTCAAACACACACAATTTAAAAATGGTACTATAGGCTCCATGAGGAAGTAGAGCTAATGTATCTGTAATCTGCATTTAGCACAGTGTTCCATATATAATGGGCATTTAATGAACAATGTTTTGGGTATCTAGACATTTTCAAAGGAGATATAGCACAAGTAGTTATGAAAGCAGTGAAATAGGAATGTGGAGACTCTGTGTTGGAACATTAAATAGTAGCTGCATGATGGATGGGTGGTGGGATTTGTGAAGGGAAGTAGGAAGAGAAGAGGTTCCAATTTCTAGACGCTATCACCTTAGTAAGGGAATTAACAATTATAAAACATGGACTACAATATGCTAAACTGTGAAAGGTTTCTTAATCTCTGTTACTCCAAGTTCATTATCTCAAGCTGTCTGTATTATGCTTTATAATGAAAAAAAGCCTATGTTATTGTGTTCAGAAACATTAACAGAGGAACTTAGACCATAGCCTATCTGCAACCACTCTTTGAAGTAGTGGGAGAAAATACCATATGGACAGATTGGGAAGGAAAAGATAAAGATGAAAATAAAGAAAGCCAAACCCCTGTGGCCAGTGGAAAATAAATAAAGGCCAAATTCAAAGAGCTCTGGGCCTGAAGAGTCATCCTGGGGCTTAATACTTCCAAGGTACGTTTCTCCTACACAAGGTTAGTAGATGGTCAGGGAGCTCTGGAGCACAGAAAAACAGTCAGAAGTCTAGGTTTAAAGTTATCTACTCTATTGTTAGTGTATAAGAAAGCAACTGATTTCTGTACATTGATTTTGTATCCTGCCACATTACTAGTAGTTTGGGGGTGGAGTCTTTTGGGTTTTGCATATAAAATATCATGTCATCTGTGAAAAGAGAGAGTTTGACTTCTTCTTTGCCAATTTGAATGCCTTTTATTTCCTTTTTTTGTCTGATTGCTGTTCCTAGGACTTCTAGTACTATGTTGAACAACAGTGGTGAGAGTGGGTATCCTTGTTGTGCAAGTGGGTATTTTTTGAAACAGCATCAGGAGAATAGTATTATTTCTTCTTTGAATGTTTGCTAGAATTCCCCAGTGAATCTGTCAGGTCCTGGGCTCTTGTTTTGGGGGAAGTTTTTGATCACATCTCTAATCTCATTACTAGATATTGGTCTATTCAGGTTGTCAGTTTCTTCCTGTTTTCAGTATTGGAAGCTTATAGGTTTCCAGGAACACATCCATTTCTTCTACGTTGCTTAATCTATTGGCATATAACTGTTGATAATAATTTCTGATAATTGTTTCTATTTCCTTGGTGTTAGTCGTAATTGCTCCCCTTTCATTCATAATTTTATTAATTTTGGTCCTCTCTTTTCTTTTGGATTAGTTTGGCCACTGATTTATCAATCTTATTGATTCTTTCAAAGAACCAGCTTCTAGTTTTGTTGATGTGTCCTACTGTATCTTTAGTTTATAACTCATTGATCTCTGCTCTAATCTTGATTATTTCCCTTCTTGTGCATGGGGTTGGCTTAAAAAATTTTGTGCTTCAAAACCTTCTTCCACTGTTGGTGGCAATGCAAATTGGTGCAGCTTTGGAAAACAGTGTGGAGATTCCTTAAGAAACTAAAAATAGAGCTTCCCTATGACCATGCAATTGCACTACTGGGTAATTACCCCAAAGATACAGATGTAGTGAAAAGAAGGGCCATATGTACCCCAATATTCATAGCAACAATGTCCACAATCACCAAACTGTGAAAGGAGCCAAGATGCCCTTCAACAGATGAATGGGTAAAGAAGATATTGTCCAAAATACAATGGAATATTATACCTCCATCAGAAAGGATGAATACCCAACTTTTGTATCACCATGGATGGGACTGGTGGAGATTATATGCTGAGTGAAATAAGTCAAGCAGAGAAAGTTAATTGCCATATGGTTTCTCTTACTTGTGGAGCATAAAGAATAACATCGAGGACGTTAAAAGAAGGAAAGGAAAAGTGAATTGGGGGCAATCAGAGGGGGAGACAAACTATGAAAGACTGTGGACTCTGAGAAACAAACTGAGGGTTTTGAAAGGGAGGGGGTGAGGGAATGGGTGAGCCTGGTGGTGGGTATTAAGGAGGGCACATACTGCATGGAGCACTGGGTGTGTTGCATAAAAAATGAATCTTGGAACACTGAAAAAATAAATAAAGAAAAAAGTTATCTACTGTACTGTGGAAGCAATAGGGTAAAGAGAGAGAATGAAGTAAAGTGGACTGGAACAGAACCTATATTCAGGTTCTGCACACACACACAGGAAATGCACCTTCAAAAATAGAAAAAGTTATACAAGCACAGGAGCCCAGGAACAAAGAATGTTCCAGGATATAAGAAATGATTAAGTATCAAAGACAGCCACAGGAAACTACAGAGGAACAGGGACTGAGAACAGTCAAGATAAAGTTTGTTGGCATTACCCTGTCTATCTCTGGCACAAGAAAAAAATCAAGGATAGAAAGTGTAGGTGGAGTCAGGTACAGGTTTTATGGGAAACCACAGGTCTTGTACAGAGAGTTATAATTCTCTTGGCTTCTTGAGGGACTATGGATAAATATACGCCAGAATCTTAACTCACATTTTAAAAATGCTTCGTTTGTTCCTGGTAATCATAGAATTGATGTAGCTTATCTTAAACCTGAATCTATAAGTCCCTCTACAATGGAACCCCCAAATTTTCCCTTCCTCTTCTTACATTTTTTACTCTTACAGGAATTCTTGACTGCATCCACTACTTACATTTTGGAAAAGTAACTTGTACTTTTCTGCTCTAAGCCTGTGATCTCAGTGACTTCCCCAAACTGTCTTCCATTTTAGCTCCCCTCATCCTCTGAGGTCTGGCTCACTTCAACCCCTTCACGAGGTATTTAGCACAAAACCTAGGAACACATGAGTTCCACAGTCTGACTGACTTCCATCAAGGTTCCACTGCTTACTAGACACATGACATTATCTTTATCAAGATGCTTAATATCACTGTACCTCAGTTTCTTCCTGTGTAAGATGGGAATAATAGCACCTTCCTCTCAGGGTTGTAAGACTTATGCAAGACAAAAGGTGTAAAGCATACAGAACAGTGACTAACATATAATAAGCTTTCAATAAATGTCCTTAATAATCATGAGGCATTCTTTAATTGCCCTATTTGGAAGTTATCTTCCTATTGCATTGTTTTAAGCAATACGGTTTGGTCTACTTTGGTCATTAAGTTTTACTACTTGGGATTTTCAAATATCCTTCCCTTTGCCTATGTTTGCTTTCTTTTTAATTGGATTACAAGGTCTTTGAGGAGAGACACTGTCTCATAATTCCTTTTATGCCTTAGTACATAGAATAATTCTTTGCAATACATAAATGGTTAAAAATACTTAAATGATCTAAGTCACCTGTAAAAATCCAAAATCAAACATTATTAGGGGACTTGCCTAAATAGAATATCTATATACAAAGACTCTTGAACATCTAAGAATATTGTTAAAAATGTTCAGATGTATAATGTAATTAACTTTCACAAAACTAACAACTAGTAGAACTTGTGTGTGTACATATATGATATATATATTTGATAGATATATATACAAATGTATGTATGTGTGTGTGTGTGTGTATCAGATCACTGAACCACTAAGAGCTGACCACAGTCCAGAAAATCAGAGAAACAAACTTTAAGTCTTGTTTTCCTCTTGATACTTCCTATAAGTACTACTTGAATTAATCTTTATTAAGAGAGACAATATCTTTTAGCAGACTTTATTCCACCATTGAAAGTTTATGACTGAAAACAATAATTTCATAAAAAATCAGGTGGAACACAAAAATAGTATTGGGTGCTATCATAATGAAGCCATTTTTTTTTTCTTTTTAAAGCCAGCACAGGATTGGATATGAGAGAAAAGTAGTGAGCAGCCCTATATTATCTACTCTCACTGTCAAGGAACTTGAGGGTCTGAGGGGTCAGGAATGGCTTCAAGACTTGGGGGTCCAAAGTCCTATTGATCTGTGAAGAAGAAGAAAGCCCAGATCCTCAGAAGCTGTCTTTCCTCTCTACTTCCCAATGCAGTAGTTTGAATCTTTAGAGCAACTATGCACATTACATAGATTGGGAAACTGAGAGTTAAATAATGTACGCAAACACATTTTGGTAAAGATTATACTTAAAATTGTCAGATTCAAAACCCATTCTCTTTCCCCTGAACAGCCACATTCTGTTCCCCTAAAATCATGGGCTTTTCCCTTGCACAATATCACTAGTAATATAAGAGATACTTGAGTTGTCAGAGTTTGGATATGCCACATTCACATTCTTGTGAAATAGAATCTAAATTGAAGGTAATCACTGTAAAAATCTTTACTCTTGGTATCCACATGCCTGACACTGAGTATAGTTAGAAGTGCTCTTCATACTTTAGGAACATTGTCTAATTAATCCTCATAGTCTGTGAGGAAAGTATGTATTATCTCCATTTTACAGATCAGGAAGTTCAGACTCATAGTTAGAAGATGGAGAGCCAGAAATTGCTATGTAGCTACTGGTCCCACAACCTGTTCTTAAACAAAGGTATTCTGCAAACACAGCCAGGGGAATCTGACTACAGGTTCTGTGAAATGGAACAATTTCTATCCTTCTCTTCCTGTTGTGTTAGAATTATTGTCCACAAATATCTCTAGTTCACCAACCTATGTGCTTGATGGCTAAACTGAATGAATGACCTTTTTCCCTTTATTTAAGAGAACTTCTATTTTCCCCAAGGATTTTCAAAGAAAGAAAGAAAGAAAGGGAGAAAGGGTAATCACAATTTAGTTCTGGATTAAGGTGATCAGAGTTATCTAGAGAAAATTTACATGAGTGGAAAGTGCTACAGACCTTAGCTATGTCTTCGCCGGGGTCTATAAATTCAGTGCAGATTACCATTTCAGGTTAAATATTGAGGCAAGCAGCAAAATCCGAAATCAAGAAACAAGCTGCCAAGAAGGCTCACCTCTACTTAATCATTTACAATGATTTTCATGGCATTGCCCAGAGCTTTATACGCAGACCCCATAATATTTTTTGCTTTACTCAGTCTCTTATCTGTTGCATTTATAATGCTATATTACTGTAATTACTGGGTGACAACATCCTGGGAAAATAGATGAAAAGGAAAATTTTCTTTACTTCCCAATATTGCTGGAAGTAGTTAAAAACTTATACCTTTGTACATGCAAAGTATCCATGCAGTAGGAGACATTCAGTACAATGGAATATAGTAACAGAATGCAAACTCAAAATCAAGGTACTAGGGACGCCTGGGTGGCTCAGTTGGTTAAGTGGCTGCCTTCAGCTCAGGTCATGATCCCAGCGTCCTAGGATCGAGTCCCACATCCGGCTCCTTGCTTGGCGGGGAGCCTGCTTCTCCCTCTGCCTCTGCCTGCCACTCTGTCTGCCTGTGCTTGCTCTCGCTTCTCTCTCTATGACAAATAAATAAATAAAATCTTTAAAAAAAAATCAAGGTACTAATGGCGAATTAAATAATTGTTCAAACATAATATCACCAATAAGGGGACCTGGGGTACCTCTTGATGCCATGCTCTGAAGATACAAGCGTCATCCACATAGTACTCCTAACCAAAATGTACATAAAATTTAAGTCTGGTACCTCTTGACGTCATGCTCTGAAGATACCCATCACCTACATAGTATTCCTAACCAAAATGTACATAAAATTTGACTCTCATTTATAGGGGAACAGTCAGACTAATAATACCAGGATTCAAGAAAAATGCCAGTATTATGAAAGATGAAAATAAACATATAGATATACAAATAATTAAATAATGACTAGGTTGGGACGCCTGGGTGGCTCAGTTGGTTAAGCAGCTGTCTTCGGCTCAGGTCATGATCCCAGCGTCCTGGGATCGAGTCCCACATCGGGCTCCTTGCTCGGCGGGGAGCCTGCTTCTCCCTCTGCCTCTGCCTGCCATTCTGTCTGCCTGTGCTCGCTCTCTCCCCTCCCTCTCTCTGATAAATAAATAAAATCTAAAAAAATAAAAAAAAAATCTAAAAAAATAAAAAAATAAAAAATAATAATGACTAGGCAATTTAGATTTAAAAAATCTAGAGAAATGAAAACTAGATATGTGATCCTTAAGTATATCCTAGATTTTTTTGTAGAATCATTTTATTTTATTTAACATCTGTCACCATACAAAATTATTACAATATTATTGACTATATATCCTATGTTGTATTTTTCCTTTCTGTGAATTGTTTATTTTATAACCAGAAATTTGTACCTCTTAATCCCACTTCACTTACCCTCCCATCCCAAATATTTGTCAACCACTCATTTGTTCTCTATCTTGATAAGTCAGTTTCTTTTCTTGTTATTTGTTTTATCATATGCTTGGTTTTTTAGGTTCCACATATAAGTGAAATTACATGGTATTTGTCTTTCATTATCTTACTTATTTCACTTAGCGTATTCCCTCTCTGTCCATCTATGTTGTCACAGTGGCAAGATCACATTCTCTTTTATTGCTGAGGAATATGTTATTGTGTACATGTATATCACATCTTCATTCATCTACTGATGGACACTTAAGTTTTTTCCATATCTTGTCTATGGTAAATAGTATTGCAATAAACATAAAGGTGCAAAAAACAAAAAACAAAACCATAAGGGTACAAATATCTTTTCAAATTAATGTTTGTTTGTTTGTTTTTACCCAGAAGTGGAATTATTGTATTAGATACTTCAATTTTTAGTTTTTCAAGGAACCTGCTTATTGTTTTTTTGTAATGGCTGTACCAATATACATTCTTATCAACAGTGCATGAAGGTACCCTTTTCTTCACATCCTCGCCAATGCTTGTTATTTCTGGTCTTTTTGATATGAGCCATTCCGACTGGTTAAAGATGACATCTCATTCTGGTTTTTGTTTCTGTTTTCATGCTCATTAATATCAAGCATCTTTTCATGTGTCTTTTGGCCATCTGTATGTCTTCTTTGGGAAAATGTCATTCAGATACCCTGCCAATTTTTAATTGGATTATTTTGTTTAATTTTTGTGTTGAATTATAGGAGTTCTTTATATCCTTTGAATATTAGGGCATTATGGGATATATCATATGCAAATACCTTCTCATGTCTCAGTAGGTTGCCTTTTATTTTGTTGCTGATTTTCTTTGCTGTGCAAAAGCTTTTATGTTTGATGTAATCCCAATTGTTTATTTTTGCTTTTGTTTTCCTTGCCTGAGGAGACATATCCAGAAAAATACTGCTAAGATTATGTCCAAGAGATTATGGCCTATGTTTTCATTTAGCAGATTATGATTTCAGGTCTTACATTTACATCTTTGATCCATTTTGAGTTTATATTTGTGTATTGTATAAAAAAGTGGCTCAGTCTCATTCTTTTGCATGTAGCTGTCCAGTTTTCCCAGAACCATTTATTGAAAAGACTGTCTTTTCCCCATTGTGTATTCTTGCCTCTTTTGTCATAGATTAATGGACAATATAGGTGTAGGTTTATTTCTGGGCTCTCTATTCATTTCTATTGTATCTACTTTTCATTTGTATCTATTCATTTCTATGTATCTGCTTTTGTGCCAGTATCATACGGTTTTGATTATTATAGCTTTGTAGTATATCTTGAAATCTGAGGTTGTGATACCTCCAGCTTTGTTCTTTCTCAAGATTGCCTTGGATCTTCAGGGTGTTTTTTGTGCTTCCATACAAATTTTAGAGTTTTTTGTTTCTTTCTTTCTTTCTTTTTTGGTTCTAGTTCTATGAAAAATCCTATTGGTATTTGGATAATAATTGAATTGTATCTGTATTCATATACAGAATCACACTTTAATCTGAATTCTTTCAGTCCATGAGCATGTATATCTTTCCATTGAGTCTTAGATTTCCCTCAGTCATTTCTTATAGTTTTCAGAGTATAAGTCTTTTATCCTCTTTCATTAAATTTATTTCTAGGTATTTTTTATTTGATGTAATGTAAATCAGATTGTTTTAAAAATTTTCCTTTCTAGTATATCACTAGCATATAGAAACACAATAGGATTTCTGTATATTCATTTTGTATTCTGCAAATTTACTGAATTCATGTATTAATTGTAATTTTTTTATGGAGTCTTTGCAGTTTTATACATGACAGTATCCTGTCATCTGGAAATAGAGTTTTACTTCTTCCTTACCAACATGGATACATTTTATTACTATTCTTATCTGATTGCTATAGCTAGGACTTCCAGTATTGTTGAATAAAAGTGGTTAAGTGGTTAAGAGTGAACATCCTTGACTTGTTCTTGATCTTAGACCAAAGCTTTCAATTATTTATTACTGAGTATAATGTTAGCTGTGGGTTTGTTATATATGGCCTTTATTATGTTGACATACGATCTTTCCATACTTACTTTGTTGAGAGTTCTTATTTTACTCGATGTTGAGTTTTGTCAAATGCTTTTTCTGTATCTAACGAGATGACCATATGATTTTTATCCTTCATTTTGTTAATTTGGTGTACTGCATTGACTGTTTTGCATATATTGAACCATCCTTACATCCCTGGAATAAATTCCACTTGCTTTTTTAAAAAGGAATGAGTCTTTTAATGCATTTCTGAATTCAGTTTGCTAATATTTAGCTAAGGATTATTGAATCTGTGTTCATTCAGGATAAAGGTCTATAATTTTCTTGCAGCATATATTCTATATCTGATTTGGTATTAGAGTAATGCTGACTTTATATTATGACTTTAAAAGCATTTGTTCCTTCTCTATTTTTTTTTTTCCAAATAGTTTAAGAAGGATAGGTATCTTTTAAATGTGTGGTAGAATTCACCTGTGAAGCCATCAGTCCTGAACTTTTGTTGTTGAAAGCTTTTTAATTACTAGTTCAAATTTGTTACTAGTAATTGTTCTTTTCAGATTTTTTATTTCTTCCTGATTCCATCTTAGGAGGTTGTATTTGTTTCTAAGAATTTATTCATTTCTTCTAAGTTGTTCAATATTTTGGCTTATAATTTTTGTAGTAGTCTCATAATTTTTATATTTCTGTGGTCAGTTGTAACCTCCTTTTCATCTAATTTTATCTACTTGAGTCCTCTTTTTTTTTTTCTTGATTAGTTGGGATAAAGTTTTATGAATTTTATTTATATTTTCAAGGAATCAGCTATTAGTCTCTTTGATCTTTTTGTGGTTTTTCATCCTCATTTTATTTGCATTCTTTAAAATTTAAATTCAATATAATTAACATATACTGTATTAATAATATCAGAGGTAGAATTTAGTGATTCATCACCTGGCATACAACTCCCAGTACTCATTCCATCAAGTGCCCTCCTTAATTCCCATCACCCAGTTACTCCTCCTCCCATCTACCTTCTCTCCACAAACCCTCATTGTTTCCTAAAGTTAAGATTCCTTTATGGTTTGCTCCCTCTCTGTTTTTGTCTTATTTTTCCTTCTGTTCCCCTATGTTCATCTGTTTTGTTTCTTAAATACCACATATGAGTGAAATCATATGGTGTCTGACCTTCTCTGACTTATTTCGCTTAGCGTAATACCCTGTAGTTCCATCCATGCCATCAGAAATGGCAAGTCTTCATTCTTTTTGGTGGCTGAGTAATATTCCACTGTATATACCAAATCTTTATAGATGCATCTGTTGATGGGATCTTTCCATATTTTGGCTATTGAGGGCATTGCTGCTATAAACATTGAAGTACATGTCCCATTTCAGATCACTATGTTTGTATCCTTTGGATAAGTACCTAGTAATAGTGTATCCTTTGGATAAATACCTAGTAGTCATATGCTTATGGTTCAGCAATAGCACTCTTTTTTTTTTTTTATAACTTTTTGAGGAATCTCCATACTGTTTTTATTTCTATTCTGATCTTTGTTATTTTCTTCCTTCTACTAACTTGGGCTATTTGTTCTTTATTAGTTCCTGTAAGTGTAAGAATAGATTCCTTGACATTTTCCTTATTCTTGAAGCAGAACTTTGTCACTATATTGATAGTATCACTTACATCTTAGAACTGCTTTTACTGAACCCCAGGAATTTTGAACTGTAGTGTTTCCATTTTAAATTATCTCCAGGTATTCTTTATATCTTTTTTGATTTCTTCATTGACCCATGAGTTGTTTAGTAACATGTTATTTAGCCTCCATATGTTTGAGTTTCTTTCAGGTTTTTTTGTTTTGTTTTGTTTTGTTTTATTGATTTCTTGTTTCATGCCATTGTGGTTGGAAAAGACAATCAGTGTGATTTCAAGCTCTTAAATTTTGAAATTTATTTTGTGGTCTATCATATCACCTATCCTAGAGAATACTGCAAAAAAAATGGAAAAAATATGTATTCTGCTGTTTTTAGGTGGAGTGTTCTATATATATCCACTTGTCTAATGTGTCATTCAAAGCCACTACTTCCTTATTGATTTTCTGCCTGGATGATCTATCCATTGATTTAAGTGGGGTGTTAAATTCCCCTACTATTATTGTATTACTGTCCATTTCTCCCTTTATGACTGTAATATTTGCTTTATATATTTAGGTGCTTCTATGTTGCATGCATAGACATTTACAATATTATATCCTTTTCTTGGATTGATCCCTATTGTTATATAATGACTTTTTTTTCTTTTGTTAGAGTCTATGCTTTAAACTCTTTTATTTGATAAGAGTATTGCTACCCAGTTCTTTTCACTTCCATTTGCATGAATATGTCTTTCCATTCCTTCACTTTGTCTGTATGTCTTTAGGTCCAAGGTGAATCTCTAATAAGCAGCATACAGATGGGTCATGTCTTTGTATTCATTTAGTTACCTTGTGTTTTTCTTTTTTTCTTTCTTTTTTTTTTCTTTTTACAGATTTTTATTTATTTATTTGACAGAGAGATCACAAGTAGGCAGAGAGGCAGGCAGAGAGAGAGAGAGAAGAGGAAGCAGGCTCCCCACAGAGCAGAGAGCCTGATGCAAGACTTGATCCCAGGACCCTGAGATTATGACCTGAGCCGAAGGCAGAGGTTTAACCCACTGAGCCACCCAGGCACCCACCTTGTGTTTTTCTATTAGAGCTTTTAATCCATTTATATTTAAAGTAATTATTGGTAAGTATGTACTTATTACCATTTTTAAATTGTATTTTGGTAGTTTTTTTGGTTCTGTTTCTCCTCTTGCTCTCTTCTTTTGTGGTTTGATGGATTTCTTTAGTGTTATACTTGGATAATTTTCTTTTGTGTGTGTATGGATCTATTATAGATTTTTGATTTGTGGTTATCATGAGGATTATATGTATTATCCTATGTATATAGCAGTGTATAATGAGTTGATGGTTACTTAACTTTTAACACAAAAGCACTAAATGTTGCTTTCTCTGTTTTATGTATATAATATCACATCTTACATCTTTTTCTTTTGTGAATACCATGACTAACTTTTGTAGTTAGAATTGATTTTATTATTTTTGTGTTTTAACTTCCTAGTTTTATAAATGATTGATTGGCTATAGTTAATATATTTTAACATTCTCAAATAAAATATTTTCTTTTCATAATTACTTCTAGTTATGGCCTTTTTGTTCAACTTAAAATATCCCTTTAACATTTTTTGTAAGACTGATTTAGTGGTGATAAACTCCTTTAAATTTTGTTTGTCTGGGAAAAGCTTTATCTCTCCTTCAATTCTGAATGATTATCTTTTTTGGGGAGAGTATTCTTAGTTGTAGGATTTTATTGCCCCCAGCACTTGGAATATATGAAAAAAAATACACACACATATACACACACATACACACACACACATACCACTCTGGCCTGCAAAAATTTTGCTAAAAAGTCATCTGAAATCTTATGGGTTTTCCCTTGTATGTAACTATATACTTTACTCTTACTTTTAAGATACACTCTTTATCTTTAAAATTGCCATTTAATTATTATGTGTCTTGGTGTATATCTCCTTTGGTTCAACTTGTTTGGGGCTCTCTTTGATTACTGGATCTAGATATCTGTTTTCTTTCCTATTTTTGAGAAGTTTTCAAATAATATTTCTTCAAATATTCTTTCTGCCCCCTTGTTTTCTCTTCTACTTCTGGGACCTACATAAATCCGATGTTCTTATGCTTAATAATGTCACAGAAGTACCTTACTCACCCTCATTTTTTATTTTTATTTTTGCTGTTCAGCTTGGTTACTTTCCTTTCCTTTTCTCCTAGATCCCTGATCCATTCTTCTGCATCCTCTAATTGCTTTTGATTCTCTCTAATGCATTTTTCATTTCAGTTACTATATTCTTCAGCTATGACTGGTTCTTTTTTATATTTTCTGTCTCTTTGTTGAAGTCCTTACTGAGTTCATCCAGTCTTGCCTCAAGTCTGAAGAGTATATTTATGACTTACCTTGAACTCTTTATGAGGCAAATTGCTTCTGTCTGTTTCATTTAATTCTACTCTAGTTTTTGTCTTGTTCTTTCATTTGGATCAGATTTCTCTGTCTAATTTTGTCTGACTATCTAATTTTATGTTTCTGTAGGACAGCTACATTTTCCAAGGGTCTTGTGTTTAAGGGTTTCTATGATGATCTGTAGGGCAGAACCTCCTGGTTATGCAGGGCTACTCTTGCATTGTTGTGGGTTATGTTGTTGTGGCTGAGACTAACACTATGGGTGCACTGGTGGCAGGGCTTATACCATGTGTGTCTGGCTTTGAGGCCCAATTGCAGTTAATGGGGGTGTGCTTGTAGGCAATTTCTTCCCTGCTACCTCAGTCTCAGGCCTAAAAGGACTAGCACCCAGTCTAGTTGTCTACAATGAGGTACTGTGATTGCTGTGGGAATGCTGGTGGGCAGAGTTTCTATCCCTCCTCCCCTGAGAAGAAGTCACTTTTGAGGGGTGCTGGTCTATTAGGTATGGCAGTGTGGAGCTACTTTTGAGGGATTCCTGCTTGGATGGGCACTTTGAATGAAGTGGGTCCACAGGGGAATGCTAGGGCAGGGTACATGATACTATGAAGTTACGTGATGAGTTTCAGAACTATCTCCACAAAGCCTCAGGTTATCTAGACTGAGAAATGGGAAGGGAAATAGCATTACCAACACTTTTGTTCTTGAAGAAAGCTCTTGAAGATCTCTGTCCTTCCAGCACATATTCTAAAATTAACCACTACATCCTCACATATATCCCTCGTACTTTTCAAACTGCCTTTGATGCTGTGTCTCAGGTCAACTTATTTAGCACACTGTCTCTTTAAATGTGGACATTTGGTTTCTTATAGCCTTCTTGCTCTCCTGGAATTAAGCATATTGATTTTCAAAGCCACACATTGTGAAGACTCACATTCTCAGTGTGAGTCACCAGGATCAGGGGGTGCCCAGTTTGAGGTCTGATGCCCTCACTCCTCAAGCTTGTCCATCCCTCTCTTGGGTAATTAGACTGGGGGTTTGTTTCCTGATCACATCTCTGTCCCTCCTATTATTTTCAATGTGGCCTTCTCTCTACAACTAGCTATGGCAGACTGTTCAAATCTTCAGATTGTTTGCAGAGTGAGTTGCAATGTGTGTAGTTGCTTTAAGTGTATCTGTGGGAAAATATGAGCTCTGGAGTCTCCTACTCTGCCATCTTCCCTCTCTTCACTCCATCCTAGAATTTTTAAACAAAAGATAAAATCTAAGTACAGAGTGTGTATTAGATAATAGTGCTATATCAGAGTTTAATTTCCTGAATGTGATCACTAAAATTTGTTTATGGAATAAGAGACTATTCTACTCTTACAAGGTAAATGCAGAGACATATATGTATGTTTAAGGGAAAATGGTAAAAAAACGTTTTTTATTGACTAGAGAAGTTGAAATTCTAATGTTAATTGATAAATCAGCAGCCTTGGTCCGTTGTGTTGGAGTAATGTATTTCATTTAACTCATTTATTCAATAAATTATATCAAGTGTCCATCATACATTAGATACTGTGCCAGACTGAAAATATAATAATCCATTAGATTTAAATTCTGCCCTCAAGGAGCTTACTTTATAGTTCACTTTACAGAACATCAGTGTCTGACACCATGTTTCTTTATACTATGTTCTGTAACAATCTTAAATTAACACTTTTTCTCATGAGACAAAATTCCTTTTTTTTTTTAAATTTTAAATAAATATATAACATATTATTAGCCCCAGGGGTACAGGTCTGTGAATCACCAGGTCTACACACTTCACAGCACCCACCATAGCACATACCCCCACCCCAATGTCCATAATCCCACCACCCTCTCCCTACCCCCTAACCCCCAGCAACCCTCAGTTTGTATTGTGAGATTAAGAGTCTCTTATGCTTTGTCTCCCTCCCAATCCCATCTTCTTTCATTTATTCTTTTCCTACCCCTGAAACCCCCCACGTTGTATCTCCACTTCCTCATATCAGGAAGATCATATGATAGTTTTCTTTCTCTGATCGACTTATTTTGCTAAGCATGATACCCTCTAGTTCCATCCACGTCATCACAAATGGCAGGGTTTCATTTCTTTTGATGGCTGCATAGTATTCCATTGTATATATATACCACTTCTTTATCCATTCATCTGTTGATGGACATCTAGGTTCCTTCCATAGTTTGGCTATTGTGGACATTGCTGCTATAAACATTCGGGTGCACATTCCCCTTCAGATCACTATGTTTGTATCTTTAGGGTAAATACCTAGTAGTGCAATTGCTGGGTCATAGAGTAGCTCTATTTTCAACTTTTTGAGGAATCTCCATGCTGTATTCCAGAGTGGTTGCACCAGCTTGCATTCCCACCAACAATGTAGGAAGGTTCCCCTTTCTCCACATCCTTGCCAGCATCTGTCATTTCCTGACTTGTTAACTTTAGCCATTCTGACTGGTGTGAGGTGGTATCTCATTGTGGTTTTGATTTGTATTTCCCTGATGCCAGGTGATGTGGAGAATTTTTTCATGTGTCTGTTGGCCATCTAGTTATCTTCTTTGCAGAAATATCTGTTCATGTCCTCTGCCCATTTCTTGATTGGATTATTTGTTTTCTGGGTGTTGAGTTTGCTGAACTCTTTACAGATTTTAGATAATAGCCCTTTATCTGATATGTCATTTGCAAATATCTTTTCCCATTCTGTCAGTTGTCTTTTGGTTTTGTTGACTGTTTCCTTTGCTGTGCCAAAGCTTTTTTTTTTTTTAATTTTTTTATTTTTTATAAACATATATTTTTATCCCCAGGGGTACAGGTCTGTGAATTGCCAGGTTTACACACTTCACAGCACTCACCAAAGCACATACCCTCCCCAATGTCCATAACCCCACCCCCCTCTCCCAACCCCCCTCCCCCCAGCAACCCTCAGTTTGTTTTGTGAGATTAAGAGTCACTTAGGGTTTGTCTCCCTCCCAATCCCATCTTGTTTCATTTATTCTTCTCCTACCCACTTAAGCCCCCATCTTCCTCATATCAGGGAGATCATATGATAGTTGTCTTTCTCTGCTTGACTTATTTCGCTAAGCATGATACGCTCTAGTTCCATCCATGTTGTCGCAAATGGCAAGATTTCATTTCTTTTGATAGCTGCATAGTATTCCATTGTGTATATATACCACATCTTCTTGATCCATTCATCTGTTGATGGACATCTAGGTTCTTTCCATAGTTTGGCTATTGTGGACATTGCTGCTATAAACATTCGGGTGCACGTGCCCCTTTGGATCACTACGTTTGTATCCTTAGGGTAAATACCCAGTAGTGCAATTGCTGGGTCATAGGGTAGTTCTATTTTCAACATTTTGAGGAACCTCCATGCTGTTTTCCAGAGTGGCTGCACCAGCTTGCCTTCCCACCAACAGTGTAGGAGGGTTCCCCTTTCTCCGCATCCTCGCCAGCATCTGTCATTTCCTGACTTGTTGATTTTAGCCATTCTGACTGGTGTGAGGTGATATCTCATTGTGGTTTTGATTTGTATTTCCCTGATGCCGAGTGATATGGAGCACTTTTTCATGTGTCTGTTGGCCATCTGGATGTCTTCTTTGCAGAAATGTCTGTTCATGTCCTCTGCCCATTTCTTGATTGGATTATTTGTTCTTTGGGTGTTGAGTTTGCTAAGTTCTTTATAGATTCTGGACACTAGTCCTTTATCTGATATGTCATTTGCAAATATCTTCTCCCATTCTGTCAGTTGTCTTTTGGTTTTGTTAACTGTTTCCTTTGCTGTGCAAAAGCATTTGATCTTGATAAAATCGCAATAGTTCATTTTTGCCCTTGCTTCCCTTGCCTTTGGCGTTGTTCCTAGGAAGATGTTGCTGCGGCTGAGGTCGAAGAGGTTGCTGCCTGCGTTCTCCTCAAGGATTTTGATGGATTCCTTTCTCACATTGAGGTCCTTCATCCATTTTGAGTCTATTTTTGTGTGTGGTGTAAGTAAATGGTCCAATTTCATTTTTCTGCATGTGGCTGTCCAATTTTCCCAGCACCATTTATTGAAGAGGCTGTCTTTTTTCCATTGGACATTCTTTCCTGCTTTGTCGAAGATTAGTTGACCATAGAGTTGAGGGTCTATTTCTGGGATCTCTATTCTGTTCCATTGATCTATGTGTCTGTTTTTGTGCCAGTACCATGCTGTCTTGATGATGACAGCTTTGTAATAGAGCTTGAAGTCCGGAATTGTGATGCCACCAACTTTGGCTTTCTTTTTCAATATCCCTTTGGCTATTTGAGGTCTTTTCTGGTTCCATATAAATTTTAGAATTATTTGTTCCATTTCTTTGAAAAAGATGGATGGTACTTTGATAGGAATTGCATTAAATGTGTAGATTGCTTTAGGTAGTATAGACATTTTCACAATATTTATTCTTCCAATCCAGGAGCATGGAACGTTTTTCCATTTCTTTGTGTCTTCCTCAATTTCTTTCATGAGTACTTTATAGTTTTCTGAGTATAGATTCTGTGCCTCTTTGGTTAGGTTTATTCCTAGGTATCTTATGGTTTTGGGTGCAAATGTAAATGGGTTTGACTCCTTAATTTCTCTTTCTTCTGTCTTGCTGTTGGTGTAGAGAAATGCAACTGATTTCTGTGCATTGATTTTATATCCTGACACTTTAAACTGAATTCCTGTACAAGTTCTAGCAGTTTTGGAGTGGAGTCTTTTGGGTTTTCCACATATAGTATCATATCATCTGCAAAGAGTGATAGTTTGACTTCTTCTTTGCCGATTTGGATGCCTTTAATTTCCTTTTGTTTTCTGATTGCTGAGGCTAGGACCTCTAGTACTATGTTGAATAGCAGTGGTGATTATGGACATCCCTGCCGTGTTCCTGACCTTAGCGGAAAAGCTTTCAGTTTTTCTCCATTGAGAATGATATTTGCGGTGGGTTTTTCATAGATGGCTTTGATGATATTGAGGTATGTGCCCTCTATCCCTACACTTTGAAGAGTTTTGATCAGGAAGGGATGCTGTACTTTGTCAAATGCTTTTCCAGCATCTATTGAGAGTATCATATGGTTCTTGTTCTTTCTTTTATTGATGTGTTGTATCACATACACTGATTTGCGGATGTTGAACCAACCTTGCAGCCCTGGAATAAATCCCACTTGGTCGTGGTGAATAATCCTTTTAATGTACTGTTGAATCCTATTGGCTAGTATTTTGTTGAGTATTTTCGCATCTGTGTTCATCAAGGATATTGGTCTATAGCTCTCTTTTTTATGGGATCCTTGTCTGGTTTTGGGATCAAGGTGATGCTGGCCTCATAAAATGAGTTTGGAAGTTTTCCTTCCATTTCTATTTTTTGGAACAGTTTCAGGAGAATAGGAATTAGTTCTTCTTTAAATGTTTGGTAGAATTCCCCCGGGAAGCCGTCTGGCCCTGGGCTTTTGTTTGTTTGGAGATTTTTAATGACTGTTTCAATCTCCTTACTGGTTATGGGTCTGTTCAGGCTTACTATTTGTTCCTGGTTCAGTTGTGGTAGTTTATATGTTTCTAGGAATGCATCCATTTCTTCCAGATTGTCAAATTTATTGGCATAGAGTTGCTCATAGTATGTTCTTATAATTGTCTGTATTTCTTTGGTGTTAGTTGTGATCTCTCCTCTTTCGTTCATGATTTTATTTATTTGGGTCCTTTCTCTTTTCTTTTTGATAAGTCGGGCCAGGGGTTTATCAATTTTATTAATTCTTTCAAAGAACCAGCTCCTACTTTCGTTGATTTGTTCTATTGTTTTTTTGGTTTCTATTTCATTGATTTCTGCTCTGATCTTTATGATTTCTCTTCTCCTGCTGGGCTTAGGGTTTCTTTCTTGTTCTTTCTCCAGCTCCTTTAGGTGTAGGGTTAGGTTGTGTACCTGAGACCTTTCTTGTTTCTTGAGAAAGGCTTGAACCGCTATATATTTTCCTCTCAGGACTGCCTTTGTTGTGTCCCACAGATTTTGAACCGTTGTATTTTCATTATCATTTGTTTCCATGATTTTTTTCAATTCTTCTTTAATTTCCCGGTTGACCCATTCATTCTTTAGAAGGATGCTGTTTACTCTCCATGTATTTGGGTTCTTTTCAAACTTCCTTTTGTGGTTGAGTTCTAGCTTTAGAGCATTGTGGTCTGAAAATATGCAGGGAATGATCCCAATCTTTTAATACCGGTTGAGTCCTGATTTAGGACCGAGGATGTGATCTATTCTGGAGAATGTTCCATGTGCACTAGAGAAGAATGTGTATTCTGTTGCTTTGGGATGAAATGTTCTGAATATATCTGTGATTCCATCTGGTCCAGTATGTCGTTTAAGGCCTTTATTTCCTTGCTGATCTTTTGCTTGGATGATCTGTTCATTTCAGTGAGGGGAGTGTTAAAGTCCCCTACTATTACTGTATTATTGTTGATGTGTTTCTTTGATTTTGTTATTAAGTGGTTTATATAGTCGGCTGCTTCCACGTTGGGGGCATAGATATTTAAAATTGTTAAATCTTCTTGTTGGACAGACCCTTTGAGTATGATATAGTGTCCTTCCTCATCTCTTATCATAGTCTTTGGCTTAAAATCTAATTGGTCTGATATAAGGATTGCCACTCCTGCTTTCTTCTGATGTCCATTAGCATGGTAAATTCTTTTCCATCCCCTCACTTTAAATCTAGAGGTGTCTTCGGGCTTAAAATGAGTTTCTTGGAGGCAACATATAGATGGGTTTTGGTTTTTTATCCATTCTGATACCCTGTGTCTTTTGATTGGGGCATTTAGCCCATTAACATTCAGGGTAACTATTGAGAGATATGAATTTAGTGCCATTGTATTGCCTGTAAGGTGACTGTTACTGTATATGGTCTCTGTTCCTTTCTGATCTACCACTTGTAGGCTCTCTCTTTGCTTAGAGGACCCCTTTCAATATTTCCTGTAGAGCTGGTTTGGTGTTTGCAAATTCTTTCAGTTTTTGTTTGTCCTGGAAGCTTTTAATCTCTCCTTCTATTTTCAATGATAGCCTAGCTGGATATAGTATTCTTGGCTGCATGTTTTTCTCATTTAGTGCTCTGAAAATATCATGCCAGCTCTTTCTGGCCTGCCAGGTCTCTGTGGATAAGTCAGCTGCCAATCTAATATTTTTACCATTGTATGTTACAGACTTCTTTTCCCGGGCTGCTTTCAGGATTTTCTCTTTGTCACTGAGACTTGTAAATTTTAGTATTAGGTGACGGGGTGTGGGCCTATTCTTATTGATTTTGAGGGGCGTTCTCTGAACCTCCTGAATTTTGGTGCTCGTTCCCTTTGCCATATTGGGGAAATTCTCCCCAATAATTCTCTCCAGTATACCTTCTGCTCCCCTCTCTCTTTCTTCTTCTTCTGGAATCCCAATTATTCTAATGTTGTTTCGTCTTATGGTGTCACTTATCTCTCGAATTCTCCCCTCGTGGTCCAGTAGCTGTTTGTCCCTCTTTTGCTCAGCTTCTTTATTCTCTGTCATTTGGTCTTCTATATCACTAATTCTCTCTTCTGCCTCATTTATCCTAGCAGAGAGAGCCTCCATTTTTTATTGCACCTCATTAATAGCTTTTTTGATTTCAACTTGGTTAGATTTTAGTTCTTTGATTTCTCCCGAAAGGGCTTTTATATCTCTCGAGAGGGTTTCTCTAATATCTTCCATGCCTTTTTCGAGCCCGGCTAGAACCTTGAGAATTGTCATTCTGAACTCTAGATCTGACATATTACCAATGTCTGTATTGATTAGGTCCCTAGCCTTCGGTACTGCCTCTTGTTCTTTTTTTGTGGTGAATTTTTCCTTCTTGTCATTTTGTCCAGATAAGAGTATATGAAGGAGCAAGTAAAATACTAAAGGGTGGCAACAACCCCAGGAAAATATGCTTTAACCAAATTAGAAGAGATCCCAAATTGTGAGAGGGGAGAAAGGGGATAAAAAGAGGTTCAAAAAGGAAGAAAGAAAAAAGAAAAAAAAGAAAAGAATTAAAAAAAAAAAGAAAACAAATAAGAAAAATATAAAAAAGAAAAAATATATATATTAGATAAACTAGTTAAAAAACGTTAAAAAAGAAAAAGGTAAAAGTTAAAAAAAAAATTTAACCAGAAGGCGAGAAAAAAAACAAAAAAATGAAAAAGAAAAAAATTAAATTAACTGCAAGATTAAAAAAAATCACAGGGAAAAAGCCATGAGTTCCATCCTTTGCTTCCTCCTCCTCTGGAATTCTGCTGCTCTCCTTGGTATTGAAACCGCACTCCTTGGTAGGTGAACTTGGTCTCGGCTGGATTTCTTGTTGATCTTCTGGGGGAGGGGCCTGTTGTAGTGATTCTCAAGTGTCTTTGCCCCAGGCGGAATTGCACCGCCCTTAGCAGGGGCCGAGGTGAGTAATCCGCTCGGGTTTGCTTTCAGGAGCTTTTGTTCCCTGAGTGCTTTCCGTAGAGTTCCGGAGGACTGGAATACAAATGACGGCCTCCTGGTCTCCGGCCCGGAGGAGCCGAGAGCCCAGGGCCCCACTCCTCAGTGCGCCCTCAGAGAACAGAGCCCCGTTACTCCCGTCTGCCTGACCTCCGGCCGCGCTCCGAGCTCACCGAGACTGCGACCGGTTCAAGGTAACACCGAGCTGTGAGCTTACTGTTGGCTCTGTCTCTGTAGCCGGCTTTCCCGTTCCAATACCCGCAAGCTCTGGGACACTCAGACACCCCCGATCCTTCTGTGACCCTGCGGGACCTGAGGCCACGCTGACCCCGCGTGGGCTTCGCCCCGGTTTAGCCTCTGGAGCGATGTCCCTCAGCGGAACAGACTTTTAAAAGTCCTGATTTTGTGCGCCGTTGCTCCGCCGCTTGCCGGGAGCCGGCCCCTCCCCCCGGCGTCTATCTTCCCGTCGCTTTGGATTCACTTCTCCGCCGGTCCTACCTTTCAGAAAGTGGTTGTTTTTCTGTTTCCAGAATTGCTCTTCTTTTCCTTTCGATCTGCCGATGGATTTTCAGGTGTTTGCAATCTTTAGATAAGCTATCTAGCTGATCTCCGGCTAGCTGAAGTAGTCTCAGCCTGCTACTTCTCCGCCATCTTGACTCCTCCCCTCAACTGTGCCAAAGCTTTTGATCTTGATGAAGTCTCAATAGTTCATTTTTGCCCTTGCTTCCCTTGCCTTTGGCAATGTTCCTAGGAAGATGTTGCTATGGCTTAGGTCAAAGAGGTTGCTGCCTGTGTTCTCCTCAAGGATTTTGATGGATTCCTTTCTCATATGGAGGCCCTTCATCTTTTTTGAGTCTATTTTCATGTGTGGTGTAAGGAAATGATCCAATTTCATTTTTCTGCATGTGGCTCTCCAATTTTCCCAACACCAATTGTTGCAAAGGATACTTTTTTCCATTGAACATTCTTTCCTGCTTTGTCGAAGATTAGTTGACCATAGAGCTGAGGGTCTTTTTCTGGGATCTCTATTCTGTTTGATTTATGTGTCTGTTTTTGTGCCAGTACCATACTGTCTTGATGATGACAGCTTTGTAATACAGCTTGAAATCCGGAATTGTGATGCCACCAATATTGGCTTTCTTTTTCAATATTCCTTTGGCTATTCAAGGTTTTTCTGGTTCCATATAAATTTTAGGATTATTTATTCCATTTATTAGAAATAAATGGATGGGATTTTGATAGGGATTGCATTAAATATGTAGATTGCTTTAGGTAGCATAGACATTTTCACAATATTTGTTCTTCCAATCCATGAGCATGGAACATTTTCTCCATTTCTTTGTGTCTTTCTCACTTTCTTTCATGAGTACCTTATAGTTTTCTGGATATAGATTCTTTGCCTCTTTGGTTAGGTTTATTCCTAGGTACCTTATGGTTTTGGGTGCAATTGTAAATGGGATTGACTCCTGAATTTCTCTTTCTTCTGTCTTGTTGGTGTAAAGAAATGTAACTGATTTCTATGCATTGATTTTATATCCTGACACTTTACTGTATTCCTCTACAAGTTCTAGCAGTTTGGGAGACCCGAAGACACCTCCAGATTTAAAGTGAGAGGGTGGAACACAATTTACCGTGCTAATGGACATCGGAAGAAAGCCAGGGTGCCAATCCTTATATCAGATCAATTAGATTTTAAGGCAAAGGCTATAATAAGAGATGAGGGAGGACAATATATCATACTCAAAGGGTCTGTACAACAAGAAAATCTAATCATTTTAAATATCTATGCCCCTAACATGGGAGAAGTCAACTATATAAACCAATTAATAACAAAATCAAACACATCAACAATAAAACAATAATAGTAGGGGACTTTAACACTCCCCTCACTGAAATGGACAGATCATCCAAGCAAATGATCAACAAGGAAATAAAGGCCTTAAATGACAACTGGACCAGATGACATCACAGATATATTCAGACCATTTCATCCCAAAGCAACAGAATACACATTCTTCTTGTGTGCACATGGAACATTCTCCAGAATAGATAACATCCTGGGTCCTAAATCAGGTCTCAACCGGTATCAAAAGATTGGGATCATTCCCTGCATATTTTCAGACCACAATGCTCTAAAGCTAGAACTCAATCACAAGAGGAAATTTGGAAAGAACCCAAATACATGGAGACTAAACAGCATCCTTCTAAAGAATGAATGGGTCAACCAGGAAATTAAAGAAGAATTGAAAAAAATCATGGAAACAAATGATAATGAAAACACAACAGTTCAAAATCTGTGGGACACAGCAAAGGAGGTCCTAAGAGGAAAATATATAGCGGTACAAGCCTCAAATACACAACCTAACCCTACACCTAAAGGAGTTGGAGAAAGGACAAGAAAGAAACCCTAAACCCAGCAGGAGAAGAGAAATCATAAAGATCAGAGCAGAAATCAATGAAATAGAAACCAAAAAATAATAGAACAAATCAACAAAACTAGGAGCTGGTTCTTTGAAAGAATTAATAAGACTGATAAACCCCTGGCCCGACTTATCAAAAAGAAAAGAGAAAGGACCCAAATAAATAAAATCATGAATGAAAGAGGAAAGATCACAACTATCACCAAAGAAATACAGACAATTATAAGAACATACTATGAGCAACTCTACGCCAACAAATTTGACAATCTGGAAAAAATGGATGCATTCCTAGAGACACCCCAGAAGAAAGGAAAACTTAACCAGGAAGAAATAGAAAACCCAAACAGACCTATAACCAGTAAGGAGATTGAAACAGTCATCAAAAATCTCCAAACAAACAAAAGCCCAGGGCCAGACGACTTCCCAGGGGAATTCTACCAAACATTTAGAGAAGAATTAATTCCTATTCTCCTGAAACTGTTCCAAAAAATAGAAATGGAAGGAAAACTTCCAAACTCCTTTTATGAGGCCAGCATCACCTTGATCCCAAAACCAGACAAGGATCTCTTCAAAAAAGAGAACTACAGGGCGCCTGGGTGGCTCAGTGGTTTAAGCCACTGCCTTTGGCTCAGGTCATGATCTCAGGGTCCTGGGATCGAGTCCCGCATCGGGCTCTCTGCTCAGCAGGGAGTCTGCTTCCTCTTCTCTCTCTCTCTGCCTGCCTCTCTGCCTACTTGTGATCTCTCTGTCAAATAAAGAAATAAAATCTTAAAAAAAAAAAAGAGAGAGAACTACAGACCAATATCCTTGATGAACACAGATGCGAAAATTCTCACCAAAATACTAGCCAAAAGGATCCAACAGTACATTAAAACGATTATTCAGCATGACCAAGTGGGATTTATTCCTGGGTAGCAAGGTTGGTTCAACATCCATAAATCAATCAATGTGATACAATACATTAATAAAAGAAAGAACAAGAACCATATGATACTCTCAATAGATGCTGAAAAAGCATTTGACAAGGTACAGCATCCCTTCCTGATCAAAACTCTTCAAAGTGTAGGGATAGAGGGCACATACCTCAATATCATCAAAGCCATCTATGAAAAACCCACCGCAAATATCATTCTCAATGGAGAAAAACTGAAAGCTTTTCCGCTAAGGTCAGGAACATGGCAGGGGCATCCTTTATCACCACTGCTGTTCAACATAGTACTAGTCCCAGCCTCAGCAATCAGACAACAAAAAGAAATTAAAGGCATCCAAATTGGCAAAGAGAAAGTCAAACTATCACTCTTTGCAGATGATATGATACTATATATGGAAAACCCAAAAGACTTCATGAGACAAAATTCTAATGAGACCAAATTCTAAGATTAAAGGAGGTGTTGGCAATGGCTTAACACAGTCATACATCAGAGATACTGAAGGTTGGGTTTTTGAGCACCACAATAAAATGAATATCCCAATAAAGCGAGTCAAATGAATTTTTTTGATTTTTCCAGTGCACATAAAATGTTTATACTGTAGTTTGTTAAGTGTGTAATAGCTTCATATCTACAAAAATGTACACAGCTTTATTTAAAAGAGCTTATTTTAAAGACTTAAGAACACTTTATTGCAAAAAAAAATGCTATCATCTGAGATTCAGTGAGGTGTAATGTTATAATGGTGAGGGGTCTTGCCTCAGTGTTGTTGCCTGCTGACTGACCAGGGTGATGGTTACCCAATATTGGATGGTTTGTCAATTTCTTAAAACTAGGCAGTGATAAAGTTTGCTGCATCCTTTGACTCTTTCTTTCACAAGGAAATTTCTCTGTAACATGTGATGCTGTTGGATAGCATTCTACACACCATAGAACTTTAAAAATTAAAGTCAATTCTCTCAAACCTTGCTGCTGCTTTTTCAACTAAGTTTATGTAACAGTATAAATCCTTCATTGGTGTTTCAATCATCTTCACAGAATCTTCACCAAGAGTAGATTCCATCTCAAGAAGTCATTTTCTTTGCTCATCTGTTAAAAACAACTTTGCATCCATTTATGTTTTATCATTAGATTTCAGCAACTGAGTCACATCTTTAGCCCACATTTCTACTTCTAGTTCTCTTGCTCTTTCTATCACATCTACAGTTACTCCCTTCACTGAAGTCTCAAACCCCTTGAAGTCATTTATGAGGGTTAGAATTACCTTCTTTCAAACCCCTGTCCTTGTTGACATTTTGATCTGTTTCCGTGAATCACAAATGTTAATAGCATCTAGAATGGTAAATCTTTTTCAGAAGGTTTTAAATTTTGCTTTGCCCAGATCCGTCAGAAGGTATCACTATCCATAGCAGCTATAGCCTTACAAAGTGTATTTCTTAAATAAGAAGACTTAAAAATCAAAATTACTGCTCGATCCATGGGCTGTAAAATGGATATTGTGTTAGCATGAAAACATGACTCTTGTTACACTTCTCCATCAGAGCTCTTGGGTGGCCAGGTGCATTGTCAATGAGCGGTAATATTGTGAAAGAAATATTTTTTTTCTAAGCAGGAGGTCTCAACAGTGGCCTTAAAATATTCAGTAAACCACTTGTAAACAAATGTGCTGTCATCCAATCTTTGTTGTTCCATTTAGAAAGCATGACAGAGTAGATTTAGCATAATTCTAAGGGCCCTAGGGTGTTCAGAGTAGTAAATAAGCACTGGCTTCAACTGAAGTCACTGTGTTAGCCCCTAACAAAAGTCAGCCATTCCTTTGAAACTTGGAAGCCAGGCACTGACTTTTCCTTATTGGCTAGTTTTCCAGTGTCTTCTTTTAGTCTCTATTTCATTTATTTCTGATCTAACCTATTTCCTTTCTTCTACTAACTATAGGCTCTGATTTTTCTTCATTTTCTAGCTTTAGAGGTAAGATTAGATTGATATTTTTCATGTTTCTTAATATATATCACTATGAACTTCCCTTTAATGATTTCAATTCTTATATTTTTTTGACACTTGTTTTGTGGCCTAATATGTGATCTATCTTAGAAAATATTTCATGTGCACTTGAAAATAATGTGTTTTCTTGGTTTTGGATGAAATGTTCTGTGTATATTTGTTAGGTCCATCTGGTCTAATGCGTCATTCAAAGTTATAGTTTTCTTTTTTATTTTCTCTCTGGATGATCAATTCAGTGATGTAGGTATGGTGTTAAAATCCCCTTTGCTTACTATATTACTCTCCATTTCTCCTTTTATGTCTGCTAACATTTGCTTTATGTATATAGGTGCTCTTATGTTGCTTGTATAGGCATTTATAATTGTTAATCCTCTTACTGGATTGATCCCTTTTTCATTATGAAGTGGCCTTCTTTCTATCTTGTTAAAGTTCTTGTTTTAACATCTATTTACTCTATAAAGCATTGCTACAGTCTTTGTTTTATAGTCAATTTTGTTTGACATAAGCATTGATACTTGCCTTTTCTTTTTCACTTCTGTTTGCAAAGTACATGTTTGCCCATCCCTTCACTTTCAGTCTGTATATCTTTAGTTCTTGAAGCAAGTCTCTTGTTGGCAGAATATATATGGACCTTGTTTTTATATTTTATAAATATAAAATGTTTTCATATTTTATATTTTATAAAAATATAAAATATATTTTTAGTTACTCTACGTTTTGATTGGAGCACTTAGTGCATTTGCATTTAAAGAAATTATTGATATACTTGAACTTATTGCCATTTTGTTAGTTGTTTTTTGATTATTGTAATTCTGCTCTATTCCTTTCTTTTCTTATTCTCTTCTCCCATGGCTTGACAGCTTTCTTTTGTGTTATGCTTAGATTCCTTTCTCTTTAGTTTTTGTGTATGTATTATAGGTTTTTAATTTCTGGTTAAGTTGGGTTCATACATAACATTTTATGTGTATATCAGTCTTTAGTGAGCTGATGGTTGCTTAAGTTTGAACACAGTCTAAAAGCATTAAATTACGCCCCAAACACACATTTTATGTATATGTTGCCATAGTTTATATCTTTTTATCCAGCCTAATTTTTATAGATATAATTGATTTATTATTTTTGACTTTTAACTTCCATACTGGATTTATAAATGATTAATCTACTATTTTAACTATACTATATATGTATAGTATATATGTATAGTATATAATATAATATAATATAATATAATATATATATATTTAACTGACTATATATGTGAAATTTTTTTCTTTCATAATTTTCTTCCCTTTTTTCTTTCCACTTAAAGAACTCACTTTAGTTAATTTCTTGTAATGCTGGTTTCATGGTGATAAATCCCTTTAACTTTTATTGGCTGGGAAACTAATTCCCCTTCTATTTGAATGATAATCTTGCTAGGTAAAGTATTCTTGGTTGTAGGGTTGTAGGTTTGGTGTGGTTTGGTTTTTTAGCCTTTGACTATATCATGCCATTCCCTTGTAGCCTGCAAAGTTGCCACTAAAAAAATTTGCTGATATCCTTATGGGTTTTCCCTTGAATTAGCTGTTTTCTTTTCTCTTGCTGCTTTTAAAATTTTCTTTATCATTTTGTTTGCCATTTTAGATATTATGTGTCTTGATGTGGACTTCCTAGGGTTCATTCCATTAGGGTTTTTCTGTGCTTCCTAGACGTGGATGTCAGTTTTCTTCGCCAGTATAGGGAAGTTCTCCACCATTATTTCTTTAGATAATTTTCCTGTCCCTTTTTCTTGTGCATACCCTATAAAGCAAATATTATGCTTGATGATGTTGCTGAGTTCTCTAAACCTAATTGCATAGTTTTTGTTTTGTTTTGTTTTTCTGTTCAGCTCGGTTGCTTTCTATTTACCCTGTGTTCCATATTGATGATTTGTTCTCCTGCATCCTCTAAGCTATTTTTGATTCCCTCTAATGTTGGTTGGTTTTTTTTTATTTCAGTTATTCTCCTACACCTTCTGGTCTTGAAAACAGTAGCCCTGTGTAGAAGAGTTTCTCTGTGCCCTCTTGCACAACCACTTTGTCACCAAACCTAGGCACTCCAGAGATGTCTCCTATGTGCTAGGTGTGCAATCCTATTTTGGCAAAGTTGCAATTTTTTAAGCCCACCTGTTTGTTGTGACCAAATTTGCCTCCTGTGGGTACCCTGGGGAGGGTTTGCTCTCTGTGCTATTAAGAGGTTTGGCTGTGGTTGCCATGGACTTTTTGGTGGGTTGGGCTAGCACACAGCCTTGCTAACTACAATTCTCTTTCTGTTTTAACAGCAGGAGGCACACCAAAGGTAGTCCTAGCTCCTTGAAGAGCCTGCTAAATGGCCTGGCTGCAGGAACTGTGAATGCACTAATGTGTGTGGTTATTTCTCCTGCCCCTTACTCAGGACAAGAGTCACTTTGGAGTGGTCCAGCCCCTGCTGGGGCATCCTTCAGGGTGCAACAGAGCAGAAGCTATATTGGAGCAATGTCAGCCAAGGTGGGCAGGTTGGATATGAAAAGCATGCAAGCCGAGGGTACATGGTGCTAGCAAAGTAGATAGAGAGTGTTAGCAGTGGCTCCCACAAGCCTCTGGCCATCTAGGTTTGGTGAGGGAAAGAAAAATGGGAAAGAAAAAACCCACCAGCACTTTTGTTCCTAGAGAAATATTAAGATCCCTACCCCTCAAGCCTATGTTCTGAGATTAGTCAGTCAATCTTCATGCACACCCCAGGTGTTTTTCAAACTGTTGCTTCTGTGTTGAGTGTTGGGTCAAGGTGTTTATTACTCTCTTTAAGGGCAGGGACTCAGCTGCCTATTGACCTCTTGGTTACCTGGAGTTAAGCTCACTGATTTTTAAAGTGTCCTGAGTTATGCCCCTCTGATTTTAAAAGCTACAAGTAAGTCCCTCTGGTTTTCAAAGCCAGATGTAATGGGGACTCATGTTCCCAATATGGGTCTCATGTGTTAGGAATGCCTAGTGTGGTGTCTGATCCTCTTGCTTCTCCATGCTTGTAATGTCCCTATCATTTGTGGTTAGTCTTACTGGGGGTTTGGTTCCTAATTGTGTCCCCATCTCTCCTACCCTTTTCAACATGTCCTTCTCTCTATGATTAGCTGTGAAATATCTGTTTTGTCAGTCTGCAAGTTATTTCCAGAGTTAGTTATATATTTGTTATCCTGGTGTGTTTGTGGGATGAGGTGAACTAAGCATCCTCTTGCTCTACCATCTTCCCTGAAATCCAAGACAGATTTATTTTTAATCTCTTGAATTCCTTTTTAAAAATCTTCCATTTCTCTTGTTATGTTCATATTTCTCCCTCAATCTATGAGCATGTTAAGAAGGCGCAATTTAAAGTCCTAGTTTGCTAACTGCATTGTCTTTGCCACTTCTGGATCTGTTTCATTTCACTCATTTTTATTCTGCCCATGGGTCATATTTTTTGTCTGTTTCTTTATATAGTAGGTAAGTTTTTATTAGAATCTAGACACTGTACATATTATTTCATTGCATGTTTTTCCCCCTTTTCTAAAAGCTGGAATTAAGAGTGTTTAGTAGACACTTCAGTTACAGAGATAAGCTTGATCATTTTGAAACTTTTTTTATTTTGTTAGGGCAGGTATAAATAGCTTGTACTATATGCCTGGTTTAGCCCTGCTCTTAAGTATTGATCTTTCTGGTTCCCTACTGAATGTTTTAGGTGTTCAAAGAGATGTGTCTACTAAACCTAGTCAGAGCTTGAATATTTTGCAGCCCTGTTTGAAGTCTGAGAACTATTTTTCTCAGATAGTCTGTAGTTTTTTGCTTCTTCTAGTAGAATTTTATCATGTGTACATGTAGTTTAGTAGTCCAGCAAAGACACAGTGGATTCCCATGCTGATTTCTGAAGCTTCTTACTTTAGAAAGCTCTCTACTTGCCTGTATGCTGCCACTACTTCAGCAAATCTAGGGCTCTTGTAGAGATAATCTCATCTGTTTTCTTTTCCTCACCTCTGGTTGAGGCCACAGACCTGATCTGCCCATTACCCAGTGTCTAAAAACCATTTTTCAACACATTTTTTCCAGTTTTCTAGTTCTTTACTGTGGACAAGAATCTCAAGTAGTAAATACATTGTCGTGGCCAGACATAGAAATTGAAATTTTTAAGGAAAAAATTTTAGGAATTTTTAAAATAAGGCTTTGGGAGTTAACCTACTTAAATCCAATTTTCTTTACCTTATAGAACTCAATGAAAATTCATATTCAGAATGATGATCTAGAACCACTGCAATATTCTAAATTATCAAATAACCTTCATTAAGAATATTATAGCTACTTTTTGAGAGAGTAAAATTTCATAAAAATTTGTTAGGGCTAAAATAATCAATTTTTGATTCTTTGAGTTCACTAGAAAATTACATTCATGTGCATATTCCATTACCTGAGTAATCTGGTAAATTAAGTGTTTTATTACATTATATTTGTTACTAACATTTGATCATTTATATTTCCCGTGTTTATCATGTGTATGTTTTATTTTTCATTTACCCATAGCTGTGTGTGAATATTAAAATATATTTTTCATGTCTTCATTAAATTGTTTTGGGGACAAATTCTGATTTATCTTTCTGTATTTCAGGGCAAGAAGCACTACTTAAAAGGGTCTCATTTATTTCCCCAAGTAGATAATTGTCCATGGTGAATTTCCTGAAAAAGAGTTGTACCTGGACATGAAAAAGAAGAAAGCTCAAATCATGCCAAAATGAAAAATTGAATCAGTTCCTGAGTAGGCTAAAATGGCCTTCTCAGACCTCAATACAGCACTTGGCCTACTTTTTTCCTTAAGATTTTTGTTTCTGGTTCCCAGTTTGTCATTTCTGTAATGGGCTTTTAAATGACTTTTTTCTTCAGAAAGGTAGCATTTATCATGGTAGTAGAAAGAGCCCTGGGATGGTACTTGGGAGAACTGGGTTATGGCCTTGCTGCTTCTATGCTTCTATGAGCTATGTGATTTGGGGCAAATTATTTACCTTGTCTGAAGTTTGGAATAGAACGGGAACTTTTTTTCATTCTATTTTTCTTTTGCTTATTTGTTTTGGCAGTGTTTTTTTAAGATGGAGCATACTATATCTAAAAGAATATTTAATGAAAGTTCCATGTGTAAGAGATGAGAGTAGACCTTCCCCAACTGATGGGAAATCTTGCAGGCTTCCCAACTCATCCTCTCCCACTGCCAGTGAGGGTGCCTAAAAGCAGTAGGGCTCTCAACAGAAAAGTGTTATAAATACAGGACTATATGAACAACCTTTAATTATACCATTCTTTGCTTTTGTGTTTCTGTGACATTTGCTCCACTCCATACTTTTCAACCATGAGAGCCCAAAAGACAAATTTCCTCCTCTAAAAAAGCATTATCGCGTCATAGAAAAAAAAATTTGAGTAGTCTTGTCTCTACTTCCTCTTTGGGGAAGGATCATGAATAAGAAATTTTTTTCCTTTATTTTTTCCCAGATTTATTGAGATATAATTGACAGCCCTGTAGAAGTTTAAGGTGAATATCATGATGACTCGACTTATATATATCATAAAATGATTACCACAACAAGTATAGTTAACATCTGTCATCTCATATAGATATAAAAATTTTTTTTCCTTGTGATGAGAATTCATACAATTTTCTCTCTTAATTACTTTCATGTATATCATACAACAGTGTTAACTATAGTCATCATGTTGAATATTATATCCCCAACATGTATTTATTTTATAAATGTAAATTTGTACCTTTTGACTACCTTCATCCAATTCTTATCAAGGCCAGCCTCTGATAACCACAAGCCTGATCTCTTTTTTGTGAGGTTTTGTGTGTGTGTGTGTGTGTGTGTGTGTGTGTGTGTGTGTGTTTTAAGATACAAAGGAGATCATATCTTGTCTTTCTCTGCCTGACTTATCTCACTTAGTATAATGCACTCAGGATCCATACACATTGAAAAAAATGGCAGAATCTCCTTATTTTTCTATGACTGAATAATATTCCATTGTATGTATATGCCATGACTTCTGCTTTAATCATTTATCTATTAATGGACACTTAGGTTGTTTTCATACTTTACTGTTGTAAATAATGCTGCTATGAACATGAGGTACAAATGTTTCTTCATCACAGTCATTTCATTTCCTTTGGATACATTTGCAGAAGTAATATTGCTAATGATGTGGATAGCTAACTTGTAATTTTTTGAGGGATCTTTATACTGTTCTTGATAGTGGCTGTACCAATTTACACTCCCACCAAACATATACAAGAGTTTCATTTTCTCCACATTCTTGTCAGCATTTTAAATCTCTTCTCTTTTTGATGTTGACATTCTAACACGTGTGAAGTTATATCTCCTGTGGTTTGACTTGCATTTGCCTATTGCTTAGTAATGTCAAGGATTTTTTCATGTATATATATTAGGCATTTTTATATCTTCTTTGGACAAGTGTCTGTTCAGATACTTTGTCCATTTTTAAATTGGATTGTTTTTTGCTGTTGAGGTATATGACTTCCCTATATTTTGGATATTAACCCTTTATTGGACATATAATGTGCAAATATTCTTTCACATTCTATAGGTTGTCTTTCATAATGTTGATTGATTCTTTTGCTCTGCAGAATCTTTTTGGCTTGGTGTAGTCCCCCTTATTTTTTATTTTGTTGTTTGTGCTTTAAGTGTCATGTCCAAAAAATGATTGCCAAGACACATGTCAAGGTGCTTATTTCCTGTTTTCTTCTGGGGATTTTATGGTTTCCAGACTTATATTTAAGTCTTTTTGGATTTTTTAAAAGATTTGACAGAGATCACAAGTAGGCAGAGAGGCAGGCAGAGAGACAGAGGAGGAAGCAGGCTCCCTGCTGAGCAGAGAGCCTGATTTGGGGCTCCATCCCAGGACCCTGAGATCATGACCTGAGCCGAATGCAGTGGCTTAACCCACTGAGCCACCCAGGCCCCCATAAATATTTACAGATTTTTGAGTTAATTTTTATGAGTGGAGTAAGATAAAGGTGTAGTTTTATTCTTTTACATGTGGTTATCTAGTTTATCCAGTGCCATTTATTGAGGAGAATGTCTTTTCTCCACTGAATATTAGCTTCTTTGCCAAATACCAGTTGGTGGTATATTCTTGAGTTTATTTCTGGGATGTTGATTCTTTTTTTTTTTTTTTAAAGATTTTATTTATTTATTTGACAGAGATCACAAGTAGGCAGAGAGGCAGGCAGAGAGAGAGAGAGGAGGAAGCAGGCTCCCTGCAGAGCAGAGAGCCCCATGTGGGGCTTGATCCCAGGACCCTGGGACCATGACCTGAGCTGAAGGCAGAGGCTTTAACCCACTGAGCCACCCATGCGCCCCTGGGATGTTGATTCTATATTGATCTATGTGTCTATTTTTATTCCACTTCCATGTTTTGCTTACAATAGCAGTATAGAATAACTTGAAGTCAGGAAGTGTGATGCCTCTTGCTTTGTTCTTTCTCAAGATTACTTTGACTATTTGGGGTCTCTTGTGTTTCCATATAAATGTTAGTATCTGTTCTTTCTACCTCTGTAAAAATTACCATTGGAATCTTACAAAAATTGCATTGAATCCATATATGGCTTTTGGTAATATTGACATTTTAAAAATATTAATTCTTCCAAACCATGAATGTAAGATACCATCCTGTTTATTTGTATTTTCAATTTTTTCATCAATGTCTTGAACTTTCCAAAGTAGAGATCTTTCATGTTCTGGTTAAATTTATACCTAACTTTTTTTCTTTGTTTGTTTTTGATGCTATTAGAAATGGGAGTCTCTTTTTTTAATGTTTTATTTTTAAATTCCAGGTAGTTTACACAGTGTAACATTAGTTTCAGGTATACAATATAGTGACTCAACACTTTCATACAATTCCTGGTGCTCATCACAAGTGCACTCCTTAATGCCTGTCATCTCAGAATAGAAAAAATACTAATTCACAGGGACATATGTACCCCCAACGCTTATAGCAGCATTATCTACAACTGCCAAATTTTGGAAGCAGGCCAAGTGTTCATTAACTGATAAATGCATAAGGAAAATGAGTGTGTGTGTGTGTATGTGTGTGTGTGTGTGTGTTCTTTGGGTAAGTATCTAGTAGTGCAGTTGCTGGATGGTACGGTAGTTCTATTTTTAACTTTTTGAGGAGCCTCCATACTATTTTCCAGAGTGCCTGTGCCAGTTTGCATCCCCACCAACAGTACAAGAGTGTTTCCTTTTCTCCACATTCTCACTAACACTTGTTGTTTCTTATGAGGTGATATCTCAGTGTAGTTTTGATTTGTATTTCCCTACTGATGAGTGATGTTGAGTATCTATTCATGTGTCTGTTGGCCATCTGTTTGTCTTCTTTGGAAAATGTCTACTCATGTTTTCTGCCCATTTTTAAATTGGATTATTTGGTTTGGGGATGTTGTGTTTGTTGAGTTCTTCATATATTTAAGATACTAACTCTTTAACAGATGTGTCATTTGCAAATATCTTCTCCCATTTGACAGGCTGCCTTTGAGTTTTGTTGACTGTTTCCTTCACTGTGCAGAAGCTTTTTATTTTTATATAGTCCCAGTAGTTTATTTCTGCTTTTGTTTCTCTGGCCCCAGGAAACATATCTAGAAAGAAGTTGATACAGTTGACGTCAAAGAGGTTACTACCTATGTTCTCCTATAGGATCTTTATGGTTTCAGGCCTCACAATTAGGTCTTTAATCTATTTTGAATTTATTTTTGTGTTTGGTGTAAGAAAATTGTGCAGCTTCATTCTTTTGTATGTTGTTGTCCAGTGTCCCCAATACCATTTGCTGAAAAGACTGTCTTTTTCACATTGGATATTCTTTCCTGCTTTTTTGGAGATTAATCTACTTCATTAATTTACTTCATTAATTAAGATTAATTAATGTAGTTGTGGATTCATTTCTGAGTCTTCTTTTCTGTTCTTTTATCTACATGTCCATTTTTGTACCAGTACCATACTGTTTTGATCACTACAGCTTGAAGTCCAAAATTTTGATGCCTCTAGCTTTGCTTTTCTTTTTCAAGGTTGACTTGACTATTCAGGGTCTTTTGTGGTTCCATATACGTTAGGATTGTTTGTTATAGCTCTGTGAAAAATGTAACTTGTTGGGTATCTCAGTGACTCAGTTGGTTAAGGGTCTGACTCTTGATCTCAGGGTAGTAAGTTCAAGACCAGGATGGAGGCTACTATTTAAAAGTTAATTTAAAATAAAATTAAATACAAATAAATAAATAAAATAGAAATGCAATGTGTTTCTGTATATTGATTTTGTATTTTGTGTTTTACTGAATTCATTTATCAATTCTAATAGTTTTTTGGTGGAATCTTTGGGATTTTCTACAGATCATGTCATCAGCAAATACTGACAGTTTTACTTCCTCCTTACCAATTTGGATGCCTTTTACTTCTTTTTCGTGTGTCTGATTTCTGTGATTAGTGCTTTTAGTATTGTGTGGTGAGAATGAGTATCTTTGTCTTCTTCCTAACCTTAGAGGGAAAGCTATGAGTTTTTCATCTGAGTATGAGGTTAGCTGTAGAGTTTTCATATATAACTTTTATCTCATTGAGTTATCTTTCCTCAGCCCCATTTTGTTGAGAGTTTTTATCATGAATGGATGTTGAATCTTGTCAAATGCTTTTTCTGCATCTTCAGATGTCCTTCAATTTTTATCTTTCATTTTGATGGTGTGGTGTATGATGTTGATTTACTCACAAATATTGAATCATCCTTCTATCCCTGGAATAAATCCCACTTGATCATGGTGAATGATCTTTTTACTGTATCTTATGCAGTTTGGAAACATTTTATTGAGGATTTTTGCTTGTATGTTCATCAAGAATATTGGCCTGTAGTTTTATTTTTTGTGGTGTCTTTTTCTTATTTTAGTATCAGAACAATACTGGCCTCATAGAATATATTTGGAAGCTTTCCTTTCTTTTCTATTTTTTGGAATATTTTGAAAAAAAGAGGTATTAACTCTTCTTTAAATGTATGGTAGAAATCATTTGTGTATGTATCTAGTCCTGGCCTTTTTTTTTTTTTTTCAGTATTCTTTTATTTACTGATTCAATTTTGTTACTGATAATTGTTCTGTTCAGATTTTCTACTTCTTCCTGATTCAGTTTTGGGAGATTATATATTCCTAGTAATTTATCCATTTCTTCAAGGTTTTCTAGTTTCTTGACATATAATTTTTCAAAGCATTCTCTTATAATCTTTGTATTTCTGTGGTATCAGTTGTTATTTCTGTTCTTCATTTCTGATTTTATCTGTTTAAGTCCTTTCTCATTTTTTCTTAATGAGTCTGGCTCAGTGTTAGTCAATTTCATTTATAATTTCAAAGAACCAGATCTTGATTTCATCAATTTTCTTGTTTGTTTGTTTTTTAGCATCTGCATCATTTATTTATTTTCTGATCTTTATTATTTCCTTTCTTCTCACTTTGGATGTTGTTTTGTTCTTCGATTCTAGTTCCTTTAGGCGTAAGGCTATATTGTTTAAGTTTTTTCTTGTTTCTTGAGGTAAGTCTGTATTGCTATATACTTCCTTCTTAAAACTGCTTTTGCTGGGTCCCATAGATTTGGGACTGTTGTATTTTCATTTTCATTAGTCTCTATGTATTTTTTAATTTCTTATTTTCTTGTATAATTGATGCATTCACTGTTTTGTATCATGTTGTTTAGTCTCCATATATTTATGTTTTTTTTTTTCCAATTCCTCCTTCTTTCTTTTTCTTGTGATTTATTTCTACTTGCATACTGTTTTGGTCAAAAAGATGCATGGTATGATTTCAATCTTCTTAAATTTATTGAGACTTGTTTCATAGCCTAATATGTGATCTCTCCTGGACACTTGAAAAGAATGTGTGTTTTGGGGGTGCTTGGGAGGCTCATTTGGTTAAGCATCTGTCTCTTGGTTTCACCTCAGATCATGATCTCAGGGTCATGAGATTGAGCCCCACATCAGGCTCTCAGTGTCTGCTATGTCTACTCTCCTTCCCCTTTTGTGCCTCCAAATAAAATAAATAAATAAAATCTTTAAAGAAAAGAATGTGTATTCTGTTGGTTTTGGAGGGAATGTTTGTATATATCTTTTATGGTCATCTAGTCCAAGGTGTCATTCAAAGACATTGTTTGTTTCCTTATTGATTTTCTATCTGGATGATCTGTCCATTGCTCAAAGTGGAGTATTAATGTCCCTTAATATTATTATATTATTGCCCACTTCTCTTTTTTTATGTCTGTTAATATCTGCTTTATGAATTTAGATGGTCCAGTGTTGGGTGCATAGATATAAACAATTGTTATATTCTCTTGATCCTATTATCATTATGTAATGCCATTTGTCTTTTGTTACAATCTGTTTTAAAGTCCATTTTGTCTCAGATAGGTATTGCTTCCGAGGCTTTTTCTTCACTTCCATTTCTATAGTGAATATTTTTCCATCCCTTCACTTTCAGTCCGTGTATGTCTTGAGGTCTGCGATATACCTTTTGTAGGAAGTATATAGAGAGGTCTTTTTTTTTTTAAATCCATTCCACCACTGTATGTCATTTAATTAAAGTTTATAGGTCATTTATAATTAAGTAATTATTGGTAGTTGTGTTTTTCCCTTTTTTACATTTATTTTCTGTTTTTTTGTGGTTTGTTCTTTGTTTGTTTTTTAGTTCTTTATCCCTTCTTTTGTTATCTTTGCGATCAGTAAAAATCTATACTGGGTTTTGGGAGTTTTCTTTCTTTTTATGTTTTGTGTATCCATCATAGGTTTTGGGTTTGTGGTTACCATAAAGTTATATATAACATCCTAAGTAAATAGTGGTCCATATTAACTTGATGTCATTTAAGTTTAAACACATTCCTAATAAAGAACAAACAAAAACAGGAAAAGAAAAACCTTCTTTTTTACTTTTTTCCTCTTTTCTTCCCTTTTTATTCTCTTGTCCACATTTTATGTATATGTTGTCATATTTTACATATTTTTGTTTACATTTTTCTTATGTCTAATTGTGGTTGTTTCTTTTCCACTTAAAGAAGTCCTTTTAACATGTCTTTAACAAGGCTGGTTTATTGTCACTATATATATTATATATATATAATATATATATATGTATATATATACATATATATATATATATGACTTATATGGTGGCAGTGAACTCCTTTATCTTTACTTTGTCTGGGAAACTTTTTATCTCTTCCTCAAATTAAAATGATAACCTCACCAGATAGAGTATTCTTGATTATAGATTTTTTTTCCCTTTCAGCACCATCAATAAATCATGCCACTTTCTTCTGGCTTCCAGAGTTTCTGCTGAGAAATCAGTTAATAGTCTTTTTTTAAAAAATGATTTTATTTATATATGTGAGAGAATGAGAGAGAGAGAAAGAGCATGAGAGGATAGAAGGTCAGAGGGAGAAGCAGACTCCCCACTGAGCAGGGAGCCCATGTGGGTCTTTATCCTGGGACCCCAAGATCATGACCTGAGCTGAAGGCAGTTGCTCAACAAACTGTGCCACCAAGGCACCCAATCAGCTAGTAGTCTTATAGGTTTTCACTTGTAGGTAATTTTTTTTAATCTTTTGTGATTTTGAAGATTCTCTCTTTATATTTAAACTTTGACATTTTAATTGTTATATGTCAAGGTATGGATCTCATTGGGCTCATCTTGTTTGGAACTCTCTATACTTCTTGAACTCAGATATTTATTTCCTTCCTTAGAGTAGGGAAGTTTTCAGTTATTATTTCTTCAAATAAGTTTACTACAGCTGTCTCTCTTCTTCTAAGACCCTATAATACAAATGTTTGTTCAATTTATGTTGTCCAAGAGATCTTCTAATTTATCCTCATAAAAAAAACATCTTTTCTCTTTTGCTCTTCAGCTTATGTGCTTTCCATTATCCTGTCTCTCAGATTACTAATGCACTCTTCTGCATCTTCTAATCTACTAGTGATTTCATCTAGTGTATGTGTTTTTCAATTCATTTATTGTATTCTTCAGCTCTGATTGGTTCTTTTTAATATTTCTGATCCCTTTATTGAAGGTCTCACTGAGTTCTTCCATTCTTTCCTACAGTCCAGTGAGTGTTTTTATGATCATTACTTTAACTTCTTTATCAGGCATGTTGCTTATCTCTGTTTCATCTAGTTCTTTTTTTGAGTATTTTTCCTTGATCTTTCTTTCAGAACATATTTCTCTGTCTACCCATTTTGCATGATTTTCTGTTTGTTTCTATGGATTAGGCAGAATGGCTACTTCTAAACTTGAAGGAATGTTCTTGCATATGGTGTCAACGATGTGGATTATATATGTTTGCTGACTTTTGCTGGCTAGCTGGAGCTGTGTCTATATATGGTAGTTACTCTTTTAAACTGTGGTTTTTTATTTTTAATACAAAGAATAAGGAAAAAAGAATAAAAGAAAAAAGAAAAATAATAGAAGAAGAAAAAAGAGGGAAAAAAAAGAAAAAAAGGGAAGTAAAAAGAAGAAGAGAAGAAAAAGAACAAGAAGGAAAAGGGCTCTTTCTTGGCTCAGTCAATACAACATGAGACTCTTGATCACAGGGTCATGAGTTCAAGCTCCATGTGTGGCATAGAGTTTACTTAAAATAAAAATTAATTAATTAATTTAAAATTTGAGAAAAGAGAGAACAAAACAAAACAAAACCCAAATCCTACAAAATAAATAAATAAAAATGTAAAATACACACACACACATGCACGCACAATCATAGCATGTTTTCTGTGCCCAGCACCACAGGGTTGCTGGTGTGGGCTGAGAACCCTGGGCTCACTGTGAGGTTGCAAGCCCCTTGTGGTCTGGTCTTTTAAGATGAAGGGCGAGAGAATATCTTGCAGTTCCTCAGCCCTTTTAAACTGCAGCTTTATTTCTTGTTTTAGTGTAGCTAAGGCAGGTATGGATTTATGGATCCTGGAAGTGGCAAACTTTCTATGCCAATCTGAGCTGCTAGTTATATCAGGAACCATTAATTATGGCATAGACCCTGACCCAGTTTGGGCTTTTGAGGTGGAGGGGTAGAGTGTTTCCATAGCTCTTCTACCCTTTTAAGCTGTGGCTTCTTCTCCTGTGTTCCAGTGCAATTAGGGCTGATATGGGCTTGTGGACCCTAGACTCACTTAAGTTGAAAGCTCATGAGAGGACTGGACACACCCATTATGGTTTCCATACCCTGCTACAGTCTAGGCTTTTAAGGTGGAGTGGGAATATAAACCATTTTATTTTCCATTGCCTCTGACCAAGACAGTTTTCCCATAGCTCCTCCACCATTTGGCAGAGTTCTAGTATCACCTTTTTTAAATATATGAGTTTCTTTTAAACTGTGGCTTTTTTTCAGTGCCCAAGGACAGAAGGATCTGTTTCCTCTTGCCCAGTACAATTCCTGCCCATTGCTGTTCACAGTTTTGGGGGTGGGTCTTCCCTTTGTTATCATGTCTGTCTTTCTTGCCATTCTTTTGTCATACTCTCTCTTTGGTGTTCAGTATCTGTTCAGTCAGACATCCGTTCTTCAGGAGGAATTTTTTTGTTAGTAGTGTAATTTGGTGTGTCTTATGGAGGAAGTGAGTTCAGTCTTCTGATGTAACCAAATCTCTATTTCATTTATTTCTGCTCTAATCTTTATTTTTCTTTCCTTCTGCTAACTTTGGCCTCAGTTAGTTCTTCTTTCTAGTTCCTTAAGGTATAGAGTTAGGTTGCTTATTTGATATCTTTCTTGTTTCTTAATGTGGGTATTTTTTGCTATAGATTTCCCTCTGATAATTGCTATTGCTGTGCTCCATAAGTTTTGTTATGTTGTGCTTCCATTTTTTTTGTCTTCAAATATTTTTTTAATTTACTCTTTAATTTAATCTTTGATCCATTGTCTTTTAGGGAGAGTGTTGTTTAAGTTCCATGTATTAATATAATTTCCAGTTTTTCTCTTGTTGATTTTTAGTTTCATACCATTGTGGTCAGAGAAGATACTTAGTATGATTCAATCTTCTTGAATTTCCTAAGACTTGTTTTGTGGCCTAACATAAGGTCTATCCTATGAATTGTTCCATGTGCACTTGAGAAGAATGTATTCTGCTGTTGTTGGATGGAATATTCTGTATATGGCTACTAGGTCCATTTGGTTTATAGTGTTATTCAAACTGCTCTTTCCTTACTGATTCTCTGTCTGCATAACCTGTTCATTGTTGAGAGTGGAACATTTAAAGCTCCCATCATTGTTTTACCATTTATTTCTCCTTTAATCTCTGTTACTTTTTGCTTTATACCCTTAGATGCTCCAATGTTGGGTGCATAAATATTTACAATTATTATATGTTTTTAAAGGATTGATCCATTTTTCATTATACGATGACTTTCTTTGTCTTTTTTACCATTTTAGTTTAAGATCTATTTTGTCTACTATATCTACTTCTGCTTTGTTTTGGTTGACATTGGCTTGAAATACCTTTTCCCATCTCTTCATTTCAGCCAATTCAAGTTAAAGTGAATCTCATATAGGCAGATATTGTGGGATCTTGTTCTTTTACCCCTTTAGCCATTCTATGTCTTTGACTGGAAAATTTAATCCATTTATATTTAAGGTAATTATTGTTAGGAAAGGATTTATTATTGCTATGTTTTTAATTGTTTCCTGGATGTTTTATAGTTTAATTGTTCCATGTTTCTTGTTCTGCTATGTTTTATGTTTTGATGACTTTTGATCAGTAGGCTTTGGTTTATTTATCATATTCTTTTGTGTGATTACTACCGGTTTTTTCCTTGTAGTTACCATGAGGCATACAAAAAGTATCTTAAAATTCTAACAACCTATTTTCAGCTGTTAACAACCTTACTTCAATAGCATTCCCAAACACTTTTGTGTCTCCCTTCACAATATGAGTTACTGATGGCAGAGCTTTCATATTTTTTATATTGTGTAATCAATAACAGATTATTCTAGCTATGGTTATTTTTACTACCTTTATTTTTTTACTTTTAAACTTCATTTGTAAGTTAATTATGTGCCTTTATTACCATATTACAGAAGCTAACTTTGACTAGATATTTAGCATTGTCAGTGAATTTTATTCTACTTTCTTGTGACTTTATGATGTTAATTAATGTTTTATTGAGCTTCTCATTTTGTTCATGAATTGTTTCCCCCATTTTGTTTAGTAGTCTGTGTGTACTTGTAGTTCACTAAGCTACTTTAAGAAGGGTATTCTGAAATATTTGTGTAACAATTCATAGATCTCCATTTCTTTTTTTTTTTTCTTTTTTTTTATTTATTTGACAGGAGAGAGAGAGAGAGCAAGAGAAAGAACACAAGGGGGATGAGGGGAGGGGAGAAGAAGTCTTCCCGCTAAGTAGGGAGCCAGATGTAGGGCCCAATCCTGGGATGCTGGGATCACAAGCCAAAGGAAGATGCTTAATGACTGAGCCACCCAGGAGCCCCTAGATCTCCATTTCTTTAGGATCAGTTAGTGGAGCTTTATTAATTTTCTTTGCTGTTGTCATGTTTACCTTATTTTTCAAGATCCTTGATTTCTTAAATTTGTATCTATGCATTTATGTAAGCAATTTTCTCTTCCAGACTTTACAGGTTTATTTGGCAGAAAAAGTTCTTTACCGGTCAGTTGTTTCGTTTGTTTTTTTTTTTTTTTTTTGACATATCTTCAGTAATGGCCTGGGTAGGTATGTCTTGATATCAGTGGGGTTTTTTGGTTTGTTTTTTTGTGTGTTTTGTTTTGTTTTCCATGACCACTGCCAGAAATCTGAGCTTAGGTGGCTTGCTCTGGGCTGAGAACAGTTGGATAGGACAGATGCCTTGGTTTCTTCCTTAAGCAAGGCTGCAGGATGTGCTCTGTGGTGGCCTGTGTCCTCTCATCAGACATGCTAGATGGCCAGGTCTATGTACTATACTCAGTAGCAGATGATGTTATGAATTAGATTCTCTGCCCTGGGCATGTCGGAGGGATATCAGGATGGGCCCCAGGCCTGCACAGCTCATTGTTTTGAAATCTGAATAGGCAAAACTGTGCACTGAATTTCCAGACCAGATGGGGCCACTAGTTTTGATCTGTACATGGGGAAAGCCACAGGCTGTGTTCTGTGTTCAAGTGCCACTGTAAGCAAGGCCATTAGATAGACTACATAGTTCCTCATGTATTCTGGTTAGCATGAGCCCCAGCAAAGCATGAGAACGGCTACAAGGCCAGCAAAACTTATTGTCTATGGTCTTAAATCAAGCGAGTTCCCTAACCAAACAAGGTCACTGGCTTTGCTCTATAGATGATCAGCCTTATTTGCCATACTCTCAACTCAAGTTTCCAACTGTTCAGTTGCCAACTGTTTCCAACTGTTCAGCCCAATCATTTTGGGGAGGTGGAGCTGTGAACTACACTCAGTAATAGGCTGGACTATCACTCACTCCTCTGCTGTGCAGAGACAAGTCAAGTTACAGGGACAGCAATGTTCTTTTTTTGAGGATCTGAATCAGCCAAATCTGTAGACTACCAATTTCCCTAATCAGCCACCATCTTGGCTCTACAGATGAACAAAATTGTTGGTTAGGACTGCTACTTGTGTGTGCAGGTAGGAACATGTTCTGCCAAGATCCAGATCCTGGCTGCTGCAAGTCCTCCATTTCTCCTTCATAATCAGATTGCTATTGGCCAAGACACACAGATTCCCCTGGACTCTCTGTGGGGCCAGACCCGAGTGGAGGTTCCCAAGAATGACTCACAGTGCTGAGGGAGCTGAATGCCCACCCTGGGCCCTCTTTTTCCACTGAAGGAATAATAAGCAGAAGAGACTAGAGGATGCTGATAATGTATATGGGTTTTAGTCATGGTAAATTCAAATATGCAGAAAGAGAATCTTAAAATATTAAGAGCCTGGTTAACACCAGGACTCTTGGAAAGGAGCAGAACTGCAAGTTACTCCCCAGTCTTGACAGGTTCTCCACAGAGCAGAATCTATATAGATTAGGGAATTAATCTGAGCATGAAGGCTGAACCTGAGTTGTTTGAGTTTAATCCCATCACTTGATTGATTTAGAGCATGTGAGCTAATTCCAACCAATAAGACAAATGGAAAGGTTTGCTAGAATAGTAAAAGATAGTTTCCCTTTACTCTAAAAGAGCCATCCTTAATTTTGTCCAATTTAGTTCCATTGTTACTGGCAGCCATCCAGCTGCCATGCTGGGAAGGAGCGAAATCAATTTGAGCTAAGTTTTTATTACTTGCAGACAAAAGTATACTAAAAAAAATCCAAAGTACTTATACAAAATTATTTATATTTCAGGTTATTACTAGGTTTTTATGGTAAAAGGGAGATCTTCTGAAAGATAAAGCAGTGCTATAATAAAACTATTAGAGTCAGACAAACTTATATGTTAGTTTTGACTCCAACACTTACAAACTCTGTGGTCTTCGGCAAGCTACTAAATATCTCTGAATGTCAGTTTCCTCATCTGTAAGATATCTACCCTATTTCAAATGAAGATAAGGATGTTTAGACAAAAATCAGGGATTCTTATTAAAGAAGTACAGAGCAATGTTGACAAATTTTGCCATTTGATGCTTTCCCTAGAAATGCTTATCTCTACTCATAATTCAGTCAGAAAGGCACAGAAACTTCTGTCAGGTGAAAATCTAAACACCATGCACTAATTTAAGTATTTTTCTAGCAGGACAGGATTTTGTGAAGGTGCAAGGTGACTTTGAATAGAGTGCTGTAGTCACAATGTTCTCTAAATTGCATAGTATGAAAAAGTAAAGGATATTTCAGACAAAATAAATCATGCTGGTGCATTTCAATACTGCTGCATAATTAACATTCAAGGGGCATTCATTAGGTGATTATGTTATCCCTGTGAAATATTACTTGGTTAAAATATAATTCTGAAACTGTAATACATAATCTGAATGCTTGGGCAGATGGAATTACTTTCCTCTAGGACCTCAAGGTACTTGGCAAACATTTATTCACCTCTGCTCTGGTTCTATAAGTCAGGTCAGGTTTTGTTTTATGGATGAGAAAACTAAGACCAATGGAGTATTTGAGAGACTCAATCATAACAGTCCTTCTTACTTCTAACACTGAAAGGGAGAAGATTTTATAAAGTTATTCACATTCATTTTTTTAAAATCAATCTACCTTCCTATGCTTGATTCAGGTGTTACAGAACTACACAGGTACAAAAAATACCTTTCTAAAGTATCAGAGTTCAGATCCTATTATGGGCTGAAATGTGTCCCCCTAAAATTCAATGTTGATGTTCTATCTCTTAGTCCTTCAGAATATGACTCTATCTAGAGACAGGGCCTTTAAAGAGGTAATTTAATTTTAACTTCATTTTTTTATGAGGGCATTAGGATGGGCTCTAACCCAATATGACTGGTATCCTTATAAGAAGAGGAGATTAGGAAATAGACTTTACAGAGATGTAAAACAGACTTTTACAGGTGTAAAGCAGGGAGAAGGTAAAAACACCTACAAGCCAAGAAGAGAGGTCAGCCAAGAAACTAACCCCACCAAAAATTTGATCTCAAACTTCTAGGATCCAGAACTGTGACGAAATAATTTTCTGTTGCTTAAAACACCTGATCTATGGTATTTTGTTATGGCATCCCTAGCACACTAACACTCTGGAAGTTTGCATCCTGAAGCAGAAAGAGTTGTATATTGTAAATCTTGACTTCTCCTTAGATTCTTGTAGTCTGAAGTAGTAATTCCAAAGTCCTCACATTTGCTTTGATTCAGGCAGGAGTCTAGCACATTGGATCTCCTTTTTGAAGCCAAGCAAGACTTAAATGTTGAACTAACCAGTTCAGACTCTAGTCAACTTCTGCCTTGGTGTTCTCACCACCAACTCAGGCTGCCCTCTTTGACTTGCAATTGTAGGAAGTCTCTGGGATGTAGTTTCCACTATGGGACCTATGACCCTGACTTTGTAAGGGCATGTTGGTTTACTATTGGGTCTCAGTTTCTTTATCTATACAATGAGTGAGATAACTTTGACAACAGCTAAGATATATTCTGGCTCTTATATTTCAGTGCTAATACACAGATAGTGATGGTTTAAGGGAAAGAAAAAAAATCTGGCAAAATATGGTCCATGATCCAAATCTAGCCACTGCCTCTTTTTATACAACTCATGAGCTAAGAATAGTTTTACATTTTTAAATGGCATTTTAAAAATCAAAAAAAAGGAGAGAAGATGGTGAAGTAGGAGGATCCTGAGCTCCTCTACAGAAACCCCAGGCAGCTGCTATATCTATATAACTAATGCTGAGAGTGACCTGAAGATTGACAGAACAAACCTTTCACAGTTAGTCATAGAAAGCCACATCAAAAAGGATAAGAGGGACAGAGATATGGTTGGGAATCAAACCCCCAGCATGACTAATTACAAACAGGAGCATCATCACAAGCACAGAAAAGCAAGAGGATCAGAACCCACACCAGGCATGTCCAACACTGGGGACCCACACTGAGAAGATGAGTTTCCACAACGTCGTATTAAAAACCAGAGGGACTTAACTCTGGAAACTTTAAAAAGCAGCTGATTTAACTCCAGGAAAGCCAACGGGAAATGGGAAAATTAGTGCCTATTGTTAAAGAGCCAGCATACAAAATAACCTGGCCCAAGACATAGCACAGAAGCAGCAGTTTGAAAGACACCTGGCATATAGTGATGCAGATTTATTTACTAATCTTAGGATGTATATTAGAAGAGCAGGGATGTGCAGAAGCTTTTTCAGAAACAAAGTGCTGAAGGTACTTTGTTTCTGGCAGGTATCATTTCTCTTTCCCTTCCCCAGCCTAGTTAGCTAGATGCTCACAGGGGCCAGCACTAACACTCTCCATCTACTTTGCTAACACAGTGGGCCCTTCATTCACCTGTAGACTCACACCATCCAACTACCCACCTCAGCATGTATACCTCAAAAGCAGCTCCTGCCCTGCCATCTCTACCAGACAGGTCTCACTAAACCAGTGCCACTCCAAAATGACTCCTTTCCTGTGGAAAGAGGACTATAACCCTACACCCTAGCACACTCACAGTTGCTATACCCGGGCCTCATAGCTTGCTATGCAGAAAATAAGTCCTGTCCTTTAGTGTGCTTAAGCAATGGCAGAGAAGGAATTACAGACAGCCAGGATGAGTGTTGGTCCACCTACAAATGAACCTGTGACAGCCACAGACAAATGTCTCAAAAGTGTGGGGAACAAACCCCATTCACTATGTTCAGAGCAGATAAAGCAAGTCATTGCAACCAGCTGGACTGAAAGCAATCAAAACTTAGTCACAGCAGAAAGCCCACCCAGCCCACATGGGGCATACCCCATAGAACCTGTTTCTGGTGACCATGGGGAATAGTATTTTGAGGCACACAGAACCTCTTCTAACGAAGGCCACTATTGCAAGGCCAGAAGATAGCATACCTAATGTATATAAACAAACACAGTGAGCTAGACAAAATGAGGAGATAGACAAAACCGCAGAAAAAGAGCTAGATGCAACAAGGGTAAGCAATATATGTGATAAAGTTTTCAAAGCAGGACACCTGGGTGGCTCAGTTGGTTTAGCATCTGACTCTCAATTTTGGCTCCAGGCATGATCTCAGGATTGTGAGATCAAGCCCTGTGTCAGGCTCTGAGCTGGTCACGGAGTCTGCTTAAGATTTACTCTTTCCCTCTCCCTCTTCCCCCACCCCCCACTCATATGTTCTTTCTCTCGCTTAAAAATAATTTCAAGGGGTACCTGGGTGGCTTAGTGGCTTAGGCCTCTGCCTTCAGCTCAGATCATGATCTCAGGGTCCTAGAATCACGCCTTGCATCAGTCTCTCTACGGAGACTACTTGTGATCTCTGTCAAATAAATAAAAAAATATATATTTAAAAAAAATTTCAGAGTAATGGTCTTAAAGATACTCATGGAACTTGAGGAAAGAGTGAAAGAACTTGGAGAACTGCACAAAGAAAATATAAAAGAGAACTAGTCAGAGCTGAAAATACAATAACTGAAGTGAAAAAAATACACTATAAGAAATAAAGAGCAGATAAGAGAATGCAAAAGATAGACCAGTGATCTGGAAGACTGGGTAATGGAAAGCCACCAAGGTGAATAATGAAAAGAAAAAAGAATAATAAAAACTGAGATTAGGTTAAGGGAACTCTGTGACATCATCAAGCATAACATTCACATTACAGGGGATTTAGAAGAAGAAGAAGAGAGAGAAGGGGGTAAAAAGTTATCCAAAGAAATAATGGCTGAAAACTTCCCTAACCTGGGGGAGGAAACTGACATCCAGATCTAAGAAGCACAGAAAATCCTGAACAAGATTAACTCAAGGAGGTCCACCAAGATACATAATGATTAAAATGACAAAGTGTAATAATAAGGATAGTTTTAAAAACAGAAAAGAAAATAGTTACATACAGGGGAAATCCCATAAAACTATCAGATGATCTTTTATCATAAAATTTTCAGGCCAAAAGGGAGTGGCATGATATATTCAAAGCTGAAAGGGGGGGAGGGGAGGAGAAAAAAGGGGAGGGGGGAAAGCCTACAACCAAGGATGCTCTACCCAGCAAGGTTATCATTCTGAATTGAAGGGTAGAGTTTCCCAGACAAAAGGTAAAGGAGTTTGTCACTGCTAAGCCAGCCTACAAGAAGTGCTAAAGGGACTTCTTTCTTTAAGTGGAAAGAAAAGGTCATAAATAGAAGAAAGAAAGTTAGGAAGGGAAAAGTTTTGGTAGGTAAAAGCAAACATATGGTAAAGGTAGAAGCTTAACCATTTACAAAGCCCTTTTGGAGATTAAAACACAAAAGTAGTAAAATCATTTATAACTACATATATTAGTCAAGGGGAACACAAAATTAAAAGATGTAAAATGTAATGTCAAATGCATAAAACATGGAGGGGGAATAAAATTTAGTACTTTATATGTGTTTAAACAACCATCAACTTAATATAGACTGCTGTACACATATGTTATATACAAACTCAATGGTAACCACAAATCAAAAGCCTCTAATAGATACACAAATAAAGAGAAAGGAATCCAAGCATAACACTTAAAGAAAGCTATGAAATCACAAGGGAAAAGAGCAAGAGAAGAAGAAGGGAACAGAAGACTACAGAAACAACCAGAAAAAAATTAACAAAATGGCAATGTACATACTTGTAAATAATTACTTTAAATATATATATACAAATCAAAAGAGGTATGGTGATTGAATAAACAAACCCCAAACATATGCTACCTATAGAACACTCAAGACTAAAAGATACATATAGACTGAAAGTGAGGGGATGGAAAAACATACACTTCGGAAATGGAAGCAAAAACAAGCCAGGGTAACAATGCTTATATCAAACAAAGTAGATTTTAAAATAAAGACTGTAGCAGGAGACAAAAAAAATGGCTCTACACAATGAAAGAAAGATCAATCCAACAAAAGTAGGTAGCAATTATAAGTATTTATGCACCCAAAATAGAAGCATCTAAATATATAAGGCAAACTTTAACAGATATAAAGAGAGAAATGAACAGTAATACAATAATAGTAGGGGTTTAACACCCCACTCACATCAAAGAATGATTGTCCAGACAGAAAAATCAATAAGAAAACAGTGGCTTTTAATGACACATTAGACTAGATGGACTTAACATACACAGAACATTTCATCTAAAAACAGAAGAATACAAATTCTTTTTCAAGTGCATATGGAATATTCTCCAGGATAGATCAATAATAGGCCATAAAACAAGTCTCAAAAATTTAAGAAGATTGAAATAATATCAAGCACAATGGTATGTTACTAGGAATCAATTAAAAGGAAAAACTGAGGGGGGAAAAAACCCCCACAAACAGATGGAGACTAATCAACATCGGTCGTTGAAGAAATCAAAGAGGAAATGAAAAGATACATGGAGATAAATGAAAATAAAGGCAAACAGTCCAAGATCTTTGTACTTTGAACATTAAAAGCAGTTCTAAGAGGGAAGTTTATAGCAATATGGGCATGCCCCAAGAAATGAGAAAAATCTCAAACAATCTAATCATACTACAAAAGGAACTGAGTAAGAAGAACAATGCCAAAGGACGTAAGAAGAAAATAATAAAGATTAGAGTAGAAATAAATACAGACCGAACAAAAACAAAACAGTAGAACAGATCACTGATACTAAGGGCTAGTTCTTTGAAAAGATAAAAGTGTTAAGCCCTTAGCAAGAGTATTTAAAAAAAAGAGAGAGAGAGAGAACTCAAAGTTAAAAATAGAGGAGAAATAACAATTGACACCACAGAAATCCAAAGAATTATGAGGGTATTATGAAAAATTATATGCCAACAAGTTCAGCAATCTAGAAGATATGGATAAGTTCCTAGAAACACACAATCTCCCAAACTAAATCAGAAAGAAATAGAAAATTTGAACATACTTGTTACTAGTAACAAAAATTGAATCAGTAATAAAAACTTCCAACAAACGTAAGTTCAGGATCAGATGGCTTCACAGGTGAATTCTATCAAACAATTAAGGAAGAATTAATTCCTATCCTTCTCAACCTATTCCAAAAATTAGAAAAGGAAAACTTCCAATACATTCTGAAGGCATAGTGCCAAAACCAGATAGACACTACAAAAAAAACTTCATACCAATATTTCTGGTGAACTTGAATGCAAAAATCCTCAACAAAATATTAGCAAACTAAATTTACTGATACAACAATCAAGTTGGATTTATGCCAGGGATACAAGGGTGGCTCAACATTCACAAATCAATCAATATGATAAATCACATTAACAAGAGGAAAGATAAAAATCAGAAGAATATCTCAGTAGATTCAGTATAATCATTTGGTAAAGTATGTGTTCATGACAAAAACTTTCAATGAAGTGGGTTTAGAGGAAACATACCTTAATAATAAATGACATATATGGAAAACTCACAGCTAGCTTCATACTCAAAGGTGAAAAACTGAGAGCTTTTCTTCTAAGATCCAGGAACAAGACAAGGATGTCCACTCTCACCACTTTTATTAATATAGTACTGGAAGTCTTAGCTGCAATGATCAGATAAGTAAAAGAAATAAAAGACATACCAAATAATAACAAAGAAGTAAAATGGTTACTAGGTGCAGATGATGTAATACTGTATGTAGAAAACTAAAGACTCCACCAAAAAACAAAACAAAACAAAACAAAAAAACCTATTAGAACTAACACATAAATACAGTAAAGTTGCAGGATACAAAATTCATATACAGAAAATTCTTACATTTCTATACCCTAATAAAAATATCAGAAAGAGAAAATAAGAAAACAATCCCATTTTCAACCGTACCAAAAATAATAAATTACCTAGAAATAAAGTTAACCAAGGGTGTGAAAGATCTATACTTTGAAAACTGTAAGACCTGAAGAAAGCAATTAAAGATGATGCAAGCAAATGGAATGATAAACCATGCTCATAGATTGGAAGATTTAATCTCTTTAAAATATCCATTTTACCCAAAGCAATCAAAAGATTCAGTACAATCCCTATCAAACTACCAGCAGCATTTTTTTTTTTACAGAACTAGAATGAAAACTCCTAAAATTTGTATTGAACCACAAAAGATCTCAAATAACTAAAACAATCTTGAAAAAGAATAAATTTGGAAATATCACAACTCCAGATTTAAAACTATACTACAAATCTATAGTAATCACAACAGTATGGTACTGGCACAAAAATAGACACATAGATCAGTGGAACAGGATAGAGTGCCCAGAAATCCATGCATATATAGCCAATTAATCTATGGCAAAGAAGAGAAGAATATAGGGAAAAGACAGTCTATTCAATAAATGGTTTTGGGAAATTGCACAGCTACATGCAAAAGAATGAAACTGAGAATTTCTTACACCATGCACAAAAATAAACTCAAAATGGATTAAAGACCTAAATGTGAGACCTGAAACCACAACACTCTTAGAAGAAAACCCAAGCAATGATCTTGGACATCAGCCTTAGCAAAGTATTTGTGAATGTGTCCCTCAGGCAAGAGAAATAAAAGCAAAAATAAATATTGGAATTACACTAAAATAAAAGGCTTTTGCTCAGCAAAGAAAATTGTTAACAAAATGAAAAAGCAACCTACCAAATGGGAAAAGATATTTGTAAATAATATATCTTATAAGGGGTTAAATGTATACATATGTATGTATATAAATATACATATATATATATATATGCATTAGTTTATATATATAAACTAATGCAACTCAACACCAGTAAAAAATCCAATTAAGAAATGGGCAGAGGACCTAAATAGACATTTTCCAAAGAAGACATAGAAATGGCCAACAGACACATGAGATGATGCTTAGCATCACTGGTCATCAGGAAAATACAAATTAAAACTACAATGAAATATCCTCTCACACCTGTCAGAATGGCTAGTATCAAAACAATAAGATAATAAATACTGTCAAGGATGTGGAGAAAAAGAAACCATTCTGTACTGTTTCTGGAAATGGATATTGGTGCAACCACTGTGGAAAATAGTGTGGAAGTTCCTCAAAAAATTAATAATGGAAATACTATGTGATCAGGTAATTCCACTACTGGATATTTATCAAAAAACAAAAACAAAAACAAAAAAACACTAATTTGAGAGGTACCTGGGTGGCTCAGTCCATTGAGTGTCTGTCTTTGGCTCAGGTCATGATCCCAGGGTCCTGGGATAGATCCCTGCATCAGGCTCTCTCCTCAACAGGGAGCCTGTTTCTCCCTCTCCCTCTGCCTTTTCCCCCTACTCATGCATGCACTCTCTCCCTCTCTCTCTGTCTCTCAAATAAATAAATAATTTGTTTTAAAATGTAATTTGAAAAAATATATGCACTCTATTTATTGCAACATTATTTACAACAGCTAACATATGGAAACAACCCAAATGTCTATTTGATAGATGAATGAATAAAGAAGATGTGGTTTGTATATATGGATAGATTATTACTCAGTCATAAAAAAGAACAAGACCTTGCCATTTGCTACAGCACTGATGGACCTAGAGGGTATTATGCTGAGTGAAATAAGTCCAAGAAAAACAAATACCATATGATTTCACTTATATGTGGAATCTTAAAATAATGAACAAACAAAAATCAAAAAGACTCTTAAATACAGAGGAAAAAAACTGATAATTACCAGAGGGGAATTGGGTAGGCAGTGCACAAAATATATGAAGGCTATTAAGGGGTACAAACTTCCAGTGATATATAAGTCACAGAGATGAAAAGTACAGCATAGATAATATGGTCAACATCATGATAATCTTGTATGGTGAGCATTGAGTACTGTACACAATTGTCAAATTAATATGTTGTACACCTGAATCTAATACAATCTTGTATTTTAATTATACTTCAATCATAAATGAAAAATAGCAAAAGAAATTTGTTACTGGAATTTAAAATAAAATTTAAAAATTTTTAAAAACTAAAAAAAAAATTAAAAGGATAATATATCAAGAGCTTTATAATATGCCATGTATTCTTCTAAATCTTTGCTTTTATTAATTCATTTAATCTTCATGGCAATCTGTAAAGTAGGCACTAATATCCATTTTATAGATAAGCAAAATGAAGTAGTCAAAGATCATAAAACTCAAAAATTTCAATTCTGCTAGAATTCACATTCAGGGAGTCTTAGCCCAGAGCTTGTGCTCTAAACCTGCCTCCCTGCATTGAAAAGTGTTCAACACTATGAGAGTAGTAAAAAAGTGCCAAAAGAGAGGTACTGGCGACACATTCTGGAGCATTCCTTGAAAAAAAAGATCTCTGTGTTCAAAGAGGCCCGGGAAGGCTTTGTAGAAGGAATAAGTCACATTCCTACCAGGATGACAGGGTATACTAACTGAACCCCAATTAAGCAAACTTTCACCTCACTCCAAAATTCCATTTTTCTCATTAAAGGACCTATATTACAAAAAATTGTATTTAATTATGATTATATACCAACTGAGTTATATTGATTAATAATATTCAATTATTATTTTAAAAATTTGTGGACATTATTTTCTCTATATGAGTGCCTATATAATATCCTATATTTTAGCTCTTGGCCCACAAAATAAAATATTTACTATCTGCTCCTTTACAGAAAAAGTTTGCTGATCTCTGCTCTAGAATATCAAGGTGTGAGAATAAGTTTGGGCAACTGGGAAGATAATTGTAAGTATTAATGTTAACCTTTCTCTTTTTTATCAGTAAGCTGTTATCAGTAAAATTAGGTATGCTTCAGCCAACATGGTGTTTGTTATATTTAATATTTTAATATAACATTTTAAGTTTTAGAGGTGATTATTAGTTTGAATGACAGAAATAAAATGTCTTTTGAATGATGACAAAATGAAGTAAATGCGTGTGCAAAGAAGCATCATACTGTGACTATTTTAAGGTATTTCTATCTTGTTCCTGTGGCTATAGACCATTCAATGACAACCAATAGTATTCCTAGACATAAAAGTTAAGACAAGATAAATCGTAATGCAAGGTAGATATGCTCACTACATCCTCCATTTGGATTGTTGTTATAGTTTTGTTTATGTATCTGGTTACGGTCATATGGAAATTTTCCCACTATACATACTCTTTGCTTACATAAAAACATTGCCACTATATGTGTGGAATTAAATGTGAATTAGAAACTGAGCATGAGTAATTTCTATAACTTTATCTAGATACTTGTGTTTTTAAAAAATCATATGTGTGGTCCAATGAGCTGAGAATTTTTAGCCCTGAGTTCTATTTCAGATTGACCTAGGCTCATCAAAACATTCAAAATCTGTTCAACAGAAATGCTAATACATCACTACTCCTCCAAGTATTGAAAACTGGGTTCAGAATTTTTACGCAACTGTACTATTTTAATGATTCTACTCTCACCACATTTGGTAGTTCATAAAACACCTCAAGAGGCATACTCTGGCAAAATTCAAAATCCAGTGCATTCTATCATCTCTTCAAACTCAACATGGGTGAAACTCAGTATTCTACTGCCTTGCCAAACTAATAAATTCCCCTCCTATCTGCTGTATTTCTAAAAATTGTATAAAAATCCACCCAGGAATAAAACCTCAGACTCTTTTATTCTTTTTCCTCTATTGCTTCAACAACTAATCAGTCACTAAAATTGTAAACATTTATCAGGGACCTAATACATGTTTGACCTCTAAGTGATTCACATATATATTATTTTTAGTTCTCAAAAATAACCTTGCAAAGTAGTTTTTATAATTGGATTTAAAACATTTCAGTCACAGAGATTAAATAAATGGTATGTGTGTATCTACAGAGTACTAGATTCTCGATTAAAACCCAGTTATTCTGATGCCAACACCTTATCTTCTGTAGTATTACTAATTTTTTCCTTCACATATTCTCTACTCTTCTGTTTTTTCCATTCCTGACACCTCCAGTGGCAAGCTCAGGTGCCAAGCGTTTCCCTCTCATGTGCCTTCCAGGCTCCAGTTTCTCTCCACTGAATCATCTGTCCCCTCTCGCTGCTACTCATCTTTCAGTAGTATGAATGGGGAGGGGAGATCACTTTGAAATCTTCCCTAATTGACTTCCCTTTTGAACCTTTATTGTTCTGGGATTAGTTTAATATTAGTCTAATATAAGGACTGATTTGTCCTTGTATGCATAATTTTGTCATCTCTCTTCTATTAGAGTCAAAGATTTTAGCAGGCAAGAATTTATACCTAATACATATTATTAAACATATGAAAGATCCTAAATTTTATGCTCCCTACAGGAATTTTTGGTTATTTTTTTTCCTTTCTGAAAGTCAACAAGGCATTAAAGGAAATACAGTAGCAGAAGGAATTTATATGAGAAAACTTTTTATAAATGCGTGTTTGCCTGGCATAAGAAGACAATTCGGCTTCTCCTAGGGAGACCTGTGCATCATTTTGAATAGCATTCAAATAACTATCTTTGCTTAATCTCCCTTCTCATTGCTGTCTTTGTTAAAGTCAGGGGACCAGGGAGTTCAAGGTGAGATTTTACTGGTGTAAAAAGCAATTCTCTGTCCCCTCTTGTATTTTCAAAGATCATTTTATATTGTCTAAACATCTCAAAATAGCACTGCCCTTTTTTTGCTGTGGCATTGCACTGTGAACTCCTATTCAATTTTGTTATCCACCATCCTCCCCAAATCTCGGTCAGCATGACAGCTTCCTGAGTAATACCCCCGTAATTTGAATCTGTGCTGAGAGTTATTTTCTCTCGGGTGCATATATTATCTTGCATGTCTTTATATTAGACCTCATCTCACTTTTGTTCAACCAGTGATCTGAATTATCTGTATCCTGCTGGGTTTGTAATATGTCATCGTTTTTTATCTCCCCTACCTGCAAGCTTTGTGCTGCTTGCAAATTTGGTCAATATCACACTGACCTTCTATTCAAGGTCAATTGTAGAAAGGGCTAGATGGCAATAATGGGCTCAGGCTCGTACCCTGATGGAACACACAGGACCCACATCCCACTCCTGTGCTACCCCTATGATAACCACTCTTTGTATTCTCTTTGTAAACCTTCCCAGATTATCCACCAACTCTTATTGTTCTCCAGACAATACTTCTCTAATCTCTCAGTAAGTTGTGTGTGATCAGGGGTCAAATGCCCTGGGGAAAGTAGAAAAGCATCAAAACTATTACAAGAACCAAAGTGAAATGGACAAAGTGGAATACAATGTCCAAACTGTTTTTAACCTCTCAATACAGGTATTATAAGAATGAACACCATTTAGGTCATTGTTAAGGCCATTTCATGTGTTGGTTGCTGTAACTCTACTCTTCGGCTTTTAAAATTCAGGATCTGTACTTTCTTCTCTTAGAGGCCATCATGGGATTAACTTGAAGCTGAATGCTTATGTTACTCCTCAGATGTGTTTATCTGCTGTGTTTACCACTTTATCTCAGGTGTATTCCAATTTCCAAATCCAATTCAAATGCTCTTTCTTTCCCTGTGTATTTGGACTCTGAAGATGGTAGCACTACATGCAACTTGGAATTCCTTGATTGGGAAGCAGAGCTCTAGCCTGTCCTCAGTGGCTGGAGGGGTTAAAGACAACAGGCTGTGACTGGGTATTGCTGTGGCCTCCGTTCCATTCACCATCTTCATTCTTCTCCCCTGTCATGGGGACATTGAGTGTTTTTTTGCCATGAAGGTGAATTTTGTAGTAATTTTTTTGAATTATATTTTATTTTTGTCCTTGTTTTATTCAGATTAATTGATATACAGTACTATATAAATTTAAGGTATGCAGGATAATGAGTGACTTGACTTACATATATTGTGAAATGATTATCACAGTTTAGTTAACATCCAGTAACTCCTATAGATACAAAAATGTAAAAAAGAAAAAAAAAGTATTTTTCCTTATGATAAGAACTTTTGAGATTTACTCCCTTAGCAGTTTTCCAATATACTATATGGAAGTTTTAGCTATAGTCATCATATTGTACATTAATCTCTAGGATTTATTTATCTTAAAACCAGAAGTTTGTATCTTTTGACCACCTTCCCCCCATTCCCCTAAACTTCCATCCCCCATTTCTGGTAACCACAAATCTGATTTCTTTTTCTATGTGTTTGGGGTTTTAGGGAGGAGATACATAACTGATATTCCACACATAAGTGATATCATACAGTATCTGTCTTTCTTATTTTACTTAGCATAATACCCTCAAGGTCCATCCATGTTGCCACAAATGGTGGGATTTCCCTCTCTTTTATACTCTGTTAATATTCCTCTGCATGTGCATGTTGTGTGTGTGCGTGTGTATCACATCTTCTTGATCCATTCTTCTGTTGATGGACACTTAACTTGTTTCCATGTCTTGGCTACTGTAAATAATAACATTTATAAATATGAGAATGCAGATATCTCTTCAACATAGTGTTTTTGTTTCCTCAGATATTTTCTTGGTAGAGGAATTACTGGATTGTATGTAATTTCTATTTTTAATTTTTGAGACATTTCTATACTATTTTCCCTAATGGCCGTACAATTTACATTCCTCCCAATAGTGCACAGGGATTCCATTTTTCCCACATTGTCATCAGCATTTGTTAATCTCTTGTGTTTCAGATAATGGCCATTTTAACAGATGTGAAGTGATATCTCATTGTGGTTTTGATTTGCATTTACCTGCTGATTAGTGATGTTGAGCACCTTTACACATACTAGTTGGCCATTTGAATATCTTTGGACAAATGTCTATTCAGATACTTTGGCTTTTTTAAAATTGAATTTTTTTAATATTGAGTAGTGATTTTATAGTATTTTTAGTATTTTGTAGCATTTTTAATTTCTATGGATATTAACATTGCTGATCTATAAATTTTGACAGAAGAAATGAAATGGCTCTTATTTCAATCTTTATTCTCTATTTAAATTCCACATCTCTGGCATTTCCACACCCTTTTCCTTAGACTTTTTAAATAATTGTTTTTGACAACATTCATTTAAGATGCAGTTTTATCAGTGTACCTGTTACATCTAGAGAAGTTGAGGAATTTCTCAACAAATGGTATAAAATTTCAATTCACTCTACTGTGGAACTTGAAACAACCTGGAATCAGTGCCTGTTTACATTGAAGAAGTTTTCTGCTCCACTTTAGACTATAGAAATCACAGGCTAAAAACCTCAGTGTATGTCCAACTAGCCTATACTCTAATACAGAACTTGGGAGAGTGCTACTGGCATCTAGTAGGTAGAGACCAGAGATACTGCTAAACATCCTATAATACACAGGACAGCCCTATATCCCAAAATGTCAGCAATGAGAAACCTTGGTCTAATGTCTTTGCAACATTACACTACTAAAAACAAATAAACAAAAAACACCCAGCAAGACAATTGAACTGAATCTACAAATCTCAGTGCTATAGTTCTCAGTGTCTCCTACCAAACTCACAGTATTTTACCTAATCTTCCACTCCACCCCACTGTAATTGCCTATTACATCCCGTTCCTACTCCCTGTGGAAAAAAATAGATGCCACCACTCCACATAGTCATAACCCTTTCTTAGCACTAAAGACTCATTAAGAGTCTCTTAATTTCCATTTCTGTAGATCTAGAGCCTTTTACAAAAATCGTTTCTTTCCCCTTTCTCTCTTCTGGATCCCATTGAAGGTTTTAGGGGGTCACCCTTGGACAGAAGTTCCCTAACCTGTGGCTGCTCCAAAGCTATTCAACTAATGAATATCAAATAAGGGGTAGAGGGGGCTGGTTGGTGAGAAAAGAGGGAGGAGGAGAAGAATGAGGAGGAGACGGAAGGGAAGTCCTGCTGGATCAGATAGAGCATTTCATTTCATTCCTACCCAGCAATTAATTCACAGATTTTTTTTTTCTTTTCTAACCAAGTGCAGCATACATCAAGTCACCCACCTGGTTTTCTCACACCTTCACTGTGGTTCTGTTCTCCAATTAATTTTCTACCTCATGCAGATAAAGACACCAAGTATCTGATTAGTGGTACTGGTGTCACTTTCCTTGTTGCTGCCAAACAATCACAGCCAGTACTCTCCAAGGAGTTTAGCATCCTGCACTATGGTCTCATGTCCCAGCAGCTACCCCAGAAGGGGGAGGGGGGCAACCTGTGATTCAGAGCCAGGAGGGATGGATAGTAGCATGAGGGAAGATGCTGTTCTCCTACTCCCTCTTCCTGGGATCTACAGCCGTTCCTTCCTTTCTCCTGTCAACATAAGACTTCTGCTTCCTGTCATCTTTTAACAGCCACTGACATCTCCCACTGTGATATAGCCTTGGATTTCTCACAGTCTTCTCTAAATATTATTTTCAAATTTAACTAAATGCCAGAAAGAATTTTGATGGGTGTCTAGATCCATGTGTGAAAAGAGTATCACTAAAAGTTATTGTACATTCTTAAGCTGGGATCAGAGCCAAAGTTTTCTTTGGTCCAGGAAATGGGGGATCATTGATTTCATATTCTCAATAAGGGTATCTGATTTCTTCACCAAGCAAACTTTATTCTTCCCTGCAGTTCAGATTTTAGAAAACTGGTGATTAACAAAACTAATCTCTCCTTCCATTCTGTACTATTACTGCGTACAGGTTATATACCACTCTACAAATATATAGAGAGTAGCACCTTAGAAGATAGACAGATGATAGATAGATAGATAGATAGATAGATAATAGATTTTTTTTAAAGATTTTATTTATTTATTTGACAGACAGAGATCACAAGTAGGCAGAGAGGCAGGCAGAGAGAGAGGAGGAAGCAGGCTCCCCACAGAGCAGAGAGCCCAATGCGGGGCTCGATCCCAGGACCCTAGGATCATGACCTGAGCCGAAGGCAGAGGCTTTAACCCACTGAGGCACCCAGGCGCCCCGATAATAGATTTTTTTTTTTATATATTTGCCGACTTCTCTATGAATTAGAGCATTAGATTGATTTGATTTGGTGAGCATATGAGTGTCTGCTTTGCGCCAGGCACTATGCAAAGGTGAGCCAGAAACACTGGAATACAATCCACCAATTACTGAGGGCTATCAAAAAATCAGGCACTATACTATGTCTTTTATAAACATGCTATCATTAAACCTTATAATAACCTTTTGAAGAAGGATTTCTTCCTTTTTTAAATGAAAGAACCCCTCGCTTTCTCAAGGAGAGTTATCAGAAGGTGATTCATTAAGAATATTGTCAAAGCTGAGTCTTAAATACTTGTATGCTTTGGAATCTCTGTCCACAAACTCTGATGTGCAGTAACATTTTACTTTTTTTAGGAATTCAACTTAATTTCTAACTTTCGTGCCCATTCTGCCAGAAGACGGAAACTTCATCTCTATCAGTTCAGGAATGAAGTCACCTTCTGGGAATGTTCATAGTGTCTAGACGTTAGAGAGGTGAGAGGGTAGCTGGTATCCATGGGGGCGTTCATCTTCATACCTGCTCCAAAGGGTGAGTACATGCAGGTCACAGCCAGGTAGGTCATCCTTCATGTCCAGTAAAAGGCCATATCCAATCTAGCAACTTCCTCTGGCAATGGCCTTCCTGCTGCTGCACTATGGGAAACTATGCGTCCTAAAGTCCTATGGCACTTTCCTTCATGTGACCATTCTGAGATACTACAGCTCCTTGGACTGGAGGCTCCTGTGGCCTCTTGGGCTGAGACGGGCCATACAGCTGCTCCCTGCAGGGTGAGACACAGCCTCCTAGGCTCTCAGGCACACACACACATACACCTTTCTAAGAGATCTGCTTCCCCCATCCATCTTTCCTTTTCCTGGGACCCTCCCCCACTGCTTACTCACTCTTCATGTCTGCTCCACTCCATTCTTCCCAAATAGAAGAGAACTCATCTCTGGTGGCTTCATCTGTGACAGGGGGAAAACTGCTTTTATGCTTTATTATTTTCTCAAACCCATGGCTTCTCTTCCCCTTAGGGGCTAAGGCTTTTAAAAATCAAAAGGCAAGAATGGACTTCTTTGTCTTTTATTTTCGGCTTTTCCTGAGACAGTAATGCCTGAGATAATTTATTCTTGAGAACAAATGGCCCAGCTGACTGAATAAGGAAAAGTCATGGAGTAAAATAGGAGAAGAGAGAGGCTATATTCAATATTTTAAGAGTAAGAATTATTCAGGTAAACAAGGAAGGGATCCCAGGCTGATGGAACATGACGTATAAAAGATCATTGAGGGGCACGTGGGTGTCTCAGTCCTTTGAGCAGCAGCTCTTAATTTTGGCTGAGATCATGATTTCAAGGTCATGAGATAGAGCCCTGCATCAGACTCCCAGCTCAGCAGGAGAGTCTGCTTGAGGTTCTTCTGTATGTCCCCACCCCCACTCATGTGCGTGCATTCTCTCTCTCTCTCTCTCTCAGAATAAATAAATAAATATTTAGAAAAAGATCACCAGAAAACACATTGCAGATGGTTTAGAATAGATAAAAGTTACCTATAAGATAAGGGATGAGAGATGGGCTGGAAAGCAGGGGACAGTCAGGGAGCAGTTGTGAGGTTTCTAATTCAAGGTGAGAGATACTTTCAAAGGCTTTTAAGAGAGGTGGTTATTATGGACTGAATGTCTGTGATACGCCTCCCCCCAAAGTTCTTACCTTGAAGTCCTAAACCCTACTGTAATAGTATTAGGGTCTGCCACGGCAGTTGGGAGGGTATATGATTTGGATGAGATCCTGAGAGTGGAGTCCCGTGATGGGATTAGCACTCTTAGAAGAAGAAGAGTCACATGAGGGCACAATAAGGATGTAGCTACCTGCAAGCCAGGAAGAGAGCGCTCACATGAACCTGACCACGCTGACTGCCGATCTTAGACTTACAGCCACCACATCTATTTAAGTCATTCAATTTGAAGAATTTTGTTATGGTAGCCTGAGCTGATGAATGAATTTGTGTTTTAGGGCGATTGTCCGGGCACCAGGAGAACAGCCACCAGGCCTCAACCTCTTCTGGGTTTCCCGCGATCCTAGTACTGACGCACAGAACAGGGGATCCGCAGCTACACTGAACAGAACAGAGTTTCACAGATTAGAAATACTGCCAGAAACAGTCCTGTTACATATGCTAACTGGATTCCTCAAAAGTAACACAGGCATGCAGGCTTGAGAGTGGCACACCAGAGGGAAACTTTTGTACTTACTCCTTTAAATTCTGTGTTGTATTTATCTTCTTCAGAAATGTCTGTGGAATATTTTAGACTCTTTTAATTTAAATGGTGGTTATTATCTCCAATTTGACTTCTCAAGTTAAAGGAATTAAAATGAATCAAATATCTAATCAGAGTATGTTTTGTTTTAAACTGAATTTGAGTGTCTAAGTGCTTAGATTAGTCAATGAGAGATTTCTCTCGTGTCCAGCCCTAATTTTTAATTAAAAAACAAAACCATGATTAGTTGCTTACCACATGTATTTAATTCAGAAAAGTTGTAGATAGAATTATAAAAGGATTACTGAGGAGGGATCCTATGTCCCTGTATGGGTTGGAGTTGATATAAGCCTCAATTTTCTTTTTTTTTTCTTTTCTTTTCTTTTTTCTTTTCCTTTCTTTCTTTCTCTTTGAGATTTGCTTTCATTATTCAACTTATAATACTCTTATCTGAAAGAGTTAGTCTGGGAAAATGGGTGGAATCAAAGTGTTCTTCCTAGAAAGAGGGGTGATTTTTACATTTCAGTGAACTGGACGTTTTATTGAGGGCTTACTGCAGCAGTGGGAAAGGAGTAACTAACTGATCTAGGCCAGCAAACTCTAAAAGCCACTAGCGGAGGAGTTTGTGACTCAGGGTGCCTTCCTTGGCAGCTGCTTGTTTTGTATGATTTCAAAAAAGGGTAATTCATCTTGCCTCCAGATTGACGCTTCAAACAGTCTGATTTTAGGCCAGGTACACAAAATTACAACTTTTGGATAGGAATACTTTTACCTCTACAGTTGAAACAAGGCAAAAATGCAAATGATATGAAATTTTCTGGAAAAACAAAGTACACTTAAATGTATACTACAGTGTTTATGAGTGATGTCAGATCTTTTGATGAGGGCAGATTGATAGGAGGAAGAAAAGGGAGTAGAGGCGTGGGGTAGTTTAGTTAATAGAAAGTCCAAAGATAAGCGTGTTTGTTGTTTATTTGCTTCAATCTCAAAAATAATTAGGTAGATAAAGACATCTTTTTCACCAGTGTGTTGGGACGTGATCAACTATTTGAAGCAAAGGGAACTATATTCCTTCCCTGCCCCTGTAATAAAATAGGGACTTTATGTTGCAGATTTAAACCACTGGCTGCAACACTGTATTTAGCCCAGTTCTCTGGCCTAGTATCACAACTCACTTGGTTCAGTTAAGAGAGGCTGTAATTTGTCACCTTTAATAAATACCAAGGTATACGGACAATTGGATTTTTAATAAACATTAAACCAGAATCAAGATTATATCACCATAATAACATGATTTTCACTCATAACTCAATATGTCCTCTTGAAAGGAGAAAAAAAAAAAAGGAGATCTAGAACTAGGCTGCCCAGAACTGGACTGCTCCCAGTCTGACTCTTGCCTTGACACCCTATGATCAGGGTACAACCATTAGAGGGTGGTCCATATAAAGGCTATTTACAATATGAGTTGAAGCAGAAAAAATTGGAAAGCCAGTGATCTCGTGTCACCAAAATCAAAAGCAATCTATTCTCAGAGCCCAGATTGTTTTTCTCAAGGCAGCCAGGCCCAAAGCAAGGTCAAACAGAGACCCTCAGAGGCCCATGTCCACCACTTGACCTAGTTAATAAATGTGGAGGAAAAGCAAAAGGTGACATTATACTTAAGACTTGAAAGACTGCCTGGCTTTTCCTCCGGCTTTGATGAATTGCATAGATATTTTCCTTAATCAAGTTCCAGGGTCTGAAAAAAGCAACTTAAAGCAAACAGAGTCTGAGGACAGGCTAACAGATTAATGGAAAGGTTGAAGAGTTGAGAGAGGGTAGCATGAGATAAAGTGAATAAATAACTAAAATGTAACTGCTGGGCTCTCTCTAATAGCCTCCTGGGCTGTATGATGGCTCTCAGTTGACTGGGTACTAGGACATTGCAAATACATGGGAATTTAATTACACCTAAAGGAAGGGCTCTAAAAGGCTATGTTCTGAGAATTTTTAATGTTCTTGCAATATGGCTCTAAAACCACATGTGGTGTTCCCAAATAAATTGGATACACAATGTCTACTGTGTTTTCATGATGTGTTAGCACAATAGCCATATCAAAAAGGAAGTGGAATGAGCTTGGCATTATTTACTCTTAATTAGCAGAGTTGATTCACTTTAATTGTGCTTTCTTTTCTGAGATTTGAAAGCATTTTTTAAAAATCAAATTCAGTCTAGAACATTGCCCTGCACTGCTATTGATGTAGGAAAGACAATGTCAGGGTTTGAAGCTGACGGCCAAGAAAGAATTCTTGAGACGTCTTTGGTGCAGAGAGGTGATTTTATTAAATCACCAGGACAGAACTCAGGGGCAGAAAGAGCAGCAAGGGGGTCTTGAGGAGTGGCTCATTACATACTTCCATGTTGGGAGGGGGTTAGGGAGAGCATAAGTCTCGGGAATTTTGAAGCAAGGTTTCTAGGACCTTGAGCGAGCTAGCTATTGTTGGGAAGAGGTCATTTATTCCTGTCTAATAAAACCTTAGTCATGAGGGGCGCCTGGGTAGCTCCATTGTTAATAAGCATCTGCAGCAGCTCAGGTCACGATCCCAGGGTCCTGCGACTGATCTCTGCACCGGGCTCCCTGATCAGCAAGAAGCTCGTATTCACTCTCTCTCTCTGTGTCTATGTCAAATAAATAAATAAAATCTTTAAAAAAAAAAAACCCTTAGTCATGAGACCCTTCAGATGTATCTCAGTGGGCCATATGCTTAGGGGATGATTGCCAACACATACCTTGGGGGGCTTTAGAGATAAAAGAAGCTTCCAAAGGAACTTTTGTATGTTAAAGTAGACTTACAGGATCCTGGTGACTGGGGTGGGGGGAAAGGAGGAGGGGTGTCAGTCTAGGATTGCCTTTTGCCCTTAGCAAAATATTAACATTGAGGCAGTTGAGTCCCTAGAGGAATGTCACTCCATCTGTTTCAAGGGTATGTAGTAAGGAAATTTAATAATTATTCTTCTGTCTTTGTTTCCTACATCAACCGTTAAGCTCAATGCTTATAGTTTGAAAACCTACCCTTCTCTCCCCTTTTTTTTAATCCAATACTATTGCCTTCAGCTTGGGATATCTCTCTAGGACTTCTCATTTCCTCAAAAAATCACTGAGTAGCATTGGAGGGTTATATCTGTAAATTCTGTGAATAATCTGGGCTGAAGTTCCTTCATGTTGCAACCCTTGAACTTTTCTCTCTCTCAGTCCTAATTCCCTCTGGCATATGTTGAATCTAATATTTTCTGGTAAGGTTCATTTTCTTTGAGTGGACAATAAAATAAAATAATAAAAAGAGGCTAAAATTAGTTTAATGATTCTTTTTTGTATCTCTCACAGGTAGACCCAAAGCATTGGTTCTTCTCGTTGCTTTCTTAACCTTTTGGTAAATAAAACTGTTGAAAGAACAAGTCAAAGATTAATGTCATAATGTTTTCTTTAAATACATCTTTCTTTTTCTAGGCCATAAGCAACTTGAATGTCAAGATGATACTCTGTAATTTTCCTTCCTGTCTCTGAGTCATGGACTTAGCACAATGACCAGTGCCGAAGAGATTCTCAGTGTTGAATTGCTATATTTTATACAGTTAAGTGTGAGGTAAAATATCTGGGTGATAGCCCCAGTTATTCAGATTCTGATTCTAATTTCTCCATGACCTTGTCCAGGAGCCTAAAGGTTATCCTAGACTATGGAGGATTTCTAACTCAGAGCACTGAAACAAAGAATGGTCTCTTTTCCTCAAAGTCATTTATTCATGACATGTTTTAGTAAATATGTGTTTTCTGGATTCTTATTCATGTATGAATAAAAAGCTCAGAACTGGCGCACAGAAAGACCTCATAATCCCTAGCATTCTGTGTTATGGGCAGCAGAAATATTTGTTTGATCTTTTTCATCCTTCCTAGAGCAGTCATTCTTTCTTCTAATGGTGCCCCAGTATTGGCAGCTAAGTTTAGACAAATCTACAAAATGAGGCTAGGTGTTGTTCTCTAAGGATTCTTCCATTTCTAAAAGTCTACACATCCATAAGAACTTGAAAACTTTTCTACTGCTCAAGAAATGCTAAGACTTCCTGCTAATGGGAAGCTTCCTTGCTAGGAGCTGGCAATATGTCCCTTACTTTGAGTCTGCACCTGGGTCTGTGAAACACACAGGCGAGTAGAATGTCTTCTCTTGATGACCATCAATTGCCTCAAAGAAAACACATCCAAAACCAAATTCCTTTCTTCTGACTAGCTCAATACCCTTCCTGTATCGTCACCTCAATGACTGGTACCTTCAGCAGCCAGATACTCAAAAGAGAAAATCCAACAGCCATTCCTAATGTTCCCATCTCTCTCACTACCGACCCCACTTCCTCTCCAAGGCAGTGAACCATAAGATACAGGTTTTTTATAACTATAATCAGCCCACTTAGATTATTGTTTCACCTGATAAGTGTAAAGACCTCCTAAGTACAATCTTATCTATAGTTACCCTTCATCTTTTAAAACTCATTTGGAGCATCACTTCCTCCAGGCAGGCTTCCCGAACCCAATAGTTTTATTTTGGTGCCCTTTATGGATCCATCTGTCAGGACACCCACCTTCTGCATTGTGAGCATGGGTTACCTATGTCTCTTATGAGTTTGATTAGTGTAGGCATTGTGGCATTTTTAGTCCCAGCATCTGTGAGAATTCTTTCAGACTGAATAAATGAGGTGTTTCTTGTTTTAAGATTCTTCTTCCTATAGATTCTTGCTTGTAACAAATCTTTTCTATTAGAAAAGCTCCCTTTCCTTTAACAACAAGAGTCTGTGGCCTTAGGCAATGCTAGAATGCCAGCCTGTGAGTGAACTCCTGGCATGCAAACCAGGGGCTGCCTATCTACCAAGCACACCCCTGAATTCTCAGTGTAAAACTGCAAAGAAGAGACTCCAGGCCATAAAGGAGGTCTTCATCTGACAATGTTCACAGGGTTGCCTTAAAGAGGAAACAAAGACTCCCCATGGTGTCTTTGCCAGTGTGGGCAGGAGGGAGCAGGAAAGCAAAGATGCAGTAGTAACATATGGGAATGCAAAGAAAAAGGTCTGGGGAAAATCTCTGGACAGGAAACAGAATGCAGGCAGTTAGCCTCTATGTTTAGTGGGGGCAATGAAGCCAGTTTCCAACTTTGCTGGGGACTAGATAAAGAACTGGACAAAGGAAGAGAGATAAAGCTGACCCCCACCCCAGCGCGTGCACGCGCACACACACACACACACACACACACACACACACACACACGTGCATAGTCCTCACCTGGTATCTTGTGGCCCCAGGTAAGGAACATAAGACTACTTGTATTTGTAGAGACCTCATCTATGAAAGCAACAAACAAAAATGGCCCCTTTCTGAAAAACAGTAGAAATAAATAATGGCAGAAGCCAGGAGGCCCTAGCTGTCGCTTGACCCCCAGAGGGTTGCTGTTCTTGACTACAAATCCTTCTAAGACTCATGCTGCTATTTCTGACTGCCATCAGATAAACATCCACTCCCTACCAGTCTCCTGATCAGTATCTTCTGGCAAAGTTGATCCCCCTTGAGACCAATCTCTTTGATCAGAAATTTTGTTTTGTTTCAGCTCATGGAGACAGATCACAGTGAGGCTTTCGAAAGTCAATAAGAAAATGCTAATAGATTTCCTCTCACTGGGGAGGCCCGTACCAGTGTTTTAATCATCTTGTGGCTGCTTAATTAACATTTGTTGGCATTACTTCTGCTACTGTTAGCAAAATGTAAATATTTAAATGGCATGTATTTTTCATGGGGCAGGAGAACTATAACCACAGAACTTGAGACCGAGATCTGGCCTCATCTTAATCTCAACTCTCATTAAAACACCCTCTTTAGCTTTTGGCAAATGTCTTAATTTCCTAACTTATCTACTTCTGTTTCTTTACCCACGGAAGAGAGAGAATTAAAAGAGTTCTAAGGGTTTTAAGGATTAGTCATTAACTATCCAGAAAAGTTATTTGAAGACAAAAATGGGCAGTGCAACACTTGCACCTGTGAGCAAAAGGACTGCACAGAGGGAGAACATGCATAAGTGGAATTAGGTAAGGACAGTGTTCATTCCATTCTAGCAGCTCAGGGTGCTACGAATGAAGTACATGTGTTCATAGACCAGGAGAGCAAAAGAAAACTCAGGATAATAAAGCAGCTTACTCTAAAACTAAAGCTGCTCACTGACAAGCTATTTATTTCAAATTGAAGCCAATGCCCGGATAAATTTATTCCATATATCTATCTCCCAACTTTTTTGCTTTAACTTCTAAATTCAAACTATTCCTATGGCAAGAAAACACAAATGACAGAAATTAGAATTCCAACAGTCATAGAGCAAGCAGTCCTCAGGGAGGAGCATGGTTCATGTTCAGTCTATGAGAACACAGTATTTACTTATATAATCTTTGATAGAGTACAATGACAAAACCAGAAAATTTGTATTAGTCAAGCATTGCCTCTTTTTTCAACCAGGCAAATATTTTATATTTGCATTGTTGATTTTTCTTTTTTCTTTTTATTGAAGAATTGACACACATTGTTACATTAGTTTCAGGTGTATAACATAGTGATTTGACAACTCTTTTGTACTATGCTCACCACAAGTGTACATACCATTTGTCACCACACAATACCATTGCCTATTCCCTCTATGTGACTTATTCATAACTGTAAGATCGCTCCTGCCTCCCCTTCACCCATTTTGCTCATCCCCACTCTAACCTCCTCCTCTCTAGCAAGTACCAGTGTGTTCTCTGTATTGTGAGTCTGTTTCTGCTTTTTATCTTTGCTGTTTTTTAAAAATCCCAGATATAAGTGAAATTGCATGTTGGACTGAATTTCACTTCACCCTCTAGATCCATCCATGTTGTGACAAATGGCAAGAGCTCATTCTTTTTTATGGCTGAGTAATATCTCATTGTGTGTGTATGTGTGTATACCCCATCTGTGTTATCTATTCATCGAACAACAGACACTTAGTTGTTTCAATGTCTTGACTATCATTAATAAAGCTGCAATAAAATATAAGAGTGTGTAAGTCTTTTTGAGTTAGTGTTTTTGTTTTCTTTGGGTAAATACCAAGTAGTGGTAATATTGGACCATGCAGTATTTCTATTTTTAATTTTTTAAGGAATATCCAAACTGTTTTTCACAATGACTGTACCAATTTGTATTCCTATCAAGAGTACACAAGGCTTCCTTTTTCTCACATCCTCACCAACACTTGTTATTTCACTGTTACTTTGATACTACCAATTCTGACAGGTAGGTGTAAGTTCTCTCATTGTGGGTTTGATTTGCATTTTCCTCATGATGAGTGATGTTGAGCATCTTTTCATGTGTCTCTTGGCCACGTTCACATCATCTTTGGAAAAGTGTCTATTTGGGTCCATTTTTTAATTGGATTGTTTTTCTTTGGCATTGAGTTGGATAAGGTGTTTGTGTAGTTTGGATATTGGCCCTTTAACAAATATATCACTTGCAAATATCTTCTCCCATTCATTAGGTTACCTTTGCATTTTATTTTTTTTTTAAGATTTTATTTATTTATTTGACAGACAGAAATCACAAGTAGGCAGAGAGGCAGGCAGAGAGAAAGGAGGAAGCAGGCTCCCCGCTGAGCAGAGAGCCCGATGTGGGGCTCGATCCCAGGGCCCTGGGATCAAGACCTGAGCCGAAGGCAGAGGCTTTAACACACTGAGCCACCCAGGCACCCCACCTTTGCATTTTATTGATGATTTCCTTTGCTATGCAAAAGCTTTTGATTTTGGTATAGCTAACAATAGTTTGTTTTTGCTTTTGTCTCCCTTGCCTGAGGAGACATACCTAGAAAAATGTTGCTAAAGCCAATGCTAAAGAGATTACTGCCTATGTTTTCTTCTAGGGGTTTTATGGCTTCAGGTCTCACATTTAGTGTTTAATCCATTTTGATTTTATTTTTGCATATGGCTGGAGGAAGTGGCCCAGTTTCATTCTTCTGAACAAAGCTGTCCAGTTTTCCTGGCACCATTTATTGAGGAGACTTTAGTTTCCTCATTATGTATATTTGCCTCTTTTTGTCATAGATTAATTGACCATATGTGCATAGGTTTACTTCTGGGCTTTCTATCCTGTTCCATTGATCTATGTGTCTGTTTTTGTGCTATATGTGTTTTGATTATTATAGCTTCATAGTATAGTTTGAAATCTGGAATGTGATACCTCTGCTTTGTTCTTTCTTAGGATTGTCTTGGCTATTCAGAGTCTTCTGTGGTTGCGTATGAATTTTAGGACTATTTCTTCTGTGAAAGGTGCTATTGGTATGCATTGGATTGGATCTGCTGATTGCTTTGGGTAGTATGGATATTATAACAATATCCATAAACATGTTATTTCTTTCTATCATTAGAGCTATCTTCAATTTCTTTCATTAACTGTTTTATAGTTTGCAGAATACAGATCTTTTACCAACTTGGTTAAGTTTATTCCTAGGTAATTTATTCTTTTTGGTGGAATTACAAATGAGATTGTTTTCTTAATTTCCCTTTCTGCTACTTCATATAATCTACAAATACTGACAGTTTTACTTCTTCCTTATCAATTTGGGTGCTTTCTGTTTCTTTTTCTTGTCTGATTGCTATGACTAGGACTTCTAATACCAAGATGAATGAAAATGACTGACATAGACATCCTTGTCATGTTCTTGATCTTTGAGGAAAAACTGTTTCTCACCATTGAATATGACATTAGCTGTGAGATTGTCATTCTGGGACTAATATGTTGAGGTATGTTTCCTCTAACCCCGCTTTGTTAAGTAGATGTTGAATTTTGTCAAATACTTTTTCTGCATCTATTGAGATGACCGTATGATTATTCTTCATTTTGTTTATGTAGTATATCACCTTGATTAAATTGTGGATATCGAACCACCCTTTTATCCCTGCAATAAATCCCACTTGATAATGGTAAATGATCCTTTAATGTGTTTTTGAATGCAGTTTGCTTACTTTGTTGAGGATTTTTGGTTCTCTGTTCATTAGGGATATTGATTTGTAGGTTTTTTTTTTTTAATTTGTTTTTTGTAATATTTTTGTCTGCTTTTGCTGTCAGGATAATGCTGGCCTCATAGAATGTATCTGGCAGCTTTCCTTCCCCCTCCCCCTCCCCCTCCTCCGTCGTCTTCTTCTTCTTTTAATAGTTTGAGGAGAACACGTATGAACTCTTCTTTAAATGTTTGGGAGACTTCATCTGTGAATTCATCTGGTCCTGGGCTTCTGCTTCTTGGGAATTTTTTATTACTGCTTCAATTTCATTACTAGTAATTGGTCTGTTGAGATGTTATACCTCCTCCAGGTTAAGTTTTGGAAGATTGTATGTTTTTAGGAATTTATCCATTTCTTCTAGGTTGTTGGCATATAATTTGTCAATGTGGTCTCATATAAACCTTTGTATTTCTGTGGTGGTGGTGATTACTTCTCTTTCACTCCTGACTTGATTTATTTGAGTCCTCTCTCCTTTTGATGGGTCGGGCTAAAGTTTATCAATTTTATTAATCTTTTCAAAGAACCAAATTTGATTTCTTTTATCTTTTGTATTGTTGCTTTTAGTCTCCATTTCATTCATTTTCACTCTAATCTTTATTGCTTCCTGCTATCTATTAACTTTGAGCTTTGTTTATTCTCTTTTTCTAGTTCCTTTAGGTGTCAGATTAGATTTTTATATTTGATATTTTTCTTGTTTCTTGACCTAGGCCTGTATGGTTACAAATTTCTCTCTTTTGTTGTATCCCAAATATTTTAGACAGTTGTGTTTTCATTTTTATTTGTCTCAATGTATTTTATTTTCTTTCCCCTTTTATTTCTTGGTTGACCTATTGGCAGTTTAGTAGCATTTGATTAACCTCCACATGTTTGTGTTTTTTCCTGTTTTTGTCTTATAATTGGTTTCCTGTTTTATACCATTTGTGATTAGAAAGGTTGTTTGATATTATTTCAGTCTACTTAAATTTACTGGGATTTCTTTTGTCTCCTAACATGTGATCTATCCTAGAGAATATTCCATGTGCACTTGAAAAAAGATATTGCTTTTTGGTGGAATATTATATATAATGTGGCCACTCCCTTCTGGCCCACAAAGTTTCTGCTGAAAAGTTGGCTGAAAGCCTTAGGGGATTTCCCTTGTATATAGCTGTTTTCTTTTCTCTTGCTGTATTTAAAATTCTTTTTATCTTTGACATTTTAATTATTATGTTTCATGGCGTGGATCTAAGTTCATCTTGTTTGGAGTTTTCTGTGATTCCTGAGACTGGATATCTATTATTTTCCCCATACTGGGGAATTTTTCAGCTATTATTTTTTCAAGTTAGTTTTCTCTCTTTTCTCTTCTGGGATTCCTATAACATGAATGTTTGTTTGCTTGATGTTATCCAAAAAAACTCTTAACTTATCCTCTTTTCTAATTAATTTTTTTCTATTTTAAATTTAGCTATGCACTTTCCATTACTCTGTTTTCTAGATCACTGATCCATTTGTCTGCATCCTCTAATCTTTTTTTTTTTTTTTTTTTTTTTAAAGATTTTATTTATTTATTTGACAGAGAGAAATTACAAGTACACTGAGAGGCAGGCAGAGAGAGAGAGAGAGAGAAGGAAGCAGGCTCCCTGCTGAGCAGAGAGCCCGATGCGGGACTCGATCCCAGGACCCTGAGATCATGACCTGAGCCGAAGGCAGCGGCTTAACCCACTGAGCCACCCAGGCGCCCCTGCATCCTCTAATCTATTGTTTATTCCCTCCAGTGTATTTTTCATTTCAGTTATTATATTCTTCAACTCTGGTTGCTTTTTTCCAAAAATATATTTTATATTCTATATCTCTGAAGTTATCACTGAACTCATTCATTTTTCTATCCAGTCTGATGAGCATCTTTATAGCCATTACTTTGAATTCTTTATCTGGTAGACTGCTGTTCCATTTAGTTCTTTTTCTCATTTTGTCTTATTCTTTCATTTTCAGAATATTCCTGTCTCATTTTGCTTGACTTTCTGGGTTTGTTTCTATGAATGAGGCTGAACACCTACTTCTCCTAAACTTAAAGGAATGGTTTTGTGTATGCTCCATGTAGACTGTGAGTACTTGGTGACTTTGGCTTGCTGGCTGGCTGAGAGTCTCAGGGCATACAGTGCTGGACCAGAGCTAAATTATAAGTGGGTCAGGGTGATCTTGTGGCTCTTAGCACAGAGGGCATCCTGGCAGGACAGCTGAATCTGAACTAAGTGCAACTCTGGGAGTACTGGGCTCTCCAGAAAAAGGTACCCTGGCAAGACAGCTGTAGCTGAGGTGGATGCAACTCTGAGTATCTTGGGCACTTTGCACAGTGGGCATGCTGATGGGAACCTAGGTAGGCTCAGGCCAGGGTGTCAAGGGCACTGTGCATCTAGGGTTCCTGACATGCAGAGCCAAAGAGATATGAGCCAGGAGTGGTCCCCCCAGGGTAGGGTTCCCTTTTTTTTTTTTTTTTTTAAACCATCTTTCTATCTCTCTTAGCATTCTTTATGTGGTCTTTCTATCTGTTGTTGTGCAGAAACTGTTCGGTCAGCCCTGAGTTCTTCAGGAGGATTTACTTCATAAGTAGAGGTAGATTTGTTGTATCCATGGAGGAGATGAGTTCAGTAACTTCCCATGTCACCATCTTGGACCCTCCCTTCCCCAGTGTTTTTAAATATCTTGACTTTACCTCAAGGATATTGGTTCTCCTTCAGGGGATTTCAGCCCTTACACCAAGCTCATAAAATGCAGTAGTTTACATGAGCAAAGACTCATTACCAAAAGCTATGGGAAGATGAAAGGCACTAGATAGTGAAGTTGTACACTTCCTCCACTGTCTATAATAGTGAAAAACTACCTTTATTCTAAGTTCACATGTATCTGCTCTTGCAGGTTAAACAAAGCAGTTTCCTAGGGCTTCCATTCTGAACTTAACACCCCCCCCCCAAAAAAGAGTACTAGGTTTTAAACAGGAAGTCGAAGGAAGTTGAAAGAGTACAAAACTAGGATTATATTTCTATCTACATCATTGTAGATAGAAATATAACAGCATGGTAGAATCTGTTTCCAAACCTGTGAAACAGGGACACTATAGAGACCTACAATAGAATCAAGAATTTGCAGGCTTCAGATCAAACGTTCTGTGTTTAATACCTGGCTGAATCACATACAGCTAACATAACTGGCATGAGTGACTTCTGTTTTCTAGCCAATAGAGCAGGAATGTAATAATCATAGGGAATGCTGTGCGGATGAAATGATTATATATATAAATCACTTAGAACTGATGGGGACCTATAGTTAGTGGTCCATCAAAGGTTAGCTTTATCTAACCAAATATATTCCAGATATTTATCATTATCTTCCGGACTATCCCTGAGAGTTTTGTGTAAAGCACAAATGAGTATAGAAATTCATTCCAAACTGCAAAGAACTACATGAATGTAAGTTATAATTACTTTTAATAAAAAGTTCAGATCTGAGAGTCCGAGATATCCCAGACTATGTAAAACCATAATAAGTAGCTCTTAGAGAGAGGTACCACACTCCACATATGGCTTGGAAGAGTCTTCTTTCAGAAGGTGGGAGCTAGGTATCAGGAAATCCCATCTGCTTATTCAGCTCTAATATTGTGTGATAGGAAAGTTCTTTCACCAATCTGTGCCTCAGTCTCCTCTTCTTTCAAGAGTATCATGGCTTTAGCTGCCTCATCCAGTGATTTGTATAGGCAAGGAGGCTACCTGTTCCCAAGAGAACAGGAGTGTTATCTGTACAGAATACCTGCAAGAAGTTCAAGAAGTGGAAGAAGAGAATGAAACTTGGCGAAATGTAAAAGATAAACATGGGAGTCTGCAATGCCAGAGCTGCTTTTCCAGCAGTAGACCTGGGAGGGTTGTGATATACTCAGAAAAAGATCAACAGTTGAGGCAGGATGGAGAATGTGACATAGGAAGGGAAGGAAAAAGAAATAGCAGGTTACCTCTTTTATTGGTAAAAATTTCACCACCAACTCAGGCGAAAAAGAAATGCAACTGTATTTTCTCTCACTGAACTAACTATTGAGCCCCTAGTTTAAAAGTGGTAGAGATACCCTCAAGTAGTTCCCGTTCCAGTCTTTGTGGCTTTCTCACATACACACTACAGGGATTTCCCAAATGCTGCCTTATCAATGAAGCCTTTCCTAATCACACTATATAAAATATCAGCCTCAACCCTATTCCAATCTCCTTCTATGTTGTTCTGCTTTATTATTTTTTTCCATTGCATTAGTACCACTTGATATACCTCTATATAATTTTTTTTTTGTTTATCTCTCCCCACTAGAATTGAAGCCTCATGAAGATTGTGTTGAGAATCAAGAACACCTGTGGCAGTACAACTTAGATGACAGTAGACCATATATGTCAGCATGACTTAGTTGTTTTTTTACTGAAAAACTTTGCCCAGAAAAGCCAAGGCTATAAGCCAATAAATAACTTTATGGTTTACTTCAGAAAATTCCCTTAGAACAATTTATCAAAGACAATGGCCTGCTCACCTGGACAAACAGTTTACTCATCAATGATGGTTTACTTAGCAAGACTCGCTTCAAGACTGGACTTCTCTGTGATAGGCAATCCTGAAAGATTATAACACAATCTCTGTTAAATTCCATTCCATTCACCACTTTGAAAGGCCTACTTAAACTACTCGAGTTCAGACCCCAAAGTCTTAATACCATTTTAGTTTGACTTCTCTTTATTGAGACACTCTTAAAACTCCATCAAGGTAGTTTACTCCCTTACTGCAGCAAGTTCTAACAAATTTATCTCTGCTTTGCTAACAGGATGCCTGGTGATATTTTGGGGAAAATCAACACTATTTTGTTTAATTCTGTGTTTATAGAAAAATAGCAGGAGTTCTGTAAGAATTTATTGAATGAATGAATGAAAAAATGGATGTAGGCCTCCATCCTCCTGTCCCTGCAATTTGTTAAAGGAAGTTTATGAAGGGGCATCTGGTCTGTGGTACAACTTCTCAGTCCAGACTGATACCTATAATGATATTAGTCATGGTAAATCTTTTGACTGTTATGTACCATGCTAGCTGTTTTAAGCGCATTCAACTAAGTGTACTAACCATTTATTCTATTCCCATAAAATACTTTGCACTTCTACTTGGGAACTGGAATCTGCCAATGCCCTGGGCCAAGGGTTGGCTAAGGTTTTCTGTGAAGGGCTATGTAGTAAGTATTTTAGGCTATGCAAGCTATATGTAAGCTATAAGGTCTCTGTTGCAACTATTCAACTCTGCCATTTTAACATAAAAGCAACAATAAGTAATATATAAATGAATGGGTATATATTTACAAAACAGACAACTGGCTTGTGGGGCAGTCTGAAGACTCTGCCTTTTTTTTTCCTGGGGATTAAAAGACAGAACTTCTCTATTCTTAAATCCACAAATCTATAGAGGTTGGCTCTCCTATCCCCAAATCTCAATTTACTTTTAGGGGCAGGATACATAATTCTTATTGTGCCCTTCTAACTTTATAATCTCTTTACTTTTCCTTTAATCATTTCTTTGTCCCAAGTCTTGGGGACAAGAGAATCCTGGCTCTGACAGATGACTTTCTCTTCCAAATCTATTATTTTATCTTTGTATCTCAGCTTTAAGAAATGTCAAGTATTTGACTCTCTTATCTATTGCACTTCAGGAAGAAGAGAGTATACTGGGAGAGTATAAAAGCATAACAATAGCATATTCCAGGAAGAAATATCAGCTAATATTTCAAAATATCATTGGCATTTTATCATAACATGATTCCTGGGGAGAAGAGTAGAAGAAAAAGGGATATAGAACTCGGGCAGTGCATCAGTGGGATAGCTGAAGGGATGCACTGTGACAGCACTGAAGGTCCGCAAGGGACTCTGCTTCACATGGGATGAAAGTGAGCCATGATATGGCAGGCCTTTTTCTCACTACCTCAATCTGGTTGGAACCAACAGAAAGGTTTCCTGCCGTTCAAACTAAAGAAAGCCTTTAGGTGTGAGCTTTAGACCAGAAGAGAAATTTGACTCTTTCTGAGTGGTGGTATCTGGAAAAAGGACCAGGTAGGAGCTCTAAAAGATTTTATTTATTTATTTTAGAAATAGAGCAACAGGGGGAGAGGCAGTGGGGGTGGAAGAGGGTAAGGGAGACAATCTCAAACAGACTCCACACTGAAGGCAGAGGCCTACTCAGGGCTCAATCCCACAACCCTGAGACCATGACCTGAACCAGAACCAAGAGTTAAACATTTAATCAATTGAGCCACTTAGGCTCCCTGGCATATAATTTCTTATAATGTTCTCTTCTACTTCTTTGTATTTCTGTGGTGTCAATTACTTCTCTTCTTTCATTTATGATTTTGCTGATTTGAATCCTGTCTCTCTCTTTCTGATGCATTTGGCTAAAGGTTTGTCCAGTTTGTTAAACTTTTCAAAGAACTGGCTCCTGGTTTCATTGATCTGTTCTATGGTATCTTTTTAGTTTCTATTTCATTTATTTTTGTTCTGATCTTTATTATTTCCTTCCTTCTACTGGTTTTGGGTTTATTTATTTATTTATTTTTTAACCTCCTCTAGGCTCTGGGTATAAGGTTAGGTTGTTTGAGATTTTTTTCTTGTTTCTTGAGGTAGACCTGTATTACTGTAAACTTCCCTTTAAGAACAGTTTTCCCTACATCCTGAAGATTTTTGACCTGGTGTTTTCATTTTCATTCATCTCCCTGTATTTTTTTATTTCCTCTTTGATTTCTAGGTCAACACATTCATTCTTTAGTAGCGTGTTATTTTATCTCTATGTATTGTTCTCCCCCACCCTTTTTTTTTGGTGGTTGATTTCTAGTTTCATAGCATTGTGATCAGAAAAGATGAATGGAATGAGTTTAGTCTTTTTGTATTTGTAGAGATTTTTTTTTGTGGCCTAAGATGTGATTGCTTCTGGAGAATGCTCCATGTGCACTTGAAAAGAATGTGTATTCTGTTCGTTTTGGGTGGAGGATCTGAATGTATCTCTTAGGTTCCTCTGGCCCAACGTGTCATTCAAAGCCACAGTTTCCTTGTTGATTTTAGTTTGGATAATTTATCCATTGATGTAAGTGGGGTGCTAAAGTCACCTACCATTGTTATATTACTATTGATTACTTTCTTTATTGATTACTTCCTTTATGTGTTCCCATGTTGGGTGAATAAATATTTATACAAAGAAGTTCCTTCTTTTTCTTTTGTTATGGTCTTTGTTTTAAAGTTTATTTGGTTCAATATAAGAATTGCTACCCTTGCTTTCTTTTCATTTCCATTTGCATGATAAATGCTTTTCTATCACTTCACTTTCAATCTGCATCTGTCCTTAGGTCTGTAATGAGTCTGTTATAAGTAGCTCATAGATGGGTTTCCTTTTTTTTAAATCTATTCTGTTGCCCTCTGTCTTTTGATTTACTTTCAAATTATTTATTGATAGGTATGTACTTACTGACATTTTGTTACTTGTTTTACACTAGTTTTTATAGTTCTCTGTTCTCTTGCTTTCTTTTCTCATGGTTCACTGGTAAGAGATATACTTAGATTTCTTTTTATTTTTTACATATTTGTTACTGTCTTTTGATTCATGATTACCATTACGTTTATATACATCATCTAATACATAGAGAAATCTATATTAAGTTGATTGTCTCCTAAGTTTGAACCCATTCTTTACTCCCCTCCCCTTACCTTTTAGTTATAAGGTGTCATACTTCACATCATTTTGTGAATCCCATAACTGATGTTTATAGATATATTTAACTTTACTTCTTTTATGCTTCCTACTTATCATTTATCATTTCCACCCAAAAAGTCCCCTTTAGGAGCACCTGGGTAACTCAGTCAGTTAAGTGTCTGACTTGATGTCAGCTCAGCTCAGCGCTTTTTCTCAAAGTCATGAGATCAGGCCCCACAATGGACTCCACACTGGGTGTGGAACCTACTTAAAAAGTCCCCATTAATATTTCTTGTATGGATGGTTTAGTGGTCATTAATACCTTTAACTTTTTTTTTTAATTTTTTATTTTTCATAAACATATATTTTTATCCCCATGGGTACAGGTCTGTGAATCACCAGGTTTACACACTTCACAGCACTCACCATAGCACATACCCTCCCCAATGTCCATAACCCCACCCCTTTCTCCCAACCCCCCTCCCCCCAGCAGCCCTCAGTTTGTTTTGTGAGATTAAGAGTCACTTATGGTTTGTCTTTCTCCCAATCTCATCTTCTTTCATTTATTCTTCTCCTACCCCCTTAACTGCCCTCCCCTATGTGGCGTCTCCACTTCCTCATATCAGGGAGATCATATGATAGTTGTCTTTCTCTGATTGACTTATTTTGCTAAGCATGATACCCTCTAGTTCCATCCACGTCGTCGCAAATGGCAAGATTCCATTTCTTTTGATGGCTGCATAGCATTCCATTGTGTATATATACCACATCTTCTTTATCCATTCATCTGTTGATGGACATCTAGGTTCTTTCCATAGTTTGGCTATTGTAGACATTGCTGCTATAAACATTCGGGTGCATATACCCCTTAGGATCACTACGTTTGTATCTTTAGGGTAAATACCCAGTAGTGCAATTGCTGGGTCATAGGGTAGTTCTATTTTCAACATTTTGAGGAACCCCCATGCTGTTTTCCAGAGTGGTTGCACCAGCGTCCATTCCCAACAACAGTGTAGGAGGGTTCCCCTTTCTCCGCATCCTCGCCAGCATCTGTCATTTCCTGACTTGTTGATTTTAGCCATTCTGACTGGTGTGAGGTGATATCTCATTGTGGTTTTGATTTGTATTTCCCTGATGCCGAGTGATGTGGAGCACTTTTTCATGTGTCTGTTGGCCACCTGGATGTCTTCTTTGCAGAAATGTCTGTTCATGTCCTCTGCCCATTTCTTGATTGGATTATTTGTTCTTTGGGTGCTGATTTTGCTAAGTTCTTTATAGATTTTGGACACTAGCCCTTTATCTGGTATGTCGTTTGCAAATATCTTCTCCCATTCTGTCAGTTGTCTTTTGGTTTTGTTAACTGTTTCCTTTGCTGTGCAAAAGCTTTTGATCTTGATAAAATCCCAATAGTTCATTTTTGCCCTTGCTTCCCTTGCCTTTGGCGATGTTCCTTGGAAGATGTTGCTGCGGCTGAGGTCAAAGAGGTTGCTGCCTGTGTTCTCCTCAAGGATTTTGATGGATTCCTTTCTCACATTGAGGTCCTTCATCCATTTTGAGTCTATTTTTGTGTGTGGTGTAAGGAAATGGTCCAGTTTCATTTTTCTGCATGTGGCTGTCCAATTTTCCCAGCACCATTTATTGAAGAGGCTGTCTTTTTTCCATTGGAAATTCTTTCCTGCTTTGTCAAAGATTAGTTGACCATAGAGTTGAGGGTCTATTTCTAGGCTCTCTATTCTGTTCCATTGATCTATGTGTCTGTTTTTGTGCCAGCACCATGCTGTCTTGATGATGACAGCTTTGTAATAGAGCTTGAGGTCCGGAATTGTGATGCCACCAACTTTGGCTTTCTTTTTCAATATTCCTTTGGCTATCGAGGTCTTTTCTAGTTCCATATAAATTTTAGGATTATTTGTTCCATTTCTTTGAAAAAGATGGATGGTACTTTGATAGGAATTGCACTAAATGTGTAGATTGCTTTAGGTAGCATAGACATTTTCACAATATTTGTTCTTCCAATCCAGGAGCATGGAACGTTTTTCCATTTCTTTGTGTCTTCCTCACTTTCTTTCATGAGTACTTTATAGTTTTCTGAGTATAGATTCTTTGCCTCTTTGGTTAGGTTTATTCCTAGGTATCGTATAGTTTTGGGTCCCATTGTAAATGGGATTGACTCCTTAATTTCTCTGTCTTCTGTCTTGTTGGTGTAGAGAAATGCAACTGATTCTGTGCATTGATTTTATATCCTGACACTTCACTGAATTCCTGTACAAGTTCTAGCAGTTTTGGAGTGGAGTCTTTTGGGTTTTCCACATATAGTATCATATTATCTGCGAAGAGTGATAGTTTGACTTCTTCTTTGCCGATTTGGATGCCTTTAATTTTCTTTTGTTGTCTGATTGCTGAGGCTAGGACTTCTAGTACTATGTTGAATAGCAGTGGTGATAATGGACATCCCTGCCGTGTTCCTGACCTTAGCGGAAAAGCTTTCAGTTCTTCTCCATTGAGAATGATATTTGCGATGGGTTTTTCATAGATGGCTTTGATAATATTGAGGTATGTGCCCTCTATCCCTACACTTTGAAGAGTTTTGATCAGGAAGGGATGCTGTACTTTGTCAAATGCTTTTTCAGCATCTATGGAGAGTATCATATGGTTCTTGTTCTTTCTCTTATTAATGTGTTGTATCACACTGATTGATTTGCGGATGTTGAACCAAGCTTGCAGCCCAGGAATAAATCCCACTTGCTCGTGGTGAATAATCCTTTTAATGTACTGTTGAATCCTGTTGGCTAGTATTTTGGTGAGAATTTTCACATCTGTGTTCATCAACGTTATTGGTCTGTAGTTCTCTTTTTTGAAGGGATCCTTGTCTGGTTTTGGATCAAAGTGATGCTGGCCTCATAAAAGGAGTTTGGAAGTTTTCCTTCCATTTCTATTTTTTGGAACAGTTTCAGGAGAATAGGGATTAGTTCTTCTTTAAATGTTTGGTAGAATTCCCCTGGGAAGCTGTGTGGCCCTGGGCTTTTGTTTGTTTGGAGATTTTTGATGACTGTTTCAATCTCCTTAGTGGTTATAGGTCTATTCAGGTTTTCTATTTCTTCCTGGTTAAGTTTTCCTTTCTTCTGGGGTGTCTCTAGGAATGCATCCATTTTTTCCAGATTGTCAAATTTGTTGGCGTAGAGTTGCTCATAGTATGTTCTTATAATTGTCTGTATTTCTTTGGTGATAGTTGTGATCTTTCCTCTTTCATTCATGATTTTATTTATTTGGGTCCTTTCTCTTTTCTTTTTGATAAGTGTGGCCAGGGGTTTATCAGTCTTATTAATTCTTTCAAAGAACCAGCTCCTAGTTTTGTTGATTTGTTCTATTATTTTTTTGGTTTCTATTTCATTGATTTCTGCTCTGATCTTTATGATTTCTCTTCTCCTACTGGGTTTAGGGTTTCTTTCTTGTTCTTTCTCCAGCTCCTTTAGGTGTAGGGTTAATTGTGTACTTGAGACCTTTCTTGTTTCTTGAGAAAGTCTTGTACCGCTATATATTTTCCTCTCAGGACTGCCTTTGTTGTGTCCCACAGATTTTGAACTGTTGTGTTTTCATTATCATTTGTTTCCATGATTTTTTTCAATTCTTCTTTAATTTCCTGGTTGACCCATTCATTCTTTAGAAGGATGCTGTTTAGTCTCCATGTATTTGGGTTCTTTCCAAATTTCCTCTTGTGATTGAGTTCTAGCTTCAGAGCATTGTGGTCTGAAAATATGCAGGGAATGATCCCAATCTTTTGATACCGGTTGAGACCTGATTTAGGACCCAGGATATTATCTATACTGGAGAATGTTCCATGTGCAACCGAGAAGAATGTGTATTCTGTTGCTTTGGGATGAAATGGTCTGAATATATCTGTGATGTCCATCTGGTCCAGTTGTCATTTAAGGCCTTTATTTCCTTGTTGATCTTTTGCTTGGATGATCTGTCCATTTCAGTGAGGGGAGTGTTAAAGTCCCCCACTATTATTGTTTTATTGTTGATGTGTTTGATTTTGTTATTAATTGGTTTGTATAGTTGGCTGCTCCCACGTTAGGGGCATAGATATTTAAAATTGTTAGATCTTCTTGTTAGACAGACCCTTTGAGTATGATATAGTGTCCTTCCTCATCTCTTATTATAGTCTTTGGCTTAAAATCTAATTGATCTGATAAGGATTGCCACCCCAGCTTTGTTCTGATGTCCATTAGCATGGTAAATTGTTTTCCACCCCTTCACTTTAAATCTGGAGGTGTCTTCGGGTCTAAAATGAGTTTCTTGTAGGCAACATATTGATGTGTTTTGGTTTTTTTATCCATCTGATACCCTGTATCTTTTGATTGGGGCATTTAGCCCATTCACATTCTGGGTAACTATTGAGAGATATGAATTTAGTGCCATTGTATTGCCTGTAAGGTGACTGTTACTGTATATTGTCTCTGTTCCTTTCTGATCTACTGCTTTTAGGCTCTTCTTTGCTTAGAGGACCCCTTTCAAGATTTCCTGTAGAGCTGGTTTGGTGTTTGCAAATTCTTTCAGTTTTTGTTTGTCCCGGAAGCTTTTTGTCTCTCCTTCTATTTTCAATGATAGTCTAGCTGGATATAGTATTCCTGGCTGCATGTTTTTCTCTTTTAGTGCTCTGAATATATCATGCCAGCTCTTTCTGGCCTGCCAGGTCTCTGTGGATAAGTCTGCTGCCATTCTAATGTTTTTACCATTGTATGTTATAAATTTCTTTTCCCGGGCTGCTTTTAGGATTTTCTCTTTGTCACTGAGACCTGTAAATTTTATTATTAGATGATGGGGTGTGGACCTATTCTTGTTGATTTTGAGAGGGGTTCTCTGCACGTCCTGGATTTTGATGCTTGTTCCCTTTGCTATCTTGGGGAAATTCTCTCCAATAATTCTCTCCAGTATACCTTCTGCTCCCCTCTCTCTTCTTCTTCTTCTCTAATCCCAATTATTCTAATGTTGTTTCATCTTATGGTGTCACTTATCTCTCGAATTCTCCCCTCATGGTCCAGTAGCTGTTTGTCCCTCTTTTGCACAGTTTCTTTATTCTCTGTCATTCAGTCTTCTATTTCACTAATTCTTTCTTCTGCCTCATTTATCCTAGCAGTGAGAGCCTCCATTTTTGACTGCACCTCATTAATAGCTTTTTTAAATTTTAACTTGGTTAGATTTTAGTTCTTTTATTTCTCCAGAGAGGGCTTATATATCTCCCAAGAGGGTTTCTCTAATATCTTCCATGCCTTTTTTGTGCCTGGCTAGAACCTTGAGAATCGTCATTCTGAGCTCTAGATCTGACATATTACCAGTGTCTGTATTGATTTGTCCCTAGCCTTGGGTACTGCCTCTTGTTCTTTTTTTTGTGGTGAATTTTTCCGTCTTGTCATTTTGTCCAGATAAGAGTATATAAAGGAGCAAGTAAAATAATAATAGGAGGGTAAAGACCCCAGGAAAATACCCTTTAACCAAATCAGAAGAGATCCCAAATTGTGGGGTGGAGAAGGGATAAAAAGAGGTTCAGAAAAAAAAAAGAAACAATTAAAAAAAGAAAACAAATAAAGAAAAAATATAAAAAAGAATATATATATATTAGATAAACTAGTTAAAAAACGTTAAAAAAAAAAGAGTAGAAGTTAAAAAAAATTTAGCAGAAGAAGAAAAAAAAATTGAAAAAAAAAATCAATTAATTTCAAGACTAAAGAATCATGGGGAGAAAGACGTGAGTTCCGTGCTTTGCTTTCTCCTCCTCTGGAATTCTGCTACTCTCCTTGGTATTGAAACTGCACTCCTTGGTAGGTCACCTTGGTCCTGGCTGGATTTCTTGTTGATCTTCTGGGGGAGGGGTCTGTGTAGTGATTTTCAAGTGTCTTTGCCCCAGGCAGAATTGCACCACCCTTACCAGGGGCCGGGCTGAGTAATCCGCTCAGGTTTGCTTTCAGGAGCTTTTGCTCCCTGAATGCTTTCCATTGAGCTCCAGAGGACGGGAATGAAAATGGCGGCTTCCCAGTCTCTGGCCCAGAGGAGCCGAGAGCTCAGGGCCCACTCCTCAGTGTGCCCTCAGAGAATAGCGCCCAATCACTCCCGTCTCCCTGGCCTCCGGCCACGCTCCAAGCTCACCAAGACTGCAACCAGTTCAAGGTAATCCCAAGCTGAAATCTCACTCCTAGGCTCTGTCTCTGTAGTCGGCTTCCCCATTCTAATACCTGCAAGCTCTGCGACACTCAGTCACCCCCGATCCTTCTGTGACCCTGTGGGACCTGGGGCCACGCTGACCCTGGGTGGGCTTCACCCCAGTTTAGCCTCTGTAGCGATGTCCCTCAGTGGAACAGACTTTTAAAAGTCCTGATTTAGTGCTCCGTTGCTCTGCCGCTTGCCGGGAACCAGCCCCTCCCCCCGTGATCTATCTTCGGATTCACTTCTCCGCCAGTCCTACCTTTCATAAAGTGGTTGATTTTCTGTTTCTAGAATTGCTGTTCTTCTTCTCTTTGATCTCCCATTGGATTTGTAGGTGTTTGCAATCTTTAGATAAGCTATCTAGCTGATCTCCTGCTACCTGATGTAGTCTCAGCCTGCTACTTCTCCACCATCTTGACTCCTCCCTTTGCATATCTCTTTTAAAACTGTTCACCAGTAGCTCAAAATCTTATATTCTGCTTTGTCTCCAAAAACATATCCTTTTGTGACCACAGTCTCTTTATTTCTATTAATTTCTCAAATGGAAACTACTTTTAAAAAGCATAATTTAATAAACAATTTGTGTGCTGGTACCTATTACTTTTAAAGTACTTTTCTTAAACAGAGGAATCTAATGTTTCAAAAGTCAGAAGATGTACACCAAAATATTGAAAATAAAATGAGATTTCTGTTTGTTCATCTAAAAAAAAAATTTTTTTTAACCTAGAGGCACATGCCAGTTCTTTTGTCAATTCTAAACCTTTCTTTATGAAGTATAGCTTAGTTCCATTACATTTATATTTGATGTAGCAAAAGTCTGTGAGGCTTAAAAAGACTACTGAAATAATAGAATTTAAAATAAACATATAACTTCTAAGATCAGTGAAGGACAGAAAGGACAAACTGGAAGGATTTTTTTAAAGATTTTATTTATTTATTTGACAGAGAGAGACACAGAGAGAGAGAGGGATACAAGCAAGGGGAGTGGGAGAAGGAGAGGCAGGCTTCCCACAGAGCAATGAGCCCAATGTGGGGCTCGATCCCAGGACTTGGGATCATGACCTGAGCCGAAGGCAGACACCTAATAATTGAGCCACCCAGGTGCCCTCAAACTGGAAGGATTTTAACTAAAAATGCCCTTATAGATAATTGTATTAATGAAAATCTCTTTTTACTTTCAGCTGATTAAATAAGATATAGTTCAAAAATGATTAGTTGAACTTAAAAGTAAATAAATACTTACAAATAAAAAATTTATTTATTTAGACTTTTAATTTTATACTGGTTATTTATATAAACTATAGATTTTGTGGCCTCTATTTTACCACATTTATTTAATTCAATATTTTTTTCCAGCTAGAAAATGTTTATTCTATCATTAAAAAATTCTTAAAATTTTTTTTAAAAGGAGTTTATTTATATATTTAAGAAAGAGAGAGAGAGAGACAGAGCACAAGCAGAAGGAGGACAGGGGGAGGGCCGAGGGAGAGGGAAAAGCAGATACTCCACTGAGCAAGAAGCCCCACACAGGGCTCAATCCCAGGACCCAGGAACATGACCCAAACCAAAGTCAGATGCTTAAACTACTAAGCTACACAGGTGCCCTGAAAAATTCTTAGATTTAAAACTGAAACTTAATATGTAAAAACACAAACATTTAAAGATCCTCAAGAGTGATCCAATATTGCCACTGATTTAAGTCTGGCTTTGAATAAATCATTTAACCATTTAGGAGATAAAATTTCTTATGAATATAATTAATATAATTAATGCAGTTGCCAAGAAACTAAAATATCATTCTGTCTTGGAAACATAGGAAATGCTGCATAGTTTTAAAAACATTCTGACAACAAATAATGCTTGTTATTATTTGGAGATTTAATCTCTAGGAAAAAAAAGCACTAAAAAGATTCAGTGAATAGAAGCAAACAAGTACAGTACCATGGGAGAAACACTGATTTATATTGGAAGAATTGAATTCCTAAAACAGATGCTACACTTAACTACCTTAAGGACTCTGAGTGCTGATGCTTTTATCTTGAAAATCACAATTGGCCTAAAAAATTTCTATAGGAATTTTAAGTTCTAACATCTATGACTTAATTCATCAGAGGTATAGAATAATACAAAATGATGAAATACTACTATCATTGTTTTAGAGGGATGGGATGCTTTAAAGAGTAGACAAAATCTAAATGGCAAGTCTCTCCAAACCTTACTAGAAAGATCAGTTGTTTAGTAGTATGTGTTTTCCTACAGTGTTAATAAAGTCTCATTTATCAGACTTCTCTACTCACCTAGTGGGGCCAAGGATCTAAAACTGAAGACAGGCTCACACCTATTAGATTGAGGCCTTCACAAATTTGGGCTTTCTAGACTCACTTGGTCCTCAGTGCTCCCTATCAGTCATTTCAATTGACCTTGATGAACTCCTGCTTCCCTTGTCCTCAACGCATGTTACTCAAGCCCCCACTCCCACTTAATAAATGTATGCATACACAGCCTTAATACATACATACATGAGCTAGTTGACTCAATATGTGATCCTGTGATATCCTACTCATTTCCTACCCCAACTTTATAATCAGAATGAAAGTCATCAACTGAAAACTCTCAATTCCCTGAATACATAATCATCATATATGTCCTTCTCCACAGCCTCAAAGAAGTCCATCTTACTCAAGGATAATTCCTCTCCATGCTTTTTTTCCTGCTCTTTTAGAAACTTCTTTATGAAGTATCTTTTCTTCCCCATCTCTTAATTTTCCATTTGGATTTCAAACTCTTAGGAAAAATACAAGATGAGGAATACTTCCAAGCTTATTTTATAAGGCCAGGATTACCTAATACCAAAACCTGACAGGACACTACAAGAAAAGAAAATTACAGGCCCTGATGAAGATGTATGCAAAAATCTTCAACAAAATATTAGCAAATTATATTCATTAAAAGAATCATACACTATGATCATGTGGGATTTATCCCAAGATGGAAGAATGATTCAACATTTGCAAACCAGCCAATATGACACACATCAACAAAATGAAGGATACAACTGATCTCATTTCAATAGATGCAGGAAAAGCATTTGACAAAATTCAATATCCAACTATGATATATACTCTCAATAAATTTGGTATAGAGAGAATATATGTCAATATGGAAAGGCCATATATGACAAACATACAGCTAATACTTGACAGTATTGACTATTACTCAATACCAATCTTTTAAGATTAGGAACTAGATAAGGATGCCCACTCTCACCAATTTTATTCAACATCATAGTGGAAGTCCTAGCCAAAGCAATTAGGCAAGAAAAAGAAACAGAAGTCATTCAAATTGGAAAGAAAGAAGTAAACGCTCTCTATTTGCAGATGGCATGATAGTATATAAATAGAAAACCCAAAGACTTCCTCTCCCCAAAATTGTTAGAAATAATATATATGTAATATATATATATATATACTATATATAATATATGTATAATAAAATATGTTTTATCAATGTATAAAAATCAGTTATGTCTCTAAAGGATAACAATGAACTATGAGAAAGAGAAATTTAAATAGCACTTACAATTGCATCAAAAAGGATAAAGTACATGGGGTACCTGGCTGGTTCAGTTAGTAGAGCATAAGTACAACTCTTGATCCTGGGGTGGTTAAATTCAAGCCCCACATCAAGTGTAGAGATTACCTAAAAATAAAACCTTTAAAAAGAAAAAAATAATTTTAACCAATGAGGTAAGAAAATTGTACACTGAAAAGTATAAGACATCAATGAAAAAATTGAAAATAACACAATAAATGGAGAGCTATCATGCTCATGGATTGAAAGAATTAGTATTATTAAAATATTCATATTATCCAAAGCAGTCTATAGATCCAATGCAATCCCTAACAAAATTCCTATGGCATTTTTTTATAGAAACAGAAAAAAACAATTCTGAAATTTGTGTGGTACCACAAAGAACCCTGAATAACCAAAACAATCTTGAGAAAGAACAAAGTTGGAAGAATCACACATCCTAATTTCATACTATGTTACAAAGCTATAGTAATCAACACAGTGTGGTAGTGGCATAAAAACCAGAAACACAGATCAATGGATCAGAATAAAAAGCCTAGAAATAAACTCATATGAATATAGCTAATTAATTGATGACAATGGAGCCAAGAATATACAGTGGGGAAAGATAATTTCTTCAATAAACGGTGCTGGGAAAACTTCACAGCCACAAGCCAAAGAATGAAACTACATCCCTGTCTTACATCATGTACAAAATCAATTAAAGACTTAATTTTAAGATCTGAAAACGTAATTTGCTGGATTTGATTCCAGCAAAGGCAATAAAAGCAAAAATCAACAAGTACAACTACATCAAAATTAAAAGTTTATGAACAGAAAGGAAACCATCAACAAAGTGAAGAGGCAACCTACAAAATGGGAGGAAATATTTGCTAATTATATATCTGGTAAGAGGTTAATATCCAAAATGTATAAAGAACTGGTACAAGTCAACAACAAAAGCCCAAACAATCCAATTAAAAGTTGGGCAGAAATGAATAGGCATTTTCCTAAAGAAGACATACAAATGTCCAACAGGTATGTGGAAATGTGTTAAACATCTCTACTCATCAGGGAAATACAAATCAAAACCATACTGAAATACCACCTCACTTTTCTGAGGTATTATAAAAAAGACAAGAGATAATAAATGTTGATGAGAATGTGGGGGAAAAGGGAAAACTAGTGCATTGTGGATGGAAATGTAAGTTGGTACAACTATGGAAAACAGTATGGAGGTCCTCAAATTATTAAAAATAGAAATTCCACATGATCAGCAATTTCACTTCAGTGTGTATATCCAAAGAAAATAAAAATAAGATATTGAAGAGATAACTGCACTCTCATGTTCAACATTACTCACAATAGCCAAAGTGCAAAAACAACCTAAGTATCTGTCATTCTACTTATGCATACATACAAATGTGTGTATGGTAAAATGATATAAAATTTCAGCTGCAAGATGAATAAGGTCTGAGGATCCAATGTAAAACATGGTTGATTGATAATACTGTATTGTATAATGAAATTTGCAAAGAAAGTAGAACTTAAATGTTCTCACCAGAAGGAGTAAGAGAAAGAAGGATAGGGGAGGAGGAGGCACAGCAGGAATGGAGAAAAGAAGGAAGAGAGGGGAAGGATGAGGAAAAAAAGAAAAAAAAATGTGAGGTGATGGATGTATTAACTGGGTGGGGACAATTCTGTCACAATGTGTAAATATATCAAATGTCCACAATGTACATTTTAAATATCTTACAATTTTAAAATTATACTTTAATAAAGCTTAAATTAAAAATATTTTTAAATAAAAATGCTTATTGAATTAGAGGGAGAAATGATCCTCTGTACCCTACCCCCTTCCCAATACAATTTTATAATCAAAATGCTAGTTGTCAAGTGAAAACACTCAACCTCCCCCCGACAACATAACAATCACATATACCCTTCTCCTCAGTCTCAGAGCATGAGTCTATACTAATCAAGAATAATCCCTCTCAATGTCCTTCTTCCTGCCCTTTTAGAAATTCCTCTGTGAATTACTCTCTTTTCTCTATCTTTATTATATTTTTAAAGATTTTATTTATTTATTTGACAGAGATCACAGTAGGCAGAGAGGCAGGCAGAGAGAGAGAGGAGGAATCAGGCTCTCCAGGCTCCCTGCCAAGCAGAGAGCCTGATGCGGACCTCGATCCCAGGACCCTGATGACCTGAGCCGAAGGCAGAGGCTTAACCCACTGAGCCACCTAAGCGCCCCTCTTTTCTCTATCTTTAAATTGTGACTTTGGATTCTGTTCAACCTATAAACACATGCAAACTGTATAAATAATCACTAATACACACACATGCACACACCTTCTTCTATCTGATGTTTTCTTCTGATCCAATCTCCTCTTTACATTCACACTGTAGGCAGGTGCAGTCTATACCTACTATTTCACATGACCTATTCTTTTTTTAGTCAGAAAGTCTGACTTCTGCCACCAAGATTCCATAGAAACTTCTCTTACTAAAAGACTAATGGTCATTAATGACCTAACTGCCAGATTTATTTTATATATACCATTGCATTTAATCTGCTAACATCCTACTAAATGTATATTCTTAGTCCAGTTTTGCAGACAAGGAATTTCACTTCCTGGTAATTCCTCAAGTGTCAGAAGTTAGCCTGATAAGATCAGCTTGTATCACTTGCCAATTCATGAGCTAATCATTATGAACAGAGTATAGAATCCCTTTGACTGGGCTAATTGAGGTTATGTGCCTTCCTCTGAAATAATCACAGTAGATGGGAATTTGATGCTTTGATTGGCCAAGATTTAATCAGTTCCTCAATCCCTGGAGTCCACAGCATATAAACAAAGAATAGTGAAAAGGTGCTTTCCCAAAGGAAATTCTACGACCTTTATATGTCATGATCTTTTCTTAATGTTGTAGACTTTTTTCTACCAAACGTTATTTTATGCCCCTTTTTACAGTAGGAGATTATCTGTAAAAATAATCCTCCTTAATTCTAAAAACTTTATGAAACTTGTGCTATGTCTTAGGCTTTACACTAAATCCTAGAGGTATAGCATAGAAACAAGAGATACATAGCCCTTACTATAAAAGATCTTATTGTATATAACTGTAGTTCATTATTTTTTGCTCATGTACTTCCAAAAACAATTTTGAAAAAACATGAATCCTGAATATAATTTAAATTGACATCAACACTTTTTGTTGTAAGTTTGAATAATTACATGATTTAATTCCAGAATATTATCAGTGGTGTTTTAAGGAAAAAACCTGTATAACTTTTAAATAAAACTAATGGAATTTATTTTACTTTTAAATTTCAGGCTTCTTTTTTTTTTTTAAGATTTTATTTATTTATTTATTTATTTGACAGATCACAAGTAGGCAGAGAGGCAGGCAGAGAGAAAGAGGAGGAAGCAGGCTCCCCACTGAGCAGAGAGCCCCATGTGTGGCTCGATCCCAGGACCCTAGGATCATGACCAGAGCTGAAGGCAGAGGTTTTCACCCCCTGAGCCACCCAGGCACCCCAAAAACTAATGGAATTTAAATCACTAATTGTTTGATATATACCATCTTCATTCTAAAACCAATTTGTAAAACTTTTTCTTAGACATTCAAAATTTTATGTATTTCCTTTTACTCCCTCACTTTGTATTTTCTTTTTTTCCCAAAAACATTTGTATTCTTTTTATTGATTACACTTACATCATCTTATGTAACCAAAATCTTTATAAAAATTAAAATATCAACTGTATTCATTTTCTATTTTATACAAAATTTCCACAAGCAAGGAGGAAAGAAAATGGCAGAGAAGAGGATACAGAGTTCAACCTCTCCCACAAATACAGTGAGATAGCAGCTACATCTATACCACTAACTCTGAAAATAACCTGAAGACTGGCAGAACAGACCTTTCACAGTTAATCATAGAGAGAAGCCCACATTTAACCAAAAAACAAAACAAAACAACAATAAAAAATAAAGTATTAAGGCAGCAATGTGGCTGAAAACTAAACTCCTGGCAGGAATAACCACAAAAGGGAGGAACACCACATGCATGAGGAATAAGAGGATCAGACCCCAATCAGGCACCCCAGCACTAAGGACTTACACAGAGATGAGAAGTTCTCATATCACTTTGAAACCAGTGGGGTTTACATTTGAGAACCCTAAAAATCAACAGACCTAACACTAGGAGAGCCAGAGGGTGATATGAAACTAAATTCCCACCTTAAAGACCCAACATCATAATTCAGCCTAAGACACAGCACTGAAGCACCAGTTTGAAAAGCATCTGGAGTATAAATGAAGGAGATTTACTGGCTAACCGTAGACTACATGCTGGTGGGGCAAAGATCTTTAGGAGACTTCTCTGGGAACAAAAGTAATGGTGGATGCCATTTCTCTTCACTCCCTCAGCCTAGATAGCCAGATATTTATGGGAGCCAGCACTAACACTTTTACCTAGCTTACTATTACCATGTATCCCACCTCAGAGCTCCCCTAAGAACCCACCCCATACGACACCTGCTTCAGCAGGTGTTCCTCCAAAGCAACTCCTGCCCTGCTATACCCACCAGGCAGCTGCTGAAGGGACCAGCACCACTCCAAGGTGACTTCTGCTCTAGGGTGGGTGGAGACATACACCATTGCACCTGCAGTTCCAGCAGCCCAGTATTTTAGCTAGCTGTGCAGGAACGAATACCTGCCTTTTGGTGTGCCTGAAGCTGTGGCAGAGAGGATAATTGCACACACCAAGGCTGACTTGACGTCCACCAATAAACCTACAATGGTCTTAGGCCTCTCAACAGCATGAAGACAAAACCATGTCCACTGTACCCATAGCAGGTAAAGCAGGTCACTGCATCTAGCTGGACTGAAGACAACATGGCTCAACTACACAGTAGGAACTTCAGCTCATACAGGAGATGCTCCTGGAGATCCTGATCCTAAAGACCAGAGAGGATTGTGCTACAGAACACCACAGGACCTCTTCTACACAAAACCATTACTTTTAAGACCAGGAGACATGTGGACCTACCTGATATATAGAAAGAAATACAGACAGCTAGACAAAATGAAGAGGCAGGAAAGTGTGTCCCAAATAAAATATCAAAATCACAGTAAAAGAGTTAAATGAAATGGAGATAAGCAAAGTACTTGATGAAGAATTCAAAGTAATACTCATAAAAATACTCACTGAACTAGAGAAGAGTAGATGATCTCAGTGAGATCTTTAACAAAGAGATAGAAAATATTAAAAAGAACTATTTACAGTTGAAGAATTCAATAACAAATGAAAAATATAGTAGAGGACTCAACAGCAGATTAGAGAATGCAAAAGAATGGTTTAGTGATATGGATAAGATTATGGATAATGGAAAGCAACCAAGCTGAAAGGAGAAAAAAGAGTACAAAATTAAAATCTGTTAAGGGATCTCTGATATTCTCAAGTGTAATATATTCACATTATAAGGGGCCCAGAAGAAGTGAGAGAGAAGAGGGGAGAACATTTATTTGAAGAAATAGTAGCTAAAATCTTCCCTAAATTGGGGAATGAAACTGACATCTCAATCCATGAAGCACAGAGCACCCCTAACAAAATGATTGAAAGGAGGTCCACAATATGACACATGATAATTAAATTAAAATAATAAGTAAAAATAATAAGGAAAGAAATTTAAAAGCAGAAGGAGAAAAGAAAACAGTTATGTACAAGAGGAACTCCATAAGGCTATCAAGTAATTTTTCAGCAGAAACTTTGCAGGCCAAAAGGGAATGACATGATACAGTCAAAGTGATGAAAGAAAAAAACCCAGCACCAATATTACTCTACCCAGAAAGATTGTCATTGAGAATAGATGTAATGATAAAATTTCTGAGACAAACAAAAATTAAAGGAGTTCATCCCCACTAAACCATTCTACAAGAAAGGTAAAGGGAATTTTTTAAGTTCAAAGGCCATAGCTAGAAGTAAGAAAATTATGAAAAAAATCTGTTAATAGAAGATCTATATTAAAAGCAGTAGATTAATTACTTGGAAAGCCAGAACGTAGCGTTAAAACCCCAAAGTAAAATTATTTATAATCATTTATAATGTATAAAAATTAGTCAAAGAACATACAAAATAAAAAACTATAAAATATATCATATGCATAAAATGTGGAAGAGTGAGTAAAAATTTACTGCTTTTAAAATGTCTTTGAACATAAGTGACCATCAATTTAATACAGACTTCCATACACATCAGATGTTGTATGTGAACCCAATGGTAACCCCAAACAAAAACTTCTGATACACAAAAAATAAAGAGAAAGGAATATAAGCATGACACTAAAAACAACCATCAATTGACAAGAACACAATAGAAGAAAGAATAGAGAAGAACTACAAAAACAAGCAGAAAACAATTAACAAAGTGGCAATAGGGACATGCCTATCAATATTTACTTTAAATATAAATGAACTAAATGCTCCAATCAAAAGAATATGGTGATTGAATGGATTGAAAAACAAGACCCATCTATATGCTGCTTACAAGAGACTCACTTTAGACCTAAAGATGCATATAGACTGAAAGTGAAGGAAGGGAAAAACATACCATGCAAATGGAAGCAAAACAAACAAAAACCAAAAAACGAAACAAAAGAAGAAAGGAGAAAAAAAAAGTCAGTGTAGCAATATTTATATTGGACAAAACAGACTTTAAAACAAAGATTATAACAATAGACAAAGAAGGGCATTACATAATGATAAAGGCTCAATCCAACAGGAGGATATAGCAATTATAAATATCTATACCCCCAAATTTGGACCATCTGAATATATAAAGTAAATATTAGCAGACATAAAGAAGGAAATGGACAGTAATATAATAATAATAGGACTTTAACACCCCACTTACATCAATGGATAGATCATCCAGACAGAAAATCAAGAAACAGTGGCTTTGAATGATATACTAGACCAGATCCACCTAACAGATATATACAGAACATTCCATCCAAAAAGAGCAGAATACAAATTCAAGTGCATATGGAATATTCTCCTGGATAGACCATATATTAGCACACAAAACAAGTGTTAATAAATTTAAGAAGACTAAAATGATCTTAAGCATTTTTTTCTTACCACAGTGGTAAAAGTGAGAAATCAGTTACAAGGAAAAATATGAAAAGAACACAAGCACCATGCTACGAAACTACCAATGGGTCAATCATGAAATCATAAGGAAGTGGGACACCCTGATGGCTCATTTGGTTAAATGTCTGCCCTTGGCTCAGGTCATAATCCCAGCATCCCGGGACTTAGTCACACATTAGGTTCCTTGCTCAGTGGGGATCCTGCTCCTCCCTTGGCCTGCCACTCCCCTGCTTGTGCTCTCTCTCTCTCTCTGAAAATAAATAAAATCTTAAAAAAAAAATCAAGAGGAAACAAACAAACAAACAAACAAAAGCCCCCAAACCAAAAACATGGAGACAAATGAAAATAAAAAGACCATGGTCCAAATTTTTAGGATGCAACAAAAGCAGTTCTAAGAGAGAAGTTTCTAGAAATATAGTCCTATCTCAAAAAAACAAGAAAAATCTCAAATAAAAAACCTTACATATAAAGGTGTTGAAAACAAAACAAAACAAAAATCTCAAATAAAAAACCTTACATATAAAGGTGTTGAAACAAAAAAAAAAAGAAAAGAAAAAAGAAACAAACAATGCCCAAGCTAGAAAAAAATAAGTAATAAAAATTAGAGCACAAATAAATAAAATGGAGACTTAAACACAATAGAAAAGATCAATGAAAACATGAGATACTTGTTTGAAAAGAAAAACAAAATTGACAAAGCCTTTAGCCAGACTCATCAAGAAAACAAGAAGGACTCAAGCACAATAAGAAATGACAAAGGAGAATAATGACTGACACCTGAGAAATGTAAAAGATTATAAGAGAATATTATGAAAAAGTATATAGGAACAAACTGGACAACAGAGAAGTGGATAAATTCTTAGAAACATACAATTTCCCAAAACTGAATCAGAAAAAATTGAATATTGGAACAGACCTATTACTAGTAATGCAATTTAATCAGTTAAAAAAAATAAAAATAAATTTAAAAAACCCTTACAGATTTGGCTCAGTCAGTTAAGAGTCTGACTCTCAGTTTCTGGTTGGGACATGATCTCAGGGTCGTGGGATTAAAATGTGTCAGTCTCTGTGCTCAGCACAGTCTGCTTGTCTCTCTCCCTCTTCTCCTCCCCTTGTTCTCTCCCTATTAAATTTATAAAATATTTGGGTGCCTGGGTGGCTTAGTGGGTTAAGCCTCTGCCTTCAGGTCAGGTCATGATCCCAGGGTGCTGGGAGCAAGCCCCACATTGAGCTCTCTGCTCAGCAGAGAGCCTGCTTCTTCCTCTCTCTCTCTCTCTCTCTCTGCCTGCCTCTCTGCCAACTTGTGATCTCTGTCAAATAAATAAAATCTTAAAAAAATTAAATAAATTAATTAATTAAATCAATGTTTAAAAAATTAAAGAAAACTTCCAACAAACAAAAGTCCAGGACTAGATGGCTTCACATGTGCACTCTAACAAATATTTAGAGAAGAATTAATACCTACTTTCTTGAAACCATTGAAAAAAATAGAATGGAAGGAAAACTTCCAAATACTTTCTATGAGCATTACTCTAATACTAAACCACAAAAATTATACTACAAAAAAGGAAAACTATAGGCCAATATTTCTAATGGACATGGATATAAAAATCCTCAATAAAATATTAACAAACCAAATTAATAATAAATTTAAAATATCATTTGCTGGGGACTTCCAGGGAAAATGGCAGAGTAGGAGGGTCTTATCTCTTCCTTTGAATACACCTAGATAACACCCATATCAGTGTAAATAACCCAGAAAATTACCCCTAACTGGCAGACTCACCACAGCTTAATGTAGGGAAGAAGCCATATCAAAGAGGGTGGGAAGAGTAGGTATGTGTTTGGTAGCTAAACAGCCCCATTGGGCTGTCCATGGGAGAGAGGAATATAGGCACAGAGAAGGAAGAGAAATAGACCCTCAAACTAAGCATCCCAGGAATGAGGAACTCCCACAAGGAAGACAAATACCCATAACATGTGAGTTTGAATACCAAAGGGGCCTAATTTGTAGAGTTCTTATAATTAGTAGGACCGAACACCTGGAACTTTAAAATTAGCAGGATCAGTGTTAGGAATGCTGGAGAGTGAGAGGAAACTGAGTCCCTACCCTTAAACAGACACCACAACAGACAGTCCCACATAGATACAGAATTGAAATATCAGTTTAAAAAATGCCTGGGGCTATAGGGGAAGATTTATTTACTAATCTCAGAGCATATGCTAGATAAGTAGAAATCCTTCGGAGATTTCACCAGGAACAATGGAGCTGGCAGGCGCCATTTCCCAACCTTGTTCCCCAGCCCCCCACACACTGACATTGCAAGAACCAGCACAGTGCCAACACTCTCCACCTAACTTGCTAACAGTGCACCCTTCCTTCACATTCTTTTGTGGACATGCCCCTTCCAACCAAGACTCAGCTCCAGGTGTCCTCCCACAGCAGACTTCTGCAAACTTTGCTAACACGTGCCCCCACCCTCACATTCTTCTGTGGATCTGCCCTCTCCAGGCTTGCTGCAGTTTTCTAAAACAGCTCCAGTTCTCTTCCCAAAATAGACCTGCAAAACGTTGCTAACACACATGCCTCATCCCAACATTCTCCTACAGACATCTCTTTCCAATATGCCCTCGCAGGAACCCAAGTAGAATCATAAGCCTGTCAGTGTGCAAGCAGCCATAACAAGGACCTACACCACTTCTGGGGAGAGGGGAAATAATAACACATACCAGCACAACTGGCCCCAGGAGGGGGCTGGAGCAGATACCTAATCTGACTGCAGGTTCTGTATGCCAATGAAAGCTTCTCAGGGGACAATATAGGGAAAGTGCCCAGAAGTTTGGTACTACTCTATCTCTGACAAATGCCTTGTCTGACTCAATTGAGGTCCAAGGTGGCCTCAATTTGGCCCACTACAACACAGGAAAATCCTGCCCATAATAGGCAAAGAGAGCCATTACAGATGACTGGACTAAAGGTAAACACAGCTCAGCTGCAACAGTAGGGTGAACACAATACACAGAAAAGACATCCCTGACACACCATGAAACACACAAAAAAGACACAGAGAGTTAGACTAAATGAGGAGACAGAGAAACATGTCCCAAAGGAACAACTAGAATAAAATAATAGAAAGAGAGCTAAACAAAACAGGGATAAGTAATATAACTGGTAGAATATTTAAAGTAATGATGGTCAGGACCTCTGTGAGAACAAGGTTATCATGGACAATAGGAAAAATAAAGAGTTCCCAGACAAACAAAAGTTAAAGGAATTAGGGGCGAGGAGTCAAGATGGTGGAGAAATGGCAGGCTGAGACTACATAGGCAGCAGGAGATCAGCTAGATAGCTTATCTAAACATTGCAAACACCTGCAAATCCAATGGGAGATTGAAGAGAAGAAGAACAGCAATTCTAGAAACAGAAAATCAACCACTTTCTGAAAGGTAGGACTGGTGGAGAAGTGAATCCAAAGTGACAGGAAGATAGACTGCAGGGGGAGGGGCCGTCTCCCAGAAAGCAGCAGAGCAATGGAGCACTAAATCAGGACTTTTAAAAGTCTGTTCCACTGAGGGACATCACTTCAGAGGTTAAACCGGAATGAAGTTCACGCAGGGTCAGCGTGGCCCCAGGTCCCACAGGGTCACAGAAGGATTGGGTTGTCTGAGTGTCACAGAGCTTGCAGGTATTAGAACGGGGAAGCTGGCTACAGAGACAGAGCCGAGGAGTGAGCTCTCAGCTCGGGGTTACCTTGAACCGTCGCAGGCTGGGCGAGCTCAGAGCATGGCCGGAGGCCAGGGAGACGGGAGTGATTGGGCACTATTCTCTGAGGGCGCACTGAGGAGTGGCAGCCCTGAGCCCTCAGCTCCTCCGTCCTGGAGACTGGGAGGCCGCCATTTTCATTCTCGTCCTCCAGAACTCTATGGAAAGTGTTCAGGGGATGAAAGCTTCCGAAAGCAAATCTGAGTGGATTACTCAGCCCGGCCCCTGGTAAGGGCGGTGCAATTCCACCTGGGGCAAAGACACTTGAGAATCACTACAACAGGCCCCTCCCCCAGAAGATCAACAAGAAATCCAGCCACGACCAAGTTCACCTACCAAGGAGTGCAGTTTCAAACCAAGGACAGCAGCGGAATGCCAGAGGAGGAGAAAGCAAAGCACGGAACTCGTGGCTTTCTCCCCATGATTCTTTAGTCTTGCAGTTAATTTAATTTTTTTTCAATTTTTTTTTCTTCTTCTGCTAATTTTTTTTAACTTTTACCTTTTTCTTTTTTAATGTTTTTTAACTAGTTTATCTAAAATATATATTTTCTTTTTTTATTTTTTCTTTACTTGTTTTCATTTTTTAATTGTTTCTTTCTTTCCTTCTTTCTTTTTTTTCTGGACCTTTTTGGAATTTTTCTGAACCTCTTGGAATTCTACCAAACATTTAAAGAAGAACTAATCCCTATTCTCCTGAAACTGTTCCAAAAAATAGAAATGGAAGGAAAACTTCCAAACTCCTTTTATGAGGCCAGCATCACTTTGATCCAAAACCAGACAAGGATCCCTTCAAAAAAGAGAACTACAGACCAATAACGTTGATGAACACAGATGTGAAAATTCTCACCAAAATACTAGCCAACAGGATTCAACAGTACATTAAAAGGATTATTCACCACGAGCAAGTGGGATTTATTCCTGGGCTGCAAGCTTGGTTCAACATCCGCAAATCAATCAGTGTGATACAACACATTAATAAGAGAAAGAACAAGAACCATATGATACTCTCCATAGATGCTGAAAAAGCATTTGACAAAGTACAGCATCCCTTCCTGATCAAAACTCTTCAAAGTGTAGGGATAGAGGGCACATACCTCAATATTATCAAAGCCATCTATGAAAAACCCATCGCAAATATCATTCTCAATGGAGAAGAACTGAAAGCTTTTCCGCTAAGGTCAGGAACACGGCAGGGATGTCCATTATCACCACTGCTATTCAACATAGTACTAGAAGTCCTAGCCTCAGCAATCAGACAACAAAAGAAAATTAAAGGCATCCAAATCGGCAAAGAAGAAGTCAAACTATCACTCTTCGCAGATAATATGATACTATATGTGGAAAACCCAAAAGACTCCACTCCAAAACTGCTAGAACTTGTACAGGAATTCAGTGAAGTGTCAGGATATAAAATCAATGCACAGAATCAGTTGCATTTCTCTACACCAACAAGACAGAAGACAGAGAAATTAAGGAGTCAATCCCATTTACAATGGGACCCAAAACTATACGATACCTAGGAATAAACCTAACCAAAGAGGCAAAGAATCTATACTCAGAAAACTATAAAGTACTCATGAAAGAAAGTGAGGAAGACACAAAGAAATGGAAAAACGTTCCATGCTCCTGGATTGGAAGAACAAATATTGTGAAAATGTCTATGCTACCTAAAGCAATCTACACATTTAGTGCAATTCCTATCAAAGTACCATCCATCTTTTTCAAAGAAATGGAACAAATAATCCTAAAATTTATATGGAACTAGAAAAGACCTCGATAGCCAAAGGAATATTGAAAAAGAAAGCCAAAGTTGGTGGCATCACAATTCCGGACCTCAAGCTCTATTACAAAGCTGTCATCATCAAGACAGCATGGTGCTGGCACAAAAACAGACACATAGATCAATGGAACAGAATAGAGAGCCTAGAAATAGACCCTCAACTCTATGGTCAACTAATCTTTGACAAAGCAGGAAAGAATTTCCAATGGAAAAAAGACAGCCTCTTCAATAAATGGTGCTGGGAAAATTGGACAGCCACATGCAGAAAAATGAAACTGGACCATTTCCTTACACCACACACAAAAATAGACTCAAAATGGATGAAGGACCTCAATGTGAGAAAGGAATCCATCAAAATCCTTGAGGAGAACACAGGCAGCAACCTCTTTGACCTCAGCCGCAGCAACATCTTCCAAGGAACATCGCCAAAGGCAAGGGAAGCAAGGGCAAAAATGAACTATTGGGATTTTATCAAGATCAAAAGCTTTTGCACAGCAAAGGAAACAGTTAACAAAACCAAAAGACAACTGACAGAATGGGAGAAGATATTTGCAAACGACATACCAGATAAAGGGCTAGTGTCCAAAATCTATAAAGAACTTAGCAAAATCAGCACCCAAAGAACAAATAATCCAATCAAGAAATGGGCAGAGGACATGAACAGACATTTCTGCAAAGAAGACATCCAGGTGGCCAACAGACACATGAAAAAGTGCTCCACATCACTCGGCATCAGGGAAATACAAATCAAAACCACAATGAGATATCACCTCACACCAGTCAGAATGGCTAAAATCAACAAGTCAGGAAATGACAGATGCTGGCGAGGATGCGGAGAAAGGGGAACCCTCCTACACTGTTGTTGGGAATGGACGCTGGTGCAACCACTCTGGAAAACAGCATGGGGGTTCCTCAAAATGTTGAAAATAGAACTACCCTATGACCCAGCAATTGCACTACTGGGTATTTACCCTAAAGATACAAACGTAGTGATCCTAAGGGGTATATGCACCCGAATGTTTATAGCAGCAATGTCTACAATAGCCAAACTATGGAAAGAACCTAGATGTCCATCAACAGATGAATGGATAAAGAAGATGTGGTATATATACACAATGGAATGCTATGCAGCCATCAAAAGAAATGGAATCTTGCCATTTGCGACGACGTGGATGGAACTAGAGGGTATCATGCTTAGCAAAATAAGTCAATCAGAGAAAGACAACTATCATATGATCTCCCTGATATGAGGAAGTGGAGACGCCACATAGGGGAGGGCAGTTAAGGGGGTAGGAGAAGAATAAATGAAAGAAGATGAGATTGGGAGAAAGACAAACCATAAGTGACTCTTAATCTCACAAAACAAACTGAGGGCTGCTGGGGGGAGGGGGGTTGGGAGAAAGGGGTGGGGTTATGGACATTGGGGAGGGTATGTGCTATGGTGAGTGCTGTGAAGTGTGTAAACCTGTTGATTCACAGACCTGTACCCATAGGGATAAAAATACATTATATGTTTATTAAATACATAAATAAATAAATTTTAAAAAGAGATATGCATTTGTTCTTATTTTAGTAAGTGATTTCTCCTAACATTATCATGGATATATCAAGTATTAGACTTGGCATCAGTAAATCATGGTTGTTATAATAATCACAACTGCCAAAATAACTTCACAGTCAAGTTAATTCCAAACTGGAAAACATTTTTTTACTGAACCTAATATTATCTTTCACAGTTGTTAAATAAATGGCTGAAAATCATCCATAATCATAGATTTTTGAATTAATATGTATTGTGTTCAAATCTTTTTTATTATCACTACACAACTAAAATGTGTGATATGTAGGATATGGCAAACTTCCTGATGTATCCACAGTTAGGTAAAGGTATAGATACACATGTGATAAAAGTAGCAATACTCCAAGTACTTACCCTCAGAGAATGTTAAAATGAAATTTATATTAAGACATAAATATAATAGACAATAAAACTTCTGTGATTGACTGGTAGGCATTCCCCAAGAGTTATATGAATAAATCTGAACCCCAGAGTTAAAGTAGAATTTTAGCACTGAATGATTTCCTATGATAAAATAGATTTCCTGAGATTTAACTTGAGAATAAATGAACTTTTCTAGCAGCTTCATTATAGCAATAAGACAACTTTAAGACAGCACTTCTTGAAATTATAATCATGTTTGTGAATTTCAGATAAAGCTCATGTTGAAAATGCCTCAAGGTCATGATTATATCTTTTCCTTTAAAGTAGTTTTAAAGATTGAATGAAAACCTAAGAGTCTGTAATCTGAATGCTGTTTTGGTGCCATAATATATATTTTAAGATATAATACCCTGGGAAAAACAAAATGCTGAGTAGGACAACTCCAAAGTTTCCAAACACTTTATAAATCAGATCACTAATAATATCAATGAAGTACTGCAATTTGTCAATAACTGTAAGAAATATACAGTTACTAGTTCTTCTTACTGGTTTGAAAACTATGGAGTAACTAATGTTGTGAAATGCTTATTACAAACTTGACAGTTATACAGATATGTATTAAGAACTGGCACAAAAATTATAAACTGAACCATAGAAAAGACATTTTGAAGTAATTACTAATCAGGAAAAGATTCTAATAAATCAATCAGCATTAAGCTTGCTCTTCATCAGCTAGATTCATGGTATTGCAAATTATTTACATTTTTAAATGGCTCACCTGGCTTAGCAATGATATTCAAATGATTTCCATAATGTCTCCTGACAAGGACATCTTAGAAAATTGCTTATTTAACTCTGAGTTTTTAAGGGAACAAGGAGAGTATGAAGAAAAAATGAAAGAAGGCAAAAACCCCACTAAACCAAATAAAAGGAAAATACAAAGAAAAAAAATGCCAAATCTTAATGAATAGAATTTTAAGTATCAACAAATATAGATTCAGCCTATCTCCCTAGAATGTAGGTGTAGGTATAGAATTGTATAATTTTTCTATGAGAATATATCTGTAAGTAATTTATATCACTACAGAGTAAACACTGGTGGTCTAAGCCCTTTTTCATATACTTGGTACAAACCACATAGTACATAGACCTGTTTTTAAATTTCAAAGCCAAACAATAGAAGTAACAAAGCAGCATTAACATTACTCCCCCCCCCCCAAAAAATAGTAACTTTTCTATGTTCTTGAAAAGCCTCTAAGGTGAAACTGTGTCTGACGTTATATAGTAAGTTCCACGGAGCATTCAAATTTTTCCCTGTGGTGGAATTTCATTACATTATACACCTTGCCAGAAATTACTTTCCAAATTACTCTCTGTGCTAAATTGAAGAAAGATTGCATAAGCAAAGAAAGACAAATCCTTCAAGGAAAGAGAGCAAAGAAAGGGGTAAAGTTCTTTAGCGAATACTCCTATTATTTTCTTCTGTGGGGCTCTTAGAAGCATATGAAATTTGATTCAATTTCAGCTCTTAATGGGACACAATTTATTTGGACAGAGGACCAATAGAAGAGATAAAAATAAAAATCTCTTCCAACTCTCTATAGATGATCTTATCCACTCTTATTGCTTAAACTGTTACATAAAGTGTATGGCCAAAAGACTTCCGGGATATTATCTCAACTCCTACCTCTTTTCTGTGCTTCATATATGCTTTTACAACCTAAATGGGTATTTTGACAGTTCTTTTAACTGATGGTATAGAATCACACTACAAGAGCTAATTCTTTACCTACTTTGTTAATATAAATAATAGCATAACACTCTGATTATTAACTCTTCCTTTTCCTTTACATCCTTTCATTTAATTGGTTCCCCAACCCATCTCTGAAAATTGTTCCAAATTCTTTCCATTTCCACTGCCTAAGTTCACAGCATGATCTTTGGCCTATACTGTTCCAAGAGTTTTCCCAGTTGATCTCAGTTACTCCAGGCTCTCTTCACGGCATCTGTCCCTGTCCTTCCTACCAGTATCTAATACAAATCTAACCACATAGAACCCCTTTGGAAATTATTTTTAATTTAAAAAATAATTTATTGAAATATAGTTGACACATAATGTTATATCGGTTTTAAATGTACAGCACAGTGATTCTACAGTTCTGTATGTTATGATAGTCTCACCACAAGTGTAGGTACTGTTTGCCACCATATAACCTATTATAATACTATTAACTATACTCCCTGGGCTGTATTTATAGCTCCATGACTTCCTCATTCCATGACTAGAACCCAGTATTTCCCACTTCTGTCACCTATTTTGGCCATCCGTTTCTCCTCTGGCACCATCAGTTCTCTGTATTTATCTGTTTCTGCATTTTTTATTTATTCCTTTTTTGTTGTTAGATTCCATATAAAAGTAAAATCGTATGGTATTTGTCTTTCTCTGTATGGCTAATTTCACTTAGCATAATACCCCCTAGGTCCACCCATGTTGACACAAATGGCAAGATCTCATTCTTTTTTTTATGTCTGAGAAATATTCCAGAGTGTATGTTTATCTTCTTTATTCATTCATCCCTCTGTGGATACTTGTGTTCCTTCAATATTATTATAATATAAATAATGCTGCATTAAACATAGGGGTACATATATCTTCTCATAAAAGTGTTTGTATGTCCTTTGATTAAATATCCAGTAGCAGAATTACTGGTTCGTATTTTTCTATGTTTATTTTTCGGGGACACCTCCATACTGTTTTCCATAGTGCCCACACCAGTTTTCATTCCCACCAGCAATGCATGAGGATTCTTTTCTCTCCAGATCTTCACTTGTTATTTCTTGTCTTTTTGATACTAGCCATTCTGACAAGTATAAGATGATATCTCATTGTGGTTTTGATTTGCATTTCCCTGATGATGAGTGATGTCAACATCTTTTTATGTCTGTTGGCCAACTGTATGTCTTCTGAAGAAAAGTGTCTTTTCATGTCTCTGCCTTTTTCCTCAATTATTTGATTTTGGTTTTTTTTTTTTTTTTTTTTTGGTTTTTTAGTTTGAGTTGTAGGAGTTGTTTATACATTTTGGATATTAATCCCTTATCACATATGTCATTTACAGATATCTTCTTCATTCAGCAGGTGGTCTTTTCATTTTGTTAATGGTTTCCTTTAGTAATAAAAGATTTTTATTTTGGCATAGTCTTAATAGTTTTAGTTTTTATTTCCATTGCCTAGGGAAGACATCTAGAAAAATGTTGCTAAGGCTGATGTCAGAGAGATTATTATCTGTATTTTCCCTTAGGAATTTTATGGTTTCAGTTTTCACATTTAGTCTTTAATCCACTTTGAGTTTATTTTTATGATGGTATAAGTGGTCCAGTTTCATTCTTTTCATGTTGCTGTCCAGTTTTTCCAGCACTATTTGTTCAAAAGACTGTCTTTTACCCATCATATATTGTTGCTTGTTTGTTGTAACTGACAATATATGCATCAGTTTTTTGAGCTCTTCATTCTTTTCTATTGATCTATGTGTCTGTTTTTGTGTATCACACCGTTTTGATTCCTATAGCTTTGTAGCATATCTTGAATTCTGAAATTGTGATACCAGCTTTGTTCTTTTCAAGATTACTTTGGCTATTTGAAGACTTTTGTGGTTCTATACAAATTTTGGGGTTAATTTTTCTGGTTTTGTGCAAAGATGCCATTGGGGTGGTGCCTGGATGGCTCAGTCACTTGGGTTGCCAACTCGTGATTTTAGCTCAGGTCATGATCTCAGGACATTGGGCTCCACGAGGGCATGAAGCCTGCTTGGGATTCTTTCTCCCTCCCTCTTCCCCTCCCCGCTATGCACATGCTCTCTCTCTCTTCAAAAAAATGCTGTTGGCAGGGCACCTGGGTGGCTCAGTTGGTTAAGTAGCTGCCTTCAGCTCAGCTCATGATCCTGGAGTCCTGGGATCTGGCCGTATTGGGCTCCCTGCTCAGTGGGAGCCCTGCTTCTCCCTCTCCCACTCCCCTGATTGAGTTCCTTTGCTCGCTGTCTCTCTCTCTCTTTGTCAAATAAATAAATAAATAATCTTTTTTAAAAAATGCTGTTGGTATTTTGAAAGGGATTGCATTGAATCTGTAGATCGCTTTGGGTGATGTGTACATTTTAATAATATGAATACTTCCAAGAGCATGGTATATCCTTTGATTTGTTAGTGTTTTCAATTTCTTTCATCAGAGTTTTATAATTTTCAGAATACAGGTCTCTCACCTTCTTGGTTAAGTTTATTCCTAGATATTTTATTCTTCTCGGTGCAATTGTAAATGAGATTGTTTTCTGAATTTTTCCATATGTTACTTTGTTGTTAGTGTATAGAAAAACATTTCTGAATATTAATTTTATATCTGGCAAATATACTGAATTTAATTATTCTATCAAGTTTTTTGATGCAGTCTTTGGGGCTTTCTATGTATATTATCATGTCATCTACATATAGTGACAGTTTTACTTTTTCCTTGTCAAGTTTAATGATATTTATTTTTCTTTTCTGACTGTTGTGGCTAGGACTTCAAGTACTATGTAGGATAAAAGTGGTGAGAGTGGACATCCTTGTCTTGTTCCTGATCTTTGAAATGCTTTTTCTGCATCTATTGAGATGATCATCTCATTTTTAATACTTAATTTTATTTAATGTGTTCTGTTGATTGATGTACAATTATTGATCTGTCCTTGCATCTTCAGAATAAATCCCACTTGGTTGTGCTGAATGATCTTTTTAATGTATTGTTGAATTTGGTTTGTTTATATTTTGTTGCCAATCTCAGAATCTGTTTATCAGGGATAGTGGCCTGTAATTTTCTTCTTTTGTAGTATCTTCCTCTGGGCTTGGTATTAGGGTAATTCTGTCCTTGTAGAATATATATATGGAAATTTTCCTTCCTCTTCAGTTTTTTGACTTTTTGTTTTGTTTTGATTGTTTGAATACTTTAGTGAGAGTAAGTCTTAACTCTTCTTTAAATATTTGTTAGAATTCACTTGTGAAGCTACCTGGTCCTGGAATTTTGTTTTTTGTGGATTATTTTATTACTTATTCAATTCTGTTACTAATAATCATTCTGCTCGATTTTCTATTTCTTCTTGATTCAGTTTTGGAGACTTGTATGTTCCTAGAAATTTATCCACTTCTTTTAGGTTGTCCAATTAGTTAGCATACAATTTTTCATAGTAATGTCTTATATTCCTTTGTATTTCTGGTGTTGATTTTTACTTCTCCTCTTTCCTTTTTGATTTTATTTATGTTCTTTTTTTTTTTTTTTTCTGGCTATGATAAGTCTGGCTAAAGTTTTATCAACCTTCCCCCCGCATTCCTCCCAAGAGAACCAGATCTCGGCTTCATTAATCTTTTCTATGTTTCTATTCTCTACATCATTTATTTCTGCCTTAATATTCACTATTTCCTTCTTTATATTAACTTTGGGATGTCTTTGTTTTCTTTTTCTAGTTTCTTTTATCAAGATTTTTCTTGTTTCTTGAGATAGGACTGTATTGCTATAAATTTCCCTCTTAGAACTAATTTTGCTAGGTCCCACGATTTTGGACCTTTGTGCTTTATTTTCATTTGTCTCCCATGGAATTTTTCTATTTTTTCTTTGATTTATTGCTTGATCCACTGGTTGTTTAGCAACATATTGTTTAGCATGTTGTGTGTTTTTTCCATTTTTTTCCCTTATAATTGATTTCTAGGTTTGTATCATTGTGGTCAAAAAGATATTTGAAATGGTTTCTATCTTAAATTTGTTGAGATTGTGTTTGCAGTGTGGCTTAACATGTGATTTATCCTGGAGAATGTTCCATTTACACTTGATAATAACATGTATTCTGTTGTTTTTGGATGGAATGTTCTGTATATTTCTCTTAGATCCACTTGTCCAGTGCATCATTCAAAGATACTATTTCCTTATTGATTTTTTGCCTGGATGATTTATCCATTGATATATAAGTGAGGTGTTAATACTATTAATACTATTCTCCACTTCTCCACTTATCTGTTAAATTTGCTTTATGTATTTAGGTGCTTCAGAGTTGGGTGCATACATATATATAGTTCTTTTATCTTGTTGCAGTGATCCCTTTATCATTTTGTAGTGCCATTCTTTGTCTCTTTTTACAGTCTTTGTTTTAAAGTCTATTTTGTCTGACACAAGTAACTCTGGCTTTTTTTGTTTCTATTTACATAGACTATCTTTTTCTGTCTCTTCAGTTTCAGTCTGTACGTGTCTTTTTTTTTTCAAATTCAATTAATTAACATATAATGTATTATTGTTTTCAGAGATGGAGGTCAGTGATTCATCAGTCTTATATAATGCACAGTGTTCATTATATCTTGTACCCCTTACCCAGTTATCCCAATCCCCTACCTCCCTCCAGCAACCTTCAGGTTTTTTTCCTATGATTAAGAGTCTTTTCTGGTTTGTAACCCTCTCTGATTTTATGTTTCTCTCTCTTATCCTATGGCCCTCTGTTTTGTTTCTTAAATTCCACATATGAGTGAAATACTATAACTGTCTTTTTCTGACTAACTTATTTCACTTAGCATTGCAAATGACGAGATTTTTTTTTGATGGCTAGTAATATCCTATTGTATATAAATATCACATCTTCTTTGTCTATTCATCTGTTGATGGACATCTGGGCTCTATCCATAGTGAGGCTATTGTGGACATTGCTGCTATAAACACTGGGGTGTAGATGCCCCTTCATATTACTACATTTATATCTTTGGTGTAAATACCCTATAGTGCAAATGCTGGATCATAGGGTAGCTCTATTTCTAACTTTTTGAGGAACTTCTATGCCATTTCCAGAGTGGCTGCACCAGCTTGCATTTCCACCAACAGTGAGAGGGTTCCCTTTTCTCTGTATCCTCACCAGCATCTGTCATTTCCTGACTTGTTAATTTTAGCCCTTCCGACTGGTGTGAGATGGTATCTCATTGTATGTTTCCCTGAGGCCAAGGGATGCAGAGCATTTTTTCATGTGTCTGTTGGCCATTTGTATGTCTTCTTTGGAGAAATGTCTGTTTATGTTTTCTTCCTATTTCTTGATTAGATTAGTTGTTCTTTGGGTGTTGAGTTTGTTAAGTTCTTTATATATTTTGGATACTAGCCCATTATCTGATCTGGTGGCATCACAGTTCCAGACTTCAAGCTCTATTACAAAGCTGTAATCATCAAGACAGTATAGTACTGGCATAAAAACAGACACATAGTTCAATGAAACAGAATAGAGAACCCAGAAATGAACCCTCAACTCTATGGTCAACTAATCTTCAACAAGGCAGGAAAGAATGTCCAATGGAAAAAAGATAGTCTTCAATAACTGGTGCTGGGAAAATTGGATAGCCACATACAGAAGAATGAAACTGGACCATTTCCTTACATCATACACAAAGACAGACCCAAAATGGATGAAAGACCTAAATATTGAGACAGGAATCCTTCAAAATCTTAGAGGAGAACACAGGCAGCAACCTCTTGCTAGACATGTCTCCAAAGGCAAGGGAAACAAAAGTGAAAATGCACTCTTGGGACTCCATCAAGATAAAAAGCTTTTGCACAGCAAAGGAAATAGTCTACAAAGCCAAAGAACTGACAGAATGAGAGAAGGTATTGGCGAATGACATATCAGTCTGCATGTATCTTTAGGTCTGAAGTAATTTTCTTACAGGGAGCATATAAATGGGTCTTGTTTTTGTTTTGTTTTGTTTTTATCCAGTCTATCACCCTACATATTTTGATTGCAACATTTAGACCATATACATTTAAAGTAATTATTGAAAGTTATATACTTACTTCCATTTTTGTCATTATTTTCTGCTTTTGTTGTTATTGTTTTGTATTTCTATTCCTTTCTTTCTGGTTCTCTTCTCATTAAATGTCATTTCTTTCTTTCTTTCTTTTTTAGTGTTATACTTGGATTCCTTTCTCTCTATTGTTTGTATACCTATTATAGGTTTTTGGATTGTGGTCACCATTAGGTTCATATATGACCTCCTAAATATATAGCTGTCTGTATTAAGTTGATGGTCTCTGAATTTCAAACACATTCTAGAAGGATTTCTTTTTTACCTTCCCCTCCATATTTGAAGTACGTATTGTCATATTTTACATCTTTTTATTTTTTGGGTCCCCTTAACTAATTTTTTAGATAAAATTAATTTTACTACTTTTTTTTAACCTGCATAATAACTTTATAAGTGATTGCTATGCTATCTTTCCTGTGTGTTTGCTTTTACTCATGACATTTTTTCCTTTCCTAATTTTCATGCTTGTAATTATAGCATTTCTTTTCCACTTCAAGAAGTCCCTTGAGCTGGGCACCTGGGTAGCTCAGTCGGTTGAGAGGCTGCCTTTGGCTCAGGTCATGATTCCGGACTTCCAGGATCGAGTCCCACATTGGGCTCCCGGCTTCTTGGGGAGTCTGCTTCTCCCTCTGACCTTCTCCTCTCTCATTCATTCTCTCTCAAATAAATAATAAAATCTTGACAAAGAAGAAGAAGCAGGAGAAGAAGAAGGAGAATTAGTCCCTTAAGCATTTCTCACAATGTTGGTTTAGTGATGATAAAATCTTTTTTTTTTTTTTTTTTTTAAATCTGGGAAACTCTTTAACTCATCTTTAATTCTGAATAACTTTACCAGGTAGACTATTTTTTCTTTTCTTTCTTTCTTTCTTTTTTTTCTTGCAGCACTTTAGGGATGCTGGGCTGCAGTTTCTGTTGAATGATCAGCTGATCACCTAATGGGATTTCCCTTGTATGTAACTAGTTGCTTCTCTCTTATTGCTTTAAAAACACTCTCTTTAATCTTTGACATTTTAAATATTACATGGTGTGTGGACCTTATTAGGTTCATGTTTGAAGCTCTCTGTGATTCCTGAACCTAGATATCGGTTTCTTTCCACAGATTAGGGAAGTTTTTAGTTATTTCTTCCAGTTAAGTTTTCTGCCCCTTTCTCTTTTTTCCTTCTGGGATCTCTAGAATGTGAATGTTTGCTTGATGTTGTCTAAGAGATTCCTTATTTGATCCTCATTTTAAAAACTCTTTTCTTTTTGCTGTTCAGATTGGATGCTTTCCATTATCTTGTTTTCCAGAACATTGACCCATTTTTTCCACATTCCTTCATCTACTGTAAAATTCCCTCTAACGTATTTTTCATTCTGGTTATTGTAGTCTTCAATTCTGATAGTTTTTGGTTTTATTTTTTATTTTCTATCTTTTTGTTGAAGTTCTCATTGAGTTCACCCACTTTTCTTTCCAGTCTGGTGAGCTACTTCATGACCATTACTTTGAACTCGTTATCATGTAGATTGCTTGTCTTAGTTTCATTTTTTTTTTTTTCTGAGTTCTTTTCTTTCTTTCATGTGGAGCATATTTCTTTTTCCCCATTTTGCTTGCATTTGTGTTTGTTTTGGTAAATTAGATGGAAGAGTTACCTCTCTTAAACTTGAAGGAATGATCTTGTGTGTTGTCATCCCTTGAGTAGACTGTGTGTGCCTGGTGACTTTGGCTGCTACCTGGAGATGTAGCTGCATAGGCTGGGAGTCCTAGAGTACTCTGTGTTGGGGTCTCCCTGGTGGAATGGCTGGAGCTGAAGTGGGCACAGGCTGGGATAGTCCCTGTGCTCTCCATGCAGGGGGCATACTGACAGGACAGCTGAAGCTGAATTGAGTATGAGCTGGCAGGTCCTGTTGCTCTCCATACAGAGGGGGTTTTACCAGTACAGCTGAAGTTTAGGGAAGGCATGGGCTGGAGGTCTCCTAGGGTTTTCTGTGAAGAAAGTAACCTCGAGGACAGCTGATTGTGGAGGTTCCTGAGACCACAGAGCCCCAGTTTAAATATTTGCAATTTTTATCTATAAAGAAGACTAAAATCCTCAGTATAAAAGAGGAAACTAACCAACTTTTCTAGACTTACCTCTTACCACTCCCCATCTCCCATACTACATTTCATCAATACTGTGCTATCTTATGAGCTAAAAATAGTATGTCTTTCCATTCCTCTGTTCCTCTGCCTAAATCTTTCACCAGTAAATAGAACAAAGGATTTAGATTTTGTTATCAATCTAACTTGAGATTTGCTGGGCAGGTATGGCATAAATAGACAAGTATAAGAGAAATGAAGATTGTAGTGAGGTAGTTCAGATGAGGTATCAAAACTGGAAGAATCAAGAGACACAGGCTATTTCCAAAAGTCTCATATATTGGGATCAAGAAATTAAAGTTGTAATTTGCTGGAGCACCTGGGTGGCTCAGTTGGTTAAGCATCTGACTCTTGATTTTGGCTCATGTCATGATCTCAGGGTCATGGGATCGAGTCCCGCATTGACCTCTGTGCTCAGCACAGAGTCTGCTTGAGATTCTCTCTCCCTCTCTCTCCCTCAAATAAATAAAATCTTTAAAAAGCCAAACGTTTTAATTTGTGGATCCAATAGGTAATTATTAAACACTTACTGTGTGCCAAATACTGTTTTAAGCACAGGGAAACAGCAGTTTTCTTTTTTAAGATTTTATTTATTTGACAGAGATCACAAGTAGGCAGAGAGGCAGGCAGAGAGAGAGGGGGAAGCAGCCTCCCTGCTGAGAGCAGAGAGCCCAATTCGGGGCTCAATCCTAGGACCCTGAGATCATGACCTGAGCCAAAGGCAGAGGCTTAACCCACTGAGCCACCCAGGTGCCCTGAAACAGATTTTTAAAAAGACAAGAGTTCCCAAGGTATTTGCCAAAGTTCATATTTTCAGAGGTAAAGCAGTTCTGGAAGATTCAAAGATCAAAGAGTGTGCCTTTGAAGAGTTGGCTGAAGTGTTGTGGTCTGGGTCACTAGAGTTTAGAAAAGCAAGAAACTCTAAGGAGAATAGATTCCCTAAGCTATAAACATGGACAGGAAATCAATCAGGACATTGTTGACACTTGGGTGATAAGACAAAAGCCAGATGCAAAAGTCTTCAATGAATGTAAGGGAGTGAACAGGAGGTTGCTATATTGTAGAGATGGAAATGGGCAGAAAGTATAGTGAGATGCAAAAGTTTCAATGGAATGGTAATGTTTACTTGAAAGTAGTAGAAGCAGTAGTTGAAAAAAAAAAAGAGCATGCCCTACCTTCTGACCCTGTGGGATACATGTAAAATGAGAAGAACCAGGTTTTAATTAAGGAAGTGGAAAAGACATTATATGAACTCTCTAAGGGATTTGTTGACCATGGAGTGAGGAATAAGGATTCTACAGCCCAGTGAAAAGAGAAAGCACAGAAAAGTATGAGGATGAATATACAGCAGAACTTACACTTTGGGCAGTGTTAGAGGAATGGACTTAGCTGACTCAAATATTTCAAAAATGTCTCAAATAAGTACAACAGATTGAGTCCAGGTTCTAGAGACAGACTTTCTAAGGTAGATTTCAGCTTTACCACTTTATATAGATTCTGTGACTGGAAATTATATAAAATGCTTTGTATGGAACTCACACAGAGCAAATCTTAATTAGGTATTATCACGATTCTGAAGTTCAAAGAAGTTGTAGGAAGCGAGATGAAGCAGTCACAGGCCTGTTTTATAAACTGGTATAGGCTGAGGCCCTAGAAAACAAAGGTCTGATCAATAGACTTTGAAGCCAGTCCCAGATAAGGTCCCTGGTAGAAATGGAGGCCAATATTTTGAGAAACTCACAGGACTTGAGGCCTCATGATAGTGATGTGAATAAAAACAGAAATAGTCAGCTTAAAGACTCAATAGCAAAGCATACCATCACCTGGAACCTGATTAAAACACTCCCACTGAAAAGTGTGCCTAGTTTTGTGTTTATTTGCCCTATTACATAGCTCTGAACCTTAGAGCCCAAGGTAGGCAGGGCAATAAGACAGGCTTAAAAGTAAATGTGTTAAAACATTCATATTTATGAAGGCATATGATAAAGTACAATTGCTAATGGTTTCTGGGCTAAGATGATAGTGGATTAGTTTTTAAAACATGAGCTCAGGCTTTGCCATTTACTATGTGACTTTGATAGTAACATTGACTAATCCTCATTTTCTCTAATATGGAAATAATTGTTTCACACTGTTACAGGAATTTCACACTGTTCACAGGAATTAGTTGTACAAATGCATATAAGGTACAGCATATATGTGTTACTAGAAAATATTTTATAAATTCTAGCTAGTATTTACTACAGGACCAGAACTAAATCAGACCTACTGGACATCAGATTTGTGTTTTCTGTCACCACTGCTCCAACATGTTTGTTATTTCCTAAAATTCCCCATTATATGAAAAGCAAAAACAGATGTTGCCATGCTCATCCTTTGGGAGAGAAGATGGAGGGTAGCTGAGAGGAAGTTCTGACTCCCTAGTGCAAAAATCCATTTAGATCTTATGATAAAAATGTACAAGATTTACATCCAAAGGACAGAAAAAATGTTAAGTAATGTAAAATTGTGTCAGTGATGAGAGATAAGTGACCAAGACGGATAGATTCAGTAAAGGTCTTTTCTTCATCTCTCTTTGATTGAAGAGCTACCATATGGATAATTCGCTTTTAGTTATAGTTGTAGAGACAAATTAAAGAAATTTGTTTTCTTTTGGCACTGTGTATCTAACAAAGTTAAATAAGGTCCATGGTTGACTCTGATCATGTCTTTATCCAGCAAATTAGGTTCTTAAAGAATACATACTTTCTCCCTTCACTTGAAGAAAGAAATGGCAAGGAAAGAGTTCACCCTGATTTCAGATCTCCATGCAGGAAGTATTAAGTACTGATATAAAGGAGGGAAAGGACACACCTAACCATTTGTGTTCTTTTAGAAATCATTACATGATACATGACTTTGCTTCATCTGTGTCCTTATAAGCTAAATGATTTCCTAGCATTTGCTTCAATGAATCTATAAGGAAGGAACCATGTACTTCAGCTCTCCAACCCCCTCAGAAGACAATATTCTAAATACTATTGAAAAAAATTCTTGTGTACTAGTATATAATCCTCGCATATATCAGGCTCAGATTTAGAATTTAATAAAAATATATAGTAAATGAAAACAAAATTTGGATTTTGCCGGTTATTTTATACTTATTAGGCCAAGATGGTCTGAAACTTATGCAGTAAATATATTAAAGAACAAATGAGAATTTTTTGATCTCATTAGATGAAGCAGTATTAAACTTATTTATACCTAAATTACATCTGTTCAAGAGCAATTCATTTAAAGTAGGTGTCAAAAATGTGAGTCTTTTGGAGTTCCTAAACTAGAATTTGGCCTGGATATCAACTCTATACATCATCCCAGTTAAGAATGGCTAATAAAAACCAAGACACCAAAAGAGAAGATACTTGAGAGAGAATATATTGCTTAAGGAAACTCTATATGGAGTCTAAGTTAAGTATGATAACTCAGTAATCAGAAAGACAACAAACGCTAGCACAAGTATTTTTGGACATTCTGTTTATCTATTATGAAGTTAAATATCCCCAAAGATATCTTGTTTTCCTGACTTCAAATAATTTTCACTAAACTCAATTACATATGGCTTTTGTATACAAAATGAAAAGCCAAGATAGGTAGCAAATTTAGAGACACAGGTGTAAAGAAAAGTATGTTGAATTTTCAATCATTAAACTGGATTTGAATGTGGTTTTAAACTCAGTATGTTGCAAATACAGTTGTACTTGAACTAAAAGATAAATTATGGTTAACATAGTCTATCTTTTCTATCCTATTAGCAAATAACATTTAAGACTTCCTTTTTAATGGTTAAAATGTTTTTTAAAGGGATTATTTGCTTATATACACCAACTCTTTTGAGTCAACTAAATTGACATTTCAGATTTTTAAGAAAAACTTCTGTATTACTTAAGTTAAGGATTCTCAGAATTCTAAAGCCAAACAGCAGCCTGAATAGCATAGAAATGTGAACCAGTATTCCTGGGTTTTCACAGTCTAAAATGGTCCTTAAAGCATGGTGGCTAAAATGACTTTGAAATTTCATTTTAAGTCTTATGTTGTAACTCACAGGCTTTATGTTTTGCATTCTTCCACTGATATATATCCATGTTGGTTTTAATAGGAAAATAGTTTTAATTACCATTAAGAAAATTCAAAAACACATGGCATTCCATGGCTTTGTCTAATCCTTATATAATTAGAAAAGCATGGTCATGGGGTTTAGATTGTCAGGATAATGCATTAGAGTAAGTGTCTTCCTTTTAAAGGCATTTGACAAAAAAATTCTGAAAGTCTTAACTTTGTATTCTTTAAAATAATTTAATATCAAATTTTGAGTCTTAGATGAGTAAGTTTAAATAAATTTTTTTTTTTTTTAGAATTAGAAAAACTTCGTATTTAGAAGGGATATTTTTTAATAAGCAGGGTAAATTTACCAGTGTTGTCCTATCATCCATGTTACCTCTCTTAAATCCATGTTACCAGTAATTGTTTAAAAACCACTGATCTGGGGCGCCTGGGTGGCTCAGTGGGTTAAAGCCTCTGCTTTCAGCTCAGGTCATGATCCCAGGGTCCTGAGATCGAGCCCCACATCAGGTTCTCTGCTCAGCAGGGAGCCTGCTTCCTCCTCTCTCTCTGCCTGCCTCTCTGCCTACTTGTGATCTCTGTCAAATAAATAAAATCTTTAAAAAAACAAACAAACAAAAAAACACTGATCTTAGAGTCCAAATTCTTTAGAATGGCATATCTTCTGACCTTTTCCTATCAAGACATATTTTCTTTAGCTTCCCTGTTTCATAATCTACAACCTAGCCACGTTAACTTTTAGTTTCTCTAGGGTGCCATAAGCTTGATTTGGGTATCTCTTCATTTTTTAAACACACTATTTTGGTCTTCAATAGTTCCCTTCCTCATTCCTCCCTCCAACCCAACTCTAAAGTATAACTACCTTCAAGAATCCTTACCTGATAAAGGTTAAGTATGATATAATAGCACCCAGTAATTTCTCCACAAAACGTATCAATCTATCTAAGTGCTTGTTTACTTAGAGCAGACTGAAAGCCCCATGATAAAAAAGGAACTGTGTTTTTTGTGCCATTTCACAGCATTTTAGGTGTGGCACATGGCTAACAGGTAGTATTTGTTGAATGAAAGAATGAATGAATTCTCAAGAGGTTAAAAGATGTTACCAGATGAAGTATAAAATCCTTTAAAAATTCATTTATATCTCTAGTTGGTAGAAAACATAGTTTTAGGGGTATTTCATTTGAAAGCACACTTGGATTTTTTATACTGACCATCTTTAAAGCTAGAATCTACCTCTTCAAAGTGCTCTCCTGTAGTTAATTTTAAAGGTAAATTCAACTTTTTAAAAAAACAAAAGTGGTAAGGGAATAAATTAACCACAAGTAACTTATATACACTCTGTTATTACGAACCATGGTATTAAGTAAAAAGAGCATGGGCTTTGAAGTTAAAAAATACCTCCATTAGCTCAAAAATTTTTATAATTGCCCCCCCCCTTAAAATTGGCCCAAAAGGCAATTTTTTATATACTATAGACATTCCCAAAGCTATCATTTCTACAGGTGTTGATATTTTATACAGTGCTTGCAGAAATTATCTTGGCTGAAACTAAAAAATAAAAGAAAGGATATGGATGAGGAAAGGGGCTCAGCAAACTAACTGGCCTTGCTCTAGCTACCATGATTAGTAAATGGTGATATCCAACTTCAAATCCTGTTTCCTGATGTCTCATGTCCAGTATTTTGCCATATATTGTCTTGTCATGTGAATTAGACTAGAAGCTCCTTGAAAGTAGACACTTCTACTAAAACATAGCATAAACATTTCCAGAAACTTCCCCATTATGCAAAATCACAAAATAAAAAATGGGGTTGGGGCACAATTCAAAAACTTTATCAGGAACATAAAAGTAAACAGTAAAAAATGGCAGCACAGTTTTACATATGTTAAGTGGTTAAAAAAATAAATAAATACTGCTATAAATAGGACTTCATCTTGAAAAAGGTCTTAAGTTGCTTTTGTGGAAGACGGTATGGGAAGTGGTGTTAGAGCTTATTAGTTATTACTGTAAAGTGTTGGTTAAGTTACCTGAAACTAGACCAAAATTTAACATCAAATCTGGTGTTAACTGTGGCACCTAATATATTTGGAGAACTGAGGTAAACAACAGATATCTAAGGAGTATACATGAGCACATTAAAATTTCTAGATAGTTCTATACAGCTGCTTTAGCTGGCTGCAGTTTTTTGCTTTTATCAATGTTTCCCACGATGAGTGACATTCATGTAATGTTTAAATTATTCCCTTTTATCAAATATGTTGGAACAAGTTTGCCTTTTCCAAGTGTTATAAAGCTGTATTGTGGTTCTATTTAATTCCCTACAATGCAGTAGCAGGTGTCCAATGCCTTTTGAATAAAAGAGGTCTAATACTTACAAAGAAAGAAAAATAAATCGTCCATAAATGGAATGCAAAAATCTTCCTCAAGCAAGGGAAAAGAAAAACTATGAATGGGATTTCACATTGTAGTTCACACAAATCTGCATAGGGCATATTTGAGGCACATGTTATCTCCATTTTACAGATGGGAAAGTTAAGGCTTGTAAAGGTCTCACAGATACTAGGTGGCAGAATGAGGCTTGAATACAGTTTGCATCCATGCCTATGCTTTATCCAAAAAAAAACACCACCCAGTATTTCACATTGTAGGGAAGAGAGAGCTATTTTAATGTTATTATTTCCCTCTGGAGCTCTTTCACTTACAGCTTTAGAAAATATTATTACTTCTATGATCATGTATGCTTTACTTTCTTGGAATCATGACTAATTGAATTAGAATTATCTGTTAGAAGTTTATGAGTCTCCTTCAAGGAGCTCTTTTAACCACAATTCTTTGACAGATTCCCCTCCACTAGAATTGAACATAGTGATAAATATATGAATGCTACAGGTTTCTGAAAGACTTCTAGTTATTTGAACCATCTGGAATTGTAACAATCCCAAAATTTAAAAAGAAAAATAAAGGCAAAAGGATTTTAAGCTGAACCAGACGAAAACAGGAAAACATCTGAATATTATATAGGACACAGTATCACTTGTCAGTTCATTAACCAGAAGTAAAAAGGGACAATGTAATCAGTTATGGTTATAAAAACAAAAAGTCACATGAGCAAGAAACTTAACCACAAAGAAGAAAAGAGAATGGATGAAAAATGAAGAAAGAAACAGTGTAAATGACAGCTAAAGCAGCAAAGTTTAGGGACAGCAATAATGATGGAAAGCAGGAAAAAAGTCAAGCAGGACAGGATACTGGAGAAAACTGCTAGCCACAAAATCATTAAGAACTATGCTAAGAGTATATTAAGAGTCCCTAAAGGCATGCTATGGCAAAGCTAAATCTGTACTCAGCTCTAACTATGAGTATCAGCAATATCACTCAGCGAAGCTTAGGTATTTCACCTAGAAAACTGCTATCCAGTTGGAGTCAGGAAATGGATTGAAGAGGCATTTGGTGAATAGAAAAGCTGCCTATTTACTAAAATGACCCATGGGGATAACTTTATTATACCATACTTTGAGTCAGCACTTAAAAAATTGTTAATTTCTAATTGTTTAAAATCAGTTCACATGGAATTTCTTTCCTTGTCAAGCTAAATTTGAGGTTTAGGACTAAATAAAAAAAATCATACTGACTTCTACTATTAGCTGTTTACCTTTTGACTTGTAAAACTAAATTAGTTTTGAGAAATAGCAGGACTGTATTTCCTTTAACTGGTAAAACACACTGGGGGACGGGCCTGGGAAGCCAAGGTTCTGTATTCTAATTACAGGTCAGTCAAGAGAAATAGGTTGTGAAACAATTCTTTTGACTTTTCTAGAAGTCTGTATTTAAAATGAGATTTGAAACAATGACACATGTATTATAGAGTACTTTTCAGTTCCAGTTATTCCTTAATGTTATTAACAGTATTTAACGGAGTAACTTAAAATTACTAACAAATTTTCACTCAGAAAAAAATTTCATGAAACTGGAAAAAAGTATATTCTAGTAGAGTCCTTCTCAAACTTTAATGTCCAAATGGATCTGACCTGCCAATCTTGTCAAAATGTATTCAGCAGGTCAGAGACAGGGCCAGAGATTGAGTTTCTAATAAGCTCCCAGGTGATACTAATTGCTGCTGATCTGGGGACTGCATTTTTAGTAGCAAGCTTCTAGGATCTGAAGAAATTGTAATGCTGACAAGTGAGGCTATCCCAGACATTACTATACAACAGTGACTATGACCAGAAATGCAAGGAAAATATAGCAGAAAGTCTGATGACGAAATATATTTGGAATTTGTGTTAATATGGGAGATGCAAAGTGGGTAGAGGAACAAGAAAAGTTGGTAAATGAAGCTGAATAACGGGGGTTATAGTCTTCTGTTGTTTAAATGTTTGAAATGTTTCATAATAAAAAGTAACATACCTTCACTAAAAAATCCTATACAACACTAACACCGATTAAAGGAATGAAAACAAAGATGCAAAGCACCTTTCCATTGAAATGGGGAGGGTGGGAAGAAGTTGGAAGAAGGGAGGGTGGGAAGAAGTTGGAAGAAGGGTGGCTTTAATGGCTACCAAGAAAGGATGTATTTTTAAGAATCTTACACATAATTTCAGCTTTTAAGATACTATCAGCAATTCCTTGCTTTTCACATCTTTACATTAAGAGAAACTTGATACTCCAACAACTTATTCAATATTTGTTAAAAAATGATTTAAAAGCCTTAAAGTTGGTTAAATGTCATGAGATTTGGTGAGAGGAGTATAGATGTCCAAATATCTCAATCCTAAAAAATTTAGGCTACAGAATACAGAACAAATATAAGACAAGAGCAACCGCTGAATTTTTTTTTAAAAAATCAAAAAACAAAAACAAACACTCAATTCAAGGTAATGATTACCTCTGGGGAAGGTATGGCGTAGGGACTATATCAGGAAGTACACAGGGATGTCAGTTCAATCTGTAATGTTTTATTTAAGTTATGTATTAAAATTATAAAGTATGTAAAGTGTTACGTGTGAAACAATCAAGTGCTAAGTGCATAGCGTTCATTTTATTTTCTCTGTATTCTTCTGCGTATCTGAACACTTCTTGTCCTTAATGTGAATAATCTGATATTTCAACATGTATACTTTCATTTGCAAAACCTAAAGTGAAAAAAAAAAAACTTAAAACACTGTGTATTTAGAATAGAAAATAACTATAAAATAAGATTTTTGATAAGTACACAAATTCTAAGACTATGGCTTAAAATATTTTTCTAGAAACATATAGCTACAAAGTTCACTAAACAATATTGTACCCTTTTTTCCTGAATGAACAATTCAGATTCGTTTTAAAATGTGTCAGTGAGGAAACTTAGTTGTAACTAGTCATAAGAATATCTTTTCTTTTCATAGCCTTCAAAATCTTTAAGTGTTAGAATTACGTCCAAGTTTCACAGCAACCTTTTAAGGTTTTTTTTTGTGTATATATATATCTCCCATTTATAAGTAGAGCCTATAATTAAATACATATCTATGTTCAATTATCGGGCTATCAAATAGTTCAAACAGAAAACTTAAGAATAATAATTCTAGTCTCCTTTCATTTGGTTTTGGGATGCATTATATATTTGCATTCTCCATCTTTTTGCTTTACTGGACTGACACTTAAAAAATAATTTTAAGCCATTAAAAAATAATTCCTTGTAGCAAAAAAGGCAGTAGGATATGATTTATTGTTGGTAAGTTTTCTACAGGCTAATCTAGCAGTCCTAGAACTTTGGCATTGTTAAATTTTCTCTTACACAGCGTTTCTGCATTTATCTTGTTTGAGCTTCACAATAATTCTGTGACATGGGCAGAGCAGAATTTATTGCCTCCATTTTATAGATGAAGGTTACTGAGGCTTAGAAAAGTGACTTGTCCTTTGCCTAGAAACTATATGGTGATCCAAACAGAACTACAAGAACAAATTAAGTTTACTGTAATTTGGTTAGACTAATTTTAAATCTTAAACTGCCTCAAAACATATTCCTAACATAACGCAAAGAATGATTTGTTACCCTTCCTGTTAAGCCAAGGTATTCTTAGTGGCTTTCAAATGCTACATTACATTTCTAATGTTAAATATAAATACATATGAATCCATTCCTTAAGTAGATGCTTTGAAACCCATTTCCAAATAAATCTTAATGTCAAAAAACCAGGTTTTCTACCAGTCATAAAAAAAAACTATTCAAGGTAAGGCCTATTAACAAGTAGCTAAGTCATAAGAACACTTCACTGTTCACTAGTTCACTGTAAAAGACTGAGGCATATAAAGGTAATGATAACAATGCTGACAGTATTTTCACCTAGCACTTTAACAACTTAGATATGACAAGGACTGGGTTAATTTAATATACCAAATTTTAAATATTCTACAATGTCAAAATTACTTCACTGACTTGGTGCTTTGGAAGGAAGGCTGTGTTATCAATCACAGTGTACTCTAAGAGACTGAAGAACTTGCCATTCTCTGGGGAGGAAGAAATTTGATGTCTGGTTATCCTCTGTCAGAAGTATTGTGAACTCTCCCCAGCTCAGCAACTGAAGCAATCCAGCTCCTGTGCACATTTCAGGACCTTCCTTTCTTCATTCAACCCAAAGCCAGCCACAAAAAGTACTTGAAAAGTGGCTAAGTACCTACTTTCAGTGTTTCAACCACCACGCAATACTGAGACAGACGTTCTCTTAGAAGAAATTTTGTTCAGTTACTATTCATTAGCCATGGTATTTATTGGTTTTTTATTTTAGGCACATCTGCTGTTGCTTTGAGTGCTTCTGCTGTATAATCCCATTTTAAGAAGAAAAAATACGAGATCACCTAGCTTCCAAAGAACCCCAAGTTGTTGACTCAAATGTAAGCAACTGTCTTATTTACTAGATTCTTCTTTCTTGGAGATAACTGAATTGTTGTATTAATATAGCACATTTACAGTTATCGCCTACTTCATTTGTTTCTTTTTTCTCCTACTATATGAGTTTTGCATAATTCTTAGTTATATCATAGCAAAACAAACCTATGGAACATGTATTAACTCCAAAGTTACCAATATATTTTTAAAAAGTGACCAAAAATATTATGAGTTACACATAATAGCACCCTAGCTGAACTCCTTAAAAATAATAGTAGAAGTTGTAACATCACAATTACCCTTAAGTTTTAAAATACCTGAATGTATTATCTTCCAACCCATGGCAAAAAACAGACCAAATGTTACTATTTCTTCCCAATAACATCTAGTACCCTTTGTTAAAACTCACAAGGTAATCTAAGATTAGCAGGAAATCTTTAGCAGACACAAAAGATGAAAGATGAAACTGCAGCAAGAGAGCATGGCAAATCCAAAAGATCTATTAGTGCATAAATCTACTGGAAAAAAAAACAACAACAACAAAAGAGATAGAAAGAATTAACAAGATACAGTAAAAGTTATGTCTTTAAAGCAGTAGATTATAACAGGGTGGGAAATGTTTAATATGTGTCCTCCTGAAAAGCAGTTACCATCTTTTAAATTAAAAAGAAAACCAGCTGGTATATTTTCACAGCATCTAGATTTATTTATGGTATAAAGCCATATAATTGTAATAGTATTACGCCTTTCCCACCCTGGCAGAGAATAAACATGAATTCAGAAGCACAGTGGAGTGAAAAACAAAGAAGAGGAGAGAGAAAAGGCAGCAGAGAAAGACAGAAAAGGTGAATACAGAGCTACAGAAGTGTTTATTGAGCATGCTACAGAGGTAAGCAGAGTACACACAAAAGGAAATTAAACAACCATCAAACCTCCCAACTTTGTTAGAAAATTAATTTTTAATTGTGCCACTTTCAAACTATACTGAATTTTACATTTCTAAAGATGTAAAAACTCAACTAATAGAAAATATACATGACCATTCTGTCTACATAGATAACAGAATCTATGAATCTTGAAACTAAGTACATCAATTTCAAAAAGTATTGGTCATTTAAACAGAATCAACAATTCAGATTGACAAGAACTGTTCAAATTAATTTGACCTGTAGATTCTGAGCCATGTTTTTATTAAAGTCAGATCTATTCCTAAATACAAAATATTTTGAAGATTTATTAAAACTGAATATTACAATGCAAGGTAAATTAAGACTAAAGGCACATAAACTTTGGTCCCACCTGGTTGTCAGTTTTAGAAAACTGCCACAAAATTAATCTTCCTGCAAATTTTCGCAGTACACTTTCTTTATCTTTGAAAAATACATGCACCAGTTCCTGAACTAGCTAGACCAGTCTGCACATGCTCAGAAATCCACAACCATATTCCAAATCTTAATTACAAACTAAGGATGGCAATATATATTTAAATGCACGTAAGTCATGTCAACTTCAAAAACATCTACGAAAAATATTCAGCCACAAACAAGACATTACTTAGTGCTGACATTTATATGATACGTCCCACAAGAGTGTGTACAAAAAGGTTAAGATTCCACAATGCTTTCCACATAGGGCTCAAACTTACAGAAATCACTTTGTTGTCTTAAAAAATTAATACTCTGCATCTTGTTAATTTTAACTAATGCCTACATTCATAACTGAATCTAGACCAGAATTGTGAGATACAAAAGGCCAATGTTTTTTTAAAGCAATAAAGCCTAAGGTAGTAAAAACTAAAAAAAATGCTGCTTTAATTCTTTCAGTATCATGTATCTTATTTGATTAAATAGAAAGAAATGTGACAAGCCAATAATTCAAAATAAGTTCCAAGCAGGAGAAACAAAAACTTAACCTTTTTACACACCCCTGCCTAAACATATTGTAATTCCCATATAACAATGTGCCCTAGACAACCAATTCCTTTTTCCTAGTAAATGCACAATAGCAACACTAGTTTTCCTTTTTAAGGCACGTATGTCAACTAAGTTGAAAAAGGAAAGTATAATTAAACTATAATTAAACTAAAATCATAAACAGACAATAAAAATGGCCTCCCTATAGAACAGATGAAATACAGCAGTTAACAACTCTGCCTTTACGTATGCCATTTCATTTTTAAAACCAAGGAATGATAACAGCATGGGGAAAAAAAAAGGAAACAACAACAAAAAAATCAAACTCTGGTCCCCACTTTTCTGAACAGTCAATAGGTGATGACACCAAACAATGTGATATACCCTCAAGCTTCACCTCCCCCTTTTTAAATTGTTGACTTAGAGAAAGACACTCTCAGATGATGGTTTTCACCAAGGTTGTAATTATGAAGATCAATCAAGGCCTGGATAGCTTCTTCCACTGTTGCCATCTGAAGAAGAGCCATTTTGTGATCTCTTCTGAAACAAAATTATGAAATTAGATACTTCATAAAAATTAGGAAGGGCTTACATACTTGAATTTTTACCCATTCTAGAATCAATTTCCATAAACATAAAGGGTAAAAATTACTATGAAGACAGTTTTTAACTTATATGAAGTCACTAATTTAAAGACAAGAAAGCTTGCTTACTGAAAAAACTTAAATGCTTTCACAGTGCCCCCAGTGTTAGCAAACAGTGTTCGCAGATCCTCTTCTGCTACTGAAGGACTAGGAAAACAGGATGGAAAAAAAAGGGTAAAGATTAATAATACATTTTATGTTTTACTCTTAAAATGTACTCCTTTAAAAAACTACAAGTTTCATACTTACGGAATATTGGATAGGTGAAGGGTTGCAGAAGGAGGAAAAATGTTCTGAAAATTTTTGGAGCCAGGTTTCTTAAAACGATGCAATGGGGAATTACCAAAATCCTTTGTTAGCCCTTGATCATCAAGTCCCTCTCGAGGTAGTTGTACAGTCTGATGTTTAGACAGAGTAACACGAATAATTTTGCCATACATTTTCTGTCCATTAAGATGGTTCATGGCTGTAAAAAGAAAAAATGCTTATTAAAAAACAGTATTAACAAAGTCCAAAAGCAAAAAGAATTCTTTAGAATAGCAGAAATAACTGAATTCTATGATTTTTAAAATAAATCTTAAGTTTACAACAGCCCTTGGTGACAAGATGATTTAAATTTATTTGCACTAGACAAGCATTCAGGCAAAAAAAGCCAGTTTTCTGTCATAGGATGAAAATCCTGATTATGAATCTCTCTCTTCCTTGCCAATCCTGCTGATAAGTCATATACTTAGTTGCTGCAGAAGGAAACTTCGTACTCATCTATAACTTTTTCTCCCTTCTGCCCCACAACCTAATTGCCAAGTCCTAGAATACCCTTCTTCCTAATTATCCCTCAATTCATCTCTCTATTCTCCACTTTTCACTGTCACAATGTTTTGATCTGTATAACTCAGTCTCCTAATTTATCTTCCTGTTGGATTTTTTCTACTTTTCTCCAACCCATTCTATTATACAGCAGCTAGATGAACTCTATAAATTACAAATCTGATGTCATTACCTGCTTAAAATACTTAAGGTCAGACTAGGAAAGGTATAAGCCATATTAAAGAATGAAATCTCCTCAGCCTCTTTGAACATATTTCCTGATGATGTAAAACAATACCCACTACTTTGTTAGTACCGATAATCAAGTGTAAGACAAAACCATCCTATCCCTCATGAAACTTGTGGTTTTTTAGTACTATACTTCTTTGCACTTTAAGCTTCAGCTATATAAAATTTATCTCCTTGACATGCTCGTTTTTCTCACCTTTAGCCCTGTGTGTATGCTGTTCTATGTATAACAATTTCCCAATCATCTAAAATCATCTGAGTCCCGAATTTTCTCACTAGTTCCACTGCATTTCACATACTTTTAATTTTCACTTACAAAATCATTATTCATAGAGATGGTACATAAAACTATTAAAATTAACTTGAATTGCAAAACACTTTTAAAGTTCTATCATTCTGTTGCTTATGATAAAGTGCTATTAGCTTAACAAATGTGTTTTAAGGAATGAATCTAGGGTATAAAGTGGTTTAAAGAAGTAGATTAAGGCTGTTATAAAGAAAGCTGTCTTAGTTCAGCTTTGAAAAGTTATGAAAAGACTGCACAAACAGCTGAGTTTTGATATAATGAAGGGCAGAAATAAGAAAACAATAAACTCCTAGGCGCAGTACCTCTACTATGCACCTGTACGAAGAGGAGATGGATGATAAGAGAACTGGGATTTAAATAAAGCAAAATAACCAAAGAGCTAACTCTGGAAGTAGTCAGGTAGTGAGAGGTATTCTAGTCAGTAATCTCAAGTGGATGAGGGCTGAAGATGAGGAGTCAAGCATCATGGTTTTTAAGTATTTTTAAAAAAGAAGCTTGTCAAAAACTGAGGCACAATAATAATTATTAAACAAAAAGCAGATTACTTGAATTACTAATTTAAGCTGAATCCAGTTTAAATAACAGGATTCTACCTTGAAATCGGTTATAAGAAATACGGGGTAAATGGGCAAAGCAATCAATGATAAAGGAGGAAATGGCCAATGTTGCACAGTGGAAATGGCACTTTCAGTGGAAAATAATCTTTAACTTTTCCCTTAATCTCTGAAGAAGATATTAAAAACAAATTCAAGAGATGGTTAAAAAAAATTTTATAGATTTTTATACAGGAGTTTATAAAATGTGGAACTGAAGTTTATCAGTAAGTATCTCCTTTATAATTCAAAGTATTATTTGTGTTGCCTCTCATTTTTAAAAAAATGAATCTTAACATCCACTTCTCTATTTTATTAACTACTCAAAAACCCAGCTTCTTTTTTTTTTTTCTCTCAACTGTCTTTTATACCAATGATTTCTAGTCTTGTCTATTATTATCATCATCTCCTTTCCTTGGGTTTATACCAACATATAAAGTTAACTTCCTGTTAAAACACCACTTTCTTGATCCATTCATCTGTTGATGGACATCTAGGTTCTTTCCATAGTTTGGCTATTGTGGAGATCAAGAAGATGTGGTATATATACACAATGGAATAAAACGCAGCCATCAAAAGAAATGAAATCTTGCCATTCGCGACAACATGGATGGAACTAGAGCGTGTCATGCTTAGCGAAATAAGTCAAGAAGAGAAAGACAACTATCATATGATCTCCCTGATATGAGGAAGTGGTGATGCAACATGGGGGCTTAAGTGGGTAGAAGAAGAATCAATGAAACAAGATGGAATTGGGAGGGAGACAAACCATAAGTGACTCTTAATCTCACAAAACAAACTGAGGGTTGCTGGGGGGAGGGGGTTTGGGAGAAGGGGGTGGGATTATGGACACTGGGGAGGGTATGTGCTTTGGTGAGTGCTGTGAAGTGTGTAAACCTGGTGATTCACAGACCTGTACCCCTGGGGATAAAAATATATGTTTATAAAAAATAAAAAATTAAAAAAAAAAACAACAAAACACCACTTTCACTGTACTATACATATCTACTTTGTATAGTACTTTAATTGAGAAATTCTAAATATATCTTTTTGTTATCAACTCTAAATTGTGCAACAAGAGAACAGGGTCTACAGGATACTTACTCTTTGCTTTACTGAAGCCTGCTTTTGTAAATATTCCCATATGCACTTAAAAAACATGCATAAATCTATATATGTATAATTCTGTTAAGGTAATTATGTCATACCACTTGGAAATATTGTTTCATGATATAAGTAGATTTTTTTTATGCTTAGGAAGTAGTATGAGAGAAATACAGAGAATTAAGAGATAGTAGTGTTTAAATGTGAATGAGATTGTTGCAAACCTTAGAGGCCATGTTAAATCACTTGAGACCACAGTTTAAAGATTTGCAAACATTAAGAATTTTTTAAATAAACATTCTACCATGCCTATTTTAGTGTTTTCTTAAATTCGATGTTTTAAGAATAATTTGTATATGTTATCCTTAAATGGTATTGTTAAAATTCTTCTACTAAAGTTCAAAGAGTAGTAGCTCCTTCATGTTGTATTCCCAAATAGAGTCCTATGAAAACCAAAAGGAGAACAGTGCCCAGAAATAAAGCATATTAAATTTTTAAAATTCTCACTAATTTTTTTCAATATAAAGGTATTAATGGTGTGAGTAACATATATTTATGGTCATCTACTTTGGAAAAGCAAAATCTAGCAATGAGAAATATATTTACTATTACATATAGTTCAAAAAATATAATTTGTCAAAGCTTTGTTAAAAAGGTCTTAAAAGAAGCAGGCATAAAAGATTTACAAATGCTAAGTACTGTTATGCACTGAATTATATTCTTCCAAAAGTCATATACTGAAGCTCTAATCCTAGAAGACAGGGACTTTGAAAGTTAAATGAGGTCATAAGGATGAGGTCCTCATTCAGTTAGATCAGTGTCCTTATAAGAGGGAGAGAAACCCAGTGAGCTCAAAAGTCCTTGTGAGGACACACGGAAAAGTAAGTCAACTGCAAGCCAGGAAGAAAGCCCTTAGAAACAATCTGCTGGCACAAGTTTCTGTTGTTTAAGTCACTCAGTCTGTGATATTTTGTTTTAGCAGCCCAAACAAACTAATACAATTATAGTAAAAATTAAAATGCAACTTATATAAAATAGTCCTTATATAAAAAATATCCAGAAGAGTTTGGTTAAATTCTACCTCAGGTACTTCTCAACCATGATGCCTGTATATCCTTTATATGAAGGGTAATGCCACCCACAGCTCACACAGTGATGGAAAAAATGAAACATCTGAGAAAGCTTCAATGCTTTGTAAAATGCTACTTACAAATGGCCATGACTACCCCTACCAGAGCACAGACATACACACAGCAGAAGAAAGAAACATTTATTAGGCATCTAGGACATGATTAGCACTTTTATAAATCTTTCACTGAAGATGGGTATCTCCATTTTAAAAAGTAGAGAGCCAGATGTATAGTTTTACATGTTGTCTGAGCTACCACGATAGCTGGTAGGAAATAATGAAATTCAAACTTACTTTTCTATCTGCTACCAAAGGCCAAATATATCACACTGTTCAAGTTTATGAGTTTAACTGGGTGCTAAGAGCAAAAACACATAGCCCTCACATGAAAAATGACAAATTTCAGAATTAACAATGTGAAAACAACCAACGTGAGGCATCATCATCCCTGAATCTCAATGAACAGAATTATAAGAACATGATATTTACAGTCTTAGCTCACTGTGAATATGCAGTTGTATTCAAGATTCATGTGATCTGACTTTGTATATAAAGACAAATGAAACATTAATTATTTACTTAAGTAGAGAATATATGTGTAATTTGACTCAAGTACATTTTAAAATTCCAAAAGGGATTACCAATGGTATACGTGGCACAAGTTTTTTGTAAAAACCCAGTATCTCTAAAATACATTTTACATGTGACTCTCTCCGTTACTAAGTTTAGACAAATACTTAGAATAATTAAAATCAGGATTCTATAGGTTATATGAACACTTAACTTCTATTATAGAGAGTAACCAGGAAAGAAAAATACTAAAGATCTTTAATGTAAGTAGTATCATTATTACTGTTACTGCAATTTTGGACTCCAAACCTTTTTCCATTAGATTGTACTTAAGGATTGGTAAGAGGACAGCAGAATATGCAAACATGTTCATCATGTATAAATACATTAAAATAAGAAAATTAACATGACATTTTGAGCTCAGCTATAAAAAAGAATGATTTTCTACTTCCATAAAGGGGTTTGTTTTTATTAACAGATTCAGATTTAAAGATGTATAGCTAACACACAGTTTAATCTTACCAAGTTGTGATTGGTTTCCATCAGCCATCTGTATCAGAGCACTGTCTTTCTTATTGTACAAAATCTTCACACGCTGCACATCTCCATAAACACCTTTTTTGGAGCCACAGAGAGGTAATCCAAAAATGGAATTAATTTTACATGCAAGTCAGCTGAAGATTATCTTTCTGACATATTAATGAAACATTCAGACATCAACATGATCACTCATTCAAACTCATCATTCTCACAAATGAATAAAGAAGATCAAGATTTTGAACAGTGAATTTTGAAAAGAATAATTTTTGATAAACCCTCAAAGCTATGTGAATGATATTAAATTAAAGACCATGCAAAATAAATCAGCATGCATTAAAACAAATTTTGTGTCTATGGAGAGTTTTAAATAGCAAAGAAAAATAGCAAAAGATTTACTATTCAACTTTAAGCCAAAGTGCTAGCTACAAATAAGAATTAAGGTGAAACAAAAATCAAATCAATAATAAAAGTATAGTGCTAACAATAACATACCGAAGAGGGTAAACAGACTTTGGGGCGTAACCATCTTTAGAAGGAGAGAAGAGCAAGCAGCGTAAGACAAGAAGAGAGAAGAGTCGAGGAAGAGCGGAGATGAACAGATCATCCATAACGAAGGGTGGTTCCCGCAGAATGGTGAGGTGGTCATGGATCATGGTTCAAGGCGGTTAATTGGGGCAAGTTGGTCCGAGGAACATTTGTTCAAGCACAGAAGCATGAACATAGGGAATGGAGACAGGGAATGAAGACAAGGACAAGGAAAATAAAGGATAAGACAGGGAAGGGAATGGGCATTTGGGAAAAGACAAGGAAAGGGAAGGTGAACACACAGGGGAAAGGATGAAATGGGGAAGGGAAACAGCAATGCAGAAGAAAAAAATAAGGAATTGGGGAACAAAAAAAAAATAAAATATAGGTCAGTACATAGGAAATGCAGGAATTTGGTCAGAAAATGGTTGGTTTATGTACTGTACAAGAAAAACTGAGTAAAATGTAGTCATCCAAGACAAATATGGGTAAAGTACATCTATATCAAAGAGTAAATTACAGCATTTCATCTCAACATAGGGAAGGAAAGCATGCACAGGAATTTTAAACTTTGAACTTTAACTGCATAAGCATGGCTGGTTATGAAATGCAGGCAAAATTCTTAAAAGAAAAACAAAGGCACTCTGATTCAAACATTTTAGCATGCAGAACTGTGAATGACAACAGTATTAAATGATAAAATAAGCTTAATGTTCGTATTAACAGAGGCCAATTAAAAATGAAACAAATATTAAAATTGGACATTGTAAACTGATACATTGAGCTTCCCACATTTCATACCAGCTTTCATAGCAATCAAAATAAAATATACCAGACATAAAATGTACAACTAAAGAAAATAACTCAGCAATAAATTTTATTTAACGGGGGAGGGGGGGATAAAGTTGAAAATTATTTTTAGAAGACAATGACTAATAACTGCAAAGAAAAAATTACTAAGAAAGACTGGAAGATTGCCTCGTCAAGATCTTTGGAAGAACCTTCAAAGAAAAATGTATTAGAGTAGTTCACATAAAATAAGATTTAAAAAAATGCAATGACACATAAGCATGAAATGAACAAGCAAATAATTAGAAAAGGCAAAGAACAAAATTGTTTTACAGTTAAATCTGCAAATTAGATCACATTTGCCTTTGAGAACAACAAAAAGAAAAAGCAATACTATAGTACTTCACCATATTTTTCTTAGGAAAAATAGGTAGTTAGGTTAAAAATAATAATAATAATAATAGTAAATATATATATATATATATATAGATAGATATGACTGTCTAAGGAAATATTACCTAAACAAATACATAGATTTTATTCAGAAGTAGAAACATACAGAAAATACTTTGACTAATGAATGTACATAAAAAGAAAGGCAAGTGCAAAATGAAATAAACATGAGAAACTTTCACAAATGAAATGGAGTTAAAAAATGAACATTAGAAAATTATTTTACTAACCTCTTCATTTAAATTGCTAACCAACAGGACTGTATTGCCACCAGCTGAGACTCCAGGCATACCCACTCGGCCAGCAGCAGCTGCAGCAGCTGCTGCAGCAGCATTTGGAATAGCCAAAGGACTCAGAGCTCCTGGAACAGCTGCAACAGGAAGCCCTAATTTTAAAATAAAGCATATTTTACGAAACACACACAAGTCGTTTACAAAAACCAATTTAAGCACGATGGCTGCGTGGCTTAGGGCTGACCATTCCAAATGGTTCCTGAAAGTTAATTTTTATAACATTTAGAAAAATGGTTTGCTAATAATGTAGCAGAGAAAATTAATTGGTTTCAATGAAATCATTAAATATTAGGGCTAAGGTACATACCTGTAGTATGCTAAAAAATTAAATACACAATATTCCATTTCCTATGGAAAAGCAAACAAAGCATAAAGAATATGATATTTCTAAGTCAGAAACCTGAAAAATTCACTTCCATGGTTTATAGCGAGTAGGCACATCTAAAATAAATATCTTCAACAATAACTCAACATACTATACAAATGTTATCTTCTTCATAAATTCATATGTGAAATCAGATGATTACAGCTTATGAAACAAATATAATAAGTTCTTCAGTTCTTGGGGACATATCACCCGGAACATCATTATTTAATGCATTCAAATGACCTAAAAGAAAACTTCCCAAAGTTTATCTGCCTTAATTTCACACTCAAGTAGTTATAATGAACGCAACAAATTTCTCAAACACATTTCCCCAGTCTGTTAATACACAAGCAGCTTTCTCTTTCTTCCTATCTTTAGCCTACCAGTTTTAACATTTCATTATTTCTGTTGCTCTCTTTCCAGTCTTACTGTTGTTCTAGCATCTTTAAGATACTCCATTTATTCTAGAGAGAATTTTGTCTCAACCTTTTTTATCCACATTGTAATTAATAAACCGCAAATCCTTCCCTCCCTTCAATTGTTAGATGCCAGTTTATATCTCAATAAATACTAGCTCACTAATGAATTATTTTTCTCCTTCCCATGAAAAAGGAAACATCCAACCTACGTGAAGTTAATGCATGACATACCTGGATAGACATGGCCCTGAGTACTGCTGTCCCGTTAAGTTCATGTTTTATTTCTTCTTTTCTCTTTCCACCAGCCTTCTTGTATATGTCATAAGGATGTGCTGTCGCCTTTAGTTTCAGATCTCTTTAATATTTTAGCCAAGTTTTTTTTAAATCTTTTTACTTTATAGAAACTATGATTTCACTGACAGTTTGAAGGGTTAAGATTCACAATTCCTAATCTCTTCAGTTCCTACAAATTTTTACCTCCAATTTCTTTTTATTTTTTCTCTCTAAGCAGTTCAACAGTGGAATAATACTTTTTTTTTCCAATCTTTTTGTGGATGAGTTTTAATGCCTTTTGCCCACTTTTCCAGATTCCCCTTTTTTCTTATTTCTCCATTTTCTTTTTTAGATTTTACTCTTTGTTATGGAAATTATCCAACATTAAAGAGAGAGACAGAGAGAGACACACACTAGAATAACAAACCCCACATACCCATCACACTGGTTTATCAAGTATTAACTCATGGCACTCATGGCCAATCTTGTTCCATCCACTCATCCATTTTATGTATTTATGATTTATTCTTTCATCCTTTTTATTTTAAAAGTAAATCCCAGAAAATATTTAAAATAAAAACTCATGTCGTTAGTAGTCTTTGATGCCTTTTTGGATTCACTAGTGTGAATCTTTGTAACCAACTATTCTACAGCATGTCGAACTTCCCCATTTTAAATACTGTAGTTCTCATTATACCTTACAGGTTGCTTCCATTTAACATTCAATGTATATCTTAATTTGCTGCCAATGACAAGTATACAGATATATTACCAATTCTTACACATACACTCACTGTAATTTTGTTTTTGAACACTCTTAGAAAATGACCCCTCCCCCTCCTCTTTTAATTATCATTTCTTGAAAGTATTTCTCAGATAGTTGTGGCTGAATGAATGTACACAGCATTCAACTTAAGTTGGTAACACAATTATTCAATAGTGGCAGAAACTCTAGAGGTAGGCACTGCATTGTCAAATCATTCTCTTGTTTCCCTGTGTTTCATTGGCTACTCTTCAGTAGAAAAAATAACTTAAAATTCTGTTAAATTCCTTGGTCTTAATGGGATCCAGTCAGTGGCCTAAGATAAATACCAGCAACAATACATGGCGTGCAGAAGAAAAAAGTTCGGTATTAATTCTCAAATTTCGTTAAGAATAAAATATTTTTTAAAAATCCATCAAAGACACCTAAGCAGCTCTTCTCCACAACCAAAAATTAAATCAGTTTAATTTCTGGTTTCATTTCCAACTCTACCAAACACTTTTTAGGTCTTCCTAAACCAAAATAATTTAGTGAACTAATTATAATTAGATACCAAAATTAATATTAAAAATTCCTAAATCCCTAACATTTTTCCCTGTAAATCTCTTGACTCTTACCACCGTCTTCTGTTTATTAAAACAATCCTATTTATCTAATAGAATTGTCTTCAACTTTGTATCCCCACACTGAAAAAGTTCTCAATCTTTTAGGTCTCAGGACCCCTTTACACTCTTAGAAATTACTGAGGAACACAAAGACCTTTTGTTTGAGTTATATCAATTGACACATCAGAAATAAAAACCAAGAACTGTTTTAAAAAGAACAAGAACACATACAAGAACACATGATCATATATTCTATTAGCCTTCAGAGAAATGTATGCTAGGTGAGAGTAAGAGTCAAAAGACAAATAATATTTTGGTATTATCATGAATATAGTTTTGACTTTGCTAAGAGTCTGAGAGATCTCCAGATATTTCATGAACCACTGCCATGTATACTTCATATGATGTTTTATTCATATGTGGTTCTGAAGAAATACAAGAGAATTAAAAAGATACATTTATTCATTCCAAAGAAAATGCTGTAATAGAGTTTGGGTATATTAAAAAAAAAAAAAAAAAAAAGAAAGAAAAAGAAAAAAGAATGCGAGACACACAGATAGATTACAAACTACTGACACTTCCAGAATTAAGTTCCAAGTCATCTATTACTCGTCTTTCCCTGTGGACATTTCAAGGAAAATTATTAATTCATGAAATATAAAATACCCATCTACCTAAATTTGACATATCAATCTAAACAAGACAGTCTAAGCTTAATACTTCATTTTTGCAGAAAGCTTCTGAAATACATCTCTACAATGTCAATATACAATAATCTCATGAAAATTTCACCAAAATATTCAAAGGTGACAGAAAATTTTTTCAAAGAATCTTTAAATATTCAAGACAATTGTTTTTTGAAATACATTTTCTGTTGAAATTTGGGTTCCATAATGAAGATAGGTAACTTGGTGGCACAGTATTTTTTAGAACATCAAGATTTATGGAACAATGATCACTGAAGACTTAAGAAAGAACTGAAATTAATCTAAAATATTAACTAAAAATTAAAAGTCCAGGCTGGAATCCTTTTTAGTGTGACAGACTGCAAGACTTTTTTTTAAATGCCACCTTTAATTAAACAACACTGCACTTTAGTAACAGTAAGACTGCAAATTTTCTAGTGAGAAAATGGGCTCAAAGGAGATACAATTTACCTCCTTCCTATAAGGAGATAATACGAAGCTTAGCAAAAAGTGAAATGTTAAATGTGAGAGCCCCACTGTTGTTACTACAATCCAAATGCTACTTCAATGTCTCCCCACTTTTTCATTTATTATCATGGCCACTGTGCTAGTATGTCAGGTTATGATATATTCTTCTACCAAGTCATTTTTTTTTTCATTTTAGGAAGCCCAGAGTATGGTGTAAGAGTACTTTAAGAGATTAGGGCAGTCATTGTCCTTGATGCAATTAGCATGTACTTTTCTTCCACTATTTCCTCCCCCAGGCTGAAAACTTAGAAAAGCTATTTAAGCCATCTTTACACAGTTCTAAATCCCTGGAATTAGTCTTCAGTTTTTACTGGACTTTTAAACCTCTAATGAACGATTCCGCAATTTCTCTCAGTACGCTCTTTTTTTAAAAAATTACTATCAGAAAATTTTTTTAAAACTTAGGTTTAACCTAAATGTTTCCTACAACAAAAACCACCTACAAAATATTTCATAATGCACTATTTATACCATTATGGTAAATTCTGAAAAATTCTGTATTGTATTTTTCATATTAACTCCTAGCTATTAAGTCAATAAACTTACCATCTTCCCTTTGTAAAAACTGTTTAAAGCATATTCCATACACTGGCTCCAATAAAATTATTTTTAGCTCTAATTTTAATGATTTACATTTTAGCTAAGACATCAGGTATGCTGGAAAAAAATAATTAATGCATTTTGATGATGAGAGATTAAAAATGCCTATTCTACTTCCAGGATTGTTAGAACAATAAAATAATGTTGAAGAGCTTCATAAACTGCTATACAAAGGTATCACAGGGTTAATTTTCCATGTGAAATGATCTTCATTAGGTGGGCCATCCAGCCATTTTGAGTAATTCAGCAAGTTTATAAATTTCTCATTTTAGTTCTGACACATTATTATTACTAACCCTTCCTTCACGGAAATGGATGAACACACAGCCATGTATATGATATGAAGTCCAGTGGGATGAAGTGATTTAACTTACTTATCCCTCATTCCTTAAGGTCACATAAACATTTTTCTCAAAAGAATTAAAGAATTAAACTCTTTGTTAACTTACTTTAAACCATTTACAAGTTTATCTATGACTTTAAATAAAGTTTATATTTTAGATTTACAGAAAAACTGAAGATTCTACAGAGTTCCTATATAACCTGGGTACTTCCTATTCCCTCTATTATTAACATCTTACATTAGCATAGTATAGTTGCTCCAATTAATCAGCCAAAACTGATACATTATTATTAATTAAAGTCCATACTTCATCAGATTTATTTGGTGTGCATCTAATATCCTTTTTTGTTCCAGGATCCCATATTACATTTAGTCATGTCTCCTTCAAAAATGACAAACACTATTCTTTTTTTTTTTTTTTTTTGGACAAACACTATTCTTTCCTGAAACAATCCACTCCTCCTCTTCTACCACCTTCCTTTCAATTCCTTATTTTGTCTGCTGGAATCCATCCTCCTCTATCATTAACAATTGCATTTTTATTCAATGTGTTCCTTAGGGAAACTTTTTAATTAAAAGCTTGCTTTATCCCAATGAAACTTTTCTTATAACTCTCTTGAAAAGTCATTTTTATCTCCCTAAACCCTTCCCCAAAGGAAGGAAAAAGGATGCATTATTCATCATTCTACCCTACCACCCAATGTTGCTTTCATAACTGCAGTTCTACCACCATCAATTAAGACAGATTCTGCATCCAATCATTTCTCATCAAAACAACCATCAGGCCACTAGAACATTTTCTCTCATCACAGAAAGACTTCAGCACCTGGCTTTATTTCCTCCTTCTCTCCCAGCCCATCATCATCTTGTGATAGGTCAAACACCCTTAGTCCATAATTTCTTTAAAACTTCTACTTTGACGATTTTTACTACATTAATCCATTTAGCAACTTCTCTTGCCACATCTTTGATTTTTCTTTCTCTTTTTTGTCACCATTCATTTCTAGTATTTAAAATCCCCTTTCCTGACTTTATTCTTCCATCTTAATTCTCCTACTACATACAATTACTGAACCCACTTTTTGGCCTCTATGTTGACTAGTTCCCTTTCTATTTTTCCTTGGCTTGATTTTACAGTATAGCCCAAGTATTTTTTTTTTTTTTTAATGTTCTTCAGTGCCAGACATGGATAAATCCAATCTTGTATTCTAGCTAAACTTTCATCGGGGTTAAGTACTAGAGTGAAAACATTTCAATTTTAGTATATGTGCTGCCCAAGTGAGCACTAGAGTGAAAAAACACATACAACACCCCAAAATTTATTCCACAAACATTTTGGTATTTAACACTAGCTGATATCCAAGTCTATTTTCAGGTCCCCTATAAATCCACCAGACTCAAGTGCCACATCCTACTCTCAATCTTGTTATGTTCAGAAAGTCTAAGAATGAGATCAGAATTTCAAGTTTTCGGGCATCTGGGTGGCTCAGTGGGTTAAAGCCTCTGCCTTGGCTCAGGTCATGATCCCAGTTCCTAGGATTAAGCCCCACATAGGGCTCTCTGCTAAGCCTGCTTCCCTTCCTCTCTCTCTGCCTGCCTCTGTGCCTCTCTGTCATCTCTATCAAATAAATAAATATAAACTTAAAAAAAAAAAAAAAGAATTTCTCAACCAACTTAAAAAGTACTCCCTTCTTTAATCTGTTTCCCCTTTCTCCCTTTCTTCATAAAACCAAAGAATGGTGATTAGAAAGAATATGGACTACACAGCTGATAACTTCAGATCTGGCCCTCGCTCCACCCTTGCATTTCCCCCGACAATTCTATGTGAGCTTGATAATAATCCCTTCTAGTTCTCAGGATGATCTTAAGCAAGCAAGTACTTTTCTGTTTTTTTAGGCTCCAGCATTTAAACTATACTCTAGAACCAATCCTCTACAATCAGTTCTAGGACTTATGCTAGCCTTAAAAACAAATACTAGGGGTGCCTGGATGGCACAGTTGGTTAAGCATCCAACTCTTGGTTTTGGCTCAGGTCATGATCTCAGGGTCTTGAGATCAACCCGTGTCAGGCTCCGCACTTAACATGGAGTCTGCTTAAGATTCTCTCTTCCTCCTCTCCTCCCCCTCCCATTCATGTTCTCTAAAATAAATAAATCTTCAAAAAAAATCCACAAAAAAAACAAATACTAGTTTATAAATTGAGCATTCATTGTATGCCCAGCACTATACAAACTGCATTTATTAATACATTTAATCTTCACAATGGCCTTGCAACACTGTTATTATATCCATTACAAATATGGAGGCCAAGACGGTGAAGCTGAGACAGATTTTGAACTCAGGACATCTGGATTTGGAGCCCCTATGATTATATATAGTTCCTTGGTGCAAACACATCCCCTCCCACCCTGCTTTACTCCTCAGCTACCAGTCCATTTCTTCTTCCTTTTTTATAGCACACTTCTTCAAAGAGAATAAATACTTTCTTATCACACTTATATCCTTAATCCATTTTAATTTGATTTATACCCACCCCTCATGAATAACCTTATGGGAACTACTGAACAGGAACTTCAAATTTTAATCCTATTTATTTCATCCCTCAAGTTCTTGCTTATTTTTCCCCCACAATATAAATGGGCACTGCTCAAGTCTCAATTTTAATTTCAAGCCATTAATCCTCTTGCCCTCTTGTACCTGAAGAATCTTAAGCCAAGCTTTTAAAATATCACACATCTGTTCTCCCAATTCACAAGTTCATGGAACTACTGTCCAAGTTGTAGGCAGAATTTCCTACTGTCTAGTGGACTTCTCCCCTAGTTTAATTTTTTGTTGACACATCAATATTGATACTGACATATCAATAAAATGTCAAGTACTATTCTTTTATGTTTACTTTTTTCCATATGTGGTTTTCATTCACATTTCATGTCCCTGGATTAGACTCACAACGGTATCTTACTTAGACAGAGTCTCCAGTCTCCAATATGGCTTATTAATAACTGAATGCTTGTCACTCTCTAAACATGATATATATTTTATCACATCTGCTCATGCTTTTTTTTTTATTCATAACCAAATCAAATGGCCTTTGGCCCATTAAACCCTCCCAACTTCTCCTTCAGATAATGAATCTCATCATGCATTTCATTATGCTCTAATACCACACCAACTCTATTACAGATTTCACTTTGCCTCACATTAGAGCTATTCATTTGTTTGCTGCCTCCACCAGACTGTAAACCAGATTACAGAACAGAAACCCTGTAATTCTTCTGAATTCTGGCAGTGCCTAAGATAGTGCTAAAATGAATGCTGAATAATTCAATAAATGAATTGACCAGGATGCCACTGAGGTGAGGCAGAATCCTATCAGGGATATGAAATACTCATGCAATTATTTAACAAGGGTATCAGAAATATATAGGAAGTGGGGCATAGAGGAAAGGTAGAAGAATAGTATCTTTAATCTGAAATCAAGATCAACAGGGAAAATAAAGTATAGAAGATAAAAGGGAAGCTAAACATGAAGTTAGAAAGAACTCAGAGGGGAAAAGATCAAAAAAAGGAGAATCCAAATGAGATTTCCTGTATGTTTTCTAGGTGTATCTTTAGAGGAAGTAGTGAAAATCTTCTGCCTAATTTTTACCTGCTTTAGATAGAGGCACATTTTATACTGTGGTCACGAACACAGTTATTCTTCTATTAATTATAGAAACAACAATAACATACTTCAGAAAGGTTTTTCTTTGGTTTAGCCATACAATGTAACTGTCAACTCTTAAAAACCAATACTTTTTCATTTGAAAATCTAGAGTCTGATTTAATTTAAACCTACCTTTTATATCCAAAGGCTAAAATTGATTACTAGCCTGAAAAATATGAACAATAACACTAGGATAAATTCAAATATCTGACAGACTATCTTGAAAATGAAGGTAAATAAAATTTCTTAAAACTATAGCCGAGAATAATACAATGGGTGAACCTAACAGATTAGTTCAAGCAAAAGCTATGTGATCGTCCATTAAGAACTTTATATGAAATTTTTACCTCGGATAGTTAAAAGGCAATCTATGAATAACATTTTAGTCCTACAAGAATAAGCTTATCCTATTTGAGAATGCTAGCAAATAAGTAAATATGCACCAACATGAAAATGTTATTTCTTCTAATGCTCATATCACATCTGTGGCCTGTTATACCTCCAAAGCATGCAACTACTACCAACACCTTTCCCTTGCCAAGAAAACAAAAATAATTCCAGATTTAACATACATTCATTCAAATATTATTTTAAAAGGGCACAAAGAGTTAAACTCTAAAGGTTATTGTTTCAAGTTAATTTTTGACTTAGAAGTTAAAATTTTATCCACTGACAGGTATTTAAAATGAACAATTCTATTTCAGCTCATTATTTTCTAAAGTAAACATTTTAAAGACTGAGAAATATTTTTAAAATTTAGCCACAGCAAAGGAGGATAGGTCAATAATCCAAAGAATTCAACATCATTTTCTAATAATGCAAACATAAGAGAAGTTTCAACTCAACTTCTATAGTTTCTTCTTATATGTTAAAATAGAAATAAATGAGAAAGCCGAAGTTATGGGACAGTGAGTTAGTATAAGTATTTTCATAGGACTTCTGACCAAAAGTATAATTTCTACTGAACATGATAAAATACTGCTTTTCTAATTATATGGCTTTTAAAAAATTTTTTAATGTTTTATGGCATTCAGTGATACACTCTAAAAATCTATGTAGTTTAATATTTCTAGGAAATATTTCTAGAATGTTTGTGTACTTGTAAATTTAGTTTTTGTTGGACAATGACTCACAAATGTGTAACAGATGAATTATTCAGTCTGATTTTATGACCATAATTTTCTTTGCTATAATGCAGTCTTATAATGGGATATTATAGATTAGGCTTTTGCAAAAATTAGGATTTTGGTTTTTAAGTTTTAATGTACATTTTGTGAAAACAAAGATACAAATTCAGTTTACTATATTTTGGTTTGCATTATATATATATATATATATATATATATATATTTTTTTTTTTGGTATTCAATTTTGAAGGGACATATGAACAATACCCTTGGTTTTGCAATCATAAAATAATCAGGTTAAACATGGAATGGCCTGGGCAACAAAAAACAATCTGTATTAGCAACAGAAAATACCTTAGTATATGCGGGAAAAAGGAAATTAGTATATGGGGGGAAATTAGTATATGGGGGAAAATTAAAATTATAAGACTTACATATTGACTACATGTATAACACTGTTCTATTATTAGCTCCAGGGAGAAAAGGAGACAGGCTAAAAGGCCCAGCTAATCTGTAGTATATTTTATTCAATTGTTTGTTAGGAGCATGAACTTTGGAGCCAGACTGCCAGAATGCCTAACTATCTCAGCCACTCACTAATTATGGGACTATGAGCAAACTGCTTATCTTTTTGTGTCCCACTTCCCAAATCTATGAAGTGGGGGACAATAAGAATAACTTCTTTTAGGGATAATGTAAGGATTAACTCATAATGGCTAAGAATGACACAGGTACTTAATACATAGCCAAGAAATGGCTAGTGATTAGTATCCATATGTATCAGACAACCTTTTGGTTCCAGGCATTGAGACAATTTCATTCTAAGCCATGTATCTTGTTTTTTGCTACAAAATACATGAAATAAAGAACTGTAGCAATTAAGGTGGCACCTAAGTAACTCCTTTCAAACTAGTAATTTTCTAAGTATTTATTCCTATCACAGGAATTACCCCAAAAGACAGTGCAGTCAAATTTTTATAGGCAAAACAAATAGTGGTAGAAAAAACAGCTAATTCCTTCCACCAACACCAATCATCTAAAAGACCCCACTTTTTACAAGCTGGTATAAAGTACCCTTAAAACTCATTTCTACCAGTGTTTCTTTTTAGGAAAGTCTACTTAATGGCCTACGTATCACAATAACTAACTGAAAATAGCCTTATAAAATACTGAGAAATACTTGAAAATACCAAGTGATAATTTTGTTCTTCCTAATCTCTGTGGCTACTGAATGGTTCAGTAGAAAAACAAGTAAGAATTTCCAAATGATATTCAACTTGGAAGATACTGAAACAGCTTAAATTTACTAAATACCTAATAAACAATGAATGTTTTATTTTCTAAAAATACACACATGGGAAAACATAGGCATCACTTAAATATAAGAAAATATATGAGTACTGCTCTATTAGCTCACTGCTACCTACTAATTAAGTTCGAATTAGTCTAGCTTTGCAGTTTCCTCACCAATCTACTGAAATAGCGTACAGTAAGACAGCAATGTTTCACAAAAGATGTTTGTTTTTACTGCACATCCCACAGAATATTTAAAAAGTATAAATAGACTACACATACACATGAATACAAGGAAAAACACCACCTGAGGTATTTTAATCCTTTGAGAAAACAACTCACACTGATCTGTAGATCATTTTTTCTCACACTTAGCTACAAGAGAGAAGAGATTTATTTCTATTGGTATTTAGTAAGGAAATACTACTGCTTCCTGGTTCTTTATTTTAGGAGGATGAATTCCTTCCTGAGAGAAACATACTAAATTTTAATTAACTTTGTTCAGTCCCTTATCTACCACCCATTCCCTTTTTTGGACCACTAGGTAAGACCAAAATAAAAAATAATTATTACATTAATAAACAAAACTACTCACCTCTGGACTAAAGTCACTATCTCAAATCACTCTGGGGCTACCAGAACCTGAAGGCAACCTGCAGTCTCTAAAGTTTAAAGGAGTACTAGGAAGAATCTAGGCTGTACCAATTCACATACTGGTTTAAATAATTAATGAAAAAAAAAAACAAAGCAGGGCATCAATTTCTTCCAGGAAAAACCAACAAATAAATGCAACAATTTAACTGTCCTGTACAAATTGTATTACAAAGTAAATAGACCTAGTTGATGAAGGAAAACTTTTTTAAAGATTTTCAACTAACTAATGTAAAGAAATATGTGAATTAGGGGGGAAAGGCAACATTCGCAACTCCCAAATGAAATAAATTAAGGCACAAATCATTGGTGGATACTTAAACCATTAGAAAAATACAATGGAAGGATCAGAATGTCACCACCTGAACCACAATCCATCTTAAAGCATCACTAAACATGGGATAACCAGATGTTTTATGAAACACAAGAATACCTATGAAGTATTCTTGCTGAAAAATATGAATAAATAACAGAACCTAAATCTAATGAAGCTTTTGGAGCTAAATTCCGGTTTACATAAAAAATGCCAATGGATGGAGGAACAGGTTAAGATGACACTACAAAGAACAGCCACACCAATCAAGACTAAAGGATTTTTTCTCAAAATAACTAGGTTTCTTCATTAAGTCGGAGAGGACTACCACAGATTAACAGTCTTAGGAGAAATAACAACCAAATGCTATCTATGGCCCTTGAGAAGATCCTATTCTGAACAAATCAACTCTTAAAATACATTTTTTTGAGACAACTGGGGAAATTGAAGATGGATTGGGTATTCAATGACATTAAGAAATCACTGTCAAATTTGATGGGTATGATAATCATATTATGGTTTGATAAGAAAATGTCACTATTTTAAAGATATTATGATGATGTTTGAGATGACATGACATGATGTCAAGGATGTGCTTCAAAATACAATAGAAAAAATGAACAGATGAAACAAGTGTAGAAACTACTAAATCAAGATGATGAGAATGTGGGATTCACTATATTGCTATATAATGACTGAACTCTGACAGTAGAAACTTTTTTAAAAATTACCATGAATAACCCACTCAAAAGTAACAAGTTTCAGAAATCACTTAAAAATAGCTTTCAAAGAAAATTTCAAAGCTTATTTGTTAATTTTATGTATCATGAACACATAGAAAAAAATAAATTCAAATTATCAGCTAAACAATTAATCAGAACAATTATACAAAGATATATTTATTTGGCATGAATAAAACGTAGAAGTATAAAATACTGTTCAATAGCTATTAAGAAGTTTCTTTTGAGAACACTCTTAACTTTGCTAAAAAGCTAAAACTTAGGATCTAAAAATTACAAACTTCTCAATAGCAGTAATTATCAATTCACATTACATAGTAAAACCATCTTGAGATCTTAAAAAACTACAAACTCCTAGGAGACTCTATTCAAGATTCTCAAGTCTAGGGTAGGGCCTGGTGATTTCTGTGTGCAGAAAAACCTAAGACACTATTCAATGGAACTATAGATTTGCCTTTATGAACAAAGGTTTATTATACTTTCTCCATTATTAATTATTTTAAGGTCAACATATATCTCATAAAAAATTTGTTTAGCCTTTCTGTTAAGGCCATAAGATGGCTGACTGCTACTTTATTCAACTCAAAATGCACAGAAAGCTTTAACATAAGTATCCTTGTATATATTATCTTCCCTAATTTTTAAAAGGTAGACAACATGATCATGAAAAATTATTTCTAGAAATTTTTTCTAAAAGTGAGCCACCCCTTAATAAATTAACTACACTTCTTAAACATGATAAAATGATCATAGTAACAATGTCTCAATTTATAAATCTCAAGAATTTTTATCATCTTGTTCTATAAAGTAGAATATGTGAATAATTAATACTCTGCCAGGTTTTGATTATGTATTTAGATGTCAGATTTCCAATTAATTACAAAGCCCTCAGTCTTCCTTCCTGGAAAAAATTCTATTTTCTGAGACACTGTAATCCTTAGTTACCAAAAGAAAAAAGAGAAGCTAAGTATAAAAGCTAGTCTTAATAAAATTACTGTGTAAAATAAACCAATTAAAATGTATTATTGTATTGATTCCAAATTCAGTCAAGTTCTTAGATATAAAAATTATACAAGGAAAAGTGAATCCCCCTAAATATTTGCAGAAAAGAAGCATCACTTAAGTACTTGTGTTCTTATACAATCTTTGAAACAAAGGGAGATCTATTATTTCATTTTGAACAAGTACTGAGGAAGACTCAGCAGGAAATGGATCCCATCGATACTAGTGAGTTGTATGCTGAAGTCACCTGACTTATTAAATTTCACTGGAGGCAAATAAGCATAGAGAAGATTTAGTTACCATTCCAGAAGACATGACTTCACTAAGGTAATACTGGATGTTACTATAAAGGGTGTTTGAAAACTACTTTAAAAGGCAAAACATAGATGGTTCCTTTTATAAAGATGACAATATCCAAAAACGTATGGGGAAAAAAGTTAACTTCATGTTCCATAAATGGATATTTTTGGATTGAGATAAATTATTAAAAAATAATTTTTCTATAAACTGGCTAGTCTTAAATATTGTAATATCAAGTTGGAGACTCAGCTTATACTAAGTATGAATACCCTTAATACACACTTTACATGTATTGTACATCCCAACAGAAAGAACCTAGACAACCAATTCAGAGACTTGGAAAATGTCTAATAAGCACTTAAAAATTCTAAGTTGGCTCATAAAATAATAAAGATTAAAATAATTTGACACATTCCTATTTCTATCTAATTAATATCCTAGCAAATCCAAAAAATAATACTCAATGCTGGTAAACAAAAAAGTGGAATAGCCAGTCTCATATACCATTCATATTAGTTTAGTATCATCTTTCTAGAAATAAATTTGCAGTAAGAATCAGGAGTCTCTAACATTTTCTTTGATCCAATAAATCTAGCTCTAGAAATCTAGTCTCAGGAAATAATCTGAAAGATAAAAATGTTATGCACAGGGTGTTTGCCACAATGCCATGTATATATTTAAAAAAGTATGGAAGTAAATTAAATGTCCAATAAAGGTACTTTCAAAAGTACTACAAATCCACTAGCATGCTAGACAGCTATTAAATTTTTTTAAAGTTCTTACTAAAATAGTAATTACAATAAAACATAATAAAGAACTGCACATAGTGATTTTAATTTTGTACAAAAATGTTTTTACACAGAAAATGAAAAAAATTGTTACCTCTTGTAAATTATCAAAACTACCAAAGTCCATACTATCATTTGATTTTTGAAACTTTCAACTCATCTAACATTCAAAAACTATCTGAGGATACTTAATATAAAAACCAAATTATAATAAGATGCAAAACCATTAAAACATATAAACAAAAAAGTCATTTAGTAAAAAAAAAAAAAGGTGTTCACATATCTTCACTTTCATCTTTCTTATCAAGCAGAGTGAAGAGATAAAGATATACTGAAATATTTAAAATAGAAGATGAAGACAAATTTATTAAGGAGTGGGCAACTTTACTCATATGCTTTTAATGCAAAAAATGCAGAACACCTGAAAAATGAATAATAAAAGTATAGAGGAAGAAAAAATTATGCCAGGGACTCATGATCTTTAATGAGAAAGACATTTCATTATTACTTAAAAGAAATTTCACTGGGGCCATGAGGTTACAAGGAAAAGAGTGATGAATTCCCTAGAAGAATCAGGTGACTTCTAATCAGGACTCCACCCAGAATCCAAACACACACAGACATGTCTAACTATACCCAAATGGGCAAAATGCACAACTCCTCTGAGTCCAAGGAAGTGACTGTTAAGGTCTGTGCTTGATGGTAACTGGAATTTCTTGATATTCTATACTTAAGTTGTTTAATGAGCTGCAGGTGAATTTTTGAACTTCTCAGAAACTGTATGTAAAATCTTGATGTTACCTATTTTGTGTTAAGGATTAAATAATGTATCTGATCTAGTAGGACTGTTGTGCCTAGCAGAATGCCTAGATCTGGGAATTATTCAATAAATGTAGATTTTTTTCCTCTTCTATAAAATAATTTCTATCAGTAAATAATTTAAGAATCTACAGTAATAACTATAACCTTGTATCACTCATTGTCTCACTCTTAACTTTACCTTTAAAAATGGCACATTATGAAACAGTCAACTTAACAAGCCAAGCTGAGGAAATAAAGGTTTAAACTAAGCCCACACAGTGATAAGAGATTTTGTCAGAAAAGAATGTTATTAACCTAAAGAATCTTTAAAATCATGATAAACAATTATGGCTTGTGCTAGATGTATTAGAAAATTAGAATTAAAGGGTAAATTTTGTCTATTACCAGAATTAATTTCAAATATCAATTGCTTCTCTTATGTATAAGGTGTCTCTGTTAATGTAAGTATCACTTACATTACTACATATTTATAATGGATAGTACAAGTGTTACATATCTACAAAAAATATATATCTACTTGCAAGAATTACTTCATTATAATACACTTTTTCTTTTTCTGAGGGGCATAAACTAAACTCTAAGAGCTAGTTTATAACTCATTAATCTTGGGTTCCATATGGACAGGAATGCTGATTTAAAGATAATCTTACACATATTTAAGAAATCAATTTCCCAAACACAGCAAATAGAACTGTAAAATTGCATCTTAAGTTATAGATCACTTCACTCATTTTTTTTGCAAAATAACATTTTCCCTTAGTTTTTCTTCATCTTGACTCCATCTACCAGTAGTTGCAAATTTTTGCATTGTTTTTCTTCTGTGAGGTAAGTCAAATCCATCGCAGAATGAGGTGAAATATAAATGAATAAGAAAAAACATAAATGCCAAAATAAATTTAATAGAAAATTCTTCCTAGTTTACATTGTTTTTTAAGAGACACGCTATAATATATTGAAAAAAATCCATATGACTACTTCCGTTACGTGTTTTGCCTCTTCACTTTTCACTGTTTCTATGCAGTGCTAAATTATAACATTCAGATTAGCCCTGAAGAATATGCACAAGGACTCTAAACCTGGGCTTAGAACCTAGACAGTGTGACATCAAATTTAACATGAAATAACAACTCTACAGTATAGTATCTCTTCATTAGAGCTTTTCTTCTCTTATTTTGGGAAAGAACATGAGGACGGTGAAAGGAATACAGCTGACAGAATTTTCATATCACTTTAGGTTTTTCTCCCAACAGCATTCAAATGCTCCTTATCTTAAAAAAAAAAAAAAAAAAGTAAAACCTAACACAATTTCTTAAATTCCAAAATGGGGTATTCGTTATACTTACTGGGAGTTTAACAGGCACCTTTCCACGTGGCAAAATGGGAGAAAAGTGGTATAGACAATAAAAATCATACCTAAGAGGGATGTCTCCTTGGCAAATGCTGCAGCAATAGCTGGGTCCAATGCAGGCTGTCCATCCCCAGATGGAAGATCAGGTCGAGTATAATCCCTACTTTTATCATTGTTGTATTTTACATTCAAATTCACAAGTTTGGAAAAATCAATCCTTAGGGTACAGCAAGCATTATAAATATTCTGACCATCTAGGGCCTGTAAAAGTGAATAAAGTATATCAGCAGTCTTAAGGAATGAAAATTAGTAAGAAACAGGACTTCGACAACAAAACCCAGCAATGAAGACCTGCATATAAAAGACACCAGGAAAGGGATCACATATTATACATTATCCTTTGTTATCCCAGTTGTACATGTATTTGTTTCCACAAATACTATCTTTTTAAAATAGAAAATGCTACTTAAATCTAAAATACAACCAGTTAAATATATATGCTAATGCTTTTAATTCAAAAAAAATCTGCAAATAATTCAATTTAAAAAAATAAACAAGGATTACAAATATAGTCAGTCCTGCCAAAAGTCATACCATAATAGCCTGCATAGTACTTTAATTTTATTATACATACACATTTTTTGCTGGATGGTAGTACTTAGAAGAATTGGTGTAATTTTATAACGTAACTTTTGTTTGAGGTCACATTTTATGAAGTGCCTCAAGCCAAATAAGTATCACTATAATGTACAGTAGTAATGCAAACACTATTATTTTCTTAACTTGAGGTGTTGAACCTGGATCCAAATAGATTGTTGAATTAGAAAATGCAACATTATCCCAGGAAAGCCCAGGAATAGAGTGCAAGCTCTAGATCTAAAAGCCTACATTCAAATCAGGTCATCTTGAACAAGTTACTTAACCTCTTTGAATCTCAGGATCTTTCTTAATCTGGAAAACAGAGAAGATAATGGCTGCCAGGATCCTCACAAGAGTACCTTGAGGATTAAATAAAAGATCACATATGTGAAAGTACAATGTGAGTTATAATTGCTGCTGCTATGATTATTATGAGTTTTTTTTCCTGGTACTATATAATCACCATTTCTATTCCAGCTGGATAGAAGGCTAGAACACACTAAGGAACAAGGGAATATATTGTTAATTTTTTATTAGAAGAATAAACATTTACTGTATAAAATAATGGTTCAGAAATGAAAACTATGTTTACCTCTATAAATCACTGTAAAAGTGACAGTTCTTCTGATAATACATCAATAGACTTAAGCCTGATGTTTATACAGACCAAGATCCATTAGGTATGTAAAGCTAGAACTGTATGACTTTAATAGTAGACCAACATGTTTTTGCATGACCTTTTTAGAAATGGGACTGAAATATACATGAACCTTAGGATAAATTCAAGAGATTGTTGAATTTTCCCTTCCAACCCTCACTACTAATACCTCCATTGTTAGTCTTTTTCTGAGTTGTTCTTCTCTTATAAAGCAAAATGCTAGGGGGCAAAATTTTCCAATTAACTGAAAATAACTGCCAAAAATTTTAACCAGTGTATAAAAAGAATTTCGTTGACTCTATCACTCAAGCTGCCTTTACGTAGCAGTGGTACCCAGAGCTTTCAAAAACAGAGTACTAAGCTGCCATCCCCAAAGATTATGATTTCTTAGTTCAGGATACTGAAGAGTCCCAATGTTTTTTTGTTTTTTTTAACAAGCAATCTACATGACAAGAACCTAGGTGGGCTCTAGACCACAGTCAGAAGAAAACTATAAATTCTCTTAAACCTAAAGGTACACTTTGCCAGCTAACTGAATTCCAAGTGCTTAAGATGTATTTTTCATCTCCCACTCATATGGAACTGTCACTAAAAGATGAGACGGTAGGCTTGAGATTCTCTTTCTAAACTTGTATTCTTTGCCCATAATTATATATAACTTCTATTGTTTTAACAAGCATAAAAATGTAGCAACTGAACTACAAAGTTTAGAACCAACTCATTCCATAACATACTGAGATATATAAGGATAACTGTAAAATGGGAAGAGATTTGAAACACAGCAGATGCTGGGAGAGTTGTGACATGAGAGGAAAGTTCTAATACCAACAATGTGCCATATATTGTGTTGTGTTCTAGAAATACAGCAGAGAAAAAAGACAAGGTACCCACTTTTATGTGACTTACAGTAAAACCTGGAAATACAGACATCTAATAAATACAAATTTGATTTGTGGTAGTGAGAACTAAGAAAGGAAGAGATATAATGTAGATGGAAGTTTATGGAAGACCTCTCTGAGACCTGCAAACCTGAAAGACAGGAAGAGTTGGACATAAAAAGACAAAGAGAAAGCAAATGGAACAGTAGAAGCAAATGAACAGTAGAAGCAAATGGAACATCCAGCTGTTAAGCCTGAGAAATCAGAGAAAATGCTGCACATGAAAGCTATTTTTAAAAAGTCCAATATAGTAAAAGGCAAGACAAGCTGTGGACTGATTAAATTTTGTAAGCCACGTTAAGGACAGCACTTTATACTAAGGACAAAAGTCAGTCACTGAAGGGCACTAAGAATGGAAGTTATAGGACTTTAAGTTGAGATCATTCTTAGTACTAAAAAACAGATGTGGGGGAAGAAGTCAAAGTTGTGAGCTGAGTGAGAAGGCCACTGAAGTAAGGATTTAAGAGATGATGGCTTGGATTGGTGCTTTACTCAAGCTGTGATTCATGGACTAGCAGCCGAAACCTATCTGCCTAAAGATAAGGAGTCTATTTCAGAATCTGTATCAATATCACACTAAACACATTATAGCTAGAAGTATGTTGACTTGTATTTTGGCAAAAGCTCCTGGTAACATCAGAGACCAGCACTCTGAGTAACACGTGGCTTAGACTAGGGTGGTGGCGAGCTGGGAGACAAAAGGATAGGTATGACAGAAATTTAGGATGAGAATCAGTAAGATTTGTTGATAGACTGAAAATAAATAAATAAATAAACAAATGGAATAAAAGTGTTTTCTGGCTTGTTACTGATGTGAAATTTGGTACCCTGAGACTTACTACCACAGTGAACAACACAGAGGCAGGGTTTTTTTGGGGGGAAGGAGCGAGGCAAGGGGGTGGCCAGGGAAGTTAAGTTACAGGAGTTAAACTAAACACACTAATTTGGAAGGTTCCTGATGGTCCATTAATTTCCTAGTCTGGGTCTCTTTAGAAAGGATCTGATGCTAGAGAGTCACGTGGACACTGTCAGAGTCACAAAGGTGTAATTCAGCGGTGAAAACAGATTAAGTCCCCCCTGCAGAAGGGAAGGGATATAATAAGATATAGTCAGCGAGGTAAAATATAATCTAAGCGAGAAGAGTTAGAGACCAGGAGAAGAGATGATTTTAAGAGAATGGCTCAGAGTCAAATGTTACCTAGAGAATGGGGACAATAAGGATTGAATAACACTGTTGAGATTTAGCACTGTGGCAATCACTGGTGACAGTAGGAAGAACAATTTGGGTAAAGAAGGGTCGAAACCAATATGCAAGAGGTAGAGGAAACAAAAAGGAGGTAAGTATAAACAGCAAACAAAGGGCCTATTTAGTAAATCTGGCTATAAATGACAAGAGAGAAGAATAGGGGAATAGCTGGAGAGTTATGAGGAGTTCAGGGTAAATTCACATACAATGAGAGATTTAAGGATGTTTGAAACACTGGTGAGAAATAGCCAACAGAGAGGAAAATATGAGAAAGAGTGGATGACAGTGCAAAGTCTCTTGGAGGGCAGAAAAGGATAGGATGGGGTGTTTACTGATCTTAGAAATAGCTATGCCTTTTAATAGAAGAGAAAGACAGGTGTGGTATAAGTAGATTTTGTGAGAAAAGCTGATGGGAGTGTCCACCTACTTTTCCTAAGAAGCAGGAGGCAAGGTCCTAAGGGGGAGTAAGGAGACTTGGTGGAATGAGAAATTTTCTGATACAGTCACTGTGAAAAATGGGACAGCATGCTGACTGGAGAAATAGGGTAAGATTTTTTCAAGTAGAGAGCTTAGTCTAGTTGTAGTTGAAGATGATGAATTTCGACTGGTAACAATTGCTAGATTATAGGATATTCTCTAGGTATACTCAATATACAGGCATGAAGAAAGATTACTACAGTCAGGTGTCAGGGTTATAAAATAATGGGGCAAGTTTGGGAAATAAACTTTTTTCCTTCTCTAATAATAGTGAAATGAAGTTAAGATACCAAAATAGTTCATTAATAATTAATACTAAATAATTACCTGCTCTCTTGGAATTGCAATTATACACCTTTGTGGAAAAGACCTGAGTAAGTGTATTCAATATTCACAAATACCTGATGCTTATTATCTGTACATAGAAGATTGGTTAAATGAAAACTTCAAGTATCTGATTTAAGATTATTAAAGGATAATCTTTTGTCATGATTATAGATTATTTCAGATGAAACACACACATAAACTACTTTCCCCTTGAATTATAGCCAAAATATAGTGTAATTTCAAATCAAATTCCATTTCATTGGTCTTTTACCAAATACTCTTCCCTCTGCACCAGAAGAGGTGATAAAAAAATATTCCACATTAAGGAAATGCACTATATTTAAATACGTTGTCAAGGTGGGGAAAAAAAAATGCCATAAAGATCACGGCTTCTAGATTTTCTCTGCTACTGACCAAACCTCATACCACATGGATTTTGGCTACTCTCTAAATATAAAATATCTCCAAAGTTGGAGGGCTGGGACATGTAAAGAGAAATCATTATTTTTGGAAAAAAGAATTCCAAATGTTAATGTGTGCCTGAAAAGGAAAATATAGAAGATTAGGTAATGTAACTTAAGAACCAGTAAGTAGCAACATATTGGAGAAAAAAGGCTGAAAATATGTCTACCTCAAATAATTTACCTCTTTAAGTTCTAGTTTTTACCTCTTTAAATATTAGCCTCCCCTTGTAACACAGGAAAAATTCCTGTTCTATTTACAACATAAAATATCAGAAATATCAGAAAAAAATTAGAGAACAGCACTTGCTAAACCATTTCAATTATGCCAATATTAACAGTATAGACTTTGTGCTACTTGAAGCTATATCAGCTCCCCAAATGAGATTCTGAAGATGGAAACACAATGAAACAATCAAAAATGGTCTAAGTTCCATTTAATCAATCTATCTTAATCTAGAGGAAGCACTGAAGTATTACACAGCATAATTGGTTTAAAGTAAGAGTAAAAGGGAGAAAAAGAGTCAAGATGGAAGGTAAGTAAAGACAGTTGATGTAATGGTTTAATAATGAATATGTAATGGTTTAACAACAGAATAATAATTACAATGAGATAATATGACCCAAGAACTTAAAGAACTAGAGAGAAGGCAGATTTAAATATGATACACAAACATAAGATTAAGGCATTTAGAAGCAAAGATAGGATATGTAGTTTTCAAGGGTGGCCATGATATGAGAACATACTTTACTTCTTTTAATAGTTTCTTACCCTCCATATATAACAATAAAAATATAAAGGATGTAAATAAGAAATAGACTAGGAACCTATTTTAAAAAGCTGTCTTTTTAAAACAATCTTCAAAAAGAATATTAAATATACTGTAGTCTTACATAAACTGAGCGCCCATCATAACATCTGAGCCACATGTGTGATGATATATTTTAGCCAAACTCTCTTGACAGCTAAATTACTCTGAAACTCCCACTGGAAAACACTTAAAATCTTTACTGGTGTGCATGTACAATTTAATCCTGCTATATCCTCAAGAGCTTAAAACTTTGGACCTAAGTCAAACAAAAAATGCAAAATAACAAAAGTATGTATAGATAACTACACATACCATTATCCTTAAAAAGAAACACTTCTTTAAGCTTTCCTAATAGTATCTAAATGACACCAATTTGTGCCATCATAATGCTATAAGGTATTGCCAAGTTATGTCAGTATTACTAATGTTAGCTATGTGTGTGTGTGTGTGTGTCTATCTGCCACTGAAAAATATCGCTATATCCAAAAGAAAAAAGAAATGCTCCAGACTTACTAGTTTTGCTTGTTGAGCATTTACTGGATCACCATACTGAAGAAGAGCTTGAAACTGGTTATTTTTTGTAAATGTGATTATCTTCAATACAGCACCAAACTTAGAAAATATCTGTTAAAAACATTAAAATCAAAGTATTATTTATTTACTGTACATTATTGCTCCAGTTCATAGGTAAACATGAAAATTAAGTTAAACTTACTTGGTGAAGAACATCAAGTGTTACAGGGTAGTACATATTGTCAATAATTATTCTAAGCACTGGACTCTGGGCTGGAGTCACTGCACTCTCACTAACTGTGGTGCCACTAAGAGGAGTATTTGCTGTCTGGACAGCTGTCACAGCTTGAAGAACTGCTTGAGCACGCTGAAAATTAAAAGATAAACAAGTTAGAAACACACTCAGTATTTCCACTTAAACTCTGCTGTATGTTATACTACTAGCTCATTTCTTTTCTAGAACATATACAGAGTAAACGAAATTTAATAGTCGCTCAATAAATAATTCTGAGCATCTGCCATGAGCCAGGTACCACCTGTTTATAATTCAAGTATTCTACTAATATTTACTTCAAAGCAATTATCTAGGGTTTGGGACCTATACTGAACAAGCAAAGATAGGCAATGTAATTTATTTTCAAAAGAGAATACAGTTGGGCCGATTCACATAATCAGAAAATGTTTTAAATAGGAAATTTTAGAGAATAAAACTTCAACCTAACATTATTCACTCCATAAAAAAGGCACATGGTAAACCTCAGCAAGATTACTAGATTACCCAAAAAAACTCCCATAAAGCTTATTATTTTTAATACAATCTTTAAGGAGGAATACATATTACCATAACTTCTAAGATACTATTAAATTAAACCAGGAAAGATGTACTACTGTTAAGACACCTCTTAATTTCTGATTTTAATTTATGAGATTTTAATATGTGAAAAAAAAATACAGAACAGAGTATTACTACTGTGACAGATTCCATTAAAAAGAAAATAATTTTTCTATCTGGAGTCAAAAAACCTACATAAAGGCAAATAATTGTTAAGTAGCAATGACAAATACTGTTATATCGCTGTAGAGTTTAAAAAAGCTATATTAGCAGATGAACAGAAATATCAACTGAACACCTTGATAAAAGAAAAGGAAGGAGAACACAAAAGAATTAGGCCAACACTTATAAGAATAAACAAAAACAGTCAGTGCTCCCTCTAGCAGCATATTTGCTATGGCGGTAAACATTCTGCAATATATGTGTATCAAATCAACACATTATTTATCTTAAATTATACAATATATTTTTTATATCTCAATAAAGCTGGAAACAAAAAATAGTTCAATGAAATATCACATAACCAGGAGATCACAGAGTTTGGAATTCAAAGGACCACATGCCTATATGGTTAAATCTCACTATTTAAATGCTAATGAAATAATATGGCCTATAAACTTCTATACTGGCTAATGTGACTCAAAGTATCTTAAGTAATGTACTGCAATATTACTTCTTTCATTAGTAAACCATGTCCTTGGATATATTTATGTTACTACAAGCAAAGAAATATCACAATATAGGAAAATACTAACATCTCCTTCAAATAATGGAATGTCTTTTTAAAATAGGAATCACATGATCATTATATATTATCCAAATGGTACAAATGGTTAAGTTTCCTCTGCAACCCTATCACCCTAGCTGCTTTCCCGAACGCATTCCTCACCAATATTATCATGGGTATCCTTCCAGAGATACCATCTACACACAAGCATATATGTATCTAGTCTGTATAAGTACATAGGTGTATGTCTACAACATACATTCTTCCCCAATACTATTCACTTTTCTCCATCTTCTTTTATAGCTTAATAATTAGGTTCTCCATTAACAAGTAACTTTCTGTATTTTTTTAGTTGATGAAACAGTGCTTGCCAACCTAAGTTTTAATTAAACTTAGTGAACCATTACATACACACATAAAAGGACACAAATCAGAAGTGTATAAGCTCAATAAAACATCACAAGTTGGACAGATCTATGAAATGACTAGATAAAAAACAGAACATTATCAAAGTTCCAAAAGCTACATTCATGTTTTCTCTCAGTTATATAAATTATATCATAGAATACATATGATGTGTTCTACTTAGTTTTGGCATTTTTGTTTTTTGCTTTTGGGGGGGGGGGGGTTTGGCTTCTTTCAGTAATTATTATTTTCATGATATGCACCCATGTTTTGCAGGTACCAGCAGCTTGGTCATTTTTTTGTATTCTAACAAATTCCAATGAATAAATATGCCACAGCATATTCCGCTGCTGAACATATGAATCATTTCTATCTTTGCATTAGTGTTCCATGAATTTTCTCATACAGATCTTTTGATGTACATACAATGTGTTTTCTCAGGTATGTATTAGGAGTAGATTTACCGAGTCAAAGAATACACGTATATGCTCACCTTCACTACATATGTCAAGTTTTTAAACATCATTCTATGAACTTACATTCCCACACGTATAAATGAAAGTTCTATCTTCTCTACCTTGTTACCAACACTCGGCATCACTCATCTCATCAATCTGATGGTATATGGTAGTATCTCACTGTGATTTTAATTTGCGCTGAAGTTTCTTAATGCAAACCTAAACCACTCTTTATAGATCAAGATAGCCTTCTGGAGGAAACTAAGGTGAGACGTGAAGATGTGTAGCAACTGGTCATGTGAAGTGTGTGTTGGAAAACTAATACAAAAGCAGGCAGGCCACAATATTCCAGGCAAAGTAACATCACAGAAACACAGTGGTTGGAAATAAGATTGGAAATAAGAGAAAGCATGCAAGGTTTACAATTACTTTTGGGTAGAAGCATAGGCAAATATATAGCAAATAAAACAGAAATAGTAGCCACCTCTTCTGAGGCCCTTTATCATGAACATGAAAAGAATCTGCTGCAGGATAGTAACCTAAGTCAGATTTGTTAGACAGGGAGAGAGATAATGAGAAAGGGAGGAAGGAAAGGAAGAGAAAGGAGGTACTAGGGAGAAAGAATTCAAGAGGGGAAAGTAAAAAAATAGATCAGTAAGAGAGCTATTAAAACAATATAGCCAAGAGGCGACTGTGTGTGTTTGAGCTATTCAAGTAACAAGAAAGATGATGAAAACTAGGCAGACATTTAAAAAGAGTATACTGAAAAGACTTAGTAATCTGATGAATGATCACAGAAGAATTCATTGTTGACTCATATTCATTTGCCTCTATTATGAATGCCCATGAAAATGCCTATAAATGAAGTGATGGGGATGAAAGAGTACACTGATCATGATGAACAATGAGTAATGTAAAAATTGTTGAACCACTATACTGTACACCTAAAACTAGTATAACACCATATAGTAACTATACTGGAATTTTAAAGACTTAATAAAAAATGCCTGTAAATCAATACAAAATGGAATAAACCCAAATACTGAATAGAGAGAACGTCATCATTGGCTGAGCACACTTTCATCAAATTCCTGGAATACGCAAAATTAATAGAAAGGAATCACACAGAAGATATAGTGAACACATAGCAAACAGGGTTTGCACTGACAGGCACATGAATCATACTAGTAGAATACTTGAATTATAAACAGGTGGTACCTGGCTCATGGCAGAGAAACTGGGAGAGTTACGGGGGGGGGGGGGGGAGGGCGGGCGATAGAAGGGTTAAAGTAAAGTCAGCCTAATGAACAAATAATTAAACTCCTCTTCCTCCCCTCCCCCATCATCTCTCTCTTTTAACCATTAAAAAACAAAAATAACAAAATGCTCCCTTAAAGAAAGAGGAATTCTAAAGAGTTCTACTGGCCCAGGCCTTTCTGGGGAATCCCAGCTTAGTATCCAAACCCATTACTTAATCTGAAGGAAAGCATACCAGTATAACCAGTAAAACCTAATTCTGAAATATGAATAGACTACTGGGGGAGGAGGGGCAGACATATGGATACACGATAAACATAACAGCTAACAGTGAAGGAAATTCAGTAATTTACACATAGTGAAGTATTTTTTTTTAATACTGTTAATTAGGGGCACCTGGGTGGCTCAGGTCATGATCTCAGTGGTCCTGGGATTGAGCTTGGAATCAGGCTCCTTGCCCAGCAGGGAGTCTGCATCTCCCTCTGCACACCCGCCCCCCGCTCCGCCTTCTCCCTCTCAAATAAATAAATAAAATCTTTTTTTTTAATATGTTTTTTTTAACTAATAAATAAATAATAAAACAAAGCACTGTTAATTCGAATCCTTAAAGAACTATGAAATCATAAAACATGATGAACTGCAACATAAAAAAAATGATCAGAAAAGATTAAAGGGCTTCTGAAAACTAAATATATGGCTGCAAAACCAAGTTTTTTTGTTTGTTTTTTTTTTCCCCCAACAGAAGCAACTTCGCATTGATCGTTCCCTATATCTACCTGGAATAACCTAGACCAGAATAAGTACATTTACTTCCTAACCACTTTTAAGTTTGTTACTCAAATGTCCCTTCTTCATGGGGCTTTCACTGTTTATCCTATTTAAGATCATAAATAAAGATGCCTTATCTTTATCCTTTTCATGTTCCTTCCATTGGAAGCTTTTAAAATGAGAATGCCTTCATGAATTACTTTACTAAAAATACTAATATATAAAATAAAATTGATATATAAATACCATTTTAAATTCTAAGTAAAATGAAAACAGAGTATTTTCTTTTAGAATATTTCCAATGTAAATTTTTGGAAGTACAATTTCTGGTTCAAAAGTAATAAAAATTAATACCAAATTAAAACAAAGAAAAAAACAGCAGAAAATTTAGTCCTATCGTTTTAAATGCTTATTTACATATAAACTATCAAAATGATCTTGAAAGGTCACTTTTTATGATGGTTAAAAATCTATGAGGAATTATTAGTCCATTACATTTTCTGTAAGACAAAGAGTAAGACATAGTTTAGATTTTACTGAAGCAGAAAAGATATAATTAGCTAAAAACTATATTAAAAGAGCTAGTTTTTCCTTCCCTGTGATGTTCTGTATTTAGGTATAAACCCATTCCTATATTACTTTTTTTAAATATTGATTTTAAATAATTAGTATCTTCTACATCACATTTTTAAGAAATATATCAATATATTTATATACTCTCAATTCTTACATTCCCTCCCCAAGGAAAATCATTAACAGATCTTCAATAAAAATATTTCCATGAGAAACCTGAGTCCTATAAAAAGTTATAAAATAACTAAAGGCATTAAACATCATACTTTAAAAGTCTAAACAGCAGAGTTCTACAGTTTATGTTAATAGTGAGCCCAATCTCATAAACAGTTTCTATACAGCAATCTGAACTTGCAACATGAAAATGAACATTCTGACCAGAACCTTAAGACTTTGAAAAAATATTTAATTCATCAGGAACCAATTTAGAACATGAAAATAATAGACTGTACATACTTTTTGTAAATTAACATAATATTTAATATTTAGGGACATACTGCAAGAGAATATCTTAAAAATAATAAGAAAATACCCATAATTACATCTTTCTAAGTTTGAGATTCTTAATATGTCCGTTTTATTTATGTACCTACACATACTTACTTGGTTTAATGTATTATCTGTTTTTAGTTCTTTGTGATTGGAGTACTGGATATAAATTGGTTGGTTACGGAGATGAGGTGTCACAGCAGAATAGTAATTAACCATAGTAATAGCTGCTTCCTCTGTTGCTAGTTCCAAAAATGCCTGTAAAATAAAGAGGAAAAATTAGAATACTATGAATTATATTCAAGTAAACCTCAATACCTGTGTAATCTATTCAGCTAATGAGAAAAATCAGTATCTAGAGTATAACCTTCCCAGTTACATTTAGACACCCAAATAAGTTATCTTTAGTTATCTTTATTTTCCATACACCACAAATGTGACCAAACAAAAGCTAGTGAAAATAAAATCCAAACATTTTTCAGTATCGGAATTTTACCATTCCGATACTAGAGAACACAAAAAGGGATTTCAAAGTCATTTTTAAAGCAGTATAACTCAGAAAAGGGAAAAAATTGAAAATTAAATATAAGATTAGTGACATTAATTATATTTAAATGAATGTTGAATTTCATAATTTCTTTTAAATGGTAACACTAGAAATTTTAAAACCAACTCTCATTTTTAATATGTCTGCATCTTTCTGCCACAGGTACATTTATTCAATGAAGAATACCTAGGATTAGTGACTATTTTCTTCTAATGCTATCAGATAAATATTTCCATCTGATAAACTTAAAGGATAAGATGCTACTAGTGCCCCCACTAGTTTGTGTTATTACAAAGTAGAGCCACAATAAAAGAAATCCTTCATTTGTATTTTTCACAATCTCATTGTAACAATCCAAAAGTGAATTCAAAAGGCAAAATGTGAAAACTACATTGGCTCATTTTGGCTCCCTAGCATTAGTTTCTCAAATAGCATTACCAGGAAAAGTCAAAATAAGACTTCTGTTATGTTCTTTTAGAAAAGTTAAGACCTACTATATTCTATCCTTTTATTAGGAATTAGCTAATTCCCTCATACAGGGTAGTTTGGGGCTTAACATTTTACAGAACCTAAAAGAAGCATTACCTGATTTTTTCCTTTCAGCATAAGGATATTGGTCACCTTACCAAAAGGTAAGCCTAAAGCAATAACTTCAGTTTCTGTCACTTCACCAGGTAATTTTCGAATATGAAGTACACGAGAAGGAGCACCATCCATTTTATCTTCTCCTTTAAATTTTTTGCTATCATTACCATTGGCTGAAAGACATTTTAAAAAGTTTTTATTAATTTTCCTCATTTGCATTAAAAACCCACACAAAACAAAGTTTAAAAAAGAACTTAAGAACAGAGCTGAGTAAACCTGAATATTTCCTAAAAATTCAAAAGCCAGGCTTCCAAAGAAATAGAGAAAATCATATTCACCAATTACTATTAAATAAAATTACATTATCAATTAAGATAACTATTAGGTAAATGTTTCTGAACAGAACAGTTTCTGGTACTGTCACAGAGTAACAAATGATAAGTAAAAATATTAAAATGCAATTTCATAAAGAAATTGTCCAATGGCTAAAGAACACAATTATCTTATAATTTAATCATTTTATTACCGACTAACAGAAATGGAAAAAAAAAAAGTTAAACTTCTGACCTGGCAAAAATTAAGGAGATTGTAATTTTACCTGGGAAAATTATAAATGGTTAAATTTAGAAAATATACTCAAAACTGGGAACAAAGAAGGCAATGCTGTAAAAATAATTATGCAGTCAATCCACAGGCTTACCTACAATAAGCCTCTCCTAATTTATTCATAATACCACTTAATCTACCTAAATATTTTGTCACTATCAACATCTATATTCTATGAAACACTCATGGACTTGATTAACTTTTTCTGTTACTCTGACCTTAAAGTAAACTGATACATTTTAATCAAAAAATTAGTTATCTGCCTTGATTCCAAAGCCTCACCAAAAATAAAAGTCCTACTAAAGACACAATAGAATAGGTGATGTTTTATGTAAAACCATTTGAAGACCTTGCAGTCTATCCACTATTCCATATCAGTGGTTCCAAATGGTCTATGGACTAAAAGATGTTTCTGAAACTAAAACAAAGGATACTTAATAAGCTGAGAAAGATACATGTACACTCCACTTGTGTATAACTTTACGTACTTCATGGTACTCCCCAAATCAAAACTACCCATAAACCTGTGTGTGTGTGTGCTCTGTGTGTGTGTGTATGTATGTATATATACAACATCTATAAAATTCCAAGATCAATTTGATTTCTAAGTGTCTTTGAAGTTCATTCACACACTGATTCCTTACGAGTTATTGAGTATTGAGGCACCTGCGAGGCTCAGTCAGTTAAGCGTCTGACTCTTGATTTCAGCTCAGGTCATAAGATCCTGCCCCAGGTCAGGCTCTGCACTGGGTGTGGAGCCTACTCTAAGATCCTCTCTCTCCATCTACCTCTGCCACTCCCCACCACTGGAGTGTGCATGCTCTAAAAATAAGTAAAACATAAACAGAAAAGTTAATTAGTATCAAGAACGTGTTTGGCACTGTTTGAGGCTCTGGGGGTACAGCAGTGAACAAGATAATTAGTAAGATCCCCAATGTCCTCTTACAGTCTATTGGTAGAGGTAGACTAACTAGTACACTACACTACAGGAGGATCTCCAAAACAAATATCACATTAGATATAACTGCCAACCAAGATTTATACTTTTCTCCCAAAGATCATGTAACATCAAAACCTACATTCTGTTCATACTGTTACTCCCTCAGTTGTTGACTATTTTTAGAAGGGGTGGCTAATAAAAATGTATATTTTAGTGTAAATATTCTGAAAATTTTCATTTCAGATGAGAATATAAGAACATGAAATGAGGGGAGGGCTAGCAAGATGGTGGAAGAGTTAGAGACCTAGATTTCATCTGGTCCCGGGAATTTAGCTAGAGAGTTATCAAACCATTCTAAGCACCTACGAACTCAACAGGAGATCAAAGAAAAGAAAAGCAGCAATTATGAACAGAAAAGCGACCACTTTCTGGAAATCATATTCTATCCCTTTGCTGTATTTAACCTTATTTTTTTGTATATAAGTTCTTCTTTCTTTAAAATTTTGGGATACAGTTTCTTCTAACAGACCAAAATATACCCTAAGTCTAGTGTATGGCTTTGTTCTATTCACCTGTCTGATCACATTCTCTTTTTTATTATTAATTTTTCCTTTCTTTTTTCAACTAACTTTTTATCTTACCAATTCTTTTTTTAAAACCTTTTCTAGTTTTCATTTTTATAGTCATATTCTATCCCTTCATTGTATTTACCCTTATTTTTGTTTATCTATGTGTGTATATATATACACACACAAATATACATATATACACACAAATACATTTTTCTTTCTTTTAAATTTGGGAGGCAGTTTCTTCTAACAGACCAAAATACATCCCAAATCAAATCTAGTGTGTGACTCTGTTCTATTCACTAGCCTGATCATATTCTCTTTCCGTGCCCCCCGCCAAGTTTTGGGTCTCTTATTGGTTAAGTGTGTATTTTTCTGGGGTCACTGTTACCCTTTAAGCATTTTGTTCTCTCTTCATCTATTCTCTAGACAAAACAACAAAATGGAATAACCTTAAAAAAAAAAAAAAAAAAAAAAAGAACGAGGCGGTACCAACTGCCAGGGACTTAATCAACATGGACCTAGTAAGATGTTGGAACTAGAGTTCAGAATGATGATTATAAAGATACTAGCTGGGCTTGAAAAAAGCATAGAAGAAACTAGAGAATCCCTTTCTGGAGAAATAAAATTGAACACAGTTGAAATCAAAAAGGTTATTAATAAGGTATAATAAAAAATGGAGGCTCTAACTTCTAGGATAAATGAGGCAGGAGAGAGAATTAGGATAAAGAAGACCAAATGATGGAAAATAAAGAAGTTAAGGAAAAGAGAAATGAACAAGTAATAGAACACGAAGGGAGAATTCAAGAGAAAAACTGAAACAATTTTAGAATTGGGATCCCAGAAGAAGAAAGAGAGGGGGACAGAAGGTATACTGGAGCAAATTACAGCAGAGAACCTCCCTAATTTGGGGAGGGAAACAGGCATCAAAATCCAGAAGGCACAGAGATGTCCCTTCAAAATCAGTAAAAATAGGTCAACACCCCGACATCTAAGAGTAAAACTTACAAATCTCAGAGACAAAGAGAAAATCCTGAAAGCAGCTTGGGACAATAGGTCTGTAAGCTACAAGTATAGAAACATTAGATTGCCAGCAGACCTATCTAGAGACCTGGTGTACAAAACAGGGCTGGCATGATACATTCAGGGTACTGAACAAGAAAAATATGCAGCCAAAAATACTATACCCAGCTAGGCTGTCACTGAAAATAAAGAGAGATATAAAAAGCTTCCAGGACAAATAGAAACTAAAAGAATTTGTAATCACCAAACCAGCCCTACAAGAAATATTGAAAGTAGTCCTCTAAACAAAGAGAAAGCTTCAAAGTACCATAGACCAGAAAGGAAAAGAGACAATATACAGTAATAGTCAACTTACAGGTAATACAACAGCACTAAATTCCTAACTTTCAATAGCTGCCCTGAATGTAAATGGGCTAAATGCCCCAATCAAAAGACACAGGGTATCAGATTGGATTAAAAAAAAAAAAAAAAAAGAATTATCAATATGCTGTCTGCAAGAGACTCATTTGGACCTCTAGATTTCAAGTGATGGGGTAGAAAACCATTTACAATGCTAATGGACATCAAAAGAAAGCTGGGGTGGCAATCCTTATATCAGATCAATTAGATTTTAGTTAAGCCAAAGACTATAATAATAAGAGATGAGGAAAGACACTATATCATACTTAAAAAGGTTTATCCAACACGAAGATCTAACAGTTGTAAATATTAATGCTAATATGGGAGCAGCCAATTATATAAGCCAATTAATAACAAAATCAAAGAAACACATAGACAATAACACAGTAATAGCAGGGGACTTTAACAACCCCCTCACTGAAATGGACAGATCATCCAAGCAAAACATCAACAAGGAAATAAAGGCTTTAAATGACACACTGGACCAGATGGACTTCACAGATATATTCAGAACATTCCATCCCAAAGCAACAGAATACACATTCTTCTCGAGTGCACATGGAACATTCTCTAGAATAGATCACATCCTGGGTCACAAATCAGGTCTCAACCAGTACCAAAAGACTGGGATCATTCCCTGCATATTTTCAGACCACAATGCTTTGAAACTTGAACTTGATCACAAGAGGAAAATTGGAAAGAATTCAAACACATGTAGGCTAACGAGTATCCTACTGAAGAAAATTAAAGAAATTTAAATTCTTTTTAAAGAATTCTTTTTAAATTAAAGAATTTTAAAAATTCATGGAAACAAATGTAAATGAAAACAGAACTGTTCAAACTCTTTGGGATCCAGCCAAAGCAGTTCTAAGAGGAAAGTATATAGCAATACATGCCTTTCTCAAGAAACAAGAAAGGTCTCAAATATATAACCCTAAACCTAAAGGAGCTGGAGAAAGAAGAGCAAAAAAACCTAAACTCAGCAGAAGAGAAATAATAAAGATCAGAGCAGAAATCAACGAGACAGAAACCAAAAGAACAGCAGAATGACCAATAAAACTAAGAGCTGATTCTTTGAAATAATTAATAAGATGGATAAACCCCTAGACAGACTTATCAAAAATAAAGGACCCCCCAAAAAGAATCCTGAATGAAAGAGGAGAAATCACAAAGAAATCACAAACAACACCAAAGAAATACAAACAATAACAAGAACTTATTATGAGCAACTATATGCCAACAAATTAGACAATCTGGAAGAAATGAATGCATTCCTAGGAACATATAAACTACCAAAACTGAGCTAGGCAGAAACAGAAAACCTAAACAGACCCATAATCAGCAAGGAAACTGAAGCTGTAATAAAAAAAATCTCCCACAAACAAGAGCCCAGGGCCAGATGGCTTCCCAAGGGAATTATACCAAACTTTTAAAGAAGAATTAATACCTATTTTCCGGAAACTGTTCCAAAAAAACAGCAATGTAAGGAAAACTTCCAAACTCGTTTTTTGAGGCCAACATTACCCTTGATCCCAAAACCAGACAAAGACCCCATCAAAAAGAAGCACAGACCAATATCCCGGATGAACATGGATGTAAAAATTCTCAGCAAAATACTAGCCAATAGGATCCAACAGTACATTAAAAGGTTTGTTCACTACAACCAAGTGGGATTTATTCCTGGGCTGCTAGGTTGGTTCAACATGCACATATCAACCAACATGATACAATATATTAATAAAAGAACAAGAAACATGAGATACTCTCAATTGATACAGAAAAAGTATTTGACAAAGTATAGCATCCTTTCTTGATTAAAACTCCACAGTGTAGGGTTAGAGGGAACATACCTCAATATCATAAAAGCCATCTAAGAAAAACCCATATAATGAGAATATCATTATAAATGGAGAAAAACCAAGAGCTTTTCCCCTAAGGTCAGGAAGATGGCAGGGATGTCCTCTATCACCATTGCTATTCACATAGTACTAGAAGTCCTAGCCTCAATAATCAAGACAACAAAAAGAAATAAAAAGCATCCAAATCAGCAAAGAAGTCATGAAACTCACATTCTTTGCAGATGATATATGACATTTTATGTGGAAAACCCAAAATTCTCCACTTCAAACCTGCTAGGACTCATACAAGAATTCAATAAAGTGGCAGGATATAAAATCAATGCACAGAAATCAGTTGCATTTCTATAAACCAACAAGACAGAAGAAAGCAAGCAGGGAGTTGAACCCATATACAATTGCACCCAAAATCACAAGATACCTAGGGATAAATCCAACCAAAGGGGAAAAGAATCTGTGCTCACAAAACTATAGAATACTCATGAAAGAAATTGAGGAAGATACAGAGAAATGGAAAAACGTTCCATATTCACAGATTGGAAGAACAAATATTGTGAAAATGTCCATGCTACCAAGAACAATCTACACATTTAATGCAATCCCTACCAAAGTACTGTGATGAACATTTTTTTACAAAATGGAACAAATAATCCTAAAATTTGTATGGAAACAGAAAAGCCCCTGCGTGGCCACAGAAAGGCTGAAAAAGAAAACCAAAACTGCGGGCATCACAATGCCTGACTTCAAGCTCTATTACAAAGCTGTAATCATCAGACAGCATGGTACTGGCATAAAAACAGACACACAGATCAATGGAACAGAACAGAGAGCCCAGAAATGGACCCTCAACTCTATGGTCAACTAATCTTTGACAAAGCAGGAAAGAATGTCCAGTGGAAAAAAGACAATCTTTTCAACAAATGGTGTTGGGAAAATTGGAAAACCACATGCAGAAGAATGAAAATGGACCACTTCCTTACACCACACACAAAAATAGATTTAAAAATGGATGAAAGACCTAAATGTGAGACAGGAATCCATCAAAATTCTTCAGAAGAACACAGGCAGCAACCTCTTCAACCTCAGCCATAGCAATTTCTTCCTAGACACATAGTCAAAGGCAAGGAAAGCAAGGCAAAATGAACTATTGGGACTTCATCAAGATAAAAAGCTTTTGCATAGCAAAGGAAACAGTCAACAAAACCAAAGACAACCAACAGAATGGGAGAAGATATTTGCAAATGACATATCAGATAAAGGGCTAGTATCCAAAATCTACAAAGACCTTATTGAACTCAATACCCAAAGAACAAATAATCCAAGGAAGAAATGGGCAAAAGAATGAACAGACATTTCTCCAAAGAAGACATCAGATGGCTAACACATGAAAAAGTGCTCGACATCACTCGGCATCATGGAAATACAAATCAAAACCACAATGAGATCCACCTCACACCAGTCAAAATGGCTACAATTAGCAAGTCAGGAAATGACAGATGTTGGCGAGGATGCAGAGAAAGGGGAACCCTCCTATACTGTTGTGGGAATGCAAGCTGATGCAGCCACTCTGAAAAACAGTATGGAGAGTCCTCAAAAAGTTGAAAACAGAGCTATCTCTCATCCAGCACTACTGTGTATTTACTCCAAAGATACGATGTAGTGATCAGAAGGGGCAAGTGCACCCCAAAGTTTACAGCAGCAATGTCCACAATAGCCAAACTATGGAAAGAGCCTAGATATCCATCAACAGATGAATGGATTAAGAAGATGTGAGATAGATAGACAGATGAAAAGGAATGTTATGCAACCATCAAAAAAATGAAATCTTGCCATTTGCAACAACATGGGTGGAACTACAGGGTATTATGATAAATGAAATAAGTCAATCAGAGAAAGACAATTATCATAAGATCTCACAGACATCAATGTGGAATTTGAGAAACAAGGCAGAGGAGCATAGAGGAAGAAAGGAAAAATGAAACAAGACAAAACCAGAGGGGGAGACAAACCGTAAGAGACTCAATCTCAGGGGTGGAGGGTGGTGGGAGGGATGGAGAGCCTAGGGGATGGACACTGGGGAGGGTATGTGCTATGGTGAGCGCTGTGAATTGTGTAAGACTGATGAATCACAGACCTGTACTCCTGAAACAAATAATACATATGTTAATAAAAAAAATATAAATAAAAACCAAAAAAGAAAAGAACATAAAATGAGGGAATGTGGACTTTTTAATCATATGACTAAGCATATTTCCATATATAAAAACACTCCATGCTGTGAAGTGTGTAAACCTGCTGGCGATTCAGACTGTACCCCTGGGGATAAAAATACATTGTTTATAAAAAAATAAAAAAATTAAAAATTAAAAATTAAAAAAAGAAAAACACTCCATACCTGGAAAAGAAAAAGGACACAAGAAAATATATAGCCTGTATTAGTTCATGAAACACATAGGCCATTTATTAGCCTATCAGAGAAGTAAGGAAGTCAGGGTGTCTCTGGGTTATAGATCTGTGATCTCTCAGAAGACAAAGTACAATAACTTGGACTTCTTTCCAAGATCTTTTCCCTTCCACTCCCCAGGTAAACCCACAAACTTTTGGTATGTGAATGTAAAACCAGTAATAATTGAAATGATTTCGAAGAACCAAAGCAACAACAATGTAGTAATGCTTTTATTCATGCATATAGGTTGTATATAAATTACAGAAACCTCTAATCACAACATTTCCCATGTTATTCAGCCTTCTTAAAGCCTTTTGCTTAAGATGTTCTTCCTAAATTCAAAATAATATGTTAAAAAAAAAGTAAAAACTATTTCTATTTGAATACTTCCCAAGTGGTTTTTCTACCTCAATTCTATAGTGAACATCTTCACCTCTGATCAGTCTATTCTTTCTTGAATGACCTTTGCTCTTCAGTGGTATTTACCTACAGTTTTGACATAAAAAATGGTCTCACTCACTAATTTATCATTTGTTAAATCCATCCAGGATCAAAATATTGTGAGCCCTCTCACACTTACCAATCTCTCTGTTCTCACATCCTTAACAATTCATTTTTTGTTTTCTTACTTCCCTGATTCATTTTATAGCTGCTTCAAACCCTCTGCTTATGTACTCATTCCCAGTAATAGTTGGGAGTTCCTCAAGCCGTTTTGGCCCCCAAGTCCTAGCTTTACTTGCTCATGTGAACACTCCAGCTCTTCTGTCTCAAAACCCACCTTCTCATTTAATTTGTAAATCTATTATTTTAGTCACTCATTCACCAATATTCTAATTCTACACTTCCAACTATTTATCAACCTGAAGTACATTTCAAAACTTTATACTTCTACTTATTTATATAGTGGAAACTAACAAAATGTAAGTACATTCTCAATCTCTTAAGTCTTTCACACACTCAAGCATTAATAAAGAACACTGGTAGTATCCATTATCAAACGCAAAACTGAGAGGAAAAACAGTTTAAATTCCAAGCAGTTTTAAGTTAGACTTCAGGGAAAAGCATAACGTTATAGAAGCTGTTGGCTTTAGAAAAAATAAAAAAATCAAAAGAATATGAGTTATGAAAAATGAATGTCTGTACACTTTACTTTCCTATTTGGGAAAGGAGAAATTAAAAAAAAAAGGTTAACTAGAAATGCAGGTATATTCAGAGAGAGATTTCTGTTATTCTGCTAGCTGTTAAGACTAACAGCCACCACACAAAAAAATCTTAGGTTTACTGTAAAAACTGGCTGTAACTGCATTTTTAAGAAGCTGCACAGCCCACTTGCCAAAAGCACCTTACGCGTGAGCTAGAAAAAATAGACACCTAGACTAAACTAGAAGTCTCATGTGCTGAAATACTCTCAAACCATTATAACAAAATGAAATGACATTACATAAAAATGTCTTCACATAGAAATTAAAATGAAAACCCCAGAGTTTTGAGTACCATACATCAGAATCTGAGGAATGATTTCAGTTCTTTCACATAAAGCAAAATGTCACACTTTCAGCTATAATAAATCCTGCTATTATAGAATAATAATTAGCAGCACTGGCAGAAATATATATTACTTAACTTAAAGGAATATTCCATATCCACAGCTATAAAGAAATGACTCAAAAATTTTACAGTTGTCAAGGCTCCTTCCCACTAACAAATTGTTACAAACTCCTTTCAATGAAGTCCAATCTCAGTACTAGCTGGAGCTAGTTGTTTTCTTTTTTAATGTTTCACTTTTATTTCTGAAGGAACGAACGCTTTACAATTTAATCTTAATACACTAACTTAATAGATATTTACCGGAGACTAAGGTTCTAATGACATTAACTTCTGTTACTTCTAAAATTATTTTTATGACACAAAAACCAGGTAGGTGTATATTTAGAAAGAAAGTCTAGACAGATAACGGAAAGGCCACTGAGATTTTTTTAGAAACAAAATTCTATAGTAAGGTAAATTTGAGGAAACATTTTGGATAAATCTGGAATATAACAATGAAATGCTGCTCTGTATCTGATAACCATAGAAGTTTCTTTATAATATGGTCTATAAAAGTACCTTTTTTGAGACACTTAGATGACAATAGCATATTTTTCGAAGCAAGTGTAATCACTAGTTCTTAAAGGTCTTTTTTGCCATTTGCTCTTATATGCAAGAATATTCAAATCAGACTCTGAGAACATAAACAGATTCTCATCTTTTTATGATAAGGGGAAAAACAAGGCTTTAAAGAATATTATTCCATCATTCCAAGAATCAATTCATTTTTTGGTCATAAAATACATTAAGTATCATTCCTAAACATGCTTTTAACAGACAATTCTTTCCACCAAAAACAAATCCCCTTTTCCACTATCTTCCCTTTGAAAGTGGAACTATCATCCATCAACCCATCAAGTCTAAGCCCAAACTAATACTTCTCCCAAACTAGTCTATTTCCAAATAACTCAAAAGTTCTAATTTCTTGATACATCATTTCCTCCATGTTCTAAGAACATAAAACTGAGGACACCTTAGTATCTCTGGAGCAGATTATTGTAAAAGTGCTTAACTACTCTATGTACAGCAGTGACCCCCACATACACATACACGAAATACAAATGGAAGAAAAATCCTTTTTAAAATGTAAATTGGTAAAGTTTAAAGTCCTCAACAAATCAAATCCTATATCCAAACCCCTATGTGGACTCAACTTCAGTCATTCCCCCCTCTCATATTTCACATTCCAGCCCAAAAAAACCCAAAAAACAAAAAACAAAAAACTAAGGGTAGTTCATGATTCCCAGAGATAGCCTACTCTTTCAAACAGAAATCCAACTTACTTTGGATTGCACAACTTAGTTAACTGATATGGAACATGTCCAATACTGCAGAGAATTCCCTTGTGCTTCTTGTTAAACCCAAACCCATAGGCAACATTTATACTTAAAACGGATTATCTGTTCTTTATTAAACTTTATAAAAATGGAATCACAGATTCATTTCAGTGATTTCTGTTTTCTGTCTGGCTTCTTGTGCTTCATATACTGTCTTAATATTCACTCATGTTTTTGTATTTGTTAATAGTCATTCTTTTGTTACTAATTAGTACTCTACTATATGATTATACCACAAATCATTGACCCATTTTCCTATTCTGTGTCACAGACATTTGGTAATTTCAAGTTTGGGACCATCATGAATAAAGTTTTTTATATACATATTGTACAAGTCTCCTTCATTGGGTAAAAACCTAGATGTAGAAGTACTGGGTGATAGGTCATGTTTATGTTTAACTTTGTAAGATAATGACAAGCTGTTTTCCAAACTATTTTACACTTTTACCAGCCATGGTGAATTGTTCCACTTGCTCTATATCTGCATCATTTATGTTGCCAATCTGTTTAACTTTAGCCAAAATTCTAGTTGGCGTGACAAGATACCTCATAGCAATTATAACTTGCTTTTTCTTGATGACTAATACGTATTTTCATGTGCTCATTAGCCAGTCATATACCTTCTTTTATCTATTTCAAAAATTAGGCTATTTGTATTTATAGATGTGAAAGAATTATTTCAAAAAAAGAAAATTCTTTATATATTCTGCAGAGAAGTCCTTTGTCAAAAATATGTATTAATATGTGAATATTAGTATCTTTTCCCAATCTGTGACTTGTCTTTTCATTATCTTAACAACATCTTCTGATGAGAAGGTTTTCATTTAGGTAAGATGTGGAGTTTATAAACTATTGCTTTATGGGTAGTGGTTTTCGTGTCTTCCCTAATAAATCTTTACCTCAAGTTGTGAATACATTCTATAATTATTTTTAAAAAGCTTTTACATTTCGTTTTTTAGGTTTAGGTATATATTCATCTATTATTTCTGTACTGTATTAAGTAATTTGAGTTTCTTTTTTTCATATGTGTTTCCAACTGTTTTCTGGCACCATTTCTCCAACTGAATGACCAAGACACCTTTGTAAGTAATATCAGTGGACCTTAAATGTAGGTATTTACTTCTGCACACTATTCTGTAAATACTCGCCTTGCTAATACTAAACTGTTTGATTACTACAAGTCTACTGTGAATCTTGAAATTAGATCTTGTTGACATTTTTCTTTTGGAAATGGTTTTATTTAGTTCATCTCGATTCTTTTTTATTTCCACATAAATTTTAGAATCCACTTGTCAATTTCAATTTAAAAGCCTGTTGAGCTTGACTGACTTGAAGATTCAATTCCATTCAATTTAGGAGAAAATGGCATTTTAACATATTGAGCTTTCTGATTCATGAACATGGTTTCTTTCTCATTTAGGCCTCTAATATCTCTCTGCCCTGTCTTGTATAGTTACTAGTATTAATGTCTCCCACATTATTTGTCAAATTTATTCCTTAATATTTTGTCTTTCTCATATTTTTGTAAAAGCATTTTTAAATTTTCATTTTCCAATAATTAGCTAATAATATCAGGAAACTATTTTTGTATAATGAACTTGTATTATGTAACCCTTCTAAATTCAGTGATCAGTTCTATGAAATATTTTGTAGATTCCTTTGGGTTTTTTATTTTAAAAATCATGCTGGCACAACACGAATGGACTAGAGTGTATTATGCTAAGAAAAGTAAGTCAAAGAAAGACAAATATGTGATATCACTCATATGTGGAATTTAAGAAATGAAACAGATGAACAAGGGGAAGGGAAGGAAAAGTAAAATAAGATAAAACAGGAAGGTAAACCATGAGAGAGTGTATAGTTAAGAGAACAAACTGAGGGTTGCTAGAAGGGAAAAGAGTAGAGGGATGGGATAAATGGGTGATGAATATTAAAGAGGACACTTATTGGGATGAGCACTGGGTGTTACATGTGAGTGATGAATCATTAAATTCTGAAACCAATACTACACTTTATGTTAACTTAAATTAGTTGAATTTAAATTTTTTAAAAATTACATAGCAAATAGTTGAATGGCAAGTTAATACGAAGTCAGATATTTAAAAATAGTAACCAAATATCATATGCAGTATTGTGAGTTGCCAGAAACACACTTCTCTGTAATAAACAAATGTAATAAATATAATAAAATTAAACTCAATTTCAAAATAAAAACAAAATGCTGACTGTGAATAAGATAGTTTGACTTCTACCTCTTTAATATTTATAGTTTTTATTCTACATGCACTTATGTAAGCAAAAAGTTGGAAAAATTGTGAACACAGAAATCCTTACTTCATTCCTGTTTAATTCAAGAGAAAACATTCAGTATTTCACTATTAAAGAATGGAATTTGTTTTAGGCTCTTATTAGACCTTTATTCGCTTTGTGGAAGTTCCCTTATCTTGCTAGTTTTCTGAGATTTTTATCATGAATGAATATTGTATTTATCAAATGCTTTTTCTCTTTCTATTGACATGAAATTTTCTTCTTCATTCTATTATTGTGATAAATTATACTGAGTTCACTTGCAAATGTTAAAACTTACAATCCTCCAGTATGCCTCAATTAATAATTATCGAATTATTATTTACATATTGCTGGATGTGATCTGCTAACATTTTGTTAAGAATGTCTGCATTTATGGCCACGGTGGCCAAACTGTGGAGGGAACCAAGATGCCCTTCAATGGATGAATGTATAAGGAAGATGTGGTCCATATACACTAAACACTATGGAGTATTATGCCTCCATCAGAAAGGATGAATACCCAACTTTTGTATCAACATGGAAGGGACTGGAAGAGATTATGCTGAGTGAAATAAGTCAAGCAGAGAAAGCCAATTATCATATGGTTTCACTTACTTGTGGAGCATAAGAAATAACATGGAGGACATGGGGAGATGGAGAGGAGAAGGGAGTTGAGAGAAATTGGAGGGGGAGATGAACCCATGAGAGACCATGGACTCTGAAAAACAATCTGACGGTTTTGAAGGGGCAGGGAGTGGGAGGTTGGGGGAGCCTGGTGGTGGGTATTATGGAGGACACATATTGCATAGAGCACTGGGTATGGTGCGTAAACAATGAATTCTGTTACACTGAAAAGAAATTAAATTAAAAAAAAAAAAGAACGTCTGCACTAGAGGGTGGTGGGGTTATGGACATTGGGGAGGGTATGTGCTATGGTGAGTGCTGTGAAGTGTGTAAACCTGGAGATTCACAGACCTATACCCCCACGGCTAATAACATTATACGTTAAAAAAATTTTTTTAATTGGGCGCCTGGGTGGCTCAGTGGGTTAAGCCGCTGCCTTCGGCTCAGGTCATGATCTCAGGGTCCTGGGATGGAGTCCCGCATCGGGTTCTCTGCTCCGCGGGGAGCCTGCTTCCTCCTCTCTCTCTCTCTGCCTGCCTCTCTGCCTACTTGTGATCTCTCTGTGTCAAATGAATAAATAAAATCTTTAAAAAAAAATTTTTTTTAAATTAAAAAAAAAAGAATGTCTGCATTTATGTTAATAAAATATATTAGTTTGAAACCTTGACTCCTTACATCTTCTTTGTTAGATTTTGGCATCAGTTATAGCAGCATCATAAAGTAGAATATGCAGTATTCCCTGCTTCTCTATTTTCTGAAAAAGTATACTGAAGAAAAAGTATACTTTGAAGCTTCATAACCTGAATGAAATCACCTATGCCTGGAGTAATCTTCATGGAGAAATTTTAAGTTCAATTTTTATAAAAGATACAGAGCTAATCTGTATTTATTATGGAGTTTATATCACTTTTGATAAATTAGGTTTCTAAAGGATTTTGTCTATTTCACCTAAGTTGCTGAATTGTAATTGCTGCCGCTTGTAATATTGCCTTATTTTCCTATTAACATTCTGTAGGATCTGTACTGGTACCTCTACTTTCATTCCTGATATCAGTATTATAGTTTTGATAGAGGATTATTAAACTTTTTGCCTAATATAAGCCTTTTCTAATATAAGTATATAGGTGTAGACATATTTTCCCCCCATGTACTTTCTTGCATTATAGCCAACAAATTTTGATATTTCACTTTTATTCAGTCAGAAAGATACCCTTATCCTTTCTTAATCCATGTATTGTTCAGAATTACATAGTTCAATTTCTAAATTATTTGGTAATTTCTCAGATCCCTTACTGTTTTTGATTCCTACTTAAATTTCACTATAATCAGATACTACATGAGCCTACAGCCATTTGAAATCTATTGAGTTTATTTTATGTCCTAAAATATAGACAGTCTATCACAATGCTATGTACACTTGAAAAGTTATTCTGAAGTCAGGGTACAGTTTCCTGAATATGAGTTAAGTCCAGCTAAAGGACAACACTGTTCAAACTCTCTATGTACCTTTTAAAGATCTAATTGTCCTATCAATTACTGTTAAATCAACTAATTTTAAAATATCCAACAATGATTATAGATTTTTCTCTTTGGCTTTATACATTTAATGAATGCTAAAGTTCTGTTATTACAGTATACAAACGTTTTCCAATATATTAACCCTTTAAACACACAAAAGATGCTTTTTTAGTATCTGGTAATACTCCTGGTCTTGAATTCTACTGACTGAAGTTAAAATAATCTCAACTTTCTTGTGCTTGTTGTTTGCACAGATATTACTTTTCACCCTTTTTACTTTCATTCTGTGTCTTTCTACCTCAGTCTGACTCCAGTAATAGATACTACAGTTAGCACCAGTCTGACAATCCAGTCTGACAATCTCTGCCTTTAACTGGACTTCTTAGATCAGTAATGTCTGAAAGAAATGTTCAGCAAATCACATAATCTTAAATATTCTATTAACCACATCAAAAAGTAAAAAGGAATAAAATTAATTTTAATAATATATTTCAGTTCAATATATCTGAAATACTACTGTATCAACATACAATCAATATTTTAAAAAATTAAGTATTTTGCATTCTTACTACTTCTGATTACTACATCTTTGAAACACACATGCACCAGACATACATCTCAACTGGGAATATCACATTTCAAGTGCTCATGGCTTCATACAGCTAGCTAGTGATTACTACACTAGAATAAGGTTTTGGGGTTTGTTTGTTTTTTTGCCAGTTTACTTTTACACATTAGTTTTGTGTTGAGAGGTTAGTTTAACATCTATTTTTTAAACTACCCAGTGTTTTTGGTGGTGTTTTTCTTTTGCACTGCACTAATATTTGATAGTATTCCATTTTTTTTTTTAAGATTTTATTTATTTCTCAGAAAGAGAGAGGGGGAGAGAGCGAGCACAGGCAGACAGAATGGCAGGCAGAGGGCAGAGGGAGAAGCAGGCTCCCTGCCGAGCAAGGAGCCCGATGTGGGACTCGATCCCAGGACGCTGGGATCATGACCTGAGCCGAAGGCAGCTGCTTAACCAACTGAGCCACCCAGGCATCCCGATAGTATTCCATTTTAAACTGTCTATGGGCTTTTTCTTTTGAGGTTTATTCACATACAATAAGCTGCATATATTTAAGGCATACAATTTTTGATATATGCACACATCCATGAAATCTTCTCTAAGAAATACTAAAAGTATACATATCCCTCACCCCCAAATTTCCTTTTACTCTTCACAACCATGTCCCCCTTGCACTTCCCCACACCCAAATCCAAACTGCTTTAGTTTGCGTCTCCTTGCATTTTATATAAATGGAATCATACTCCTTTTTCCCACTTCTTTCACACAGCATAATTATTTGGAGATTTATCCCTGCTACTACATATATCAGTAGCTTACTCTAGGCGAGTCTGGCTGGCTCAGATGGTAGAGCATGAGACTCTTCTTGATCCTGAGGTCATGAGTTCAAGCCCCACACTGGGTGGAAAATAGATTATTCTCTAGGACTGAGTGGTATTTCATGATATACAATGGAATACAATGCCAAAACTACAATCTATTTATCTATTCAGCTGCTAGTAGACATCTAGATTGTTTTGGGCTTTGGGTATTACAAAAAAAGCTACTATGAACATTCATCTTAGTTTTTTAGTTTTTTTTTAAGTGAACATATGCCTTCATTTCTCATGCATAAATGCCTAAGAGACAAACAGCTGCATCATTTCATAGATGTTTGAATTTTAAGAAATGGCCTGATTATTTGCCCAAGTAGTTCTACAAGTTTACATTTCCAACAGTATATGAGTTATGGTTCATCCACATCCTTTCCAATACTTTTAAATCTTTACAATCTTTTAAATTTTAGCATTGTAATAAGGGATAATGTTACCTCACTTAAGTTTTAACCTACATTTCTCTAATGATTAATACTTGAGCATCTTTTTCATGTGCTTATTTGCCGTATGTTTTTGCTGAACTATCAAGTACTTTTGCCAATTTATTACATTGGGTTGTTTAGAGTTTTAGAGCTTATATAGTCCAAATTTATATATACCTTGGATCAAAGTTCTTTATCAGCTATATGCTTCAGAAAGATGTTCAGATATTTTGTGGCTTATTTTTTCATTCCACTATCAATGTCTTTTGAAATACTTTAAATTTTAAAAACTCACAAAGTCCCATTTGTTCTTTTATAGATTACGCTTTTAGGGTCCTAACCCAAAGTCATAAAGATTTTCTACTATGTCTTCTAGAAGCTTTATAATTTTAGATCTTATTTACATCATGTATGGCCCACTTAGAGATAATTCTTAACTATGGTATGATACAGATCCAACTTTTTTTGTTTTGTTTTGTTTAAACATATGGCTACCTTAGTCAAAAACTAGCTGTCCATAATTACACAGATTTCTGGATTCTATTCTGTTCTATTAATCTATTTCTTTCTTTATGCTAATGTGACATTGTTTTGACTACTCAGCTTTATAATAATGTTTGAAAATAGGAAATCAGTCCTCCAACTTTTTTTCTATTCACATTTAACTATACTTCCTTGTATCTTTTTTTTTTTTTTGGCAATTATCTCAATATACAGCCTTAATAGAATCTACATAAGAGTTAATATTCTATCAGTTCATATAAATAATAAAAACCCTGTAACTGTAAAATTCTATTTTCATTTAGTGCTAACTGTTGTCCTAAGAACATCTACATATATAAATAAACCACATAATACAAAGTTTTTTTTTTTTTAATGTACAGTCTTTCAAAGAGATTTAAAGGAATAAAAGAAAATCTTTTTAATTTACACACACATTTGCCATTCCTGGTACTCCTGGTTACTTGCTGCAAATCCAAGTTTTTACATAGTGTCATTCTATTCAATCCAAAGTTAGCATCCCCCCCTTTAGTAAAGGTGTTGGTCACCTGTGAAATGGCTTTTTCCTGACTGTAAGATTTGCTCTTTATCATTAGTTTTCAATATTTTGACTATTATGTGCCTAAGTATGGTTCTTTTTATTTATCCAACTTGATATTTTTCTTAAAATTTTAGAAGTTTTCCACCATTACTACTTGAACTAACATACTTGGCTGTATTCTCTTTACTTCCTCACTGGAACTCCAATTATACATGTATAGACAGCTTATACATATATTAGACTGATTCATTTTCTTCTCTCTGGGAAACTTAATTTCTATCCATGTGTATTCAAGTTCAATAACTTTTCTCCAGTTGTCTCCAGTCTGTTAGCCCCAGTGAGTTTTTCATTTCAAATATATTTCAGAGATTTCTATATGCTACCTCTCTTTTCTCTCTTAACACATACCTCTATGTGTTCACTCACTACATAGTATTTTCCTTTATAGCTTTAAAAATATTTATAGTCCTTGTCTGTTAATTTCATTATCTATCATTTTGGTGTCTGCTCCTATTTAATGCTTCTCTACTTTATGGAATGTTCATGCTTTCCATAATTTGTGATTTCTAATGGTGGATATTGGTAGATATTGTGAATGACAATGGTGGATAGTGTGAATGACAGTTCACAAAATGAAGACTGAATCATGTCTTCCTTAGGGGGTACTGTTTGGTTTAGGCAAGCAATTAAAATTACTGGTGATCCTTAATGTGTTGTCAGGCTAAACTATCTCAGTTTCTTAACTTAGTCTTAAGGTTGGCACTTAATATAGTGTGTGATCCATTTTCTACAAGACTGGGCTTCCTGTAGTCTAAAATAAATGCCTGAGTTTCTCGCCAAGATGTCTGCATTCTGACTTTCCAGAACTCTAAGGTCTCAGAGCACTAAACAACCTTTTGAAACCACCATTCTAGCTCTCAGTCCCAAAGCAGGCTCAGTTCTGACAGACCATGGGGAGTTCTCAACCTGCACACAGGGAGCCCAGCTGTTATTCAAAAATGCTCAATCAAATGAATTCCCACATTGAATTCTGATCCCTGCTCTATGCTTAAACCTCTGGACAGCTACCTTTTCCAGGGCCCTTCTCCACAAATCCCAGATGTCTGAACAGCTTTGAATTCCAAAGCTGGAATTCAAGCTCAGTAAGACTTCCATACTCTGCTTAGATTCCCCTTTCCTGTATATAACCCAAGGCAGGAAGCCAAAGTGATTATGGGATTCACCTCATGTGATAATGATCTTATTCCCTTCTTTCAGAGATCATTATCTACTACTGTCTGTTCATTAATTCCAGACAACAGTTTTCCAATATACTTTATACAATTTCATAGTTTTTCATTTTGGAGGGCATCTCAGGGGGAGAAGGGAAGGCTATTATCAGTTATTCTGTCATAGCCCTACATATTAATCTTTAAAATGTTTCAACTATTCATCACTACATATATTGTTTTAAAAAATGAAACTAGCAAAGCACCATTACTGACATTTGAACCTGTTTAATTATTTGTATACCATACTTTGACTATCAAAAAACTATGGCCTAGTGACTTTGTTTTATAATCATGGAAAAGTCAATAATAATGATGTGTGGGCAAATACATTTCCACACCATTATGACTATATTTGGTAAGTACTTCATTACCGTTTTTATTTAACTGAACTGCCAGGCATGTGCATGTGCGTGCTGAAGTGTACATAACATAAGCAATAGCTACCTAAAGTAAATCAAAATGCTTCTAGTCTTTTACAACCCTTTTACTATCCAATACAATTAATTCCTCAAGCACGTAATTCACGAAAGGAACTCTTGATTTTAGGTAAACAATATAAAATGCAGGGTTATAAGGTAAACTAATTCAGTTGTTGTTGTCGTCATCATCATTATCATCAGATTCAAATTTTGGTCCATAAAACTAAACTAGAGTTTATATTTGTTTAGACAGACATTACAAACAACTAACAATGTTATTTCACACATATACAAGAAAAATATCCTAAGTATGAAGATCATAGGGAGAGAACATTAAGGAACTCAATTCAAACAATTAAAATATTATTAGAGCAAAGAAAAAAGGGTGAAAACACACAAAAAAAGACAACTATGTAGCTGAATCTTTTTATTTTTATTTAGTTGGGCTTTAGAGCTTGTGGGATGCAGAATACTTAAAACACAGTAATTCCCTTTATCTGCAGTTTTGCTTTCCATGGTTTCAGTTACCAGTTGTCAATCACAGCCCAGGAGCAGACCTTCTGAGATACTGTACCTTAACATTGTATCACAACGCCTACATCATTCACCTAGCTTCATCTTATCACACAACCATCTCTTCATCTCACATCATCTTAGGAAGACAAAGGGTGAGTACACCCTTCATAATACTATACTGTTATCATTCTTCCATTTTTAGTTGTTGTTAATCTCTTAATATGCCCAATTTATAAACTAAGCTTTATCATAGGTATGTATGTATGTATAGGAAAAAGCATAGTATATTTAGGGTTTTATACCACCTGCAGTTTCAGGCATCCACTGAGAGTCTTGGAACATATGTCTCAGGGAAGTGGGGTGGGCGGGGGGGTGGTGAGGACTATGTAAAAAATATTCTAAGACACGCAAACACAAAAACTAAAAACAAAAGTACAAAAGGGCAAGAATGGGAAGATTTAGAACATGAAAGAAAAAGGTTTATATTTTGGGGATTTAAAAAAGGCAATAAGGGGGACGCCTGGGTGGCTCAGTTGGTTAAGCAGCTGCCTTCAGCTCAAGTCATGATCCCAGCATCCTGGGATCGAGTCCCGCATCGGGCTCCTTGCTCAGCGGGGAGCCTGCTTCTCCCTCTGCCTCTGCCTGCCATTCTGTCTGCCTGTGCTCACTCTCTCCCCCTCTCTCCCTCTGATAAATAAATAAAATCTTAAAAAAAAAAGGCAATAAGGGGCGCCTGGGTGGCTCAGTGGGTTAAAGCCTCTGCCTTCGGCTCAAGTCATGATCCCAGGGTCCTGGGATTGAGCCCCACATAGGGCTCTCTGCTCAGCAGGGAGCCTGCTTCCTCTTCTCTCTCTGCCTGCCTCTCTGCCTACTTGTGATCTGTCTGTCAAATAAATAAATAAAATCTTTTTAAAAAAGGCAGTAAGACTTAGTTAGGTACTTGTCCACAGAAGTCACCAAGTTTAGGTTTTTTACTTTAATACATTCTTTACACACTTTACACAATTTTTTATACATATATACTCTATTAAAATTTTACTCTGCAGCATTTCAACAGAAACATTTAAAACACTTAACATAAATTAGAAAAGGCTATTCTCACAAAAGACTATAAATTTTAGTTTTAATATTCTGCCCCATAAAATGGCAAATAATTAAGCAACACTGTTAAGAAAGAAACACTTACCTGTAACCACCATGCTGCTCATATTAGAGTTTGGACTACTGAGAACACTGCCTGAGAGTAGTTCGTCAGATCCTCTCTATTAAAAAAAAAAAAAAAAAAACATTAGCATAAGACATCTTTGACTTTAAAAAATATGAACCTGTCACTTATCTATATTTTTCAAATATTCACTGAAAAACAATGTCAGGTGTAATACTATTGGGAATAGCTTAAAATTTCAACCCCTAAAAAAGAAAAATTAACTCTACTTTCTTGTCAATCTTTCTCCCTTTTCCACAAAGCCTAAGTTTTTCCTTCTTTCCTTTCACCTAAGTATTGGTTCACTATCAACAATAAAAACGTTTTCTTTTTGTGCTTTTATTTTTTAAGAGCAGTTTTAGGTTTACAATAAAAATGAGAAGGCAGCAACAGAGATTTCTATATACTCCCTGTCCCCAAACATACATTGTATCCCTCATTATCAAAACCTCCCAGCACAGTGGTACAGTTATTACCAAGGATCAACTTGCAGTGACACATCATAATCACTGAAAATTCAGTTTACCTGAGGGTTCACTCTTGATCTGTACATTCAATGGGTTTGAACAAATATATAATGACATATTTCTATCATTACTATGTTGTATACAGTATTTTCACTGCCCTAAAAAAATTCTCTATGCTCTGCTCTATTCATCCTTCCCCCAACCCTATCCCTGGTGAGGAGGAATTACTTTAGAAAATAGTCTGGAAGTTTTATAAAACAAATACACTCTTACCACACAATCCAACAATTGTGCACCTTGGTATTTACCCAAAGGGACTGAAAATTCAATGTACACACAAAACCCTGCACAGATACTTATAGCAACCTTATTAATAGTTGTCAAGACTTGGTCAAGTCTTTCAGGAGATTGAATGAGTAACTAAACAGTGGTATGTCCAGACAATGGGATATTTTTCTGAAGTAAAACAAAACGGGCTATCAAACCATGAAAAGATAAGGAGAAACCTTAAATCCATGGAATTAGTTTTTCTTTAGAGCGTTAACTGTGTCTCAATTCATTCTTTTCCAAGTGGATGTCCAATTGTTTCCAGCAGCATTTGTTAATGAGACTGTATTTGCTCCATGGTATTGCATTTGAGCCTTTGTCAAAGATAAGTCAACTGTATTTACAGGGGGCTCTACACTGGGCTCTCTATTCTGTTCCACTGACCTATTTGTCTACTTTTTCACCAGAAAAAAATTCTCTTGATTATTGTAGCTTCACAGTAAGTGCTGAAGTTAGGTAGTGTCAAACCTACAGTCTTGTTTTTCCTCAATATTGTGTTGGCTATTCTGTATCTTCTGTGCCCCCCACAACCTGCTCAGAAACTTCAGAAACCGCTTGCTGATATCCAGAAAATAATTTGCTCTGAGTCTGAATGGGACTACATTAAATCTATAGATCAATTTGGAAAGAACTGACATCTTGACACTACTGAGGCTTCTTATCCACAAACATGGACTGGACTATCTCTCCACTTATTTTGGGTTTTATTTCATTCATCAGAATTTTGTAGTTTTCCTCACAAAGATCTTCTATATTTTGTGTTAGATTAATACCTAGCTATTTCATTTTCTGGGATGCAGTCAAGAGTATGGTGTTTTAGGCAACGCTGTTGGGACCCCTCTCACTCTTGAGAGCTTTTTCTGTATCTTCACTTAATATACTTCTATCACTTAAAAAAAAAAAAAAGAGTATTTTTTTTTAATTTCAAACTACATTTGTTCACCACTGATACATAGAAAATCAAGTAACTTGTATATTAACTTTGTATCTTGCAATAGTGCATTAGTTCCAGACTTTTTGTCATTTCTTTCAGATTTTCTACATAGGCTATCAAGTCATCTGCTGTGAACAATAATTTTATGTTTTGCTTCTTGATCTGTATACCTTTTGTCTCCTTTCCTTGCCCTACCACATCAGCAAAAACTTCCAACAGAATGTTTAAAGGAACTGATGAGAGGGAATGTCCTTGCCTCCTACAAAGTGCTGAGTTTCTGCACATTAAGTATGATGTTAGCTCTAGTTTCTTTGTAGAGTTTTTTAAAGATTTTATTTATTTATTTGTCAGAGAGAAATGGCTCACGCACAAGCACAGGGAGTGGCAGGCAGAGCAAGCAGAGGGAGAAACAGGTTCCCTGCCAAGCAGAGAGCCTGATGCAGGGCTCCCTCCCAGGACCCTGGGACCATGACCTGAAAGAGCAGACGCTTAATCGACTGAGCCACCCAGGTGCCCGTAGATGTTTTTTCATCAAGCTGAGGAAGTTCTCCTAAAACTAGAAACTACTTCTAGTTTTTGTAAGTGGATGCTGGATTCCATCAAATGCTTTTTCTCCATCTATTGCTATTATCATGTGATTTTTTTCTTTTTCTGGACTGTTGATGTGAGAGATTATCCTAATTTTCATTGTTTTTACAGCCAAGAATGCAATATAGCATTAAGAAAAGGTGCTCATAGTTTAGCTTCCACCTACCAGCTATGTAACTAGGAAATTACTTAACTATTCTAAGCTTCCTCATTCATAACATGGACAGAACATTTACATCAAAATCCTTGGGATTAAATGTTATGATACACAAACACTGATTACCAGACAGCATGCCTGGCCCACATGGGCAGTGTTCACTACAATATTCCCAAGTGCCAACCAAGCACAGGGTGCACATGTAATTGCTGACTAAATAAGTGAATGAATGCTTATTAACAATTGCCCTAGTTCTCAAAAAACAAAGACTCCCATACTTTTCAAAAGTATACCTGAATTCTTTTCAATAGGTCTTATCAGTTTGCTTTTTAGATGTATGAGTCAAAATGCTTCCATCCCAGTGGATTCATAAGTAAATCTGGAGATGAGGAGTGAGGAATCTTAGATCTACTGAAGTATAAAAGAAAGCCTGTAATCCTGATGTGATGCATGCAGGACACCCTCTCCTTCCTACAATGTATGTAGGAAGTAGGAATGACAACGTCTTGTTGATTTCTTAAAAAAAAAAAAAATCCTTTATTTGTGGGCTTTTTTTCTCCTTCAAATGATTTCACACATGCTGCTACAAGAACAGGTTTAACAGCCTTCATATCTGAGTCAGCAGAATATCAAGTTATTTGAAATTCTAGATATTTTTACCAAAACTATTGAAAATGTTTACAAACATTTTTTTTAAATTATGTTGGTCTTTCCACTGAGTATAAAGCTCACCATTCTATGCCCAAAATAAGTGATTCTATTGTACTGAAAATATTAATGTTTTCACATTAACTGATGGCACAGTTTTACTTGATCTATCTTGGCATAGACACTTAAGCTGGAAGAGAGATAAAAATCAAATGACTGAGGGCTCCTGGGTGGCTCAGTGGGTTAAAGCCTCTGCCTTCAGCTCAAGTCATGATCCCAGGGTCCTGGGCTCAAGCTCTGCATTGGGTTCTCTGCTCTACAGGGCGCCTGTTTCCCTTCCTCTCTGTCTGCCTCTCTGCCTGCTTGTGATCTCTGTCTGTCAAATAAATAAATAAAATCTTAAAAAAAAAAAAAAACACCAAATGACTCAACAAAATAGTGATTGATAGATGTTCCACAGTAGTGACTGCTGAAACAAAAACTGAATTAAAACTTAAATTTGGATTAACAATCCCTACTAAAAATAGGTATTCTCAAAATTCACCTAAGATGGATGTCAAGTAATGGTAGATTCAATTAAAAAGGAAATTAAGTGTTAAGATAGACACTGATGTCCCTTTTAAAATCTGACCACAGAAACTTTTTCTCCTGTGTAATAAAAATAACCATTTCGTGAGAAGTGAACATCCCACAAATCAGGAAAATGTTAATATGCAAAGATACAATCTGCATGTAAAAGAAAAAAAATAGGTGTAAAAAATAGTATGAGCAGAAAAATTAAATGACGTTTTATATTCCAGTACTTGAAAGGTTTCTAAGTACCATCTACCACTCCCAGGTAGAAGGCCTGCTGAAGCTACCCAGAAGGCAAGCAAGAACTGAAGACTGAGGTAGGTTGACTAGAGTCCCTGGGCTCTGTTGGGTTTCAGGACTGAGAACTGCCCAAAGACTTTCTTTTCTGGAGAGGAAGGAACCATGACCCAAAGTCATGGGGGCAAGGATGCCAACCAACATCAAGTACATGAGAAAAGCTAGATTCTCAGAAAAGCAGGTACTCAGTGAGTATTTCTTAAACACAGAGGTGCTGCCAAGGAGACATGCACTGGGTGCTAGCTACCTACCAGAAGCTGTGAGGAAGCACTAACTCATCCAATGCAATAAAAATACAGACTACGGATGGCAAGGATACACTGAAAGGATCAATAAAAAACAAAATTGAGTTTTAAACAAAATAAAAGAACAGACAAACCTCAGTGTGAGAATAGCCAAAGGAAAAAATAAACAGCACAATTATATATTATCAGACCATGCAGACAAGAACAAAAGCTTAGAAAATAATGAAGCAACAAGGTGAAAGAAAGCTGGAGCAGTGAATAACCTCATCAAGGAGACTGATACCATTTTCTTAAACCAGCAGGACTTTAGCTTATGAGAAATAAACTTGTCTATTTATAACACTATGTTCTGCATTTAATACAGTAACTTAGCCTTCACCCTTTTATTTACCTAAAATGTGAAGAAATGGAACTGTAATTTTAACTGGCTATCTCTATAAAGGGGGGGGAGATAAAAAGAAATTGGATCCTTAACACAATACACAAACAAAAAATAAATTTCCGATGAATTAGAGACCATTGTAAAAGGCATAACTTTAAAAATTTTTGTAATGTATGAAAATATCTTCATGATCTGAATATGTGCGACTTTTTAAGTTAAAACACAAGAAAATAAACCATGAAAACTACTAATAAATTCTCCTACAGAGTGGCCACAAAATCTCTATAAAAGAAACTGTATCCCAACAAGAGATGAAAACTTAAAAACCATTATTAGAGACTGCTTTAAAGATTTCCAACAATCAACAGCTAAGATTCCCAAAAGAACAAGGGAAATATTTAAATGGGTAGAAAAAGAACACATAAATAATTTTAATTATGATGGCACAGAGAACTTGTAGCCATATTAAAACTCTATCCATTAAAATTAGCAGCTTTTGTTCATCAAAACACAGCATTAAGTAGTGCCAAGGAAAACTACCAACTAGGAGAGAATATTAGCAACACATATAACCAATAGAAAATCAGTAACAATAATACATAAAAAAAAACTACAAAACTGGTTAGATTCAAATTTTTATTAGGCAAAGATACAAGTAGGTATTTGACAAAATTTCACAAAAGTAGAAACACTAATGGCCATAAACATATTGAGGGAAAAATAAAATGTAACACTTCACTAATAATGAGGAAAATATAAAGCAAGACCAAAGAAAATATTACACACTAAAATCTTAAAAATTAATGAATTTAATACTTGACCAAGGGCTGAAGAGAATGTGAAACAGCAAGAACTCTTATATACTGTTAACATAAATTGGAGCAATACTTTGAAAAATAATCTAGTATTATCTTGAAAAGCTCAACATACTCTACACATTGTAGAACTATTTATTCTTAGATATATACTCTAAAAAACTTGCCGACATGCACCAAGTGGTACAAAAGTGTTCAGAGCAGCACTATTCTTAAGTCAAAATGGTATATGAGCCAGTTGAATTCCAACAAGAAGAGAAATACATCAGGGTATTTTCACAGGTTAATACTATACTGCAATGAATACTGTATAACTACAAAAGCATAGCTAATAATTAAAAACATCGTTAAATAAAAAATTAAGTCACAGAAAACATAAAATGGGCATACCATTTTCATAAGACTCAAGAAAACACAGAATAATATATTTTTGCCATATACATGACAAATTCATATATAAAAGGATAATATAATTCCTGGCAGTCACTACTCATGGCAGGGTAGAAGGGAAATTAAAAAGAACACAAACCATATGCAATAGCATTGGTAATATTCAATTAATTAATTCCAAATATTTAGAAAATTCAAGTCCAAAAAATTAGAAAATGTGAAGTTCTCCCCAGCTCAAAAATCATTAAATTTATTATAATTCCTTTTCAAAAACTTATACTTATCTGTTTCTAATATTCATAGAAGAGAATCACACCACAAATGCTGCTTCACACCATCTTCCTTTCACTTAACAAAACAGTTTAGAGATTCTTTAAAAACTCAACACTACAAATATACTTCATTTTATCAACATTTTCATCGCATTCTAGTATACTGGTGTACCATAGTTTTTTAAGTTCTCAAGCTGTTATGTTTCAGTTATATGCAATTCATCCTTGTATTTAAATACTCATGAAAGCCACAAAAGCAGATCATAAGCTACATAACTAGTAACTCAATAAATTCCATAAAGAAGAAATTGTACAAACCATATTTGCTCAAACACAATAAGACATTTTGTTTGATGGGGAAAAAGAAAAATAAAAATTCAATTGTTTTAGATTGATTAAATGAAATTTTGAAATGGTTCCCAAATAACTTGGATCAAAATGAGCAAATAAACTTAAAATACAGACTTGAGAAAATTTAGAAAGACATTACTCCCATAAAAAAATAGGCAAAGGATTAAACTGAAAAGCCATTTCATCTTGCTTACAATAAAAACCAATTCAAATTAATACATTTAAGTGCCATCTCATGTGTTAGACTAGCAAAACCCCAATCACTGAACAATATACTCTAAAAATTGGGCAGGCTACTGGGAACAGAGACACTCATGTACTTTCTATACAGTGGTACCAGGAAAAAAAAAATTCCATTTATAACCATGAAATGATTTCCAGGATACACTTACCATTAAAAAGGAAGTTACAGCTGTTATAGTCTGTATACACTGCCACTTTCTCTCTAGGGTGATGGGAGGGAGAATGTAGGAAGCAGTTCACGTTTGTTTATATTGCATAAGGGTATAAACCAAAAATTAATGAAAATGATATAATGGTATAGAAACAGCAAATTAGAGTAGACATGAATTTAAGGATCATTATAAATGTAGTTTGTTTTACTTTCACTTGGGAAAATTAAGCCAAAAATGGGGGGATCCTTAAAAATCAAAAGCAAAATGAAACCATTAAACCTAACTATGAACTTGGTAGTACAACTACACATAGAATTCTCTCAATAAACTTCAGAATTCTGTAATTACACTATTAGGACAAAAATAACTGCAAAGAAACCTCAAACTATATTCAGTAATTACCATGTCAGTGTAGTACTGATGTTCCTTTAAAAAAAACTACTATACATATGCAGTATTTTGTTACTATTAGCAAGCAAAAACATTCAATGTACAAGAGGTACAAATATAAAATCAGAAAAGTAAAAATTATAAAGTTAAATATAAGCTGAAAATAACAAATGAGCTCACAGTATTTGTCTTCAAAACACTACTAGCTCTGTCCACTAAAAGAGCTTTGAAGTAATAACAACCTAACAGCAATTAACACCTTTGCTCTCACATTACTGTGGTCTCTAAGGACCACTACCCACCCAGAGGAACCAGAATTTTCATAAAGAAATGGCTAATAGGGGTCTGGACCAAGAAATGGTACTTCAAGCAAGTAAGTATCAAAGCTATCCGTGTTACGAGTTCTTACTGGCTCAAGAAATAAGGTATGAGGAACATATCAAATGACATGGAGGTATAATCACCAAAATCAACAAAGTAGAAAATCACATAGATGACCCAGTTTCTCTTTATAAAGAGACTTAAAAGGCATTCACTAGGGGAACCTGGGTGGCTCAGTGGGTTAACCTCTGCCTTACATTCAGGCCATGATCTCAGAGTCCTGGGATCAAGCCCCACATGGGGCTCTCTGCTCGGTGGGGAGGCTGCTTCCCTTTCTCTCTCTCTGCCTGCCTCTCTGCCTACTTGTGATCTCTGTCAAAAAAATAAATAAAATCTTTAAAAAAATGTTTTAAAAAATTTTTTTAAAAAGACATTAACTAAATCAACATATCGACTTCCCTTGATTCCTGATTTGAAAGGGGGGAAAGACATTTTCAAGGCAATTGGGAAATTTGGACTACTACTGGAAATTAGATTATATTAACAAACTATTTTATATTTTATTTAAGTATAACAATGGTATGAATATCATCCTGAGGAGATTACATCTGTTAGAGACACACAATAAAATACTTAGGGATGGTATGAAATTATCTAGATTTCCTTTAATATTCTCCAAAAGGAAGGATTTGTGTATTACTGTACCAGTCATACCACTTTTATGTGATCTTGAATGTTTAAAAATGAAGTTTAAAAAATTAAAATGAAAAAACTGACAAATATATGGAAAGACATTTTGTGCCCACGGATTAGAAAAATCAATACTGTTAAAATGTTCACACTACCCAAAGCAATCTACAGTTTCAATGCAATCCCTATCAAAATTCCAGTGGCATTTTTCACAGACATAGACTACACAATCCTACTATTTGTATGGAACTGCAAAGGACCCATATAGCTGAAGTGATTTTGAGAAAGAACAAGAAAGCCGGAGGCATCGCACTTCCTGATTTCAAACTAGTAATCAAAATAGGATGGTACTGGCATAAAAACCAGATACACAGATTAGTGGAACAAAAATCCCACATATTTAGGGTCAATTAGTTTATGACAAAGAAGCCAAAAACATAAAATGGGGAAACAAAGTCTATTCAATAAATGATACTAGGAAAACTGAACAGCTACATGCAAAAGAATGAAACTAGAATACTACCTCATACCATACACAAAAATTAACTCAAAACAGATTAAATACTTGAACATAAGACCTGAAACCATAAAACTCCTAGAAAAAAACACAGGTGATAAGCTCCTTAACACAGCCTAGGTAATGATTTTTTGGATTTGACACAAAAGCAAAGGCAACCTAAAGACCTCCAGAATGTGAGAAAATATTTCCAAGTCATAAACAATTGCCCCTCTTTATCTACAATTTCAGGTACACATGGTCAACTGCAGTCTGGAAGCAGATGATCCCTCTTCGGTAGTACTGTCAGAAGGTCAATACTATCCTAATCCTACATCACAATGCCTGTGTCATTCACTCACTTCATCTCATCACGTAACCATTTTATCGAATCACAAGAAGGGTAAGTTAAGTACAGTAGAATAAAACATTCTCAGAGAGAGAGAGAGAGAGAGAGATCAAATTCACCTAACTATAAATGGTACTATTTTATTAGTTATTGTTGCTAATCACTTACTGTACCTCATTTGTAAGTTAAAGTTTACAAGTATGCATGTACAGCAAAAAACTCAATATATATAGAATTAGGTACTATTTAGTTTTAGGCATCCACTGGATAGAATGTACCCCCTGGGAATAAGGGGATACTATGGTACTTGATAATATTCAAGAATTATAATATAAAGAACTCATATGACTCAGAAAAAAGTAAAACAATTAAAAATGGGCAGATGATATGAATAAACATCTTTCCAAAGAAGACAGGTATATGGCCAATAAGTATGTAAGAAAGTACTCAACATGACAGATCATCAGAGTAATGCAATTCAAAACCACAATGAAGTACCACCTCACACCTGTTAGAAAGGCTATTATCAAAAAGACAAGAAATAAAAAGTATTGGTGAGAATGTGGAAAAAAGAGATTCCTTGTGTACTACTGGTAGGAATGTAAACTGGTGCAGCCACTATGGAAAACAGTAAAGGTCCCTCCCACCCACGAATTTTGTTAAAGTATCATTATACAATCTAGCAATCCCACTCCTGGGAATTTACCTGAAGGAGAGGAAATCACTATCTCAAAAAAGATGCCTGCATCCCCATGTTCACTGCAAAATTTACAACCAAGCCATGGAAACTAACCTAAATGTCCTTCGATGGATGAATGGATAAAGACAATGTGGTGTGGAATATTATTCAGGCATTTAAACAAAAAAAAGGAAATCCTACCATTTACAACAACATGGATGGACCTTGAGGATATTACGCTAAGTCAGAGAAAGACAAATACTGTTATGTTTGATCTCACTTACATGTAAAATCTGATTTAAAAAAACAAAAACAAAAAACTAAACACTGAACTCACATATACAAAAAACAAATGGGTGGTTGCCAGAGGTAAAGGATAGACAAAATGGATGAAGGTGGCCGAAACATACAAGTTATGTTTTGTTGGCAGTTACAAGATAAATGAATCCTGGAGACGCAATGAACAGCGCTGTTACTGTTTATTGCATTGTATGCGTTGAAGAGCTAATAGAGTAAAATCTTAAAAATTCTCATTATAAGGAAAAATTTTTTTAACTATGTGTGGTGATACATTTATCACCACATATAGTTAACTAAACCTACCCAGGTAATTGTTTTATAACATACACATATATCAAATCATTATGCTGTACATGTGAAACAGCATTATATGTCGATTATTTCTCAACTTAAAAGAGACCTCTAAAAGCAAAAACTTATTGCCAAAAGTATCACCTAATCTTCCTTCATCTTGAATGTATTTTTTAAACAAGAAAGTCAATGAGTTCAGGATCTAAAGTGGACTAAAAAACAAGTCTGGCATGAAGCAAAAAAATAAAGATAAAAACAGAGATTAATGAATTATGGAAACAAAAAAAATAGAAAAGTTGGTTCTTTGTACAGACTAGTGAAATAATGTCTCTGACAAGAGAAATAAACAGAATATAAATGTTTAATATCAGCAATACAAAATGCTATACAATTCTGAGAAATCTGAAGCCCAGTAAAACCTAATTTTCTAGGAAAACACTGAATAAACCACTAACTTTGAAAGAAATTCAACTATTTGTCAAAGTATCCCTCTTTCCTCACCCTTTACATATAAGCTGCTTAAAATCCTTGTAATACACAGGGGAAATGATGGAAGTACGTATAGTGCTGATTAACTTGGGTAAAATCACTGCTGATTTAATTTATTTTCCTATTTGCCTAAAGCATTAAGCATAACCTCTATAATTAGAGAAAATGTTATATGGAAGAAAGAGTTAAATTTTTCAAAGAGATGTTATAGGTCTCTCCCTTTGAGTTCAAGTATTGCCATCTTATTGTATTGGTAATGTAAATACTCCCCCCATTATCTTATAAACTTAGTGCAATACACTAGAAACCCAAAGTCTTCATGGAACTCAGCCAAATGATCTTAAAATACACATGATAAAGAAAATGTTCTTCAAAACAATTCTGAAGAACAAAGTTGTGAAATTCACCCCACAAGATTCCAAGACGCTTCAGTAAATTAAGACATAATGGTACAAATAAACAATGAAACAGAATAGATAGTCCAGAAACAGTTCCATACATGTATGGAAACCTGAGAGCTGACACTGCAGATCACTGGGGAAAAAACATGAACTATTCAATTAAGTGGATACTAAATCTGTTACCCATAAGGGAAAAAAAAATCATTTAAACCTTGATAATACACTATACAAAAATTAAATTCCAGGTAGACTGAGGCCTTAAATGTGAAAACCAAAAATTTCAAAAAACATTCAAAATAAAGTCACTGTATGTAAGAACCCAAGTTAAAGAAAAATTTCTTAAAACCAAAACATAAATGTGATGTTAAAATTTCCAAATTCTATTCATCAATTAAAAAAACAAAAAAACAAAAAACAAGCCACAGACATGAGTTAATTACAGTATATGTAAGCAACCTGGCTTTAGTATCCACAATATATAAAAACTCCCAGGAAAAAGACTAAAAATTACATTAAAAAGAAAATGGACTGACTGTATAAACAGGTATTTAACAGAGTAAAAACATTAGTGGCCTATAAACTAAGAAAATGTATCATTCATACTCAGGGAATTCAAGCTTAAACAAGACACCATTAACTTGTTCCTTAGACGGACAATTAAAAAGTCCAACAATGTCAATTACCAGAAAAGATGTGCAGAAACAATTTCTCATACACTGCTAGTAGAGTATCAATTAGTACAACCACTTAGAAATGCAACATGTAACTAAATTGAAAATAGACACACACTATAATCCAGTGATTCCACCTCCAGAGAAACTTGAATAGTAACAATTATTGATAATATGCACAAAAATACTCACAATTTGTAACAGGAAAAATTTAGAAACAACCTCAGTATTTATCAATAGGGTAATGGTACACTCATAATCACATACCAAATGGCAATGAAAGCGAATGAATCAGAGCCACATATAAGATTAGGTTAAAAAGTAAAAATAATACTAAACGGAAAGGACAAGTTACAGAATACACACAGTATGTGGCCCAGACATAAGCTAAACATGTAAAACAAAACCATATATTGCTTAATATACAAAAAGATAAACAACACACACAGGGAAAGTATACACAGGAAAGGTAAACACCAAATTCAAGATAATGGTTACCTAAGGTAAAAACAGAGGGAAAGTATATAGAGGATGCAATGAACTGAACGTTAATGATGCCTAAAATTCACATGCTGAAGTTTTAACTCCCAATGTCATGGTATCTGGAAAATGGAGACTTTGGGAGATAATCAGGGTTAAATGAGACCCAACTCTATGCCCTCCAAAATTCTACATTTTCAAAGGAATCCTCCACAGAACCTTTAATACAATTAAAATGAATTCACTTTGCATCCTATTATTTTCCCTTTATTCCCCCAACTTCTTTTGGATGTCTTTAATTTTAGTCACCTCCATCCTCCAATTATCTTAGAAGTTATATGCCCTTATCCCTGTTTTTACTATGCTGACCCTTACAATTTTAAAATGTAAACTTAACTGATTCACTTTGGACTTGAAATTTCCATCCTCCAGACTCGTAATGTCCAAAAGAAATGTAAGATGAGCAACACTTAAGATCTTACAAATGTTGTAATAGCCATATTTTAGAAAGTAAAAAGGATACAAATGATATTTAATTCAAAATATTGTCAATATGTAATAGGTATAAAAATTACATTCTTTTTTATCATACTAAGTTTTGGAAATTTATGTGCATTTTACAACTGGAGATTAGTTTAGACTAGTCACACATCAAGTGCTCAATAATCATATATGACTAGTTGCTACTATAATGGACAACACAGCTCAAAACAATACTACAATGCCAGAACTTAAAACATCAGCTACTTGATACTCCCTTTTGTGTTATTATGATATAATATTTTTAGTCCTATTTTTTAAAATCCAAATCAATCAATGCCATTACTTTCTTATACTGCAATTAAATTTACCCACAGTCCTACCAATTTCTTGGTTAACCTTACTTCTCCCACCTCAAAACCTCCTTTCCGGAGTCATCGACCTACTTTCTAAAGTACAACCTCTAGAAATTCTTCAGTGGGTCTGCTGATCAATTTCCCCAATTGCTTTTCTTGACAGAGAGGAGGTGCTTGATGTATTTCTGACAATGTCACTATTTTTTCTTTTTTTTTTCTTTAAAGATTTTATTTATTTGTTTGACAGAGAGAGATCACAAGCAGGCAGAGAGGCAGGCAGAGAGAGAGAGGAGGAAGCTGACTTCCTGCTGAGCAGAGAGCCCGATGTGGGGCTCAATCCCAGGACCCTGGGACCATGACCTGAACCGAAGGCAGAGGCTTTAACCCACTGAGCCACCCAGGCACCCCTATTTTGTTTTTCTAAGTGATAATCAAGCTGATTATAGAATAGGTAGTTATTTTTATTCAACACCTTGAAGATACTATTTCACTATCTTCTGCACCCTTATGTTGAAGCAGCATTTTGTGTCTTTCCAGTTTTTATTCTTTCTTAAGAAATCTGATTTTTCTATGGCTGCTTTAAAGAGCTCTGGGTCTGATGGTCTGCTCTTTAACTATGATGGGTCTTAAGTTTTCTTATGCTTCCTAAACCTAAAAATGCATAAAGCTCATCAATTCCGGAAAATTAGGACTCTTCTATTTTAAACTTTCATATTCTGCTTCTCTTTGCAATCTTTACTTTCTCTTTCTGGTACTCTAATTAGATACTTGTTAGAATTCCTCTTTCTTTCCTCTGTATCTTTTAACCCCTCAACTATTTTCATCTTTTTGTTGCTCTTTGTTAAATCAAGTAATTTTTATCTTTCAGTAAACCAATTCTCTCTTTAGTGTTATCTGAGTGTTATCTCTTTAACACAGACTCCAGGTTCTCTTAAAAATTTAAAATGTACACTTGAGAGGGCACCTGGCTGGCTCAGTGAAAGGGGCATGTGACTCTTCATTATGGAATCATGTGTTTCAGTCCCACACTAGGCACAGATATTATTTAAAAAAATTAATAATTATAATAAACTATTTTTTAAATGATGTACACTTGAAATTAATACTATATGTTAACTACACTTCAATTTAAAAAATTTAACTTTAGAAAAAAAATTATGTCTAATAGCTATGTAAAAAATTTATATTATTTGGCATCCAGAGGTGGTGCATCTTCCAAATAAGGTATATAAAGAACTATAGTAACAATCATGATCATCATTTGAGCACTTATGTGCCCTTCTGTGCTAAATTTTATGTTATCTCATCTTCAAAATAACTTTTGAGGTAGGTCCTATTAAATTAAAACCATTTAAAAATTTGTTAAACTAAAGCTTAGAGATTACCTTCAATGTTATAGAGGCCAAAACCTAGCTTACTAGCAAATTCTAGATCACATGTTCTTAACTTGACAAAACCTCCATTGAAAAAACATTCTTGTCCACCATCAGTAACTTCAATTTACATTAAATATTGTGCTTCTATTATACAAATTATAAGTGAACTTTAAGATACACTTCTTTTACACATTCTTTAAGAGAACTGATGAACAGATGTTTACCGCGCACAGACTATGCTGACCACAAACAAGGAGAAAGAAGTTATTACAAGAAATATTACTGGGAATAACACTATACATACACACACACGCACACACACATCATGCAACACATGTCTTCTAATGAAAAAACATACCACAGCTTATGAAATATTACCAAAAAACAAGCAAAAAGAGAATATGATAGTCTCTAGATCCAACACCCACGATACATGAGCATTTTAAATTACAACATCAGAACACAATCAGTAGATGCAGACTGGGGCAACTCTGTGGAACCAACAAGTTTTCTTCGAAAATAAAATGCAATGTAAAACAAAAGAAAACCAGAAAACCCAAAGGGGTGAAAGGAGAATTTGCAGATTAAAAAAAATAAAACAGGCGTATCAATATACTGAATGTGTTCATCTTACTTGATCCTGATCTTCCCCTCCCACTAAAAAAAAAAAAAAAACCTGCAAAAATACTGACTTTCATGAGTCAAGTAAAATTTTAACATAGAATTGGAACTTGATAACATCAAGGAATTAACAGTATTGTGATTATATTTTTTTAAAAAAGGAAACAGGAGAGAAAGAGAGAGTCCTTTCCTTTTAGAGACACACCAAAACATTTACAAATAAAGTAATACGGGGTGCCTGGGTGGCTCAGTCAGTTAAGAATCTGACTCTTGATTTCAGTTCAGGTTATGATCTCAGGGTCATGAAATCAAGTCCCATGTCAGGCTCCATGCTTAAGAGTCTTCCTCTCCCCTTCCTTATCCTATGCCCTTCCCCACCTGCTGAAGCACTCTCTCTCTTTAAAAAAAAATAACAGTAATAATGAAAATACAGTATTTGCAACTTGTCTCAAAATACTACGGGAAGAGAAGAGTAGAGTGGATATCACAAATTTTACCAATGGTTTATTGATGATTATTGGGACTAAGTGACAGGTTAAATATTGGTTCATGATAACTATTGCCTTTTTCTATGTTCAAAATTCACAATATATTAAATGAATCATTCTTCAAAAACACTCATCTGTCATAAGTTTTTGTGACACTTTATTACTTCTAAAGTAAAAATATTACTTAGCCAAGTTAACCCCTACTACAGTACATCTAAAACTAAGAAAGCTATTACAATTTAGCAATACAAATCGACCAAATAAGAGATCAAAATATTAACATTTACAAAGACTCATTATTCTAATTCATAGCATTCCATGTAATACCAAAACCAATCTTCAGAGTTCATTCTCCAAATTCCAAAAACAGCATAATAGTGAGCTACTTTTATGAATGGGAACTTAAGGGTATACAGAGTAGTGCTTACCAGATGAAGTACAAATTTCATAACCTGCACTTGAGGCTTTCTACAACATACCGCCATCTTCTTTTTCTCTCAAATCCATACAACAAACCCTTATACGAACGAACCTATTGCTACAGAAGCTATTCTGTGTTTGTGAATTTGCGCCAGCCCATCAACACAACTTTGGCCATGTCATTCCCTCAACATATACTACTTACCTCCTATCCCATATTATTTACAATGCATATATCACAATTCACTACTTTTGTGAACTCTACTCAGATCCTACCAAACCAAACCAATCTCTCCTATCATGGCCATATGGCACATGCTTAAATGTTAGGTACTCATCTCTTCAACTACACGAGGTCCTAAAAGACATAGCTCTTTCATATTTACAGCTAAAAGGAAGAAAGTTGTAAAATAAAATTAGTGTCTATCTTTTTATTGATAAGTGGCTTACAAGATTATAAGAGTACTGAATTATTTACTGAGTATGTACTACTTAACATGTACTATTGATGATAGAGGAGCAATAAAACAACTTATTGTTGATACCTCTACCCTCAATTAGCACATATTCCCTCAGCCTTTGAGTTACAAATTAACAATGTTGTCATTTAGTAGACACACTAAAAAAGTCTGCAACTGGAAATTCTAATGTAAATACCTAAGCATGAATATCTATACAGCATTTTAAGAAACATCAGAATCTAAAATCCTGAATAAAAGTTTTCAGTAACATACCTATTATAAACAATCACTTATGTTCAATTGTTAACAAGTAACAGTTGGCATTACTTCATTGCAACTATCTAAACAGCCAATGTTGATAAATTCAAGAGCTATACCAAAACTTATACAGTTAAGTTCAGCACTTTACAACAGTGCTTTCAAAATACTAGTGAAATCCAACTTGGAAAATGCTAACAACTTATTTTAACCACTAAATTCTTTATTAATGGTCCAGTCTTAAAGGCTTCCTTTAGTTCATTTAGTAAGAGAACAAATTTCACTATTTAAAATTGCCATCCAAAAAGTTAACATTTTACCATACTGAGTATCATCTGGAATTACTATGCAATCACTTCAGGAATTTTTGTTTTCCAAGTAACAGTCCAATTACTTTGCAAAGATTTCACAGTGGCAAATGGTTAAGGGTATAGAAAGGAAACCCTGAAATTACAAATTACAAGAAATGTAAAAAACCATTTTAAAGAAATGCAGATCTCTTATTAAAAATTTATAAACTTCCTTTTATACTCTCACTAGGCTAACCAAAAAAGGAGTCTCAAATCAACTGAGTAACTACAGCTAATTTATAAAGATAATGAAAAATGAAATTTCAACATATCCTAAAGCTAAAAAATTTGAATATTCTATATGTAGTATAAATCAGTTAACATTAACTGAAGACCTAGTTGTGAAAAATACTTTTTCTACATAATCAGATTTAATCTTCAAAGCTATTATAATCCTATTTAAAAGATGGAAGAAGCTAAAAATGTTTAAGATTAAATAAACTACACAAAAAAAAGAAGAAATTATCCTACTTAATAATACAAATAAATCTATATGCCCAAAACTACCTGAGGAAACCCAAAGGAAAAAAAATCCAATTAGCAATAATAGTGCCTTGGATAAACCTCATTGCATACGATACCGTCACTGCACAAAGCTAGGGAAAAAAATTCAAATAAAAGAAGAAAATGTACCTACAATGAATATGGTATCAGTCAATTTTTACACAGAAATCTAATAAAGATGAACATTAAGATAGGTCAGGTATATAGAGGCAGTTCACAGGACAAGAAATATAAGGTCAAATCTCATCCATTTCAAAAACGTAAATTATAAAAAGCACTCTTTTAGCCTAAAATTAACTAACATTCTAAATTTTTCTAAAACCCAGAATTGCAAAAGGGTGTGGAGAAACAGATACTCCCATACAGAAATCACCTCAACGTTATCAATAAACTTAATCTAATTGATATTTATAGAACACTACCCAACAGCAGAATACACACCCCTATTAAGTCATGTAAAACGTAAGTTACATATTTGGGTGATAAAACAAGTCTCAACAAACTTACAAACGATTCAAGTCTTACAATATGTTCTCTAGCCACAATGAAATTAGAGTAACAGGAACATCTATGGAAAACTCCAAATATCTGGCAATTAAATAAATAACATACTTCTGAATAATACATGGGTCAAAAGTATATCAGAATGTATTTGAGCTGAATAAAAAGTATGCATGTCAAAATTTGAGAGATGCCATGAAAGTTGTACTTAAAAGGGAAATACAAAGCAGTAAACCTCTAAATTAGAAGAGGTATCATATTAATGATACCAGCATCAACATAACTAAGTTGAAAAAGAACTAAATGGAAAGCAGAAGAAAACTAAAACAGCAGATCAATAAAATAGGAAACAGAAAACGCAGTGAAACCAAAAGATGATTTTTGGAGAATATTAACAAATTAATCTCTAGCTAAAGTGACAAGGAAAAAAAAGAAATTATCAGTATAAGGAATGAGAGAAGTGACATCACTACAGATTCTACAGACATCAAGAGTATAAAAGGGTAGTATCATAAATGACTCTATGCAAATAAATTCAGTAACTTGGATGAAATGGACTAATTCTACAGAAGGTACAAATTTATCAAAGCTCACTTAAGAAGAAAAAGATAACCCAAATAGTCCTATATCTAATTAAATAAAGGTATCATTTAAAACTTCCACAAAGAAAACAAACATCAGGCCCACACAATTTCACTGGTGAATTGCCCCCAAACTTTTTTTTTTTTTTAAAGATTTTATTTATTTATTTGACAGACAGAGATCACAAGTAGGCAGGGAAGCAGGCAGAGAGAGAGGAGGAAGCAGGCTCCCTGCTGAGCAGAGAGCCCAATGAGGGGCTCGATCCCAGAATCCTGGGATCATGACCTGAGCCGAAGGCAGAGGCTTTAACCCACTGAGCCACCCAGGTGCCCCCCCCAAACATTTAAGAAATATCATATAGGGGTTCACCCTGACATAAGGAACATAGTAAAGATGCTTGCTCTCATCACTTCTACTCAGCACTGCACAAGATGCCACAGGCAGGAAAAAAGGGCATCCAGACAGGAAATGAAAAAGGTAAGTACGTGCGAAAATCTGATATCTTCAAAAAAAATGTCGGTATCTACAAGTGAGTTTAGCAAGAGTAAAGAATACAAGAACAACATGCAAAAATATTTGTATTTCTTTACACTAGTAACAACTGGAAACTGAAAATTTTAAATCATCACCATTTACAATAGCACCAAAAAACATGAAATAGGGATAAATCTGACAAAAATGTACAGAAACTATACACTAAAAACACTTCTGGAGGAAATTAAAAGAAGATCTAGGTAAAGAGAAAGAGGAGTTGTGTTCATGAGTTTGAAAACTCAAGACTGTTAGGATGTCAGTTTACCTCAAACTGCTTTACACATTCAAGTTAACTCCAATAAAATCCCAGCAAGCGTTTTTGTAGAAATTGACTCATATACAAAAGGACATGGGAAGAGTCAAAACAACTCTGAGAAAGAACAAAGAGGACCATGACTGCTAGATTTCAAGACAATATAAAATCATAGTAATTAAGACATCAGGTTTTAGGCATCTGGAAGGACAAAAATGGGTCAAAAGAAAAGGATACAGTACAGAAATAGAATGATACATACAAAGATAGTTGATTTTTGACAAAGGTGCAAAGCCAATTCAATGAACAAAGGACAGCCTTTTCAACAAATGGTGCTGGAAAAAGTTTAAGTCCATACCCCGAAACAAAAAATGCTGACTTATTTTTGCACATATTAAAAAATATTAAATGGGGTACCTGGGTGGCTCAGTGGGTTAAGCCTTTGCCTTACACTTAGGTCATGATCTCAGGGTCCTGGGATCAAGACCCACATGGGGCTCTCTGCTCAGCTCCCCCCCCCAACCCCGCTGCCTATCACTTTGTCTACTTGTGATCTCTGTCAAATAAAGAAATAAAATCTACAAAAAAAAAAAAAAAAAAAATTAACTCAAAAAACTTAAATACAAAACCAAAAACTGTAAAACTTCAATCATAAATCAAAGGAGAACATCTTGTGATCTTGGGTTAGGCAAAGATGGCTTAGATATGACAACAAAAGCAGGAGACCTACAAGATAAAATTGGCAAACTTCAGTTCATTAGAATTGAAAACTGCTGTTCTTTAAAAGGCATTACTGAGAAAGCTAACACAAATAGTAGGAAATATTAACCATGTATCTGATTAAGGACTTATAACCAGAATGAAGATCTCTTAAAACTCAACAGTAACCCAATTCAAAAAGTGGGCAAGTGATACAGAGACACATCATCCAAGATGATATACAGCTGGCAAAAAGTACATGAAAAGGGGCGCCTGGGTGGCTCAGTGGGTTAAAGCCTCTGCCTTCAGCTCAGGTCATGTTCCCAGGGTTCTGGGATGGAGCCCCACATCAGCCTCTCTGCTCAGCAGGGAGCCTGCTTCTTCCTCTCTCTCTTTGCCTGCCTCTCCATCTACTTGTGATCTCTGTCAAATAAATAAATAATTTTTTTTTTAAAGTACATGAAAAGATAATCAATATCACAGATATTAGAGAAATGCAAATTAAAACCACAAGGAGTTTACCACTCCACACCTACCAGAATGTCTCCAATCAAAAACAATCACAGGTATTGGAGAGAATATGGAAGGACTGGATATCTCACATCCTACTGGTGGCAATGTAAAATAGTACAACCACTTTGGAAAATGGTCTGCCGTTTCTTAAAACTTTAAAAAGTTAAAAGCATATGCCTATCATATGATCCAGCCATTCCAATCAAAGGTATTTCCCCAAGAGATATGAAAGTTCCCACAGACTTTCGTAAGTATATCCACGCCAGCATTATTTACAATATTCAAAAACTGGAAACAACTCAAATGTTCAAGAGTTGAATGGATAAACAAACTGCTGTATATCCATAAAATGTAGTATTACTAAGCAAGAAAAAGTAATGGACTATTGACAGACAACATAAGTAAATCTCAAAATAATTACACTGAGGGAAAAAAGACCAAAAAAAAGGGGGGGAAGGTACATTTTGATTCATTTAAAATTTTTAAAAATGCAAACTAACCTGTAGTGACAGAAAGTACATCAATGGTTGCTTGAGGAAAGGCAGGGCAAACAATACTAACACGGGCTCATTATCTTTGTTGCGGTAATGGTCTCCTAAGTGTATTCACATGTCAAAAAATTGTACACTTTAGATATGTGCAGTTTATTTTATATCAAATTTTATCTCAATAAAGCTATTTTTTAAAAGCTCCATTTTTTGTTGCTGTTGTTTTTAAATCTTTTTCTTTTCTTAAAGATTTTATTTATTTATTTGACAGAGAGGGAGATCACAAGTAGGCAGAGAGGCAGACAGAGAGAGGAGGAAGCAGGCTCCCCACGAAGCAGAGCCTGATGCGGGCCTCGATCCCAGGACCCTCAAACCATGACCCAAGCTGAAGGCAGAGGCTTAACCCACTGAGCCACCCAAGTGCTCCAGTAAAGCTATTTTTTTAAAAAGGCAAGATGTGAGCCAGTACACATGGTATGAACTCATCTGCATAAACAAGCAAGGATACCACTGTTTGATAATATACAAACTATTAATACTTCAGGAAAAAAATGCACCAGAAAAAATTTAACATAATTAACTACACCTGAGAAACAGGACTAGAACTCAGGGAGAAATATTTACCACTATGAATTTTAACCATGTACATTTAAAAAAAAAAAAAAACATATGAAAACTTAATTACTAATACACAGGCTTCACTCCCAAGCAAAAATTCTTAATCACTACCTCAGAAAAGTTCATAAAACAAAACTCCAGTTATTCAAAGTTTTATGTTCAACAATGGATTAAAAAAAAGGTTAGCAATTATTTTCATATCATTTTCCAATTTTCTTCTCCTCGAACCACTAACAAAGAAAACTGGTAAAACCAATAAACCATACCTGGACATCCAATTCTTTTTCTCATTTTTCTTACCTCTTGTCTGAGTTCCTTCTCTCCTAATCCACACTAATAGTGGGCAACTCAGACTTGTATCATTCATTCTTTTACAAAATTCCAGAGGATACCAATTTGGATGGCAAGTATACATTCTGTATTTTGCACTTTTGGCCTATTCCAGATTTCAAATCCTTCAACTACCTCAACTTAGAAAGTATCATTGCCAAATAAGAATACCTTCCCCCGAAAAAGCTCACTATTTCTCCCCCAATCTATGTAATATGAACTCAAAAAATAAGCCTAAATACTAAAGTATAGACAAATATCTAGTGCACTATAAGGCAGAGAACAGAAAATAAGAAAAAAAAAAATATCTCTTAAAGTATTCTAAAGAATACCACATTGTTGTGGATGAAATTTTAAGAAATCCAAAAAATATTATAGTCACCATCCTCTCAAGACTACTCACACTTGAAAGGGGGAAATGTCATTGCATCAACAAGTATTTGTGTATAAGGCCTGTAAGAACGTATCAGGTTTGAAAAAATTTTTAAAAAGGGAACACAAGGATCATGCCCCAACAAGGTAGACAGGTTTGCCAACAAAAATTTTAACATATTAATCTGTTAAAATATGCAAGGATTCAAGGAAATAAAAGACCTAAGCATTAGAACTAAGGTCTAAAGGAGTAGTTTCCCTGGCCAGAAAGTGAGGAAAGATTCCAAATTATCTGTACCATAAGGCCTATTTTCCTTTAATGGAAAGCCAAACCAGCTTTTAACTTCTGACTCTAATTTGAAGCTAATTGCCTAAACAAGTTTAAGTATCAAGATAACTGATTTCTAATGTAGTTCATTGTTGACATACATATTTTAGTATTCATAATGAAAAGTTTAAAAGAATCTTAGATTAACAAAATTACATGATTTAGGTCAAATCATATATCTACCCATTTAAAACCATAATTTTCCCTCAGAAAACTGGGATATCATTTATATATTCATAAAAAGCCATGTCTGATAGCGTTTTCAACCCTAAACAGCATTCATAACTACTTTTTAAAATGTTCTCACAGACTGCTTTTCTAGAAAAACTAAGTTTCTGTCTATCTAGATTATAAACTATATAACCCAACTTTTTTAAAATTCAACGAAGCACTTTACACTTTTGTTAACTGTAACTTCAAAAGCTAACTGAAAATTTCCATCAATGGTAACAACAGATTCAGCAATTCAGTTTTCATTAGTTCCAATTTTTTCCTACCTTCACGCCAACTGCAACCTCAGTGACAATTCTGTGAAGAAAAAAAATAGTTTCAACCTCATTATTTTTCTAATGATCACTGTTGGACTCTAAAACTTTTTAGGGTGGTTCGTCATTCATAAATCATCCACTCATCATGCAAATGGAAAACAAGTCAGTGACACCTGTACTATTTTCAACTGTTTTCTAGAAATTACTTTCAAACTTGAGATGAAATTCACTAAACTTCCTGTATTTTTTAAACAACCCTTTAAATATCAAAAAGAACAAAACCCCAAACACTATAATGTCATTTACTCAAGGCTTGTACACCTAAATTATTAATTTAAAACTTAAACCAACTCTTTATCTTGATAGAATCAGGAAACAATTCCACTGCTAAGTTCTGTCATCAATTTCCATGTTTATCTGGTGAAATAGTGAACTTCTCTAGATTTACATTTCATGTGGAAAACAATCTCTAGATAACCTCTAGGATAATGTAAGTTTTGTTACTCTGTTAACTTTGATATGGTCTATCCTTAATATCTTTTAAAAACACTAAACTCCAAACACTTAATCAAAATAAATTTTATTTGGCTCTTCGTATGTTGTCACTGATTCTAATAAATATGCTCTTTAAATAATACGGTTTTTACAACCCCCAGAAGGGCTGAATACAGCTATATTTTCGCCCTCAAGGGTGCCTCTTTTCTAACAATTAGCTAAATCACTATGAGTCTTTTCAGATGTAGAGCATTAAGTACCAGGGAGACCCGGGTCAGTATCATTTCCCAAAGCTCTTGCCTCACGTCCCTCAGCATTCTGTCTCCACTCGGGATATCAAAGATGCAGCACGGGTCTTGCTTTTTGTAGTTGTTTTTGTTTTTCCGGAAACTGGTCAAAGTGACAAAAAAATGGCCCTGTGTTGACTTCTCTGCTCTTGTTTCTGCCGTGGCTGTTGGCCTTTGCCCATGTGACTGATGTCGACCACAAACACTTGATTTTTTAAGATGATTTAATTTCTGGGCCCTTCTGCCAAGCCTTGAATGTTCTTAGGCCCCCACAAAAAGGCATTTTTTCTGTCTCCCGCCCCCACTACCAGACTCAAGTGAAAACAAAGGAGTATGACATCTGCCTTCCCCCTTCCTCGCGCCGCCGCACGCCCTCCCCGCCCCCCCCCTTCCCCAGCGGCTCCCACTTAGCTTTCCCCCGAGCTCCCGCCACCGGCATCTCCCCCTGCCAGGGCGGGCCGGGCGAGGCCGGCGAGGCTGGGGATGGCTGGGGTGCATACAGATGCCTCTCTCCTCTCCCCTAGCAATCCCCACACAGGCCTCTATGGCACTACACTCGCTTCCACAGGCACGGCTACCCAGGGTTCGGGTCCCAGGCTACGGATCGAAATGGCTCCTAAGAGGGGGCAGGGACGGGCCAGGCGTTCTGGGGTTCCCGCCCCATCCCCCGCCGTCAAGCCGGTGCCTGCTCCCCCTCGGAGGTCGTCGCCCCCGCCATCCCCCCAATGCCTCTCCAGTCTACAAGCCCGCTTTCTTCTCATTTTCTCGACCAGAGCCCGCCGGGGGAAACGAAGGGAGGGGTGTGTGCGATGGGGCGGGGGTTGGGTAACGGCAGCCAAGCCCAGGGAGGGGCCGCCGGAGGGTTTCTGGACGACCCCGGACCCGGCCGAAGAACCGTACAACTCCCCTCGTACACACCTCCTCGCTGGCCCCATTACATACCCGTCCATTGCCGAACCGGACAAAGCTTCGCTCACAAGAACCGAGCCACGCAGCCAGCGAGACACACAAGCGGCGAGAAAATGGCGGCCAGGGCCTGACGGAAATTGCCGAAGGTGCCGGAGCGCACAGGGCAGCGCGCGGCAGCGGCGGTGGCGGAAAGACCCGAGCGCGCCGGCGCCCGGCTGCGGGAGGAGAGCGGCGGGGCGCGGGGACGAGGGGGAGTGGGCGCCGCCGCGGTCGCTTCCTCCGCGCCGCCGCGCGCTGGGGGCCCTCCGCCCTTCGCCCTCCGCCCTCTGGGCCCCGGCCTGCTGCTGTAGAGCGCGGCGGCTTCCTGCGTTTTGCACTGAGAAGGCCCTGATGTCTTTCCTGAGAGGCGTGGGTGGTGCACCTCTCAACCCTCCACACCCACTGCCCTGCACCTTGGGAGGGTGGTCCTTGAACCGCACCTTAGGAGGACTACCACAGGCAGCCTCCACTTTTCTCTCCAAAGCAGGTCCCAGCTTGGCTACCCTCGACCTACCCGGGCCGAGGAAAAACTATTTGATAGTTTTTCCTTTTACGCCATCTTTTATTTGCAGACCCTCTCCATCCTCTAAAACAAAAACAGATAGAAAAAACAAAACACCTTTACCCCAATGAGACCACTGTTTATTAGGGATCAGACCCAAACCTAGGCTTTTGCTTCCAGACCCTTCCACGCCAGCTGGAGAAAAATGTGATTCTCACCTCAGCTGATGATTAGTGGGCACCTGTAGGAAATAGTCACAATGCCCTAGATGGAAAAGAAGACCGCTTGAGCTGTGGGATAAAGAGTAGGGACGAAAAATGCTATCGTAAGTTAGGATCTATCATTTGGGGGCTTCAAAGGGAAAGTAGGGATGGGAGTGGTACCTCAGTCTTCACCACTGGTTAGAGATGAAAGGAACGTTAAAATGGGCTACACAAATGAACTTCCTTTTCCATGTATCTCAGTCCCCATTTTAATTCTAATACCATATTGGACCTTTTCTTTAACATGTTTTTCAGAGGTTCAACAAAGTTTGAACAAGCAGCCATTTGGGGAAAATTTGCTCAGTGGGTGACTACTTTGCCAGCAATTTGCCCTCTTCTCCACCCATCACCCCCAACCACAACACAAACAGAAATGTACTTAGAATCCTGAGAAAGAAAAATATTCCCTATATTTCTCCAGTTACTCTCAGTGTCCAGTCTGGTTTTCCTGTGCATTCTTCATGCAACACTCTTACCCCTTTATTAATTGGAATTTCGCTGTACTAAATGCTACTTTCTATATAATTCATAAAATTATATTATTTTTAAGGCGGAAAAACCTTAAAGAGCATCTTGTCCAAATATTTTGCTATGGAACTATTCAAAGCACACAAATGTTAAAAATTCTTGACTTACCTCAGGGATTGGCCATCCTTAAAAATATATATTTCCACAATACCTTCCCTTTGCCTTCACCATTGACTTAACAATACATAAGGGGCCCTTTATATGCCATTAATAATCACTTTTCACCTATTTGTGATTTTGTACATGTATTTTCCTTCAACAATTAATATGTAAGCTCCCAAAGGGCAAGAACTCTAGCATAATTTTCTGTATTCTCCACATTGACTCAATCAATATTGATCTATGGGCAAAGACAAACTATCTTATGAGGGGAGGCCTGTCCGTAGGCGCCAAAAGAAGTTACAATATTCACAAAAACACGTTTTTCTTTGCTTTTTCTCCTAATAAAGTGCAAGACTATGAACAAACAATAGTCATATGCTTGCTTATTTAAACCCATCACCAAGTAGAAGAGATTTACGATTCTTTACAAGTCAAATCATATAAAATACTAGATGAAATAACAAAGTCAAGTAAGAGGGAATAAGATAAAAGGACAAAAGTATAGTATAGAGTCAGGAATAAGGCTAATGCAACAATGTATATCACAAAAGCACGTTGATTAAAAACTGGATTCAAATTTGAGCTCTTTTATTTAGCAGCTGTGTGACATTAGGCATGTTCATTAACCTCTCCAGGAAAAAGTTTCCATTACTGAAAATAATGGGATTTACTTTACTAAAAATGAAAATAGGGTTAAAAATAGGGCCTTTATTCTAGATGGTGGTGAAATTGAAATGCCTTAATGTATGTAAAGCACCTCTCTAGTTCAGTGATGGGTTATAGTAAATAGTCAATAAAGGGTGCTATAATCATATTTATTATTTTTGTTATTAACTATTATTATTCACTTGACAAGAAACTGGTAACAAATTTAGCTCTTGGATTCTTAACAGCCAACAATATTGGTATAAATAAATCTATATAGAGATTTTCACAAAGGTTAAACATGTCACTGAAGTAATTAGATTGGCTGGTATCTAGTGAAATAAATCTGGGAAAATGTCATAGATAAATTTCGGAAACCTCATCCAAATCTAAATTTGTATGATTTTATGAGTTAACTATGGGGCAGATTATTAATCTCAACATTAGCAGATGGCCAACCTTTGTAATATATGACAGGATTATATTAGTGTTTATGGATTCCTAACAAAATAAGGCAATAAAAAGTGAAGTGCCTGTACAGTATTATTTTCATACCCATATCTTTTTTCAGTGTAATGATTTGTTCTTTCCCTTCTGAGTGGTAAATGTTTTGACCTTTTACAGAGATTTACACTTATGTGAACAATGATTAAATCTAAATTTCAGTGTATGCTAAGCCAGAATGAGATCTAATAGGGATGCAATAAAAGTGGGAAATAGGATCTTGTTCATAATGTTCTGATTTTATTCTTATCTCCATCTTTCATCTGCTTATAGTACCAAAGACTTCCTTTAACTTTTTCATAAAGCAGTTTCTTCTTGTGAGAAGAAGGAGTAATAATATGATCAATTAGATCAGGGTTTTTGGTATTTATTTTTGAATAGGTGATATAAATTCAAAATAGGGAAAGTTAATTCAAAAGATATAAAAGGATATATAAAATGCCCAGAAAGGGCAAATATAGAGAGGCAGAATTAGATTAGTGTTTGCCTAGGACTGGGAGTGAAAATAGGGACTAACTATAAATGAACATAGGTTTATTTTTAGGCTGATGGAAATTTTCTAGAACTAGATTGTAGGGGTAGTTGTACAATATACTAAATATACTAAAATTCATTGGCCTATACAGTTAATATTAATAAATTAGAACTAGATTGTAGGGGTAGTTGTACAATATACTAAATATACTAAAATTCATTGGCCTATACAGTTAATATTAATAAATTTCATTATAAATAAATTATATATCAATAAAGCAGTTACAAAAAGAAAAAACATACACCTTCTACTCCTGCTCCTCAGCCACTGCATTCCAGAAGCAACCCATGTTACCAGTTTATTGCATAATGTTCTAATGCATAAGTTGATTACTTATATAGTTTAGTTTTTATTTTCAAGTAATAATTACAGTACACACTTTACTGCAACTTGTGTTTTAACTTGAGAAATATGTCGTAGAGATCTTCTTTCCTTATCAGTACATTTAGAACTGTCTCATTCTTTATACATGGCTACATAATATTCTACCAAATGAGTAAATCATGATTTATTTCACTGGATCTCATTGATGAACATTTAGGTTGCCTCCAGTCTTATTTTTTACAAGCAATTCTCAATCAATATTCTTGTTGCTAAGTCATTTTTCCATAAGTGTGAATATATCTGCTGGAAAAATACCACATACTAAATTCCTGGGTAGAATGCATTTTAATTTTTTTTAAAGACTTTATTTATTTGACAGAGAGAGACACAAGGAGAGAGGAAATGCAAGCAAGGAGGGAGAGAGAGGGAGAAGCAGGCTTCTTGCTGAGCAAGGAACCCAATGCAGGACTCGATCTCAGGAACCTGGGATCATGACCTGAGCTGAAGGCAGACACTTAAATGACTGAGCCACCCAGGCGCCCTAAAATGCATTTTTAATTTTTAAAAATGCTACCAAATTGTCTTCCAGATCCTTGAGCCCTTGTGAGAAAATACTAGTAATTCCTATTATAAAAATGAAGACTGATTTCTCTAATATATAAGGAGTTCCTACAAATAAAAAAGTCAACAACCAAATAGAAAAACAAGCATGCAAATAGAACATGAATAAATATTACAGAAAAGTAAAAACAAAAATGCTCAAACACTTATAATAAGAGAAATTCAAGATGAAACTGTACTAAGATACCCTTTTTGACCTGTCTCCCTTCCCAACAGACATAGCACAAAGCTTCTTAAGTACTGAGAACAAGGATTCCTTTCCACACTATCACTCTGTCTAAAATAGAAGAAACAACTTCTAAATATACTATATTTGTATGTCAAAAAGTTTGTTCCCTATGCATTCTTCTTGGAAATCTTCTGGAAGATGTATTTCCCAATGAGGGAATACATCAATAAAGAACGTATGGTATCCATGAAGCCAGAGGTCCAACATATAGAGAGGAAAAATAAATCAGGTACTGATCAAAGAAGACCTAGGCCAAGAGCTATACTGTGGTACAGCAGTCCTTGGGTTCCAATACAATGTGAGACCAGAAGGCCGCAGGAAATATCTCTCCAAGGAAAAGTATGGAACTTATATAGACCAAAAATGTCTGACTATATTGAGCAGAGTTTTGTAGTGCTGTTGGCAAGCTTAAGGGGGAAAAATTAACTCTGAGATAAATAAAAAGTTGTAAGTGAATAAATCACAATGCACTCTATGGACCAATAGTAAAAATAGTTGTATCTTCATAATAATGTAAGCACTGACTATTAATAAAATTAAGGTTTTGAAATAATTTCATGGGAGGATAGAAGAGACGTATGGATGTGTGCATGATGTGTGTGGTGGAAATATAAATTCTCACATTCCAAAATAGGAAGTCAACAGAATATGTCTAGAATTGATAAGTGAGAAAATAGCAAATGATCATATCATTCAGACACATAGAGGTAAATACCAGGAGAATCAGGGAAAAGAGTTCAAAGTGGTTGTTTCTGGGGCATGGTACTTGGGGATAAGAAAAGGGTGAGACAGAAGAGTATAGTTTGGGTTTTGTTTATTTCATGATAAATCTTCCAGAACTATTTGTTAAGCTTTGTGCATGTGTTACTTTGATAAAAATACATTTTACATTAAAAAACGAAAGGATTAGATGGCAGCGAGCAAAGGACTGTCTTAGCACAAACATTGCCTCTTTTGTATTCAGCGAAAGTGACTGCTTATCTACATGCTCACTGAAAAAAGCTCAGCATAGCTGGCTGTCCTTCCTATACTGTGCATATAATAGAGATTATTCTTGGAAGAGAACACAATAGTTTGAGTGGATCAGCAGTTTTTAGAATGATCATGCATAAAGGACTAAACTAGGAGAGAGAATGAGGAAAGTAAAGAAAAATACACAGAAAAATAAAAGATGAAAAAAATCCTAAATACAAAGGAAACAACACCATTTAGCTTTAAAATATTATAAATTATGAAATGTTATAAATATATTATAAAATCCATGTTATAAGTTATATGGCTCTATGATATAAATAACAACTGACAAGCAATTTGCAAATAAAAATACAGGTTATACACTCATTCCTGGAATGAGTAACTCTTCTCAGATGAGTTCTTCTTTGATAACTTCACAAAGAAAGGAACAAAATAACAAATGGAAACCATCAGCCTTTTCAAAATCTTTCAATATTTTGAAAGTTTTAAAAGTAGTTTAGATACATTTGCTCCTTAACACTGGCAATGAAAAACTGAGAACTGAGAGCTGAAAAAAGTTCAGAGTTAGTTAAGTCTCTCAATTATCTTTGCAATAAATGTCTCTCTTGGAGTGTTGTCATCTCTGTCTATGATTCCCTGACCCCTATACCCATATTCTATTAGGGAAAGAAAGTGTCTTCTTAATAAAAGAAGAATATGATTTTGTCACTTAATATTTACAATGAAGTATGTTTACCAAATTTGCAAATCACAGATAACCTGTATTAGGAAGATAGAATCAGCATTCCAGATGATATTGAAAGGCATACAACAGGAATATAGATGTGAGGTCTCCTGTGTAGGTTAAAAAGGAATAGCTGCAAAATACTCTACACATTAGGGGATACATGGTTTGATGACAGATTCTATAAAGAAATCATAAAGGGGTGCCTGGGTGGCTCAGTGAGTTAAAGCCTCTGCCTTTGACTCAGGTCGTGATCCCAGGGTGCTGGGATGGAGCCCAGCATCAGGGCGGGCTCTCTGCTCAGCGGGGAGCCTGCTTTCCCCCTCTCTGTCTCTGCCTGCCTCTCTGCCTACTTGTGATCTCTGTCTGTGAAATAAATAAATAAAATCTTTAAAAAAAACCATAAAGTATTGAACCAAAATAATCTTAGGATTTGTTAATAAAATGAAAGTATTATACTCAAATTTTGCCAGCAGATTATGTTTAGTTAGAATAAACGTTAAGAAACTGTTAGACCGGAATAATTATAGAGGGCGTTATTGTTGGCAGCTCAACGTTCATTCAGTTTTTCACTGTGGAGTAGTTGAACCATCATTCCTAGCTTCATGGATAAGCCAACAAAGTAATCATTCCCCTTCCATTGTGATAGTTTCAGGTAATTCAGAGGTAAGGCCAATTAGAATATGATGTTCCTTTGAGCCCAGGGATTGGTTCAGAGGTGAGCCAATCAACATGAAATTTGCCATCATTTGATGGCGGTAATAATCATCATCTCCGGCTTGATGGACACAACTGTGGGACTATATAGCTCTGACCATTGCAAGCAACCACACTATAATCACAAAAGAAGCTAGTTACCGAAATGTAAAGACTACAGAAAAACAGAAAGAAACTCTTACCTCCCAAGAATCTATTTTGAATAGGAGCCAGGGAGGGTCTTTTAAAATGCAACTAAGATCATGTCATTCCTGGGCTCAGAAACGTGAAATGGAAACTGATTTCATTCTGAGTAAAAGGTAGGACCCTTACAAAAGTTTATAAACCTATGTGATCTGTTCACCTGTCCTCTGTCTTCAATCCTGATGACGCCCCCTCACTAATTCTTTGCCATGTACTGGATTTTTTGCTGGTCCTAGAACATGCCAGGCCTTGTCTCATTTAGGGCTGACACTTAAGCTGTTTCTCCACTCGGCTGTTCTTGCAAATACGTTTGCCTACTTCACATGCACACACCCCCCCCCCCAACTCTCTCCTCTTTAAGTCTTTATTCTAATCTCAATGAGATCACGCTACTAAATACGGCCACCTGCCACCCTGCTCCAATCATCTCAGTCCCCCTTTTCTTGCTCTATCTACTCTTTTTATTAAAAGCACTCACCACATTCTAACATACCATATAATTAATTTTTATTATATTTATTGCCTACTATATGTCTCCCTCTGTTGGAATATAAGCTCTAGAACCAACAGCTTGTTTTGGACTTGATGTATCTTAAGTGCCTAGTACAAATGCCTAGCACAAAGTAGATGCTCCCCAAGCATCTGCTGAAGGATGAATGAGTAACTGAGCTGCTGGACATTCTGAAGACTGATTCTGCAGAAGCCAGTGATATGAGCCAGGGAGATTCCTTTACTGCTCTATACATTTGGAGTAGGAATATCTTTTTGAGACAATAAAAAGCAAACTAGCCACTAAAATAGGGAAGGATGAGGGATTCATATCAGAGAATGTTTGAAGGAGCTGGAGATGTTTACCCTGGGGAAAACCAGTGAAGAGCATGTTAGTCATCCTTAAATAAGTAAAGGGCTGTCATGTAAAAAGAGGAATTTAATGTATTATTTATTGTTCCACAAAGTAGAATGGATTAAAGATATAGAGAGGCAAATTCCAGCTCAGTGCAAGAACGAACCTTCTAACAATAAAAGTGTCTCACATTGAAATGAGTGGTGTCATGCTTTAGTCAGCTCTCTGTTATTACATGTTCAAGCAGAGACAGGATGGAAGAGATCACTGCACAGGACAGTGGATTGAACTAGGTGATTTTTTTGAGTCCCTTTCTACTCTTGAATTTGCTATGAAGTATTTTGATGTGAGCACTTATAGTATGTTTGCTTAGCCCATAAATACATGTTCTTTCTCTGTGAAATATCTCTTTCTCAATTCCTTGAGTCTCTTCACATGATGGGCTTTTGGCAGCCATATTTGTAAAGTGAGAACCCAGTTCCTTGGGACATAGCTGGTTAGACCAAGCATGGGCAGCTTAGCAAAGTGTGTCAATTGGATTCTTTAACCTAGAAACTTAAATATAGGAGGAAAAACTCTTACTCGGTGTTCTTAAGTGATTAGAAAGGTAACATCTTAACTCAGAAGTAATGGGCAATTACATTCTACCATGTGAGCTAAGGGGTGGAGACAACTGGCCTGCAGAAGGAATAAAGGATTGAAGCTGAAACAAAGAGAGAGCAACACTAAGTAATAGAGACTATACTTGTACAGCCTGGCTATTGGGCTTTCTAGTTCCTAGTTCCAGGACTTCCTAAGGTCCATTGGTATTTTAACTCTTTCCCTTTCTCTCTTTCTTTTCTGAAAGTCAGTCAAGTGGTTTCTATTACTTGCAACCAAAGATTACAATCAAAAACACTTTATTTTGCTTTTAACTATTGTTTATGTGTATAGGATCTGGGTTAATTAAATCCTCTATCATTCATATAAAATGGGTAAAATAAGATTCTTTCTACACATTAACTGAAACTGCATAGACTGTCAATTAATTGGGAAAACAATATGCTGTATGAATTTTTTTGCAATGTATTAGTTGCTTTACTTTCATTTCCATCATATTAATACTTGAAATAAAGTCTTAAAACATTGTGATAACAGTTCTAAAATGTTGAGTATTTGGGGGCTTCACAAATGTATTGTATATTTTTATTTAGGTAACTTAATGCTGTTATGTCCTGCTTGCTTTTGGCGGGAGCAGGAGGTCGTAGTATTTTCCGTTCGGTCCTCCACTTAGCTTTTTGATTCTTTCAGGTTTAGTTGGTGGTGGTTGTGTGAACATGATAAAACAGGTGTTATGGACTAAACATTTAAAAAAATTGAAAGTGGCACAGAAGTGCCAGGGTAGGGAGGAAGGGCTTTTTCATTGAAATCATTTACCAATTACTCAGAACAGCGACTACTAAGTTTACTCCCTGACCTCAAACATTGGGGGCCAGGAAAGGAAAAATAAAGAAACAACCGGAACTTTGGCCAGGTCTCCACCAAGAGAATTGGTCTCACAGAAGTTGGATCTGGCCCCTAAGGAAGCTGTTTCACCTCTACCACTCTCCCCTCTCTCAGTACTTGGCAACAGAGTCAGTGATATGCTAAGAAATGTTTAACAACTGGCTCTCTGGGAGAAAAACTCTGATTTGTTGTGTTTGTTGATTTGCATGACATAAATACTTCCACTATGGTCACTTCAAGCTACAAACATGACTAAACACGGATTAGCATAATCTATCCAAGCACAGTTGGCTTTTAAGGGCATAGCCACTGATAAAGGCTACCTCGTGTCTAGAACACACAGTCAAAGAAAGTCTGCCTCAGGCTGTGCTTTCTGTCATGAATGCTCTTCTCCACATCTGTACAGGGTTTTCTCCTTTACTTCATTCAAGTCTTGCTCAGAAGAGACCCTCTCAGGTGGGCCTCCTTGGAGAGTTTTATTTAAAATAGCAACTCTATCCCATCACTATATTTCCTTCTGTATTTTATATCTCTTCTTAGGAATTAACAGCCTGACATTATATCATGTATCTACATGTTTTGTTGATTATTATTTGTCTCTCTTCCCAAAATGCAACCTACATGAGATCAGTGAATTTGCATTTTTTTTCTTTACTGCCTTCCCAACACCTAGAACAATGCCTGACACAAAGAACATAGTCAATAAATAATTATGGAATGAATTAATGAATAGACTTTGTTAAATAAAGTGGTAATCATCTCTATATCCCAAGTGCTTAGCACAGTCCCTGGACCAGAATTGGCACTCAATAAAAATGTTTGAATATATGAATAAGTAATTACATAGATATATAAGACAAATGAGCTAGAGTGGGAAGTTAGTAGAAAGTTCATTTAGGAACATTATATTTCTAGTGATATGCCTGCATACCAGATGGCAAATCTTTTCTCCCTTATCCTATTTCATAGCTTGAAAGACTGAAATACAGAAAAACAAGTTGACTTTACCTATATACATAAAATGTGCTATCTTTCTACAAGGCTAGTAGGTCAACTCGGAAATGAAAGTTTGGATTTTAACAAGTTTGATATAATGGAAAAAACAATGGACTGGCAATTCATGAGCATTTGCTCTTCCTCTAGCTGCCTAAACCAAATGGGATGAAACATTAAGGATTTTTTTTTTTAACATTAGGTGAAATATCCCATTCAAACAAAATAATTTTCTATTCCAAACGTTTCCATTCATGTTGTGGTTGTTAGTGAGCTGAAGTTATTTAACTAATCTAAGTTTAAGTATATATAAAATAGCTGACCATATGGAATAGAAGATATTCATTCATTCATTGAACAAATATATATTATTCCATAAACATTTATTTATTCATACATATTTATTTGACCACCCTATTAATAGTGTAAATTGCCCCTTTAGCACACCTGATCATCTTCACTCTATATTCATTTTCTCATAATATCTTCCAATATAGCAAATATTTTCCTTATATACTATGTTCATTTTTTATTGTGTTTTTTTTTTTTTTTAACCTCCCTCACCACTGCCTCCCCCTGGCCACTCACAAGGGAAAGAGCTTACTTTGCTCACCAGTGTACCCTGAGCACTTAGAACAGTACCTGGCACTCTTTAAGTATTTGTTAAATGCATGAAATTTATACTTTCTATGTTTCAGACACTATTTTAGGGACTAGAGATATAGCAGAGAACAAAACAAAAACTCTGCTCTCAAGGAACTTACATTCCAGTGGGAGAACAGAAAAAATATTTATGCATGTATGTATGTATGTCAGGAGATGATAACTGCAATATCGAAAAATAGCAAGGCAGTGTAGAAAGAGGGTAATAGATGAGAATTGAGTGATGGGTTTCAATAGGGAGATTAGGAAAGGCCATCCCGATACCGTGACATTTAAGCAGAGACTTGAAAGAAGATAAAGAGAAGAGAATGAGACTGCAGGTATGATAATCCAGGCAGTAAATATATAGAAATAGACTGACTGTGTCTGCTCAAAATTTTTGAAAATTAAGGCATCTAACATTTATTTGTTGAAAAATTATATTTCAATCCCTGTGCAAGGTACTGAAAACAAACAAACAAAAAAACCCAATTGTCCTCAGCCTGAAGTGATTTGACTTCTGGTAGAGAGGAGAGATGAGAAAATCAATTATTAAAATTCAGTGCAAAAAAAAAAAAAAATCAGTGCAGCACCAGCACAACCAGGAAAAGCACAGAAAACGTCTCCCACACAATGTTTATTTTAAAAATGTAAGCTGGAGAAGATTGAGGATACATGATCAGGTTTTCTGGGTGGTTGAAGCTTTAACTGTCAGGTTGCCAGGAGGTGAGGCAGGAAACCAGAACCTGTACACAGAGAGATATTAATGGTGGTGAGGATTTTGGTATAAGGAATGGAGAATGAAGAGGAAACCTGATTCTGAAACGTCTGCATACACCATCCTGATGAGTTTGGATCTTAACTTAAAGGCAATGCAATAGGAAGTTGTTGGAAGGTTTTAAACAAAGGAGGAGGACATTAGGTCCTTATAAGATATTCGGGTAAATGTTAAGGGTAGACATTGAAAATTTAACTTTTTTGAAGTAATAAGGCTATTACACAAAATTGTTACCTATTTGACACTTTTGATATCTCAGAAGGGATAAAAGCCAATACAATGAATTTATAGTTTCTCTTTACATTGAAATGCATAAAGGATATTTAAGCAAGATATTTATGTTAGTTTTTCTTTCAAGATACAGTATTGTCTGGAAACTATCTTTGATTTAAAGCATCTACGATAGGCCAAGAGGATATTTTTCCCACAGATATTATTGCTCATAATTTGATAATATTGCCTTGTTTTTACCTTGGTAAATGCAATGGACTGATGTACTTTCTTTTGACATTAATGAGAAAAATAATTTATTTTTATCTCATCAAAAGCTATCCCTTTCTCACATTTTCTACGAATACAGAGAGGTTTGTGAAGTTTGGGCAGGAATAAGCAAAATCTTGTCCTTGAAGTGTAGAATTTGCCACTCAAAATATGCCATTTTGGCAAAAGGATGATTTTGAGCTGAATGCAGTTGAGAAGAAGCAAATATATAAAATGTAATCTGCTCCCCTCCTATTTGTCTACAAGCAGGATGTAAATTTATAAAGATGTTCTTCCTTCCCTCCACTAGGAACAAAAAAAGTGGATCACTAGAGACAACTTCAGACCCTTATCAGCCTGAAAACAGCAAGTGAAGAATCTAGATAACAAACTTTACTAAGCAGACTTTATCTATGATTAGTTTCCCAGATACTTTCCTTCCCATGATTTGAGCTTTAGAATCTCGAGGTACTTTCCCTTTGTCTTGCTACCTCTTAAAAAAAATATATATACATAATCTATTATATATATATTATATAACATATATAATATATATATATATCGAGGTACCTTCCCTTTGTCTTGCTACCTCTTAAAATATATATATTATATATATTATATAAAATATATTATATATATAATATATATATATATAATTCCTTTGTTATAAAGCTATATAGGCCCAAGATCTAGCCACCCATTTGAGTTATTAATCCCTGAGTTCTCTCATGTATAGGTGTAATATACATGCAGTAAGCTTCTTTTGGTTTTTCTCTTATTAATCTTCTTTTGTCAGTCTAATTTACAGGGTTCCAGCTGGAGAACTTCAGGTAGGCAGAGGAAGAGATTTTTTTTCTTCCCCTGTATCCCATAGGGCACAAGGATATAGTTAAAAAGAAGATACCAATCTGGCCACTCAAATGTTATACAGGCTGTGGAATGCAATGTGACCAATTAGGGTATATTTTAAGATAAGGTTTTAATAATTTATAAAATATGTCTTTAAACCTTTTTTTTACTCATGTCAAGTATGGGTATATCTTCTGGAACTCCCTTCTGGTATCACTACAAAGAGAAAAAAAAGAAAATGAAAGAAAAAAAGAGAATTTAAAAACTACAATAAAACCATATAACATACTCCATAATATTCAGATTTTGTGTAATTTACAACATGAGCTTGAGTTAAATTTAGATAAAGTTCATCTTTGTCAAAATAATTCTTGCTTACGAACAGTACAATTTAATTGTAGAAGAGTAAGCAGTGTTTAAGATAACATAGACTATCAACTGTTTCTAAGCACCTTCAATATCTCAGTGCTTCAAAAAAGTAGTTAATTTACATTCAGTTGATATGCTAATTATAATTAATATGTGAATAGTTCTTATCTATTCATTAAATCAGTCCCCCAAGGATTTTTATTAGTCAACATATTGTTAGTTGTAAGCTTGAATTGCTTAAGACTTGATAGCTGAATGAGTAAGGCAACATCTAACATTTTCTGCCCCTTATCTTTGTCAAATGAACTTGGATATTTTCTTTTCCCTCAGCGATTATCCCAATTTGTTTGGTACCTCTTTGTTTAGGATGCAATGCCATTGTGTCTGCTAAAAATATCCACCTACAGTATACTTTTTGAAGACATAATTACTAACAAAACTAACAAAAGTATGGTTTCCATCTTATGGGCTTCAGGACATGCTACCCCAAAATATGGAAACTTGGCATGTTGAATGTCTCAAGCTTGAGAAAAGGGCAGAAGCAGGAAAATTGCTTTGACCTCCCACATCCACCTCACCCCTATTCCTTGAAATAAATCACGAAACTGCCATATAAAAGATACTCTCCCTGTGTAAAGAAGGAGATGGAGAATTTGTGGTCAAGAAATCTGTACAAACAAATCTTGTTAAACTCATCCTTATCTTCCCAGTGACTACTTCACCACTTGCTACCCTAACTCAAACCCCTCTATTTTATCAATTCTTCACAAATGTATTGTTTCTTTTCATAAAAGGAACAACAGCTTCCTACTCTGGTCACTTCTTCAGGTCTTCATTCTCTTGTGAAGGCTTCCATGTACATGTAAAAAGTCAATAAAATGTATATGCTTTTCTTCCGTTAATCTATCTTTACCAGTTTAATTTTCAGACCCAGCCAAGGATTCTAAAGAGGTTGAGGGAAATTTTTCCTCTCCTACACATCTCATCAGCTCCCAATATACTCTATAAAACAAAACAAAAACAAAAAGTAAACCTTGCCCAACAAATTTTCCTATACTATACTTGGAAGCCTTTCATTAAAAACAAACAAACAAACAAACAAATAAATAAATATGATGTCCTAGCTTTGCTGGCATCCCAAACACAAACTTAACCTGATAATTGGTTAATCCAATACTAACCGCTGTACTGACCAACCTTACAAATTTTTTCCAGACAATCAGAGAGCTGAGAGCCAGCACTTACCTGTAAGAACAGATGTCTGTGGCTTATGGTACAGAGTTGTAATAAGGGTGGCTTTCCTTGTAGCCCAGTCACAGGAATTTACAAAAGTTACTGAATGCACATATGTTTCTGGTTATACAGTCTCTCCTAGAAAATTTACATGTGCTATCACAGTATTTCAATGTTTGAAAATGTCGTGCCCTTGTTATTTGAAAATGACAGGGCTGAGCTGCGCTTTGAGTTGTTTATTTGAAGGCAGTGAAAGGTCAGAGAACCAGTCACTTTTTTTTCCTTCTGTTCCTCTTGTAAAAGGTAGCATTCATCCTTGAGAAGGATGACTCAGAATAGAGTTTATCTACTGAATGCTTCCTCTGTATAAGACATATACTAGACAGTCAGGAGTTACAGAGGGATCAGTTTGAATCTTGTCCTTCAGAAGCTGTTAGGGGGGTTTTCCTGACACTCTAGGTAAACTTGTCTTGGATGGCCAATGTCCCTTTTTGGGAGCTTGAATTCTCATCTACTCTGCCTCTTGTTCCTATGTTTGTATTTCTTGCATTTGTACATTTTGCACTAACCTGTATATGAAATTCCGTCCCTTATCTAATGACATGATAAATTAGTTTCTACCAAGTATTTGTTACATTGTCCCTGAATATTTAGAGGTGACAATGAGGAGTTATATTGTGCAGTTTAGATATCTGCAGCCCCTCTCTCTTCCTTCTTTCTTCTTGTTTTTGTATTCTCTCCTCTCTCTGTTAAAGCAAAGCAAAATTTCCTCCCTCTCTCATGCTTATCATTTTAGTGAGCCTCATTTATTGCTTCAATATGCAATTGGAGGTCACTCCAAGAAGTAATTCTACCAAATAATACTATACTTTGTTCTTCCCAAGAGGACCTCTGATGAATACATTTTCTTTCCTCCTTATAGGAGATGAGAGAGAAGTTTTAAAAGGTGGGTTTTGAATTTCTAAGCTTTTAATTGCTACTCAGAAAAACTCTGAACCCCTACCATCTCAACTCAATGCAACAAAAACCGAATCAGAGCTTTAATCTATCATCTCTTTCCTACACCTGAGCAGCTGAGTGCCACTAGGCGAAAAATCTCCCAGTTTTATAACTGCTGCCACCATAAAATCATAATTTCAAACTGCAGCTAGATCCTCAGCTTCTTCTACTAATCCCTTGAGCTGTATTTTGCTTCCTCTCCCTCAACTACTATTCCAAATCTGCACAAATCTCATCCAATTCTCCACTCACTTTCAGGCCACTTTCATTGACAAAATAAGGCCATAATACATAATCTCCCTGAATTTGCTGATCTCTCACCTATGAAATAATTTACATACACCATTCACACGTATTCCTTTCCTCTAGTTTTGAAGGGGAAGGGTGCCTTTTCCAGTTCCTTAGTGTTATACTCTCTGGGCCCTTGATCTGTTAATTACTCCCCCTCTTCTATCAATTCCCCCCTCCCAAGGGGCAGGCATTTTTTTTTTTTTCAAAGATTTTATTTATTTATTTGACAGACATGGATCACAAGTAGTCAGAGAAGTGGGCAGAGAGAGAGAGAGAGGTGGAAGCATGCTCCCCGCTGAGCAAAGAGCCCACTGTGGGGCTCGATCATGACCCTGGGATCATGACCTGAGCCCAGGGCAGAGGCTTTACCCCACTGAGGCACCCAGGTGCCGTGGGGCAGGCATCTTTTAACTCAATTACTCTAATAATCACTTGGCTTTTCTAACAACTGCTCTTATTTGTATCAATGCTATATTCCATGACATCTGTGCAAAAATAAGTCTGTATATGGAACTAACTTTCTTAAAATCCTCTAATGGCTCCTTTTCACTATAGGTGAAGTCCAAGTTTGTTAACATAGTATACAAACTCTTCATACTGTTGAACCTCATTTCCAGGCACTGCCATTCTCCCCCTTTATGCTCCAGACAAATAGAACATCAATATCCTGCACCTATCATTCCATTTTTGCTTCAGTGCCCTTGTTTATGTCTGTTTATGACCTTGCCAACTTTCCCACACTATACCACACCGCATGTGCCTTTCCCTATTTTAATTTCTGCTTATTTTATAGGAGTAATTTAATATATTATTTCAACACAGAATCTCTCCCTTTGTACTGTAATATTCTGTGGTTCTCCCTCAACCATTCTTATCTATTATTTTTGAATTATCTCTGTAAGTTTGGGGCTCCCCAACTCCACCACCACACACAACCTGTATGTCCTTAAGTTGTAGAAACTACGTTTTTTCACCTTGATCTACCAATTCTTCTTACCATACTGCAGAATGAAATATTTTTAATCAAAATCATCATAATAATTAAAAATTTTCTCTGGATGCTTTTGGAGTTCTTGGTCCATTGGCAAGTAAATTTTTATTTCTTGGCTTGTTTCTTTGCTTGCTTGTTGTTTTATGGTAGTACTGTGCCCACCAGAATGTGTTTATCTCACAATGGTTAAAATACAAATTGTAGACTTCATAATTTCAACATTTTATCCTTACTGTAAGCAAAAGTCTTAATTTGTATTGTGAAATATTTCATACATACTGCACGTAAATGTTCATAAGCAGTTTAGAGAGTGTTAATGGAATTAACCATTAATACCATTTGGGTTAAAGAAATAATGGCAAAAGTCCTGAGTGAGTCCCTGGTAGCAACAAAGTTCACCAGTCTGGGCACTTGGCTTAGCTGTACTGGGGACAAGATCGTTGAACTACAGCAAAAATAATGGCCACAAGGAGTAGGCCACTCTGTTTTCTTTTTTTTTCCCCTAAGATTGCTATGTTCCATCTCCAGCTCTGACGAGTAAATCAAATGGAGCATACTTCTATATGATAAAATCAGGGTTCTCAACAAATATAGCAGCATGCAGAGGAAAACAGAAACTTCCCTAACAAAGAGTCAAGACATTTCAACCATAGGTAAGAATCTGAGCTAGGCTCACTAGCATCCTTAGCTATTAAAGAGTAACTGGGACCTGACTAGCCCTTCTACCATTAAAATGAAACTAGAGGGGCACCTAGGTGGCTCAGTTGGTTAAGTGTCTGCCTTCACCTTAGGTCATGATCTCTAGGTCCTGGGATCAAACTGTGAGCAGGAAGTCTGCTTCCCCTTTTTCCTTTGCCTCTCTTGCTCTGCTCATGCTTTTTTTCTCTCTCACTCTATCTCAAATAAATAAATAAATAAATAAAATCTTTTTAGAAACACAAAAATTAAATAAAATGAACACTAGAAAACTTGAAAAAATATAAAGAAACAACCGTTTTCATACATTGGACAACAGGCAATGCATAACTGAGAAAAAAGAAAATAAATGAGATGAACGTTATGAATTCTTTAGCTTTGTGCCCGAAGATAGTTTGGAATATGGTAAGAAGAGAGGTAAGCAAAGCAGAATATGACACTCTCAATAAGTTGAGGTGACAGATAAGAGACTTAAGAGAGGCTCAACACCTGAAATTTGAACTTTGAGAACTGGAAAGAAAAGAGAATAGAGAAAGAGCTCCAAAAATCTGCAAGAGTTATTCTTGAGTCTGCTGATGAATACTGAGCTACACGTGCATAGGGTGAAACTCCATAAGACTCATCAAAAAATGATTGAGGAGCTATAAACTAAGCAATGTCCATGACTCACACAGTGCCAAGAGATACACAAGAATGGGAGATATTTGAGTTCTAATAAGCCATAGTACAGAGCCTTTGTTGAACTCCTTGGACATTCAACAGAAACCCCTATAAAGTTCACATCTTAACAGTAGAGCCAACTAGCACTAGTGTGAAGAATGGTTTTGACCATCCCTGACCAAGTTACAAAAAGAAAATCATGAACACCTCACATTGATCTAAAAGTAACTTAAATGCCTACCAAACTGAATTCAACACTCTTTAAAGACAACAAAACACAGAAACACAGCAACATAAAATTTTCTGTCTAGAACTCAACACAAAATTACAAGACATGTAAAGAAGCAGAAAAATGAGACTCATATCAAGAGAGTTATCAATCAGTAGGAATATACCCAGAAACTGTAGAGATAAGGGGTTTTATCACATACTTTAAATAGCTATTATAAATAAAGTCAAGTGCTTAAAGAAAAAGCATAAATGTAATGACAGAGATGAAAGCATAAAGATTATTATATATAAAATCATTATTATATAACATATATAACAAAAAAAAATCACATGGAACTTTTAGCACTGAAAAAGATAATATTTAAAATGAAAAAACTGGTAGATGGGCTTACTGGAGGTTTAAGAGACTGCATAAGTAAAGATCAGAGAACTCAAAGACATAGAACTCATTAGAAACTATACAAACTGATACACAAAAAGGAAGAAAAAACTGGAAAAAAATGAAGTTTCAGAGACCCATGGTACGATATTAAATAGTCTGAAACATGTGCAATTGAAATTTTGACTTGGAGGGAAAGAGGGGAATTTTAATGGCTAAAAACTTTTCCAAATTTAATAGAAACTATAAAATCACAAATCCAAGAACTGAACAAACACAAGCAAGATAAACACACAAAAACCCACATCAAGACACATCAAAAGCAAGTTGCTAAAAATTAATGATAAAGACAAAATCTTAAAAGCAGTCAGAAAATAAAAAGAGTGATTGTGGACTTTTCATTGAAAAAAAATTTCAATTCAAAAATACGATGTCATCTTTCAAGCATTGAAAAAAATTGTTAATAAAACTAGAATTCAATATCCAGAGAAAATATGTTTCAAAAATTAAGGGGAAAAATTCTTTTTCAGACAAAGCTGAAAAAATTTCTCAGCCAATCTATACAACAAGAAAAATGTTTCTCAGATAAAAAGAAATTACACTAGAGAGAAATTGAGTCTCAATAAAAAGTTTTGGAAAAGGTAAATATGTAGGTATGTTTAAATTTTTCTATTTTTAGAATTTCTTCAAAAGATAATTCACTGCTTAAAGCAGAAATTAATAACAACTTATTGTGAGTTAAAAGAAGATAAAGTCATTAATATTGGATGAAATGTTATATGAAATGATAAAATTTGGTGTTTCACGTATTTCATTTCAATATATTTTATTTCTTTCAATAACAAAATCATTTTCCAATATTTTAATAAAAATATCACATGTAGAAGTAAACATATGACAATAATGACATGTGGGATGGAGGGGGAAGAAAGGAAGAATGATGTGAACTTTTTACATTATGCATGAAGTGGTATAATATTTAAAGGGATATTGAGATAAAGATGAATATTGTAAAGCCTACAGCTACTCCTATAAGGATATAACAAAGAATTATTGCTAAACAGTCAGTAGAAAAGATGAAATGGTGTCCTAAAAGTACTCAGTCCAAAAGAAGGCAAGGAAACTAAAAGGCAGCCTATGGAAAGGAAGATATTTGCAAGTGATATATCTGAAAAGGTTTAGTATCCAAAATATGCAAAGAACATATAAAGCTCAACACCCCCAAAAAAGAAATGATCAATTAAAAAATAGGCGGAAGACATGAATCGACATTTTTCCAAAGAAGACATACAGATGGCCAAAAGATACGAAGAGACAATCAACATCACTCATCATCAGGGAAATGCAAATCAAAACTACAATGAGATATTACTTTATACCTGTCAGAACAGCTAAATTCAATAACACAAGAAACAATAGGTGCTGGCAAGGATGTGGAGGAAAGGAAACCCACTTGCAGTGTGGTGGGAATGCAAACTGGTGTAGCCACTCTTGAAAATAGTATATAGGTTCTTCAAAAAGTTAAAAATAGAACTACCCTGGGGCACCTGGGGTTAGTTAGTTAAACAGCTGCCTTTGGCTCAGGTCCTTATCTCATGGGTCCTGAGATCCAGCTCCTTGATCAGTGGGGAGTTAGCTTCTCCCTCTGCCTGCTCATTCTCTCTCTCTCTCAAATAAATAAGTAAGATTAAAAAAAAAATAGAACTCCCTATGATCCAGCAATTACACTACTAGGTACTTACCCAAAGATACAAAAATACTAATTTAAGGGGATACATGCACCCTGATATTTACAGCAGCATTATCTGCAATAGCCAAATTATGGAAATAGCCCAAGTGTCCACAAACTAATGAATGGATAAAGAAGATGTAGTGTATATATATAATGAAATATTATTCAATCATAAAAAAGAATGAAATCTTGCCATTTACAACTATGTGGATGGAGCTAGAGCGTATTATGCCAAGTGAAATAAGTTAGTCAGAAAAAGGCAAATACCACACAATTTCATTCATATGTGGAATTTAAGCAACAAAATGAATGAACAAAGTTGAAAGAGAGAGAGAGAGAGAGAGGCAAACCAAGAAACAGATTCTTAACTATAGAGAACAAACTGATGGTTACAAGAGGGGCGGTGGCGGGGAGATGGGTGAAATAGGTGTGGGGATTAAGGAGTACACTTGTAGTGAGCACTGGGTGTTAAATGGAAGTGTCAAATCATTGTACACCTGAAACTAATATTGCACTGTACATTAACTGAAATTTAAATAAAAACTTAAAAGAAAGCAAACAAAAACGAAAAAGAAGGCAAAAAAAGAAAAAGGAAATGATGAAGCAGATAGGATAAAGATAAAGACAGGATAAAGAGGAAGGAAAACTAAGGTGGTAGATTTAAATCCAATTTTATCAATACTAACATTAAGTATTAATGGCCTAAATAATTCAATTAAAAGGTAGATATTATCAGTTCTGGATAAATGGCAGAATCAACTATATACTGTCTGCCAAAGGTGTGGTTAGGTTGAGAAAGAAAAGAAAAGAAATTAGTTAATAGAGGGGTGCCTGGGTGGCTCAGTTGTTAAGCATCTGCCTTCGGCTCAGGTCATGATCCCAGGGTCTTGGGATTGAGTCCCACATTGGGCTCCCCACTCAGCAGGAAGCCTGCTTCTCCCTCTCCCACTCCCTCTGCTTGTGTTCCCTCTCTCACTGTCTCTGTCTGTCAAATAAATAAATAAAATCTTAAAAAAAAAAGAAATGTTTAAAAAAAAGAAATTAGTTAATATAGATTGAAATGCTACATAAAAATGATACTATTTGATCTTTTTAAGGTCCACTTTATTTTCAAAGTAAAATTGTTTCTAATATTGTAATAAGTCTAAAACACCATTATTATTGTCATAGTTAAACTACCTTTCATTTCTCATTCACATAAATGAGAATTTCCCTCCATTATCATAAAATTAAAGCAGTAATAAGTATCTTCTTCACAAGAAACTGTTAATCCGAATTAATGGAAGAGGCAAATTCTACCCTGTGTTTGACTGGCTGTTAGAAGGCATGGGTCTGGTTTTAGTCTGCAGTATTTTGTAGAGACTCTTTCCTGATATACTGATCTTTAATTCATTATTGTTTGGTATCTTTTGAAGCACTAGCCAGAAGAAACAATTACTTTTGAAGAATTGACTGAAAGCTATGTCATCCATTTCTTTCTTTTTTTTTAAAGATTTTATTTATTCATTTAACAGACAGTTCACAAGTAGGCAGAGAGGCAGGCAGAGAGAGTGGGGGAAGCAGGCTCCCTGCCAAGCAGAGAGCTCGATGCGGGGCTCGATCCCAGGACCCTGGGATCACGACCCGAGCCAAAGGCAGAGGCTTAACCCACTGAGCCACCCAGGCACCCCATTTCTTTCTTTATATACTATAAAATCTATCCCTATAGTATGACAGAACATCCAAAAACATATACACCTGGACACATTACATTGGCCCCATGCTATGTTGTTAGTTTATATTAAGGCACATTGTGAATTATATACAGAGTGGCATATAGCCTGGTTTGTTTGGGACAGTTCTGGATTCCAATTCTCCCACTGTAATTGTCATTAGTGTCATTTTCACTCTCAAAAGTGTCTGTATTTGGACAATAAATTATATGCTGATCCAGTTATAGCCAACTTTTATTTTCCTCTTTCCTTTATTGTCAATTTTCTCCAGCATTCATGTACCAATCTTAATGCAGGGAAAAAAGTTATTAATACTATTTTCGAAAAGGAAAAAAATCTTTTATACAATTTGTATATCCTCACAAAATAACAAAATTCCTACAGAATTTTTCATCCTTCTGGCAAAAGTTACTAATTACTTGCAATCATAAAACATTAGTTAAGAGTTTGTTTAAAAAACATTTTGTCTGATCACTTCATCAAATAGGTAAAGGAGGACTTAAGACTAAAAAGTTTATATGAGTGACCCATAGTCATTCAGCTAGCCTGGGGAATAGGTGAGATTATCAGTCTAGACCTGTGCTAATCATTAGCCATATGTGGCTATTTAAACATAAATTTTAAGAAATTGAATACTATTAAAAGTCAGTTTGTTGTACAAATTAGCCACATTTCAGTGCTCAATAGCCACATATAACTAGTGGCTACCATTGGACAGTCCTGATATGATATTTCCTCTACTACAGTAGCCTAAAATAGTGAACTTCTCAAACACCTAATGAAAGTAACTTTGAGGGACATGAATGTATGTGACCCTCACCCTATAGGAGCCCCAAATATGGCTACAATGGGAGGCAATCACTGTATCAGACTGTATAAGACTCCAATAGACATGAGAGATAGGAAACTAGACTTAAATCAACTTGACTAAAAAAAAAAAATGAATTTATTGCTTCATATAACTGAGACATCTAAGAATAGAACTCAATTTACTTCCATGTGTAGATTTCTGTAAAAACTGTCTCCAATTCTTCATGCCTCCTTGTATGCACATTTGTTCCAATGGGACTTCTATCAAGACAGAGTCTATTCCCTCCCACTTTTATCTGGGCTTGCCTTGTGACTTGTTTTGGCCAGTAGCATTTGGCAGAAGTGATGGCTCTTATACAAGAGTAAACAGTCCTTGTACAGTCTGCTCCCTTTTTTGAAACACTGTCATTGCCATGTGAGCGAACATGGACTAGCCTGTCATACAATGAAGGATCAGTTGTAGTTCTATTTAACTGCAACCTATCGACAACTCACCACCAGGTATGTAAATGAAGCCATCACAGACCAGTCAGTCCCAGACAACCACAGACATATAAGTAAACCTAGTCAAAATGAACCAGCCTGACCAGAACAACGTAAGTATTCAGCTGATGCATGGACTCATGAGCAAATACAAATGCTTATTGTTTTAAGCCACTGAGCTTTGCAGTTTTGTTTTGTTGTACGTAGTGGCAGATAACTGATACAGAACACGTGAAAACTTTGAGCAGAGGAGCTTGAAACGATTACATTAAGATCTTCTTTTTCTTTAACTCTTAAGCTCTGTTTCTTCTGTGTTGGTCCCATTCTTAGAGAGGACCTTCACTGGGGCACCCAAGTAGCTCAATCCCTTAATCATCTGCCTTCAGCTCCGGTCATTATCCCAGGGTCCCAGGATGGAGCCCAGCCTCAGGCTCCCTGCTTGGCGGGGGAGTCTGCTTCTCCTCTCCTTTGCCTCTCCCCCCTCTCATGCATGCTCTCTCTCTCTCTTTCTCAAATAAATCAATAAATCTTTTAAAAAAAAGAGAAAGAGAGGACCTTCATCAAGTGTGTGAAGGTGATTCTGGCCTGTATTCTTTCAACTTCATGTCCAGTGGGAAAAAGTAAGCCTCTTTTCCTGTAACTCCTTGAAAGTTTCCTGTAACTCCTTGAGATTCACTCTGGATGGCTTGGGTCATATATCCATCCCTGAACTAATCATTATGGTTATTGTAATTTGATGTGAGATTTAAAAAAGAGGTGCATGCACGTCAAATCCTTAGCATTGCCTGGTATAACTAAAATGATAGCTATTATTAAAAGTAATATTCACCAATTCAATCAATATTTCTTATACTCCTATGTGCCATGATCTTTGGTAGGCACTTTCACATATGTTACTTTTGGCTCCTCAAAAGAGGTATTTTAGCAAAACAAGGCATCTTCCGGTGAATTTTCTTATCTTATGACTGGATTGGTGGTTTCATTAAGACAATTTAACAGAATACTTTCAAACGCAAATAGCAGAAAACTAAATTCAGTTGGCTTCAACAATAAATAGAACATACTGGTTCATGAACTAAAAACTCCTGAGGTAGACTAAATTGATTAAAGATTAGACTTTGCTTTTTTCTAATTTTGTCTTTCTCTATGTCTTGACTCTTTCCTAGGCTGGTTTTCTTCATGGTGGCAAAATGGCTGCAGCCAATTTAGGTCATAGCTGCATACCACATTCACTCAGAAGGGGGATTTTCTTTCCACAATCATTGAATGAAAATTCTGGTTTTCACTCTGGTTGGATCAACTAAGGCCACAGGCCTATACTTAAACTATCACTGTAAGCCAGGAATTTTAAGAGTTTAGATTACCACAGCAGGAGGTTAAGTTTGATTCTACTGAAAAACATGGCTAATTTGTGTGACGCTGTGGAATATCTTTGGGAGAGGACACCAACAATGCCCTCTCCCAAAACTACATGGTTAACAACAGGCAACTTTGAGAGTTATTTAAAATTAATTCCACAATGAGAAATTTTGCTCATAACTACTATGGGTTTTCAACTGGACCATCGACCTAAAACTGCTATTTCAGGCAAGATCCTTGTTTTCAAGTGACAGAAAATTCAAACACTTAAACAGTGGAATGGAACACGTTGGCTCATGAAACTGAAAAGTACAGAGATAGAAAAGATCAGGCAGTGTTGATTCAGGTACTCAAGGTTTGTCAGGAAGCGTCACCTTTCTCTGGGCCAACTCTGCTGTCCTCTATGTTGGCTTTATTCATAGGGAGGCCCCTTGAAGTTTTAGGCTTATAATCTATTAGTTTAGTGACCCAGAGGAAAGAGGGTTTCTTTTTCTCTAGGAGTTCCAAAAAAAATCCAAAGTTGATCATGATTTGGCCACATTTGGGTCACATTCCCATTCCTGAGCTAATCACTTAGGGTGAGGGTTAGGATGACCATTGCCCAGTGCTAGATTGCTTGTATAACTGATTATTGTTTCTAGATGAAAGAAAAGTACATGCAAAGTTGAGGAAAAGCAAAGAAGCTGTTATATTTATGCAGCCAGTTTACTCCTTTATTCACTTAAACCAGAAGTATTTATGGAGAGCCTACAACAGGTCTGGCTAGGTGTGAGGCCCCAGGAACTGGAGAGGGAATAAGAGGGAACACAAAGCAGTCCCCATGTAGTATTTAGATAGCCCAGCCCAGAGGAGAGATGTTAAACAATAATTATAAGTATCAAAAGAGGCAAGCACGGGAGCATGGTTGATTCATCTTGCAAGGGAACAAAAGGAGACTTTGCAATGTCTCTCTGCATTTTCAAGTGGGGGAAAAAAAAGAGAAAGAAACCACTATTATTTTCCTCTGATCTCTCAAATTTAGCTCTTTGCCCTTTGAAGCACAAACCTGAATTACTTGATATTTACATTGAATAGTTCCTTAGCAACCATCTCTTATATATGGAAAATGGTACAAAATTGCTTTAATAGAGCTGAAAATTAAACACATCTCAGCTATATCAAAATATTATTATATAAACATATTTCCAAAGATTTTAAAAAGTTTTACCATGGAGTTAAACGTATAGTCAACCAAACATCATTTCAAATGGCCAACAATGTGTCAATGATTGTAAACTTTTCAAAATAATAAAAAAGAATTCAACTTATGCTAGCAAATATTTACTAAAATTCTTACTGAATGTATCGTAATGAACTATCACCCCATCTACAGAATAGCATTTGGAAAGAAAGTTGTTAGGGATTTATAGGCAGACAATATATCAGGGATTCAGGAAATTCAGCCAAGCTAGAAAACACAGGTGGCTGGTCTGGAAGAATTGGGTGATAACTACAGAGTCCAGAAAATGAAGATATAATTGTTGAAAGTAAGAACACTCAGGGACAGAAGAAGGGAATGAGTTTGCTGAATGTTTCTGATACAGGTGGTGTTGACCTCTGACCACACTTTGTGCTTCTGGCAGGGAGTGGAAAGTTATTGAGCTATAAATAAGTGATAGGAAGAATCATCACTCTGGCCCTCAAAGTCCTAGAATTGTGGAAAAGCTAGAAAAGCTGTATGAGGATTATTGGGTGGTCTTTATGTCAGCATTCTGAGAAGATACTCTAATAAAAACACATATATTCAACCTTACAAAGGAAAGAAATTTCTGATACGTGATACAACATAGGTGAACCTTCAAAACATTATGTTAAGTAAGATAAGCCAGATGCAAAAGCGTAAATATTGTATGATTCCACTTATTGGAGAGATCTAGAATAGACAAATTCATAGAAACAGAAAGTAGAATAGTGATTACCAGGGGCTAAGGGAAGGGGTAATGGGCAGTTATTATTTAATGGGTATAGAGGTTTAATGGTTTGAGATGGTGAACAAGTCTGGTGATGGATTGTGGTGATATTTGTACAACAATGTGAGTGTACTAAGCACCACTGAGTTGTACATTTAAAGTGGTTAAAACAGTACATTTTATGTTATATGTATTTTGTCACAATAAGAAACCCACATATAAGCATTCACTCATTCATTTAACATTAGTGAACACCTGTTAGAGTTGCCATAGATAAGGTAATGGCTTTCAAGGGGTGCCTGGTGGCTCAGTCAGTCAAGTGTCTGCCTTCTGCTCAGGCCATGATCTCTGGTCCTGGGGTTGAGGCCTGCATCGGGCTCACTGCCCAGCGGGGAGTATGCTTCTCTCTCTCTCTTCCTCTGTCCCTCCCCCCTGCTCATTCTCTCTCTCTCTCTCTCTCTCTCAAATAAATAAAGTCTAAAAAAAATGTGGTGGATCTCAAGTGGTTTTTATTTGTTTTGTGTTACTGAGACCCACTGTATAAGAAATGTATTTTACAACTGATACAAGCACATATATGTAATACAACACAATTTTCACAAAAGCATATTTCTCCCTTACTTTGAATGGCGTAAAACTTCTTTTTTATTGTACTCTATTCTGTTCCCTACCATTCTATTTCATTAAAAGAGAATGCTAGTGTTATCCCATCAGATTGAGTCTTGACCGAATTATGGGTTATACTATTCTCCAATTGAAAACATTGCTTTAATGCTTATCTGAAATGTTCATTCCTGTATGAAGACTGTTATCCCCTAATCACCAACAGCCTTTCCTTTCCCTAAAGTCTGATAAGGGCTTTTTAGTATTGATGCATTTAGTAACATAAGACCTGAGGTTATAGGTATTTTCGTGCATCTTGTGCTTTCTTGTAAGATTGCAAACTTCTTTAGAGTAATCTTGATGTCTTATTTATTCCATGTCCTCGTTGGCACCTAGGATATGGTAGAATCTCACTGGAAGTTGGTCAAATGAAGGAAACCTAGTATTGGTCATGATATGTCTCATCTGATCTACCCCAAAAGATTTTCTTGTCTTTTCTTTGGCTGTATCTGATTTAGGGATATTATGGGGAGATTATTCTTCAAAGTGTCCTCTATTACCTATAAACAACTTAAAATGTTCTTGAGTAATTCATCCAGACATCACCCATTCTTATAAAATCTCCTATATGAGGTCATGTTTCCATGTTGTTTCCTTAAATGGGGTAGTAATTTTTATAGTACTTCCTCTTCTGATCTAATGCAGGATGAGACTAGGAAGTTCAATTCTAGTTTTATAGCATGTAGGAGGAGCCCTGGTAGAGTAGCATCTTCTATCCCTCTTATTAAACCAAAATAATAAAAGTTATGGTAATAGTGAGGAAAAAATGAAAAGAAGCAAACTACTTGAGTGGAGAGTAACATTTTTTAGAAGAGCAGTGCTTAGTAACAAGAAAACATTCAAAGGGGGAAATCCTTTCAATATTGTTTTTAAAAAAACTTCAAAGAGGATACCCAAGTCATGCAACTGTTTTTTAACATGAAAATCTTCAAAGCATACATTTCCCATGCAATGCTTAAAATTCTCAAAGGGGGCTCCCTCTGGAGTAAAACTCTTTGAAGGTGAAATCTCTTCAATCATATGAGTTTTTTCAAAGAGAAAACCTTTTCCAAATTTTCTTTAAGCCAGGAACATTCTTTAAGGAGGAATTATTTCAGAAATAGAAAAACTGCTTTTTCAGTGTGTGCATTTTTAGATTCCTCCAAGTGAAATGCTAAAAATAATAAAAAATAAAATACTACCAACAGTATATACAACAGTTAGGTTTAGCAAGAGAAAGGAACCTCTGGCTGGCACTGACCGCAGTGTACTTTATCTCAATGTCAGACATGTAAAGGTTTTGACTTAAGGTTGTTAGATAATAGATCTAATTAAAATGGGGAAACAAGAATATTTTTTCTAGATCTTTCTTTTGGTTCAAAAAGGAAGCAAGAAGAAACTTACTATGTGTGTCTCAACTTAATTTCTAGCTTTTATACTCTGTAATCTTTGATGAGATCTTTCTCAGTATCTCTTCAACTACCTGTTATAAGACTAATTTTTCAAATCACTATGACCCCTGAAGAGAAAAATTGAAAACACTTTGGTTCACATCCATTGTCCCCAAAGCCCAATATTCCAGTCATTGGTACCAGGGATGTGCTTTTGTGACCTGGCTGTTAAGTCATTTACTTATTAATTCAACAAAAATTTATTACGGTTACTGTGCGTCAAGTACTATACCATGTCACCCCCCCCCCATAACATCAATATAAGTAACTTGATATATGCCCACCAAATAGTCTCTTTCTTATTTCCTCTTTTCTAGCAGCTGCTGAGATCAGTAATTAGAAGGATCAAAGTAGGAACAGGTGTTTTCACCCAACCATTTAATTTAGGCCTTGACCTCCACTCCAGACTAGGCTTCCAGCCTACCTTCATATATCCAGAATATGTATTAAATTGTCTTGGTACACAAAAAAGCTATCTACCAGGATTTCTAGGCTTAGCAAAACCAGAAACTGGCATCAGTTTTGACACATGTTGCAAATTATGCAAAATGCCCACATTGCTTTGTAAAATAGCAATATCATTTGGAATAATAAAAATAAAAACTAAAAAAAATGGGGTGCTTGGGTGGCTCAGTTGGTTAAGCATCGGACTCTTGGTTTTGACTCAGATCATGATCTTAGGTTCCTGAGACTGAACCCCAAGTCAGGCTACACGCTCTGCCCAGAGTCTGCTTGTCTCTTTCCCTCTGTCCCCCTGCTCTCTCTTTCTCTCATAAATAAATAACATCTTTAAAAAACAACTTAAACAAAATTAATGGGCAACTACACTTCACCTTTGTGCTGATCTTTCTCCAAATCTATAGTATTAGGTCTAATCATGACATAATAGATATACCCAAATTCAGGGACATTCTGTAGAATACCTGACCACGAATCTTCAAAAGTGTCTGTCAGTCAAGATTATGAAAAAATGATGAAAGGCTAAGAAATTGTCCTAGGTTAGAAGGGACTAAGAAGACATTATGATTAAATGCAGCATGATATTCTAGATTGGTTCCTAGAATAAAAAAAGGACATTAGTGGAAAAAGTGGTGAAATGCAAATACAGTTTGTAACTTACTTAGTAGTGTACCAATGTTAATTTTGTAGTGTTGGCCATAGTACCATTGTTATGTAAGATGTCACCACTGGGGGATCTGGGTAAAGAGTGCATGGGAACTATCTATACTAGCTTTACAACTCTTTCGTAAATCGAAAAATTATTTCATAGTAAATAATTAAAAAATATATTAGTGCAGCAGAGGTGCAGGGGAAGCAGCAACTCTAGAAGTGATATTTAAATGCTTGAGTTCTGGGAAATGCCACCCTCGGTCATGCCTGTCTGGAGAATTGCACTGGCTTCTGTGTGGATACCATAGAAAAATTAATTACCTTCTCATTCTTGTCCTTGAAACTCACCACTGGGGCGCCCGAGTGACTCAATTGGTTAAGCGACTGCCTTTGGCTCAGGTCATAATCCTGGAGTCCCAGCATCAAGTCCCGCATCGGGCTCCCTCGCTCGGCAGGGAGTCTGCTTCTCTCTCAGACCCTCCACCCTCGCATGCGCTCTCTCTCTTTCATTCTCTCTCTCTCAAATAAATAAATAAAATCTTTAAAAAAAAAAAAAGAAAGAAAGAAATAAAGAAAAAGAAACTCACAACTGATTAGAAGAGTTTGCAGGACACCAGATAATCAAAAGCCATATACATGTGACTCAAAGGCAGCTTCCAATGTGCTATCTCTGAATTAGGAAGAAAAGTGTTTTTTTTCCTATTAATTCTACTTCTAAGTAATCAATCAGTTAATTCAACATGTATTCATTGATGCTGAAAAAGTCTCAGTCAGTGAACTGGATGCTGGATTTATAAAGCCTGATTAAACATGATTTTTACTCCCGAGGGTCTGGCAGTATCCCGAAGGAGAAGACCTACTCATTCAATATAGTTATTTTTTGATGCCTACTCTGTACCTGTCAGTATTCTTGGTGCTTGGGTGTATAAGTAAATAAAATCTGCAAAGACTCCTGCCCCTGAGGGGTTTATATTCTCTCAGGAGTGGTTTTGGGGAAAGAGCCAATTTACAGGGAGGGAAATATATTAATATATGATGGATCTTCTGATTAAGACCCAGGGTTTGTCTTAGCCAGCAGTCTTTGGCGGGGGATGTGGCTAACCTGTGTCCTAACTCCCCCTCACCTACTGGGGTTCCATTATGTCATTTCTACTCATACATGGCCAAGAAGAGGTATTAAGTGGGTACATTTATGATATAGGCATGATTGTATATCCTCCAAAGGACATTCCTGTTGGGACAAGGGAACCCAGCCTTGCACCTGAGAAACAGAAACTGATGTGGCTGGGACCTAGATATTTGTTGCTTGGTGGGTCTTTGTACTGGCTTTTTCTCCAGGCCAGCAAAACCCCATACTCATTCTAAGCAACACTAGCTGGCCTTTTATTTATTCACATCTTTCAAAATTCTCAGCACCATTTATTTTATTCTTTTCTTAGATGTCTTATGGAGGATGTCACAGTAGTCTCCCATGATAGTTCATACTAAAAGAATTTTTCTTTGATAGCCTTGCTTTTTTGTAGGTATGCAATTATAATGACTTCAAATAGTGGGTTTTTTTTCTGTTTTGTTAAGCAATTCAGGTGTTTATATATTGTAGTTTTTATGTTATGTTCTAATGTTTTTATAGGTTATGCAACTTATTGCTCTCCTCTTCCAGGTACTCTTTCAAAATTATTTTCATGTTTATAATAAAAACAACAATATAGCAATTCAATGAAACATGTTTGATATAAAATTATAAAAAAAAGGAACTGTCACATTGGACAGACAAAGTGCATCTGAAACATTGCTGCCATCCTAGTGAAAATTAAATTGGAGTAACTGCAGCTTTTATAATCTTGTTTTATTTAAATTCAATTAATTAACATATAGTGTATCAGTTTCAGATAAAGAGTTCAGTTATTCATCAGTTGCATATAACACCCAGTGTTCATTACATTACGTGCCCTCCTTAATGCCCATCACCCAGTTACCCTATCCCCATACCCCCTTCCCCTCCAGCAATCCTCAGCTTGTTTCCTATAGTTAATAGTCTCTTAGGGTTTGTCTCCCTCTCTGATTTTGTCTTATTTCATTTTTCCCTCCATTTCCTTATGATTATCTGTTTTGTTTCTTAAATTCCACATATGAGTGAAACCATATGATAATTTCTCTGACTGACTTATTTCACTTAGCATAATACCCTCTAGTTCCATCTACATCATTGCAAATGGCAAGATTTCATCCCTTCTAATGGCTGAGTAATATTCCATTATATATATATATATTTGCCAGATCTTCTTTATCCATTCATCTGTCAAAGGACATCTGACTCTTTCCATAATTTAGTTACTGGAGATTGCTGCTATAAACATTGGGGTGCACGTGCCCCTTCAGATTACATTTGTATCCTTTGGGTAAATACCTGGTGGTGCAATTGCTGAATTGTAGAGTAGCTCTTTTTTTTTTAAATTTTTTATTTTTTTGTTAACATATAATGTATTATTAGCCCCAGGGGTACAGGTGTGTGAATCGACAGGTTTACACATTTCACAGCACTCACCATAGCACATACCTTCCCCAATGTCCATCATCCCACCATCCTCTCCCTACCCCCCTCCCCCCGGCAACCCTCAGTTTGTACTGTGAGATTAAGAGTCTTTATGGTTTGTCTCCCTCCTGATACCATCTTGTTTCATTTATTCTTCTCTACACCCCAACCCCCCCATATTGCCTCCCAATTTCCTCATATCAGGGAGATCATGTGATAATTGTCTTTGTCTGACTGACTTATTTTGTTAAGCATAATGCCCTCTAGTTCCATCCACATCATTGCAAATAGCAAGATTTCAATTCTTTTGATGGCTCCATAGTATTCCATTGTATATATATATATACCACTTCTTCTTTATCCATTCATCTGTTGATGGACATCTAGGTTCTTTCCCATAGTTTGGCTATTGTGGACATTGCTGCTATAAACATTTGGGTGCACATGCCCCTTTGGATTACTACATTTGTATCTTTAGGGTAAATACCCAGTAGTGTGATTGCTGGGTCGTAGGGTAACTCTATTTTCAACTTTTTGAGGAAACTCCATGTTGTCTTCCAGGGTGCCTGCACCAGCTTGTATTCCCACCTTGTATGAGGGTTCCTCTTCCTCTGCATCCTCGCCAGCATCTGTCATTTCCTGACTTGGTAATTGTAGCCATTCTGACTGGTGTGAGGTGGTATCTCATCGTGGTTTTGAATTGTATACCCTGATGCTGAGTGATGTGGAGCACTTTTTCATGTGTCTGTTGGCCATCTGGATGTCTTCTTTGCAGAAATGTCTGTTCATGTCCTCTGCCCATTTCTTGATTGGATTATTTGTTTTTTGGGTGTTGAGTTTGCTAAACTCCTTATAGATTTTGGATACTAGCCCTTTATCTGATATGTCATTTGAAAATATCTTCTCCCATTCTATCAGTTGTCTTTTGGTTTTGTGAACTGTTTCCTTTGCTGTGCAAAAGATTTTGATCTTGATGAAGTCCCAATAGTTAATTTTTGCCTTGCTTCCCTTGCCTTTGGCAATGCTCCTAGGAAGAAGTTGCTGAGGCTGAGGTCGAAGAAGTTGCTGCCTGTGTTCTCCTCAAGGATTTTTATGGATTCCTTTCTCACATTGAGGTCCTTCATCCATTTTGAGTCTATTGTTGTGTGTGGTGTAAGGAAATGGTCCATTTTCATTCTTGGTGGCTGTCCAATTTTCCCAACACCATTTGTTGAAAAGGTTGTCTTTTTTCCTTTGGACATTCTTTCCTGCTTTGTCGAAGATTAGTTGACCATAGAGTTGAGGGTCTATTTCTAGGCTCTCTATTCTGTTCCATTGATCTATGTGTCTGTTTTTGTGCCAGTACCATGCTGTCTTCATGATGACAGCTTTGTAATAGAGCTTGAAGTCTGGAATTGTGATGCCACCAACTTTGGCTTTCTTTTTCAATATTCCTTTGGCTATTTGAGGTCTTTTCTGGTTCCATATAAATTTTAGGATTCCTTGTTCCATTTCTCTGAAAAAAAAATGGATGGAATTTTGATAGGGATTTCATTAAATGTGTAAATTGCTTTAGGTAGCATAGACATTTTCACAATGTTTATTCTTTCAATCCATGAGCATGGAACATTTTTCCATTTCTTTGTTTCTTCCTCACTTTCTATCAGGAGTACTTTATAGTTTTCTGAGTATAGATTCTTTGCCTCTTTGGTTAGGTTTATTCCTAGGTATTTATGGTTTGGGATGCAATTGTAAATGGGATTGACTCCTTAATTTCTCTTTCTTCTGTCTTATTGTTGGTGTAAAGAAATGCAACTAATTTCTGTGCATTGATTTTATATCCTGATAATTTATTGAATTCCTGTACAAGTTCTAGCAGTTTTGGAGTGGAGTCTTTTGGGATTCCCACATATAGTATCATATCATTTGCAAAGAGTGATAGTTTGACTTCTTCTTTGCCGATTTGGATGTCTTTAATTTCTTTTTGTTTGATTGCTGAGGCTAGGACTTCTAGTACTATGTTGAATAGCAGTGGTGATAATGGACATCCCTGCCATGTTCCTGACCTTAGCAGAAAAGCTCTCAGTTTTTCCCCTTTGAGAATGATATTCACTGTGGGTTTTTCATAGATGGCTTTGGTGATATTGAGGTATATACCCTTTATCACTACACTTTGAAGAGTTTTGATCAGGAAAGGGTGCTGTACCTTTTCAAATGCTTTTTCAGCATCTATTGAGAGTATCATATGGTTCTTGTTCCTTCTTTTATTAATATATTGTATCACATTGATTGATTTGAGAGTGTTGAACCAAACTTGCAGCCCTGGAATAAATCCCACTTGGTAGTGGTGAATAATCCTTTTAATGTACTGTTGGATCCTATTGGCTAGTATTTTGGTGAGAATTTTTGCATCTGTGTTCATCAAGGATATTGGTTTGTAATTCTCTTTGGGAGAGCCCGATGCGGGACTCGATCCCAGGACTCCGAGATCATGACCTGAGCCGAAGGCAGCGGCTTAACCCACTGAGCCACCCAGGCGCCCCTGTAATTCTCTTTTTTGATGGGATCCTTGTCTGGTTTTGGGATCAAGGTAATGCTGGCCTCATAAAATGAGTCTGAAAGTTTTCCTTCCATTTCTATTTTTTGGAACAATTTCAGGAGAATAGGAATTAATTGTTCTTTAAATGTTTGGTAGAATTCCCTGGGAAGCCATCTGGTTCTGGGCTCTTGTTTGTTTGCAGATTTTTGATGACCGCTTCAATCTCCTTACTGACTATGGGTCTGTTCAAGTTTTCTATTTCTTCCTGGTTCAGTTGTGGTAGTCTATATGTCTCTAGGAATGCATCCATCTCTTCCAGATTGTCAAATTTGCTGGCATATAGTTGCTCATAATATGTTCTTATAATTGTTTGTATTTCTTTGGTGTTAGTTGTGATCTCTCCTCTTTCATTCATGATTTTATTTATTTTGGTCCTTTCTCTTTTCTTTTTGATAAGTCTGGCCAGGGGCTTATTAATTTTATTAATTCTTTCAAGGAATCAGCTCCTAGTTTTGTTGATTTGTTCTATTGATTTTTTGGTTTCTATTTCATTGATTTCTGCTTTGATCTTTATGATTTCTCTTCTTCTGCTGGGTTTAGGCTTTCTTTGTTGTTCTTTCTCCAACTCCTTTAGGTGTAGGTTTAGGTTGTGTATTTGAGACCTTTCCTGTTTCTTGAGAGAAGCTTGTATTGCTATATATTTTCCTCTCAGGACTGCCTTTGCTGTGTCCCACAGATTTTGAACTGTTGTGTTTTCATTATCATTTGTTTCCAAGAATTTTTTCAATTCTTCTTTAATTTCCTGGTTGACCCATTCATTTTTTAGAAGAATGCTCTTTAGTCTCCATGTGTTTGGGTTCTTTCCAAATTTCCTCTTGTGATTAAGTTCTAGCTTCAGAGCACTGTGGTCTGAAAATATGCAGGCAATGATCCCAATCTTTTAATATCGGTTGAGACCTGATTTGTGCCCCAAGATGTGATCTATTCTGGAGAATGTTCCATGTGTACTTGAGAAGAATGTGTATTCTGTTGCTTTGGGATGGAATGATCTGAATGTATCTGTGATGTCCATCTGGCCCAGTGTATCATTTAAGGCCTTTATTTCCTTTTTGATCTTTTGCTTGGATGATCTGTCTATTTCAGTGAGGGGAGTGTTAAAGTCCCCTACTATTATTGTATTATTGTCAATGTTTCTTTATTTTGTTATTAATTGGTTTATATAGTTGGCTGCTCCTATGTTAGGGGCATAGATATTTAAAATTGTTAGATCTTCTTGTTGGACAGACCCTTTGAGTATGATATAGTGTCTTTCCTCATCTCTTATTATAGTCTTTGGTTTAAAATCTAATTGATCTGATAAAAGGATTGCCACCCCAGCTTTCTTTTGATGTCCATTAGCATGGTAAATTGTTTTCCACCCTCTCACTTTAAATCTGGTGTCTTTGGGTCTAAAATGAGTTTCTTGTAGGCAACATATTGATGTGTTTTGGTTTTTTTATCCATTCTGATACCCTGTGTCTTTTCATTGGGGCATTTAGCCCATTTACATTCAGGGTAACTACTTAGAGATATGAATTTAGTGGCATTGTATTGCCTGTAAGGTGACTATTACTGTATATTGTCTCTCTTCCTATCTAGTCTACTACTTTTAGGCTCTCTCTTTGCTTAGAGGACCCCTTTCAATATTTCCTGTAGAGCTGGTTTGGTGTTTACAAATTCTCTTAGTTTTTCTTTGTCCTGGAAGCTTTTTATCTCTCCTTCTATTTTCAATGATAGCCTAGCTGGATTTAGTATTCTTGGCTGCATATTTTTTTCATTTGGTGCTCTGAATATATCATGCCAATTCTTTCTGGCCTGCCAGGTGGATAAGTCTGCTGCCAATCTAATATTTTTATCATTGTATGTTACGGACTTCTTGTCCAGGGCTGCTTTCAGGATTTTCTCTTTGTCACTAAGACTTGTAAATTTTACTATTAGATGATGGGGTGTGGACCTATTCTCATTGATTTTGAGGGGGGTTCTCTGTGTCTTCTGGATTTTGGTGCTTGTTCCTTTTGCCATATTAGGGAAATTCTCTACAATAATTCTCTCCAGTATACCTTCTGCTCCCCTCCCTCTTTCTTCTTCTTCTGGAATCCCAACTATTCTAATGTTATTTCATATTATGGTAGCATTTATCTCTCGAATTCTCGAATTCTTTCCTCATGGTCCAGTACTTGTTTGTCTCTCTTTTGCTCAGCTTCTTTATTCTCTGTCATTTGGTCTTCTAAACTACTAATTCTCTCTTCTGCCTCATTTATCCTAGCAGTAAGAACCTCCATTTTTTATTGCACCTCATTAATAGCTTTTTAAATTTCAACTTGGTTAGATTTTAGTTCTTTTATTTCTCCAGAAGGGGCTTTCATTTCTCCAGACAAATTTCTTTAATATCTTCCATGCCTATTTTGAGCCCAGCTACCACCTTGAGAATCGTCATTCTGAACTCTAGATCTGACATATTACCAATGTCCATATTGATTAGGTCCCTAGCCTTCAGTACTGCCTCTTGTTCTTTTTTTTTTTTTTTTTGTGGTGAGTTTTTCTGTCTTGTCATTTTATCCAGATAAGAATATATGAAGGAGCGAATATGATACTAGAAAGTGGCAAAGACCCCAGGAAAATGTGCTTTAACCAAATCAGAAGAGACCCCAAAACATGGGGGGGGGGGAGAAAGAGGGTAAAAAGAAATTCAGAAAATAAAAAAAGAAAGAAAGAAAGAAAAAAAATATAAAAAAGAAAATTATATATATTAGACTGGTGAATAGAACAGTCACCCACTTAATTTTGGGAGTATTTTGGTCTCTTAGAAGAAACTACCTCCCAAAATTTAAAAGAATGAAATATATGTGTGTGTGTGTGTGTGTGTCCCACACACACACACACACACACATACAAAATAAGGGTAAATACGATGAAGGGATGGAATATGACTAAAAAGATGAAAAAATTTCTTTTTAAGATTTTATTTATTTATTTCATAGAGAGAGAGATCACAAGTAGGCAGAGTAGCAGGCAGAGAGAGAGGGAAGCCAACTACCCACTGAGCAGAGAGCCCACTGTGGGGCTTGATCTCAGGACCCTGATATCATGACCTGTGCAGAAGGCAGAGGCTTAACACACTGAGTCACCCAGGCACCCCAAGATGAAAAATTTTTAAAAAAAATTTCTAAAAGGAGTTGATAAGTTGGTTGGGAGAATAAAGAAAAAGAAAGTGGAGAGAATTTGCTTAGGCTGGAGACTAGAACAAAGCCCTGTGCTAGATTTAGGGTATATTTTGATATATTAGAAGAAGTTGTATCCCAAATTTTTTTAGAAGAACCCTATGTGTATACAAAAAATAAAGTTAGATACAATGAAGGATAAAATATGACTATAATAATGAAGGTTCAAAAAAGATTTTTTTATGAAAGGTATTTTTAAGATAAACTAGTTTAAAAACTGTTAAAAGAGGAAAGAGTAAAAGAAAAATTTTAGTATAAGAAAAAAATAAAATTAAAAAAAATCAATTCAACTTTGCAAGACTAAAGAATCATGAGCAGAAAGCCATGAATTCCATGCTTTGCTTTCTCCTCCTCTGGAATTCCACTGTTCTCCTTGGTAAGTGAACTTGGTCTTGGCTGGATTTCTTGCTGATCTTCTGGGGAAGGGGCCTGTTGTAGTGATTCTGAAGTGTCTTTGCCTGAGGTGGAATTGCACCACCCTTACCAGGGGCCAGGCTAAGTAATCCGCTTGGGTTCACTTTTGGGAGCTTTTGTTCCTTGAACGCTTTCTGTAGAGTTCTGGATAATGGAAATGAAAATGGCAGCCTCCCAATCTCCAGCCCAGAGGAACCACGAATTCAGGGCTCTACTCCTCAGTGCGCCCTCGGAGAAAAGCACTCAATCACTCCCATCTCCCTGGCCTCAGGCCGCATTCCAAGCTCACCCAGCCTGTGACCAAGCGTCTCTGTCTCTGGCACATAGCCCGGCCTGGAGTCTCTAAACCCAGCAGATCCCTGCGCTCTTCCAGAGTGGTCTTCCCGGATCTTGTGGGGTCCCTGCTCACAGAGCAGTGGTCTGACTGTACCACGGATCACAGTTTAAGGTAACCACGAGTTGAGAGTTCACTTCTTGGTTCCATCTTAGTAGCCGGCTTTCCCACTCTAATACCTGCGAGCTCTGCAACACTGACCAACAACATCCCTGACCTTTCTGTGGTCCCGTGGGACCTGAGACCATGTTGTCCCCCGCATGGGCTTCACCCCAGCTTAGCCTCTGGAACAATGTCCCTCATTGGAGCAGACTTTTAAAAGTTCTGATTTTGTGCTCTGTTGTTCCGCCGCTTGCTGGGCATGACCCCTCCCCCCGTGGTCTATCTTCCCGTTGCTTTGGATTCACTTCTCTGCAGGTCCTACCTTTCAGAAAGTGGTTGATTTTCTATTTCTAGAATTGATGCTCTTCTTCTCTTTAATCTCCTGTTGGATTTGTAGGTGTTCAGAATAGTTTGATAAACTATCTAGCTGATCTCCTGCTACCTGATGTCATCTCAGCCTGCTACTTCTCCACCATCTTGACTCCTCCCTCCGAGTAGCTCTATTTTTAACTTTTTGAGGAATCTCCATACTTAAACTGCAGTTTTTAAAATTAATTAACATAAGCATATATTTGAGAGCTCCTTAGGCATAAGAAATACTACTTTTTTAAGAAAAAAAGTCATATCTTGATTAGTTTAATTTTTTGTGACTCCTACTCAAATAAGGTCATTTTATAAGGTCTTTTAAGATAAACTTTGCTTTGAATTCCACAAATGAAAAATGGCTAATCATTAAATTTTTTTAAACTATACTTAAACTCTCTTAATAGAATAACGTTTCTTGACTTCAGAGACATAATGGCAATATCTCCTGGATGTGGTTGTGTTAAAAAACCATTGTGTTCAGCAACTTGAACTCACTTTGTAAGTATTTTGATTGAATTAGCAAGAGAAGGTCTAAGCAGGGACTACAGTGGGCTGAAGAAGTAGACCATATTTCTCTATTTCATCTCCTTTCTTCATATTCAAACTAGGCACCTAACATACATATGCAAACTTAGTTATATACCTATTTTGGGTTTGCCTTCTGCTCTTCCCTTTGTAAACAAAAGCTCCAAACTCTTGAATCCTATACATATTTTAATGGTTAATACTAATATATTATCTGTATGGGATAGAGTAAGAGTTCTATAAAAGTCTGCATGATCTTCAACCCTAAAGAAGATGTTAAAGAGAAGAAAATCAATAAAATTTCAACTAAATTGAATTATTCAGCTCTGTTAGAATGGTCTGAGAAACAAATGATATGGTAGGATTGGAAGTCCAAGACATGTACTGGGGGAAAACTATAAAAGGGACAGAAAACTATAAAAGGGACTATAAAGGGGACAGAGACAGACAAAGTGGGAGGAGCATTCAAGCTGCCTTGAAAGTTTGACACCTATGATAGAGAGAGGAGGAAGGAAGGAAGAATCAGCAGGCAGAGTCTCAGACCAAAGTTCAATTCTAAGAAAGTTGTGGTCAGACTAATAGAAAGTCCTTGAGTCAAAGCCACTCATTAAAGTGGTGTCTAGTCTTGCAAGACTGAGCTTATCTCCTTCACTATGTTCAACCTTTGTCTAGGAAGCATGGCCATGGTGTGACTGGCCCAGGGATGGGGTAGATCTAGACGAGCAGCTGAGGCCTTCAGTGAATTTTGCTCTTCACAGCAAGAGACCCAAGGAGCACATTTTCATGACCACATCAGTAAAACCCCTTCATAGAATATTTAAGAAATAAATGAACTCATTTACATATTTATAAATGCATAAAAAATACTATTTTGTGATTTTCTCATATAAACATTTCTCACTAACCTATTTTATTTTTTATTTTATTTTGTCTTTCCTCAAACCTACTTTAAATGTACTCCTGACTTATACTTTAATGATAAATCAATAATTTAAAGCAGTGGTGCTGGTGGGGAAAGAAAAGATTGTTGAAGAAATAATCCAGGACAAATTCATCTTATAAATCAGTATTCAAAACTTTTAAGCATTCATGCAAGGGAATTAAATACAGATACCCACTTTCTCCTTCATTCAGTGACAGTTCCAATGTTTTTGAGTTGAAATTTTGTGAAATAAAGAAAAATGAGACAAATTTGTTTTTCAGTTCCTGGTTTTATAGAATTCATTCATTGAATTATTCAACAAAGACTTAGTGCATGCCTACTAAGTGCTATTGTTTGCTAAGCATTTCACTTTCCTTATTTGTGTACCAGGAATTTTTTTTTCAAAGATTTTATTTATTCATCACACACACACACACACAGAGAGGGAGAGAAGGAGAGAGGCAGAGGCAGAGGGAGAAGCAGGCTCCCTATGGAGCAGGGAGCCTGATATAGGATTTGATCCCAGGACTCTGCAATCATGACCTGAGCCAAAGGCAGGCACTAAATCGACTGAGCCACCCAGGCACCCTGTGTACCAGAAATAATGACCAATTTGGTTTGGTTGTGGAAGACATGGGCCAATCTGAATTAATCAAGTGTTTAAATTATTTACTTATTTAAAAGGTTGCAATTATAGGAATGAGAGATTTGATTGGTAGAGACCTAAAAGACCATTGAAGACAAAAATTTGACTCAAAAACTGAAACACTGCTTAGTAAAAGAGAAAGTAAATGTCTGCATTTAATTCCTTCCTCAAAAATATTAAATAAAAATTTATAATTTTTGGATATATTCCTTGGACAATCTTTTTTGCCCCACAGGTACTGCTGCCCTATGTTATTGATTTATTATTAAAATATAACTTAGGAATACATTTTTTAGAGATATTATTTATTTATTTGAGAGAGAAAGGGTGAAAGAGAGAGAACAGGAGGAGGGCCAGAGAGAGAAACAGGCTCCCTCGATGTGGGACTCAATCCCAGGACCCTGAGATTATGACCTAAGCTGAAGGCAGATGCTTAACTGACTGATCCACCCAGGCATCCCAGTCAGAGATGCATTTAAGGTAGGTTTAGTGAAATGTTTTCATGCAGGAACATCATGAAAATAGTGAGCTGCATCTACATACGTTTATAAGGATAAATATCTACTAAATATATGTAAGTGTATACATATTATACATATGTATAATATGTATGTATGTATGTGTACATATGTATCTCTATCTCTATACCTATATATCTATCCCCCTCTCTCTTATCTATCATCTCTCTATCTATCTATCAACTAGCAGTCACCTATCTCCCCATCTATACATCTATCTGTATGTATTTGCAGCAAAGGACTTTGCTGAATTGTTCAATCCAGTGGAAATTTATTGATTTTATTTCCCTTACTAGGTTTTCTAGAGTTTGAGGATTATGCAAGCCTTTGTAGGTCTCATTCTTTCCATTGCAGATAAATTAATCATTTAAATATTTGTAGGTCTTAACAATTTGGAATACTAGGGGAGTTGGGAGGTCCAGGAAAGCATGCCAAGACCACAAGAACTATTCTGCAATGTTTGCATGAGGACTTAACTTTATTTCCTGGGCTGGAAATGGAGAAAGAAGGTGAAAAAGAGAAACAAAGAAACATCAAGAGAAAAATGGCCTACTTCTTAGTTAGCTTCTTGTTTCTGCTTGGAGTTTTACCAGCTGATTCATTTAAAATGTTTCTGAAATGAATTTAGATTTTTGAACATGCTGGCCAATCAACGAAATCCATATGTCTCTAAGCCAAAATTAATGTTCTTTTTAGCAGTATCTAAATAATAAAAAGAAATCTTAATGGTTATCCATGCTTCATTTTTGAAATTCAAATCAATGTTTATCTTAAAAGACTATAATGTTTCTCCTTTTAGATCATAGAGAAGATAAGTCCCTATATAATATTTTTTTTCTTAGTGGTCAAAAGTAATGTTTCTGTGTTTAAAGAATTTTTGAATATATACTAAGAAATTCATATGAGAACTGCTATTACTTTTAGTCAACCTTCACCAGACTATGTTGTGTCCAATGTGCTAATTTGTTTTTAATATTCCAAGTGATAGTGCTATTCAACTGAACAAAGTGAGCATTTCCTATCAAATGCTATACAAAAAAATGCTATACATATTCTATTCACACAAAAGATGAATGTTATGTTTCTAGAATTACTATAGTGTATACATAAATGTGTATGCTGAGACAATGAACAAATGATACTTTCCCTTTTTGAGAATAATTTACCACGCAATTCACTTTCATGTCTGCTTATAGTGAGATGATAAATAATGGCTTGGTTATGTATTACTCTATTAACGTAGTTTTTATTGGCAGCTTGACTAGCAAAGCTTTTATTGGCATTTTCATACTTGAGAAACACATATAGGTAAAGTCTGGTTGGAATAATAATTTCCTAAAATTTATTTCTGAATGAAAGCAGTAGTGCTCAATAGAAACAAACTCTCTCATCTATGTGTATGTGGTAGCTTAGATTATTGTTCAGCAAATATGAGAAGTATATTTTCCACTCCATTGATGTTGAGATTGGGCATGTGATATGCTTTGCCTAGTGGTATGAAAGGTAGAAGTGAATGTATCAATTTTGAACCTAGGCCTTAAGAGGCAACATGTGTTTTCATGCATCCCTGTAGAAACTTCCAACTTTTATCATGAGAAAAGTATTCTTCAGAAAATACTGCCCTGATCAGCCTGAGTTCCTGAACTATGGAGCTCAGTCTTTGCTGCAGAACTAAAAGCTGAAGAAATTGTCCTAGCTGAACTGCAGTCCCATAAGCAAAGTAATGTTAATAATAACAAAAGTTTATTGTTGAATATCACTGAGATATTTTGGTTAGTTTTTATTCAGCAAAAACTAATGTGTTTGTTTAAATATGTTTTACATTTTATTTATTCATCATTGTTTATCTTAAATTCCTTGCCCTTTAGTTGAACTAAGAAATGATTATAATTCACATTAAAGATTAATTTACACATTTCATATATGTCATTCTTTAAAGAATATATACTTTTAATGCTTTATCATTTTTCAGCCAGATGACATAAAGACTAATTCACTTCTCTGGGCAATATTTTAACCAATGTATTATTTCATAATTTTCATATGGCTAATTAATTCTGATAAATATTGGTTCTTCTGAAGGTTACCATTATATCTCTGAGTAATATGTATGTGCCTGTGCTTGTTGACTTAGACAATATTGGCTGAATCAGTGTTGCAAGTAGAAAGTGATTGCAGTTACTCTGTCTTCTGATTTCCCCTCTTCCTTCCTCTACCACTCTGTTTCTGAGTTTAATTACTCAAGTGGCTATTGTTATAATATTAAATATCTAAAGTTCCATATCTTTTTTGTTTTTTTTAAAGATTTTATTTATTTATTTGACAGAGAGAAATCACAAGTAGTTGGAGAGGCAGGCAGAGAGAGAGAGAGGGAAGCAGGCTCCCTGCTGAGCAGAGAGCCTGATGCGGGACTCGATCCCAGCACCCTGAGATCATGACCTGAGCCGAAGGCAGCGGCTTAACCCACTGAGCCACCCAGGCGCCCCTAAAGTTCCATATCTTAACACATCAACTTTAGGCAGAACCTATTGAGTTCTCTTTATAATATGAGAAGTTAGTTTTTTTACGTGTTTCTCTACCTCTTGTCATGCCATCTTCCAATTTCTGTCATTTTTGTCATTTCTTTCACATGCTAACTTAAATAATTCTATAACATAATCCAAGCTTTTGTGATCTTTGACAATAGTTGATCTAAAAATAAGAAACTAAAAACAGTATTTATAATAATTACAAAACATCATTCACTGATATCCAAATTGTGTGGTTTAGCTATAAAGAAGAAAATTTAATCATAAAATCATTAAAACTGCACTGTTCAACATTGAATGTTTTTAGATTAAGACAAATGGTATTTTTCTTACAGAACATAAACTACTAAAAATCATGCCACGTTTTAAAATTCTCATTTTAGAACCACAGCTTTCTTGTACAGCTATTTGTGTTTCCCCAAGTTTCTAACTGCCTTTCCTTTTCCTTACTATCAGAAGAAATTCACATTTTCAGTCACATTTTTGTGAAAGAAACCCACTATCTTTTTGAGGTAATATCTTCACAGAGCCCTCTTGACTTCTGTTTTAATTTGGACCAGTAGTTTCTAGTATTACTACATAGATGACATTTATAATTTTCCTACTTTTACATTCTGTATTAATTCCATAGCTCCTCAAAGCACATTTATATAGATATATAGATAGATAGATAGGTAGATAGATATAGGTATAGATTGCGAGGTAACGTTTTTGAGTTCTTGTGTGTATCCAGTCCTTGGTTAGATTTAGAATTCTAGTTTCTAGGAGTGCCTGGGTGGATCAGTTGGTTAAGCATCTGCCTTCAGCTCATGTCATGATCCTAGTGTCCTGGGATCCAGCCCAACATCAGGCTCTCTACTCAGTAAGGAGCCTGCCTCTCCCTCTCCCTCTGCCTACCTCTCTCTTTGCCTGCCACTCCCCCTGCTTGTTTTTTCTCTCTCTCTGTCAAATAAATAAAATCTTTAAAAAAAAGAATTTTAGTTTCTAATTTTAGACTTTGTCAAGAACTCCTCTATTGTTCTCTAATATCTAAAGTTTCTGAACTGATGCAATTCAGAAAAATATAATGAACACCACAGAAGACCAACTAATGATATAGAAGATAAAGTAAAGAAATTTCAAGAAACATAATTCTAAAAATAAATAAATTCTAAAAATAAATAGATTAAAATATGATAAAAGTAATTAATAAAAAAATTGATCCAGAAGGTCCAGCATGTAACTACTGAGAGCTCACGAAAGAAACAGAACGAGGGTGAGAAAAGGAGGCAGGACAGGAAGGAAAAGAGGAAATGAAAGAAAGAATGACAGAAAATGGAAGAAAAGATACATTATTAATGGAAGACAACTGGAGAAATGGTATAATATAAGCAATAATGAGAATTGAGTTTATGTTGGAAGGGCTTGAATTTTAGTAGGAGAAAATTTTTAAAGACACATATGGAGAAAAACTCATGAAATATTTAAAAAATCCAGCTATCAAGTGAAAATTCTAATATCTTAAGGACAGAAAAAGTAGGTGACCTACAAAGAAGTGAGAATTTGAATTGTGGTCAACACACTTCTCTACTGTCTTCATAGAAGAAACTCATGTCATTGCCCTGTGTTAATCAACGCTGTTCTCTGTTCCATAACAGAAATGAAAACTAAGAAAAACAAGACACTTTAGATAAATATATTGCAAAAAAGAACTAAAGGAGAAAACAACAATTAATGCTATGGGAAAGAAAATTAATTTAGGATTCTAGTAAAATTCTAATAGTATCCTTTAAGGGATTCAAGAAGCTTATATCCATAAGACATGATCAGAATGTTTTGAAACACAAGCAGTCAGAAATATAAGTTATTGTTGCTAATATTTTTTTTCTGCAAGAATAGAAACAAAGGGAAGGGGTAGGAAGTTATTTTAGGAGCCTTGATGAGAGATGGTAAAATATTCTTTTAGGCACAAGAATGTAAACACCTTGAGGGCAGGTTCTCTTGAAACTGCTGTTTCCTTGTTGCATAAAACAATCTATCCTATGCGAGGTGCTCAATGAACATGAGTAGCATGAGTGCATGGGTGACCAGAGCAATATTATGATCCTAAAACAGAAACAAGCCTGACCTTTTCAAGAAAGAACCAAAACGCCATTAATAGGAGGACGAACAAGACTTAGAATGTTTCAGATGACATCTGAGAGGTAAAGGGTGACCAGAGATGTAGAGCCTTGTTCTCCACAGTAAGAAGTTTGGACTTTATCCTAACTCTGACAGGGCTGTTGGAGGGATCTGAATTATGCAATGCCACGGTCTGACTTATAACTTAAAAAGATAAATTCTGTGTGAAAAAAGAATTGTACAGGGAGCAAGAGTAAAGACCAGGAGTGTTAGGAGGCTGTTAGAGGAGTGGTGTTGAGAGATGGGTGGCTTGTCAGAATGGAGGGTGTGAGAGTGGCCTGAGCCAGGATTTATTTATTTATTTATTTATTTATTTATTTATTTTTAAAGAATTTTTTATTTATTTATTTGACAGAGAGAAATCACAAGTAGATGGAGAGGCAGGCAGAGAGAGAGAGAGAGGGAAGCAGGCTCCCTGCTGAGCAGAGAGCCCTTGATCCCAGGACCCTGAGATCATGACCTGAGCCGTAGGCAGCGGCTTAACCCACTGAGCCACCCAGGCGCCCCTGAGCCAGGATTTAAAGTAAATACAGAATTTAAGAAATAAGGCAGAGGATCATGGGGGAAGAGAAGAAAAAGTGAAACAAGATGAAACCAGACAGGGAGAAAACCATAAAAGACTCTTAATCATAGGGAAAAAACTGAGGCTTGCTGGAGGGGAGGGAGGTGAGAGGGATGGGGTGGCTGGGTGATGGACATTGGGGAGGGTATGCATTGTGGTGAGCACTGGGTGTTGTATAAGACTGAAGAATCACATACCTGTCCCCTGAAACAAGTAATTCATTATATGTTAATAATAAGGAAAGAAAGAGAGAAAGAAAGAAAGAAAGAAAGAAAGAAAGAAAGAAAGAAAGAAAGAAAGAAAGAAAATACAGAGCCCACAGAACATGCTTTAGGGTTGCAGTAAGAGATGAAAAAAGAATTGAGGATGATTTCTAGGAATTTGGGTGAAATATACTCATGAAGTGTAGTGTTACTAATTACAGTGAGAAAGACTTAGGGAAGATCAGGTTTGTGTAAGGGTAAGGGAACCGAGAGTTATTTTTTGGCCGTGTTCCCGTTGATGACCGACTGGATATCAAGGTGGGTATGCTGAGTGGACAACAGCTAAATGAATCAAGAGCTAAGGCAGGCAGATGGGGCTGCAATACAGATCTGGCTGTCGGTATTAAGATGGTATTTAAAGACAAGAGAACTTCCTAAAGAGTAAGGGTAGAGAGAGATCAAGGACTGAACGGTGGAGCTCCTCAAGAAAACAAACTGAGAGTTGCTGGGGGGAGGGGGGTTGGGAGAAGGGGAGTGGGGTTATGGGCATTGGGGAGGGTATGTGCTATGGTGAGTGCTGTGAAGTGTGTAAACCTGGCGATTCACAGACCTGTACCCCTGGGGATAAAAATATATTATATGTTTATAATAAATAAATAAATAAAAACTTTAAAATATTCTAAATAAATAAATATATAAATATGTGTGTATGTGTATATATGGAGGATTCAATAAGGAAAGGAAGTGGATTCTAAGATAATAAATTCTATACTTTGGGTGGAATTTGACCCCATCACTGCTTGCTGGCATATATTGGAAATATTTAAGTGGTTGGGCAATTATTTCAGCAGCTGACAAGTTATGGGACTTAACGCATAATAGGTAGATGATAGGTTGTTATTGTTTTCAATTTGGTGGAACAAACAAAAGAAAATCTAGGGTTGTCACTGTGACATTTGGAGTTTTTCCCACCCCTTAACATTGTTGCCTTTTGCTCCACAGACACTATTTAATCAAGTTGTGCTTTAAATTCAGATTTGACTCTCTGTAGAGCCATGGTAAGCCCATCCTTAGAACACTAATGCTTCACTAATGGTTTCAGCATGTCATTATAAACATCCATAACCCAGACCAACTGTGGCACTCTCATTGAATTTCTTATATATATGACTTTTGACTCTTAATAGAAATTTACTAAGGCTATCATTGTAATCATAGCTAAAAGACTAGTGGCATTTGGTATTCTAAGAAAAAGATATCTTTTTTTGAAAAGTAAAGCTACTATAATTATTTTAAATTATAATATTGGCACAGAAAATATAGTGCCAAAATATCCATATTGAAAATGTACATTGTTGTATAATTAAGTCAGTTTAGAGATTTTCGTGTAATACTCTGTACTTACACAATATATCTCTCCTCTGAGTTTCCCAGAATGTGCTACATACATTAATTAATTATACCTCACAAAGTCCTCGAGAGAAAAGTGTTATGTTCATACTCATTTTTATAGTGGGAAAAAACACGGAATAGAAAAGCAACATAGAATTACAAGGCAATTTAGTGATACAACAGGATAAGAATTCACAGCTTCTGAGAACATTTGTAGGTGTCTAAATATATGGGTTCCTATTTAATTGCATGAGGGAGCAGGTAGCTCCAGGAACTATTTAGAAGTTCATTGACCTGGAATGATTTTTGATGAGAGATAATTCATACCCTAGCTGCTTCATAATTAGTCATAAAATTAGGCCTTGGGTCATGGTCGGTTGACAGTTGGTTCTAAATATGGAATTAGACATTTCTAATATATTTTAAATTTTTTGTTCTCTGATACTTCTCTGAAATGATTTACAAAGTCATGAATAAAATATGTAGAATATTCAGCAGCAACTCACAGTCTTGATATGTCACAACTGTAACCTTAATAATCTAGTAAATGTGTTTTCACATACAAAAATTTTTTTTTAGAAAGAAAACATTCACATTCACTAGCCTTATTTTATATGACCATTAACTTTGCAAAAACAATTTACTTAAAGTATTGTTGCTTACCATTAAATGTACAAGATGGTTCTAGAATCCCTGAGAATTGAAAGGTCCCCCAATGATAGGTCTGTGATCAAAGAAGCAAGACTGATACAAAGCAAAAGTCAAGCAAAGCTTTATTTCGTGCCAAGCATCGAGAATCAAACTGATTAGTAGGGGCCATCTCTTACAGAGAGAGCGACTCCTCCCAGCCTCGCAGACTAACTTCTTTAGAGGAAAGGCCATGTGGTTGAGCCTGGCCACACACAGGTGGCCAATGCGATTGCAACATATAGAGAAAGTTGCACAGTCATGCTAGGTCACACACGGGTGGCCAACTGAATTACAATTCACCCCATAGTAGCTCTTTGACCAAGGCCTATCACCTTGGTCAGAATTGGCGCCCAAAAGGCGGGGCCCACACTCCTTGGTAGCTAGGGAGACAGTATGTGTGCCCCACTGATTGGATGTCTCCACCTGGCCCGACTCATCCCTGCATTCGGGCTCTGTTTTCTCCACCTGACCTGACCCGCTCTTGTATTTGGGCTCTGTTATCAGGAACTGGTTGACCATATTTTACTGGTTTCCCTGGACTTGCTTTTAAGTAGGTTCCCCTGGGGGATGGGAAGGGTCAGTTTAAGTTTTACTGCATAAACAACAAAATCATTGTTTAACCGGATGGAATCACTCTGGCTAAATAGGCCCTTACAAGACCTATGTAGAAAGTCCCAGTAGTCACAACATGCCCTGAGTATTTTTTTCTCAGAAAGGAAAGCAATCAGATAACACTATTTAAGGTTATTGAAATTTAATTTATACTTTTTAAGAAAGTGAACCCCAAACAGATGTTCCTAGAAGTTCTGCCCTCTGCAGGAAGATCATTTTGGTTGGGCAGTCTTTTGGATGACTCAAGGATGTTTAACTTAAAAGTGCTAGAATTTTGCAACAGGATGCCTCTGAGAAGACACTCTAGAAGGTCCTGGCTGGTGATCCAAATTCAGGTAATGGTGAATGGGAAGAGTGAGAGAGGCCCTTTCAGAATTCACTCAAGTACTGCCGCGGGCAGTTTGGCATATGAGACAAATGGAACCACCATTCAAGCCTGAACTTCTGCTACAAGGAAAAGGATTCTTCTTTTGGAAGGAAAAGTTTAGATTCACAATGACTAAGAAGTGGACCAGAAAACAGAAACAGACTTTTAAGATGAATGTCTATTTATGCATTCCCCACATGTTTATTCAACACTTACTATGTGCCAGACACTAAGTTAGATGCTAGCAACTGAGAGGAGAAGAAGACAGACCCATGCTTAGTTTCCAGTCTTTAACCACAGGCTCCAAAGAAGAAAAGAAGCAATCATCATATTTGGTACATAGCAGGTCCCCCCAAAATTATGTCAAATGAATTTAAAATTAAAATGCAACTCTTTATCTTGCTGTGATAGAACATTAAATACTTCTCATGATATTTCTATTTAATGTATTAATTACAATACTGACATAGTCACAATTGTAGAACCAAGATATATGTACAAATATTAAAAGTAGATTTTGATTTTTTTATAAAGATTTTATTTATTTATTTGACAGAGAGAAATCACAAGTAGATGGAGAGGCAGGCAGAGAAAGAGAGAGAGAGAGGGGGGGAAGCAGGCTCCCTGCCGAGCAGAGAGCCGGATGAGGGACTCGATCCCAGGACCCTGAGATCATGACCCGAGCCGAAGGCAGCGGCTTAACCCATTGAGCCACCGAGGCATCCCAAAAGTAGATTTTGATTTGATTTGATTTTCAATGTTGTTGAAAATGAAAACTATTATTATCATAATAAGATGTTAAAGACATATGTCCTAAATGTAAATAATATTTTTTGCAACTATTCTCAGTCTCCATAAGAGATGAGTGGCAAATGATATCTGCATTTTTATGTACAAGGGTATAAGCTAGGATAACGGAGAAAACCAGACAGTGGAGGATGTTAGTGCCATCCTATCTTGCCTAATTAAAAGAAAAAAAAAGTGACAAATAAAGGTAACAATTTGAGACATTTTTTCTCTTAAACTAAACCATATGCTTTAATATTCTAATAACTTACTTTTATTTACAAATATTCATATTTGTCATTAAAATGTGTTTTTTATCAAAACACTTTAGGAAAATACAATATTATTTGGATAAATTTTTGTGTGTTCATGCATGTGTGTGTAGGGAAAAAGAGAGCAAGGGAAAGAGAGAATATGAAGGAAGGATGGAGAGAAAAAATGAGAAAAGTATCTTTGATTCATTATAATTTTACACTATAACATAGTGTATTGTTAGCAAATTTCTTCTGAGTACCTTTTAAAGGCTAATAATTGTTTTGAATTCCAGATAGAAACAACATTTGAAAACCTATGGTCTAATACTTTTATGTAGCATAATAAAATCAATAATCTTTTCTGTATTTGAAAATGATTACATGTGTGTTTTTGTGAAGGCACGGAAGCATCTGATTGTTTCTCACCTGCAGCACCCTCCTCGACACCCTGGGAAGAGGACATTGACTGCAAGCTGACTTTGATTTTGAGAAAGAAGCACTTAGGATGGTTGCTCACTTATTGTTGTCATATTTAATTCAGTTTTCTCTCCTTTTCCATTTCTTAATGTGCTTTTTTGGGTATTTCCCCCTCCCTGTTATCTTCTCCTATTTATTTCACATTCTTTGGCCCTGCAGTGTCATGTTTAAGATATTAGTTATTTTGCAAAATGTCTATCATTTGAGAGTTACTTATGTAGTGCCTTAAGCACCCTTGTCAAAATCATAATAAAATGTAACAGATATACAAAGAATATATATATTTCATGAATACAATTTCCTTAAACTTTAAGAAAAATTCTCTGATTTAGCCTTCAATGGAAGGAGTAATATGTTTGTAAAATTTGCATCTTCTACTCTAAAGGCTGGGAAGTTAAAACACATGATTTCTCAGTCATGATTATAGGCTGGATTGTCTATAAGACACAGTTTTGGTCAATGATAACATAAACAGGGATTGCTTGGTCAGGGAAGCCCAGAGAAGAAATTCTGTGATAAAATGCCCAATGACCCTCTGCTTTCTTCCTGTCTTGAACACAGATGTGATGTATGGAGGAGCAGTAGCCATTTTGTAAACATGAGAACAAAAACTACATGCTTAGTATACAGAGCAGAAAGATAGCTTAGGTGAACCTTAATCTGTGATGGCATTGCAAAGAAGCTTCAGTATCCTTCCTGCCTCTAAATTTGTGGTTATATAGAGAAAAAAAACAACTGTTTGCCTATGCCAGTATTGGTAATATTTCCTTTCCATTTTAGCTGAATGCATTCTGGTCCAGAATGAAACAGAGGATGGCTCTTGCTCTGCTGCTCTCCAGTGGGATAGAGTCTCCCAAGGGCATAAAGATGTGAAGGTAAGATCTTCCTATTTAAACATGCCACTGTAGTGAGCAGCTGACCTACCAGCAATACAGAAGAGGAATGACACTAACGTACTTGTTCTCAGAAAGGAAATAAATTTTACCTTAGCTCCTCCTCAGAAGAAGTATTCCTTGTGGATATCATGGTAGTCTGGAGAATGGAGCACAGAACTGAGAATAAATGATAGGCCAAAAGGTTGATGCTGACATACAAGGAGCCAAACAAGGAAGAATAAGGAGTACTACATCACAAGGCATGAACAGGGGCAAGTGGGAAAGCCAAATTAGAACTCTGCACTTCCCAGTCATTATGAATGAAGCCAGCATGTCCAAAAGGTTGAAATTTTGCATCTTGTACATGTCATCTATCATATAACATTTCATTTGTATATTAATTATTTTTTCTTACTAATCTGGTCAGAAGAAAGCTACAGAATGGGCAGGTCAAACTATACCTGTTCTGTGTTTCAGAGATCTCTGACATACTGACAAGAAGAGGAATGTCATCTGAAACGGCCAGGCAATATATGGTAGGATTAGGCAAAATAAAATGAAACCATTAAGGTGTGCACAGCAAGCAGGTCATATTGATGACAAGCCTACGTTAATCACCCAGCAGCAATAGTGGGCAATGCACATCAGACCAAGTTTTAAAAGGGTGGAAAGAGACCAGAACGACTAACAACTTCAGTACACACTTTACAAGTCAGAATTTGCTAGACGATGTAGCCACTATCTTTTTCAGCTATGTTTTAAATTTTGTATGGTTGACGATAACTTATTTGAATTAATAATGGGAGGGAGAGAAAACTCTCACAGCACTAAGGTGGTAGATGATGTGTATAATACAAACTAAGAGCTTGAACTGCAAGAATTAGTCAAACAAAATGATTGTTTCCTTAGAGCTATTCCCAGGATGAGGTGAATAAAGGGGATGAAAGGTGGACTTTCCAGAATATCCTCATTTTAGGGAGTAGGGCTTTGAAGAAAAGATGACAGAAATAGGAAATTCTAGAAAGGGGCTGGAGGATAGGAGGGATGAAGAGGTGAACATGAACATCCAGGGTATCCTCACTAGGGAGGAGCTGAGAACTTACTTTGTCTAATAAGTACATGTGCTTGGCAGTTTTGATGGGTGTCTTAGGTGCTTGAAGCTCTTTGGCCTGGACTGACACCACAAGGCCTAGACAATGAGAAACTTTCCAAGCAAGTACCCAGTGCCAGGAGACTACATCACAAGATAGAAGGTGCGAAGTTTTGGTTCTTGGACAAAGTGTTGAGCACTTTTTTTTTTTTTTTAAGATTTTATTTATTTATTTGACAGAGAGAGATCATAAGTAGGCAGAGAGGCAGGCAGAGAGAGAGAGAGGAGGAAGCAGGCTCCCTGCTGAGCAGAGAGCCTGATGCGGGACTCAATCCCAGGACCCTGAGATCATGACCTGAGCCGAAGGCAGAGGCTTAACCCACTGAGCCACCCAGGCGCCCCTGTTGAGCACTTTTGTCTGTCTCATCCCAGAACATACAGGACAGATGCTAGGCACACAAAAGATACTAGCTTTGGTTTTGCCACCTATTTGATTATTCCTCCAACCCTGGATGAGAGTTCTTTTTTTTTTTTTTTTAATTTATTTATTTATTTGACAGACAGAAATCACAAGTAGGCAGAGAGGCAGGCAGAGAGAGAGGAGGAAGCAGGCTCCCTGCTGAGCAGACAGCCCAATGCGGGGCTCGATCCCAAGTCCCTGGGATCATGACCTGAGCTGAAGGCAGAGGTTTTAACCCACTGAGCCACCCAGGCGCCCCTGGATGAGAGTTCTTAAATCAGAGATTGAATAATAGCTTTCTAGGCTAATCATGTGCAGATATGTTTTGTTTGACCAGCATAATATATTTTTAAAAAGAGAATATAAATGTCTTTAAACAAGGCTTCCAAGTTGCACAATACCAGAGAATACCACTAGTGAGTAACGTGGCAGCTCCCTGAATAAGCGGCACGTGTTCCCTCCTTTGAACAGGACCCACCACTGTTTTCTCACACCCGATTCACACAGCTTTGTGTTACCTTCTGTGCTCTGCAGCCGTCTCTATTGTCCTTTGCTCACCATTTCAAGTACTCATTCTTCAGTCCTTTATTCTCTACACATTTACTAAGTATCTCCCATACACTAGACATTATGCTAGGCATGTATCACCTTACTTAATAATGATATCCGTCTTATGAATATGTATTATTATTTACATTCTATCGAAAGAGAAACCAGGGCTTGGGGGAGTTAAATATATTATTCAAGCTCTTATAGCTAGAAAGTAACAGCATCAGGATTTCAGTCCAAATGTGACTGAATCTAAAGCACAAGCTCTTTTCATTATGGAAAATGTTTCTCAGACCATGTTTATTCAAAGTAATCTCAAAGTAGAATATAGTATTACAAGACCTGTGTACCATAAAGGAAAGGAATGAATATTAGAATCAGTCGTATGACTTACTCTAGTGCTAAGCATCCTATGATCAGAAGGATCTAAAGAGCCTTCTTGGGTTATTCCTTACAAAAGGCTATAATTTATCAGGGTGCTAATCCTGTTTTAACTGAAGAAACTTTTTAGCTTATTGACAATCAGGATTACTCAATCTGAAGTAGGTGATGATAAGGGCTTGGATAACTGGATGGCAGTTAGAATGTCCCAAATATCTGTTCACAGGATCACGGATCATCAAATTGTAGAATATTCACACAATGTGATTTCATGCAGCAGTAAAAATGAAACATCTACAATTATATGCAATAACATGAATGAAACAAAATGTTGTTAAACAAGGAAAATCATAGAAGAATGTGTACAGTAGGTTACTGTTTTTAAAACCTTCAAACCAAGAAATGAAACAGTGTATTCTATAGACCTAAATATGTTTGGGATAAAACAAGGGTGTGGGGGAAACAAGATAAACACAAATTTCATAATAGTGGAACCTCTTGGGGCATAGGGAGGTGAAGATGCAATATGGGAAAGAGACACGCAGATAGAGGCAACATTATTGGCAATATTCTTTAGCTGGGGGTAGGTTAGTAACTGTTCAATTCAATTTGTGTCTCAAATAATTTGTTACATATATTCTTATACATATATCAAATGTTAATAAAAAGGACAGGATAGAAACCTAATGAATGAACATAAGTATCCCTTTTTGTTACCACAGGCATTCTAAAGATTTTATTTATTTGAGTGTGTGTGAGAGAGAGAGAGATCACGAACAGGGGGGAGGGGTAGAGGGAGAAGCAGTCTTCCCACTGATCTAGGAGCCCCATATGGGACTCGATCCCAGGATCCGGGATCACCACCTGAGCGGAAGGCAGATGCTTAACAGACTGAGGCCCCAGGCACCCACCACAGGTGTTCTAATAACAAATAGTGCTCTTCTTATTTCTGGGAGATTACCAATCATGGGATCTCAAAGGAAGATTTTATTTTGAGCCTTATTATTTAATTTGGCTAAGAATAGTAGAAGAAATTTCAGAAATAATTTCAAAGAGAAGAAACTGTGTGTGTGTGTGCGTGTGTGTCCAAGCACATTACTTATCACATTTCCTTCTCCCAGAATTTATCAATAGATGAGTCAAGCTCTTTGTGACCTCTGGTGCTAGAAAGAGTCAGAGGAGGGGGGAAATTGTGGGAGAGATTGGTAGAATTCTAGTTCTGATCAATCTGACATGCTAACAAGAAGCACATAAGCAGGGAAAAAACCTTCATCATATCAAATCCCCACTATTTCAGCTCGATGAGCAATTGTTTCCTTTTAACATTTCCACTGAACATGTTTGACTGAGGGTGTTCCTCACATCCTAAAACATGTCATACAATTTGGAGCTGTTTCGATTTAGCCAAAGAGTTAGACTCAACTTAAGAGTTACATATCTTTTGTCAGTAGTTCAAGTGTTTTCTCAGAAATCTAATATTCTGCATGATTAGTGCTTTTGCTAACTTTTAAACTTTTGCCTATAGCGAAAAAACTGTAGCGTTTGTATGAAAAATCCATTTTGTAATCCATTTGAATCGCAAAATCACTCGGCTGTTTTGTTCCTGGAATATCTGCCAAAAAGAAGAGCCAAATATAGTAATGTATTTTCTTTTTTTTAAGGTTTTATTAAACTCCAGTTAGTTAATGTGCAGTGTAATATTAGTTTCAGGTGCACAGTATGTGATTCAACACTTGGACGTGTCACCCAGTGCTCATCACAAGTGTACTCCCTAATCCCCATCCCTTATTTCACTCATTCCCCCACCCTCTCCCCTCTGGTAACCATCAGTTAGTTCTTTGCAGGTTAAGAGTTGGCTTCTTGGTTCACCTCTGTCTCTCTCTCTCTTTCTTTTCCCCCCTAGTAATGTAATTTCCATGTTGGAAACTCCATTATTTAAGTTGCATATAACTTTTGAGACGATAGTGTTTCAGGAAAGACAGTGTGCTGCACTGTGCTCCTCTCAATGCTCTAGCAGGTGGCAAATAAGCATTTCCTGGTCTTAGCCGCAGTAGTTTCTTTCCTTTATGCCTCAAGCAAGTCTTCGGGATGCTACTCATCAAAACATAGCTTTTCTTCATTCATTTTAATGGGAAGCAAAGAGTTTGGAATTTTTAGGTTCAGAAACCAATACTGTCTTACTTTGACCTTTCTCAGTGTGCTAAATGCCCTCCAGTCCTCTGCGCTGGAGTGTAGCGAGCAGAACTGAATTCTCATCAATCTCATGAGGGAAGGCAATACATCTGATCTACTGAATAGTTTCAAGCCACTGCTTCAATAATTCAAAATATGTAGTTGCAGTCCATTTGCTGCAGTGGTGACTGCATCAGTGTCTATAATCTGGTACATTGGATATTCATCCAAGAACTGATGCTTGCCTTCCATATCACAAATACCCAATTTTCTGATGTCGCCACCTTATAATCTTAAATTTAGAGGAAGGATGTAAAATGTTAGCAAATTCTCTTCAGAGAAAAAGTTATCTAGAGAGATTGTAACCTTTCCTATTGTAACTTTGGAGAAATTTGCCCTCTTTAGATAAGAGAATCATTTGAAATTGTGGGCCAAGGTCAATTATATTTCCAAGATGGTAAGACAGTTTGTAAATAATATCACATGAATGAAGACCCTACAATGATCACAGAATACTTCCAACTACAAAAGAACTCCTTGAATTTTGAGAGACATTTTTAGAGGCAAATGTTGGCATAACTTGTAAATTTTCTCATTTTATGAAAGAGATAAGAATTTCCATGTCCTTATTTTCCATCTGCATATCCTCCTCAATGAATTTTCTGTTCAAGTCTTTTGCCTATTAGCAGAACTTTAAATTCCAAAGTGTTTCAATCATAAGCTTAAAATGACAGTAAGTAACAGAAATAGCCATTTGAAGTTAAGATTGTAAACTTTGTCTTAACATCACTAATTGAAACTCAAGGCTAGGTAAGCTCATCACTGAATTTCCTTCCAATAACTCTAATTTTCTTGTGTTTATTTTTCCTGAATTTATCTCCAATGGTAGCCTCTTGTATTAGCTCCAAAGCTCTTGCTAGTCCCATAAGTCACTATTTTCCCAATTTTATAAACATTATTTCTAGAATACTTTGTTACTAGAGAAATCACTCAGAAATCTAGGTTCTTTACATATCTGTTGTCACTTGGATTTGAATATTTTAGATGTGTCAAGGTTTTTCTTTTTAGCTTGTGTAGATATTCATACAGACTTGAAGTTGCAGGTGGAAGTAAATTTACATTCCAGTTACATCTTACATTAATTTTTAAAAACTTTTTATTTTGAAATAATGTAGGACTCACAAAAAGTTGCAAAAATAGTATGAAGATTTTCTATGCAAACATCACGCTGCTTTCTTCAATAACATTTTAAGTAACCATACTTATTTATCGAACCAGGAGATTGTCACTGGTATAATGTTTTTAACTAAATTACACAACTTGTTCAGAGTCCACCAGCTTTTACATGCACTCTATTTGTATGTGCATATAGTCCTGTGAAATTTCACCACAGGTATAGATTCATATAACCACCTTTATGGTAAGGATAGTATTCTGTCACCACAAAGAAGTCCTTCAAGCTTACCCTTTATCACCACACACTCTAAATCCTAACCTTTGGCCAACATTCAACTTTTCTTTTCTTTTTTTTTTCCCCCTTTTAAGATTTTATTTATTTATTTGACAGACAGGGATCACAAGCAAGCAGAGAGACAGGCAGAGAGAGAGAGGAGGAAGCAGGCTCCCTGCCAAGCAGAGAGCCCGACGCAGGGCTGGATCCTAGAACCCTGGGATCATGACCTGAGCTGAAGGCAGAGGCTTTAACCCACTGAGCCACCCAGGCACCCCAGGTTCTTATGTGGACTTAGTTTTCATTTCTCTACGATAAATACCCCGAAGTCCCATTGCTGGGTTGTGTTCATTAAGTGAATGTTTCGGTTTATAAGAATGTGCCCAACTGTTTTCCAGAGTAGTTTTACTATTTTACATTCCCCCCAGCAATGTATGAGAGATATATTAGCTTCACATCCATGGTAGCACTTGGTATGATCAGTATACTTCATTTTAGTCAATTTGATAAGTGTATAATAGCTTATCGTGGCTTTCATTTGCATTTCCCTAATACTTAGTGATATTGAAGATCTTCTCATGTGCTTAATTTTCATCACTATATCCTCTTTGGTGAATTGTCTGTTCAAGTCTTTTGCCCATTTCTTAATTGGATTGTTTGTTTTCTTAATGTTGAGTTTAGAGAGTTCTTTGTGTATTTGGTTTACAAGTCCTTTGTCAGATATGTGATTTGCAATCATTTTTGCCCAGCCAGTGGTTTGTCTTTCATCTTTTTAACACAGTCTTTCACAGAGCAAAAGTTTTAAATTTTTATGAAGTCAAGTTATTGATTCTTTTCCCTTGCTTTTTTTTTTTTTTGTCATATTTCAGAATTCTTGGTCTAACTGGAGGTCATAAATAAGTTTTTTAGTTTTTCACTTTACATTTAGATCTATGATCCATTTTGAGTTATTAGTTTTATAAAAAGTAAGGTTTATAAAGGTCAAGTTTCCTCACCCCACCCCTACTTTATGTTCAATTGTTCCAACATTTACTGAAAAGACTGTCCTTTCCCAATTGAATTGCTTTTGCACCTCTGTCAAAAATCAGTTGAGTACACTTAATGGATCCATTTCTGGTTTCTCAATTCTGTTTCATTGATCTATGTGTTTATCCTATCCTCAGTAGCACACTTTCTTTATTACTGTAGACATTTTCTTATTGCCATAATTTCTTACGTAAGAATAGCACTGTCATATTAAACTGTGAAGTAACTCCCTAATAGTGTGTGTTCTATCTCTCAGAAGTTTGGGGACTTCATTCTCTTTTAATAAAATATCTAATACAAGTCAATTAACATGATACCTAATCTATAGTAGACACTCCATACACATCAAGGCCTTTTCCATTTCTCTCTTCCCTATATCACTTGTTTATTGTTCAAAAATTAAAGTGCTTTGGGGCGCCTGGGTGGCTCAGTGGGTTAAGTCTCTGCCTTTGGCTCAGGTCCTGATCTCAGAGTCCTGGGATCAAGCCCCACATCAGGCCTTCTGCTCAGCAGGGAGCCTGCTTCCCCCTCTCTCTCTGCCTGCATCTCTGCCTACTTGTGATCTCTGTCAAATAAATAAATAAAATCTTTAAAAAAAAAAAAAAAAGGTGCTTCATGGTGATTAGTATTGTGATCAGCAGATGACCAATCCAGAGACTTGAAGTTTTATTTATTTACTTACTTACTTAGACTGTGAGTGGTTGGGCAGGGGCAGAAGAAAAGGGAGAGAGCAAATCTCAAGCAAGCTCCATGCCCAGCACAGAACCCTGCTTCACAACCCTATCACGACCTGAGCCAAAAATCAAGAGTTGGACACCTAACCAGCTGAGCCAGCCAAGTGCCCCAGAGACTTTAAGTTTTAAAGCAGAAAGTCCTCACATTATTTTCTAAAACAGCATTTTTTGTCTGAGTTGTCAAAATCCACTGGCAAAGCCTAGGTAGAGTCATTCCATTAGGGAATGTCAAGGCTGGAGTATCCTTCAAAAATGTTCTAGGGGTGCCTGGGTTGCTCGGTTGGTTAAGCATCTGACTCTTGATTTTAGCTCAGGTCATGATATCAGGGTTGTGAGATCAAGCCCCATGTAGGGCTCTGCTGCACTGGGCATGGAGCTTGCTTAGGATTCTCTCTCACCTTCTCCCTCTGCCCCTCCTACCCCAAATGCTCCTATTGCTAGAGAAGTAGAGAGTAAATTCGGGAGGAAATGAAGTTTCTAATTTCCTCAGTCTTTTTTTTCTTCTTTTTTTGTTGTTTCAGATACATTAACTTTAGGATGCAGCTTTTTTTTCCAGCATATCCATATTTATCTATTACCAAACTCGGAGATAATTATCCACATATATAAGATTTATCACGGTGATCACTATGTCACTATAAATCATGTATACCTAGTTAATAACTAAGTAGTCATTAGTTAGATCCCTACTTAAGGATAAAAATTTTCAAAAATATGGTTCCTAATAAACATATCTTTATATGGAAAAATACTAAGCAAAATACAAAAATCAGAAGTAGCAAGATAATGGCTGCAATCATCCTCTACAATTAGACTACCTTGGCCACATACATGCCAAAATACTTTGGTGGAGAAGAAAATTGAAAATATTCTAAAATGCAATGTTTTTGCTATTTCAAGTAATGAAACGAATTAGGTGGAAAGCACATTTAAGTAACAAGATAATAACTACACACACAGTTATTACACATAATATATTTCTTAGGACACTTTCTAAATATATATACACATATATTTCTTAAGGTACTTTCATTCTAATATATAACATCAAACATATATGACTTAAAGGTACAGGCCTAGGATATAGCTCAGAATTCTCAAGTTTCTAATACTACTAGTTAAAGTGTGTAAAACCAAATACAAGTAAATGAAACTATTGGTAAACAATTTTTGTAGTAGAACATAGGCATTTAGAAACGTTTGGGAAAAATCACTATGAGACTTGATGCATAGGAGCGAGTTTTTTGAATTAAAAAATATTATTAAATTGATTAATCTATGACAAAAGCTACAGTCCTAGATCCATGTGGTAAGTAAACAAAAGAAATATTTATCCAGTCATTAATATTAGTAACAAATATTCTGTTGGATATTGGGAGGAGAATCATTATATTCCATGGGGAGTTTGGGGCTTCTAAAGTAAACTATACCATCATAACTTGCAAACACAATGCTGGCGCCACAGTCTCAGTCCAGTTCTTCACATGTAACACAGTGTTACAAGCAATCATGCATTTAATGAGTGGTGTTTGACAATACTTAGAAATGACAATGTCACCCTTTTACCATATTCCCACACACTTACAAAAAGCTTTAGAGCTTGAAGAAAGCTTTCTTACACCTTATCTCCATTGATCCTCATCACAACCCTCAGAGATAGGCAGAATAGGAATTATTATCCTCATTTTAAATTACACAGACTGATGTGATTGCATTTTATATTTATAGGGGTTTTGGAAGCTCTTATACCACTCAACTCCTGCTTGTGATGAAGTTAGCAACAAAGGTTTTATTATATAATAACACCAGAGGAGGACAAAAGATTACCTGTCTTTTGGGGCTATTTAAATTTCAATAAACAGTAAGTAGAGAAAGATCAAGGATCTTTTCTTTTCTTAGGTATACACACATTCTTTAAATATGTATATAATGTTTTTGTTAAGTTTCATGAAGAAAAGAGGGTGAATCTTTTGGTACATGAACCATGTTATAAATTGAAATAATGGACCTGTTTATAAGATACATTGGATATATTTTTTTAAAGATTTTATTTATTTGACAGAAAGAGAGAGCACAAGCAGAGGGGGCAGGAGGCAGAGCAGGCAAAGGGAGAAGCAAGCTCCCTGCTGAGGAGGGAGCCTGATGCGGGACTTGATCCAAGGACCCTTAGTTCATGATCTAAGTTGAAGACAGACACTTAACCAACTGAGCCACCCAGGCACCCCAACATTGGATATTTTCTTACTCTGTTAAAACCTAATTTGATTTTACATTTATCTTTTCTAGGCATAAACATTTTGAAAGTACAGCATCAACCTTTTTGACAATTATAAGAAAAATATTGGAAAATTTATGTGAAAATACAATCTTCGTTGATTGTACAATACGTTTTCTTTGGTGTCATGACTGGGTTTCAGAAGCAATGTCATTTGCATATTTTGTACTTAAGTGTGTGATTGTGAGCCACTCTGACTTCAGGTCTAGAGGGAATTTGTGCTAGTTAAGAAAAAGTAAAACATTTTACTGTATAATGTGAATGACCCATAACTCATAGCTGCCCAAGGCTGATATTTAATTTACATAACAGACGCTTTGGCATTTTCTCAATATTTTCAGGAGGGAATTTCATATAAAATACTTCAGTTTCGTATTCAACAGACTTGGCATGCTGCGTATGTCTGCTATTGTCTGGACGGACTATTAAAAAAAAATAACCAAAATAAACCAATTCTTCTGATATATACCTTGTTAAAAATTTACACACAGGAGAAACCATTCCTTTGTGATTGTGCAGTGAATTGTAAGATAACTAAAGCATAGTGCTCTAATGTATATGAAATTGAACTAAGAAAAGATCTTTATTCTAATTCCAACACTATATTGTGTAATTGTAAAATGTGGCACTAGAAAAATTGATTCCTATTAATTCTCATTAAAACGTAATTGATGGGGAGAAATTTTATGTTATGGGTTAGGATGTGATTTGAGATAATTCATGAGTTTCAATCTCCCTGTACTATCTTTGTTATTACAGAAAATTATCTCTAACATTATCCACATGTATGTTATATTTGTTTCTTTGACAGTTAATCTAACCAACAGCATAGGTGTATTTAACATACTATTCCTTTTATAATGAAGGGTGTGGGGGAAAGAAAGAGAAGGACAGGGAGGCAAAGGGAAAGAAGAGAACTGGTGATTACCGAAGAATCCGAAGCCCAGAGACCAGGCATGTGAACTCTGCAGCTGACAGAGCCCACTCTTAGAAGGGCCCCCATGCTTGGTTTAATGCTTGATTTCACTATCTTGAAATTCTTAATTTTATTACAAAGGGTTCCACATTTTTTTTTTTTCTGACTATGGAAGATTTTATTAGGGTAGAGGGGGTGTGTAATAGGCCTGAGGTTATCTAGTCACTAAAGCTGCCAGGGGAACCTCCCCTCCCCAGTCCCCCACCTCCATGACAGTGGGGAGGCTGACAGGTTGGTTTTGATCTGATAAATGCATGCATTTTCCCCACACGAGGGGAAGCAGTGCCCTGTGGCATGGATTAGCTCTAGAATTATACCACAGTTATCCAAGCAGAATTCACATTTTTATCATGCACTGGGCCACACAAATTTTGTAGCTGGTCCTGCCTGGAAAGGCTAACCCCCTTTTCCAAAATTGGGGTTTGAACCCAGGTCTGTGTCACTCCAAAATACAAAGCCAGAATAAAACACCTACTTTGTTCCTCTTTACCTAGGCCAAGGAACTGAAATTTTTCAACTGTTTATATGACATTTACTTAACAGAGATGCTGAGAGATTAGGAGGAAGGAAAATGGAGAAGAAAAATCCCTTTTAGCAGTGTACAGTTTTTTTCCCTCTTTTGGCTTCAAATCTATACACCCCTTGTGAAAACCAGAGCCCCACAGTTTATAGGTTCCACTTTCTGAGAAAGCCAGTAATTGTTATTAGCTATTTTGCTACTCCTTCGTCATCCCTGACATATTGCAGAGTTCTTCCCAAAGTTTATAGTATTTTTCCAGAGAGGAATCCTGGGAAAAACAATTTTCTCCATCTTTTTACATTTTTACTGATGTCTTAGTGCCCCTTATTCTGAGTCCCAGGACACCTGAATTGCAGGCCCAGGCTTCCAGCAGCTTCTGTGAAAGCACATGCTCCTTTCCTTTTATACAAGGCTGGGTCTCTAATCAAAGGTTATCTCTAACTCTGGGTAAAAAGTAAGGATGTGTGCTGACATGGAACCTTACCTCTGGTTCATTTAGGAGACAAAGTACAAACAAATGAAATGAAATGTGAGTGAAAGCCTCAATGTTCATCTTTTCCTTAGGATGAGAGCAGACTAAACAGTTTATGGCATCTCTATGCTGCTTTTTTCATTTGTTTGCTTATCTCTTCTTCCTTTTTATGTTAAATATTTATTAAGTACCAAGTATGTGCCAGGCACTGAGGCACATAATGAGAACTATTTTTCTGAAAAATGAGACATGGTCTCTGCAGTGAGATAGAGTGAAGTTACGATATGGGTCAAAACCCTATGGGAGCATGGAGGAGAGAACAAAACCAAGCAACACCTAGAGAAGAATGGAAAGGCTTCTCTGAAGACATAAGATTTGAGCTAGATCTTAGAGGGCAAAGCAGAGTTTGCTAACACAGAGGGTCATCCTCCAGATCCATTCTCTACGAGGGTAGGAACGGTCTCGTCCACATTTAGTGCACCAACTGCCCCTGGTTAAGTCTCTCAGTGTGTATTTCTGACCAGCACTGAGCAGGGCATTCTAGGGGAAAGAAAAGCCTGTGCAGAAGTCCCTAGTAATTAGAAGACTGGGGACATCTAAGGAAGAATGAAAAGTTTAATGAAGTGGAAGCTTATCCTTGATTATGTAATTCCTGTTAAATGACAAGCTATGGATTGTCAAGAACACTACTTGCAAGTTAGCCTGGTACAATTTTATAGATAAAGACACAAAATCAGACAGGAGACTCCGGGGTCCGAGACAAAAGACTATTATTCACAGCCCAGAAATTAACTTGAGACTTACATTCGTCTTGTAAGAGGAGACACTCAAGTAGATGCGCGTAGCCAGTGGGATTGTGTCACAGATGAAGAACCCTGAGCTCAGGTGACCCAAATCTTTTATAATAAAATGAGAACAAACCTGATAGACCTCTGCCCTGAAGGGAGACATTATCTTTATTACTCTGGACAGTAAACAAATCTGCCCTCCACCCATAGGAAGACTCTATCATTTCTAAGGCTGATTGCCATATAAACATGCTTAAAAAGAAAGTTCAGGGGTGCCTGGCTGGCTCAGTGGGTTAAAGCCTTTGCCTTCAGCTCAGGTCATGATCCCGGGGCCCTACGATCAAGCCCCACATCAGGCTCTCCACTCAGCAGGGAGCCTGCTTCCTCCTCTTTCTCTGCCTGCCTCTCTGCCTACTTGTGATCTCTGCCTGTCAAATAAATAAATAAAATCTTTAAAAGAAAAAAAAAAAGTCCAGAACAAAGATAGTCCATTTGTATACTATTTAATTTAATGGTCACATAGTTCCCCTAAGAAATTGAAATATTTTAAAAGCAAGGAACTAGATTTAATTGACTGCTCTTACAACTTCACTTATTTAAAAATTAGTGTATAATATTCATGCCTTGTGAAGAAATCTTTCCCATTTATTTTCAAATACAAATATTTCATGTAACTTTCAGAAGATTTTTCCATGGAATGCTCAGATAGATGTGGCTATACAGATTTGACTCTACAAGTAAATAATCTTAAATATCTGGAAAAATGAATTAATCTAAAGAATGTATTAAAGGTATATGTTATATTAGGTATCATACTGACAACCTAATATAAACAAACAAACAAACAACCTGATTAAAAAATGGGCAGGGGAATTAAATAGACATTTTTCTGAAGAAGACATACAGATGGCCAACAGGCATATGAACAGATGCCAAAAATTACTAATCATCAAGAAAATAAAAATCAAAATGACGATGAGATATCACCTCACACCTGTCAGATTGGCTATTACCAAAAAGACAAAAAATAATAAGGGTTGGCAAGAACGTGGAGAAAAAGGAACCCTCATACACTGTCCGTGGGAATGTAATTTGGTGCAACCACCTCAAAAACTTAAAAATAGAACCACCCTACCAGCCAGTAATTCCACTTCTAGATATTTATGCGCAGAGAATGAAAAACCGATTTGAACACCTTATGTTTATTGAACCATTATTTACAATAACTAAGATACAGAAGCAACCTAAATGTCCACTGATAGATGAATGGATAAAGAAGATATGGCACATATAGGAATATCTTGGAGACCTTGCGTGTTTGGTTCCAGACCACCACAATAAAGAGAATATTGCAACAAAATGAATCGAAAGAATTTTTTAGTTTTGCAGTGTATATAAAAGCTATGCATAACTAAACTGTAGCCAGTAAGTGTGCAATAGCATTGTCTTTAAAAAGTACATACTTTAATTTAAAAATATCTTATTGCTCCAAAATGTTAACTTTCATCTGAGATTTCAATAAATCATTATCACTGATCACAGATCACCATAACAAAGAAAAATAATAATGTAAAAGTTTGAAATATTGTGAGAATTACCAAAAGGACTGTTGGAAGCACAGTATTAACAGAATTCCTCAATGCATGGTTGGTTGCCACAAACCTTCAATTTACAAAGAACACAGTATTTGTAAAGCACAATAAGCTGAAGTACAATAAAATGAGGTATAACTTTATATACAATGAAATATTACTTAACCATTTAAAAAAATGAAGTCTTGCCATTTGCAACAGCAGGGATGGACCTACAGGGTATTATGAAAGTGAGTAAGTTGGAGAAAGAAAAATTCCTTATGATTTCATTTATATTTGGAATTTAAAACCAAAACAACAAACAAAATGAAACAGACCCCTAGATCAAGGAAGTAAACTGTTGGTTACCAGAAGGGCAAGTGTTGGGGGATTTGGGTAAAATAGGTGAAGAGGCTTAAGAAGTACAATCTTCTAGTTACAAAAGAAATCACAGGAATGAAAAGTATGGCATAGGGAATGTAGTCAATAATATTGTAATAACTTTGTATGATGACAGATTATAATTAGACTTATTGTGGGGATCATTATATAGTGAATAAAAATATCAAGTCACTATGACATATATCTGAAACTCATATGATAATCTATGTCAATTATACTTCAATAAAAAAATGAAGTATTATGTTAAACATCATTCAGATGATTTGTTATTCTCTAATGCAGAATCATTAATAGCATGCTATATAAGGGTGTATTGTTTTAATGTTGTAACTAATATTACATGAAGGTATTACCATAATAAGTTTGTTTTATCTGTAACTGATTTAATAAGATTTTGATAATACAAATAAGTATGAATAAAAATACTCATAAAAGTTCATGTCTAGGAAACATAATTTAATAAACAGGAATTATAATTAATATACTTATTAATATAATTAGTAAATAAGAATAAATAATTTATTAAATCTATAATTTAATAATAAGACCAGTCATTTAAAATTTGCATATTTTTCTCTAATAATGCACTTTATATATGTGTAACTATATCCTATAACCTTTGAAACTATAAGGTTTTTTTAAGTTTGGTAATTACAGAGAACATTTTAAACAGTTTGATACATGGGGTGATACTGAAATAATAAGAAAAACCATAAAATCCTTTTGATATAAATACAGAAAACAGCAAATTAAATAGTTATGGAAAATTAAGGTATAATTTTACCTTTTCTTTTCCATCAAAGAAGGAAAAGGGTTTTTTTTTTTTCCCCCAAGTTAAATCTCTCCTTTTTTGATATTAAAGTCAATCTAAGTGAGGCCATCTAAGATGGTTCTATAAAGCAAATAGCCATATTCCAAAAAGTAGAATTATTTTGTAGCAGTTTGAATTCAAGTTTTCACAGGACTGTTTTTGCTCCTGTTTCTTTTCCTCTTCTATCTTTCCTCTCTGTACTTCTCTTCCCCTGATATTCCTCCCAATCCTCCCATTTTTTAGTAGAATACAAATACAATAAGGTACCCAGATCTTTAGTGTGTAGCTCAATGAATTTTTTAAATATATGTACACTCAGGCAAACATCACCTAGATCCAAATCTATATCCTTGAAAGATCTAGTACTCTGAAAGATTCCCTTGTATTATTCTCTCCCAGTCAATATCTTCTTGCCAAAAAGTAAACGCTTTTCAGAGTCCAGTCTTTGAAGGGTGGTTTTGTCTGACCTTGAACTGGATAGAAAGTCTTTTATGTCTGGCTTTTTGGTATAACATTTTGTCTACAAAATTAATTCGTGTTTTTGCATGTAGCTATTGTATTGGTGCATAGTGTTTCATCACATGATTTACCACAGCGTATTTATCCAGTCTACTGTTGAGTGATTTTGGATTTTTCCCATTTAGATCATTATGAATAAAACCAATATTTTGGACATGATTTTACTTGGACATATGCACTCATTTTTCCTGGGTGTATAACTGGAAATAGAACTGCCGGGTCATAAAGTAGGCAAATGTTTAACTCTAATAGATACTACCAAAAATTTTTACAAAGCAGTTTTACTGATTTATATTCCTGTTATCAGAGTCTAGGAGGTCTGATTGTTCTGGATTCATACCAATACTTGGTATTATAGGTCTTTCTAATTTTACCTATTTTGGTGGGTGTGGTATGATATCTGTTGTGGTTCCAATTTGCATTTCCCTGATGATTAATAACAGATTTCTATATTTATTGGCCATTTGTATACACTGTTTGGTTAAGTGCTTGTTTAAGTGTATTGCCCATGTTTTAAAATTGGGCTTTCTCTCTTTTATTAGTTGAGTTGTAGGAATTCTTTATATATTCTGGATATGAGTTCTTTGTCAGATGTGTGTATTGCAAATATCTTCTCTTATTCAGTGTCTTGTCATTGTAATTTGTTAATGGTGCCTCAGTAAAAAGAAGTTCTTAATGTTGACAAAGTTCTGTCTTCCAATTTCTTTTTTATGATTAGTGCTTTTGAATTTCATATTTTTTTCAAATTTCTGTGATTTCTCAAAAAATCATTGCTTACTCTGAGGTCATAAATTCTTTTATATTTCTTCTATAAACCTTATTGTCTTATTCTTCACATTTAAGTCTATGACCTATATACATTGGCTTCTGTGTATATGAAATAGGAGTCAAGTTTCATTTTTGCCCATATGAATATAAATTAACCTAGCACCATTTTTTGAAATGATTACCCTTTCCTCAGAGCATTGTAATGACACCTTTGTCATAGATAAATAAAGTGGCTATTTATAGATGGGTCTTTTTCTGAATTCTTTATTCTGTTCCATCTGTGTATTCTTGCACCAGTTCTACACTGTTTTAATTACTATAACCTTATAATAAATCTTCCTATCAAGTAGTGTAAGTCAATTAACTTTGTTCTATTTCATAATTATCATTGTTGTTGACCATTTGCTTTTTGAATAAAAGTTTAGAATCAGTTTGTCAACACACACACACACACACACACACACACACAACTAGAGCTTTTATTGGGAATCACAATTGTTTCTTAATTGTCATAATGAAGAAACTAAGTAAAAATACTTTTATTTCTTAGTATATGCCCAAGCAATTTAAGTTGTAATTAGGATTTGGAATAGGGGAGAAAGAGATGGCACAAATATAAAACTATATCTCCAGATTATGATAACAATCACTGCATCAAATGTTAAGTTAGACTTTCCTTTCTAGAAAGGATGCAAAATTATTTAAGTAGTTTTGGAGAGAGATTTGATACTCTTTGAAGTTCATGAATATCCCAAGCTTCCCCCTACACCCCATGTTTTATAGGTCCTGTCATCCTACCTCACTAAGCGTGGCTCGATCACTTAATATTAATTGGTTATTTCCATTTCAATATAATTTAAATTGAATATAAATAAATTGAATTTTATTACTGTTATGCATAATATTGTAGTAGCTATTAAAATTCTTTAGAAGTTTTATAATTCTTTTTCATGTTGTCATTGTATTTTCTTTCATAATGAGTTTCAAATACACACACAAGAAATAAACAAGAGGTTGTATTTTTTTAAAGTCTCCATGTAAATCATCTATAGTGTAATAATTAAGTATAATCAGAAGATTGCAGGAAAGTGGGTATCTCTAGAGAGAGAATGGACTATGTTCACATAGTCAAGGAAATCAACTAAATAACAAATGAAGCTTGCAGAGTTTTGCATCTCTGCTTTTTAGAAAGCAACTATAACTTGCAGACATACAAGCTGTGATGCTTTGCAAAGACTGAGGCTGGAATTTATTTTATTTAACACATTTGTAAATGACCCAGAAAAAAGGGTAATAATCTGTGGTGATCACTCAGTTTAAGCAAATATGGAAAGATAAGCTTGCACATAAACTTTGGGAAGACCTATTGAAGCTGTGGGATAAAGTGTTTCATTTTTCAGTAGACACAGGGGAGGATATTATGCAAAAATACATCCACATTTTAAAAAAATCTGAAACCTCTCATTTTCAGTTCAAGGTTTTTTTTGTTTTTTTTTGTTTTTTTTTGTTTTTTTTAATTCTAGGAAAAAATGTAATTCTAGAGTGACTCCCAAAGTTAGTTAAAAAAAATAAAACATATTAGAGAAGATGGGGTGGCTGAGAATGGTGGTCAAGTAAATTTAGATCACACAGAGGAAGAACTGGAGCCAAGGAAAGAAAAAGAGAGTCGGTACAGAATGAACAAACAGCTGCACAAACACCAAGGTAATGTAGTGTGTCAGATTGCCAAGGTAGAAGAGAATATGAAGAAACAGAATATGATCCACAACGTCATATGTTGCAGAGAAATAAAAAGAATCACTGAAAAAGGCTAATGTCTTGGTATTTATCAGGTCATCCATGATAGTGACTATAAATATATTAAATAAGTAGAACATTTCAGTCCAAAGGGAAGAGAGGTTTTTTAATCAAAATTTATAATATGAAAGATCCAAAAAGGATAACGTACACGGGCTTGTTCAATGCCTCCTGCAGAACTGGAAAGGGGACATCCTTTGGGATTTAAAAGAAGAAAAATGTAAAACAAGTAAATGGTACTAGAACTTTACATAACGGATATTGAAATTATGGAAATGTATTACTTCAAGATTCAATATAGGTTGAAATAAGAATGTATTTTAAAAGGTTTAGAAACATACTTGGATGATAGATTTCTGATGAGTTCTCTAGGAAAAACGTCTTGGCACTCTGATGTTGACATAATGGAGAGCAAACATGCCCTCCCACAAACCATTTGTTTATACCGTTTTTAGAGACAGAATTCTCCAGCCAGTAAAGCTGAAATGTGTACCAGTACGACATTTCTTATTAGTTTGTGTGAATAACTGCATATTTTTAAAAGTATACAGAAAAAATTACAAATCTCTTACACCAAAAATAGCAGTTGCTTAGATCCCTTGGGAAAATGCCACCTGATAAATTAAAGATGAATCAATGATTAAGGCCAAAGAAAGAACTGCAATAACAACAGAGAACTGTCCTAATCTGGAGGGGAAGGCATCAAGATTTCACTTTCTAATTTATTTTCTTTGTAAATTAAAAAGGTTTTAAAAGTGTACACAGTTAGCAAAATTACCAGGAATTACTGGTGTGTTGCATTACAGATATTTTATTAAACTTTTTCAGATTAGAATTGTCAGAGAGCTTTACTTCTGAGGAATTCAGTGTATTTTACAGACATCAAAACCTAATTACTGGTAAGATTCTTAGCAAAATGTTATGTGAAAAGAAATCACATTTCTGTTTTACAAATTGAGAAATTGAAAAATCGATAGCTTGTTCTGAGTTACCTACCAACTGCCTCTGCTCAAATTTTATTTTGTTGGAGGAAGCAGAGAGAGTGGGATGAAATCCTTTAACAGAGGGATTTAGAAGATTTAAGTGGCATTCAGTCTAACCATGGGCTCCATGGTAACCATATGGGTTATGCAAGCTGTTCAATGAATAGCCAAAACATTTAGGTAGACAGGGTGTCAAGCCAACTGAGGTTGAAATTTGAACACTGTAATTCTCTTGGCTTTTTTTTTTTTTTGAAATTTGAACACTGTAATTCTCAAGCTTTCAGCATAAGTACCTTGGTGGAGTCTTCCTTTTTTTGGCTATTTTAGCCAATGTGAATCATTTGAAAACTAAAGCATCAGAAAATTGTCCCCTCTAGTACAAACCCCCTCCAGTTCTGAAAAGTTGGTCTTGCTTCAGCTCTGTTCTTGGATAAAATTTTGGAGGGCAGCTGGCATGTCTTTCTTCACTTGGCCAGCAAAAGCAATCTCGCCAGGGGCAATTCGTGGTGCTCAGAAATTGGGAAAACTGAGGTACGAGCAAAATGCCAGGGATACATACAGGCTACATACAGCTAAGACTGAGCTCCATCTCATTGAGTAGAATCATCTGTCCTATTGTTGTGTGTGCCTTCAAGTCCTTTATCTCTATTCAATGGTTACTGTGAGTCTATGCCGGGAGGTGTGCTACAAGGCACCGACAGGGTTTGCAGCAGGTGGGGGAAGCATTGGTCAAAGGATAAGTATAATTTAAAGAGTTCATGTTCTAATTGGGGAAGGATAGAAGGGAAGAGAAACACTACAATATAACATAGTGAATACTCTGGAAGACGTGTGTGCAAATTGCTAGAAGAGCACCGAGCAGGGAGTCACTTTATGTTTGGGAGATCTGGGGAGGATTTCAAAGAGAAAGGGAATTTTGGAAAATGAGTTGGGAGTCTCTGTGCCAGGGAAATATGGGAAAGGACTGGTGGAGTTAGAAGGTCTAGAGGTGTTTCCAGACCAAGAAAAATATAGATGGTTCTTCCCTCTATACTTGGTCTTTCCCTTTTTAGATTATTAGTATTTTGAGAACAAAGACCATGATTAAAGCATCTTTCTATCCCTGACCTTATCGAGTTTAGGGCATTAGATCCCGTAATTATTCAGTCAATGGGTATATTTCCAATAATCGTGGTATGGGTGATTTCTGAATCTACTATTTTCACAAATTTGATTATTTTCTCCATCACTAATAGGATACTGCATTTTAGGTGAATAGGACTTTTTGTTCAGTTGGGTCTTAGAGATTAATGGCTCTGATCCTGCATGAGAGCCTCTTTATCAGCACAAGGCTTTTGTTACATTTCTAACTTGAAATAAATTACCTGAAATTTCAATTTGTCTCGAATTCTCCTGCGTTTTGTGGAGGTCACGTTCTGTCACCCTTGAACGGCGCCAGCTTTGACGGAACCTGTCTCAATAAGGAAGAGGTGGAGCAATCAGTGAGATATGATCATCAGCTAGAACCTGCTGCTCGGGATCCCGATCGCCCCCATCCCACAGGGAGAAACAATGCTGTCGCCTTTCACACAGCCCTTACAAAGGAAGTCCTGCCCATTTCATCCCAATAGTTATACAGTAGCAACATTAAGAATAAAAGAAATATGGGCGTTTTTAAACAAGGCCTATGTAAAAGGACTCCTAATTAGAAGAGGTTTCATAACATTTCATATAAGAATGATACCCAAAGCATTCGTTTTTGTTATTGGAAATCAGCCGATTTAGTACCTCGTTGCAGACTAACTGTATGGGTAGCCAGTTAAATCTGTCTGCTTTATGCATAACTACATTTCAAGATATCTTTCTCACATTATGTATGAAAAAATTAGGAACATGTACCTAAAAAGATACTTACTGTACTGTGTCTGTGTGTGTCTATACATAGATCTATTTCTATCTATTATGATGTTTTGACCTCCTAAAAAAGTTTTTCTGGCCGGTGAGGGAGAGACTGCCTGCCCTGGGCCTAGCCAATTGTTACAGATAAAGGGGCCTAAGCTAGGAAAATGCCTTTGATATACAAACTAAGCAACTCAGAGCTGTACCTCCTCTGTATGGCCTATTCACTCCAGGAAGCAATATTCCTCTGCCTTAATCATTCCAGGGCTAGGTACCAGACAACTGGGAACCAGCCCTTTAGTTTAGAGCCCACAGAAATTATTCAAACTAGCCAGTCTTAAGCCGTTAACTCTACCTTGCCTTTCCTTTCCCACAGAAACCCCACTTAGTCCCAACTATGTCCTTGCTCCGGTCTTCTGCCTGCCTACCACTTTGTGTCTTTCCATGTGCCCCTGTGTGCCCTGCCTCCCATCTCTAGGACCTGTGACCATCATAAACTTCATTTTCCTGAGCCTTTCCTTTGTCTCCTTTTATGGCCACACCTGACCGACCATCTCCCGAAAGAATACAAAACACCTGACAAATAGGAAGATTTAAAATTGAGGATACAAAATAACAGCCGTAATGTGATGAGTTTTTTCGTTTTTTGTTTTGTTTTGTTTTGTTTTGTTTTAATATTTTATTTATTTATTTGACAGAGAGAGATCACAAGTAGGCAGACAGGTAGGCAGAGAGAGAGGAGGAAGCAGGCTCCCTGCTGAGCAGAGAGCCCGATGCGGGGCTCGATCCCAGAACCCTCAGATCATGACCTGAGCGGAAGACAGAGGCTTAACCCACTGAGCCACCCAGGTGCCCGTGTGATGAGTTTTAAATTAATACTTTTGGAAAAAAAAAAGTTTTTGTCACTATTTGAGATTGAAGCAATACATGCTAGTGAAGATTAAATTAAATGATTTACTGTCAACAAACATCAAGGGACATTGTTTGAGCCCTTACGTTCCTGGTTACTCTGACAAACTCTACTCAGAAACTTATGCGCACAGGCAAATGTTTATTACCTTACACCTGTCAAATGTCTCCTCATTCTAGTCACTTCTGCTGGTACTGTGTCACTTGGAGCTGATTATTTCTTCTTTCATTGTAATTCTATCTACCTTGATTTTTTTTTTCCACTTGCGGTTGATAAACACTATTGAGAAATGGAAAGCACGTGAGTTTTGAAGTTAGATACCCTTGAGTCTGAATCCTAATATTGCCATTCATTTATTCATTCATGGTGTTTATAGTCAGAGGTACAGTGATTCATGCACTGATTTTGTTACTTATTAGCTGTGGATTATGGGAAAGTTTCATAATTTAGAATTTATTTTCTCGTCTATAAAATGGGAGCATTAATCATAATTAACATTTACTGTGTTTGTCCAGATGCTAAACATGATACATACATTATCTCATTTTATACTCAACAACAACCCTGTACTTAACTATTTTTACCCCTACTTGGAAAGAAGTGAGTCTTAGCACAGTTAAATAATTTCAGCAAAGTCATTCAAGTAGTAAGTGGGATAAAACTAGATTCCAGGTCCAACTTTTTCCAAAGCATATATTTTAATGCATTCTTCTATTATTCAACAATGGCTTTTAACCTCAATTGCAGATCAGAATTATCTAAAGAAGTTGTTGCTGCTGTTGTTCTTGTTGTTTAAGTTGGTCTTTGGGGATTCTAAGCTATCTAAGTAGACTTGGTTAGGTACTGGAAGTTTTTTTTTTTTTTTTTTTTTTTTTTTTAAGTTTTGCTGATGATTCTGATGGGCATCTAAGACTGAGAAAGATTCATTGCCTTAAAGAGATCACATATTGTATGTGTAATGGAGAATGAGAATTTGAAATTTAGTAATGATAGTTATGCTTTGACAGTATTTTTATTGATTAGTTAAGTCAGCCCAAGGTATTTACCTGCCTTGGAAATGGTGGTATCAGAATAGAAATACAGAGAGAGGGGCACCTGGGTGGCTCAATGGGTTAAGCCTCTGCCTTTGGCTCAGGTCATGATCTCAGGGTCCTGGGATCGGACCTACCCCCCTGCCCCAGGCATTGGGCTCTCTGCTCAGTGGGGAGCCTGCTTCCCCGTCTCTCTCTGCCTGCCTCTCTGCCTACTTGTGATCTCTGTCTGTCAAATAAATAAATAAAATCTTAAAAAAAAAAAGAAAGAAAAAGAAATACAGAGAGAAATGGTTAGTATTCAGCTCTAACACCCAAATAGGACTTTGTCAGAGGATGTAGTTTTAAGAATCAGGCTATGTCAAGACAGACATTAAGGGACCAAGCACAGCATTTTAGAAACTGTCACATCTCAGTATGGGACTGTCACTAGCTCTCTGTTTTACATGAATGACCACAGTTCTTAAGTCTGGATAACTTCGCAGAAATATGCTTCTGGTCACAAAGTGGGACAGAGATATAGGATATGGATAGAACATGGAAAAACAATCTGGAGTAAACATTTTTATATAAAATCATAGATTATTACAATTCGGGGTATGCCACTAAATTCATTTTCATGAACACTGCGTTAACCATATTACCAACAGAATAATTTTAGAGTATTACCGGCTCAAGCAAAGCAAGAGGAAATGTTGGATAATCATATTTTTATCTTTTTATAATAAATGTTAATGAAGTTCCTTATTTAGCTATTGTCTAATGCACTTTGAAATAAGTGGGAATTACTTTATTATTAGCCAACCTTAGCTCTTTGGTTAATCAATTCAGATGGCTTGCTAGGGGAGAGATATTTAAAAATCCAGCAGTGAACATTTAGGCAAGTTAATCTGGTAATGTTGCAGTCAAGGTAAAAAGTTCTTTTAATCATATGGCATAAAATAATGAGTAAATGGTTATTTAATAATTAGTTTGAATTTTACCTGTTAACAATAGAGTGTTTAAAATTTCTTTTGAGTAAATGCAGAGTTTGACTGTCCCTTTCAATTCTTGACAATGCCTCTTTTTCCGAACATTTTACAAAGGGATCTATATAATTAAAACAAATGGAACTGAGGACTTGTGGGTGGGATATGATCTTGCAAAGATTGGATACGAAAAGGATTTCTCAGAGTGTGTTTACTTACAGAACTAAAACTGTGAAAAAGCCTTTGAAATTCATACACGAAATAGTCTGACACAATTGTTTAAGACTTTAATACAATGGGTAGATGCAAGTCTCCTGAATAGGTCAGGTGTCAAAATATGCCAAAAACATTATATTAGCAGCTTTCATCCCTGTTAATATTTTATAGAATGGAAAATATTTCTGATGCCTCTGTCAGAATCTTTCTTGAATCTTGACCTAATTTGTTGGAATGATTTAAGAATTTAAAACTTGCTGTTTCTGTCTCTGGCTAGTTTAATTCATCATTTAGCTCTCTCCAAGACTAAAGACACATAGCAAAAATAGCTCTTACATATCAACATTTAAATGAAAACAGCCTCTATATCATGCAGAGTGGAATATTTGCTAATCAAATGTTCGCTGTGGCAATACTTATAGAACTGTAGCAGAGAACATCTGACCAAGTGTTAATGCTTTGCAGGAAAAGAAATGATGTTATTTGCTTTAGATATAAAGTCATTTCTTTTTAAAAATTAGCCTATTTAATGCATGGGAGATTGCCATATTCCTTCATTTAATGTTGCATTCTCTATAATGATTTCTGATTACCAAAATGCATAGTACAAATGCTAATCAGGACCCTTTTCACAACAAGTACGGATGCTGAGTGCCTCCTACGAGTTTAATCACAGTGTGTGATTCACACAGTAATGGGTCATAATTGCCCCCCACCAAGCTGTCTTGAGGGTCCCGCTTCATTTTATTACCAGTGGACCTTATCAACCACTGAAATCTACTGCAGTTGCCTTGAAGGTTGCAACCAATCTCTACATGCATAATTATTCCCAGATAAGGATGCCCAAGAAGGGTGAAGGATTGTATTTGTTCTCTCCCCAGTTTTATAATAGATTAAAAAATGAATAGCAGTATTTATATAATTTTCTATTACCTTTAATTTTTTCTTACCTGGAGAGAGAGTCTGGTTGCCACCCAGGTAATTAAATTAAATCTAGTTGGTAGCTTACATACAGATGTATTAGAAAGTTTTTTTATTCTTGTTAGCTTTGGACATCTCAGGTTCATTTTCTCTTTAATACCTAGGCATATAAATCACTAGCATTTTAGAGAATAGCAGCTCCCATAATTTCTTCTTCTAAATGAAACTTGGAAGATTCCCAACTTTGTAACTCACTTTTATAAATTGTTAGGAGGGAAATGGTCAGCTGATGGCCTGGGGGACTATGGTGTCCACTTGGCAGACTGGTTTGTGCATATAGTTGGTGTCTGTCTAGGTTGGTAGTATTTCCTTCCTCTTTAAATAACTATCTCTCATCTACACACACACACACACACACACACACACACACACACACACACAGTAGCTGGTAGATGCCTAAAGTTATTTTAACAAGCATAAGCTATTTGTGTTCCATAATTAGAGAAATCAGGCCATAAATATTTATTAAGCCCCTACTACGTGCCAGTCATTGTCTGAGATGCAGGGAAAAGAGCAAAGAGCAGGAAAAATTATTTGTGGTGTAATTATGGAGTATAAAAGTATTTTGGGTGGCGCCTGGGTGGCTCAGTCCTTAAGTGTCTGCCTTCAGCTCGGGTCGTGATCCCAGGGTCCTGGGATTGAGCCCCCACATTGGGCTCTCTGCTCAGCGGGGAGTCTGTTTCTCCCTCTCCCTCTCCCACTCCCACTCCCCCTGTTTGTGTTCCCTCTCTTGCTGTGTCTCTGTCAGATAATAAATAAAATCTTTTAAAAAAAAGTATTTTGGAACTAGAGAAGGTGGTTGCACCACATCATAAATGTACTGATTTACAATTCAGTAAATTTTTTTGAATTGTTCGCTTTTAAAGTTAATGATTAATTTTGTGTTATGTAAATTTCACTTCAATGATAAAGAAAGAGAGATCCCTGCTCTCTAGGATCGTATAAACTAGTAAGTGTAGAGAAAACGAACAAAAATAAAAGTAGCTTAAATTTATAATAATGTATAAATGACAGCAAGATTTGATGGGGGTACAGAGGAGCACAGGACTAAAAAAATTTGGAATGAATAAATTATGGAAAGGTAGAAAGAACACATGTTAAGGAGAAGGTGATTCAAAAACTGCCTACTTAAAATTTTACCTCAGACTCACTCTGCTTTTTCTTCTTTATAATTGGGCAATAGCAGAATTTTATCTAGGCTTCAGGATTCTGAAATTTTTTTAATTAAAAAAGTGTTTTAATTGTCAAGAGTATCACTGGCAGTTCCTCAAAAAAGTTAAACATCCACAAAGTTAAAAACCCACAACTAGGTATCTACTCTAAAGAATTGAACACATGTACTCAAATACATGTTCATGTGTTCACAGCAGTTTTCTTCACAAGAGTCAAAAGGAAGAAATAGCCCCAAATGTCCATCAGCGGATGAACAGATAACCAGAATTGTGGCGTATACACACTGTAGAATATTATTCAGCTATGAAAAGGGATACGGATATGTAATATAAGACACTAAATAAACACACACTCAGAACATGCTAAGAAACCAGAAACAAAACATCACATATCATAGCTCTTCATTTATCAAATACCTATAATAGCTAAATCTATAGAGATAGAAAACATATTGGTCATTGGCAGAGGCTGGGGGTTGAAGGAAGAGTAACAGTAGTTGGTATAACTTTCCTTTTGGGGTGCAAAAACTAGAGAAGGTGGTTGCACAACATCATAAATGTACTAATTTATAATTCAGTAAATTGTTTTGAATTGTTCCCTTTTTAAAGTTAATGAATTTTTATGTTATTTAAACTTGACTTCGATAACAAAAAAAGTATTAAATGTGTCATAAGGTAAGGTAACCATGGCACTATGGAACGCTGTGTGGTACTTTCATTTATTTACTCATTCATTCATTCATTCATTTAACACATATTCATTGTTCATGTGGAACGAGAACCATACTACGCGTCATCATCAAGACAGACTTAGCTGGTATCTTCTCAGCACACTGTCTAGATGTGATACAGACAAATCCAAGTATTTTATACGGACCATAGAAGCTTTCCTTCTTGGGATGTCCTTCCTACACTTTCCAAGTTAACTGTAAGTTTTATAGTTAAAAATAACATTTTTTTTCTTTAGCACAAATGTGCAACAGATGTTTCTTCAGACACCAATTTTCAAAGTTGGATGCCTCAGTCACTTCTTAAAATTCAGCACTGACTGAACCCACCACGTTAGTAAACAAAATGGATATTTGAGTCACTAAGGGTGTGTCTACATAGCACAAATATTTGCAGATATAAATTCCAACCCCCATTCTATCGAAACCTTTCGAACTTTATTTTTTTCTAAATACTTTCCACAGAGAACTCACTCAGCAAGTTCTACAGTCAAAATAGGGAGATACTCCACATAACATTCTAATGTTCTGTATTGCAGAGCCTCAGTATAAATGAACATTTCACACCCTCTGAAGAGCTGTACAGAAATATATTTATTTTACCTTACTTAAGCCAAGATTTCCTAAAGTTACTTAGCCATAGGATTTCCTTTTTTGTTTGTTTTTGTGCAAAACACCTATAATTGTCTGAAAGAACTAGTATTATGTAGGTCACATATTGTGAAATGCAGGTCTGGTCCTCTCAAGCTCTTCCTGCCATTATGGCCGAATAATTGATTTAGCAGTGCTCACAGAGCGGGCTAATGCTCCTATCCACTGAGTTGGCTTCCTTGTTCTCCACTGCACTTACTACTGCTGAGATTATATTACTTATTATTTTGTGTAAATCACTATTGCTTCCTCTAAAGCATAAACATTGTGAATGTAGGGGCTTTCTATTTTTTTGTCCACTGCTATATTTCAAGTTTCTAGAATAAAGCCTGGCATCTGATAGGTGATAAAGATATTTTTGTTGAATGAATGGAATAGAACAGGTGCTAAAAAATCATGTTGATTTATTGACTTAATTTCTAATACATGAACATTATGAATACTATGTTCTTATTCTGCTAGGAGGAGATTTGAGCAGATATGTAGTGTAATCAGAATGGTTTAACAGGATTCCAAAAAGAGTAGTTTCATTCACTGTTTGGTCTATAATTTCCTCTTCCTGATACTGTGGTTATAATAGATAATATTACTAATATAAGTAAAAATAACAAAAGAATGTGAATTGCCAAGAACATCTAGGACAGTAAATGAAATAGGATTAGATTTATTATGTATCCATTAACTCTACTTTGCTTTATGACTAAAGAGTTGGAGAGAGCCTGGGTAAACTGATATTTTCTCCAATGTGACAGAATGAACTTAGTCCCTGACTAAGCACTAGATGACCCAAATCCAGGTCCAGCTCTGCCATTAGCAGCTGGGTAAATCATCACGTAACTCATTTTCCTGGGCTTCCCTTTTGTTATTTATAAAATAACAGGACTAGACTAGCATGTCATTCAGGTACCTTCTATAGTCCACAGCCCAGGATTCCCACAGTTCTGGATCAATTACTTTTCCCCTTTATAAATCAACCTAACTGCTTACTTTCATCACGCTGTTTTGAATTCTTTCTCTGTGGCTACATTTGTGGTCTCTTAGGAACTGGCTTCAATAGGCCATTATCTGGGTTCACTGGGTCCTTGTTGTTATTCTGAGGTCAGCTTCTGCCCACTCATTTGCCATCCATCACCAGTCTCCAGACCTCCCAAACAAAACCTCTTGAACAAATCATCACTTTCAAGGGTCAGGCTGAGGGTCAAACATTCCTAAAAGCACATTTCCCACCAACTAGCACTTGGTGTACAGACTCTCATCACTCAGTCCCAAATCAACTGAGTCTTGGGGATCCACTTGGGAAATCAGTCACATTGTCAGCTCTGTCATTCCATCCCCGCCCATTCAGTTTATGGAGAGGATCTGCGTGGCGCACATACGTTAATGCGGGCCTCCTAATCTTACCCTTTCCTTAGAGGCCACGTTGGTCTTGTCTCCCCGCAGGAAACTCAGTCCTGCCCTGTTTTGCTTCAAGATCCCCGGGATCCCACACAAGGGGTCTCAAGCCTCTGTTTTCTTTTTATGTTTTTCTCTGATGGGGATCTTCCAGGCCCAGATCCACTGAGGGCATTCAACCTCATGCTCAAGCGTTTTTTGGAACAGCATCCAAGTGGGCGGAGAGGCAGACAGCAAGGAGTGGGGGAAGCTGTGTGAATGGATATCTTGTACCCACATTAGCTTTGTTGTCTCTCAGTTGAAAAGGCCCTTGAGACAAAATGACTTCCTTTCACTGGCTTATGTGGAGGAAGCTTCATGCATTCAGTTGTTGGTGCTGATGTTAAATCAAATGTTAATGCGGAATCTGTATGTTAAAATAAGAACTATTCCAAACATATGGGAGGGAAGACCGTGAAGCCCTAAAAACTCTTTTAAAATAGTGTCTTCTTTTTAAATTCCAAAAATTAGCACTATTTTGCTGGTTCTATACATCGAGTCGAAAGCCAAAAATTTTTTAGACTCCCACAATGGATTTTTCAGAGTTCTTAAAAACATTATCATAAAACTTCCATATATTCTAAAATAATTAAACACAAGTTCTTAGAGATTTCTTGCCAAGGTCATTTGGAGATTATTCCCTGAGCTACTTTGTTTGAAATTAAAAAAAAAAAAAAATTGTAATGTGAATTGTAATTACTTAGAACATTGTAGAATAAAGCTACAGTAAATTCCTTCACAGTTGAACTAAACTGTTTAACACATGGAATGTCTAATTGACAATTCTGTACCAAAGTGTAAATTTGTCAAGGAAGGATACACAACAAGTTTTTTTTAACATCTCAGTGAGTGCTGTTGTGATTTGGATCTATTACTTCTGAATATTGCATGAAGCTGACAAGCACTTGTCATTTAAAGACCACATGGAGGCATTTAGTGTTCCATTTAGACATAATAACACATTATGCAAATAAGCTTGCAAAGGAAAGCTGGAGGCTGACATGAAATAAACTGTCAAACACAAGTTGCTAATAAATGAACATTTCTTTATAGATTGTCTTAATTTGGGGAGTTGAAAAATACATTTGGCTGTGGTGAATCAGGGACCTTACTCTAGTGGTACTTAGCTGAGGAAGCAATGTTTGACTTTACAACAACATTCCTTCCCTCCAATTATGACAAGAGGTTTTAGTTTAAAGAAAAGTCCCAAAACTTAAATTTGACCAAAAAAAAAAAAAAAAAAAAGAAAAAGAGAGAGAGAGACTTATAAGTAAATTGTGTTTCCACATTTCCATGGTATAGAGATACCTTAGCCTGATTTAGTCTCATGGGATTATTTGCTTCTCAATTTGTGCTGTCTCTAATAGGTCTGAGGCTTTCAGTGTGGCCCAGATAGTAGGTTACTAGAATCCAGAAGAGTTCTGATACTTGTGATTTTGACTAGACAGGGTTTCCCAAAGAATACATCAAAATCTCCTAGAAGCTATCTTAAATATGGGTATTCTGGGAAGCCTCTTTAAAAATCCATATTCCTGGGTCCCCGACCAGGTCTAACCTAATCAGAATTTCAGAGAGTGGGACCTATGAATTTGCATTCTAAAAAAGTAGTGCAGTCATTCAATTGACATTGAGAATCTCTGGACTAGACAGTCCCTAAAGGTCCATGGCAAGTACAATTTCAAGATTGCTAGAGCTGGGGCGCCTGGGTGGCTCAGTGGGTTAAGCCTCTGCCTTCGGCTCAGGTCATGATCTCAGGGTCCTGGGATCGAGTCCCGCATCGGGCTCTCTGCTCAGCAGGGAGCCTGCTTCCTCCTCTCTCTCTCTACCTGTCTCTCTGCCTACTTGTGATCTCTCTCTGTCAAATAAATAAATAAAATCTTAAAAAAAAAAAAAAAGAATAGGTTTTCCACTTGAAAACCCAACAAAAAAAAAAAAAAAAAAAAAAAAAAAAAGATTGCTAGAGCTGGAATTTGTACTGCAAATCAAGTGTGACATGCATTTGGGGATTGAGTTGTTCAGAGTGAGCTTGGCACAAGATACAGCACCTGCAGCTCAGGGAGGCTTTGTTTTCCATCTGTCCTCAGGTATCAGTAGCTCCCAGGAAGCAGCACAAGAACTACAAGACTGAACTCTTTCTCCAGGGTCATGGCCTGTCAGGGCAGCCCTGGTTGGGGATGGAGTGTTACAACTGGAGGGCACGACCAGCAAAAGGGAAGGTCTATACCTAGGATACGTTGGTTAAGTGGCTAGATTCCTCTCCCCAGGTACAGTCTCTGCTCAGAGATGACCTGGAGGGCTTTTGGTCATTTGTTTTCACAGAACATGGAAAAGATAGTACAAGTTTCTTCAATATCCCTCAGACCCCTTCTAGAACCCATAAACCATCAGAACCAAGAACACATTTTTTTGTTCCCTGGCTCTGCTGTGCTGTTGGCTTTCTGAGCAGTGAGGTCAAGTTTTAAGGCATTCATATCTGCATCCTCTGAGTGGACTTTTGAATTAGTCCCAATTTCTGTTCCTTGTTCTGATGCCTGAGAAAAATGTTCCCTTCGCAGGCAGCATCTCATTTGGTGCCATCCTAATCTGTTTCTTACTCTTGAAGCACACTCGTTGCTGTTTCCATTTCTAATCTCTTGTCTGTTTCAGTGTTCCAACATACATACTGACAAACTCTCCCCTTGATCAGACTTGAGTCAGGCTCCTCAGAGCCCTCTTTTCCACGAGGGCTTAATCTTGACCCTGTTCTTGCTGAGCCTGCATAGTCCAGGTGTAACAAGAATCCTGCTAAGTCAGTTTACCTGGACAATACCTGATCAAATTTCTCTCCCCCCACGATCTGATCACCCTGACATGCTTTCAGTAAGAATCCTGCTAAATCTTGCAGTTTCCTCTACCCTTAGTGTCTTGTCTTAGTAATCTTCTGGCCACTGGCCCCCTCATTCTCTTTGTTGGCTATCACCCCTAGATGAATTTGCTGTCCTTAGAATAGAGTGGAGTCCTGTTCCCTACTGGGAGAGCCTTGACACCCACTGCAATAGTACTGAGTAGAGACTTCCTTAACGTTTTTGCAAGTGCCAAATAATTTTCTCTTTAACACTATATGCATATAGGAACCAAGTTCCTGCATACAGAGAAGGTTAAGAAACATTTAACCTAACACTGTTGTTTTACAAACAATAAAAATAGCACCCAAAAAGCTAAGTGAGTTATTTAAAGATATTTTCTTCTTGTTGCAATGTAAGCCAATTCCTTTTAGTACTACAGTGAATCAAATCAGAAAATCTGCTAACTTTCCCAGACCCACATACTGTACTTTAAAGCCATGAATGTTCTGGTTTTCCGGTTCTCCCTGTTTAATAGGTTGGAGAAAAAACAGCCATTTATCAAACTTATGAAGCTCAAAGTATATAGTTAGGGAGAATTTCCAGAGAAGGTTTATATATCTTCCATACATAAAATAGTATCCTGAAGCCAGAATTCTTCCATTAAAAAAAAAATCTCTCAACTCCTTCCTTTTTGATTGTATTGTTCTTTAGCGGAAGTTACCCAATAAAAGGCCTGAAGAGTAAACACATGGCAAGTAATTGTGATCATTCTTCCTTGCCCTGGCCAAAAGCTTATTAGATCATATTGATTTACCAGCTCTTTCCTTGCAGGAATAGCCTAATTAAATGCTTAGTACTGCCTTTGAAGATGAGTTCAGCTCAATAGTTATCTTGGGTTCTAATTTTCGAAGCCCTCCCTTCTATGATTGTATTTTGGGTAATGAGAATTAAATGTTGATGTCTTAAATTGACACTCTCCCTATTCGTTAACATATTATTTCCTGGAGCAAAAATGTTGGAAGTCCAAGTTTAAATTGGTCCAATCGTAAAATATTTTTACCTTGAGTACAAAGATTATTCTCTTGCTTCCTGGAGGTGTATATGACAATTTTAATGTTCTAACTTCCTTCAAAGTTATTTGTGGGAAATTTCAAAGTCATCCTCTTTTAAGTTTTGGAGTGGGTATTCCCTGCATTCAAGATACTATCTCCTTTTTTGAGTAATGGACTCTTTTTTTGAGAAAGAGAGAGAGAGGGAGAGCTGGAATTGGGGGAGGGGCAGAGGGAGAGAGAGAGAGAGAGAGAGAGAATCCCAGGCAGGTTCCACGCCCACTGTGGAGCCCGAGTGGGGGGCTCAATTTCACAACCCTGAGATCATGACCTAAGCTGAAATCAAGAGTCAGACACTCAACTGACTGAGTCATCCAGGAGTCTTTTTTTTAAATGGGCATTTTGTCTTTATGAAAGAAAAAGACAGTATTAAGGACTTCTCTGTTTTGTTGTAAAGTCACAAGATTTAACTCCTGGGCATAATTTGGGCAGAGTAAATGGTAGGCTTTTAGGGTGGCTGTTGGGAAAAGATAGGATATACAGATTTGGAGTAGCTGTGACTTTTTCTCCCTTTTACCCTTCCTTTTCATGAATAACCGGACTCATTTCTGCATAATAAATGTTTGGCAAATTTAAGTGGCACAATATGTCTTCAATCTATGATAGTCTAAATTTTCATCTTTTTGCATTTAGCTTATCTCAGGGTAACTGTGTGAACACTGTTTTAAAAGAAGACTAAATATCCCAAATTCCTACTTTCTCATGGTTAAAAAAAATAAAAATATTTTAAAAGGTCTTGGTGAGGTTGGTTCAGGATTGCTCCTTCCTTTAAATTGCCCACTTGAGAGGTCTCTGTTAGACATATTCTTCTAAACTTAATTACTTTCCCAACTGATTATTTAACAGTTGATTATTTTTGACTCTACTAGGAGGTGAGTGTGAGAAACGTAAGCTCATTTGTGCAACTGAAAAACAAAAAAGAAGTTTTACTCCCTCTCTTTGTTTGGTTCCTGTGAAATTAAGGGTATCATCAACACTCCAGGGCATTTGAAAACAAATTTCCTTTTTGGAGGCTTTGATGGCTAGCAAATAGGCTGCGGATTTACCATGCTTCAGAGAGCTGAAGGAGCCTCACACCAGGCTGGTCGTGCTAGACATTCACACGTGGTGTAATGCGGCCTCCATTTTCAGTTCAAAGCAAGCATTGTCTCCTGGGTTTTCACTTAGCTTCTATTGCTGCTTCTCATTTATTTTGAGATAACAGTTCACTTCAAACTAGATAATCTTCTGATCAGGAGGAAAAAAAAAAAACAAAAAAACTTGTTCTTTTCCTTCATAAAATAACCTTTTCTTTGAAGACACAGTTCAGTAAATCCAATAAATTTTGAGGCAGCATGACTTTTCATTGGCTGAGTACTACGATAAGATATGAAAAACAAACTCTTTTAAAGATGCTTTTGGTACAAGACTTTCTTTTGCTGAGTTTAGAAAACCCATTCTATACATAAAATGATTTGATAGTATTAGCCCCCAAGTACTAGAGTTGTATCTGTGCAGTTTCAGCTTTTGAGCTTTGCAAGTGGAACAGTGGAAGAGAAAGCAAGACAAGCTAACGTAGCTGATTTGTTATTGACAGGCTAAAGGGAGTTCAAACGTGAATTCGAACTGTTGTTGATTAAACAGGGGATCCAGAGAAATTCATCTCAGAAATTGGAAAAATAGAAAGATGGACTTGAAAAGTACAACGGGAAGCCCTGTTTCAGAAGAGGATTCAGCCATCCTGTGGCCAGCAAGTGAGTTCTGCTGGTGGCGGCTTGGGGACCTCATGAGCTGGTACTGTCGGTGAACCCGCAATTTCTTTCCAAGGTTCGTGAATAAAGTCAGTTAAAAACAATCCCAGGTCTCATTGGGAAAAACAAAATCCACACCAAAAACAACTGTGGGCTTTCTCCATCGGAAGCCTGAAAATGAAGTTCGTTAAAAAAGTTGTTTTGAAATTCACAACTTTTGGATTCTGCCCAAAGTCTCCTGCAAATGTGAATGTGCAAGTATATATTGGTAATATGTATGCAAAATTCTGGGCAACATATTTTGAGATTCATTGCAAGTCCCCAAACATGCCTGATAAATGATCTGACTACACACAACTAGAATTTTAATTAAAATTTAAGTTTAAATTTACACAAATGCTTTGTGGACTCCTGGCTGATAAAAATAAAAATACCAGTGAATATTCAGTTTGAGTTTCAGTTTGTGGAATTCGGTTCATTCATCATGGTAGGATTCCTGTAAGAGTCCTGTGAAATAGATAAGGCAGGTTATATAATAGCCAATGTGAAGGGAGGGTAAGTAACAGTTAAGATTTATTGAGGGTCGACTACAAGCCATATACTGTTTGACCGTTCTGCGTGTATTAACTCATTTATTCCTCTCCACAGCCCTAAGAAATACATGCTATTATCGTGCCATTTTGCAGATGAAGAAACGAATACACAGAGAGGCTGAGCAATTTACCCAAGGTCGCATGGCCAGAAGTGGTGCAGCTGGGATTCAAGCTAAGGAACGATTACTACCCCATTGTGCAGATGAGAACCTGGAGGTTCTAGTTTGCAGTTTTAATAATATGGAGATAGATGGCTTTTACTTGGGAATGAAGAAAGGTTGAGGAGGTAAAGGCACGGCTGGAGAGGGGGGCAAGGTATACAGAAACGAACGAGGATCACTGGGAAACCATTTTCAAAATGCATCTGCTGAATCAATGCACCATACCAGGGTGGGGTGGGACTGGGGGCTTTCAGAAGAAAGGAGTCCAGGCCTGTGCAATTTCAGGAAGCTTCCACAGTGCACCTGATGTTCTCTCTTGTCTGGTTGAAAGCTGCCAAGTAGAGGTTCCCTCTCTGCACCCTGGAAACAAGCAGTTTCCAGTCCTTGGAAAAATGTTTTTGTTGTAGATAGGACCTGACAATTACAAAGTACAATGTTAGAACTGGTTTTCTCTACTAGATAATGTACTTTATCTTTAATTTGTGGGCAGGTATCATTTTCATGCTATCTGTGGCCATTTAAAATCTGTGGGATTTTTTTCCCCTTGTGACTGAGGTAAAAATAGGTCCTTCCCCTTTATGAGTCTCTGTATTAAATGTCTCCAGTTTGCATTCATTATTCCAATGTGTTAAATTCTTTTGCAATGTGGATTTTGTAATCTAGTATATTAGTTGTCTGTTCCTCCCAGATTTGTGTCGTATGTCAATCTGAAAAGTAGCTCTTAATAAAGCTTGTGATGAAAGAAAGGAAGAGAGGAAGAGAAGAAGAGACGGAGGTATGGGGGTAGGCAGGGAGGGGGGAAAGGAAAGGAAAAGAAACCTGGGACGGCCAAATGTGAAAATTTATGTATGAGGCCTCTCTCTGGGAGAATACTAACTAATCACATCTATCCATATTCTTGGGATGTAGCTGATGCGCCACTATTAAGATTTCTGACAATCCTATTACTTAACAGTGTTTAAGGATGCATGTTTTGAGTCAGACAAGCATAGGTCACATACTGGCCCTGCTGTTTTGGCTATAGACAAATAATAAAACATTTTTAAAACTTGGTTTCCCTCAATGAAAAATGAGGATAATAATACTAATCTTGTAAAGCTCGAGATTTTATATATACGCATGTGTGTGCATATGTATACATAAAATATACCTATAATCTCCCCCAGAAGAGTGCCTACCAAACAGTCATTATTCAACAAAAGATAGCTCTTATTATTAATATTATCCATGAAGATATTGTGAAAGAATCTGATTAATTAGGTCTTTCTATATCAGACTAATACCTGATCAAAACAAGTAGTGTATTTGACTTGGTTTACTTTGGGGATCACTGATGATCTATTTATGTGGCTTATCCTTGGAAGAATCTAGTAAACAGTTTTAAACTACTTGCTTGTCAGTTTGAAAAATCTTTGACTGATGTTTTCGTGTTTCTGTACACAACGGAGTAAAACCTTGCTTTTCTAAGTCTACAGTTTGGTGCACCTCAAGTTCGCAGAAGACCCAGAACTAAATAAACAGTTGAGGTAAGCTTTTACTCATGACTTTATCTGTGGAAAGTCAACCTGGCTTGAGTTTTCTTTAGCGGCCACTTTCTAAAAGATCTCAAAAACGCTGTTTCCCCATCAAGTTAAGTGAAATAAACCAGAAAGATGTCAATGCTAGTAAAAAGTCAAAAGAAAGAAACAGAAAGATTTTGTGGAGGGCAAAAAAGTGAATTATGAGATAGAATGGATATATTTTTTTAAATTTTATTCATTTATTTGAGAGACAGAATGAGAGAGAGAACATGAGAAGAGAGAGATCAGAGGGAGAAGCAGACTCCCCACCCAGCAGGGAGCTCGACGTGGGACTCCATCCCAGGACCCCAGGGTCATGACCTGAGCCAAAGGCAGTCACTTAACCAACTGAGCCACCTAGGCGCCCCAATATTTTTTATTCAATAGCTAATTTTGCACCATGTCCTGTTTTGTTGTGGATGAGAGGTTAAAGAGATACTGCAGATTTATTTCAGATTAAATCAGATCTTATTGCTTTTGACTAAAATGTGGACATACTGGACAATGTTCTTGTGATCCCCAAGGGAAGTCTGAATGGGTTTCTGAGTGTGCCAAAAGATAAGTTTTCGGATATAAGTGTGTAAGCAGGACTCACCCAACATTTTTGTTTCTCTTTTTGTAGTTTAGTTTCTAAAATAACGTTAGCTCTAAGATACTTCATAACCTCAAGAAAGTGTATCTTAGTTTATTACGTGCATTTTATGTAACATTTTCCTGTCACTTTAGACTTCGGGAATAAGGTTTGGTAATTTTAAAAACTCAGTGCGGTGACATAGAAAACCACTGTCATTATTAACTTTCAAATCAATGAAGAGAGTAGAAGAATGTTTAACAAAAGAGCTAATGGCTGTTTTCTTTAACCTATGGTTGGAATAGTTAAATAGCATGGCCTTTTTATGTGACATTGAAAGGGAAATGGAGTCTGACTTTTTATATCTGACTTTTGTAGAGAATGTCTTTGGCAAATGTGCAATAGGTTTCTATTTTGTTCCTCTCTTCTTAAAAAGATGCTCTTCATATCAGGAATGATATGACTCTTACTATTGAACATTTATTTAGCACTGGTAATAGACTAAGCTCTGCACTGAATATCACAGAGTAGGAATAATCCCTTCCCAGTGGGCATAGTATAAAAATAAGGTAAACAAAACCCCAATATTAAGAGATAATCAGCCATGACATGAGGCAAAGGTCGAACACTCCACAAGCACCCCGCTCTTTCAGAAGGCATTTTAATACACAGAAAGGGATGTAAGAGTGCCCACACCTCGGTGCCATCACCTGGAACGCTGGTAACCAATCCCCCCTTAAGCTCAGTTAAAAAGCACAGCTGAAATGAGCACAAAGAGAAACCCATGGCTTTGTGAGTGTTCCTGTGCCTTCGACGAAGCTTTATCTCAGCACTATGATGATTTAAAAGCAGTTGTGATTTTCCTAACATTGCTACAGTTTCGACCACCCAGCTATTTTGCTCCTTTGTGATTCTGAATGAATTATTGATAAGGAATACTTCAAAGGTGTGCAAAAAAAAAAAATTTCTTTTACACTTAACATTTATAAAACAATGATGTTGATGGAGGGAAAAAGAAAACCCCTGTCAATATTTTTCTGAGACTAAACAATAACAAAGTGCCTTCAGGATTCATTTTAATGAGAAATACTAGGTGGCTCGGTGGAAGTCTCGAGACAGGCAGTGCACACTAGGAAATTAATTATCGCTTGGCAGCCAGGCAAATGTATGCGGCTTATGGTGGCATTGTTGAAAATAAATATTCTTTTAATCAGCGATGCTGGCTTATTTCCTCAAAGGTAACATCAAATTCTAAATGCAAAAGTCACATATATTTAGGAAAGGATTTCAAAACAAAGGGCTGGCTTGGCTTCTCTGATTACTATTTTCAGGTTAGTGTTTGCACAAGGCTTCCTTCACGTAAGGTACAACTGATCCCTTCGTCTTGTCCACGCTCAGAGAACAGGACTATCATTACCGACAGCATTTTATCTAAGCCTGACTCTGATCTGTGCTGGAGGAGACATTGACTTTCATGATGGTTTTATGGATCGATGATTCAGGTGGTTCTCCAGATAGCTCTGTTGGGTTCCTGGGCCATGTTTGCAAGTCAAAGCTGCGTCTCCTCCCCTAGGTGGAATTTCTCAGCTCAAGGATTCACTTCTTAGCTGCCTCCAGCTCCTGCAGTTGGCAGCTGACGGGGCCAGCGCTAGTAATGCCGCTGGAGTCTTCAAAGCGGCAGGTGATAAGAGACGCTGGGATTTTAACAGCATAATGAATTAATTCACAAACTCACTGAGCACAAATGATAACTTTGGTACAATTTCCAGTTACAATTAGGAGGGGATTGCATTGTTTTACAGGATAAAGGTATTAGTCCTGATTCTTGTAATGTAATGTGTAGCATACTGGTATCTTTGAGGAAAAGCCAGGTTCTGGATGTGTGAATTTGCCCGTGACCAGCTCCTGAAATGGATGCAAATTGAAATGAGTGATTTCTGTGATAGGGAGTGTGCTGTAGCGTAGCCTCTGTACCCAGATCCTTAAGGGAGGCCGGCACGGCCTCAGAATTTCATTTCGCCTCAACTTTTATCCAAAAGGAGCATAACAAACTCTTCTCCAAATTTATGCCAAACTTTTATTCTATTTTGAATCCATTCAGGCTGTGCATGCAACCTTCATTTTGCACTTGAACCTTGTAACCATTTCAGTGACTGCCTTCAAAATCAACAGATTCAAGACAACTGCTAACTCCTAAGTTCATTATAGAGAAGGAATCATTCATATCTTTCCTATTATTTCTGGTATTACCCTCCAAAACCATTTCTTGTAGAAGAAATACAATTTTAAATCTCAGAGACAATGCCCAAAGGAACAGGCTCCCCCCTTTTCAGGGTTTGATTGGCATCATCAACAGTATTTTCAAAAAGGAAATTGTGAGTTTATATGTTAATAAATGGGTATGTATGCTAATGTCTTAGAATTATTTTCTAACATTTTTTTCTCTTTCAGATTGTTGAGCTACTTAAGGTAATCAATAAAATCTATTGTGGTTACCTGTAGAACGCTTGGAGAAAATACTAGGTATACAGGGTAATTAAAAAGTATCACTTGGTGATAATAGAGGTGATAGATATAATGATAAAATACTCCTTTCAGATGACTGACTTACACTAAAATGATATATTCATTCGATACAATGAATATTCAATGCGATGCAATAAATATTCATTGGACACCTGTGCTAGGCCTTAGGGATATTAAGATGAGAAAGATTCAGTATTGGTTACTTACCATGGTAGACTGTATTGTTGTTCTCAAATATGCACTCCCCTTCCTAGAATAAGAGGATTGCGTGTGTCCCTTGTAGTGTGTCCTTAGGGAGGAGCGTATACTCCCCTAACCCTTGGGTGTGTGACTGACTTTAGCCAATGGCACATGAATGGGCAGGACGCATGCTATATCTGAGCAGAACATTGAGGAAGTACCTGGTTTCCATAAGCACTCTTGTTCTTTTTCCTCTGCTGGGAGGAAGGCATGTCTCAACAAAAAGCCCCTCCCAACTCGAAACATAACCCCAACCCTAAACTGAGTCCTGGAATGAGACAACTGAACAGAGCCCCAGCAGATGACCAGCAGCAGCCAGCATGTCCCAACTCGTTTGTTTTTGTAAGTCGCTGAGATTTTGGAAGTTGTTTATTCACCACGGTGAAGCCAGCTAAAACACTTTGTGAGGAGTTCCACTACAGTATGTTAGTCTAAGACATTAAACGTTCTGACAGTCTGCTTAGAAATTTCTGACCCAAAAAAGACACAAGTTTTAATCCAAGAATCCTACAAATTAAAGTTATGTAATAGTCTTGGGACAGACTGTGAGCAGATTACAACAGGGCTATTCTGGCCAAATTTGGATACTGGTAAATTTTCAGGAATTGATCATGAATCTATCTTCATTGAATGTAGGTCACTAAAAGAAAGAACTCTGCCATAATTCAGTGGTCTCAGATGTACTGACCTGGTCCAAGTCAACTGGTAGCTCAAGGTCAAAGCTTCCATATTTTGTTTATCCAGTAGAGTGAGAATGAAGGCTTTCTTCAAGTCAGTTCACATGGTAGGGCTGTCCATGCCTAATAAGCTATTGCCTGTTACTATATATTAGATTTCAAAAAACATTTGTCACTGTCTTAGAGTCCTGGTTAATGTGGGTAGAGAGGATTCTTTTATAAAGTATGGGAATGTGTGTGTGTTAAAATGTGTGTGTGTGTGTGTGTGTGTGTGTGTGTAAGAGAGAGGGAGGGACAGAGGGAAGGAGCGAACTGAAGGGTTTAATGCAATTCACGCTATATTGTATTTTTTTAAGATTTCTACTATGCACTTACACATACCGAATACCAAATGAAAAACTCTATCATATTAAGGAGAAAAAAGCTAAAAAACCAATGTCGGGGAGCCTGGGTGGCTCACTCGGTTAAGGGTCCCACTCTGGATTTTGGCTCAAATCATGATCTCAAGGTTGTGAGCCCACGTCAGGCTCTGTGCTGGGCGTGGAACCTGCTTAAGTTTCTCTCGCTCCTTCTCCTTCTGACCCTCCGCCACCAAAAAATAAAATAAAATAAAAATTGAAAAAAATTAAAAACCAAGATCATTTAACACATTTAGTTTTGTTAATTCTTTCCAGGATATATTTGCCTATACATCCCTTGCCAGTTGCCTTTCCTTAGACTTTGGGACTAAGACACATGATGTGGTAGGCATTACTAATGCTCCCCAATGTTTGGTTCCCCTCTCCTCCTTTAGTACATGGCACATTCCATTCCCTTTACTCCCCTGGCAGGGGATAGGTCATGTGACCAGTCCTAGTCCTAGCCGCTGGATCTGAGTGGAGGTCCTGTATGTCACTCCTAGGCTGAAACCAGCCTCTCCCAGCTTTCTCTTCTCTTGCCACAGATACTCTAGAAGACACCTGCTCAGAGGATAGTGCCATCTCATGGCATCTGAGTGGATCCTTGACTCGCAGCTTGGATGTGCAAGGGAGTGTTTGTGATCAAGAAATAAGTTTACATATATTATTTGTTACTAATAAATAGTCTAGGCCAACATATACTGTGTGAACACTTTTCATGTTTTGCCTAGGAACTAGCATTTTTTAATTTTCCAAAGTCAGTCCTTCTTTCTTTCTTTTCTACCTTGCTTCCTTTTTCCATTTTCCTTCTTCTTTTCATTCCAAAAGTATTTATGGAACATGAACCATATGCCAGGATTTTTTACCAGAATTATAGTGAAAAACAGTAGAGACATAGATCCTGCCTCGTGGATTTATAGGGTGGTGAGGATAACTCTATTTTTAAAAAATTCCTTTTTCCTATACCAGGCACTCTACCAAACTATCTCATTTAATCCTCATAACAACACTAAAAGCTTGGTCTTATTGTTATCCCTAACTTATTAATAAAGAAAATGACCGTGAGCAAAATAAGTGACAAGGACCAAATCATACCTAGGAAAGGGCAGGGCTGGCTTCAACCTTGAGCTGTTTGTTGCTGAAGTCCTGGTGTTTAAACACTGCACTACTGCAGGGGGCAACTTTGCTTCTCTGGACAGTTTGAAGCACACTTACTATTATTATTAATGCATAGGTCTGTCAGAGGTAGACATATCTCCCCTCTCTAGGCAAGAGTCTGGGCTTTGATGTTTTGATCATAATGAAAAAGGTTTCAGAGACTGAGAGGAGTCCGTTTTTTTCTGCCCCGACTTGCTGTCTGAAACAATGCCAGGCCAGATTCCGATATTGCCCCCAGGGCTCTCATCCCTCGGTGAGAGGTGACATCTGTATGGAGGGCTTCGGGACCTATGCTCGTGGCATGTCTGCGCAAGTGAGAGGACACCAGGGTGCTCCTCTGCCACTCCGCCGTATCTGCGCATGTGCGGGGACACGGGGATGTAGGGGGTGCGCTGGGGCAGTCACCCTTGAGGGTAACCTTGCAGTACTTCCAACAGAGGAAGGGGTGGTAAAAATACCCTTTCTTTAGAAAGATCTGTGGATCTATCGGGACATCCAGTCACAACTTTAAAAAAGTATTCTTTGGAATAAAAATGAGAGCTTTTCCCCCACCTATTTATTGTTTTGTTTCCCCAAAGGAGCTAGCAGGGTTTTTGAAACAAATCAGGTTTAAAGAAGGATTTTTGATGTCATGGCTTCTGCCTTACTGCTGACAGCTTATCTTTTTGGAAGAAGCACTAGTTTGCCTTCTTGCTTACGAACACTTAATAACAATAACTGTGTGTTAGTATCATTTGCTTATCTGAGCTGCAGCGTCTCAGCTTCTCAAGCCACTTCCTGGAGCCCACAGTGCCCGAGCCGCTGAGAAGAGCCCCTTTCTCCAAGTGTGGACCATTGGTCACGTGCCTCAGAAATGCCTGGGGTTGTTATTAAAGAGGCTGGTTCCAAGTCTCTTGCCAGACCCACCGAATCAGAAGCTCCGGGGCTGGGACGTAGCCCTGAGCACTTGAACAAGGTCTCAGGAACTTCTCGTTCACACACCAACTTTGAGAACAGGGGGTGGGGGCAGAGGCCCTCTCAGCTGGTTCCCGGTGCAGGCCCCGCCGACAGCTACCCTTTTATTCCTGTCTTACCCACCTACCCCCAACTTTTATACCCTTACAGAGCCCTGAATAATAACTTTTGTATTAAAAATAACCCACTCGGGATGGAATAAATACTTCTTTTTAAGGGAGCTATCAAAAACACAACCTTTGAGAGACCACAGCTTCCTCGGTTGGTCTCCTTTGTGCATTTTCAAATAACATTTCTCTCCTTGAAACAAATATCACTTACAGCCTGAGAAGACTCTTTTAAAACAATTTTTAAAATTAGATTTGCTGCCTTGTGCCCCCACAAGCACCCCATGCAGGCACCTGTAAAGACACCTAATGGAAAGCCCGATGGAAAGCCCATTGAACCCATAGAAGAAAGTGAAATTTAAGTCCGTTTACCCATCCTTCATCGCTGTTTTATTACCACAGTTCCTTTGGGGGGTTTTCTTCTCCTTAGTATACATCTTTTCTTTCATTTAATTACCTCTTCACACCCTTTTTCTACATCTGTTTTAAGCATATATTTATGTTTTGAGGCTGAAAATCTCCTCAGACCATTGACAAACAAAAGCCAGACTCAGAAGGATTAGCCAAGGTGGGAAGTGGGGAAAGCCAGGATCTCCCTGGTGCATCTGAGGATGACTGGGTTTGCTAGAAGAAATGTAGTGATGAGAATCAGATCAACATTCTTGTGGGAGGCTCAGCAAGAACATACCATTTCAATGTGCTGCAGACAACTTACCCAAAGTTACAGGGAGAAAAAAAAAAAACACCACCAAAAACCAATTCCTTCTAGCTGTAGCAAGTTGTGTAGGCTATGAATTATTTTATTGAACAGGGTTAAGTGCTTTCCTGTTGGAAATGAGGAACTTATTAATTATTTTAAGTTTGAAGTAATTAAGCCAGGCGCTGTCAGGCTGACACGGTTTTCTCAGCAGGCGGCTGGATTCTTCCAGCAGAATGAAGGATATTTCCAGTCCCATATGCTAGAGCTACAGGTGAGCCAGTTGGTAAATATGTGACACCTTTTAATTATACCTCGTTGCAAGCTGTAGCTTGTCTTGTGAATTACTTGATCATTTGTTGCCCTCTCATGAAAGAGAAGATATTGGTAGATTTCCCTAGGAAAGGGTGGAGGTAAGCTTAGAGGAGTGTCTGAGTGCATGGAAATGAGGAAGATCGGCGCTATGCTAGGTGTTTTAACATTATTTCAGGGCCTTCTGATGACCTTCTAGTACAAGTTCTGGGAAGGTTCTTGTCTCAGCAGACTGAGCAGTTTCAAGAATGCAGATAGCACTGAGCACAAAGGTTTTATAGCAGGCCCCTTAGGGCCTGGGTGGCAGGAAAGACAGAGCCTTTCTTTCCTATTCTTCTTCTTTCTGGCCTTTTCCTATAAGCTTTACCAGCCACCAGCTGTCCAACTAGATTCCAGGTGCACGATGGAGACTTCTGCTCTCACATCTGCTCAAAAGAGAAATGAGAAAGAAAAAGATGCAAGGAAGGGGCTGACATGGGAGCGTTTTAGCTGAAGAGACAGACTTTCACATTCCTGGAAAAAATTTCCAAGTCATCTATTTTTACAAGGCTAAAATTCCAAGGTCTCCGTTTGTAGCCATGTTTCCAGCACTTTCTTGCATCCATTTGGTAAGGGTTTAGAACAAATTTGTCTTTGGCAGTCCTACCCCATGCCGTCTACCCCTGCCGCCTCCATATCCAAAACCAAGTTCAAACAAGCTCCTGCCCTTCCATCGGTCTTCCACGTAACAGAGCATATTTACAGCCTAGGGTAAGTGGTATGTTGCCCATTTATCTCCTGTCATCCAATGTTTGGGAAATTTTCTTTTCTGGGCTCAGAATTTATTTGTTCTTTACTCTGTGCCTTCTGCTGGATAACAACTGGCTAATTTAATAATGCCATTTGTGCTAATGTGTTGATCCAGTCCTCATTTATTTAACCATTATTAATTGACTGCCTATTTTATCCCACCGTGGAAACATTACACAAAACAATTATGATCCCTCTTGCCTAGAACTTCTATCTTCTGATGTGAAAGGAACCTTTCCTGGCCTCCATATGGAGTGAGCCTGAATCTCCATCCTCAAATTTAGGTAGGCAAGAAATATATTAACTTCTGGAAAAATCCATTTAATTTCAAATTCAAATCTCTGCATTGCTGGCTTAGTGGAAAATTCAATCTAAGTGATTTTCTTTTCATGGTCTCTACAGTTTATACACAGAGAGATTGGGTCCCTGCGTTCCCTGCATTACAGAGCTTTCTCAGCAAAATTGAGCCTCCCATTGTCACCAGGGCAGTGGGGGTGGGGGCTTTAAGTGGAAGGGAAAAATTCAAGTTGCTGCCACTCCTGCAGGTGGAAACAGAGGGCAAAGGTGGGGACAGGGAAGAGGGCATGAAGGCAACATCAGCAGTGACAGGGTCAAGGGCACAGTGAGGGCTATAAAGGGGTGACCACAGGCTAGAGGTCTAGGGTCAGGGACACCAGAACTGGGCCTCTGGGTCAGTGTTTGTGAGGAGTGGTATACAATAGTCATGGAGTCTTACAGTTATAAGTGGGGCAAGGCCAGGGTGTGGGGAGGAGAGACTTCCTGAGACTACTTCCCCAAGAATCTGCAGGGCAGGAATGGGGTGAGGGAGGAGGGCATCCGAGAGAGGAGGGAGCTGGAAGCCTTGGAATTCTGTTGTCTTGTGGACTGGGGTGCTCCGAGGCTCAGAGACTAGCAGGGCAGGCTGAGAAGGGCAAAGGGCCAGAAGGCTGTGGGGCTCAGGGTGGGGGAGTTGACTGCTGGAGGACTAGTACTTTACCCAAGTGCCCCCAAAGCCCTAGATTCAGAAAGATGCGTGCGCGTGCATGTATGTACACAGTCTCTTGGGAACCCCCTCACCGCTACCTTTTTTCTTAATGTGGAAATGTAGCACACAGCCTTACCCATTTCCCAGGGAAAGAATTACAGCTCTGACCTGGTCATCCAGGACCCCTGTGCTCTACACATGTGCGGTCTAGAGGCTGCTGCCCAGCTTGCTGCATGCCCGTCCTGCCTGTTCCCTGTCTCCCAGATGCCTTCAGTCTTGTGCTTGGTCTATTTGAGCTGCCCACTCCCATATCCTGGAGAAAGCAGGGGCTTGGGGGTGAGGTAGGGGAGGATGATAGAACCTCAGAGAAGAGGATGGCCATGGTGTTCAACAAGTTATGTGAGGAGAGGGCAGGGAAGCAGGGTGGGGTAGGGAGAATATCTGGGCAGGCTCTGGGGAGCCCCCATCTCCTTGGGTGGCTGAGTCCTCAGTGCTGAGGACTCTGGTCCGGCCTCTACCCTCAGTGCTCACAGGAGGACCTCCTTCCTGCTTGTGGCATTCATGAGATGAAGATTGGGCTGGACTGGAGCACAGAGGAGAGGAAGGGGCACACGGAGAAGACCGAGGAGTAGAGGAAGGAGCACAAGCTGATGACACAGAGCAGGTTAGACTGCTTGTAAGGGCAGCAGGACGACAAGAAGAAGATGAATAGCACTGAACTCAGTCACAGAAAGATGGTAATTGAATGACAGTCTAAGAACTCGTAATCCAAGGCACAAATCACCAGACAGCTCTAGAGAATACAATTCGTTCTTATCAGTGCCTACTGCATCATTTTTGTTTCTGCATTATGTACACATTGTTCCATGCAGCAAGTTTTTGTATCTAAGATAAAGAAAATAAATGCCGTCATCACATTTATAATCAAAATTTGTGAACTTCGTGGCTCTCGTGTCATAGTTCTATTTTAACTGAAGAAAACTATCCTTGTATCTGGGAAGGCAACATTAACACAGCATTTTTCAAGTAGCAAAATTTAGTTACCTTATTATTTTGGTTACTTTTAACATAGCATTTAAATTTTAAAAATATTTTATTTTTATTAAGCATACTTCCATAGGCTAATTTGTTCAGACTGTATATATATTAAAAAGACAAACTTGCTTTTTTTCTGCCTAAAACACAAATACAATAGCCAATATATATTTTAATGGGACCCTATTTATAATATTACCTTGCTAAATATGTTTTATATTAATGAATATTCGTGAGCATTAATATTTTATTTAGGTTGTGATGCCTGGGTGGCTCAGGCGGTTAAGACTCTGCCTTTTAGACTCAGGTCATGCTCCCAGGGTTCTGGGATGACCCCCCCCCATCCACCCCACAACTGGTCTCCCTTTTCAGCAAGGAGCCTGATTCTCTCTCTTCCTCTGGCTGCCACTCTCCCTGCTTGTGCTCTCTCTCTGTCAAATAAATAAATAAATTCTTTAAAAAATACATATCTATATATTATTTAGGTCAAAATTTCAACTCAAAATCACCAAGCTTTTGGTCAAAAATTTAATACTCATAACTAAACCAGCAGTGTTATGCTTTTTTTCTGGTTAAGCTTCCTAAAAGAGTGTCAAAAGTTTTAATGGAAAATAAAATTTCATGCAGCTTTATCAAAGTTTAAAGCCTGTTTGCAAATATTGCTGCCTATTGGAAAAGGAAAGTTGTGGGTAGAGACAGTTTGTCTTTCACTATAGCTAACCACTGCTTTGTGGATTTGAAAGATCACAGTTTTACCAGCAAGTTTATAAAATCATGATTAGTTATGAACATCAAGTAGAATGAAATTAAATTATTATTTTTCATTTGATGTATTTTAACGTGATCTCTCATTTCACAATGGTACCTACAAGTAAACACTTCTTGAAATATTAAAAATTTTCAGAAATTTAATCCAGTATGCCCATTGATTACTCGACTCTGTGGAGATGCTCATAGCTACTGGTTATCCTAGGTGAATTTGGTCTTAGTTGGGCTCTGCCAAAGACTAATGGACTTAACTGTGAGACAGTCTCTTGCCCTGTACTCTGTCCTTTCCATTAAGACATCCTATTTCATTATTTTTAAAAATTATTTTTTATAACTCGATTTTTAAAATTACTTATACCTTCATAAAACAAAGATGCAACAAATGTACAATATTAAAAGGAAGTCATACTAAAAAGACACTTAGAATAATGACATTTCCAAAATACACATACATTTTGAAAAATAATAAGATGCCAAATAGAGAAATTTATCCCTAAATAACAAGTTTGTTTTTAGTGTAGTACTTTTGGAATCAGCTTGGCAATGAATAAAACATATTATTATATGTATAATAATAAACAAGTTGAACAGTGAGACAAGGAATCTGAGTAATAACTAAGGAAACATTAATAAACCAAAGTATTAGCTTATACTCTTATCTAAGAAAACTAGTTCCTCTCAAACTTTTTTTACAGTGTGTATATGTGTGTGTGTGTGTGTGTGTGTCTGTGTGTGAATGTTTGTCTTCAATAAAAAGCAGAAATGAGGGTGCCTGGGTGGCTCAGTGGGTTAAGCCGCTGCCTTCGGCTCAGGTCATGATCTCGGGGTCCTGGGATCGAGTCCCGCATCAGGCTCTCTGCTCAGCAGGGAGCCTGCTTCCCTCTCTCTCTCTCTGCCTGCCTCTCCATCTACTTGTGATTTCTCTCTGTCAAATTAATAAATAAAATCTTAAAAAAAAAAAAAGCAGAAATGAAACCAGACAAAAAAGATGTTCCTATATGTTGAATTTTACACAAACATTGATATTTTACCTTTTCCCTGGGGCAAAAAGAAATTCTTTCCAAAAACCACTTTCACAGACATACTGAATCCAAAACCAAGGATATTTGAGAATCCATCTGGTAAAGATAAAAGATTAAACAATGGTGTAGCAAAACACATTAGACACTACATTGTTATAATAAAAAGAACCCCTTTTCCCTGAAAAGAAGGAATTGAATTTTTTTTTTTAATTATAAATCTCAAGCTGTAAAATGGATATTTTTTGCCACCTTTCTCAGGAAGTGTTCTTAGAACAAGTGGGAAGGGGATTTTATAAGATCCTGAGTTCCAGGGGGATACCCTTTAGGCACCAGTCAGAAGTGGGTGCCATGAAGACAGCTGTCATCTGAGTCCCCCTGATGCCTTCGTTCATCAGTGACATACTCATTGTGCACATACTGTGCTCCAGCTGATGAGGAGCCTGGGATTTGTTAAGCCAAATGGTAGGGAGTGGTGAATGACTCAGGTGGATACAATGTAAGACCTTTGTTTACTGTGTTGCACTGAGATGCAGGAGAAATAGAATTAGGAAGATATGATGAAATCTGTCAAGGGCATTCTAAAATGCCTGAAATGTTCCCACTCCCTCCACTCCTCACCCTCAATGGACAAAACGTAGGTGAGTGTGAGAGAAGGCAAACAGGTCAGAGGTGTATTGAGAATGACAGCTCTACTGGAATGAAGTGAGGCAAGAAGTCCATGAGAGAGTAAGGTCAACCCAGAGGGAAGCTCAAGTCATTTCTGAAAGCCTCGGGAGAGAAGTTCTTGGGTTCTTATGAAATCAGAGTCCACAAGTTGATGTCTGCTCTGCTTATTCCCAGAACTAGCCTGTGTTTGTGGAATTTGCACACTTGAGAAAATGTTCTGAATTCATGGCAGGAATATAGCTTTCTCTAAAGGAGAAGTCAGCATCTTGAGTCCAAGATGCTGAAAAGTAGAGCATCTATTAAACTCTGGAAATTTCTGTATGCCTTTCAAGAAACACTTATTCACTATGTCCTCTGTGTAAAACATTGTACTGAGTCTTCTTTTCTGTTTCATCTCTATTTTGAGTCCATATTTCCTTTTCACAAACTAAATTACCTGAAGTGTAGAAGGGAGAGAAAAAGTCCATTTGTCGTAAAAATCATTTTCTCTTCAATCTGAATGTTGTGGACTGTATAACACTGGTAGCTGGTAACCTATGTTTCCTTCAGCAGGTTAAGTCCTGATTTCTCTGAAAACTATTACGCCTATTTACAGGACCTCCAAGATAGAAACCTCTTCACCCTCAAAAATGCCATCAAATCCAGGCATGTGTCTACCAACCCATATGGGCAGCACTTAACAATCTTTTCTCACTTTCCACCAACAAGGTGGTATCCTAGGACAGTGTATATTTTCAGAAATGTTAGAAATAAGTTGACATTTGGCCACACATTGTCCTTAGAGAACTGACCTAGGCACCCATCAAATTCAGCACATCTTCCTTTCCTCAAAAAGTGGACAGGGTAGTCATGAATATCATGAAGCTGACTTTGGTTTACATTTTGAAAATCCTTTGAAGAAGGCACTGTTGTCTGAAGAGTGACATCTCTTTCTGTGTTTGTCTTGGAGATGCTGTCATCGAGTGCACTACCTGCCTTTCTATGGGTAGATGTGGTCGTGTCTTTCCTAATGACTGCATATTTTTATGGCTGAACTGTGTCTTTCTGTCTCAGCTAGAGAACTCAAGGACAGCTTTGAATAGGCCACATCATGTAACAGGCTAAAAATTGAGAACAACAACAAAAAAAGACTTTTGTAATTTCAACTGAGATAAAATAGTCTCTTGTAACAGAATTAAATGTTTGGTTTAGCTGGGCCCCTAGTGGTTAGTAATGTTCATTTTCACATTGAATTGGTAGACTTCGCTCAAACAAGAGGCAGAACCAAATGACCCCGGAGACTGAATTACCTCCTAGCTCTGGAAATGGAGTTCACCTCAAGCCAGAATTGAGATGAATTGGTGGTGAGTTGACAGAACGCCTGGAAACATTTGCACACTCGATACCAGGAGTGCAGATAAGCAGAAGTGCCAAATTAACACGATGAATTTCCTTCCATTCCTAGTAAATTCAGAAAAATATTCATTGTCTAATTAGCAGTGAAAAGGTTTGCCATTCTTTTTTGGCCTACAATTAAAGAATAATTTGCTTTTCTTATATAAGCAAGAACTGTGTTAAAAAAAACAAACAAACAAACAAATGAAAAAACCTAGCATCCAACCTAGAAACACTCAAGGCAGGCTGAGGAGAAAGGGTGTCATTTGGCCCTGTGTGCGACAGCTCTGTACAGGCTCGAGGATACCTGTCATCTTTTACCTCAATGAAAATGATGCCGTTTGCTTGCGATTATAGACTCCTATTGATTTCCAATTTTCACCAGACATGTGCAAGTCCCCTGGGCTCTGGATCTTGTAGATTCTTATCAGTCTGCAGTTAGGAAACAATGTAGTAATATAATTGGCACAGTGTAGTGCGAAACACTCCTATTCTACTTTCAATTGAGTCCTTTATTGCAGTATCTTGATTATACATATTGTCATATAGATTTAGAATTATATATATCCAAATAAAATTCTACTGGTTCAGATTCTCTGGGAGAACTTGTACCCACATACCCACACACCCACGTACATATTCTTAGCGCGAAAGGGCTCAAGAAATCCTCAGAGAGGAGACTAAATTTTAATAGAAGTTCTGTGCTTATCTGTGTTACCCACCCCGTCCCCCACTCCAAAACAAACAAACAAAAACCCCCGAAAGCAAATCAACACAGTGCTCTGAGCAGACTGGGTTGCGTCATCTTGCTCTGTCAGCGGGCTTTGACCTCCCTCTCCACAGTGATAATGGGTCCATGATCACATCCCAGCTGCTGTCTCAAGAGCCCACTTCTGTGGGGAATCTGCATTCAGCAAGTGTTTATTTTATGTAGGAGAGTGCCACCCAAACATTTCTGAGCTCTTACCAAAAAGTCATCCAGAAAAGCACACTTCACAAACTCTAGTGTGTAACATGCAATTACTTTCTTCTTATCATGAACTATCGGAGCACTACTTCTACCTGATCGAGGGAAAGGACTCTCTACCAACTCTAATTTTTCCTGTAGAATGCAGGTTCGTGTTCTAAATCTTAACCTCCCAGTACAGATAGTGAGGTTTGATGTGTGCTAAACTGTAGAGCCGTAATAAAAGTCAAAGTGATTTGTCAAAATTCGGAGGAAATGTAAATGGCTATGTTTCAATTTGTGTCTGAAAAGAGTCTGCACTAGTAATGGCTGTAGGGAGCTGACCAGGATGAAAGACAGTAAAAAATTTTAATTTCTTCTTTATGGGATTGTTAGAAAGTCACTGCTTTTGAGTGGTGCCTTCCCCCGTACTAGCGCCTTGTGCCAAAGCTCTATTAGAGAGAGTGCATGCTTTCATCCAACCACCGCATTGCGCGTGCCGCTATGTGAAGGGCATGACAAATCTGCATAGTTTCCAATCTCTCTTTCTATTTCCTTTCATACAACCTTAGAGGAAAAACATCTTTGATAAAAACAAAATGTAGCAGTAATGTAATCTTCATGTAGTCTTGTGATTAAAGAACAATAAAAATAAAAACCTCTGGGTTTTAGTTGGGAACACAAACGAAATGATTTACTTGCTTCTGTACATACCCTTTATTTTTACTTTCTGATCATTCTACTGAGACTGGATTTCACTAGAGTCCCCAAGGTAATGGGGCCTGGTGACTAATCCACTGAGCCATACAAACCCCATCTGCTTACTCACTTTGACATTTTAATAATATCCCATTTGGACCTTTGTTCAATTTTGCTTTGTGTGCTACATCTTTGTTCTAACATTACAGCTGAAATAATTTATTATAATGAATATTATCAAATCTCACTAATTAAAACACACAGAGAGATTTTTGCGTATTTCAACTATGTGTACTTTCCATGGGAAATGGACCCACTAAAATTTGTCAATGGACCATCAAATTGCTCCCTTAATTATTGTTCACTGTGTATTTTACTTGGGATAGGGAAAAAATATGGTATTTTAAAAGAAGCAATGCCCTATTTTATTTCCCCCTTACTTTGAAATACTGGTATGAAGTGTTCTCCTTGGTAAATACCGTAATACATTATTCTAATGATATAGTAGAGTAGGAGAGCTTCAAACAACATTGCTGATGACAGAAGTAATATTGAATGCTGACTTATTTTGTTTTATAAATATGTGATTTCATCGAATGAAGATTGATTATGACCTAGTATTTACAGCCATGAATCATACAGATTGTGACAGACTTGTAACATGCTGTATGTGCTGCCCTTCAGGACTTGATTGTATTCAGCATATGTCACAGTCAAAAGTTATTAATTATTATTGATTAATTCATATACTCCCTTTTACTCATTGCAAGATATTGAGGAATATTATAGAAGGAAGAATGAAGACTTAAATATGCATTAGAAGATCCCAAAAATATTTTGTCAAATCTTCATAGGACACTAAATACACAAAAATCCTATAATGTAACCTAGATTTTATAGAAGGCACAGATGGTAAAGCAAGTGATAAATCATTTGCAGGATGCTAAGTTGCAAACAGAAAGTTAAGCACGATCCAGACTGTAAAGCAATGTAGGAGTCCAAGTGTGAAAAGATTTAAATAATAGAACAGTAACATGCAACACATTTTTCTCTCTTTCCCAAGTAGTCTCAGTATCATAAGAATTTATCTGTGAATACTGCTCTAATAAAATAATAATCATAGCTTCAATTTATAGAGTGCTCTTCAGAATATAATACCCTTTCGTGCACATTATCTCATTTAATCCTCTTGACAATGCTAGGAGGTCAATACCCCTATTTAACAGACATGAAAAAAAGAGATTCAGAGAGATTAAGGGGGTTGTGCAATGTCACACATCTAAGAAGCAGTTGAGCAAAGTCTCAAATCAAGCTTTGACCCCAAGCCTAGTGCTCTGAGTTTCATCATCATGGAAGGCTGGGAAACACAGTGCCCTGTACCCCCATCTTGGAGCTGATTCATTCATTTCAGCCATCCTTACAATGTATATTAATGGCTATGGCATTAATGACCATCCAGTGATCTATATCAGTCACTTAGAGAGTAAATAAATGGATTTACTGTGCCAAGTTCATTAGTTCTGCCACATATTAATAATCTATACAGAAAAAATGAGGTAGAGACTTGCGATATTAATCAGCACGATCACTAAAGAGATGGCTCCCCTGCCTAATGGAGAGGTAATACAGTATAGAGGAAAGGATGCAGGCTTTGGAGTTGCACAACTCTAGGCTCAGATCATGAATCTTCCATATACTAGCTGAATTTGAGCAAATTAATTAATCTTTATGAGCTTTAGCCTCCTTATCTGTAAAACGGTTTTCTTAGAGAAAGGATTAAATATATGTAGGGTTACTGTCACATAAGCATAAGCACTCAGTAAGAGTTATCAGTGTGAATATAATTCAGACAACATAGCTAAACATCACATTTACTTCAACTACAAACTTCCAAGGGACATAATTTTAAGAATTAGATCATAAATAAGAATAAAACCATTGGTATCAATTTACTAAATATTTAAAGCATTTGAAGGAATGGATATTAATCATGCTGTTTTCTAGGTACTCTGGGTAAACATTCATGATTCATGTTTAAAATGTACTTTAGGGGTGCCTGGGTGGCTCAGTAGGTTAAAGCCTCTGCCTTCAGCTTAGATCATGATCCCAGGGTCCTGGGATTGAGCCCTGCAATAAACTCTCTGCTCAGTGGGGAGCCTGCTACTCCCTCTCTCTCTGCCTGTCTCTCTGCCTACTTGTGATCTCCGTCTGTCAAATATATAAATAAAATCTTAAAAAAAAAAAAACCTGTACTTTAAGGAGAAAGGAAATTACTAAGAAGTTAAAGGTCAGGAATAAGATATGGTCAATGACATTGAATTGTAATAGTCTATAGCATTTGAAAACAGATATATCTCTATAAAAGTGAGACAGCCAATTTATGTTTGACATCACCAGCATTATCAATGAAAATCAAAATTTTAAAAATCACCAAACATCAGTAAGTACCTAAATATCTAGAACATCATAACACTGAGAAACTCTAACACAAGATCATAGAACAAGAGAACTCAAATAAGCAAAAACCAGGAAAACAGCTATTAGAACCATATTAGAACCAACAGATGCTTTATATGAATATACTTAATCTGAAATTTAAGAGTAGCCAAATAATATCAAAGCATTCTATGATGATAAAAGCTTCAGGTCTCTCATGAGAAGAATCCAGATGGCAACTGATGATAAATAATTTAATTTTTGTGACAAAATAATAACTTTTAAATGGTAACTTCTGAAGGACTAACACTGTATCTGGGTTGAATCAGGTCCACCAATTTGTAAGTCTACAAGTAGAAGGAAATCCGTCTCCACAATTTGAATCTAATAGTTAATGACTGATTAGTCCAATAGAGAATCTTCCTCAGATTCTTACATTAACTTTTCCTCTTTTCATATAACAGAGGTGATCAATGGATAACAAAAATTGCATGGAAAAATCCAAGAAATTAGAGGATATGAGGTATTATTTGCTATAAGATAAGAAAAAAAAGAGAAAGAATTCTATGGAGGAAGCCCAAAGGGACAAGGTCAGGGAGACTTCTTGTCTCCCTGGCTGACAATAAGAGCAATGATAGCATCCTCCGAGACCATGGGAAAAGAATAAATGAAAAAGATAAAAAAGACAAGGAGCCAGAAATGTAACACTGGAATCATAACATGAGACATTATCTTGAGTTCCATCAGTTTATATTTTCAATGTAGAAAATTCACCAGGCAAGTGGATTGGTAGAGATAAAAGAAATACTCTTAAATTCCAAAGATGTTTAAAGCTTAACAAAATTTTGAGAAAATGTGAATCCAGCTAACGTCTTCAATAAATGAATCAACAGAATGTTTCTCCTTTGCAAAGAAACTTACAAACTAAAAAAAGATTTGAAGAGTATTCAAGTCAACAAGAGTCTAGACTCTGTCAACAATCCCCAGATCCCAAAAGAAAATTTTCAGTCTGGCATGTAAGAAGATTGTAAGTTTCCATTTTACCCTAACAACAAGGAAAAGCTGAACAACTAAAAAATCAACAACTCAGGGTGCCTGGGTAGCTCAGTGGGTTAAAGCCTCTGCCTTTGGCTCAGGTCATGATCTCAGGGTCCTGGGCTCAAGGCCCGCATCGGGCTCTCTGCTCATCAGGGAGCCTGCTTCCTTTCCTCTCTCTGCCTACCTCTCGGCCTACTTGTGATCTCTGTCTGTCAAATAAATAAATAGAATCTTTAAAATATTAACAACTCTTCTTAGATCCATAATAGAACTGAGGTCAGAGAGTAAACTACTGGCCCCCAAATTGGAGGTACCTACAGGTAAATACAGAGAATCAAACATTAACAATGGAGAAATGCTTGAGAAGCAACCTCTGTGGGAACCAGTACCAGGGTATGGAAACCTCAAATGTAATTGACAAATTTCTGGAGGCTCAGTGTATACAACTCAGAGTTAAAAACTCCAGGAGGACCCAGTCATAAAGAGGACCCCACACTTACAAAAGTTTTACCCTCAACTTACCCTGGCAGAAGGAGGGGAAATCTGAGATATGTCAGAAACTCTGTTCTTCTTAACACAGATGAAATTTCAAGAAATTATATAATCAGAACCTAACCTTCTGGGGATTTATTAAAGCCTAAGTGACCCAGGAGAAGGGAAATACCTAATTCCAGACCAGTCTAGCCATCCTCTCCCACCTAAGAGGTGGAGAGAGGAAGAGAATTAAAAATATGTATTGAGTTCACAATGCAAAGATACAGGCATGCTGGGGTGCCTGTGTGGCTCAGTTGGTTGAGCGTCTGCCTTTGGCTCAGGTTATGATTCCAGAGTTCTGAGATCAAGCCCCACATTGGGCTCCCTGCTTAATAGGGAATCTTCTTTTCCCTCTCCCTCGGCCCCTACATCTGTTCCTTCTCTTCCCCTCTCACTTTCTCTCTTTCAAATAAATAAATAAAATCTTGAAAAAAAAATACAGGCATGCTAAAAACCTGAGACCTTACCATAAGACTGTAGAATGTTTTCTCTTCCCCTACAATTTACTACCACATTACTAAAGGCCTATTTACAGCAGTTTCTTTTAGCCAGTACATCATGTCCCTCTATCAAGAAAAAAATTACAGGATATATTAAATGGCAAAACACAAAACAAAAACACTGTTTAAAAAGATAGAGTAAGCATCCAAACCAGACTCATGTACAGAGATGTTGGAATGATCAAACCAGAAATTTAAAACAACTATGATTGAGATGCTAAGGGCTGTAATAGATAAAGCAAACCAAAGGCAAGAGCAGATGAGCAGTGTAAGCGGAGGGGTGGAAATTCTAAGGAAAAAAAAATGATTAAAAGATAATCTAACAGAAATTAAAAATACCTTCAATGGGTTTGTTTGTCGACTGGACACAATAAGGAAAGAGTTTTTAAGAATTTTAAGAATTTTTAAGTTTCAAAAAATAAAAAGAATTTTTAAGTTTTAACAGAAACTTCCAAAACTGAAAAGGAAAGAGGAAAAAGGCTAAAAAAAATTTCAGAACAGAATATCCCAGAAGAGTGGGACAGTTGTAAAAAAATATAACATAAGCAAAATGGTAATACCAGAAAGAAAAACAAATGAATGAACCAAAAACAAGAAATAGTTGAAAGAATAGTGACTGAAAACTTCCTCTGAAATCATGTCAGACACTAAACCACAGATCCAGGAAGCTCAGAGAATACCAAGTGGGAAAAAAAATGACAGAAATACTACACCTAGGAGGAGGAGTCAAGATGGCGGAGGAAGAGTCAAGATGGCGGAGAAGTAGCAGACTGAGACTACTTCAGCTAGCAGGAGATCAGCTACATAGCTTATCTAAAGATTGCAAACACCTACAAATCCATTGGCAGATCAAAGAGAAGAAGAACAGCAATTCTAGAAACAGAAAAACAACCACTTTCTGAAAGGTAGGACTGGCGGAGAAGTGAATCCAAAGCGACGGGAAGATAGACCCCAGGGGGAGGGGTGGGCTCCCGGCAAGTGGCGGAGCAACGGAGCACAAAATCAGGACTTGTTCCGCTGAGGGACATGGCTCCAGAGGCTAAACCGGGGTGAAGCCAATGGGGAGTCAGCATGGCCTCAGGTCCCGAAGGGTTACAGAAGTATCGGGGGTGTCTGAGTGTCGCAGAGCTTACAGGTATTAGAATGGGGAAGCCGGCTACAGAGACAGAGCTGACAGTGAGCTCACAGCTTGGGGTTACCTTGAACCGATCACAGGCTCGATGAGCTTGGAGCACGGCCGGAGGTCAGGCAGATGGGAGTGATTGGGCGCTATTCTCTGAGGGCGCACTGAGGAGTGAAGCCCTGGGCTCTTGGCGCCTCCGGGCCAGAGACCAGGAGGCCACCATTTGTATTCCTGTCCTCCGGAACTCTGCGGAAAGCACTCAGGGAACAAAAGCTCCTGAAAGCAAACCCGAGCGGATTACTCACCCCGGCCCCTGCTAAGGGCGGTGCAAATCCAACTGGGGCAAAGACACTTGAGAATCACTACACCAGGCCCCTCCCCCAGAAGATCAACAAGAAATCCAGCCGAGACCAAGTTCACCTACCAAGGAGTGCAGTTTCAATACCAAAAAGAGCAGCAGAATTCCAGAGGAGGAGAAAGCAAAGCACGGAACTCATGGCTTTCTCCCTATGATTCTTTAGTCTTGCAGTTAATTTATCAAAAAGAAAAGAGAAAGGACCCAAATAAATAAAATAATGAATGAAAGAGGAGAGATCACAACTAACACCAAAGAAATACAAACAATTATAAGAACATACTATGAGCAACTCTACACCAACAAATTTGATAATCTGGAAGAAATGGATGCATACCACAACTGAACCAGGAAGAAACAGAAAGCCTGAACAGACCCATTACCAGTAAGGACATTGAAGCAGTCATTAAAAATCTCCAAACAAACAAAAGCCCAGGACCAGACAGCTTCCCCGGGGGAATTCTACCAAACATTTAAGGAAGAACTAATCCCTATTCTCCTGAAACTGTTCCAAAAAATAGAAATGGAAGGAAAACTTCCAAACTCATTTTATGAGGCCAGCATCACCTTGATCGCAAAATCAGACAAGGATCCCATCAAAAAAGAGAGCTATAGACCAATATCCTTGATGAACACAGATGCGAAAATCCTCACCAAAATACTAGCCAATAGGATTCAACAGTACATTAAAAGGATTATTCACCACGACCAAGTGGGATTTATTCTTGGGCTGCAAGCTTGGTTCAACATCCGCAAATCAATCAATGTGATACAACACATCAATAAAAGAAAGAACAAGAACCATATGATACTCTCAATAGATGCTGAAAAAGCATTTGACAAAGTACAATCAGGAAGCATCCCTTCCTGATCAAAACTCTTCAAGTGGGGATGCCTGGGTGGCTCAGTGGGTTAAGCCACGGCCTTCGGCTCAGGTCATGATCCCAGGGTCCTGGGATCAAGCCCCGCATCGGGGGTCTCTGCTCAGCGGGGAGCCTGCTTCCTCCTCTCCCTCTGCCTGCTTCTCTGCCTACTTGTGATCTCTCTCTGTCAAATAAATAAATAAAATCTTTAAAAAAAATTCTTCAAAGTGTAGGGATAGAGGGCACATACCTCAATATTATCAAAGCCATTTATGAAGAACCCACCGCAAATATCATTCTCAATGGAGAAAAACTGAAAGCTTTTCTGCTAAGGTCAGGAACACGGCGGGGATGTCCATTATCACCACTGCTATTCAACATAGTACTAGAAGTCCTAGCCTCAGCAATCAGACAACAAAAGGAAATTAAAGGCATCTAAATCAGCAAAGAAGAAGTCAAACTATCATCTTCACAGATGATATGATACTATATGAGGAAAACCCAAAAGACTCCACTCCAAAACTGCTAGAACTTGTACAGGAATTTAGTAAAGTGTCAGGATATAAAATCAATGCACAGAAATCAGTTGCATTTCTCTACACCAACAACAAGACAGAAGACAAAGAAATTAAGGAGTCAATCCCATTTACAATTGCAACCAAAACCGTAAGATACCTAGGAATAAAACTAACCAAAGAGGCACAGAATCTATACTCAGCAAACTATAAAGTACTCATGAAAGAAATTGAGGAAGACACAAAGAAATGGAAAAATGTTCGATGCTCTTGGATTGGAAGAATAAATATTGTGAAAATGTCTATGCTACCTAAAGCAATCTACATATTTAATGCAAGTCCTATCAAAGTACCATCCATCTTTTTCAAAGAAATGGAACAAATAATCCTAAAATTTATATGGAACCAGAAAAGACCTCGAATAGCCAAAGGAATATTGAAAAAGAAAGCCAAAGTTGGTGGCGTCACAATTCTGGACTTCAAGCTCTATTACAAAGCTGTCATCATCAAGACAGCATGGTACTGGCACAAAAACAGACACATAGATCAATGGAACAGAATAGAGATCCCAGAAATAGACCCTCAACTCTATGGTCAACTAATCTTCGACAAAGCAGGAAAGAATGTCCAGTGGAAAAAAGACAGCCTCTTCAATAAACAGTGTTGGGAAAATTGGACAGCCATATGCAGAAAAATGAAATTGGACCATTTCCTTACACCACACACGAAAATAGACTCAAAATGGATGAAGGACCTCAATGTGAGAAAGCAATCCATCAAAATCCTTGAGGAGAACACAGGCAGCGACCTCAGCCACAGCAACATCTTCCTAGGAACATCGCCAAAGGCAAGGGAAGCAAGGGCAAAAATGAACTATTGGGATTTTATCAAGATCAAAAGCTTTTGCACAGCAAAGGAAACAGTTAACAAAACCGAAAGACAACTGACAGAATGGGAGAAGATATTTGCAAATGACATATCAGATAAAGGGCTAGTGTCCAAAATCTATAAAGAACTTAGCAAACTCAACACCCAAAGAACAAATAATCCAATCAAGAAATGGGCAGAGGACATGAACAGACATTTCTGCAAGGAAGACATCCAGATGGCCAACAGACACATGAAAAAGTGCTCCACGTCACTCGGCATCAGGGAAATACAAATCAAAACCACAATGAGATATCACCTCACACCAGTCAGAATGGCTAAAATTAATAAGTCAGGAAATGACAGATGCTGGCGAGGATGCAGAGAAAGGGGAACCCTCCTACACTGTTGGTGGGAATGGATGCTGGCGCAACCACTCTGGAAAACAGCATGGGGGTTCCTCAAAATGTTGAAAATAGAACTACCCTATGACCCAGCAATTGCACTACTGGGTATTTACCCTAAAGATACAAACGTAATGATCCGAAGGGGCACGTGCACCCGAATGTTTATAGCAGCAATGTCCACAATAGCCAAACTATGGAAAGAACCTAGATGTCCATCAACAGATGAATGGATCAAGAAGATGTGGTATATATACACAATGGAATACTATGTAGCCATCAAAAGAAATGAAATCTTGCCATTTGCGACGACGTG